>NC_073246.2:26047813-27455313 GCF_029281585.2 Gorilla gorilla gorilla
CCAATTCATGCCACTGAGCCAGGTTTGAGATAATGAGTACTTCCCCATGCAACAGAATGGTTGTCAAACTGATATTTAGCATTTCTTTTTTAATAAGGATATTTACATTGATTCTTTTTACTGACTTAAAAAATACTTCTATTTAGTGGATGAGGAATGTCATCAAAATATCATTCTATCATCTTTCCTTTACTCTCCTGCCTCCCTCTTTCCATTAAGTCTCTAAGAGGTGTCGATTCTGGCTCTCACATATCTCACAGAAACTACTCCGTCTTTCCGTCTTCATCTGCCACTTCATGAAACCAGGCCATCTAGATTTTGCTACCTGTCCTCCTGTATATATCTTTCCGTAGCTCTTCAGGTGCTATTGTCAATACTTTCCTCGGTTCTACTTTTCTAAAATACATAGTTCAGACTTTTTCATGTGATATATAAAGCCCTTCATGTCATCTTATTTCCATTCCTCTGTTTGTCTACCCAAATTGACTTGCTTTCTATTTCTTCAGTGTATCACAGTTAAAGTTAAAATGGAGATGGGAGGCTGGGCGTGGTGGCTCACGCCTGTAATCCCAGCACTTTGGGAGGCCGAGATGGGTGGATCATCTGAGGTCGGGAGTTCAAGACCAGCCTGACCAAAATGGAGAAACCCCGTCTCTACTGAAAATACAAAATTAGCCAGGTGTGGTGGCTGCATGCCTCTAATCCCAGCTACTTAGGAAGGCTGAGGCAGGAAGAGTGAAACTCTGTCTTAAAAAAAAAAAAAAAAAAGATGGGATTAGTACTTTCTTCTGAATAGTACCTTAGAAGAAGGTACTAATCCCATCTCCATTTTAACTTTGACCCAGAGAGGTTAAGTACCTGTCCCCAGATCACACAGGTAGAAAGAGCACCCAGTCCTAATACTTCTAACTCGTCACAACTTTCTTCACTTTTCAAATCACTTTTACAAAGACAGACAGTGACCAGAGGAAAAAAATGGCAAATAGGCAGCAGAACGAACTTGCAGTTCCCACTCAGACAAAAAGAACAGCATGTGGAGTTTCGCATTGTGAACTTGTGCTCCAAGAACTACTGCAGGAACATAACAGAAAAGCTGAGAAAATCCACAGTGCTTTTGAAAAAGGTGGCTTGCCACTGCAGTCTCCATGAGACAGCCAAAAAACTGAGTGCCCAAAGTATGAGAGGAAGAATGTCCACCCCCAAACACACATCCTCACTAGGGAAGCTGAAGGTCCAGATCACGGGAGAAACATTTGGCCTTACCTGGAGCCAAGATGAAGTTAGAGTTGAGCAAAATACAGGGGTAGAGGAAGCAGCAGGAAGAGCCCTGTGGGCACTCTTGGTCCCCAGGGAATGCATTTCTGACTTTGCCTCCCAGGGGTCCTTGGTCCGGGCTGCCAGTTGAATTAGGGAAAGACCACAGGGAGAAAGAAACTTTCAGCTGAATTTTGTAACAATTTTGACCAAACACGAATTTTCCTGGACAGAATCTGGGATGGGGGTGAATGGAGGGTGCAGATACAAGCACAGAAACCATGGCAGGTGGGGAGGCGTGAAGCCTGAAATCCCTGCTTGCTTTCTCAGCAGGGAGTCTTGTAGCCTTGGGCAAGATCTCAGCCTTGCTCACTGGCTGCCTGGAAATAAACTCAGTGCTGTTAGGGGGACATGGTGGAGGTGAGACTAGCCCTTTGGGCTGCCTGAGTGCTGGGTGAGGCCTGTCACTGCTGACTTTCCCCCACTTGCCTGGCAACCTGTATGACACAGCAGAGGCAGCCATAATTCCCCTGGGAACATATTCCATCAGCCCGAGAACCACACCCTGATGCTCCTCAGCTGCCACAGCATGCCCTGCCCAAGGAGAGTCTGAACTCAGACATGCCTAACCCTGCCCCTACCTGATGGTCTTTCTCTACCTGCCCTGATAGCTGAAGACAAAGGACATACTCTCTTGGAAGCTCTGTGGCCTCATCCACCACCTGAGAAACCTGAATACTTATCCAGGTGACCCTAAGACAAGCTTGCATCCTCCTTATACTAGGGCAGCTGATGCTCCCTTGAAAGGGCCACCTCCTGGCTTGAAGCCAACCAACACAAAACCAGTGCACTAACCAAAACTACAACCAAGACCCTCACAGAGTCCACTTCACTCCCCTGCTACTTCCACCAGAGCAGGTGCTGCTATCCATGGCTGAGAGATCTAAACATGGATCACACCACAGGACTCTTGCAGACACTCCCAAGTACCAGAGCCTAGTAGCTCCACCAGGTGGCTAGACCCAGAAGAGCAAAAACAATCACTACAGTTCAGCTCTCAGGAAGCCCTCCCTAGTGGAAGGGTGAGAGCACCACGTCAAAGGAAGACATCTTGGGACAAAAGAATCTGAACAACAGCCATTGAGCCCCAGATCTTCTCTCTGACATAGTCTACCAAAAATAGAAGGAACCAGAACAACAATTCTGGTAATATGACAAAACAAGGTTCTTTAACACCCCCAAAAGATCACACTAGCTCACCGTCAATGAATCCAAACCAAGAAGAAATTTCTAAGCTGCCAGGAAAAGAATTCAGAAGATTGATTATTAAGCTACTCAAGGAGACATCAGAGAAAGGTGAATACCAACTTAAAGAAATAAAAAAAAATGATACAGAAAATGATATGGATAGAAAATCTCCAGATAAATAGACAGCATAAATTTTTTAAAAACTCACAATTTCTAGAAATAAAGGATCCACTTAGAGAACTACAAAATACACTGGAAGTCTCAGCAATAAAATTAAACAAGTGGAAGAAAGAACTTAGAGCTCGAAGACAAGCCTTTTGAATTAATCCAATCCAACAAAGACAAAGAAAAAGGAATAAAAAATGAACAAAGCCTCCACGAAATTCAGGATTATGTTAAATGACCAAACCTAGGAATAATTTCTGTGCCTGAGGAAGAAGAGAAAACTAGAAGTTTGGAAAACATATTTCAAAGAATAATGGAGGAAAATGTCCCTGGCCTCAATAGAGATCTAGACATCCAAATACAGCAAGCTCAAAGAACACCTGGGAAATTCATCACAAAAGCATCTTTGCCTAGGCACATCAGGTGATCTAAAGTCAAGATGAAAGAGAATCTTAAGAGCTGTGAGGCAAAAGCAACAGGTAATCTATAAAGGAAAACCTATCAGAATAACAGCAAATTTCTCAGCAGAAACCCTATAAGCTAGAAGGAATTGGGGTTCTATCTTTAGTCTCCTTAAACAGAACAATTATCAGCCAAGAATTTTGTATCCAGTGAAACTAAGCTTCCTAAATAAAGGAAAGATACAGTATTTTTCAGACAAACAAATGCTGAGAGAATTCACCACTACCAAGCCAACACTACAAGAACTGTAAAAAGGAGCTCTAAATCTTTCAACAAATCTTTGAAATACATCAAAATTGAACCTCCTTAAAGCCTACATCTCACAAGACCTATAAAATAATAACTCAAGGGGAAAAAAAGAAGGTATTCAGGAAACAACTAGAAGAATTAATGGAATAATAACTCACTTCTCAATACTAACCTTGAATGTAAACGGCCTAAATGTTCAATTTAAAAGATACAGACTGGCAGGATGAATAAGAATTTACCAAGCAAGTTTCTGCTGTCTTTAAGAGACTCACCTAACACATAAGGACTCACATAAGGTAAAGGACTGTAAAAGATATTCCATGCAAATGCATACCAAAAGCAAGAAGGAGTAGCTATTCTTATGTCAGACAAATAGACTTTAAAGCAACAACAGTTTAAGAAAGACAAAGAGGGACACTATATAATGATAAAAGGACTAGACTGACAGGAAAATATCATAATCTTAAAGATGTATGTACCTAACACTGGAGCTCCCAAATTTATAAAACAATTACTACTAGATAGTGGGGGACTTCACTACTCCATGGACTGCACTAGACAGGTCATGAAGACAGAAGGTCAACAAAGAAACAATGAACTTAAACTATATCCTAGAACAAATGGACTTAACAGATATTACAGAATATTCTACCCCCATACTGAAGAATACACATTCTACTCATTAGCACATTGAACATTCTCCAATATAGACCACATGATAGGCCACAAGGTAAGTTTCAATAAATTTAAGATAATTGAAATTATATCAAGTACTCTCTCAGACCATAGTAAAATAAAATTGGAAATCAACTCCAGAAGGAACCTTAAGACCATGCAAATACATGAAAATCGAATAACCTGCTTCTAAATGATCATTGGGTCAACAATAAAATCAAGATGAAAATTAAAAAAATTTTTTGAACTGAACAATAATAGTGACACAACCTGTCAAAATCTCTGGGATACAGCAAAGGCAATGCTAAGAGAAAATTTTATAGCCCAAAATGCCTCCATAAAAAAGTCTGAAAGAGAAGAGGTAGTCAATCTAAGGTCACACCTCGAGAACCTACAGAAACAAGAACAAACCAAACCCAAGCCAAGCAGAAGAAAAGAAGTAACAAAGATCAGAGAACTAAATGAAGTTAAAACAAACAAACAAAAAAATGCAAAAGATAAATGAAACATAAAGCTGCTGATTTGAAAAGATAAATAAAATTGATAGAACATTAGTGAGATTAACCAATATAAGAAGAGAGAAGATCCAGATAAGCTCAATTAGAAATGAAATGGTACATATAATCAATAACACAGAAATACAAAAGATTATTCAAGCCTACTATGAACATCTTTATGAGCATAAACAAAAAACCTAGAGAAGATGAATAAATTCCTGAAAATGTACACCCCTTCTAGATTAAACCAGGAAGAAATAGAAACTGAACAGACCAATAACAAGCAGGAAGACTGAAATGGTAATATAAAAAACTTGTCAGTAAAAGTTCAGGACCGGAAGGATTCAAAGCTGAATTCTATTAGACACTCAAAGAAGAATTGGTAACAATTCTGTTGACATTATTCCAACAGACAGAGAAAGAGGGATTCCTACCTAAATCATTCGATGAAGCCAGTATCACCCTAATACCAAAACCAGGAAAGGACATAACAACAAAAGTAAACTACAGACCAATATCCCTTATGAACTTATAATAGATACAAAAATTCTCAACAAAATACTAGCCAATCAAAACCAACAGCATATCAAAAAGATAATCCACCATGATCAAGTGGGTTTCATATCAGGGATGAGGGGCTGGTTCAACTTACATAAGTCAAAAAATGTGATACAACACATAAACAGAATTAAGAACAAAGATCACATGATCATCTCAATAGACGCAGAAAAAAATTGACAAAATCAAGCATCCTTTTATGATTACAATCCTCAGGAAAATTGGCATAGAGGGTACATAACTTCAGGTAATAAAAACCATTTATGACAAACCCACAGCCAACACTGTACTGAATGGGGAAAGGTTCAAAGCATTCCCCCTGAGAACTGGAACAAGACAAGGATGCCCTCTTTCACCACATGAATTCACCATAGTACTGGAAGTCCTAGCCAGAGCAATCAGACAAAAAGAAAGAAATAAAAGGTATCCAAATTGGTAAAAAAGAAGTCAAACTGTTGCTGTTGACATATGATATAATTGTATAGCTAGAAAACCCTAAAGACTCATTCAAACTCCTAGAACTGATAAATGAATTTAGTAAAGTTTCAGGATTAAAAAAAATGTACACAAATCAGCAGCAATGCTGTACACCAGCAGCTAGCAAGCTGAGAATCAAATCAAGAACTCAACCCCTTTCACAATTAGCTGCAAAACAAACAAACAAACAAACATCACCACCACCACAAACAGCAACAAAAACTTAGGAATAAACCTAACCAAGGATGTGAAAGACTTCTAAAAGGAAAACTACAAAACACTGCTGGAAGAAATCATAGATGACACAAAAAAATGTAAACACATCCCATGCTCATGTATGGGTAAAATAAATATTGTCAAAATGACCATACTACCAAAAGCATTCTAAAAATTCAATGCAATTCCCATCAAAATACCACCATCATTCTTCACAGGACTAGAAAGAAAAATCCTGAAATTCATACAGAACCAATGAGGAGCCTGCATGGCCAAAGCAAGACTAGGCAAGAAAAGAAAATCTGGAGGCATTACATTATCCAACTTCAAACTATAGTATCAGACCATAGTCACCAAAACAGCATGGTACCAGTATAAAAACAGTCATATAGACCAATGGAACAGAATAGAGATCCCAGAAATAAATCCAAGTACTTACAGTAAACTAATCTTTGACAAAAGAAACAAAAACATGAAGTGGAGAAAGGACACCCTATTCAACAAATGGTGCTGGGATATTTAGCAAGCAACATATAGAAGAATGAAACTGGATCCTTGTCTATCACCTTACACAAATATCAACTCGAGATGAATCAAAGACTTAAATCTAAGACCTGAAACCATAAAAATTCTAGAAGATAACATTTGAAAAAACCTTGTAGACATTGACTTAGGCAAAGACTTCATGCCCAAGACCCCAAAAGTAAACACAACAAAACGAAAGAGAAACAGATGGAACTTAATTAAACTAAAAAGCTCTGCACAGCAAAAGAAATAATCAGCACAGTAAACACACAACTCACAGTGTGAGAAAATCTTCTGAAATTATGCATTGACAAAGGATTAATATTGATAATTTACAAGGAACTCAAATCAGCAAGAAAACAAACAAACAAACAAACAATCCCATCAAAAAGTGGGCTAAGAACATGAATAGACAATTCTCAAAAAAGATATACAAATGGCCAACAAATACATGAAAAAACACTCAACATCACTAATTATAAGGGAAATGCAAATCAAAGCCATAATGTGATACTACCCTACTCCTGCAAGAATGATCACAATCAAAAAATCAAAAAATAATAGGTGTTGGCATGGATGTGATTAAAACGGAACACTGTTACACCACTGGTTGGAAAGTAAACTAGTACAACCACTATGGAAAACAGTGTTCAGATTTCTTAACAGACTAAAAGTAGATCTACCATTTGATGCAGCAATCCCACTACTGGGTATATACCCAGAGGAAAAGAAGCCATTATGTGAAAAAGTTACCTGCACACACATGTTTACAGCAGCACAATTCACAATTGCAAAATTTTGGAACAAGCCCAAAGGCCTATCAATTAATGTGTGAATAAAGAAAATGTAGTATATATTTACCATGGAATACTACTCAGCCATAAGAAAAAATGAAATAGTGGCAGATACAGCAACCTGGATAGAATTGGAGAAGTAACTCAGGACTGGAAAACCAAAAATCATATGTTCTCACTCATAAGTGGGAACTAAGCTGTGAGGATGAAAAGTATAAGAAGGATACAATAGACTTTGGGGACACAGGAGAAAGGGTGGGAGTTGGGAGATGGATAAAAGTCTACACATTGTGTACAGTGTACACTGCTTGGGTGATGTGTGCACCAAAATCTCAGAAATCTCCACTAAAGAATTTATCCATGTGACCAAACACCACCTGTTCCCCCGAAACCTATTGAGATAAAGAATAAAATAAAAAATACATAAGGAGATAAATAAATGTCTTCATTGTACAAGGCCCTCTTCTTGACACCAGACTTTGAAACATGCTATGTTTTCTACGTGGAAGACGATGCTTTCCTTCTTGATTGACTTACCTTAGACTGCCGTCAGTTATCAGCTGAAAGGTTACTACATCAAGGAAACCACCATTCATTCTTTTCAGGGACTCTTGCTTTATACTCTCTCCACTAGAACTTTTCACTATAACTTGTCTGTTTAATTTTCTGTCTTCCTTACTTCACTGAGTCTTCTGGGAAAGAAGGAACCTGGTCTAACTTCCTTACGATTGTTTCCCGACACCTAGCACAGTATGTGACACACAGTGACGTTAATAAAGATTTGCTGAATCCATCAATGTACATAATCATAGGTAATAAACAAAATATCGTAAAGCTGAAAATACTGTGTATAAATAAACATAAGAAAGATCTGCTGACTTACAAGTACCTAAACATGTACTTTAATACAAATAACCTCTTCTTATATTACCTAGACAATTTACATAATTTTTAATACAATATTGGAACTGAGTGAGAATGTAGCTACTTTTTCATACGAGGGAGGTAAATTAGTAAAATTATTTTCTAAATATATTTATATGTAGTTACAACATTTGTCCCCTTTTTCCTAGTAAATCTGCTTTAGAGAGTATATTCCAAAAAAAAATCAAAAAATAATTTTCTTTATGTAGTCAGTTACTGTAGTGTTATCTATAACAATGAAAAATTGAAATAACTCAAAGGTTTAAAAATAAAAGAATATTGAAAAAAGTCACATATTCGATTCTGTGTAATAAACTATTATGCATGCATAATAATGCAAATTAGCAGGATTATGTACTACCACAGAAAACTGTGCACAGAAAAATATGTGGAAACATATAGAATAACTTGATTATAACTATATAAAATTTTTACATGTATATTTAAAGCAGTTTAAAAGTATGTACAAAAGTAAAGATTAATTCTTAGGTATGGATGCTCAAATCATTTATTGCTTTTGTCTCCCAGATGTGCCGATTTATTTTTACATTTAAAAATTTTTTCTTAAGAAAGAAAAAAATTTTTTATCTTAAACACTAAAACCTCGCTTGATGTGAATTTATTCTAAACTTTTAAAAGTGATTATTACTTATATTTATGATATTAAGCAATGATTCTCATCTCCATGGGAATACCTGTAGTTAATGTCTTTAAAGCATATTTACTTAAGTGATCTGGAGCACCAAGGTGAGCTTTTTCCTGTTGTTAACATTTCTCTTCTACCATGTTGTGGCATTTGATTTCTTTTAAAATTGATTAGGTTGTACATACGTGATTTAGGCCATTTTAAATGTATTACGTCTAATATGCCCGTTGGTTTTTAAAGCATTTCTTGGTCAATTCACCATGGGGTCATGTTAGATCAACCAGGTCAGGGCATAAAGTTCACTATCAATTAGTCTTCATATACTGGAAAATTAATCTTAGTGTTTCCTTCAGCCACCTCCAACTTCCACTATTTTTTCTTTCTTTTTTTTTTTTCAAATCTCATTGCTTTACCAGTTTTTCTGTAGAAGCTCTACCAACTGATGTATCACTTTGATCCTCCAGGATGCACATAGAGAAATGAAGTCAGAGGTAACACCCTATGAAACCTGAAAGGGACAGGAAGCCAAATTGGCCACCTAATGGCACCAGACCACAATGCAGAACAGAAACTTATGAAAAGAAATGGGAATAAGCTATTACTGTGCAGAAAGAGGCTCAGACTGTAAGAAATATCTGGCAGGGTATCAGCCAAGCCAGTTGGAAAATCCAGAGCAAAATTACCATTGAGAAGAGTACTGTATTGGAAAAAAAAAAAGTCCAAATCACAGTACTCCATCACAGCTGAGATGCTCGGGCTGCCCAGATGAAGTATAATCTTGGCTTGAAAACCAAGAGGAATCCCAAGGCAACATGCATTTAGAGGGTGCCAGCTAAGTGTATTCTTTGTACACGAAAGACAATTTCTTTCTTGAAGCTAGATACCAATGGAGCACCCCTGGCTGCCATACAGTCAGCCCTAGACTTCTGTCCTGTGTGATTTGACACATTGTTTAGATTTGTTCTTCTCCACTGGTCCTTTGCTTACCATGGTTTTTGGCTTATTCCATAGTTCTCTCTCTCTGGTCTGTAAATTAAATATGCTCACACTGGTCTCAGAAATTGGTAGCTGCTCTCAATTTACTAGTTTCAACTCAGCCGAATAAATACATGTTTATTTTGACAAATGAAGAAAGAAACATTGGGACAATAACATTAACACTCTGGCATAAAATTAAATCAAATTAGCCACTGATCACCTTCCATGAGAAGCTGAAACTAATATAATAAAAAAAATCCTGGTATCCCTATATGATCTGACATATTTCAAACTACTCACTACCCATCACTATATGTTCTTTATTCCAGAGTCCCTATATATGGAAAAATTACACTTTCTATCTATAACACCAGGGTTGGACATGTGTCTTACTTTATTTAACAAAAAAGTGAGAGAAAGTGTTATAACAAAATTCTGAATTTATGTTCTGAAAGCTATCACACAGTTTTATTATTAGTCTTAATTTATACATTTTCCTCTTCCACAAGACTAACCAATAGTAGGAGCTCAGATAGGAGTTGTCTGTCTGATAAGGACAGAAAAATAAGATAATCTGAGACAATCCAACAAACAAAAAACAAAAGCAAACAAACAAAAAAAAAACCCTACACAGTTGCCTCACAATAGATAGGGTGTGAGGTACAAATAAACCTTTGTTCTTTAAGCCACTTAATTTTTTTACAGTTTTCTGCTACTAAAAAATAACCTAGCCTAAGACAGTCGATGCTTTCGCTGGTCAACCTTGGGGGTTCAGTGTATGTAGTCTAAATGTGTGTCCTTAGGCTAACTGCTTTACATACTATGTTTCATCTATAACATAGAATAAGAGTAAGCCTTGGTTTTCATGATAAACAAATGATACAAAACATGTAAATGACTGAGAAGAGTACCTAAAATATAGCATATGCTGAATAAGTGCTGTTAGCTGTCACAAACAGAATGACTATTGCAACAGCTACTGCTAGTATTACTATTACTACTACTACTACTATAGCCCTATGAGAGACAGTGATTCAATCCCAATTTCTCTCATGTCTACCACTTGCTAGATTTATGGTCTGAGACAATTTATTTAAACCATATGAGCCTCAGTTTCCCCACATAAATTGCTCTATACCAATGTTTATTTTTTACATCCGTAAAGTGCTAACAGCATTTCAGACTCACAGTCCCCAGCCCAACTTACTTCTAAAAATAGTTTATAGGTCAGCAGTTTTCTTTTTGGTATTAACCTCTAATGGTCCATATCTAGCAATTTCTGTATCTTTTTTTTTTCATTTCCTTTTAAACTGGTAAAGATGATCCACATATTGTTTAACCTTTTGGTTCACGTTTATGAATATTCTAATATTACAATTTCATAATATTAATGCATTCTTCATCTAAGTAGAACTCCAAATGAATCATATTAGGTATCAACGTTTCTGCTGTAAAAGTAACTCTACTAAATTTTATGCTAAGTTAGCAAACACTTAGAAATACCTAAGATGAATATAAATTATGGAGCCTCAAGAAACACAGGTTAGAAGCTTCTCTTTCTTCTGGCATGTTTTCAGGGTTGAAGAATAATATTCTTTTCCATTTTCTTACTGGGGAAATGAAACAAAAAGACAACCTTTGTTTGGAATTCGATAATTCTTATTTCCTAAAATTTTCCATGCCACTCTATTCTTTCTACACAAAGCATCTTTTGCCATGTGTGTGTGACATTAATTTTCACTGCAACCAATTTTCATGAATTCCACAAACAGATTACATATGCTTTTAGTTACCAACACAAAGCAAAGCATATTTTTAAAATATACCTCATTTATCACTGAAAGAAATAAAGTAGAAAGGCTTAAGTTAGCTTTACTGCTAAGTTTTTTTAGATGCTAAATTGCCTTCCACTCTTCTCTTTCCGGCCGCCTTGACTTCAATTTCTCTTAAAATTCGGCCCATGCTCTACACAATGGCAAAGTTGTCTTCATAAAAATTGAATTTGATTATTTCACTTCCCAGAGTACAGCCTTCATAGACTCTCCAAACATTAGTAGAGTAAGGGTGAAATTATTCAGGATGATCTATTTGCTAAGCCTTCTTTCCTGAATCCCCATTTTCCTTGGGTTCCTGTGAAGCTACCTACTTCTTTGTTTCTTCTCTAGCTATTCCCCAGCCTCCTTCTTCTAGACCTATAAAGATGGAATGAACATCTTCCACAATTTTGATCCTTTATGTTTTCATTTCTACTTCTATACCTTCCATAGAGATCTTAACTGCTGTCAAGCTGTTTTCCATGAATACCCACAAATATTTCTTGGAGCCCTGAACACTAGCCCAAAGACCACCCCTGTGCTTTTAATGATTTGGTCAATGTCTCCTAATGAGTGATCTAAAAGCACCTCAGATTAATCATGTTTAAGAGAAAATTTATTTTCCATGCATCTATTCCCCTCGCCTATTAGCCCACATGAATATTACCTCCTCTTTCTGCTTTCCTTGCATCTATCAATGACCCCATCAGTATCTTAATTCTTAGATTGTATAACCACAATAGAACTGTGAAGTTGAGAGAATGTTTATAGATAATTTAAGCCTCCCTTCAGGATGCATAAATTTCCTCTACAAAGCACACTGGCCAAACTCTCTGTGAACCCTTAGTGATTGTAGGCTAGGTTGCGTGTTCATAGATTTTGCTCAGAAGATTGCTAGTATTCTCATGCAGAAGAGTTTAAAAGCCAATATCCTAGACTACTTTTTTTCTCTATTCCTCAACATTTTTATTTCCTCATGCACAAATTGTGTCAATCACTTTAATGTTCCTAAAATGCAAATTGTTTTTTTCTTTTTATACTTTCCCCAACTTGAGCCGTACCCATGAATCTCCCCTTGCACTATTGCTGCACTTGTTCAAGCATGCAAGATAAGGATGCTGCCAGTCAGCCCTGGAGAAAACCATTTGAGAGACTGAGACAGTGTAGCTCTTAGAACTACACGCCTGGTTATATTACTTTACTCTTGCTGTTGTAACAAATTATAAATAACTTTGTGCCTTAAAACAACACAAATTTATTATCTTTATACTTTTATAGGCCAGCAGTCCTAAAATAAATGTATTTCTTCTAGACTCTAGGGGAGAATTCATTTCCTTGCCTTCTCCAGCTTTCAAGGTCACTTACATTCTTTGGCTTATGGTCTCCATCCTCAGATCCAGCAGTGTAGTGTGTAGTATCATCAAATCTCTCTCTCTCACTCTCTCTCTCCTTTTCTGAGAAGATATACTGTGCACAAGTCCTATGACCTGAACTCATGCAGAAGCTGAAGGCTATGTCTAAGAGAGCAGCAGCGGGGGTCACTACCAGTTGTTTAATTCCTCTTAGAGAAGCTTGGTTAAGGACACTTTCCTGGTAAATTTTGGAACATTTCTGCTAAAGATTTCTGGAACAGAACTTTTGCAGTTGCCATCTTCTAAAGGAAAGATTTATAGCTATGGTAAGAGGTTTATCATTTTCTCAAGATCTTTCTGCATATTCCCTTGCTACATTAGAGAGGTACATATGGTCTCTTCCTCCAGTTCTAAGTAGATAATAATTTCCTCTAGTGTTTTGGTTTGGTTTGTCTGTTCATTTTAATATTACTCTTATCAGCTTCTAACTCTTCTCATGTCTGGGAAGAGTTCTGAATGCCTGACTTTTGGCAAAATGCTGACAACTGAAATAGAATTGTAGCTGAACACTCTTTCCTCAGTATTTCCCAATCCATTGCATATGATATGCCTCTGCTTGTTTAAACTTCCTTGATGAAGTGTTTAACATCACTCTCTTCTTAGGAATCCTTATGGGTTCACTATGGCCAAATAAATCATACTGTAACTCTCTGCCATTGAATTGAGGATCCTCTAGGATCTATTCTCAGACCTAACAGTAGAGACTTAACTTCATATTTCCCTATCCATAATTTATCTCCCATAAAATGATATCAGAGCTTTTAATGTTGTTCTAGTCAAATTGTTCATGTTTTTAAAAGTACAATGTAAAAACCATGTGAAATCATTAGTATTAGGTAAGAGTCACTGTTCCTTGCAATACAGTTTCCTCATTAGGTGTAACAATTTATGTTAATGAAGCTTGATAGAGTGACCATAAATAATTGTAAATACTTAGGCGGTCAAATTTTGCTCAAGCCATGGGAGTCAGGAACATATATTTATAAGGTTATATATGCAAACCCTCATCAGTTACTCACACCCTTCATTCAAACCTTTGTAGACAAGTGAGGGGTCAGTGCTGCCATAACATAGTCACTTAATAATTGTCTTCATATTCTCTAAATGAAGTCCAGGCTGAAATGGTTTCAGATGAGAATGAGGAACTTATTTGGAACTGGATAAAGGTCACTTGCTATGCTTTAGCAAAGAGACTGGCAGCAATTTGCCCCTGCCCTAGAGATCTGTGGAATGTTGAACCTGAGAGAGATGATTTAGCGTATCTGGCAGAAGAAATTTCTAAGCAGCAAAGCATTCAAGATGTGACCTGACTTGTTTTTGAAAGCATACAGTCATATGCATTCACAAAGAGATGATGTGAAATTGGCACTTATGTTTAAAAGGGAAGTTTTTCTCTTGTAAATCAAGTTCCTTATAGATTGCTGGTTATTGTGAGATGCATAGTTTGTGAAAAATGTCTCCCATTCTGTGGGTTGTCTGTTTACTCTGTGGACAGTTTCTTTTGCTCTGAAGTTGAATCAGATACCGTTTGTGAATTTTTGCTTTTGTTGTGATTGCTTTAGGTGTCTTTGTCATGAAATCTTTGCCTGTTCGTTTGTCCAGGATGGTACTGCATAGATTGTCTTCCAGGGTTTTTATAGTTTTGGGTTGTATATTTACATGCTTTTAATTCATCTTAAGTTGATTTTTGTATATGTTGTAAGGAAGGGTGCAGTTTTAATCTTCTGCAAGTGGCTAGCCAGTTATCTCAGCATTATTTATTGAATAGGGAGTCTTTTTTCCGTCGCTTGTTTTCATCAGCTTTGTCAAAGACCAGATAATCATAGCTGTGCAGCCTTGTTTCTGAGCTCTCTGTTCTGTTCCATTGGTCTATGTGCCTGTTTTTGTACTAGTAGCATGCTATTTTGGCTATTGTAGCCATGTAGCATAGTTTGAAGTTGGGTAACATGATGCCTCCAGTTTTGTTCTTTTTGCCTAGAATTGCCTTGGCTATTTGGGGTGTAAGTTCCATATGAATTTTAAAATTGATTTTTCGAGCTCTGTGACGAATGTCATTGGTAGTTTCATAGGAATAGCACTGAATCTGTAAGTTACTTTGGCAAGTATGGCCATTTTAATAATATTGATTCTTCCTATCCATGATCATGGGATGTTTCTCCACTTGTTTGTGTCTTCTCTGGTTTCTTTGAGCAGTGTTTTGTAATTCTCATTGTGGAGATCTTTCACCTCCCTGGTTAACTGTATTCCTAGGAATTTTATTCTTTTTTGGTGACTTTAAATGGGATTACATTCCTGATTTGGCTATTGACTTTTTTGTTGTTGGTGTAAAGGAATGCCAGTGATTTTTGTACATAGATTTTGTATCTGGAAACTTTTCTAAAGTTGTTTATCAGCTGTAGAAACTTTTGGGCTGAGACTATGGTGTTTTCTATATGTAGAATCATGTCATCTGCAAACAGGGATAGTTTGACTTCCTCTCTTCCTATTTGAATTCCTTTTATTTTTTTATCTTACCTAATTCCTCTGGCTTAGACTTCCAATACTATGTTATATAGGAGTGGTGAGTGATGCTATCCTTGTCTTGTGCCAGTTTTGCCCACTCAGAATGATGTTGGCCGTGGGTTTGTCATAGATGTTTTTTATTATTTTGAGGTATGTTTCTTCAATACCCAGTTTATTGAGAGTTTTTTTAACATGAAGGAATGTTAAATTTTATCAAAAGCCTTTTCTGCACTTATTGAGATAATCATGTGGTTTTGGTCTTTAGTTCTCTTTATGTGAAGAAACACATTTATTGACTTACATATGTTCAACCAGCCTTGCATCCCAGGGATAAAGCCTACATGATTATGGTGGATTAGCTTTTTGATGTGCTGCTGGATTGTGTTTGCCAGTATTTTGTTGAGAATTTTGCATCAATGTTCATCAAAAATATTGGCCTGACATTTTCTTTTTCTGCTGTGTTTCCTGCAGATTGTGGTATTGGGATGATGCTGGTGCTGGTCTCATAGAATGAGTTGGAGAGAAATTTTTCCTCCTCAATGTTTTAGAATAGTTTTCCAGTAGAAATGGTACCAGTTTTTTGTACATCTGGTAGAATTTGGCTTTGACTCCATCAGATTCTGGGCTTTTTTTTTTTTTTTTTTTTTTGGTTGGTAGGCTTTTTATTGCTGATTCAATTTCAGAGCTCATTATTGGTTTGTTCAGGGAATCAGTTGCTTTCTGGTTTAGTCTCCAGAGGGTGTATGTGTCCAGGAATGTACCCATCTCTTGTAGGTTTTCTAGTTTGTGTGCATAGAGATGTTTGCAGTAGTATCTTATGGTTACTTTTTATTTCTGTGCAGTCAGTGGTAATATCCTCTTTGTCATTTCTAATTGTGTTTATTTGGATCTTTTCTACTTTGTTGCTCTAGCTAGTAGTCTATTTAACACTTTTTTTTTTTTCAATAAACCAATTCCGGGATCATTGATCTCTTGAATGGGTTTTTGTGTCTCAATTTCCTTCAGTTCAGCTCTGAGTTTGGTTATTTCTTGTCTTCTGCTAGCTTTGGGTTTGAATTGCATTTCCTTCTCTAATTCTTTTAGTTGTGATGTTAGGTTGGTAATTTGATATCTATTTATCCTTTTGATGTGGGCATTTAGTGCTATGAATTTATCTGTTAATGCTGCCTTAGCTGTGTCTCAGAGATTCTGCTATGTTGTATCTTTTTTCTCATTAGTTTTAAAGAACTTCTTGATTTCTGACTTAATTTCATTATTTACCCAAAAGTCATTTAAGAACATGTTGTTCAATGTCCATGTAATGACATGGTTTGGAGAGGTTTTCTTAGTCTTCTATGTTTAATGTGCTGTGGTCTGATAGTATGTTTGGTGTGATTTCGGCTTTTACATTTGCTGAGGATTGTTTTATGTTCAATTATGTGGTCAGTTTTAGAGAATGTGCCGTGTGACAATGAGAAGAATGTATATTCTGCTGTTTTTGGGTGGAGAGTTCTGTAGAGTTCTATCATATATAGTTGATTCAATGTTGAGTTTGGGCCCTGAATAGCTTTGTAAATTTTCTGCCTTGATGATCTGTGTAATACTCTTGGTGAAAAGTTGAAGTCTCCCACTATTATTGCGCATGAGTCTATGTCTCTTTGTAGATCTCTAAAAACTTGCTTTATAAATTTGGGTGCTCCTAGGTTTGGTGGATATGCATTTAGATACTTAGGTCTTCCTGTTGAATTGAACCCTCTATCATTATGTAATGCACTTTTTTGTCTTTTTTTTAATCCTTGATTGTTTAAAGTCTGTTTCATCTCACATTAGGAGTACAACTCCTGCTCTTTTGTTTTCCATTTGCTTGGTAGGTTTTCCTTCAACTCTTGATTTTCAGCCTATGGATGACATTTCCTTTGAGATGGGTCTCATGATGACAGTATACTGTTGGGTCTTAATTTTTTATCCAGCTTTCCATCCTGTGCCTTTTAAGTGGGGGCATTTAGCCCATTTACATTCAAGGTTAGTACTGACATTCGTTCATTCTTAAATTCACATTCTGCATCTTGTCACTACTAAAATATGTAAGCTTCATAGGAAATTTCAATGATTTAAAAGGTGAAAAGACTTGAAACTTCTATTATATGTTTCTTGGGCAAGACCTGGTCTTTGAGATCAAATCTTTTGACTGCTCTCTGCAAATGCTCCTATATGCCGTAGATATATACATAAAAATACGTGTTTATTTTTCCTTCATGCTGTTCGCAGACAATAGTACAAATTGCCAACACATCATTTATGTCTTTATCTGTACTCACTGGTATAGCCACAACTGAACCTGAGAGAATACTGTAGGTGTTTAGTTTCCCATGTTATTCATCAACCTGTCTGCCTGGAAGAAAAAACTCATTGTTGTAAAAAAAAAAAAAATACTTCAGTTTTTCAGACCTCCAGTGAGACAAAATATCAAGTTCACAAAATTCCAGCAACGTAAATTAGCAATTTCTCCAGCACCTCCTATTCCACAATAATCAGCACTCAGGGGAGTCCATAAGTGTTCTCAGAAAATAAATGGGAGGTTGGTGACTTCTACATAAAATCTGCTGTTACTTAGAAAATGCAATTTAGTTAAAAATAGTATTCAGTGACTTAGGACATAGGGACACATTTAGCCTAGACTAATTTAAAATACTTATTTCAATCTAGGGTAAATATGGTAGGTTAAAGAGTAATTCAAAAGGTTTAACTTTCCTCTATAATGTAACACAAATATTTTTATACTACATTGAAACAATTAAACTCAAATGAAAATTCTCTTTAAGATTTTATTAAACAAAGCAGAGAAGGAGGGAAGAAGAGAAAGAGGAAAAAAGGACTTAAGTTTATCTTAAACAAGATAGACTTGTTTATGGCTTGCTGTATATCTTAAACAAAATGCTAGTTGTATATTGTTTGCATTATAAATCATACAGGAACTGAATCAGGTAATAATTAGAGAGTTTTTTCTACACAATCCAAGCACTAAATGATCTTATTTGTATTGATCATGTCCAAAGAGAAGCTGCTACAATCTTTTCTTATTTTCATTACTTCTCATGTGTCTGGGAAAACTAAAAATTAATCAAGGGTAAATCAGAAGGTTAGCAGCTCCAATACATACTTTGAAATTCATTGAAAATACTTCATTCTTTCATCACTGAGCAATAAAAAATAGTTTGTGGACTGGCAATGATTTAAATAATTTCTCTCATAAGTAATAGTCCTTCACGTTCTACCTATGATGGCTGATTTTATGTGTCAACTTGAGTGGGCTAAGGGATACCCAGAATGCTGACAAAACATTGTTTCTGGGTGTGTCTGTGAGGGTGTTTCCAGAAGAAAATAGGATTTCAATAAGTAGATGAAGACCTACCCTCACCAATGTGAGTGAGCATCTTGCAGTCTTTGAGGTTCCATATAGAATGTGAAAGTGGAGGGGAAAAAATAAAGGTAATTTGCTCTTGAGCTGAGACATCTATCTTCTCCTGCCTTTGGACATGAAAGCTCTTGATTCTTGGCCTTTAGATTCAGACTGAATTATAGGACCAGATTTCCTGTTTGTCCTGTTTGCAAATGGAATATTGTTGGAACTTCTCAGCCTCAATAACTATGTCAGACAATTCCCATAATATATACCATTTTATTCATCCATATATATATATATATATATATATATATATATATGCTATTAGTTCTTTTCCTCTGCGGAATCCTGCTACAGTACCTGAAGGCAATATTTTGATGGATTTTTCAAAATTTTCATAGTGAAAAATAAAAATAAACTATATTGACAAAACTTTTCTATTGAAGAACTCCTGTAACTGATGCATTGATAAGAATGTTATTTTAAATGTGAAAGAATATATTTTTGCTTATTTGAAAATACTTTAAGAAAGCATTTTTTAAAAAGCAGAGACATATTTAATTTGTATTACTTTAAACATTTGTAAACTCTGTTTAAAAATTCCCCAAAACCAAACTGGAAAAGGATATTTAATAATAAAGAAAATTTTAAATCTTTCATGTATTTCAGGTGTCATTAGCTAAATTTTTGTAGAATAGTTGGACACCTTCCAAGATAAAAAATTTATTGCCTTCTCATTTGTGTAAGTAATAAAACAACCCAACAAAGATAAATAGTAGTATATCTTAATCAGATAAGCAATATCTTTATATATCACAAGCAAACTTTCTAACTTTTAATCTTTTATCCATAAGTTGTTCACACTTTGCATTTTTAAATTTGATGTTTTGTATCCAAAGTACATCTTTATAATATTTATCATTTACTTATTTGTTGTCTAAATAAACTAAAATGTAATAATTTCAAGGAATTACTTATACCAAAGCCTTACAACTATTTGAAAGGGAAATTTTTATAATCTCT
The DNA here is from genome assembly GCF_029281585.2 of Gorilla gorilla gorilla. NCBI lineage: Eukaryota > Metazoa > Chordata > Mammalia > Primates > Hominidae > Gorilla > Gorilla gorilla. The sequence continues at coordinate 26,067,615 of NC_073246.2, forward strand.
CTGGATTCTACCCATGGTCTTCAAATAATGAAATATAACTTGTTTTCATGTGTAAGGATAGAGTTGGCTTTATCTTATCTGTGGTTGTGCTATCTTATCTTTAGAGAAGTCAGGAACCATGGTACTACACGTGGCCAAGAGAAGTATTAAATGTACTAAATATTGATTTCTTATGTGCTATCTATGGTCCATCCAAATCTTCCTGGGAGACACGTACTAGGTTGGTTACATCATTATTAAAAATATACAAATTGACATTTTATATATATACATATATGTGTATATATATATATATTTCAGTTTATATAGCCTGGTTTTCGCTGCATGACAGTAAAGTATAAAAGACCCCCTGCAAACGTGTGCTCAAAGTATCTCACACATATCTTAGTGATACTTTGCACACATTCCACTTTATCTTTGTCTAGTCCTTTGTAAGCTCTATGAGTCCTTTCAATATCCAATCCTGTATAATGCCTATTATACAGTTGGCACTGTGAACAGGATAAATGAAATTCTGTTTGATACAAGTTTGTTTCCTAAGTTACTCAAGCTGATGGGAAGAGAACATATTAGTGTACTGTCAATCAAAAATTTTGTATTTTAGATTCTTTAAGCTGTTTAGGGATCATTAACAGGAAGAAAAAGCCCACAAACAAACGAACAAAAAAACTGCAAGGCTGTCCGTGAACATTTTGTAAAATACGAGACATTGTTCCAAAAGGAAGTAAGAAAGCCACACCACTCTTTGATAGTAAGAGGAATTCTTTTTCTGAGGATGCAAAATAAAGAAAAGACTAGCAAATTAGGATTGTTCTAGGACAGTATTAACATATACCTTAGTTTCACATCTTTGACCATATTCTTCATGTTTGGATAAAAGAGACTCCAACTGCTTGGCCTCTTTCTGAACCTACTATTAAGAGGAAAGGATAATGTGAGGCAGGCTAGTATGGACCTGTTTACTCCAATTTCATCAAATGGAGCTTAATGTTCAGAAAATACTTAAAATTATTTATAAGAAAGAAGACAAGATTAAAATGATCAATAACTTTGAGACAATAAAACCAGTGAAAGTGTTCATATAGTTCACTTGAAATAAAGAAAGTAATCCTAAAATTTATAAGGAATCACATGAAAAAACAAAGAGCCAAAGCAATCTTGAGCAAGAGTAAAGCTGTAAGCATCTCAATTCCTGATTTCAAAATATATGACAAAGCCAAACAAACACAGAAACAAATAAACAAATCCTGCATGTTCTGACTTGTAAGTAAGAGCTGAACAATAAGAACACATGGACATGGGGAGGGGAAAAACACACACTAGGGCCTGTGAGGTGGGCAGTGGGGAGGGAGAGCATCAGAATAAATAGCTAATGCATGCTGGCCTTAATACCTAGGTGATGGGTTGATAGGTGCAGCAAACCACCATAGCACATGTTTACCTATGCAACAAACCTGCACATCCTCCACGTGTATCCCAGAACTTAAAGTTATATATGTATATATACATATATGTGAAATATTTATACAGTTTTTTTATTTTTATTTTTTATATATTATAGCTTTGTTATAAGTTACTGTAATAAGAACAGGTTGTTTATCATATCAGACTCTTGGAGATAACATACCGAAACCAGGTGTAGCTCTCAAACACCTAAAATGATTTTATTCGAAAACATGGCCTTGCAATAATAGATACTGGGGACTGCTAGGAGGGGGAGGGAGGAAGGGAAGGAAGGCTTGACAAACTACTGGGTACCATGCTCAGTATCTGAGGGACAGGATCAATAATACACTAAGCTTCAGCATCATGCAATATACCAAGGGAACAAACCTGAACCTGTAACCCCTGAATCTAAAATAGAAGTTAAAATTATTAAAGAAATAAAAAGCAGCCATGGATGATGACGTGATTTATGACCTAAGTGATATATTGAGATAAATCCTGAGATACAATGGGCTTAAAATATCACTGTGTGTCCAACTTATCATCATTGCAAATTTTTTTTTTGAGAGCAGAAGGCATAGTCAAAATAAAAAATATGTAGCAAACGAAAATCAATGTTAGTTTAGGAATTATTTGGTGAGTTCACAACAGCCCCAACATTCAACTGAGTGTGCTTATGGAAAGTTCTTTGGGAAAATCCAAGTAAACTATATTTGGGAATTCTTGGGGCCAAGATATATACTCAACATGACTGGGGCCAAGATATATACTCAAACTGTAATGAATCAATAAAATCAATGACAACAACAAAATTGATCAAAGGAGGGGAAGAAATATTTTGCTAGTGATTTACAATAGCTCACTAATGTCCAAAACTCCTCTGGAAGCATTTTGTACAAGTTTGTCTACACTATTTCTGTAAAAATGCCTAGATTGATTATTTACACCTGACTTATGTGGTTACACAGACTAAGTTTAGGTATGTGGAGAATAAAAAGAAAAGTAGGCAGTGGAGAAAAGAAAGGTAGGTGAAAAGGCCCCTCAGTAAACATGTGAAAAGCTATGTTGGGTATATATCTTGGTGGTTCACAATCCCAGGAGAAAGCATGACCTCTGCCACTGAGAACTGACCCTGAAAGCTTTAACTAGATGTTTTGGATGCGTTTGATATTTGCATGTTTGCAGGTGTTTGCTTTCTCCTGCTAAAGCATGCTGTTTACCTTTATTAAAGTTTTATGTAAGTAATACCTGGAGTCTTGTGAATCCTTTTGACTCTCATGTTTTATAAAACTTCTGCATCTTACAAAATTCACTTCTTATGCTCTATTGTTTTTTTGTATTTTGGAAATATTTTTGGTATTTTGAAGTTATTTGTTGTATAATACAAAAGTATTAATGTAAACACTTGGAAAAGCACAAGATATAACAAATGATCAATGCTCTTGATTTTCATAGAACCAGATAAGAATAGGACATCAGTGTGATGTATGAAAGAAGGAGTGGTATTGGAAGCTGTCTATCCTGTTTTTGGTAATGAAAGGGTATGTTATGAGGAGAGAAGTTTAAACAATAATAAAAGTTACTCTGATTTTTATTATTCTTCTGTTTAATACTATACCTTTTTCTGCTTTTTATTATTCTATAAATAACAATGTTAAATAATGTTTATGATAAATTACTCCTTCCTGTTGGAATTGCCGTACCTCCCACATAGCATGCCATTAGATTCTAGTCCAGCCTTTGAAATTTATTTAATTAGTCATGTCACCTTAAGTCATTTTTACTCCCTGGGATCTCAGTTTCTCTATGTATTGTAGGGAAGACAAAATTTTACCTCTACACTCTTAGGATTTTTCAGCTGGGCCTCAAAATTAAATTAATGTAAGACAAATCAACAGGAGAAAAGCATAGAAATGTATTTAATGTAAGTTTTACATGACACGGGAGCCCTTGTAAGGAAATGGAAGACCAAAAGAAACAGAGTCAAACACTTACATTCTGAATTAGAAAAAGAAGATACATTGTGAAAATCTGATAAGACAAAGGGCTTGGTCCAGGATACGTAATTGGGGAGAGAAGTGCCTGGGAAGATATGGGTTGTTGGCACAGATTTCCCTTAGTCTTAACTTCTCATTCTTGATGTTAAGAATGTTACTTTCCTCCTTGTATAGGGAGGGCAACTTTCAAATAGGAATGTCATCTTGCTGCTTTTAAGAAACAGAATGAAGGTCAAAGTGAGCTTTCTGCACCTGCTATTTTTCAAGTGTCTTTGCTTCAAAATAATTCTTATGCTGAAGTGACTTATTTGAGGGTGGTGTGTTCTGAACTCCTGCAGCATGAAATTAGGAAGTTGAAACAAGACGATGTTGAGGACTCTTCATACTCAAGCATGCTAAAATTGTGTTACAAACCTCAAGTATGTCCAACAGATGCAACAGAATGCTGGAAAAAGTATTTTATTCATGACTGCATATAAATGTTGTATTACTAAATAACTTAATAACCTAAGGTCTACACTTTGAAGGTGTTAATATTTTCAAACCACATTTAAAATAAATAAAAACGCAAGCTACATAAAAAAATGTGTCCTCAATTTTAGGGGTTGAGTTCTGTGCTGAGCGATGAGGGACCCCATGATGTATAACAGACAACCACTATGTTATCTGTCCATATTGTTGACAGAGATAAAAGCCCATCTTCCATGTGCATTTTAATATAAAAGTGATAAACATAGAAAATGTCAAGTTAAATATAACACTGGTATTTAATTATGTGAAAGTTTTATTTCCTGTTGACTTTAGCCAGGTAGAAAATAATGGTACAAATTGGAGGGAATTTTTAAATATGAATCTGGAAAATTTTACTTAGAATATTCATTTTTATGTGCTATAAAAAAAGTTGCCTTTAATTATAGATGTACTTATCTTTCGCTTTAGAGTTTTAAATATTGGCTCATTTAGCTTGTTTGGTTATCCTGGTATAAATATATAAACCAAAGCATATCAACAAATTCTGCAGGATCTCTCCTGTACACAGGTTAACAGATTTTGTTTTGTAAAACTCGTTTTGAGAATCTTGTACAAAAATTTCTGAGTGTTTTCTTTTTCCAATTTACCAGAGACTAAATGTTCAAAAGTATGTGATAAACAATTAAACCTGTGTTTTCTTTTTATCCATTGATTTAAAAAAATAAATTGCTTTTTGAATTATTTTAGACAGAATTATCATTGCTTTTTAAAATAATGTTAAAATCCAGTTTGATGGCTTATACAGCATTTCTATTAATATGAGTATAATAGAAAATCATTTTTAATACAGCAGAAAAAAAGTCAGTTAACACATTTCCTGTGACAAATGGAGAATAACTCCAGTTTGATATTTGTAGTCAATTTCAAACATCTACATAACTTTTCATTTGTTTCTTATTTTTTGAGGTATTTGTATTCAATTCAGTTTCTAGTATGTCTTTCTATAAAACATAACAGCACTGAAATAAGTTTTCCATTAGAAAATTATTTAAAGATGGAAATCCTAAAAGAAAGTCAAGCTTCTCTCTTCACCCTTAGCTTATCCACTCTTTTTGGTAGTGACGTGAATTTAATTATATTATTAGGAGGTTATGTGTTGAGATTTTTGTCTATTATTTGTCTTAATCATTAAATAGTCAGTCTTCCTGGTGTCAGATTTTTCGCCAAGTATAAGAACTATTTCTGTAAGAAAAAAAATTCTACGATTAGAGGCATTTAAGGGTTGGAATTAAGTTTCGGAGATTTTATCACCTTTGAATCACAAAGCACAGGAATTTAATAAAAAATGCTTTGTTCTAATGTGAATGGAATTTTAAGTAATTCATCAATGAGTGAAAATAAACTTCTTTCTTTTTTTCTTTTTGATGATAGTAAACCAGTACTCAAACATCCCCATATAGCTGTTTAATATATTTCAGAGATTTAAAAAAACTCTCCTACCTGAGAAATTTTTCCTATGTCTCTAACATAGACATAAATGCTTCATTTAGATGGAATTATCTTTTTTTCTTCAAAGTAATGAATTTTATATTAATACCACTTACATGTTACTGACAGATCTGTAGTAGTTTTATCTTTCACTAATTCAGGGTCTTTAAGCATTTCTCCATATACCTTCAGTAGAACCTTGTCCCAATTTTCCCTGATCAATTTACTCATGATTCTGGGTCAACACTAAGTAATTAAGAAATTAACTCACTATTTTGTATTTAAAAGCAAATCTATTTTTTAATAGGATTTTTTTCCTGTTAAATTGGTTTTCATTTGATAAAATATTCACCTTACCAACACTTCTCTCTTTTATATGTGCTTTGTTTTTTACTTCATTGTTTAATAGTAAATTTAATTTACTATTAAAATAATAATAGCCTAATTATTATGTAATAATTTTAAGTATTTTTATGTCATTACCATGAGGGGGAACCTCTGATGAGTTATATCAAAATGTTAGTAAAATAAGTTTATGTTTACATATAAAAGGACTATAAATGTAAACAATAATTTTATTCGGTATAAAAATGTAGATTTTATCTGTTGGGAAAGAATAAGAGAAAATATCTGTATACTTTAAAGTTAGCATCCTAATGCTTAAAGCTTGGAATCATTTGGGGAGCCTGTGCTGAACACACTTTCAGAATATAAAACCGTAATTTTAACACATTCATATTTGAAATTGAGCCAGCACCTCTGATTCTGTTATTTTTTTGCAAATTAGTGTGCTTATATCTTAGCAGTTGAGACATGCACATTTCTTATTCACTTCTAGTATGAGGATTAGAGCAAATTCTAGTTGAAAATTTCACTTAATGACAACTATAAGAACTAATTATCCAATACGCTTTTTTTTTCTTGCCAGTTAAAGCCTGGGCCATTATGTTATCTGATGGGTACTTTAATTAGAGGCACACTTATTAATAAAATTTAATGGCTATCATATAGGCAGGCCATAAAAAGCTAGCTATTATTGAAAATAAGACATTCAGCATTACAAATACTAAGACTAATTTTATTCTAATGCTGAGTTTCTTGTTTTTGATATTCTTTACAATTGGCCTAAAACTTTTATCAACAAAATAGAGACTTAGAAAATACATTACTTGTAATGTCACCAAAAATCTGCAAAAACGAACTTTCCACCTTTGAACCAGACACATCTTTAACATTACCATAAAAATATAGAGAAGAAAATTATTCCCAATCTGAAACCAACTTCATTAATACAATAGCATCAAGCCTAAGATAACAACTGAGAGATTAGCTCTGCTAACCTTTCAATGTTCAAAACACTTCAGTTTAAGCAGAAACCTACCTATTTATTTTCAATATTTCCTACATGTTATGCTTCCTAACTCAACTTCTAAATCAAAGTTGTAACAGGCATATAACATCGGGTTTAAAAACATAAGCACATTTAATTGAAATTAGACTATATGATTGAGTAGAGGTATTAGTAAATGCTTTGCTACTTCTCCAGTCGAGAGGTAGAGACAATATTCTCACCCTTGGATTTGGGCTGGTCTTAGAGAGTTGTTAGCCCAAAACAATGCAATAGATGACCAGACCTTTTAAGAACTTCCAAGCTAGAACTTGAGGGACTTTGCAACTTGGGCCTGGGCTCTCTGAAACATTTTCTTTAGAAGCCCTTAACTGCAATGTATAAATTCTAATCAAGCCGTGACTCCCAGCTGAGTCTAGCCTGCTAGCCATACCACAGCCTGAGAGTAAACCTGTCTTGGACCATCTAACCCAGCCCATAGGCCAAGTGAATACTGCTTTGTGAATTGCTGTTGGAACCATGTAAAAATAAACAACAAACAATCCCCCTAGTTTAGCCCTTCCTGAATTCCTGATCCATAGAATCATAAAATAGAATGAATATGTTATTCTTCAATGTCTCTGAGGCTTGGAGGTAATTAAGTAGAACAAGCCACTTCCTTTCTGGGAGGGTGGGAATGGATTCAGGTTATACAGCTTTAGAGTAGTTCACAGAAATACTTTTATATATCACACCTTTCTTATATTCACAGACAGTTCTAATCACTTTACTGAAATTACACCCCTGTCACAGATCTAACAGATACTGCTTGATTAGGATGAGATCTGGTAGGTTAAAATGTGCCTCAGAAAATAGGTGATGAAAATGTGTGGTAGGGATTTTAAAAAATTACACTGAATTCAGAATTACAAAAAGGCAGAATTTTCACATAAACTAATTCCATCCAATTTTTAGATTACAAAGAATGTATACATATTTTGCGTCTAAATACATACAGATACATATGCATATTTTGTAAGATAGAACATTTATATCAAAACTAACTTCACACATTTGAATTATGTGTCAAACAATTGAATTATTGTTGTGCCACACACAATCATACATACACATTTTGTATGTGTAGTATGTGCATGTGTGATGTGTGGCTTGTATGTATCATAATAAGTTGATGGATTTGTTATACTTGAACACGTATAAAGGTTAGTTTTGATACAAATCTTCTCCCTTACACATACATACTTTCAATTAGTTACTAAGGTTTTTTCTAAGTTGATGTGGATCTTTCTAAACTGGCCTTTATCCATGTCAGTTTCTAGAACTATTCTGCCAACTCAAGCCTCTGTGCCTTTGCAAATACTTGTCCCTCAGTTTAGGGACATAGTTTTCTTCATCATCCTGTGCAACTATACATAGTTTTCTTCATAATTCTGTGCAACAGTTGTTTTCAAAAGGTTTCTAAAGTACATTAACTTAAACAAATTAAGAAAAGTTTAATTTATTTGATATTGGCTATGTATATTGATGCTACTTAGCATTTTTGTGTATAGGGAAGACTATGCAGCTAGTAATTTTATCTAACTCATAGTTATTAAATTTCTTATCGATCTCCTCCCATCGGGCCCCTCCTCCAACACTGAGGATTACAATTCAACACGAAATTTCAGTAAGGACACAGAGCCAAACCATAACAGTCTGCTTCTTTTTCCATTGTGAAACCCTGTCCAAGATTGGTGAGTTTCATGTGTCAGCAATGTAGTATTATTTTTCCAGCCTGCTCTTCAGTTGAAGTAGTCATACTCAGAGAATGTTAGCTCTATGAAGATTGTGCTTTTGCTATAGTTTACTAATTTAAGTTAGTCTCACTTCAATTAGTTTTGAAAATATTTAATTACATGTGTTCATTGAAAAATGTTTATAAACCGTTATATATTATTTATACATCTACTTATAAAGGCTGATGTTGCCAGAACCATCCTCCCCTTCCCTAAAGAAAAATAATACACATCAGCTGTCACTTGATTAAAATGAAATTTAGGATAAATCCAAAACAAAAATGTATTTAAAAGATAATTTTGTTTTTCAAAAACCTTGTTAATTCATTGCTTCCAACTTTTGTGTGCTAGCTCTGCCCGTGGGTTCTATATTTATAAAGTTTCCAGACTCAGCTGAAGCCCTTTACCACTATTTTGACAATTGATGGTGCAAAACTAAATTTACAAAATATTGTCAATTGTCTATAATTCAGAAATCAAAAATTACATCTAAGTATAAAAACAGGCATTCTGACATTTTTGAGTGTATCAACATAGCTATAATAACTTTTTCTGAGTTGAGTTTATATTATATATTCTTCACTCTATCATCTTACTTTTTTAAAAATTTTTTTTGAGACAGAGTTTCTCTGTGTCACCCAGGTTGTAGTGCAATGGCATAGTCTTGGCTCACTGCAACCTCTGCCTCTGGGTTAAAGTGATTCTCCTGCCTCAGCCTCCTGAGTAGCTGGGATTACAGGCACCCACCACCACACCTGGCTAATTTTTGTATTTTCATAACCAAGCATTTTTTTATATCTAGTTATTTATCTAACAGTAAAACAAGATTTTGGAATTAGAGAAAAGGCTCACAGAGCAAGCTCAGCACCAGTTCCCATACCGTGGTTCCCCACGTGGTGAAAGATAGGACTTAATGTCATTTGTGTGTGCAGTAGGGTGGCAATATAGGAAAAAATTCTCTAAGTTATGAAATTTGGAGCTTTTGTAGCATGACAGGCGCATTTTTGGAAGAGAGAGAGAAATCCTTCTCTGGAGTGAAAAACATGAAATCCTCTTTGGGGAAAGGAAGGGAATATCTCTAAGTTTTATTTTCATTTGAAATACAAGCTAATGTCTCCAGGGTAGAAAAGCTCCAGAAAAATACACCGTCTCTAAATTCCAAGGCTTGTTTTTCATTAAGCCATACTTTAAGCTTGATTGCCATTAATATAATATTTAACCACGAACAAACTTAAAAATGTTCATGGAGAGTTGTCAGCAAGTCTCCAGAAGAGGGAGTTGGGGAGAGAGAGAGAGAGGAGAGAGAATGCTAAAACAGACAACTCAACTAAAAAAAAATTAAGGTATCAGCACTTAGAAATTGGAATTACCAGACCAGACATGTTATATAACATTAACATGTTTTAAATATTTGGAGTCTATACAAGGTAAAGTATAAAACACAGAGGAAAGAAACTAAAAAGAACACACCCAAAAATGAAAGGGTATTCCATGCCCAGGGAATAAAAAAGTCGATATTGTAAAAATGATAATTTTAACAAAGCAACTTACAAATCAATGCAACCCCTAGCAAAATACCAAGAAAATTCTTCACAGAAATAGAAAAAATCTTAAAATGTGCATGGAACCACAAAAGACCTCTAATAGCCAAAGCAATCGGAGCAAAAAGAACAAAGCTGGAGGCATCACCCTACCTGACTTGAAAATATACTACAAAACTATAGTAAACAAATTAGCACAGTACTGGCATAAAAGCAGACATACAGAACAATGGAACATAATAGAGAACAGATATAAACTCACATGTTTACGGCCAACTCTTTAAAGACAAGGATATCAATACTATGCAATGGGGAAAGGACAGTCTCCAACAAATGTTGTAAAGAAAACTGGATTACCTTATGTAGAAGAACGAAAATAGACCCTTATCTCTCACGATATGCAAAACTCAAATCAAAATGGACTAAAGACTCATATCTAGCCAGGCGCGGTGGCTCACTCCTGTAATCCCAGCACTTTGGGAGGCCGAGGCGGGCAGATCACGAGGTCAGGAGATCGAGACCATCCTGGCTAACACGGTGAAACCCCGCCTCTACTAAAAATCCAAAAAAATTAGCCAGGCATGGTGGTGGCAGGTGCCTGTAGTCCCAGCTACTCAGGAGGCTGAGGCAGGAGAATGGCGTGAACCCGGGAGGCTGAGCTTGCAGTGAGCCGAGATCATGCCACTGCACTCCAGCCTGGGCGACAGAACGAGACTCTGTCTCAAAAAAAAAAAAAAAAAAAAAAAAAAAAGAGACTTAAACCTATCACCTGAAACTGAAATTACCAGAAGAAAATACAGGGGAAACACTCCAGGACATTAGTCTGGGGAAACATTTTTGTGTAAGACTTCAAAGGCACAGGCAAACAAAGCAAAAATGAACAGATGAGATCATCTTCTACACAATAAGAACAGCAGCAGCAACAACAATAACAACAACAGAAAAAACAATCAAAAGTGAAAGACAATCCACAGAATGGGAGAAAATGTTTTCAAACTATCCATCTGTCAAGAGGTTAATAACAAGAATATATAAAGCTCAAACAACTCAGTAGCAAAAATACTAATAATCTGGCTTAAAAATGAGCAAAATATCTGAGTAGATATTTCTCAAAAGAAGTAATACGAATGGTCAACAGGTTTAAGAAAAAATGTTAAAACATTAGTAATCATCAGAGAAACACAAATCAAAACCACAAGAAATCTTCTGACCCAGTTAAAATGGTTTTTATCCAAGGACAGGCAATAAGAGATGCGGGTGACAATGTGTAGAAAGGAGAACCCTCATACACTGTTTTCGGGAATGTATTATTACAGCCACTATGGAAAACTGTATGGGAATTCCTCAAAAAACTAAAATAGAACCATCACATGATTCTGCAGTTCTGCTAATGTGTATTTATCCAAAAGAAAGGAAAAAAATTGTCAAAGAGATATCTGAACTTCCATGTTTATTGTAGCGCTATTCACAATAGACAAAAGATGAAATCAACCTAAGTGTCCAAAAGTTGGTAAATGAATAAAAATCCTTAGTGTTATATACACAGTGGACTATTATTCAGCCATAATATAAAATGAACAATTCTGTCATTTTCATCAGCATGAATGGAACTGGAGGTTGCTAAATGAAGATGAATAAGGCAAGCACAGAAAGACAAATGTTGCATTTTCTCACTCATATGTGAGGGCTTAAATAGTGAATCTCATGAAGCTAAAAGAGTAGTTTGGTGGTTACCAGTGGCAAGAAAGGATAAAAGAAAGGATAGGATGAAGAAAGGTTGATTAATAGGTCCAAATATACTCTTTGATATAAGAAATAAAACCTAGTGTATGATAGGTAAATAGGATGGCTATAGTTTACAATAATCTATTGTGTGTTTCAAAATACCTAGAAAATAGTAATTCAAATATTTCTAGCATAATGAGAAGCCAAATATTGCATGTGATGGATATTCCAAGTACATTGATTTGATCTTTACAAAATATTTGGATGTGTTAAATTATCCACAGGTATCCTCTAAATGTGTACCTCTAATATATATGGAAACTTCTAATTTAGAGAATTGACAACCAGTTTAAAGCATAAGAATTAAATAGACACTATTTTTAAAATATCAAGCTAATTGTCAAATAGAACTTCTAGAAATATGATTTGTGATCATTGAAATTTTTTAAATGGATGCATTAAATAGCATATTAGAGACAGGTGAAAAAAATAAACCAGAGGGTAGAATAAAAGTATGCTAAAATCAGAACAGATGAATAAAATACAGAAAAAAATTAAGTGAAATATAAGTTAACAGACTGTAAATGGCACTCTCTGATTAGCTCTAACAAAATCCAAAAGAAGAGAATTGGGAGAATGAGGGAGAAGTAATTTCAGAAAGATAATACTTGAAAAAAATTTCCGAATTGGTAAAAGACATGGATCCTTACAATCCAGAAGCATAATTATTTTAAGCAGAATAAACCTGAAAAGGATGTCAGGGAAAATCTCAAAACACTTAGGCAAAAAAAGTAGATTTTAAATACAACAGAGAGAAAACACTGATTGCCTTCAAAGGAGTAAAAATGAAACTGGTAACGGTTTCACAACTATAACAATAGGAACCAGTGAAATAGTCTAATAGCCAGTGAAATCATTATTATAAGGAAAATAACCTAATTCATATGTTTTCTTAGATGTACTCTAAATTAAAAACATATGAAATAGCTATTTTGTTTTGTTCTATGGACACATAAGAGGTACTAATGAAAGGTTATTAGAATCTCTTATGGATCCATAGAACATACGCACACAAAAATTTGCAAAAACTTTTAATTTGTATACTTCAAGAGCCTGTTTCTTGCTCTAGACGTGCACTCTGCAATTCCAGCTACTTTCGGGAAATGGGTGAGTAATTATCCTACTTTTTTTAGATTTCTTGTAATATATAGTTTATAGTGCCTTTCTTAAGAAAATCAATGGTATTGATTTTGTTAAAGGCATCGTCACTTACTACACACACGTGCTAAGACAATTTACATACAATATTGTTTATCCTTTCTACAGATGGCATTCCATTTTTCATAGGCATTCCAAACATCCACTAACTCAAGTAAATAATGTTTGCATTAGATTCATACGCAGACGTGAAGAAACCTTTTTATAACGCATAATATCTTGGTGGGGGGAGGAGTGGAATGGATGATAGATTTACTCTCCAGTTACTAGTAATGCTTTTTGACGTTTCAAAATATGTTTCTAAAGAAATTTGTACAGAACAGTGATTCTTTGACTTTAGAGTTCACATACAACTCAGTATGGCAAACGATATGTTAATTATCTATAAAACCTCCTCTTTCTAGCTATTGAACATTTTGGTACATGTAATATGTATTTTTTAAGTGAAATGATCTTTGCTTCAATCTCTTCACCCAAAATTGACTATATGGTGAGAGTTACATAACTGTTGATGACGTTGGCCCTGTGATTAGATTGCCTGACTGATTTGAATTTTAGTTTCACCACTGTCTTGCTCTTGGACAAAGGAGATGTTGTTTCAGTCCCTAGATAGACATTTTTCTTTATAAATATTTAGCCTCATTTTTTTCCTATACCTAACTACAGAATAAGAATAGTAGAAACCTCTTAGGTTTGTTGTCAGCATCAAAGATTAAATTAATTTACATCATTTAATTAAGTTACTAAACTATTCAAGAACTATTAACACTCATTATTATTGTTCTAAATGGTTGACCACTGGTGTTCTGTCTCATTTAGAAGAAGAGCTCAGCTACTTCAAAACAGAATTAGTGTTAGCTGAGTGAATTTTATAGGCAACATTATTTGACTAAATCAAGGGTGTATTTATTTATATTACTTATATATAAACAGCTCTTAATCCTGTACTTTATATAAGTGAATATATGACTTAGAAAAATACTCATGAATGTATTTTGAAAACACATTTAGATATTAAACTAGTAATCTTAAACATATACATCTTTGATTGAAAGACATGTGTTTTGATCTGCATGTATTCACAATTTGTGTTAAATTTCAAACCAAAAATTTCTTGTGCTGTTTTTATTTTGCTTTGAAAATTTTTTTTACCAAAATTAAAATGTTATAACTAAGGGTAGTCCTAGTAAATTTAAACTTTGCAAATCTAATAATACAGAGAGCTAGGCTAAAAGAAACTTTGAGCAAAATGTCAGTTTTGAATAGAAATTATACGTCTGCTGGCAACATCCCCGCGTATTCCAAAACCAAGAGACAAAATCATATAGAATTCTGTTCACTTTAAAAATAGTATTTTCTCACTAAAAAGGGAAGATTGGTTTATGCAAATTACTTCTAATGTGATATAATTTTATACATCAGACAAATAAATGCAGTACAAATTTAATGTTAATTTATATAGTCAATTTTTAAAATATTGAAAAATAATGAATATTTCATAAATGTGTGGAGATTTAATCTACAGAATGATTAAAATGTTTATAGTTTTTCAGTTTCAAAGATGGATAAAGATATGACAGGAAATAAAAAATAAATAATAGAGATCATCTCACTGCTCAAACCTCATTTCAAGATATTTCAGGTTTTAATATAAAAACAATTTATGCTATAATGTTGCCTACAGAAAGTAGTTAATTGCTGTGAGGAATGTTTGCAGGTCACATTTCAGAAAATATATTTAAAGGCTTATTCACCAAAATAATTTTAAATCATGGTCAACATATTTTACTACATTCAATATGAAACATAATTTAACTTGTTATAGATCATTAAAAATCATTACTATAACTATTTATTTTTGCAGTTTCCTTTTTTCTAAACCTTGACCAGTGATTCTCAACTAGTTCTGAAGACAATTGCCTTTATATTCATTCCTGCTGTCAATTTATGAATAGTTTTATTGAATGTTCCTTTGTCATTATCTTAGGAGACAAGGGATTACATCTCTTACTGACTATATTATCTTTGGCAGGTTAATTATCCCTTCTGAATTAGAGAGGTAAATTTTACATATGCATGCATGCATGCATGTTTATATGCTGAGTAGTATAAATTACTTACTACTTGACAATCTTTATTCAAACATTCCATACTACTTATCTAATTCCACAAATATTTTAAAAAATATTTTGAGCCAGGAACTATTTTAGATGCTGAGGAGTCATCGGTGAGCAGCTAAACTTTTGAACTCATCCAGTATACATTTTAATGGGAGGGGTTTTGGCCTTGTGTGTGTGTCTGTGTGTGTGTGTGTATCTGTGTGTGCGTGCCTGTGTGTGTGTGTGTGTCTCTCTTAGGTAGTAATTAGAACTGAAAAATAAAGCAAAAGACAACGGACGGGGAGTGGCACTATTTTAGAAAGGGTGATAAAAGATAAGCACACTTAGGAGGTGGCATTGGAGCAGAGATTTGAATGAAGTGAGTGAATCACATGCGTAACAAGGGAAGTAGTCAGAATTGAGTTAGCTGCTAGCCTGATTGAAGGGGTATACACACCGAGGTGGAGAGGAAGGAGGTAGGACCAGAGAAATAACCATGGCTGGCGTCATAGAGGTTTCTGTAGACCATGAAAAGAATTTTGGGGTTTTCCTAAATTTGATAGGAATCTAGAGTGAGTTTCATTAGAAATATTATTAGGGATACATTGGATTTAATTTATGGTTATTTTCAAGTATTGTGGTTACAGAAAGCAGTCCTACTACAAGGGTAAAGAAGTTACCAAACGCCCCTTTATCACATTAAACAAAATCCACTTGCTGAAATTTAAACTTACTTCCTTTCATTCTAGATTCAGTCAGTTGGAAAACACTTTTTTAGCATCTTGGTCTTCTGTATGCAAAGGGTGCTTTTTACTTGAAGGGTTGCAAAGCTTTTTCCTTTTTTTCCTATTTGATTTCATCCCTTTCTATGCTTTCTTTAACTTAATTTGAGAGGGAGAAAATGTTTGGTGCTAATTAATTCAATTTTGGGTGTGTGGTTTTATTTTGTTTTAGAGCATAGCTTTTATTCTTCTACATGGAAATAACTATGACAATAATCAAGCATCCCTCATCATCCTGTGGGATAATCTTACTGAAAATTTGAATGTCGCTTTGAAGGTAAATTATGATTTTTCATGACTAGAAGCCTTGCTAGAACAACCGTGGGGATTTACAGAACTTGCTTTATAGAGATAGTGCCATACTCTCTTTTCCAGAAATATAACATTTATACTCACAAGCAAACAAGTATATTACAAGAAATGCAAGTTTTTTGTTCGTTTATTGCTATATCAATTTTTCCTATAAAAAGACATTAGATTTTTCTTTCTTTAATTATTTATTAAATGTTTGTGATGTTCCACTGTTCTAAGTGCTAGAGAAACAGTAAAAAAAAAAAACAAAAAAACAAAAACAAAACGGGAAAGCCCCTTCTTTCATATAGATTATATAATTTATACATTTCAAAATACACTGAAACTTTTTTCGGTGAGGAGTGTATATAACACGTTTCTGAAAATATTACCATCCTCTCAATTCATTCATAAATTGAACTAATGAACATGAATCTCATTAGTCATCCACCAATAATAGTATCAACTAGAACATGTATTGTATTCTGAAAATGTAAAAAGTTTTTACAAAATATGCCTCTGTCTCAAAAATTGATGATCTACAATAAAGCTAAAAATTTGCTATTCTGTGTAAGAAAATTCAACAGTATCAAGATTTCTGTAATACCCATGAGTCTTGATTTACTATATGTGATGGTCTGTTCAATTGGCTAAGATAAAGAAAGCATCTTAGCAAATTCCAGAACTTTATGAAGAAGAGCAGCTCACTCTGTTTTGTAGAAGAGAGCCAACACTTGATGTTCTCAATCAATGGGAAAGGGATATAAAAACAGGTCACATATGCTTCTGTCCTTAAGCAGGTGGTTAGTACCATTCGGCATTTTCATAGGCTTAATACACATTTCCCTTATCCAGATACTGACAGAAATTATTATAAGTAGTTCTGGGGAGAGCAATTAGAAACCAAAATTTATTCCACGTGGCATTTATTAATATTTACTAAACTCAAATGAATCTCTATAAAAATGATTAGAATTTCTAATTCATAATTTCTGTCAAATTGAATAATGTAAGGGCTTCCTCAAAATTCTATTAAAAGCTATATACCACTTCAACTTGTGCATTTTTTTATTGTAAACTGGCCTTTAAAAATATATTTTTTCATCTTTTGCAACTTAAAGCTAAAAATCAGAAAGTTCCAGTTCAAGAGGTATAAAATGCACTCTTATTTCTAATATATAGTCATTGCTAGCCCTTAAAACTTGAATTTGTAATTATTGTTCAGTGGGGGCTTTACAGTTTAAGATTCTAAAGATTTTTCACTTCAGGAAGGATTCTAGTGGAAGATCTCAGGTAAGAATCTTATATATTTATAAGAACAAATGTAATAAGCCAAAATGCATTTTTGACCATTTGATTTTAGTTATTAAGACAATGTATTTCCAGTGTGATTTTTGTCAAGAAAATGTATAAATATTCAGGGTAGTAATTTAAGATGCATAACGAATTCTTTCCATAAAACGTGATTTTTTTTTTTTTTTTTTTTTTTTTTTTTTTTTTTTGAGACGAAGTCTCACTCTGTCACCCAGGCTGGAGTGCAGTGGTGCGATCTCGGCTCACTGCAACCTCTGCCTCTCGGGTTCATGCCATTCTCCTGCCTCGGCCTCCCGAGTAGCTGGGATTACAGGCGCCCACCACCACTCCCGGCTAATTCCACAAAAGGTGATTTTTATTTAATTCATTGACAGATATACTTTGCTTGTTAAAGTATTATCAAAATAAATATATTTAAAAGGGTTTATTTGAATTTAATTATTCCACGTGAACAATTAAAGATCAATGAAAGTAGTATAAATTGTTATTAAGCAAAGAAATAAAAAATATTGAAAACAAACACTCTCAAATGTGCACAAAGAGAGAAATCTTTCCTTTTCTAAAATTATATGAAAATAAAAAAGTCTTCATTAAGAACAGATGAACATATTTTTAGGTAGCTATAGGAAAGAATAATTTTTCTAAGCAAACTTTTACGTAAGTTCTAAGATTTCCAATGATATAAGAATTATCCTTCTGCAACCAGGGGTGGTACCAGAATCCAGCTTAGACATTTATCGTATCTTCAGGATCTCTCTGTGACTTTGGTATTTTACAGTAGAGTATACACGTGAAAGAACAGGACCTGTTTATTACATGTTATTTGAAAATGTGTTCAGTAATCCTGAATGAGTTGCTTGAAATACACTGATTTAGGTTGGTTTTTTTTAACTTTTGTTTTATGTGTTTTAATTTTAAGTGACAATTTAGTTTGGCCAGAATGAAATGCAGGAGAATGTGTCTAGAACGGGAAACATAAAAATTAAAATGTTCAACTTTCTCAATCACATAATCTGAATTGGCTTTGAATGTCTGAGTACGTATTTTTAACTTCGGTGACCATGTACCTCTGAGAGCGAAATTGGAGAATTCTTGAATGTTATTTAACAAATAATTTTAGAAATCCACATAGATCATGAGCATACATTTATTTTGTTGTTTGCTATGCACTCAGAATCATGGTATTATGTGAAGTAGTATGTATAACTACTATATCCCTTTATAGCTTATAATTAAATTTAAAAAGCATATGTAACATTCTTATTTTATATAATTAATGTTACTTTTTTGTTATTAAATCTTTTTCACAGCTTTAGAAAAGAAAATGTATACTCAATTCATCTAATTTTGCGTATATCTTTTTAAAAACAATAGATGTGTGTTTTTGTTTTATGGACAGCCACAGTGGTGTGATTGATAGAAAGTTATTGTCAGACAAAAGCACGTCCATACCTGTGATAGTTAATATTGAGTGTCAATTTGACTGGATTGAAGGATGCAGAGTTAAGGTGTTGCCAAAGGAGATTAACATTTGAGTCAGTGAACTGGGAGAGGCAGATCCACCCTCGATCTGAGTGGGCACCATCTAATCAGCAGGCAGCACAGCTAGGATAAAAGCAGGCAGAGGAAAGTGGAAGGACTAGACTGGCTAAGCCTTCTGGCCTCCATCTTTCTCCCGTGCTGGATGCTTCCTGCCTTTGAACATTGGACTTCAAGTTCTTCAGCTTTTGGACTCTTGGACTTAAACCAGTGGTTTGCCGGAGGCTCTCGGGCCTTCCCCCACAGACTGAAGGCTGCAGTGTCGGCTTCCCTACTTCAGAGGTTTTGGGACTTGGACTGGCTTCCTTGCTCCCCAGCTTGCAGACGGCCTATTGTGGGACTTCACCTTGTGATCATGTGAGTCAATACTCCTTAATAAACTCCTTTCATATATACACCTGCCCTATTAGTCCTGTCCCTCTAGAGACCCTGACTAATACGATACCTAACCTCAATATCTGGCTTATAAAATAGAAAATATAATCTCTCAGGATTAGTCCAAGGATTAAATAGAGTGCCTTGTATGTGACATGAACAATCGATATTTTCCCCTAGAAATAAAGTTTTTGTTAGATAAATAAATATGCTTACTCAATAGTAAAAACGAAAGGCAAATATATGATAAAGGACAGCATAAATGTTTGCCAGGTTTCCACTACTTGTTCTTTTAAAACAGTATTCCATTTAGCATATCTTTAAAATAGCATTTCACTAATTTTTTTAGGCAGACAATAATTTACATTTGGAAATGAACTTGTTTCTCTGACAGCAGATGTATGTTTGAAATACTTCTTCCTTGAATAAAACTTGTGAACAGATTAGGAATCTAACTTACATTCAGATAACAAAGGGCATGAGTGAAAGAATACATTCAAATAAAATATAAAGGCATGTTCAATAACTACCTATAATGTGATAAATAGAAGTCATTAGGAAACTATGAAGCTACAATGTGCTTAGGGTTTCTAGGCATAAAGGGAAGGAGTCATTTGATTTCTAAAACTCAAATAGAAAAGTGCTTTTAATAAAAGAGATGATGATAAATATATTCTCCTCCGAAAAAACTAACAATCACTGAGTGAGAAATAAAGTACCATTTATTTTAATCAAAACCAGGTTTCCTGAGAATCTGATAAGCAACTATACTTTGGGATAAAACACTGGATAAATGTATGAGTGTCATGCTCTATTTATGTAATAAATACCTTTTGGAAAATGCACATCCACTAAAGTGTTTTTGGATGAATCATAGTTTACATACACAAAGGGATTTTTTATTTGAATTGCAAGAATCTGCATTATGAGGCAAATAATTTGTTTTGAGCAGGAATGTCCTTTTTGTTTTCATTTTAAATATGGATTTCACATACTGTGTTTATTTCAAGAGAAACAGACCCATTTTGATGAATAATAGGTATTTCTGACATAACATTCTGACACATTTAAAATACTTATTTGCTAAACAATTACGTACATTATATAGTGTTTTGTACTCATGATTAAAAAAGAATTTCAAGTGATAGTGTATGAAAAAAATTACTGAATGCCAAGTAAAGAACATGCTCTAAAAATAGCCTCCTTAATACAGAATTTTCAGTAAGAGACTCACAGAAACAAATAAGAATATTTATTAATATTTAGCAAGAATATTAAGAATAATTAATAATATGTATTAAGACTTATAATAGATAAGACTTATTTTTATTATTTTCCAATTATACACTCATACAGGTTATTAATTCATTTTTTCTGATTAATGTCTCTGGTTATTAAGGTTTATCATGTGAGATAATATTCTTAAGCAACAAATATACCTACGGAAAATAATATAATTTGTATAAAAAAGAAAATTTTAATTGTGAAAAAGGAAAAGCATAACTGAAATGAAATTATTATATATAAATGTCTTAAGATAATTTAAGATGCTAAATTGGTGTTAATTAAATCATTAAATTAACTTTAGTAATTGAATTAACCATGAAGTAACCCTTATGTAGGTAAAAGTAAGCAATTTGTAATATTTCTGCATTATGAAGAGATTTAGAAATAGAAACAATTGCTTTTATTATTATACTAGTTTATACAGTCCCCCAGAAAGAAGTCAAAGACAGTTCTCAGGACAAAAAGCCCAAAACTTCTCAATTTTGTTGCTTTATTTAGGGATCAAAGACTAAGCCTCAAATTTCAGGGGTTTCACTGTATTTTCAGCTCTATCTGGTAAGACTAACAGCACATGTAGTTTGGAATGATTATTTTTCTGTCTTAAACAGGCTTTCTTATTCCTTACTGCTATTCGGTACATTTCATAGTTCTTCGTGAACATGAACAGTTTTATTTTAATTAGGTAATGGAGCAGTTCTACATCAAGGGGATCCTTCAATCTACTTACATTGACTGATAGGAAATTATCTGCGGAGATCTGGGGTTTAAGTTCAGGGAGTGAGCGTGGCAGCACTGAATCTCATTTTAGACCTTTCCTTAGCTAATGTGTAAGCAAATACGAGATTTCCTTTACTTTTAGAGTCCTAAGGATTTAGTGTCCTCTAATTTTCTCTCGTGTAAAATGAAAGCTTTGCAATACATTATGTAAATAATTTTTAAAAGTTTCCTCACAGTTTCCATTTAATTAAGTCCAATTCCCTGTCTAAACAGAGACTACAGTTTCTGATATCAAATTGTTCCCTGTAGCATTATTATTTATACATTGTCCAAACGATATACAAAATATTTATTTTTTCATGTCATTATTTGCCAGTTTAAAAATTATTTTAACTGTTTTGGGTTTCCTAATGTACTGCACTTGTTGAATTTAGAGCTAGAAGACTAAAGAGTCATATATGGAACCAGCGATATTTGGACCATGAAGAAATATTAAATTAGTAGGGGAAACTAGACTATTTATAGAACCTATCAGTGCTGTCACATCAGAGAAAAACTTCTCTGTACGGTTCTATTGTTCTTTTGACTACTTTTATTTGTATATATTTATTTATTTTTTTTTTTGAGACGGAGTCTTGCTCTGTCGCCCAGGCTGGAGTGCAATGGCCCGATCTCAGGTCACTGCAACCTCCGCCTCCCAGGTTCAAGTGATTCTCCTGCCTCAGCCTTCTGAGTAGCTGGGATTACAGGCACGCGGCGCCCCGCCCGGCTAATTTTTGTATTTTTAGTAGAGACGGGGTTTCACCATGTTGGTCAGGCTGGTCTCGAACTCCTGATCTCGTGATCCGCCCGCCTCAGCCTCCCAAAGGGTTGAAATTACAGGCGTGAGCCACCGTGCCTGGCTGACTACTTTTATTTTTGATGAAACTTCATCTACTTTAAAATATCGGCTTTCCATTTTTCAAGGGCCAGTTTACTTTCAGTCCCCATATCGGGGAGACTGAAAACTTGAGTTTAGTAAAATGCCAGCAAATCGTGACTGTGAATATGCACATCTACTTAGAATGCATAGATCATTTTTGTTTAGAAAGGCAAATCAAATTTCGGATTTCTGGCTTTTAGTCTCCTGAATCTTATTTCTTCTTTTTAATTTTGCCCCTAGTTAAGGAACTACTTCTATTTTGGTCAAGTAGTAAGCTATATTTCCACAAAATGTTGACAAACTTCATAGTAGGAGTTATTACGTTAAAACTTTTATATTCAGAACTCCAAAACAGACAGACTTCTACTTGTATAGGAACATGGTGAAACTTAAATTGCCAAGTTAGCTTTGCATGCATCTTCCTTGTATTTTTGAATATCATATACAACACCTCTTGTCTCCAACGTTAATATTGAGTAGCGGCCGGGTACGGTGGCTCACATAATCCCAGCACTTTGGGAGGCCAAGGCGGGCGGATCACGAGGTCAGGAGATCGAGACCATCTTGGCTAACACGGTGAAACCCCGTCTCTACTAAAAATACAAAAAAATTAGACGGGCGTGGCGGCGCGTGCCTGTAATCCCAGCTACTCAGAAGTCTGAGGCAGGAGAACCACTTGAACCAGGGAGGCGGAGCTTGCAGTGAGCCGAGATCGCGCCACTGCACTCCAGCCTGGGCGACAGGGCAAGAGTCTGTCTCAAAAAAAAAAGAAAAAAAAAATTGAGTAGCTTAGCCCAGATTGCAGAAACATTTTTAGGACAAACTATGTGGCTTTAGCTCTTTTCCTACACAAACTGCCTTAATATGAAACTTTTTACCTGGGAAGGTCTTGAACCTGAAAACAGGCAAATATAAAGAAACATGGTGAAATACAAAGAAACAAGTTAGTCTTCCCTAATGATCAGAATGTAACAGAGGAGGTACATTTTTCTTGATAGACAAAGGAACACTTGTAACTACTTAAACCCAATATTTGACATTTTAGAATGTATCTATGTTAATAGGAAAAAAAGCAATGCTTCTGCTTGAAATATTTAGATTGTTCAGATAAAATTTGTTTTTTAAAATTTTGGTCTTCATTTTTCTTGTGTTAAAATATATTTATGTTACTATAATTTTGAACTTTATTCTGTAGATAATGCCTCTAGTAGTTTTTTCTAAGGCTAGAGACGTATAATTATTTTTAACTATAAGTATTCAGAGAGTACACTTAAACTGTGATCTCTCTTACCTCTGTCTTGTGAATAACTGTATATACCACAATACTAGCAATATTTTGAATGATTATCTTTTCAGTTGTATTGGTTTGCGTGTTAGTTTCATCAGTAAGACAAGTAGATATAAATGTTACTGATTACTCTGCTCTGTACCTATTAACATAATTTAAATAAGGAAAAATGAGACCTTTTAGTAACAGTGGTCAATGGCAGTCATTTATATCAATACAGTAATCTATGCATATATAAGCATAACCAGCATCAAGTGCTATGAGTATATATATTGCAAATTCCCAGCAATCTTTCTGTAGCATATTCACTGTGTAAATTATGTGCTTAACTTTTAAATTATTTACTGAAATCAAGATTCTGTTGGAATGATGTTACATATTCACTGATTCCAAGTCAACAACTTGTTCTGGTCTTTCTGAAATAGCTCCTAGGTTGTTAGCTGGCCAGAAATCCCTGGATTTAAGTTTTGCTTTTCCCATCTGTCCTTCTAATCAGTCAGCTTTCTCTGCCAATGAATGTTTTCCTAGTTGATTTCCCTTAGTTCTGACATTGTGTTATAAGCTGAGGATTTGACATGGCAAAAGATTCCTAAAATGAAGTTCAGGCTTCTTACAAAATAGAGAATAAAACTGAGATAGCTAAGGAAATTTGCAACTGAAAAACGTATATTTCCTCTTGCCTTTAAAGCATCTGTACTGAATTAAGTGAGGTCTGGATGTTATGGGAATGGCATCTAGATTTCAGATGTTATATTGTGTTCATTACTATTTATGTAGCATTAAACATTTTAGCTCTTTTAGATTCTGCATCCTAAAGAAAACAACTTTACTGTCTATCTTCAGATTTTTATGTTGTGGAAATTAAATAATTATGACAATACTGGCTATATAAATGTCACAGATCTCAATATTGGAAAACAAGTATAGCAAAATGAAGAATAAATATTATTTCATTAAGCAAATCTGTATAGTAGAATAAAATATGATATGATATAAACCAAAAAAGTTTAATATATTTAACATCCTAAAATAACTTTCTGTTTTACTTTTTTATTATAAAACTTAAAATTACATATGTGACCCACTTTCGTGTCTCATATTGTATTTCTTTTGGAGAGCTCAGCTCTAGAATGTTGCAGGAGATTGACATAATGGCTGTGAAGATTTTTCTATTGACCTTCAATTCCTTGTACTTACTTGCACTATATATATATATATATATTTTTCTTTTTGGCAAACCACACTCATTGTATGTTAAACTTAGGTTAGTTAACCTGTATGATAATATTAAAAACAACTTGATTTAATCTGAGATTATTATATAAATATCCCACTTGAGATGCAGATACATTTTTGCTATATTTCTTTGAATATGGCTGACATACCTTGAGTTACAGGCCAGTGTTCTTCATGCAAAGTTTTATGTCAACCACCAGGACCAGAAGTCCAAATACTTCTGTTCAATTCATCTTGATATTAGAGTCACCAAGGTAAATACAACACAGTCAGTCCTGGGATGGAAGAGTGCTTTTACTCACACACACAAAACAGAGCAAGAAAAGTTCCTGTTGCATGCATAGGTCTCCTATGGTTGGTGCCCCCCACAACTCAAAGCAACTACCGTACATGCACCCCTCTAAAACCACCGTACAAAGACCTCGACTCATGCTGCATGGAATCTGAAATGCTGAAGTTGAGGGTGTGTCTAACAACCATCGACACACATGTGCAGGCTCTTTATCTGTTGGTGAGGAAGTGTTCCAGGCCCATGGTCTCTCCCTATATGTCTGGGTAACATTCAAAAGACTGTGTACATAAGACTGCTCTTCCCTATTTGTTTTATTTTCATCTCCCATTTCTTGGAACTAGAAAGGTGAAAGGAAACATTTTACATTCTGCTTTGTGGCTATAGATATTGTAAAAAAAAAATCTGTTCTTTTTTTATAAGATAGTTTTTTAAATGTTTTAATGGTGAAATTATTTAGAATTATACTGGTTTGATACTATTTTAATAAATTTGTTAAGGTGTAAAGTTGCCTATATTACACACACACACACACACACACACACACACACACACACAGACACACATTTCAGCAAGAATTTGCTTTGAGCAATCTAAAATCAAATACCACACATGAAATCAGAGTTGTGGGTATGAATGACAAAAGGCAAGAAGATAAAAATAAAACAAAATCTTCTGAATGTAACCATTGTAAGTAGTCATGTCACGTTTTTCTAATGCAAAATTCAAAAAAATATTCCCATGCTTTACACTTGCTGTTCTCTTACAATTTTTTAAATGAGATTTTAAAATGCAGGTATCCAGTGTTTTTGGTAAGTGACTTTTATCTATCCTGAAGTGGTTTCAGATGAGTAAAATATCTCAGACAACAAGAAATAATTTTGCTCTTGACTAACAAAAAAAGATGTATTAGAATACTCAGAGAAAATTTTTTTCAAAAAAATTGTTATTATAAAAAAGGTGTACTACTTGTTCCTATTCTGATTAACTGGATTGTAGCACTGAGATGTCATTCTGTGTGATAGTGGAAATATGCCTAGGTAACATGCTCAGTAATCTGTTACTTGGATTTCTTATGACTATTGCTTTTGTTCAGTAAATTACATAGCCAATAAGTACGAGAAAATGGAACTAAAAAATTAATTCATTAAAATAGTAGTTAAAAGGGAATAATATCTATTGTAGCTTTAAACTTTTAGCATTTTTTCTTTGAGGTATTGTCCAGCAAATAGAATTTATCTGAGAATGTTAAAATGTAACATTTTAGAAATTAATATTTCTTTTAATAGAATGTAATAAAAAACAAAAAAGAACATTTCCTTTAATAGAATATGTTATGCTATTATTCAAATACATTAACATGTCCTTTGTAGAATATGTGATGAAAATATAGAGAAGATGTAATGAATACAAGTGTATGGAAGCCATTATATAATGTATTAATATTTATTCCTATTATATGTAATTTTGTTCTCGACTACATAGGGAAAAGACAGAATTACTCAACTTACTTCTTTGAGCTTCCCAGCATGAACCCTTTAATTTTGTCTACCTTCAGTCAGGACCTCCCTGCCTCACCCTACCAGCTCCAAATTCAGCCTGTGCCTCCAATCTGGACACTCCCCATTTCTTGCTCCAGACCTCAGACCAAGACAATCACCCATAGATTCCTATGCACTGTTCTGATATGGGAAATCTAACTGTGTACCATATCTGTGTGTAGACTGTGTGGCAGTGGTGTATAGAAACTATGGACTGTTTTAGCACCTGAGTACATAATCTATGCAAAACCTATGTATCCTTAAAAATATAATCTAATAGACCTTCTTTGTCATTTCCACCCAAAAATAATCACTTACAGTGGTCTGTAATTTTTTATGAACTTCTAACATTTACTACTCTTTAAGAAACCTGACGGAATCAATATTGCTGACTAGTAAACTAGACACTGCAGGGGAATCATAACAACAGAGATGCCTGCTTCCATGGAGATTTTATTCCAGTGGGGGAGATAGATAATAAATAAGAAAATGAATTATTACAACACAATGTAACAGTACATTAGACACTGCATTGTTTATAAATTGCAGTGACTCAGGTAGGACTACCAGTAAATTACACCTTAGAAAGAAATACTTTAATAAACTAAGCAGATTGCCTTATCCTTAACCCTAAAAAGGGAATAGTGATGCTGAGAATATAAAGATATCAACTGAGCTTGAGGAAGAGAGAATAGTATTCTCGGAGCTTAAGGAGCATTAACTAGAATAGGCTGCCACAGCAGTAAGAGAGCTTTAGATAGCCACAGAACACGTTTCAAGATTCTAAAAGTATTTTGGCCTTTTGATATCATGAGGGATGAAAAAGCCAACATATTGCAAAGTTGTCTAGGAAGTGGCTAAATGAACTTTGCCACTTTACTTTGAGCTGGCAGAAACGCCAAGTTGTCACTGAAAATGGCTTCTCTTAACTTAAAATTACTACTGCATATTGTTTACTGAAAAATTCTGTTAAAAACAAAACATACTTTATACAGAATTCATGTAATATTCACTTTTTTATATTCATAAGCATCTCTATAACAGTGTCAGTTTTATATTTATAATAGTTGGATTTTAAAAATTCTGCTCAAGGTCAATTTTTAAGTAAGAGAACTTTTAAATAATTACAACTGAATTATCTGTAGAATTGTCTTCCATAATTTTCTAAAATTCTATTTTAAGACTTCCAAATTCAAATATTAACTTTAAAAGATAAAAAAAATTGATTTTGAATAAATATTTGATTTCAGTAATTATATTTGTCATCAGCTCCTTTCAATTAACATCTCTTAGAGAATCTATCATTATCTCAGTTTTCACATTGATAATGATGAGTAGCTGGATGCAGTTGTTGGAGACTTCGAGACACTTCTGAAAGGCCTTAGAAGTTTTCATTTAATCTGACAGCTTCATGTTCCTCAAGCTGGGTTTTTTGGAAATTCTGAATAGCCCATCTGGAATTTCTATAGGAAAGAAAATCTTGATAAGAAACAGAGTACTGAACTGTGTTTAGAATTTATTTGTAAAAGATAGGGAACAAATTCCATGAACAGTTCTCTCAAGCATTTGGCAGGACACATTTGCATATAGAATTATTAATGTATACAACAGTTTTAGGTAATAACACTTTTCAGGAAATCTGTAAAACTTTAATGCAGGAAATAATGTACACAAAAATATGATGAATAATTTTTAAATCATTTCTAAACTTTACCTAAAATTGCTGTATCTATACCAAAAAGATATTTTTAACTGTCTTTCTAAGGAGTTGGGATAATAAATTGAAGTGAAATAAATGGTGTGTACTCAGTTAAACAATCAATATTGATATCAGTTATTAGTAAAACATTGACTTTATTTATCATCACAACTTCTTTTCATTTACCAGTAAAGTTACCCATGAAATTGATTAATAGAATGTATATGTTTTAGAAAATATTGCACTTTTTTTGCTGTAGTGTTTCTAGTTCCAACATTCTAGACGCAGATTTTAGTAACTAACAGAAATGTGAATATTCATAACATAATTCAAATTTTTTAATTGGAAGCTTCCTTCATGTGTCTGTCAGGTTTTGGTATCAGGCTGATGCTGGCTTCATAGAATGAGTTAGGAAGAAACTTCTTCTTTTAGATTTTTCTGGAATAGTTTCAGTGATTGATATCAGTTCTTCTGGTAGAATTTGGCTGTGAATCTATCTTGTTCTGGGTCTGCTTTAGTTGGTAAATTCTTTATTACTGATTCAATTTCAGAAATTGATATTGGCCTATTCAAGGTTTCAATTTATGCAAGGAGCGAATCTTTTCCTGATTCAATCTTGAGAGATTGTGTGCTAGGAAGAATTTATCCGTTTCCTCTAGATTTTCTAATTTGTGTGCATAGAGTTGTTAATAGTACTCTGACGATCTTTTGTATTTCTGTAAGATCAGTTGTAATACCACCTTTGTCATTTCAAATTGTGATTAATTGGGTCTTTTCTTTCTTTTTGTTTGTTAACATAGCAAAGGGTCTATCAATCTTATTTATTTTTTCACTAATCATCAGATAGATACAAATTAAGATGACAATGAGATACAATCTCACACCAGACAGATATGGCTATTACTAAAACGTCCAAAACCCACAGAAGCTGGTAAGGCTACAGAGCAAAGGGAACACTTATATATTGCTGGTGAAAATGTAATTTAGTTCAGCCACTGTGAAAAGAAATCTGGAAAATTTTCGCAGAATGTATAGCAAAACTGCAGTTCCACCCAGCTATCCCATTACTGGTTATATACCCAAAAGAAAATAAATCATTCTATCAAAAAGACACATGCTCTTGCATGCTTATTGCTGTGCTACCACAGCAGTGAAGACATGGAATCAATCCAGATGCCCATCAATAGTAGACTGGATAAAGAAAATGTGGTATAGATACACCATGGAATGCTATACTACCATATAAAAGAATGAAATCATGTCTTTTATGGCAAATGGCAATATAGATGGAGCTGGAAGCCATAACCCTAAACAAATTAAGACAGAAACAGAAAACCAAATACTGCATGTTATGAATTCTAAGTGGGAGTCAAACATTCAGCACTCATGTACATAATTATGGGAAAAATAGACACAACCAACTTAGAGGGTGGTGGCGGGGGTGGAATTTAAAAATTACCTATCAGGTACTATGGTCACAGCTTAGGTGACAGAATTTTTACCCCAAACTTCAGCATCATACAAAATTTCCATGTAACATACCTGCAGATGTTATGTTAAATAAATAAAAGATTTGAAAAAAAAAAAAGCAAAATGTGCTCAGAGGTCTTACAAAGCTGACTTCCAGTCTCGTCTTATTAGTAGGAGATGTGTCACACACACCTCCCCTAAATGGAATGTACTCAGAGAAAAAGAGATTGTGGAAATAAATTAGATCAGTGAGTTAATGGTGTCTGCCATTTCCTAATTATTTATATTAGCTTAAAGTTTCTCTGAACATTTGGGTTATGCCAAACTGAACAGCCAATTACTAGTTGTTTAGCATTCCTGAGTCTCACCCATTCTATTCTGGTAGAGACTTTTTGTCATTGTGAGAACAAAAATGCCTTTGTGCATTTTCAAATAATTCATAACGTGATGTCATCCACCTTGAAAGTCACTTAATTTCATATGCAGTCATGCAGCACTTAATGCTGGGAGATACTTTCTGAGAAATACACTCCTGGGTCATTTTGCCATTGCTTGAGCATCATACAGTGTACTTTACACAGAATAGGATGGTATCGTCTACTACACACCTAGGCTATGAGGTATAGACTATTGATCCTAGGCTACAAACCTGTACAGCATGTTACTGCACTGAATATTGTAGGCAACTGTAATACAACAGTAAATATTTATGTATCTAAACATAGTTAAATATAGTACTGTAAAAACATAGTATAACAGATACAAAAATGTTATTATTATATGTAGAGCATTTACCATGAATCGAGGTAGCAGAACTGGAAATTGCTCTGGGTGAGTCGGTGTGTGAGGGGTGAGTGAATGAGAAGGCCTAGGATACTACTGTGCATGGCTATTGGCTTTATAAACACTGTACACTTAGGCTACACTACATTTATAAAAACTTTTCTTTCTTTAATAATAAATTAACCTTACTATAGCTTTTTTACTTTATAACTTTTCATTTTTTTAACTTTTAATTTTTTTGTAATAACAGCTTAAAACACAAACACATGATATGGCTGTATACAATTTTTCCCCTATATCCTTACTCTATAAGCTTCTTCCTATTTTTACATTTTTTTATTTTCTACTTTTTAAACTTTTAACTTAAAATTTAAAGCAGAAACAGACATTAGCCTAGGCCTACACGGTGGCAGCATCATCAAATGTCACTGTTTCTCATCTCCACATTTTGTCCCACTGGAAGGTCTTCAGGGGCAATAACATGTCTGCAGCTATCATTCCCTATGATAACAGTGCCTTCTTCTGCAATACCTCCTGTAAAACCTACTTAAGGCTGCTTTACGTTAACTCTTTAAATCTAAGTAGAAGGAGTACACTCTAAAATAACAATAAAATTATAGTAAATAAATACATAAACCAATAACGTAGTTCTTTATTATCAGTATCAAGTAGTATGTACTGTACATAATTGTATGTGCAATATTTTTATACAACTGGGAGCACAGTATGTTGGTTTATACGGGCATCAGCACAAATGTGAATAATGAATTGTGCTATGACTTTACAGTGGTTAAGATGTATCTGGGCAATAGGCATTTTTAGCTTCATTATAATCTTACTGGACCACCTTCATATATGTGGTACATCAATGACCAAAATATTGTTATTCAGAGCGTGGCTGTATTTTCAGATCCTAAAAGTAGTTATTATAGTATCTCCTTTCTGTAAAGTGGTCTAGAATTATTTAATACCTGGATTTAAAAAGAACATAAAATAATGAGGCACATAATTGAGGTAATCAGCAAAATAAAGCTAGTGAGACTTAAGTTAATATAAAGTTGATCACTAAGTTTTACCTTAGTTTTAACAAAAAGAATATATCTTGAAACATAAACTAAGCCTGAATTAAAATTTTGGTGTAGACCGTGGTTATCTTAAATGCACTTTTTCTCTAACTGCAATTCTTCTCTTCTTCCCACAACTAAACATCAGTAGTGACATGTTGCCTTCTATTTACCCAGTAATGAGTATTACTAGCACTCTCAGTTCTTTCCAAATTCCTCCTTTCTTTTCTCTCCTTTTCACTCATCCTCAATTTTCTCTTTCTTTATTCACCATCTACCAACAGTTTTTAGGAAATTTCCTCCCAATAATGTTGCAGAATGATTTGTTTTCTTACTTTGTAGTGGATATTATTGACTGAAAAGCAGCCAATCTGTTACTTTTCTCTGGGCTACTAGCATTTCAACAGGGAAGCCTACATATCCACAGGAATAAAAGTGTAGTTGGACGATTTTAGGCATTAGAAGCAAGTATAGCCTGTGCATAAAATTACCTCACTACATTCTGGGTGTTAAGGGTGTGCAAGGAAAGAAAATACTGCTAGCTCTTGGAGAATTGTTTTTAACAACAAAAAACGAAGGAACATTTTCTCTAATTGTCAGGGGTCTCAGAAAACATGACTTTAGTCTAAACACTGTTCTTCTGTGACAATAATTGAATAGGAACTGCTGTCTGGATATTAGATCCACTTCTAAACTATCCCCCAGTTTGCCCCACTCCCTAGCTACCTCTTTCCAGATAAATACAGCCATCCCTGTTCTCTTTCTTTCCCATGATATCTGATATTCTTCCCTCCGCCTCAAATCATTGAAATGTTCTCCAGAACTCTTCTTACTCCTTATGTTTTTCTTCTCTGCTTGTTCCCCAATTTCTTTTTTTACCTGAAGACAATTTCCCAAAATGTCAATGACTTAGCAGTTGGATATCCAGGTCACTTTTTTATTTATTTCTGACAACCTACTCTACTAACTCTTTCCAGCCTGTCTCTTAGTAGGTCCAATTATAGATGCCCATGATTCAATAACAAGATATATTAATGAGGCTGCATGGTATTCTCAAACCAGAGTAGAATATATCTTATCACATTTCTTTCTAAAGAGATTATGTCTTCACCTTTTCCAATTCCAATAGAGCTTGTTAATTAAATAATTATGATAGCATTATCCATTAATCCTTTAACATGAAGGATAAAAACAAAGTAACAAAACAGGTTCTTGACCATTTGTTATCTGCTCTGTAATCCCACATCATTTCATATTTTTACTTTCAGCTCTGTGAGTTTATACATTTTAAATATTTGAATAAATATTTTAGGGGGATCAGATGACAGTAAAAGGCTTTATAGTTTTTACTTCATTGTAATTTTTAAGTTCTATCCTTCCTCATTCACAAAGTGTGTGTATTCCTACTATAGTGGAATAGGAAGATAATACTGAGATAATATATTTCCCATGCTGGCATTATTTCCTGGCAGAACTAACAATAATAGTTCAGACATGGGTATTATTGAGAAATAGCTGGAAACTAATATAAGCCATATTTTCAGAGAAAAAAGATTATGTTATATGACAGACCTGAAAGTATATTTTACAACACTATTTTCTAGATGTGGAAGATGAATCTACTTGCTCACACATTCAGAAAACGACACTTATGAGATTGCATAGAAATTTAATGTCTCTACAGAACCTTGGTGGGAATTGAGGTAACACAAATCAATAGAATTAAACATCTATATGGAGAATAGGAAAGTAAAAATGAGTGTAATAATGTCACATTATGCATGAGAAAATGCATACAATTATCTTAAGTAGAAATTATTTCACAAATAGTTTGTATTTATTGTGTAAAAATAGCCACATATATTTT
This sequence comes from Gorilla gorilla gorilla, assembly GCF_029281585.2. Taxonomy (NCBI): domain Eukaryota; kingdom Metazoa; phylum Chordata; class Mammalia; order Primates; family Hominidae; genus Gorilla; species Gorilla gorilla. The sequence goes on from NC_073246.2 coordinate 26,101,187, forward strand.
AATAAACAGTTTTGGACACGGTTTCTTTCCTATGTTTAGGAAACCATTTAATTTGCTGATAGCTATGGTATTATATTAGTCTTGGCACATTAAGTAAGTTTTCTGAGCTAAAGAGAACTAACAAAAATTGGTAGTTTAAAATCAGTTAGGAAGAAAGTATGATAGGAACTAGCAATTGTGCTTGTGGCATAGTTTCTAAAGCTTAATTGACCTTCGTAAGGTACTCTCGTAGTAAGTAGGTTGTATCATATCACACTGGTAATAAGAGAAGGAAAATAGCTTAAAATAAGGTTTTAAAATAATAAAATTAGGTGTAATTTTTGTGATAAATTATATTCTAGTTACTTATGTCTACATATATACTTTTAATTGCTTCACTTTATTGCACTTTGCAGATATTACATTTCTTACTAATTGAAGTTTATGTCAACCCTGCATTGAACAAATCTGTTGACATCATTTTTCCAACAGCATGTGCTTACATTGTGTCTATGTCACATTTTGGTAATTCTCACAGTGTTTAACACTTTTATTACTATTATAATGTCTGTATGGTGACTTTTGATGTTACTATTGTAATTGTTAGAGCACCATGACCTACACCTATGCACGATGGCAAACATAATCAATAAATGTCATGTGTGTTCTGGCCATTTCCTTGTCTCTTGCCCTCTCCTCTCCTCAGGCCTCCTTATTCCTGAAGTCACAACAATATTAAAATTAGACCAATTAATAACCCTACAATGGCCTTGAAGTGTCCAAGTGAATGTGTCACACATCAGTCACTTTAAATCAAAAGCTAGAAATGATTAAGCTTAGTGAGGAAGTCATGTGAAAAGCAGGGATTAGCTCAAAGTTAGGCACCTTGTGACAAACAGGTAGTCAATTTGTAAATGCAAAGGAAAAGTTCTTGAAGGAAATGAAAAGTACTATTCCAGTGAACATGTGAATGATAAGTGAAACAGCCCTAGTGTTGATATAGAGAAAGTTTGAGTAGTCTGAATAAAAGATCAACATAGCCACAACATTCTCTTAAGCCAAAGCCTAATCCAGACCAAGACCCCAATTCTCTTTAATTCTTTGAAGGCTGAGGGAAGAGAGGAAGCTACAAAAGAAAATTTGGAAACTAGAAGAGGGTGGTTCATGAGGTTTAATGAAAGAAGACCTCTCCATAACATAAAAGTGCAAGGTGAAGTAGCAAGTGGTGATGTAGAATCTGTAGCAAATTATTCAGAAGATCTAGCTGTGATCACTGATGAACGTGGCTACACTAAATTGCAGTTTTCAAATATACATGAAACAGCCTCTGGGAAAAGATGCAATCTAGGGTTTTCATAGCTAGAGAGGAGAAGTCAATGCCAAGCTTCAAAGCTGCAAATAACAGGATGACTCTTTCATTAGGGGTTAATGAATCTGTTGACTTTAAATTGAAGCCACTGTTCATTTACCTTTCTGAAAATTCAAAGACCCTTAATAATGACACTAAATTTCCTCTCCCTGTAGTCCATAAATGAAACAACAAAGACTGGATAAAAGCATATCTATTTACAGTTTGATTTACTGAATACCTGAAGCCCACTGTTGAGACATATTGCTCAGAATCAAAGAATTCTTTCAAAATATCATTGTTCACTGACAACGTACCTGGACATCAAGAGCTCTGATGGAGATTTACAAAAAGATTCATATTATTTTTATGCCTGCGAACACAACAGCAATTCTGCGTCCCATGTATCAAGGAGTTATGTGGACTTTCAAGTCTTATTTATTTAAGAAATTCATTTCATAAGGCTTCCATAAATGCTGATTTCTCTAATGGATTTGGGTAAAGTAATTTGAAAACTTTCTGGAAAAGATTCACTATTCCATGTGCCATAAAGCATATTTGCTATGCATAGGAGGAAGTAAAAATATAAACATTGATATAAATGTGGAAAAAGTTGACTTCAACTCTCATGTATGACTTTGTGGTGTTAAAGACTTTAGTGGAGGAAGTAACTGCAGAGTTACTTCCTATCTCTGAGTTACTATCATGAGATTACTGCAATCTCATGATAAATCTTGAATTGTTGAGGAGTTATCTTCTATGAATGAACAAAGAAAGTGGATTATTCAGATGGAATCTACTTCTGGTGAAGATGCTGTGAACATTGTTGAAATGACAACAAAGGATTTAGAATATTACATAAAGTTAGTTTGTATAGCTGCAGCAGGGTTGAAGAGAATTGATTCCAATTCGGACAAAAGTTTTAATATAGGTAGATAGAACTTCTACCAAACATTATTGCATGCTACAAAAAATATTTTATAAAAGGAAGAGTCAACTGATGCAGTGAACTTCATTGTTGTTTTATCTTAAAAAATTGCTCAGCCTGGATGACATAGTGAGATCTAGTCTCACGCAAAATTTTTACTTTTTAAAAATTAACTGGGCATATTGGCATGCACCTGTTGTCCCAGCTACTTGGGAGGCTGAGGTGGGAGGATCCCTTGAGCTCAGGAGCTCGAGGCTGCAGTGAGCTATATGATTGTACCACTGCCCTTCAGCCTGATTGACAAGATGTGACTCTGTCTCTAAAAATAATAATGACAATAAACTATAAAAATCGTAGAATATAACCTAGAATATATTCTTCTCAACATTGGCCTTGGCAAAATTTTTTTCTTAAGTCTCCAAAAGCGATTGCAACAGAAACAAAAATAGACAAGTGGGACCTAAGTAAACTAAAGAGCTTCTGCACGACAAGAGAAACTATCAACAGAGTAAGCAGACAACTTACAGAATGGAAGAAGATATTTGCAAACTATGCATTCGACAAAGGCCTAATATTCAGAATCTATAGGGAACTTAAACAAATCAACAGGCAAAAAGTAAGCAACTCCACGAAAAATGGCCAAAGGACTTGAACAGACACTTCTCAAAAGAAGACATACAAGTGGCCAACAATCACGATAAAATGGTCAGCATCTCTACTCATCAGAGAAATGCGAATCAAAACCACAATGAGATATCATCTCGCACCAGTCAGAATAGCTATTTTTAAAAACTCATAAAGTGGCCGGGCCTGGTGGTTCACGCCTGTAATCCCAGCACTTTGGGAGGCTGAGGTGGGTGGGTAATGAGGTCAGGAGATCGAGACCACCCTGGCTAACACGGTGAATCCCGTCTTTACTAAAAATACAAAAAATTAGCTGGGCGTGGTGGCACACACCTGTAGTCCCAGCTACTCGGGAGGCTGAGGCAGGAGAATGGCATGAACCTGGGAGGCAGAGCTTGCAGTGAGCCGATTTTGCGCCACCTCCATCCTGGCGCAACCTGGCGACAGAGCCAGACTCCATCTCAAAAAAAACAAAACAAAACAAAACAAAAACTCATAAAGCAACAGATGCTGGTGAGACTGCAGGGCAAAGACTGCACATTGTTTGTGGGAATGTAGAAAGCAGTCTTAAGATTGTTAAAATAACCTAAAACAGAGCTATGATTCAACCTAGCAATCCTATTACTATTTACCCAAAGAAAAATAAATCATTCTACCAAAAAGACATGCATTCATATGATGATTAATACATTATTCACAATGGAAAAGACATGAAATTAACTCAGGAGCCCACCAATTGTAGACTGGATAAAGAAAATGTGGTACATATACACCCTGGAACACTACATGGCCCTTAAAAAGAATGAAACTATGTTCTTTGCAGCAACATGGATGCAGCCAGGGACCATAATTCTAAGAAAATTAACACAGAAGCAGAAAACCAAATACTGCATGTACTCACTTGTAAGTAGGAGCTAACACTGAGCACACATGGACACAAACATGGGAACAATAGACACTGCGGACTACTAGAGTGGGGAGGGAAGGAGGAGGGCGTGGATTCAAAGACTGCCTATTGGGTACTATGCTCCCTACCTAGATAATGGGATCTGTACACAGACCTCAGCATCACACAACATTTCTATGTTACAAAGCTGCGCATGTAGCCTCTGTATCTAAAATAAAAGTTGAAATAAAAAAAAAAACATAGTCATATTAACCCTCAGCAACAACCACCACCCTGATCAGTCAGCAGTTATCATCAAGACGAGAGCCTCCAACAACAAAAAGATAACTCACTGAAGCTTCAGATAATCGTTAGCATGTTTTAGCAATAAATTATTTTTAATGAACATGTCTACATTTTTAGAGCTCATGCTATTATACACTTAATAGGCTACAGTGTAGTGTAGATATAACTTTTATATGCACCGGGTAACCCAAATATCATGCGACTCATCTCATTGTGGTGTTCCGAAACCAAATTAGCAGCATCTCTGAGGAAGCCTGTATACGGAAATGTACCTGATGACATCACCTTAGGCTTTAACATATATTCAAGTAAGAAATAATTTAAACGATACATATTGCAAAGCATTTCAATAATTCTTGCTTATTTCGATAGAAGATGAGGTTTTGTACATTTTTATATAAAGAGCAGAAGGACTAACACATAGTAGATCTTTGATTAATATTTGTTAAACTAATGAATAGATGTATACACAGCTAAATTGTGACTGTAACAAAATTGGGTAATTTGTATATATAAAAACATTAGTAAGTTTAATAGTTAATATATTGAAATATATCTCCTTAATATTCTGTGTCAGAGTGGGAAAACACCAACGTGAGTTAACGGAGAAAAAAAGATGATTATTTTTCTGAAAGCAGGTTTTCTCAACCTTGGGACTTTTGAAACTTTGGAGTTGGATAATGTTTTGTTGTGCAGAGATACACACATATCATAGGATGTTTTGCAGCATCCCTGCCTTCTGCCCACTAGATGCTAATAGCACCATCTTTCAAACTGTGACAATGGAAACTGTCTTCAGATATTGTCTTCAATATTTGCAGAACGGGCAAATTTGCCCCTGTTTAAAAAAAAAAAAAAAAAAACACGTTTCTAAAAAATCATGTGGATGAGAAAGACCAGGAGTAGCTGAAGTAGGGGTGAATCCAGTATTTAAACTTAAGTTTAAATCAATCTATTTTGACATGAATCAAGAATCATTTGAATATATTATGATAATGTAAAAAAAATTTGAATCTGAAACCATACTAGGAACATTCAAATTCTACGTGTTTCTAAATTTCAGAGGTAGATAAAAGGTATCTTAATGTTTTTCATAATTCAATAATTATCAAGATAACTAATGATAATTTTATGAATAATTACTGCAAACGATCAGCTCATTCAGACTAACAAAGTGAGTTTCAGAAAAACTAGGGCCTTCTCCTAACCCCACAGATTCTATTGCTATTTAAGCAGATTCTACTGCTTAAATCATCCCATGGCGCCCTCAGGTTCTCATAGGACTTTTTGTTCTTATTCATTTTCTCTCTTCTCTGCTGCTTTTAAAACTCCACAGAAAGATGTTACAGGTATTTTGTTCACTATTCTGTTTTGTTGTTGTTTTTGTTGTTGTTGTTCCTAGTCTAGGCCCAGCTCCCAACAAGAGTTGAGTAAATGTTTGATAAGTGAATGAATAGATTAATAACTTTGCAAGAAATGCAAGTGGTTTATTAGGGAAAAATTAATTGTATTTGGGATAGCTGTCATCCACTGAATACTTAGCTCACCTGGTTTTATTTCTTAATTCAGTACTTATTTAATATACTGAACAGTCATCACGTCTCTGACTTAAAGTCTTCTCAGTTTTTCCGTGAATTTTTCTGTAAATCTCATGGTACACTAAATGGTGCTTGATCAACATGCCTAACATAGACATCTAATTTTACATTCAAAGAGCATGGTGAATGTCCCATATTTATTATATAATTACAAATAGTTTTTAAACACCACACCTTCAGCAGGAGTGCAACTATCTTCTGCTTGGATAAAAATACAGACGTTTCAAACTTTTTAAAGTTCTATTTACATAATTTGTTAAAAAATCTTTCTGTTACAGAAACATAACTGAGAAGGAACAGATAATATTATGGCATTCAAACCATGATATCTATTTGCTTCTTCCTGCCTGTGCTAAATTACTAGCTGAGAGAAACTTCATGTTTGGGCTATCATCTATGCAAACTGAAGGAATAAATATGTTCTGCAAATTGATTTTAGAGAATAGACCCTCAGTTGCTGCCAAAATCTAGACATTATTATTATTAATTATAGTCAAGTTAAGGTTGCATAATTACAGCGCAGAATAAATTAATACCAAGCTAAGCTGCAGGAAAGAAAGCAAAAACAATATGTTTCATAATTTTTAAAAAAGTATATATACTTTTGTCTCTGGTGAACTAAAATAGGTGGACTCTCAGTAATGGATCATTATGGAGACATGCCAGAGATAACAGTCTTAATGTTCATACATTTGCTATGACAATAGGTACCTTATAACCACACCTACCATATATTACCTGGTAACTGTGGATACACATTAACTACATTAGCAGATTGAATATTTACAAAGTCAAGAGTAGCAGGACCTATCATATTTCTAATTTTAGAGATGAGAGAAATGAGACAGAAAGATTACCAAATTTACCTAATTTACACAATTAGCCAAAGTAACTGACTCAGTTAAAAAATAATCCATAACATAATTCATTATTTAATTAACTGATTAGGGGATCAATGTTTATTTGCGGGAGGATAACCAGAAAAGTATATTTTATGTGATTTAGTCCAAGACATTACTGTATAAAACAAATAGGGTTAAAGCATAGAATGCCATAATGCCAAATTAAAAGAATTAATAACAGTTATTGAGTTTCACTTTTATGCTGTTACGAGAGTTGAGTGAAAATTAGTGCAGAATAAAATATAGAATTAATGTCTTAAATTCATTTTAATTATATAATGACAATAAAATAGAATTTGAAATTTAAATATATAATGTTGTTTGTCTTTACAAGTCAGTTTGTCTTATTTTTTCTCAAGAAACTTTCATAAAAACCATTTTAGAATGATTACATTGATATATTAGACTTTCACTATATACATGCTTTAAATTTTCCTCTTGTGTAATATTTAAAATATTACTGATCAACGAAGTGGGTAAAACAGGTAGATAATGGAGAACATAAAAAAATATAGAAGTACTATGTGAACCTCTGAATTATCAAAAACGAATTATGAAACTATTAATTTCATCAGACTTTTTAAGGAGATGTATCTCCAAATAATATCATCTCTTTTCTCATCCAGAACTATGAATTTATTCTTGGATACATATTAGCAAAATAATAATTCACAATGTTTTTTAAATTTATGAGTGCCTTTTCAACATATGGTGGAAGTGAATGTCTGAAACTCATATGCTGTTGAAATGTGTCACATAACTGTTGATCAATGTCTGTGAAAAATCTGTTTATACATATATTTCTAATCTTATTTGAAAATGTCAGTGACAAGTATGTGTCAGAATTAAATTTTTAACACTAACCTTGAATCTAAAGAAATTGGTACTCTAGAAATTCAGTTGACTTACTAGAATAAATATTTGATCAGTAAAGCAATAATAAATTTCAATGCAAACACAATATAGAACACAAATTCTGAAATATGCCACAGAGTGTTTTAAATAAAGAAGGCTTGCAAAAGTATAAAAGACAATCTGATCCTATGTCTTTCAGTTCTATTCTTAGTAAATGATGCTGCACATCTATTCATCCTGTGAAAGTCAAAGAAATAGGACTATAAAAAAATTTCACCTCCCTGTCTTTCAATGAGATATTTTTTTCTGCGTATTGTTATAGGATTTTTCACATTATACCTTTGTCTTCACTGACAAGAAATGTGACTGAGGGTCATCAATTGCGTTTTGCAGTTCTATGCATCGAGGTCTCATTTTCCATTTTTTTTTCTTTATCCTTCACAGTCACAGTTTCTACAAAATTGCACTAGTCAATTCAATGAAACCTGCAAAGTGGATGAATATGTACCTGGATTCAGATTTCTAAATTAAATTGATGTTCCCATTACTTCAAATCAAGGCCATTAGTAGGAAGAACTCTTGGATATATCTGCTTCTAATAAAACTGCAGAGGATCTAAAAAACTAAATTATACCCAGCCCAAAGACTTTTCACTTTTATTTCATGTCAGAATATGTAACATCATTTTCCACAACTAGCATTCATTGCAGAACACCCCTAATTTCGAGGTTTGTCAATCTCAATCAATCTCAATCAATGGCTGAGTATTTCAATACCCGATGAAAACAATTAATATCAAAATGGTCCATATGGCTACATTCCAGGGCTTGAAATAATGATTTAGGTGAATACTAAAGTTTTAACACATATACTAAAAATGTAATGTACATTTTTAAAGTATTTCAAAATTATACAATTTAGCAGATTAAGGTTGAAATTGTCAAATGAATGTAGTTAGATTCATAAGCCCCTTGCAGGAATCTGTGATAATTTCTCGTTTTTAAATAACTGATATTGTTCATATATTTGTGTTTAGAAACTAGTAGATAACATTTCTTTGAGTGTATCTGGTTGGCACAGCTGTATTATGAAAATGAGAAATGAATTATTAACAATTTAATTTGCAATCATGTGAAAGAAAACATTCCACAAAAATAATAAAAATATTAATATTTTAAAACTTTTGTATGAGCATAAATAGTGAAATGTTACTGTTGCAAAAGTGAAGCATCCAAGGATTATGTAAAATGCATTTATAGGTTACAAACTTAAGATTTTTTTAGTAAAAAGTGAATTAAGCAATAATTAAGCTATTATCACAATAATAGCCTACCTAAACTATAAATTCTGTACATTTTTAGATCATTGTTTACTCATCAATTTCTAATGTCATGTTTCCAAATGATTTGGGCTTAGGGATGGAGGAAATTAAGCACTATAGAATAAATATTCTATAACACACATGGAAGTCTCTATCATGGTAGATATATCCCCATTCACTCCATTTCCAGCAATGGAACTTACTATCTTTCTTTTGGAATATCTAATTTTCACATGGTAGAGTTTCAAATTCTGGAATTTATTGGCTTAACCTTAACAGTTTAAAATACAGAACAAAACTGTAAAAATATTTCCACATAGCAGGGTACAATTCTCTAAAGTTTTGAGCTTATAATCACTAAAGGATTCAAAATTATAGATGTAACCCTATTTTTGAAGTAGAAAGAAACAGGCATACAGGGTGATGAGTTATCTTCCCGCAAAAGACTTCTGCAATTTAAACTAATGGTGAAATGTAGACTTGCAAAAGCTAGTAAGTTTGGTTTCTTGAAATCAACAGATTTGCCAAAACTGTGATTTGCTATTAAAAGAATAAGGTCCTTACAAATTTGAATATTACAACTGGAAACAACCGTCTAAGAAATGAGAACGAAGGAAGTGGTTTCTGGATATGCACACCTGTGTGCATTAAATATCCTGGGCAATTTAACTTTCCAAACTGAGACATAATTTTCAGAACAAATCGAATGAAACAAAACTACAAGTATTATAAGATTGTATGAGGTTCAATCAAATTAAAAAATACTCTGTCTTTTTATTAATACAGCGAGTGACAGAGGCAGACACTTAATATTTGCAAGCTTCTAGCACCTGAATTACAAGAAATAAACTATGTATTTTAACTACTTTTTTGTTTTGCCCTTTAACCCCAGCTTCAGCACTCTTCACTCATCTATTTCTTTCACCTCTCTCACAATTGTGAATAATATCTATAATAAGCATGTGAAGAATGGGATAAATAGAAGAATAAAAGTTTACTAGAGTCTGTCCAAAACATCATAATATAAACAAAACCAGCAAAACCAGAGATCCAGAAAACATCTTCTGTTCCTTGAATGAATGACAGGGGCCGGGGAGAAGTTCTGGTTTACTCTGTACTCAGAGTCAGCAACAGAAAAGATAGCGGGTCTCTCATTCAAAAAGCACGACTCCTGTACCTATGGAAAGAGGGGTGGGGAAAAAACTAAGGTCTAGGAGTGAGAAGGGTGAAAACTGGTATATTTGAAAGATAGCGGGTCTCTCATTCATAAAGCACAACTCCTGTGCCTACACAAAGTGGTGATGGGGAACAAATCTAAGGTCTAGGAATGAGGAGGGTCAGAACTGGTATATTTGAAGTCATTTTTAAGAAATGGCTTAAAAATTTGGAAATTACAATTTGGAAAGAGTTGGGCTTATATCCTAATTCCATGACTTAATACTAGATTTATGAAGGTAAGTTATTTTTTTTTGTATTTTTTTTAATAGAGACGGGGTTTCACTATGTTGATCAGGCTGGTCTTGCACTCCTGACCTCGTGATTCGCCCGCCTCTGTCTCCCAAATTGCTGGGATTACAGGCATGAGCCACTGCCCCCAGCCTGTTATAAAATTTTTAAAATTTTTTAATTAACATATTTATAAGGTATGAGGTGATTTTTGATGCATGTATACACTCTATAAATATCGAATCAGGGTATTTCGTATATCCATCTCTATACATTTATCATTTCTTTGTGTAGAGATCATTCAAAATCATCTTCTAGGTATTTTGAAATATACAAAACAATATTGTTACCCATAGTCACCTATTGTGCAATAAAACACCAGAACTGATCCCTTCTATATAACTGTAATTTTGTACACATTTACCAGTCTCTCCTATCCCTCCTTTCTCTTTATCCTCTTCAGTCTCTGGTAACCACTTTTCTACTCTATTTTTGTGAAATAAACTTTTTCAGACTCCACATATGAGTGAGATCATGCTGTACCTGGCTTATTTCATTTAACATAATGTCCTCCAGGTTAATCCATGTCGTTGCAAATGACTTGATTTCATTCATTTTTATGGCTAATAGTATTTAATTATTTTAAACATACACAGAAATGACAACACAATCTAAGAACTGATGGAATGCACGCAGTCACAGTCCACAACTATTATATCTGAGTCACTTGAGCTTCCTAGGTAATTTTATTTCTTAAGAATAGCCCTAATGGTATGGGTTAAATTGACTTTATCAAAGTTGACGTTTAAAATAATAGCAAGAGGTGATTGTAATTTGAGAAACGATAATTAACTACAGCATACCAAATCTTGGGCAGTTTTAAAATACCTGGGCCTGAAATGCAAAAAGTTGTCTTGACTTACTGGTCATTTCCAGGATATTATTTTTATATATGTTATGTATAACTAACTACCCAAGATTTAAACATCTGTAAGTTAAATCCATACAGTTGAGGATGATAGGGGACTTAAAGAATTAGTATTACCAATAACTGTGAGTATCCTAAATAGCTTACTTAGGTGATGCTACAAAGCTCAGGCTTACAACTTAACCCCCAGGAAAGCTGCTTTTGCGCTGATGAGCTCCGCTGATTCCCTCATGTCCCCCTGTGTGTGACTGGTGCTCTAGTGTGTCAACTGAGGGACACAAGTCATCTGAGCATCTTGTTAAAATGTGAGTACTGTATCGGTAGTTCTGGGCCCTGAGATTCTGCATTTCCAATAAGCTGCTAGCGGATTCTGATTCTGAAAGTCCCCAGACCACATTTAGTGAGATTTAAAAAGTTTTTGAAAGAAACACAGACCAACATGGATTCTGGTTATTTTATTTTGATTATACTTTAAGTCTCTGGATATTTGTAAGGGACAATTATTAACCATGTATCAGCTGCCACACAATATCGTCCAATACTTATGTTTTGTGTTTAATAGTCAACCAAACCACTGTAGCTAGGTATTGTGAATTTAAGAGGTACTTATTTATTTATTTTATTGTGAGTTTATTGTCTTTATTGTATTTATTTAGTAAGTAAAGTTTCAAAGTTCTCCAAAGAAAAGGGAAAAATAGTTGATGCTCAAATTTAGGTGTGTCCGACTGCACATTTGTTATGGTTAGCTTCTAAATATGCTGTACTCAGATATATAAATCAGATAATTTTGAGAAAGATATACACTTAGGCTAGCCTCTGGATTTCTCCAGCTTCTCCATGTAGCTATACGACAGGGATTTGAAACTGTAGAGGGTCATGTAACTGGGCTCTTAGCTGATAATCTAAATCACTATCCCTTTTCGATTGTCTTTATTGTGTACGTTGTTGTCCACAGTTTCTGGCCAGGGCCAGTTGGCCACTACTTAACACATCCACACTCTCCTGCCTTCAGCAGTTGAATTGTGCACTCACCAAGAGACAGTTGTGAAGATTCCAAAGCATATATATTGTTTGTTCAAATATTCCCTCAAATGACAAAATATAAATACAAAAAGAAAAAAAAAGAAATGGGGTGTGTGTGTGTGTGTGTGTGTGTGTGTGTGTTTTCACCTAGGAAAACCAAGTAGAAAATTTAGAAAGATTTGATATGGGTATATATATATATATATATATATATATATATATATTTATTTATTTATATGTATATATATATTTATATGTATATTTATATGTATATATATTTATATATACATATAAATAATTCTTGTACTTTTTACCAAATATCTACTCTTCTAACATAAGGATAAGTTGTTTTAAAAAATGTTCTCAAGAACAGGTAAGGGGCACAAACTAAAATTAAACCATTAAAATCAACAAGAATATGCACTTAGGTGGTTTTCCAAGCATCTTGACATTCTCACTCTACTTTTAAAAAAGCAAAAACATTTAACTATATCTAAAGGATGTATTTTTGAAATACAATATGGAACTTGGTGCTTAGTGAAAAACACTTGCTCCTGCCTCAAAAAACTGGTGAAAGTATACAATTTTAATAGGCCCTAATTTTTTTAAGAAACTGTTCATTGAAATAAATTATCCTTTTTATAATTATTTTTATGTTAGATGAAACTGATATTTCTGATTAATAATCAATGTTTATTTTAACCATATTAGATAAGTGGTTGTTTAATGTATTTTACCACCATTGTAGACATTTGTTGGTTTAGCGATTTCGTGAAAATTTCACATTTTCCCCAATTTTGGCTATATATTCTGAGTGGGCCAGAAGTGAAGCACTCATTTAAGTGCTTGTATTATTTAAAACTGGGTGCAAGTGAGAGAAAAATCATACTCAAAGGCAAATGAATCTGTTCTGTATGTTTACTTAACTTTATTACCTTTCCCCAAATCTTTCCTAGTGGATTAAAGTTCGAATAAATTGAGTACAATTCAGTAGATTGTTACCTTTGTAGGGGCGGTTGTTTTGGTAAGGCTTCTCTAAATAACATCTCTCTCTTCCCATCACCATTTTGCTTATAAGAACAGTGTCCCTGTAGTTAGATCCCACATTGACTTGAAGCACACATACAGAACTACAAACTGTTTAAAATTATAATACATAAGTAAAACCAAAACACACAAGAAACTGATGTTAAGAAACCTACGCTAAAATAAGCAGTAATATGGAACTGCAAATCAATAATGAGAGAAATATTTACTACTAAAATCTGGTATGCAACATTGATGTACCATTAGAAAAGAAATTGTCTAGATAACTGTAATATTCAACAGTAACTGTGCACTGATGGAAGGCACTTTTTTTTTTACAGTATCAGTTATGTTTATATTTTGTTTACCAATTCTGGGTTTTCACTCTTGAATAAGATTTCTCTTGATTCTATAAAGTTCTCACAGCTTCAAGATCCTCCTCCAAAAACATTTTTTCTTTACATTTAAGTCTTACACATATGTCTATCATAAATAAATTATGCATGCTTGCGCTTTTATCTGTAAATACGTCCCCAATTTTGGTTATGGCTGATCTTGTATATTTCTTTTCTTAACAGATTTCAATGGTTGTTTTATCCAGTCTAAGTGAGTAGTCATAGAAATATCCTTATTTTCATCATATTTTTATGATGAACACATATTTTCTTAGTGTAAAATACTTTTGTAACTTAAAGGTTAATTTTAGGAAAGATTTACAATTCTGTTTTTCTTTTAGTTGTTCTTTAAAAAAATCATTGTTGTGAAAACATATACCATAAATTTTACCATCTTACATCTATTTAACTGTACAGATTAGGGCCAGGCATGGTGTTGGCTCACATTTGTAATCCCAGGATATTGGATGTCCAAGACAAGAGAATTGCTTGAACCCAGGATTTTGAGACCAGCCTGGGAAACATATGGAGACCCTGTCTCTACAATTTTTTTTTTCTTTTGAGACAGAGTCTCACTCTATTGCCAGGCTGGAGTGCAATGACATGATCTTCGCTCACTGCAACCTCCACCTCCCAGGTTCAAGCGATTCTCCTGCCTCAGCCTCCCAAGTAGCTGGGACTACAGGCGTGTGCCACCGTGCCCAGGTAATTTTTGCATTTTTAGTAGAGTCAGGGTTTCACCATGTTGGCTAGGATGGTCTTGATCTCTTGACATGGTGAACTGCCTGCCTCAGCCTCCCAAAGTGGTGGGATTACAGGTGTCAGCCACCACACCCAGCCAAAATTTTTTTAAAATAGCCAGGCATGGTGGTGTGCACATGTGGTCCCAGCTACTTGGGAGACTAAGAAAAAAGAATCATTTGAGCTTGAAAGTTTGAGGCTGCAGTGAGCTGTGATTGTGCCACTGCACTCCAGCCTGGGTGACAAAGTGAAACCTTGTCTCAAAAACGATTGTATATCTCAAGCCTGTTAAGTATATTCACATTGTTATGCAAAAGACCTCCAGAAATTTTACATCTTGTAAAACTAAAACTCAATACCCTTAAGTGACAACTGCCCATTTTACTCTCTCTTCAACGCTTCCAAACACCTTCCTCCCACTTTCTGTTTCTATGTGTGTGACTACTTAAGACATCTCACATAAGTAGAATTATATTGTATCCATCATTTTGTTACTGGCTTATTTCCATTGACATAATATTCTCAAAGTTTATCTTAAAATGTGACAAGACTTCTTTTAAGGGTGAATAATATTTCATTGTACGTACATGTCGAATTTTTTGATGTGTTCATCAGTCAAGAAACATCTGGATTGTTTCAGCCTTTTGGCTTTTGTGAATATTGCTACAATAAAAAGGATGTCAAAAAAAAAAAAAAAAGACTGATGAACCCTAAAACTAATCAGCATTTTTCTCATTGATACGACCAGAAAGAAATTAGAACATCTGTGATGTCAATCTGATTTGAAAATAGTACATGAAAATCAAGCAAATGAAAATGAGAAGATCTATCAGAATTGTTAGTATTATGGTTACTTATGCTATAATCACCTCAATTGATGAAGAACCTAATCACTAAGGTCATTCAATTTTCACTTTCTAAGATTGTACTCTAAACAAAGGACATATCCTAAGGATATGAAAAAAAATACATCTTTTAATAAACTTTAAGCCATTTTTCTCCAAGTGTAAAAATTAAATCAAAATCAAACTATTAATACTTAATTTTGTTTTTTCCGGAATATTACATGTGATTTAAAGGCCATCGTACAGCTATTTTCTGGCTCTGAAGGACCCTCACCAGATATCAAATCTGTTGGCACCTTGACCTTGGACTTCTTGGTCTCCAGAACTATGAGAAATACATTTCTGTTTTTTATAAATTATTAATTCTAAGGGATTTTGTTATAGCAGCTCAAATGGACTAAGACAACTAGTCTAAAATCTAAGCATATTTTACTTGACTAAACACTATCTAAATTTTATTGAAACACATTATTGTAATTTAACTGTGGATTTGAACATTTTAAAATTAAAATAAGCATGTTTATGTTTCATGTTGAAATTCTCTGTTTCTGAAGTAGTGAATGTTTTAGAAAGAAATTCAAGGGGGATATTAGCATATGATAGTCTTGTTTACTTCCAATTAACACAGGAATACTTTTTTTCTGACAAACACTAAAAATAGTTAAAAATTATGAATCGTTTTTACCCATGTGTATCTTTGTAAACTAGGAGTTAAAACACAACACTTGTTTCCCCACTTTTCTCTTTTATAGTGTGACACTGTGATTTTGTACTATGAATATTTATTATATGTTAAAGCTTACTTGCTTTTTAAAAATGGATTATTATCTTGATCTTTTACTAGATCTTTTACTAAAATGTAAGCATCATGTTCATTTTATTCACTAGCGCAGGCCTGGCATCTGTCACAGAGCATGGCACATGCTAGCAAGCTCAATAAGTACTTCTTACATGAGCGAGTGTTTAGATTTATGAGTGAATGATGATGACTCTTTTTCTCTCCCTATTCCATCCTCAACTTCCTTCTTCCATATGTCTTTCACTTTACATGCTTCCTATTCTATTGTTTTTCACAATGTCTTGCTTGGTGGCCTTTTTTTTTCTGTCACTGATGTGTCTTACTCCTTTTCTCTTTCAGGATATCTTTCTATACCCATCTTTGTGTTTCTTTCTTAAACTTACATTCCTGTTCTCTCCTCTGTTAAAAACATGATATGAAGTAAACATTTTTATCTGTTGTATTATTAAATGAGTTTCACCCTTTACTATTTAGAGAATAAGGTAATTGCAATATGTTTATACATTTTTTCCTCTTAAAAAGATAAGAAATATGATTCCTATTGGAGTTTGGTTTTTATTTTTATTTTCTGTGGGATTTTTTGTTGTATGTGTGTTTCTAGAAGCCTAGATTTTTTTAAGAGTGAAGCTACAGAAATGTAGAATAATCTTACCCAATCAACCGAAAACAAATCCCCCAAAATTAAGTTCATCAATTAAATTTGTTTTCTAAATTGTTGGTGCTGTAAAGGTAAAACTTTATTCTGCATTATTTCTGTGTTTGTTTAAAATTATTATTGGGTTTAACTTAAATTTAGAAACTTTTTGACTAAGAATGTTTAGAGCACAATACTATTTACATATATATAGCTGTAAATTAAGTTCAAAAATAAAATTCTTATTCTTACAGTCTTATCTCACTAATACAACCAAAATAACATTAGTTAACACAAAGAACATTAAAAACCAATGTAAATCAAATTAAAGACATTTATTTTATGTATAAACCATCATTTAAATAAAGCTATATTAAGTGTAGCATTTTATTTCATTTTTAATTATTTATTCTTTTTGTTTGGAGTAAAATGCCTTATATATGTATATGTATATATGCAGAAATATATACAAATATTGAAACCATAAATATTATTTGATATTTTTATATTTTAAAATTACTTCTCTTTTAAACAATGCACTTATTTTAACCACTAACACTACTACTACTACATTTAGCTAAATTCCCCTAAAATAAAATTGTATATATGAATTATTTTAATACACACACATGCAAATGTTTTCTACTTAGTATTACTATAAAATTGTTTAACTTGGTAATAAAACCACACACTGGTATACTCTGTTGAAATGTTAGTATTTTATAGATTATGATGTTAAATGTTTTTCTTATATTTTGTTTATAACTTAACTACCTTACTTTGCACAATCTCACCTGTCAAAATGCTACCTTTTTTCTATATGTGAATCTTCATTTACACTATTTTTTATGGTATCATTAGAATTTTCTTGAAACATAAAATGCAATGAATTCAAGATTCAGGTGTTCATATTTGGTTGTAAAGGGTTCATCTTGCTGGTCCAAAATATGCTGTGATGTATTTATTTTTATTATGATAAAATTTAAAACACACAAATAAATATTTGAAAGAGCTACTCAGTCATGGAAACCTGAGTCATCTGACAAATTTTATTATAGATACCTACATAATTTAGATAACTCAATATAGCCTTACCAAGTCAGTATTTATCATGTTCACTTTACAGTTATAGAAATTAAGGCTTAAAATAAATTGACAATATTATATACATATAATCAGCAATGCAAGTTGCAAATTCAATTCTGTCTGATTCAAAATCCATGTCATCTTAATATGATTTACTTACTCCTGTTATCTGTTATGTATCCAATAACTCTGTCTTTTTTTAATGTGTACATAATTATGCCTCATTATTATTATAAAGAAACCATCTGAAAATTTGGAAAGATTATCTTCAAAGATAAAATATAGCATCGAAAAATGGGCCCACATAAATATAGTCAACTGATTTTTGACAAAGTATAGTGGTAATTCAGAGGACAGATACCTTTTCAACAAATGGTGATGATGGAACAATGGGATGTCCTTATGCAAAATAAAGACGCTAGATGCAAATCTTACACTTCACACAAAAAATGAATAAATTTTATATCCTGAGGTATATCTACATCTCTCGTTATCTCATGTTCACTCTCACTCTCATTCTTACTCTCGCTCTCTCTCTCTCTCTGGGCACCCAATAACCTATCAATTGTAGGATACTAATGCCTGAACAAGTTGCCTCAAATTGAGACAAATTTGAGGGGCCATTCCAGTCTCACAGGATCAGTGGAAACTTGTATATTAACTCCCTCACAGTCCAAAGTCTCCTCCTCTCTGCCTCCACCAGGATTTTATAGATGTTATTCCCAGGAGCACTCTTAAGTAGACATCCATCACTCAAAACCATCTCAAAATTTGCTTCTCAGGAAACACGATCTAGGAGAAACTGGAAAAAAGACCAAAAAATAATAATAAAATAAGAATAGGTCCTTGAAATTTATGCTATCTTACAGTTAGGCCATAAACAGTAAAACTGTAAAGTGGGAGAGAAGGAGAACAGTCTTCAATGGGGAAGAAAATGATTTCTTATCAAGAACATGTGGTAATTAATTTCTTCATATTGGATTTTCTAAGCTAATCGCTGTCCTAATTCCTTTAGTTTCCAAGGGATCCAACAGGTTGTTCTTTGTGTTATTCGCTTTCAATTAATCTGCAGTGACTTAATCCTCTCAACCCATTATTTAAAGCTAAATTAGCAGTGTTGTAACATGTGCTAAGATGTTGAATTGAGCAGGATATAGTAGAGATAGAAAAGATAGTGTTGAGATAGAAGATAATTATGAATGATTGTGATTCTTCACCTGAGTTTATTTATTATCAGTATAATCAATACATCATCTAGTTTTTCAATGAGTAATAATTAAATATATAATCCTCTTTTTTACTTTAAATTGAGCTATTATAATATTTTTCTTTTCAACAAATGGTGATGGAACAATGTGATGTCCTTATGCAAATTAAAGAAGCTAGACACAAATCTTACACTTCACACAAAATATAAATAAACTTTATATCCTGAGGTTTATGTCTACATCTCTCGTTATCTCATGTTCACTCTCACTCCCATTCTTGCTCTCACTCTCTCTGTGTCTCTCTCTGTGGGCACCCAATAACCTATCAATTGTAACTTAATTCATTTTTTTACCTTAATTCATTTTTTTCTGGAACATTAATAATCTGTTAAACAAAAGACCACATTTTGTAAATATCACTGCATATTTTGGCACAAAGTAATGTAGGTGGTTTTCCCCAAAAATCCCCCGTCTCTTTTCTATCCTAGAGTTTTAAAATAGTCTCTGGGTAAATTTTATGTTGCAAACGTTTAGTATAATTTCAATTTTATTTCACCCTTTCCTCATGGTTACAAAATCCATTTCTTTTAAGTTAAGAGACACTGACTCATATTTAAATTAACTCTTACATTTGCTTGCAGGTTTTATATGAAATTTACTCTAAATATTATTAAGATAATTCAAAGTTATGAATCAAATTACAGTTGAAGTATGAAATATACATGACAAATGAACATAGTTCACTGGGTGTTTCAGAAAAATTGAGAATTCCACAAAAATAGAAGGAGGTTATTGCACCTCCTTCTTGTAAGTAAAAGAAACGTAATTCGTCTAATAGACAGCTGCTGGCTTATCTTGGAGTATGAAACTGCTACGAGAAAATTTGATTTCTTTCAAGGGTAGACCAAGACACATGTCCTGAGTAGGTTCATGGAGTGAGTGGCACATGTCATGTGTGACACCATTGGTGTGATTATATAATAAGAGCAAAAATGAAGGTCAGTGGTCACTCCAGTCACTTATTTTTTTTCTTTTTATTTTATTTTTTCTCTTTTTACTCTCACTGACATATAGTGCAGGCAACATTTTTGAGTTTTCATGATAGTTAACGGATAAATGGAGGAGAAAAGCAGAGACAGAACATTACAAATATTAGTCCCAAAGACTTTCATAAAGTGTTAATAGTATATTTCTCAGTGTGTTACTAGGGGAAATGAAAAGTCACGTTAAAACATAGGTTGAGTCTTTGTTGTGATTATCCTCTTAGGGTGAGGAGATGTTGAATTTTCTATCTACATTTTAGTTAATCCTGGTTTTTGCACATAGCAGGTACTCTTTCTCCAGAAATATTAACATTTGGCATTTTTCCTATGATTAAAAAAAATTTCTAAAAAATCTCTTATAAGAAATTCCAAGGGATAGAGTAGCGAAGTTCAGGTGTGTGTTTGCATACTTGTGTAGTGTAGACACATGTTTTCAAATGTATCCATGAATTTAAGAAGAAATAGAACAGATTTCACTTTCGTCGTGTTTTACTCTTTAGAAGTTTCTCCAAATTCTACATTTCACAAAGGGATATTCAAAATTCAATGCATGGAAATTTTCACAAAATTAAAAGCAAGTTATCAAAAATAATACCTATGACTGTATATACGTATATATGTATATATGTGTGTGTGTGTGTGTGTGTGTGTGTGTATATATTTGTTGCCAAACAAATTTTATTCTTAGATAATACATGCTGATTTATTCACAGGTGTCTACAACTCAGAAACCCTTCAGAAGCTGTCATATTCAATATGCACCTTGTATACTAGTTTCAATGCCAATGTTTCTAATCCAGAAGGAAAAAATCAGCCCCACTTAAAGAGCCTCACTCTACACCATGTTCACTCACAGCACACCCACACACATGGTTACCTTGTGTAAAACAAGAAAGTGTTATTCTGATTTCCCCCATTTTATATAATATTTAGGATAGGCTTGACTGCTACAGTTACAAATATACCCTGAACAGAATCTAGCAAAAATTAATTCTCACTCATTCAAGTCCAGAGCTAGTTGGTAGCTCTCCAGAGCAATTTTATTCTTGTTGTGACCCAGGAATCTAGGCCTTCTATTTTGCAGTAACTTTATCTCCACTTGTGGCAGCCATAATTGCAGTGGCAGTGGAACAATGGCATAGAGAACATCCACTTGTTTCTAACAGCCTCCTATATAAAATTTATTATATAAATTTTAAAATTAAAAAGTTGGTTCCATTCTCTTGTAGAACACATATTTTCTTTTTAATTTTATTTTGTGTTAAGAAATTCTATATGCCTGAAATAGCTATCAAACTAGAATCATGCAATGATATCAGGAGTGGAGCAGACAATTATTTGGAGTAAATAAATCGAATTAAACATGTATAATGAATACTAAAGGAAATATTAGAAAAGAAATGTTTTTACAACTGAACGGAAAGTTACAGCTATTCTCAAAGTATGCATTCCACTTCCTTTCTCAGCCAATAAGCCATCTAGTCATGTGGTTCCAATCTTCCTTTTTGGAAAGCTTGGAAGTCTTCCCAAATCCCAACAAAAGAGAGGAGAGCCCAATACAGTGAGCATAGCCACAGCCACCACACTATATATTAGCTATGTGATCATGAACACTCCCATACACCTTTGCATATTATAGACTTTTCATCTTAAATTTAGGACATAAAACTGATCTCAGAAAGTTACTGTGAAGATTAAATAGGATAACTTATGTACCTCAAGTAACACATAGTGTAGAAAACAGGATATATTAGTTCTTTCTTTTTTTAAAAAAAGACCCATAATAATCTAATGATGAGTTATCTCCCTTGGCTACCTGTTTAAATACATTTACTAAAGATTCTCAAGTTCCAATTTCGCTTACTACTGTTTTTGCAAGTCTTTCAAATTAGGGAGGGAAGATCATTCAGGGACAATGAGAAATGTAACATGAAATGCAACGAGTCTTTCAGGAATATGCATTGACAAAAGAATTTTTAACTACCCGCTCATAATACATTTACTTGAAAAATGAACAGTAGGTGAGTAAAAACTCTCTCTCCCCTCTTAGAGTCCCAGCTGGGTCTGAGAATTAAATTGATCTAAGATAGATTAATAGGAGAAAAGCATACAAATTCAATATAAGTTTTACATGCCACAGGAGGTCTTATAGGGAAATGAAAACTCAAGTAATTGGCAAAACCTACATGCTTTTGTATTAGGTTGAACAAAAAGAGGCAATTGTGGAAAAGTAGCTGAATTATGTAGAGTCTAATGGGACATAAAAATAATTAAACAACATCTATTGGTACAGATTCTCTCAGCTATGAGAGAATCAAAGAATTTTTATTTTGTCCTGATACAGGGAGGACATCTTTTGTATGAGAGTTTTAACGTGTTTTCAAGACAGAAAACGGAAGATCGCAATGACATTCTTTCATCCACTGTTTTTCAATTGCCTTTAGACGAAAGCAATCTTTATGGTAAAGTGGCATATTTTGGGGTGTATATTCTGTCATCCTTCATAATTAATATAAATATATATATAAAATTTTAAAATTAAAAAGTTGGTTCCATTCTCTTGTAGAACACATATTTTCTTTTTAATTTTATTTTGTGTTAAGAAATTCTATATGCCTGAAATAGCTATCAAACTAGAACCATGCAATGATATCAGGAGTGGAGCAGACAATTATTTGGAGTAAATAAATTGAATTAAACATGTATAATGAATACTAAAGGAAATATTAGAAAAGAAATGTTTTTACAACTGAAGGGAAAGTTACAGCTATTCTCAGGAAGATTTAAAGTATGCATTCTCATTTTATAGGGTGTGGGGGCTTTCCTTATTCAAAATATTAGACATAACTTGTTTTTGCTTTCTGGATCAGAAAACATTGAGTGTGTTTTTATTTAACTGTCTAAAAGTTGTTTCGAAGTAATATTTAATGTAACAGGGATGCCAGATTAATGTCTCTCATTGAATTGATAGTTCAACAGGTTGCATTTGTCTTTTAATATGAATAGGCTAAAAAACAAAAACATTATACACTCTCTATATATTTTAAGTATATATATGCTTATACTCTCTCTATACATATGTATATACCACCTCTATTTTAGACTTTTATTTTCCAACTGCTCCATTTTTACCCTAACCCAACTGTTCCCCTCTACATATGCTGCAAAAGGGTTTTCTTCCATAGTTTCACTTTCTTTTGTTCCCCTTTCACTGTGAAATTTACTTGCCTTACTAATAGTGCTTAAACAGACAGAATTGGTTTCAGTCTTGTCTTGGACATATGTGTGACAAGTTCCATATGTTCTACATTGTTAGTAAATAAGTTCAAACACTTTTTTAAAATTTTTTATTTATTTATTTATTTTGAGATGGAGTCTTGTTCTGTCACCCAGGCTGGAGTGCAGTGGCGTGATCTTGGCTCACTGCAACCTCCGTCTCCCAGGTTCAAGTGACTCTCCTGCCTCAGCCTCCTGAGTAGCTTGGGATTACAGGCACGCACTGCCACTCCCGGCTAATCTTTGTATTTTTAGTAGAGACGGGGTTTCACCACGTTGGTCAGGCTGGTCTCGAATTCCTGACCTCGTGATCCACCCGCCTCGGCCTCAAGCATGAACATATAAATTGAGGTTGAGGCAAGATAAAGAATAAGCAGTCTAAAGCAGAAAGATAGCCTTTTAACGTACTATTGCGTCTTTAGGGAATGGAAGTCGTCTGTAAGCACCGTGTATCTGCAGCAGATAGAAATCTCCTTTGATCAATGTTGCATCAGCAAAGAACATTCCTATGTAAAATTGATACAAACTTCAATTGAGTGCAAACATTGTGAAACCTGTGTTAGAGATCAGCAAACATGCTGACATTGATCAGAGGAGATTTCTCCTGATCTCTAACACAGATTTCACAATGTTTGCGCTCAAATGAAGTTTGCATCAGTTTTACATAGGAATGATCTTTGCTGAAGCAATACATTTCCAAAGCTAGAATTGGAAATCTGAATTTAATAGCACTTATCGGATATAATTTTAATATGACGGATTTTTCTTTTTTAGAACAGAAAGCTTAATTCTCCTTATCTGAGTTAGATGTAAAATTATCATCCTAGACGACAGTTTAGCTATTTTGTTTGTGGGTGTTTGCATATGTTTCCTGACTCTTTTAAGTCATTTTAGACTCCTAATTAGGCCAAATTCTTCTTCCGAATCACTGAGTATAAAAAACAGTCTTTAACAAGATTCACAGACATTCCATATCCTTTGCCAAGCTTACTAGTATTGCTATCATTTTTATGCTCTACCTAGGTAACATTAGGAAGCACTTTTGTTTAACTCACTATGAAAATTAAAGATGAAATGATGTGTAATTTGAAGTTTTCAATTTTTTTTGGCGCGTAAGATTTTAAGACTGAAATAGTTGCTTGAAATCTGTCTTTATTGATAGCAAATCAAGGAAGACATCAATAATTAAATAATAGAGAGAACATTATTTTATTTAAAAGGGGCATTGACAACTTCCAATGGAAAATTTTAGCTCAATATTGTATGGTATGGTTTGAATGTTTATCCTCTCTGAAATTCCTGTTGAAACTTAATCTCCAATGTGGAAATATTGAGAGGTAAGGCCTTTAAGGAGTGATTGAGTCATGAGGATAAATTGGGCCATTCCTGGATTAATAGATTATTGGGCGGATGAATTATTTGGTTATCTCAGGAGTGGTACTTGTGTCTTTATAAGAAGAGGAAGAGGGAGTTGAGTTAGCACGTTCATCTCACCTCCCCACATTATTATGCCTTGTGCCGCCTCCGGGTTCTGCACAGAGTCCCCATCAGGAAGAAGGCCCTCACCAGATGTGGCCCCCGGACACTGGACTTCCCAGCTTCGAGAATTGTAAGAAATTTCGATTTTAAAAAACAAATTACCCTCTTGGGTGTTCAGTTATAGCAACAGAAAATGAACTAAAATATTATGTTTCAAATTTGTGTGGTATAGGTTTCCAGAAAAGAATTTCTTCATCAGCATTTAATCAAGACAATCCTGGGCTTTCTCTGGGTTTTCAGGAAGTGTCAAGGTACATTATTTAAATGATGAATAAGGTTATAAAGAAATAACATAGCCTTTTCATAGTCAGATAATGTCATATTTAAAATGGAGCATTAACCTGTATGCCCAGTCATTGTGGGGAGAAACATAATCCTGTCAAATTTCAATACCATTTTAAGACTCTTTTCAGAGTGGGAAATACAGGTAAAACAGTTGAGAAAAAATGAAACATTTAAACCAAATAATACAGGAAATACATAGAAGTAATAAATGCTGGTCAATTCATGGTATCAAACTATATAGAATTTTTAAATTAGTAAATAGAAACATAAGAACTTACAGTGTGGGTTTCAGACTAAACCCACCACCTCTTCTTTCCAAAGTCTCATTCGGTGTCAGAAATCCTGAAGTTCAATAGGATTTATGTTTGGTATACATTAAACTATGCTGTGTTTTACATCTCTCCTCTCTTTGTTTTCTGTTATGTCTTCACAGCTTCTGGCCTGGTCTACTGGAGGATCTCCCAATCACTGGCTCCTTGCCTCAAATCCATTTGTGTTATGTCTGGCCACCAGAGTGACCTATCTAAACATTATATTTCACCATGCATTTTCAGTGTTTTAAGCCTTTCTCTGGCTTTCCACCTTTTAGAATATATAAATTCACAATACAAATATCACAATACAAACATTAATATGATGGGACTCTCCATATTATCAATTTCACAGGATTCTCCTCTTTCTTAGTCACTGTTCCCTTGTATTCCATGTTTCAACACCCCAAATCACTTGCTATTTCCTGATTAAATGCAGACAACATACTGCTTTCTCCCTCATGCCTTTTATCTCTTTTTTTTTTTTTTTTCACGGATTATCACTCTGTTGCCCAGGCAGGAGTGCAGTGGCATGATCTCGGCTCACTGCAACCTCTGCCTCCCAGGTTAAAGCAATTCTACTGCCTCAGCCTTCCAAGTAGCTGGGATTACAGGTGCCTGCCACCACGCCTGACTGATTTTTGTGCTTTTAGTAGAGACAGGGTTTCACCATGTTGGCCAGGCTGGTCTCGAACTCCTAATCTCAAGTGATCCATCCACCTCAGCCTCCCAAAGTGCTGGGATTACAGGTCTGAGCCGCCACGCTCAGCTCCCCATGCCTTTCTTAATGCTGTCCTCCACTCTGCTATGACATTCTACTTCCCCATTTGTTAGGTTTTTCACTTGACTCTTCCTTTAGTAATCAAGTGTTATCTAATTAACTTAGCTCCTCATGAGTAATGTTCCTCCAACCAGGTTAATTTGAGCCTTCTAAATACTTCTATAATGTTCTCCGTATTTATTATTGCTTACTGCAATTGGCATTTGCCTCCAAATTATCTTTTTGTGATCTACTTTATGACCAGGTTGATAGTTCCTTGAGGTCAGCAACAATGCTTTAATTATCTCATTCTTAATTATTACATTCTGATGTCAATGGAAATACTAAACAGATCCTTAATAAGCTGGATCCTAACCTCTGACATCTTTAAAGAGATGTACTGAAACTTTCAACATCACTATTCATTTAAATGGACACTCTTTTTTATCACAATTACATATATGCTCAAAATATAGTTTCCTACATACTAAATATATAGGAAATAAATATTTGTAGGTATATCTATTAGAAACATTTACTGATATATTTAACACAGATGAAGTTAAATATTAAAGGTTTTCTTCTCCCAGCGTAGCGCATTAGTCTGTTTCTTCGAGCAGCTGCCCCAGGTGTCAGCCTTCAGGAAGTCATTTAAAAACAGGGACACCAGGGTAGTTTCCATGGAAGCAGAAATTAACCATTAACAATCTCCTACACGGTTCACATCTGGTATAATTCCCACTGTAGAGAAAAATTGAGTCAAATTACTATTCTAAAAGACAAGTAGAAGTAAGAACAGTTGTCTTAGTAGTTATTGTATATTACTGCAAATGTTCCTTGGTGATATGTATTGTATGTTAATATAGAAAAGTAAAGGGCCACAATCTAATGACTTTTCCAAAACGTATTTTTAAGTGACTATATGATAATAACCTTTGTTATTTTAGGTTGTTAAATATCTACCCTATCAAGTTTGGGCACAGTGGCTCATGCCTGTATTCCCAGCACTTTGGGAGGCTGAGGTGGGCAGATCACGAGGTCAAGAGATCAAGACCAGCCTGGTCAACATGGTGAAACACTGTCTCTGCTAAAAATACAAAAATCAGCTGGGCGTGGTGGCTCACGCCTGTAATCCCTGCTACTTGGGAGCCTGAGGCAGGAGAATCGCTTGCACCCGTGAGGTGGAGGTTGCAGTGAGCAGAGATCGTGTCACTGCACTCCAGCCTGGTGACAGAGCCAGACTCCGACTAAAAATATATATATTATATATATATATACACACATAAAATATATATATACACACATAAATATATATATACATAAAAATATATATATGTATTTACCCTACCAAATATCTCCCTACCCTAGGTTTTCTTTGTCCATAGTTTCAGAAAAGACTTTATTAATTTGAAAAAAGAATGTTCACTTGGCACAGTGAAAATATTTCTTCATTATTTCTCTTAAAAAGAGCTTGAAGTTTTGAGAGGCAAAGGGTTAGAGAAGCCCTCCAGTGGCATTATCACATGCAGGAGTTTTAGACTTGAAAATAGTGAAGGAAATATATTCCCCCACCTATAATTTGTCCTCACTTGACTCGAGTTGTACAGTGATCCAACCCTTTTTGAATCTCTATCACACATGTAGTTTATGTTGCTTTGGAATTTTTTTAGGGGACAAGGCAAATCTTGTTTTCTCAAATGCTTTTTGGAACTGACTCATTAAGGAGATTCAATTAAAGAATAAAAAAAACTTAAAAAAGAACATTGTGCTATGACACCTTAATTCTATCTGAGAAAATATCAGATGAACATAAAATGCAGAACATTTCATTAAAATCAAGATTAATGTATTCTTCGAAACATGCCAATGTCATAAATTACACAGAAAAGCTTAGGAATTGTTCCGTATTAAAGGAAACTTAAAAGACGTGACAAGTAAATATAATGTGTTATCCTAGACTGAATCCTGAACTAGGAGATAAAAGCCAAACTGCAAATGACTTTACAAGGTCAACTGACAATATTTGAATACAGATCATAACATAGATAAAAGCATTGAATAAACGTTTAAGTTATCTCAGTTCTTGACACTAGTATTTATAACATTATCCTTATTTTTAAAAAATTCACTGTGACATACTGAGCACTAAAAAACTATAAGTAAACAACTCTCAATTCAATAAAGTTGCTGTTTATATATGTATATACACAAACACAGGAATGTATATGCAATATATATTTTATATGCATGTATTACCTATATAATACAATAATTTTGTGAAATGATAATGTGTGTGTATTTACACACACAAAGAAACACAAATAATAAAACAAATAAGGCTAAAATTTACAAAAGCTAAATATAAAGAAAATATGTGTGATTTTTGCGCTGTTCCTGCAATGTTTCTATATATTAAAACTATCACCCTTACACAGCACTAAATACATATGTTTTCTCAAAATTTATATTCTGTTAGCTGGGCATGATGGTGCATGCCTGCAGACCCAGCTACTTGGAAGACTGAAGTGGAAGAATCTCTTGAGCCCAGGAGTTTGAGGTTGCAATGAGCTATGACCACACCACGGCAGTCCAGCCTGGGTGAGAGAGCAGGATCCTGTCTCAAACATAAATAAATAAAGAAAAAGACAAACAAAAGAAAAAGAAACAAAAATTATATTTTGAAATCCTAATCCCCAAGGTGATGGTTTTAGGAGCTGGGCTTTTGGGAGGTAATTCAACCAAGGGGGTGGAGCCTTCATGATTGGCATTTAGTGCCCTTATAAAAGAGAGACCAGTGAGCTAGCTGGCCCCCCGCACAGTGTGAGGTCATGGTGGGAATGCACCTTCTATGAACCAGAACTTGGGCCCTCCCTGAGCTGTGAATCTGCTGCCACCTTAATCTTTGATTTTTCAGCCTCAAAGAACTGTGAGAAATAAATATCTATTGTTTATAAGCCACCCAGTTCCTGATATTTTGTTATAGCAGCCAGAACAAATTAAGAGTACCAGATAAATTCTTTTTTTACTTTTATTTTAGGTTCAGGGGTACATGTGCAGTTTTGTTACATAGGTAAATTACCTGTGATGGGTTTCGTTGTACAGATCATTTACTCTCCCAGGCAACAAGTGTAGTACCTGATAGGTAGTTTTTTGATCCTCTTCCTCCTCCCAACCTCCTTCCTCAAGTAAGTCCCAGCGTCTTTTGTTTCTTTCTTTGTATTCCTTGTTCTCAATGTTTAGCTGCCATTTATAAGCAAGAATATGCAGAATTGGGTTTTCTGTTCCTCTGATAGTTTGCTTAGGATAATGGCCTCCAGCTCCATCCATGTTGCTGCAAAGGATACGATTTCGTTCTTTTACATTGGCTGTATGGTATTCCATGATGTATATGTACTATGTTTTCCACTGTTTTCTTTATCCAGTCTACCATTGACAGGGATTTAGGCTGATTCCGTGTCTCTGCTGTTGTGAATAGTGCCACAGTGAACATCCACGTGCGTGCATGTGTCCTTATAGTAGAATGATTTATATTTATTTGTTTATAGACCAAGTAATGGAAGTGCTGGGTCAAATTATAATTCTGTTTTAAGTTCTCCGAGAAGTCACCACCCTGCTTTCCAAAATGGCTGAACTAATTCACATTCCCACCAGCAGTGTATAAGTGTTTCCTTTTCTCTGTAACCTCTCCAGCATCTTTTATGCTTTCACTGTTTAATAGCCATTCTGAGTGGTGTTAGATGGTATCTCGTTGTTTCGATTTGCATTTTTCTAATGATTTGTGCTTTTGAGCATTTTTTCATATCCTTTTTGGTTGTGTGTATGTTTTCTTATGGAAAGTGTCTGTGCATGACCTTTGCCTACTTTTTAATGAGGTTTTTTCTTTTTAATTTGTTTAAGTTCCTTATAGATTTTGGATATTAGATATTTGTCAGATGCATAGTTTGCAAATATTTTCTCCCATACTGTAGCTTGTCTATTTACTGTGTTGATAGTTTGATTTTTGTATATGGTGTAACAAATGGATCCATTTTCAATCTTCTGCAAATGATGAGCCAGTTATCTCAGCAAGATTTATTGAATAAATGTTTTTCCATTTGTTTGTGTCATCTCTTAATTTTGAGTAATGCTCTGCTATTCTCACTGTAGAAATCTGTCCGCTCCCTGGTTAGTTGTATTCCTAGGTATTTTGCCCTTTTGGTAGCTATTGTGGATGGGATTGCATTCCTTTTCTGAGACAGAGTCTCGCTCAGCAGCCCAGGCTGGAGTGGAGTGGTGCAATCTTGGCTCACTGCAACCTCTGCCTCATGGGTTCAAGCTATTCTCTTGCCTCAGCCTCCCAAGTAGCTGGGATTACAGGCATGTGCCACCATGCCTGGCTGATTTTTGTGTATTTTTAGTAGAGACGGTGTTTCACCATGTTGGCCAGGATGGTTTCAATTTCCTGACCTCGTGATCCACCCAAATAGGCCTCCAAAAGTGATTGCATTCTTGATTTGGCTCTCAGCTTGGACATCTTTGGTTTATAAAAATGCTACTGATTTTTGTTCATTGATTTTGTATCCTGAAACTTTGCTGATGTTGTTTATCAGCTGAAGGGGCTTTTGTCCAGATGCTATGTCCAGAGAATTATATCTGCAAACAGAGGTTGACTTCCTGTCTTTCTATTTGAATGCCTTACATTTCTTTCTCTTGATTGATTGCTTGGCTAGGGCTTCCAGTACTATGCTGAGTAAGAGTGGTGAGAGTGAGCATCCTTGTCTTGTTCTGGTTCTCACGGGAATGCTTCTAGCTTTTGCCCATTCAGTATGACATTGGCTGTGGGTTTGTCATAGATAGCCCTTATCATATTAAAGAATGTTCCTTCAATGCCTAGTTGGTCAAGGGGATGGAGCATATTGAATTTTATCAAAAGCCTTTTTGCATCTATCAAGATGACCGTGTTTGTTTTTAGTTCTGTTTACGTGATGAATCACATTTCTTGATTTCGAAATCATGCATTCTTTGTTACCCGCTATGATACATTGTAGATGAAAATGGCCGTAATTTTTCTCCTCCCTGGTTCTATCCCCCTTTACGCCATGGTTTTAGTCTTGTCTTCTCAAGTAGTGGTGTCTATTTAAGCAACCCTAAATTCTGTGACTTTCACTGATCAGTTGGATGTGGTGGGAGGTTTGTGGTACCATCACCAAGCAGATTTATGCTTGGCTTCTTGGATCCGTGTGAACAAGATCAGGCTAGTTGGCTGATAGATGAGACAACAGGTGGGCCATAGGTTACTCTTCCCAGTTATTCTAGCCAAGCCACATTGGTTTGTTTCCTATTTATTAGTCATAAAGCAGTTATGATTTAAGTACATTTTATATAAATTGTGTTAACCATTGGAAAACCAGCACCTAGCTATAGTCAAGCAGACGTAAGTATCATAAAATATTTGTAATAAAAACATATATAATGCCTAAAATGCAAGGTTTGTTTAAATGCTGTCAATGATCCAGTGAAAGATATGGAACAGGAATCATTAATCTCATTTTATACTGAAGGCAGCAGAATCACAAAGAATTAACTTCTTAAACTTTCTTAGGAGGCTAAGTGTCAGAAATTTGAACCTTGTTATTTTTATTTCAGAATCAATGTATTTTTTATTATAGTAGACAACATGCTTTAGAAGAAATACCTTTGCTTTCTCTTTGTTTTAATGAAAATGTGTGCATTTTCTTCTTTTTATAGTTTTCTTTTATTTTTTGTTGCATCCCAGTATTTAACATTTGCTTGGACTAATGACTATAAATGATAGCCAGGCAAGACTCATGAACAACATATACTTTCAGATTTCTCAGGAAGATGAAAAAAAGGAGTTTTAGACATGAGATGACTGCAGGCTTCTTGATACATATTTATTTTTCTCATTTACTGCTACCAATGAGTATTACTATATTATCTATAACAAAATTCTACCATCCATTTATGTAGTTGATACTTCCTGAGTTCCTGCTATTTGCCAGGCACTGTGCCACTACTGTCTATAGTGGGAAACAAAACAGAATCCCTAAGTTCCTGGCCTCATGGAGCTTAGAGTCCAGTGTGAGAGAGAGATGACTAACAAGTAAATACACATACATTAATTTGGAAATGATAAATGCTACACTGGAAAAGAACCAGAAGCCAGAGAGAAAACAAAAGGCTAGGGACTGGTGATTTAGTAGTGAAGTATGAGTGCTGCTCTGGGTGATAAGATGTGGAATCAAAACCTGGAAGCAAAGGCGGGCACAGTGGCTCATGCCTGTAATCCCAGCATTTTGGGATGTCAAGGTAGAGGGATCACTTGATCCCAGGAGTTTGAGACCAGCACATAGGAAAACCCCATCTCCATGAAAAATTGGAAAGTTAGCCAAGTGTGGTGATGCATGCCTGTAGTCTCAGTTACTTGCAAGTCTGAGGTGGGAAGATCGCTTGAGCCCAGCAGATCAAGGCCGCAGTAGGCCATGATCGTGCCACTGTACTCCAGCCTGGGTGACAGAGTCAGACTCTGTCAAAAATCCCCAAAATACAAACAAACAAACAAACAAAAAAAAAAACACAAAAAACCTGGAAACAGAGCTGGGGTGGAGAAGCAAGCCCAAAAAACTGAACTTTGTGGGCAAAGGCTGTAAGGTGAGCAAGAGTTTCAGACACCTGAGAAATTAAATAAGCCTCATTAAGTCTGAAGGAAAGGGAAAGCAGAGTGTGCCAAGAAATGAAGGTGGGAAAATAGGAGACTTACAGGCCAAGGTATAGCATTCAATTATATCTCATTGAGGCATGCAGAAAAATAGAAGCAGAAGAATTATTAAACTTGTGATCTACCAGCGGAGACTAAATTTGGGATCATGAAAATGGGAAAAAATATAGGGCATTGTTTTAATGGAATGACTTTTCCAGTGTAGATGAGTAGAAAGAAAACATGAAAAGTATTTTACAGATAAAATGAATATTTCAGGTGAAGAATTAATGTGGGATTTTAGAAATAAGTTGATGTAAAGCATGAGTCCTAGATACGTGCCTTGATAATAAAAGTGTAACCTCTCTTACAGAATATTTTTTTCATAACTTGGAAAAGGTGAGCAGAAATCATGTGAAATATATTTAACTCACCAATATTCTATGAAGTTTTTACCTAAGTGGATCCATAAAAACTGCTATGGACACTTAAGAGTATAGTTTATATAAATGTATTTGTAACGTACAAACTGAAAATAGAAAAAGAATTATGGATTGTTGTTGTAATTGTATTTTGAGTTATATTCAGAAATTCATTATGAATAATTTGAATGCCCTGTTTATTGAACTTCTAGGCATTTTGTGTTCTTATTAAGGTCTAGAATTGTATTTGAACTCATTTAAATAACTTTCATCTGACTTGCTTTTTATACTAATAACTTCAATTCTAGCCATAAACTTTTATTGTCAATCATTCCCAGTTTTTATTTTCAGCTTTTTTTTTTGGTTTTTTGAGATAGGGTTTCACTTTTGTTGCCCAGGCTGGAGTGCAGTGGCACGATCTTGGGTTAATGCAACCTCTGCCTCCCGGGTTCAAGAGATTCTCCTGCCTCAGCCTCCTGAGTAGCTGGGATTACAGGCATGTGCCACATGCCTGGCTAATTTTGTATTTTTAATAGAGATGTGGTTTCTCCATGTTGGTCAGGCTGGTCTCGAACTCCCGACCTCAGGTGATCCGCCCACCTCGACCTCCCAAAGTGCTGGGATCACAAGTGAGAGCCACTGCGCTAGGCCTTATATTCACTTTTTAAAAATATTATTATTAGACAACAAAGAGCCTTATCTTCATATGCCAGTGTGGTCCTTAAATCCATTTTCTAAAGTGAATCAAAATTTCGGAGAATTTATTTTCCTTGTGATTATCTGAATGTGCCAATTTCATATCAAGTAGGTATTCAAAAACTCCAGCAGCATATAGGATTACAGTTATTATAATTGATAAATCAAATGGAACCTGAACTCTTTGAGTGTGGAGAACATCTCCATCTCCAGAGCCTGGAAAAATGTCTTATACATAATAGCTTTACATATAATAGTTTACACACAATATTTTAGAAAACTGTTTACCTGATATAGTGGACATGACTTGTCCTGCCCTTAAACTAGAAGAAAGAACTCAAATTTCTAGGCTTCCTTGCAACTAAAATTCAGGGATGTGGCCTAAGTTCTAAATGAAACTTTTATTTGAAAGTTGGTAACATAAGGGAACAATCTCTGCAAAAGATAGCTTTTACTAGAGGAGATAATGGCAGAGATACCTGGGAGGTTGTTACGAGGCTAACATAGAAGAGGGAATGGTAGTTGTTACAAGGCTGAGTGTTAGTGTTCATGGTGAACTTGGGTTCAGGACATGAAGTTCATGCCATAACTGTTACACAGGAGCAGTGGCATCTTCTCATGAGGCCATTTTTTTTTTTAATTTCTTTCTCTCTCTCTCTCTTTTTTTTTTTTTTTTGGCAAGCTTTTCTGATTTGAACTTCAAGACTGTATCTCTGGATTTTCCAATGATTGTGGATGCTATCAACCATTCCATTAATTTAATAATCAAATATTTTCTGAGCGTCTATTATGAGCCAAGTTAATTGGCAGCAGGATAAGCAAAGACTAGAAGTACGCAGTCTTTGTATTTACAGATTCTAATCATGAATGCACGTGACCAATAACAAGCAAAAAATTACAATTTTCATGTGATAAGTGCTCCAAATAAATCCCCATACATGTCGATAGAAACATGCAAAAAGACAACTAATCTAGTCTTATGGGATCAAAGTAAGCTTCCTCAGAAAGGCAAATCTGAACTAATCTCAGAGCAGGGCTTGCCAAGCTGTGGTTCGCAGACCATCTGCATCAGAAACTCCGGGGATATTTACAGTACAGAATTCTTTACCACCCTCTAGATTTACTGATTCAAAATTTATGAGATTTTACACAAGAATCTGCAATTGTATTAAACATCACACATACCCAAAAATAAAAATCTAACATAGCAAATGAAAATGGGTTGACTGAGAGAAGAGAATGGATCTAGAATTTAAGTATCAGGTAAAAAAAAAAAAAAAAAAAGAGTGTTTGAATGATTACTGTCCAATGATCGAAGCACTTGCAGGGATAGATACTATCAAGTGTCTGTATATTAACATGTTTTTATACTGAGAAAAAAAGCCACATTTTAGGGTCAAGGAGATATTTATTGAATCCTACATTTCCCACTTAACCCATTGGCTAATTTGTGGAGCTTTGAATCTCAATATCTTCATTCAAACATCAAGGAGTGATTATAATGTCATGAGAAGATAGCTAAGACTAAGTAAAACAAAGTTGTATAAAGGCAATAACCAGCAATAAATGTTGGTTTCCTTTTCTTTGTACACACATTTTTTTTAATCTAGAAGAGTTGCCTATGGATGGCATATGTTTAGTAGTTATGAGTGCTGATATTATCAACACATAAAGGAGTATCAAGGAAATCGGCTGTTAAGTAGAAACTTACCAATGGCTTTTACTAATTGCCTTAATATAAGCTCAATGCCATGTTTATAGTGCACATTACAGTTCACTTAGGAACACATTATTTTTAGTTGAAATATATTATCATATTGGATGAATAGACATAAGGGTATGTATTCCCTTATGATAAGATGTTGTCTCTGATCTGGCTTGCCAAAAATATGAATAGCAAAAGAAAACAAAAGGTCACATTTGGTCAAAACTCAAAGAAAGGTATTTTAAATTTATTAAGAGTATCTTACGAATTTTCTAATGTTTAGCATTATTTATAGTGAAATATAATGTTGGCACAGTACTATCACTCAGATCTAAAGTCCTTTCTTCTAAGAGTGTAAAACAGCATTTTCTCTTTTTATTATTAGCATTTGTTCTCAATTTAAAATAGAGATCATGGACCAAAAAATTATACTGGAAATTACTTCTTTTTGTGCTTTTTTAATTTCATGATACTCTTGATATGTTTTTGTTGTTTTGCTTTTCAATGCAATCAAATATTATTTTCTGATTATGGCAACTCAATAACAGTTGAGCTGAATTTCCATGGTACTAAGGTTAGTAAACAAGGTATTCTTGATTCTAGCAGATGTGTCTGATTTGAAACCTCTGTTTTTAAGGTGGGGATACTCAAGCCAGACACATGACAACAAACCCAGGAACTATATGTTAAGAACTTAGTAGCCTCAGGATAGAAGCATCTCTCTTAGCACTCTTCTTTTTCCATCAACCATGCTGATTACTTGGTCATTTATACTGAAAGAGTTTTCCCTTTCTTCTCTCTTATACATTAATGCATAATTCTTGATATGCAATACAGTTGCATTGTTATATATATATATATATATATATCTTTATATGACAGGGCTCTAAAATTTTCAATGCAGTTCAACATCACAAAGTTTACCAGTTTGTACTTCCTCGCATATTTACAGTAGTTTCTGTGATCCAACATCCAAAAAAAAACCTACATGTTCTCACCAATATGTGTTAGAATCTGTATTTAGCAATAGATAGATAGATAGATAGATAGATAGACAGATAGATAGATAGATAGATAGATGATAGATAGATAGACAAATAGACAGACAGATAGATAGATACAGATAGATGACAGGGAGGTGTAGATTTTAGAAAGATGGTAGATAGATGTAGATTTTAGAAAGCTGATAGATGGATAGACAGATATTTTATATGATAGATAGATGGATACATAGATACATAGATACATAGATGATGTAGATTTTTCTCTTCTCTGAGATTTTGGGGTTATGTTTTGGTTTTTTAGTTTTTTTAAACTCATGCTTCGCAGAATAAGGTAATGATTTCCATACTATGCAAAGTGTTTCATATTTGGTTTCTTCTAATATTTTAAATTTATCTTATATTACACCCTTTTAATACACTGTACTCCAGCTTAAGTTGTAAATCTAAAACTAAAATGTCTCCTAGGACAAGACTTTACTTTCTTATGTTTTTAATTACTTTTTATTTTTTCCTGTTATATCCTGCTTTCATATTTCTAAAAGCCTAGACTTAAATAACATTTTAAATGCTTTCCCTTTTTGATGAATAGGTGGACAAGTACTGCTTTGTTTTAGCTTCTACAGAGATGTTCCCTTGGACATCGGTTTTTGTTTCTCATTGCTGCTGTAACAATCTTTCAGGGGGCTTAAGCAATCCAAATTTATTATTTTAGAATTCTGTAGGTGAGAAGTCCAACTGGGGTCTTGCTTGACTAACATGAAGGTGTTGGCAGTGCTGTATTCCTTTCTACTCTAGGAAAGAATTGCCTCCTTAATGTTTTTGGGTTCTAGAGGCTACTTTGGCTCCTGGGCCTATTCTCCTGCTTCAAAGCTAGAAAAGGTGAGTTGAGTTTTTCTCACACTGCATCTCTGAGACCTTGCAGACATCGTTATATCTTTCTCTGAATCTCCCCTAAATCTCTCTTCCACTCCCTCTTCCCTGTGATTACATTAAGGCTTACCTGCATAGCCAGGACACCCTCTCCTTTGATAGTTTATTTTAAGCTAAGTGGTAAGTTTAAATATATACTATTCTTTGTTACAGCTTTTAGCTAAAATTAAACAGAAACTTTTAATTTTTAAGCTTTTAACATTTTAAAAACTACTATGATTATTTTTCTTTGTGACTCCTCTGTTATAAAAACACACACATATAAACATACCCACAAGAAAATACTTTCTTCCTGAGGCAGTTAATCTAACCCCACTAATCAGAAGAAAAATCACATGAACTATCTTAATAAAATATTTCTATAATTCTTATTAATTATTTAGTTACTTTGTAGATGTTTTTACATCCTCATAAAGTCCTTTAGAGGAGGACAAGTGTTTTAATCTTCTTTCTTTGCATTATAATTTTGAAAAAATAATTTGATGCATGAATATATAAAAATAACATTTGAAACTCTTACTAATCTAGTCAAGGGAAAATACATCAACTGGAATTACAGAGCACTGTTTATTCTTTGAATCTTACATGGCTGTAAGATTCTAAAATCAATGTTGAATAAAAATTTCTTATTGTAAAACTATCCTTGAAAGACATCCAGTCTCCTGGAAAATGCAACACATTTGATCTCTCAGTAAATCTAGCATTTCTTTTAAAAGCTGAAGTATTGGACCAGATCAGTGTTCCATCTGCTGAATGTCAGTGAAGTAACTGGCTTGGATTTTGATGTCAGTGGCACAAACATAATGCAAGTTTTAACATCCCACTGAACCTGATGAGATGCTCACATGAGTCGATGCCTGAGAGCCTAAAAATAGCTTTTCAGACCCCCACAAAATAAAATAATGCATCCTTAAGTCCATTATTTTTTTCACCCCACATACTCTTCAGCAAAAAACCAAGTTGGATCTTTTAAAATACTGAATAGCCATAATCAAACCATGTCTTCTGCTCATTGCCTCTAGCCTGGTCTAACTCATCAGCATCATCTATTGTCTTAGCAGCAGTAGTCTTCTAACTGGTCTTTCTATACCTTTACTTACACAGTCTGTTTTCAATCTGTTCTTTTAAAACTCCAAACAGATGATATCACTTTCTTTGCAGATTTTTTTCTTTTTTTTTTTTTTCTGTGACTGTATTACTCTGTTTTCACAATGCTATAATGACAGATTGGGTAATTTATAAAGAAAAGAGGTTTAATTGACTCACATGGCCGGGGAGGCCTCAGTAAACTTATAATCCTGGTGGAAGGGAAGCAGGCACATCTTACATGGCAGCAGGAGAGAGGGTTAGCAAGAGCAGGGAAAACTGCCTCATGAAACCATTAGATCTTGTGAGAACTCACTCACTATCATGAGAACAGCATGGGTGAAACCACCCACGTGATCCAATCACCTCCCTCCAATGACAGTGGGGATTACAGCTCCCTGCCTCAACACGTGGGGATTTGGAGATGAGATTTGGGGGTGTGCACAGAGCCAAACCGTATCAGTGACCCTCCGTTTTACCCAGAGTAAAAACAATATTCCTTTGGCCAATGATGCTGTTCACCTTGAAAATATAGTTGGTAACTTCGTTACTATTTATATTTGAAATGTGATATATGCATATTTCTATATTATTAGATTTGAGTGCAAAATGTTTGCTTTTAGGTTTTCTGGATTTCAGAACTGTAGATAAGAATCAGAAGGTCTATCTTTTTGAATATGGCAAAAACGCTAGCCTATGGTTCCCTTTTTATGAATATTTCAGCAACCCTTTAGAATTACCTGTGAGGAAAGAAAAAGAATCTCAGTAGCTATAATCTTTAATAAAACTTCTGTGCTATATAAAATATAGTAAAGAAGAGATGTCCTTCCCTGAGACTAGCACCTGTTCCATAGGTAGTTGGATTTGGTCCTGTCCCAGAAATTTACCCCCTGGCTTAAAAAAAAAATGTCTGGAAAAGAGAATTTATATCATTGACTAGGCACACAATAGAATAAGTTTGCTGAGCTAAAGCACAGTATATCTGAGCAGGAAAAGCAGTGTGAAGGGCCAGCCTGTGTAATTTTACTCAAAACTCACTTTTGTAGCAGGGTTTCTTAAGTAGTTTTCAGCATGTGTGTTAAAGTAGTCTCCAGTTTAGGAGGGTCACAAAAATGTCACTATATTCAGAGTAACTAGAACCAGAGGTAAAACAGAATTCTGTAGAGACTACAAACTTAAAATGAAGACTTTTTCCCCCCAGCCCCATTTATACCACTGATAATTTAACAGCATGAAATGTGCTTAGTTCCCCTCTTCAGTGGTGAATGCATACTAATGCTGCAGACAAGTTACAGGCCTCAGTTCCAAAACCTTTAAAATCATATTTTGTGATTTCTACATTCTACTCGTCATTTTCTTATTTAAAATATGAATAGAAGATATATAAATAAATAGAAAGATAGAAACAT
The DNA here is from genome assembly GCF_029281585.2 of Gorilla gorilla gorilla. Taxonomy (NCBI): domain Eukaryota; kingdom Metazoa; phylum Chordata; class Mammalia; order Primates; family Hominidae; genus Gorilla; species Gorilla gorilla. The sequence continues at coordinate 26,141,228 of NC_073246.2, forward strand.
ATAATTTAATTTTTTGACATCTGAATGAAAGTAAAAATTTCCTTTATGTGCTATTTTGGAATGACCTTAATTTTTTTTTTTTTTTCAGATGGAGTTTCACTCTTGTTGCCCACGCAGGAGTGCAATGGCATAATCTTGGCTCACTGCAACCTCTGCTTTCCAGGTTCAAACAATTTTCCTGCCTCAGTCACATGAGTAGTTGAGATTACAGGCACTTGCCACCACACTCGGCTAATTTTTGTATTTTTAGCAGAGACAGGGGTTTCGCCATGTTGGCCAGGCTGGTCTCAAACTCCTGACCTCAGGTGATCCGCCCACCTCAGTCCCCCAAATGCTAGAATTACAGGCGCGAGCCACTGCACCTGGCCTGACTTTGAATTTGATAACATGTCTTATCCTTGTGGTTTTTCTTTATTAATATTTATATTTGAAATTTAATATACACATACTTATTTGTTCATAGGTTTGAGTTTAGTACTGAATGTAAACTATGAAAAAAGCCAAAATCTAACAGAAATTTAGTAAAATTTCCAGAGAAATTATTTTTGTTCCATAGACTTTCTTTAGTTGTTTGGTCAAGGAGTTTTACGGAAACTTAAAAAAATATGATCTTCTTTCCATCCTTTTTGCTTTCTTTCTACTTTATGTAATTTATTGATCAATTGCTTTTAAAACTCAATGTACTGAAAACATTGTTATTCCAGGTTGCCTGAGTTCAATTTCAAATTGAAAAATAAAATTAATTAAAATGTTCATTTGTCAGAAATTAAAAAATACACTTTTTATAAAAATATGAACATTGTATACTACTTGTATTAAGATCTCGCTCATATTCTTTCCAATCATTTGATCCAAACATATTAATAAATTAAAAGTTGCAGTCTATAGTAGGGTAAAGATTGAGTTTTCTTGTATTACTTAAATATTTTAAACATTTGAACTCATCAGCCATGCTGATGCTGCTTTATGAATCTAATTAATTTGTAAAAAAATACTTTCTAGGAGCTCTTCAAATGGATCTAGTATTGAAAAACATGTTATATAACAAAATTTGCTTTTCATTCTGTCATAAATGTATAATGAGATAACATAATCTTGAGGACTCAATGCTATAGAAAATGAGTCATTCCAGATATCAAGAAAAATGAAGCATCTACTTTTTGAATCTCAAAAATAGCCTCTCAGAAAAGAGTGCAATATACAGAAGTGTTCTGATGATAAAGAGGAAAAATAAAGTTGTAAGACTTTTCTAGCAGTAGTGTTTTCCCAAGACATAAAATTGAAATTGTGAATAAAAAGCATTAATAGTTGTCATCCAGTGATCTAGTAGTTTTATTTAAACTTGAGGTTTTTTCTTAATTCTAAAAACTCTAAAAGACCATCATAGAAATTGAAATATTTCAGTCTGACACAGGTTCGCATACACAGAATAATCAAATATCATTTAATTTCTACATAAAAGAAAACTAGAGGTAGTTAAAGTGGTAAAACTGGATTTTATTCAGGAACTATTGCAATGGGGAAAAGAGGCCTCTGTGTAAACCTGGCCTCAATTCTGAGTACAGCATAGACAAGTCAGGAATGTACACGGAGTAGAGTAGGAGGGTCTGTGCATGTAAAATTACTAAGAGGAAACATCAGCCGTAAAGGGCAATTCAGAAAATCAATGTCATAAGAAAAGTAGCCAAGTGTTTGCAGTCCCAGATGTACTGGTTCCTTAGTAGGAATAACTCTGAACATTTTAAAATAAAATATAAAAATATTTGAACGATCAAATCAAACATTATTCTTATACAAGAATAACCAATGCAATGTCAAGTGTTTTAAATACATATAATGAATGTGAACCATTAATACTATCAGTCTATCTTTTGAGTAACACAAATGAAGTGTTATTTGACCAATTAATTTAGACTTACAATTCTTAAGTTGATGGGAGACCAAGTTTATGAATACTGCTGCAATAGTCAGTGAACTTAAGTTTCACTATATTTGTAAATCTGTCGGATTTATGATAATTGCTTAAGAAATTTTAAAAATGTATATGTATCTACATAAATGTATTAGGCAACAGGGGTATGTATTTTTAAAAGAAATAAAAATGCATTATATATTTTATACATATATATATATATACATATATAAATTCAGTTTGACATATTTAAGGACATTTTATTAGCCAAATCTGTGAATAAAACAAAAAATTAAACAAAGACAACTTTAAAAGTTTTCTCTCAAATATGCTAGATTTATGAATCATACAACAGAATATACAGATTGACCAGATGGACAAGGCAGGTATTATTGCCACTATCTTGCAGATGAGAAAATTTGGATGTAGAGAGGATAAATTATTTACAAAAGTGGTGAGCTGAGACTTTGAACACATTCTGTTTGGCATTTTCACATAAGTGCATTTTTCTTCCAGGGTATTTACCTAGAAAGTTTTTCTCTACCTAAATTTATGGTCTTGAATGTTTTATTCAAAAGTTTTCTGGCAATTCTCAAAACTGCAGACATAGAAATATATCCAAGGACTATAACTCTTATTACGTGTTGTTTCTTTGTGTTCGGTCTGTGAGTATATATATGTGTGCGACTGTGTGTTTGAGGTGGCCATTTGCAAGCTTAAAACTATAAACCTGCATAGTCTATTGGTGGTCTTAACCAGTTAAGGAGGCATGAATAATGACCCTATGTGGTTTGAAGGTAAATTTTGTATGGTTAAGTCTACCCACAGTAAGCACTAAAAATTCAATTTGTTACTATGGGATATTAGCTGCCAGTCATCTCTCAGATTTTGAACAGAACCTAGACTAGTAGCAGAGTGATTGTGTAAGTCAGGTTTGGAAAAGATGATGGGTAAGTGAGGAATGGTCAAGGGATGTCTTAATTAAGCTGATATTTATTTAAAATATTTGTTCTTTTCACCCCTCATTCATGCCTTGGAAGAAAAGAACGTCATTTGTATTTCCAAACCAAAACTGACTCAGAAGTCTCATAACAGCCTAAATCAAGGGCCTCTTTTTATAGCCTAGGCTTATATGAGTTCTCTAATTTGTGTTGGAAACCTTTTCCTTCCTTGACCTCTGAAAAATGTCTTTGTGTTGGCCCTCTTCTTGCTTTCTGGGTGTCCATCTTTGGACTTCTGTTTTGATTCCTCTTACTTTCACAGTCCTTCACTGCTGCTCCTCAAGTTGGTCTTCGTTGGTTCTTCTCCACCATGGGCCCAGGTGACCTCATTCTAGAGTTTCAATCATAATCTCTTTGCTGATGATTCAAAAGTCTTTCCTAATATCTGAGTCTCTTAGCTTATTTGTTCACTCATTTAATAGTACTGATTTAACAATCAACAAGTAGATTCTGGATATTAGCCCTTTGTCAGATGAGTAGATTGCAAAAATTTTCTCCCATTCTGTAGGTTGCCTGTTCACTCTGACGGTAGTTTTTTTGCTGTGCAGAAGCTCTTTAGTTTAATTAGATCAAACAAATTTACAAGAAAAAAACAAACAACCCCATCAACAAGTGGGTGAAGGATATGAACAGACACTTCTCAAAAGAAGACATTTATGCAGCCAACAGACATATGAAAAAATGCTCATCATCACTGGCCATCAGAGAAATGCAACTCAAAACCACAATGAGATACCATCTCACACCAGTTAGAATGGCAATCATTAAAGTCAGGAAACAACAGGTGCTGGAGAGGATGTGGAGAAATAAGAACACTTTTACACTGGTGGTGGGACGGTAAACTAGTTCAACCACTGTGGAAGTCAGTGTGGCGATTCCTCAGGGATCTAGAACTAGAAATACCATTTGACCCAGCCATCCCATTACTGGGTATATACCCAAAGGATTATAAAACATGCTGCTATAAAGACACATGCACACGTATGTTTATTGCGGCACTATTCACAATAGCAAAGACTTGGAACCAACCCAAATGTCCAACAATGATAGACTGGATTAAGAAAATGTGGCACATATACACCATGGAATACTATGCAGCCATAAAAATTGATGAGTTCATGTCCTTTACAGGGACATGGATGAAGCTGGAAACCATCATTCTCAGCAAACTATCGCAAGGACAAAAAACCAAACACCGCATGTTCTCACTCATAGGTGGGAATTGAACAATGAGAACACATGGACACAGGAAGGGGAACATCACACACCAGGGACTGTTGTGGGGTGGGGGGAGGGGGGAGGGATAGCATTAGGAGATATACCTAATGTAATGATGAGTTAATGAGTGCAGCACACCAACATGGCACATGTATACATATGTAACAAACCTGCACATTGTGTGCATGTACCCTAGAACCTAAAGCATAATAAAAAAAAAAATTAAAAAACCAACAAGTATTTTTTCAACTAGATCTCCTCAACATTTCTGCCTAGATCTTCGCCAAGAACTATATATTCAATTTGTTTCACAATGGCCCCACTTTTTACCAGTAATTACAGTTACCTTTATGTAATTATTATATTATTTTATGCATTGTTATCAGTTAGTATCTCCCACTTATGTTTGAAACTTTTAGGGTTTTCCTGAGTTTCTTCCTTTTCTTCATACACTAAGTCCAATAAACGTCGATATTATTCAAGCTTCTACTTTGGAAAACTCATTAGTCCCTTTATTCACTAGCTCAAAAACCTGAACTTGTTTCAATAGTTACATCTGTTACATTTCATTAACAAATACTAAAAGTTACTTGATTAACAAGGCAGAAACAAGAGGAATTATGAATGTTATTGAACATGTGTGGAGTTCAAGGTTCAACATTTACTCAAATAGTAAGTTTACTAAATGTACAAGAAATTAATGAGGACTTTTCAATATTCTAAAGCATAATTTGGAAGTTTCTATAGTATATCTAAGGATGACTAAGTACAAATGAAAACTACCATAACAGCAAAAGCTACTATTTGAACTTTTTTTTAATTTCAATTTAGTTTTTTATTATTTAAGTTCTGGGGTACATGTGCAGAACGTGCAGGTTTGTTACATAACATGTGCCACGGTGATTTGCTGCACCCATCAACCCATCATCTACATTAGGTATTTCTCCTAATGCTATCCCTCCCCAGCCCACCCACCCCCCCACCCCCCTACCCTCTACCACCCGACAGGCCCCAGTGTGTGATGTTCCCCTCCCTGTGTCCATGTGTTCTCATAGTTCAATTCCGACTTATGAGTGAAAACATGCGGTGTTTGTTTTTCTGTTCTTGTGTTAGTTTGCTGAGAATGATAGTAGAACTAGAATTACCATCTGACCCAGCAATCCCATTACTGGGTATCTACCCATAGGATTATAGATCATTCTACTATAAAGACATATGCACATGTATGTTTATTGTGGCACTGTTCACCATAGCAAAGACTTGGAGCCAACTCAAATGCCCATCAATGATAGACTGGATAAAGAAAATGTGGCACATATACAACACGCAATACTGTGCAGCCATAAAAAAGGATGAGTTCATGCCTTTTGCAGGGACATGAATGAAACTGGAAGCTGTTTGAACTTTGAATTCGTGTTTTAGAAAATCTTTCAGAGGTCCCATTATTTAATGTAAAGGGCCCTCAAAGTCAGATTTGTTGAAAGTGATAAGATTATACAAGAGATAGAACATTTATGACATCATATCACTGTCAAAGGACTTATTTTAAAACATCTCAAACGAATTGTTTAATGAAGAATTTAAAATCTGATTGTGGCTAATCACGCCAGGCTACATGGCCTCTATCCTTGAACTTCTGAAAAAGGAGGTTACCTTTTATATAAAATCAACTGAGTTAGAAATCACATGCTTATTCAAATGCATGTATTTTATGATTTAATTATTTTTCAATTCTTAGACCACTTGAGGAAAAATATAACGACTATGAGACATTAGGGCCTATGAAAATGTGGGATGTATTTTTCAAACATGCCAAACATATCTATGAGACTGTACCCTTTGCTTAAATTTCTCTATATCTAAAATTTCTGCTTAAATTGTGCATATCTCTTAGTAAGAAATGTATATGTCACTCACTTTGTGAGCCTTATCCTGATATACTATCTAAACTTGATAACCCATTATTCCCTTATCTGTGTTTTCACAAAACTTTATTTGTACTTATTCTATTTATCAGTGTTAAAACAGTATACAATTAATTAAATATATATCTGCTAATCACTTTCAAAGCCCTGCCACCTGTCTACTAAAGTGTGAGCTTTTTAAAATCAAGGTACATTACCTCTCCAGATTTATATTATCTATTATCAAGTGGCATAATGCCTTAAATAAAATAACTATGTGGGAATTATTTCTGTGCTTCACGATACTAGTTTTATGTTACACAATAATAGTTTAATTTTCAGAAATACTACCTTGGATTTTTGATTTAGAGTTTCAATAGGTCTTTTGTCTGTGCTCAGCCAAATTTTATACCTTGCTGTCATTCTACTTGTAAGACTAAAAAAATAATAAGAGAGAAAACAAGCCATTATATGTAAGTATATTCTGTTATTGTCATAAAACACCTACCTTATATATAATTGTTATTTATTATGATCATTTATTAACTACACCAGACAAAATCAACAAAAAATATGTAGAAATTACCTATGCAGAAGGAAGGGAAAACATTTTCTCATATAATCCTGCTATAGAGTTATTCTCCATACAAAACTCACTAGGCTTTTTCCTTTAATAATCAACATTCCATCCTTTTTCTATACAGAAAAGCCTTTAGGTTGATTAAAGTTCACATTGGCATAAATGTTTTCAACATAGTGAATGAATTCCAGGGAAAAAGCAGCTGCTATGTAAGTTATGTTAATGGCTGGGTTTTCCTTCACACAAAATTTTATACTGTTCCCCCTACCTCTGACACAGAAATCACCTCTTGTGGGCTGTAGTGCATTTTTTTTTTCAGGTCTAGAAATTGGAAACATGGATATTTATTGCAGTTAAGGAACTAAGAATTTTAAAGAGGCAATTTCTGGAAGCTGGCTGAAAAATGACCTCATTCTCCTTCAAGTTTATTGTCCACACAGTGCTGTGCTGGCATTCCAAGATGCACGACGTGGTTAAAGTCTTTCTGCACAGGCTTCAGGGGCATGATTCTCAATAACAAATTGTGCCCGAATGCCTGATTTTACTTGTTTCCTAAAGAATGCTCATTTTATAATTCATTCCAGTAGGAAAACAACACTATAAACATTTCAAAATATTTATAATTTAAAATATTAAATAACATTTTCTATGCTTTGATAGTTTAGAATGAGTCAAAAATTTTAACCTCTTAAAAGTGACAGATTGGAGTCTACTAGGTAAAAGTTCCACATTTTCAGTTTCCTGAATTACCAGTTTAAGATATCATCTGATCAGCTTGAAGTATGATCTATGGAATGATGATGATACATGAAATAATTATTATCAATTACAGACAAGATCACTATAAAAATCGAGATGAAGCATAGAATGTAAGAATTTCGGCAGATTAAGTTTATGTCTAATAAATCTAACAATTAAAAACATGATTTGTACTTGTAGTCCTCCTTTTTTATTTTTATTTTTATTTATTTTTATTTTTATATATGCTTTGCTGAAGCTTAAGATTGGGACATGTTAGGCAAAAATGATTTTTCAACATAGATAGTTTGAGAAGCATTGAATTCTAGAAAAGCAGTTTTCAAGATTTGTTTGAAATATTATGTAGAGGCTCCGTCCTTGAAACAGTAAATATGGAGCTTGTCTGGTTAAAGTATATACAGAGATGAAATGCAGCTCCACTTTCCCCACTGGGGCAGAAATAGGGAATCTCGGGGGCAGAGAAATTACATCAAGAACAAGAAGCACTTACTTGTATGCAACGAAACACAGCATGGAAAGTGGATAAAAACTTCAATGATGGTAAGTGATATTTGCATGATTATAGACAACAAAAATTATAAACATAACTTAAAATTTAAAAGATTAAATAAATGCTCAAACAATAACCTTGATCTAATGTGGCTTAATGTATGTACTGTTCTTAGTTATTTGACTTATAGAGAATAAAACAACCTCTGGCCCTCATGAAACTTATATTCTAGCAAGAACTGCAATTCTTAGTTTCATAAAACCAACATTTAAACATCTGAAAGCAGATAGAACATATTAATAAATCACGGAATAAGGTATTCCTGGTAAGAATAATTTTGAAAAAATTACCAATAACTAAAGGAGGGTATTAAGAATTAAAAACTTTTCATCAGTCAAAAATTAGAACAAAGCAAGTTGTATCTCTCTTGTAGCAGAAACATCAAATTAAGCAGCTTATTTATGTTTCTTTAAAATGAACAATTTGGCTGTACATTACCTCTCTGTATTTAGTATTTATGCCAAGTTTTTCTCACAGTATCATAAAGTGATGGCAAAATTAACTACCTGTTTTAATAGAGATGCTGAATATTCTTTGAAATGATGGCATGGGAGACCGGAATATACCACCCTAAGATATATTAATACTTCTTTGGCATAAGAATTGTTGACCTGAAGGTGATTAGAAAGAAGCAGATGCAGGAAAGTTCTCTGCCCTATCTCTATTTGCCCAAAAGTGAAACATAAATTTGCAAAAACAAAAGATACTCCACTTCTCATCTCTACCAGGAAGGCCAAAGGATAACCACTGAAGAAAACTTTAGACTGTGATCAGTCTGGAGATGGTATCTGTTGTGGTTTAAATGTTTGTGTCTCCTCCAAAATTCATGTGTTGAAACTGAATTTGCAAATATGATAGCAGTAAGAGGTGGTGCCTTTAGGAGGTAATTAAGTAATGGAGTGGAGCCCTAGTAAATGGGATTAAGGCCTGTATAAAAGAGATTTGACTATGTTCAACCCTCTTGCTCTTTCGCTTTCCCCCACGCCAGGACACAGAAACAAGACATCTTGGAATCAGACAGCAGCCCTCAGTAGACACCAATGCTAGTGGCTTAATCTTGGACTTCTCAGCCTCCAGAACATTAAAAATAAATAAATTTCTGTTTTTTATAAATTACTCAGTCTGTTGTATTTTCTACTATCAGCATGAAGAGACTAAGAAAATACCAGAGGAATCCACATTAGCAAACATTACTACATAACCTTTATCTGCTATTTATTTGCATTTCTTCAGGTTGCTGCCCCTAGAGGCTCAAAGCTCCTTTCCTTTGTCTTGTCACTTCTCTAAAATTTTCTATTCTTTTTGATGATGTAATATAAGCTGAAATTCAAAACCACCTTTGTGAAAATTACTCATCTTCTGTGTGTTTCTGGGTGAAATACACATATAAATCAATTTTTGGTTTTTCTCTTGTTAATCTGTCTTATGTATCAGGGGTCCATTTTAACCTCTGAGGCTTGCTACAGCAGCGCTTTTGACCTACAGAACTAGGAGATAATATACAGGTGTTATTTCAATCCATTCAATCTAAAGTAAATTTTTACAGCAGCAATTGAAAATTAATATCATATTCTTTCCAAAAAGGAAGGCACTTGTGTTGGATCATTGTGGATCTAACACCTTCCCTGAAAACAAAACAGAAGTGCCTACTTTACTGATTGGATAGTATTCTGGTTTCTGACCCTTGCTTAGCTCATGTATCACTTGTGAAATATTACAACTGGGCCAGGCGCAGTGGCTCACACCTGTAATCCTAGGAATTTGGGAGGCCAAGGCAGAAAGATTGCTTGAGCCAAGGAGCTTCAGATGAGCCTGGGCAACATAGTGAGACCTCATCAATACAAAACACAAAAATGAGTAGGATGCTGTGGCACATACCCGTAGTCCCAGCTACTCAGGAGGCTGAGGTGGGAGGATCACTTGAGCCAGGTGGTGGAGGCTGCAGTGGGCCGTGATCATACCACTGCACTCCAGCTAGGGTGAGAGGGCGAGACTGCATTAAAAAAAAAAATTACAACTAGTTGGCAAACATAATAAGTTTTGCATAAATACAATGCCCATAATTGTATCAATTTGAGTAATTTCATTTTTTTCAGTTTTTACTGGATTTTTTTTGTTATTAAGAACTTATTTTGTATCAGGCTCTCTACCAAGCACTTTAGCTACCTCACCTCATTAAAGATGCTATACATTTTTAATAGTACTGGAGGAAACTGAGGCTGGAAAGCAACAGAAAATTAGACAAAAACTCTAGTCTACATAACTATTAAGATTGAATCTCATAACTTTAACCACTCTTTCTTTGACTGGGGATTGCTAGTTATATTCTCTGAAGTAAACTTTGTCTTTTAGTGGCAAAAAACTGGAGAGGATTGCAGAAACAAATGAATAAAAAGATTTCAGTTCCATTACCTTTTCTTCCTACAACTGTTCAAAGAAAACAGTTTCCTTCCTCAGTTCCTGGGGCAGCTAAACTCACCAATTAAGTTATTCAGTAGAATCAATAAGCAGACAGATTTTGAATATTTAGATCTATTTTGCTGAAAGATTTAACAAATATATCTTTGAAAGCAAAATGACAAGCGAGAGTAAAAATCTCTATATTCACTAAAAATCCTTGCTATATTTATTCATTGAGAAATCCTTTTTTGAATTACAGGTGGTAACCTTTATGTGCATTTCATGTAGGTCAATAATCACAAAACTAATCCACCTAGTTGGTTTGGGATATTCTGGGCAGCTTGTTTTGTATTGAAGTAGCCTTTTTTTTTTTTTTTTAACCCTGTTAAAATGAGGATTGAGCATCTCATAGAATCTTGGGGGCTGCAAGATAGAAATTCAAATTACTAGTGCTAGATTAAAAATTACCCCACAAGTTGCTGGCATGAGGTAACAACAACTGAATTTGCTTAGGGGTTCTTTGAATCAGAAACTTAGGTAAAGAATGGCAGGGATGGCATTTCTGAGTGCCACTGTGTCTTTGGCCAGAGCTGGAATATTTGAGGCTGGATACTGGACTCATCAGAAGCTCACTCACCAACATGTACACCAGCTGATGTTGGCTGTTGGATGGAACACCTATGTGTGGCTTCTTCATGTGGTCTGAACTTCACTTCAACATGATGTTCTAGTTCAAAGGGCAAGCAACACAAGAAGAAAAATGAGTCAAGTGGAGGCTTTTCACCCTTTTTTGACCTAGACTTGAAAGTCATATAGCATCATTTCTTTCACAATCTGAGGGTTAAGGAAGTCACAGTTGTCTGTCCAGGTTCAAGAAGTATCAATATCACATTGACACAAAGAATGTCAATATCACTTTGTAAGAAGACCATGTGCAATGAGATATATATTTGAGCTGTCTTTTGAAAACACTGTCTGATGCAGTGACGGAAATATATGCATAAGAGATGTGTTGGAGACACAATGAAAAAGAGAAGGATTTTTAACAAATACACTATATTAGGTAATTTTTTAAAAAACACCAACAGAAAAAAGCACCAGATACATTTATTAATATAAAATTCCATCATGAAATTATTCTCCCACACCTCCTCTCATTGCAATGCTCAGTTTGCTATACTGACTTGGCTAGGTTTTACTCCCCAGTTATTCATCAAAAACACTAATCTAGTTACTGCAGCAAACGCATTGGTAGATATCATCAAAGTCCATAATCAGTTCTCATTCAGTTAAAAGGCTCTAAGTTTGGAACTGAGATTTAGCTGAAGAAGAAGTTCTGTTTTGTCTCATGGCCAAGAATTCCAGCCTGTCTTCCTGACAGCCTGCCCTATGGATTTCACCTTTCCCAGCGAGAACCCACAAAACTGTAAGCCAGTTTCTTGTAATTAAGCTCTTAATACAGATCTAACACTGGTTTTCTTTCTCTGGTTGGTCCCTAAATGATAAAATCATCAAAAGCATTTATCTCCATTTAGGATATTTGACATTTATTCTAGAAACTGTAAGTTTAACAACGAATAATGTTGAGTTTCGGAAAATAATACCCCAAAATATGGTGCTTTGACATACTAAAATAAAGAAGCAGTCTTAAGGTTGCTGTGGTCTTACCCCACCCCTTCTGTCTCTCAACCCTCTGTCTGTCCCAAAGCAGAGAACACAGCTGTTCTCTGAAGTTATTTTATCTACCTAGAAACCAAACCTGCCAAAAAGGAACACAGTTGCCTTCAATCCGCTCTGTGAAATTTTATTAACCAGAGAAGATTAGAACTCATGTCACAGAGGAAGAGAATAACAATTAAATACTAAAACCTGGAGCCCCAACAAACTCTGTTCTCTAGTCCCATTTCATTTCCAAATAAAATTGTTTCTTAACCATTATCAGAGCACTGTCTCCATTCATCTGTCCAAAAACCTCTTTACTGTACCTAAAAAATAGTCACATTTCCCCCACTTCTCCTTCTCCTATAAGGAAGGGCTAATAACATCTGGACCTCATGAGTTATTGGGTAATCATTCTCACGTACCTCCCTCATGCTTGTTCATGTTCAAAAAATCCACGTGTCTTCTATTAGTCTGTCCACTGTTAGTTCCTTTTCAGCAAATCTTTAAAGAGTAGAGGGGCTGCAACGGATTTGGTTTTACAAGTGGGACAAACCAAATCCACTCTGCTCTTCTGGAAACTGCTATAAAAGGAACCCAGAACCTGACCAGGGCTGGGCATGGGGGGAGATTTCTTACTTGTTAGACTCCTGTGTGTCTCAGTGGAATCTGACAGAGGATATAATAAAAATTTGTTTTTCTTTTTTTTTCCAAATTAAGATTGACAGGAGTAAAGTATTTCAACTCTCAGTATCCATAGAAAGATCAAATTTAAAGGGGGATACAAATGAAATATAGCAACTACCTAAACTACCCTTGAAGAGATTAAACATCAGAAATCAGATTTAAGACAAAGTTAAAATCATTTGATCTCTCCAACTGCCTGCCTTGGATGCTCTACAGGATTTGTTAAAAAGGTGCTCCAGCCTGTGGTCTCCTGGCTGGGATCTAACACTTTCACCATTGTGACCCGGTTTTACTCTTATCTGTGGCACCAGTCACTTGGATAAGTAAATCTTTTGACTCGGGAGAAAACATTTCTAAAACTTATTTTAGTAAGTTTCTTTTGATTTAAACAAAAAGTTTGCTGCTTAACCTATACGAATACCTAATAATAAGATTTTTTAATACTTTAATTTTAAGTTCAGGGGTACCTGTGTAGGTTTGTTACTTAGGTAAACTTGTGTCATGAGGATTTGTTGTACAGTTAATTTCATCACCCAGTTATTAAGCCTAGCATCCATTAGTTATTTTTCCTGATCCTCTCTCTCCTCTCACCCTCCATCCTCCCATGGGCCCCAGTATAAAAAAAAAAGAAGAGAGATTTGAAATAATTTTTTAACAGCTCTGTGATCAAAAGTTGGAAACTTTTAATGAAAAACTAATATTCAAGCTACAGTTATAAGGGCTTCTCTATTTTTTTATTTCTGTTGGATTTTTCTTCAGACACATTTTAGTTAACGGAAACTTTTATTCTCCCAAATCTTTGCTAACTAAAACTTCACTGGTCTTTTTTAAAAAACAAATGACTTATTTCATAATTTTCTGTGATGCTATTTTGATCAAGAGTTTAAACTTTATTCTTGACAAAATTCTAAAAAATCAGATTTAATATTTTCGAGCTCAAAGTAACTTTTTGATGTTTCAGAGGTTCCCTAAAGCATCCAACAGAGAAAGAATAAGCAAATCAAGCTTATTTCATATGTTAATTTTATAGAGTACATTGTTAAATAAGAACTAATATTTAATCTTCTTTGAGCTATATTTGTATGAATGTTATTAATACTAACATATATTTGAAAATTATATGAGATTTCTAAAATTCTGACATGTCTTGGTATATGTTATCAGTTATAATTATTGCTATCATGTTAAATTCTTGTGGGCCACAGAAAATGATCAAACTTTCTTGTCAATTGCATCTTTATGCCCATTTTAAGCCTTTTTGTCCCGAATTACTTGCTTTATTCTTATGCTTTTGTTTTGAAAGCTCCTTACAAATCCTAAAGTGTTGCATCTTCAAGAAAATTCATAGGAAAGACTGCAACAAGTACTCTTAAATACAAGCTTCTGGCAACTTTAAGACCAAACTATTAAATTGAGTATAAAAAAAATCTGAACTCATAAAATTGCTAACACAACATCAACCAGAATAAGAATTAATTATATAGAACTAAACTGATAAAGACAATTTTTTATTACTTTGGTTCAAAACATTGATGATTATTTTTATGTTTTGTTTTCCAGATTTAAGAATTCTTTTTCTTTTAAACTATTTATGGCTTGCAAGATTTTGGTAGAATATTCCGTGAGCAAGATTGAAGCATGTTTTCACTCTGTAACTGATCTTCCAGAATTGAGAAACTATTTGTGAGTATTGTTTTCTTATGGCAATATAGTTATTTCATAAGTCCAATAAGAAACTGTTTTATTCTGTAACAGGACACAATTGGAGATTCTGGTAATTGTATCAAGGCTCTGACTAGAATGTCATATTCTGACATGACAAGACAGCTTTGAAAGATTGACATTTACTTCTTTTTTCTTTATTTCTTCTTAAAAAAATAAAAGGATACATGTGCAGAATGTGCAGGTTTGTTACACAGGTATACATGTGCTATGGTGGTTTGCTGCACCTATTGTCCCATCCTCTAAACTCCCTCCCCTCACCTCCCACCCCTCACCAGGCCCTGGTATGTGATGTTCTCCTCTCTGCGTCCATGTATTCTCATTGTTCAGCTCCCACTTATGAGTGATAACGTGTGGTGTTTAGTTTTCTGTTCCTGTGTTAGTGAAGACATTTATGCTGCCAACAAACATATGAAAAAAAGCTCAACATCACAGATTATCAGAGAAATGAAAATTTAATCTACAATGAGATATTATCTCACACCAGTCAGAAAGGCGATTATTAAAAAGTCAGGAAACAATAGATGCTGGGGAGGCTGTGGAGAAATAGGAACACTTTTACGCTGTTGGTGGAAAAGTAAATTAGTTCAACCACTGTGGAAGACAGTATGGCGATTCCTCAAGGATCTGGAATGAGAAATACCATTAGACCCAGGAATCTCATTACCCGGTATATACCCAAAGGATTATAAATCATTCTACTATAAAGACACATGACATTGACTTTTATGAAAACAACAAAAATCCTCCTGGAAAAATTGACCTGATAACTCAAATACACGATTCCTGTGTTTGCCTTTAGAGGTGGATAGAGAATGTCACTTCTTGACAGGCCGAGAAACCTCAGGATATTTTGAGGACCTAAAGGAGAGAGGAGCTCACCAAATTTGTTCTGATATTATAGACCTCCTAGGCCACAGCAACTTTACAAATGCCTAATCTGATGTTTCTTACCAAAAGTTTCAACAAAGTCTACTTAAAAAGAACCTATATGATCAATCACTATTCTTGCTGCACTTTATGCAGACAATCAGGCCAAGATAATGAGACTAAACTTATTTTGCAAAAAAATTAATTTTATCATTAGTAACTGTTGAAAATGGGGATGAATGTAAGGAAGAAAAATTATGTATCAGAAAAAAAACTATAGTGCACCTGTTATTAGATTCTAGACCTGTCCATCAATTTTGAGATTTTTATTATCTGGACTAAATTCTGAAATTTAGTTCTCTCTAGTATTTGGCCATGACTCTCCAAACTGTTCCCAATTTTTTCTGCCAAATTTTTGATTTCAAATCACTAGAAATTAAAAGTTTTTTTAAACTAAGGCCCTACAAGCTGAACCTAGTTAACTTGTCACTGAAGAAAAATCATTGCAACAGCTTATATTTGGACAAACCTTGTGACATACAACTACAGTCCAAGCAAATATGACAGATTGCCACTGTCTCTCTGGCTCCAACTTCGGTATTTCAGCTCATATGTGAAAATCTTTTTAACAGACTTCCCTCCAGACTCAGGGGCTAGGTTACAGACTACTTCCGACATTAACCTTTGCGTTTTTCTTCCTTTTTCATAGAAATGCCTCTTATTAAAGATCTGTTTCCCAAAGTGCTGGGATTATAGGTGTGAGCTGAGGTCAGGAGTTTAAGACCAGCCTGGCCAACATGGTGAAACCACGTCTCTACTAAAAATACAAAAATTAGCCAGGTGTGGTGGCATGTGCCTGTAGTCCCTGCTACTTGGGAGGCTGAGGCAGGAGAATCGCTTGAACCTGGGAGGTGGAGGTTGCAGTGAGCTGAGATCGTGCCACTGCACTCCAGCCTGGGCAACAGAGTGAGACTCTGTTTCAAAAAAGAAAAAGATCTAAAGATCTGTTTGCCTACATCATCTATAGAGGCATAGCTTTGAGGACCCATCTGCCACACCATCTTCTGAAATGAGACACAACTAATTAATTGTACTGTCCTGTTTTCAGAAATGGGAGACTACTCTAGTGGAATCCTTTGGCACTCAGCTACTAACTTGAATTTTCTCTCCATAGCCACCAACTCAGCTGTTAATGTGTATAACCTCTAGTAAAGTTTCAGACAGGGGAATGTTAGGGCTCAAAAAATGATACATCAAAATATGTCACTTTGAAATATTGAACTGAAGACGCAGCCTCAAGATCTCTTACCTCTCACCTCTCCTCTCTCTCAACCCTCTGTCTCTCCCAAAATACAGAAGAAGATGGCTTTTTTCTGAAATTGTCTTATCTCCCTAGAAACCAAATATGCCCAAGAGGAACACATTTGCTCTCGATCCCTCTCTAAAATTTCATTAACCTTAGACGATGAAAACTCATATTATAAAGGAAGAGAATGAAAAGTAAACACCACACCTGAAGCCCAGATGAACACTGTTCTCTGGTCCCATTCAATTCCCAAAGAAAACTTATTAATCAGTGTCTGCATATTGACTCCATTCATCTCTCCTAAAAATAATTGACTACCCTTCAAAAATCATCTTATTTCTCCCACCTCCCCTTCTCCGATGAAGAAAGGTATATGAACACCTGGATGTGACTGTGTTACTGTGTATTCATCCTCATCCAGTTCTCTCATACTTACGTATGTTAAATCAATCTGAATGCCCTTTCTTCTATGAATTCGTCTATTGTCAGTTATTTTCTGCAAACCTTCAGAGAACAGAGGAAAGGCTTTCCTTTGACCCCTGCAATAGCAATTTCATACCAATGTTTAGTAACTGGAACTACAGAGAATTAGTCAGTTTCCATCTGGTTTTACTCATTTAGCGAAAATGATGAATAGCACTTGCCTCCAATATTATAGGACTAAGTAAGCACTTTTTTGAGTGCCATCTATGAACAATGTGCTGTTGTTCAAATTAGTTGTGTACAAGAGAATAGAATAAATTAAAAGTTACATGTTGTCCTTTTATTCCATAGTGTGGGATAGCATTGGCTTTTATAAAAAGTCCAATTTCACTAAATCTTTGAACTCTTTAGGTACCACATATCAAGGATTTTGAGTAATAAGCACTCCTATTGAGATTTTAGAAACTTGTGTCTAAAACTTCGTTGCTATTTCTGAACTTGCAGCAATACGAAGGTGAAATCTGAATAAGCCTATAAGAAAAAAAATGAAATATTGAAAGCTGTTCGTTAACCCTTGAAGTCCATAGCTGAATTTTTCAAAAAGAAATGAATAGAAGAAAATTAAACCTCAATTGAAACATGAGAGAATAGTGCTGTAACATAAAGAGTATCTCTTTTGTGGCACCAGTTTTTCAGCGATTCAAAGGAAAAATGTTTCTAGCAGAAAAAAATGGTTGCTATGGAGTTAGAGTTGAGTTAATACCAACAAGGCAGAAATGCTGTGGGTTAATAATTACATTTAAATAGATTAGCTTGATTCTTTACAAGAATATTTTTATTGATGTGTCCATATCTTTACTTATTTATATTAAATAGGTTATAATTTTTATCTTGTGAAGAAACTCACCATGGGTGCACTATAAAGCATTTACTAATTGCCTAAGAGATTTTATGCCATTTTAGTGATATTTATTGAGGCAGGAATTTTCTGTGGATTTTTACATATCTATACAATTACTGTATTTCATTAATTGATATAGCTGCTAATGTATCAAACACAGCAGGACTGAAAATACAGGGAAATGAAGTAAAGTTGCTGGCATAGTCTGATAAAGGTTTGTCCATCAGTAGATAATTTCTTTAAATGACATTATCTAGAATTTATGAAAAGATAGTTTTTTTTTTAAGACAGACATAATTACAAAATGTCTGCTTCTCACAGGGCACATTTGCTTTCAGTGCACAATAAAGCTCAAATTTAAATCTTCACTTCCATTTACTGCAGCCACATTGCCTTTTTCTTGATTTCCAATGACTATTTGTTAAAAAATAATTTTGATGCCAATATTGTACGCATTCTACATTCCATATATCACTTATTGCTTCTTTATTTCTTTTACTAACAACTGTGCTCCAACGTTTACCTCTTTACTCACATAATAAAAAGAAGGGGAAGCCAGGCACGGTGTCTCACACCCATAATTGCAGCACTTTGGGAGGCTGAGGTGGGTGGATCATTTGAGGTAAGGAGTTCAAGACCAGTCTGCCTAACATGGTGAAACTCAGTCTCTACCAAAAATATTAAAAAATCGGCCAGGTGTGGTGGCACGTGCCTGGAATCCCAGCTACTTGGGAGGCTGAGGCAGGAGAATCTCTTGAACCTGTGAGGGGGAGGTTGCACTGAACCAAGATCATGCCATTGCACTCCAGCCTGGGCGACAGAGCGAAACGCTCTCTCAAAAAAAAAAAAAAAAAAAAAAAAAAAGGAAGTGGGAAGTGGGGGTGTGGCTGTGAGGGATAGAGAAGATCTTACCTATTTTTTTTTATGGTTGTCTTACAGTTTCATCTGAAAACTCAGAGATATAGATCTCTACGATTAACAAATTCTTACATTTCATTCTATATAAAAATTACTTCATTTTCAAATTCCCTAACTTCTTTTTAATCATAGAAGTATTAGTATCTATTTGCAACAATAACTAACATTTTCAGAGATCACTTTTTTCCCCTTTCAAGAATTTTGCCCATTTTTGCCCTCTTGGACGCTGACTAGCTAGCTCAGGCTTTAAGATGAAGAAAAGACCTAGTTCACATGATGTCAAGTGGCAGGAGTGATTGGGTCATTAACTTTTAAAATGTTTGTGTTTCTATCTGAGTATATTTCTGCAGGAATTCTACAAAACAGCTGTGTGATATTAAGTAGGACATTACAATGTAATGTATAAATATATGTATACTCCTGGAAAAGATTCTTTTCTTCACCACATTTTACTTAGTTTTCTGAAACTTCTTCTAGGCCTCTCCGTGTACTATTTTGTAAAATCCAGTTTTAGCAAAGAACCCCGCTGTATCAATTTAACAGGAACCTACCTCTCCATCCTTGATATCTGATCCCCCTCAATATCTTGTTAGATTCTTCATTCTCTACCATCTTCTAGATGATGTCTGATTACCCTGGCCCATCTTCAGCAAGAATATTGCTAGGATGATTTAGTCAGAATCTCCTTTACCCCTGAATTTACTCTTAGAGATTTTCCATCCTGTGACCCCCCACCCTGCTCTTTGGCTATGAATACTCACTTGACCATGTTTTATTTGGAGTTGTGTCCAACCTCTTTTTCCCATTGAAAATCTCATTTCAGTGACTCATATACTGATCCCAATGGTCTTGAGTATAGATATCCTTATTGCGCTTTAAAAATATCATTGAATAATTTTTGATACTATATTGTACATACAATAGGAAAGTAAGAATAATTTTCTGGCTTTCTAATAAGATATTGTTGAGGATTAAATTAAATAATCCTTTAAAAAGTTGGCTAAAGATCAATAACTTAAATATTTGTAAAACATGATTTTTGAAGATGATAAGTAATTTCTTCTAAGTACAACATGTAAGAAATTTTTCTCTCAATCCACTTAATGTTACAGATTCTATTTTAAAAATAATATAAGCAAGTGAAAAAAGTAACTAAAACCTGGTTTATTTAAATCCAATTACACCATAATTTGGATAATTATTACATCTTAGTTATTTGTAAAAGAACCATGCCAGGGAGATATGGCTGTAAGTCTTCTCTGTAATTGTGTGCCCAAACCTATTAATAAATTCAATGATTCTCAATTTTTCCATCTGAGAAATATAGAGAATGACCTTGTGGCATGTTCTAATAATTAGAAAAATAATTAGTAAAAAGGTATTTTGCATTTAGTTAATGCTCAACAAACCATTATGTTCATTTAGGCTATAATTTCTTCCCTCCCTCTCTCTCTCTCTTTCTTTCTTTCTTTCTTTCTTTCTTTCTTTCTTTCTTTCTTTCTTTCTTTCCTTCTTTCCTTCTTTCCTTCTTTCTTTCTTTCTTCTTTCTTTCACACAGTTTCACTCTGTCACTCAGGTTAGAGTGCAGTGGAGCAATCCCAGCTCACTACATCCTCTGCCTCCCAGTCCCAGGTTCAAACGATTCTCATGTTTCAGCCTCCCAAGTAGCCTGGATTATAGGCACCCACCACCACACCTGGCTAATTTTTGTATTATTAGTAGAGATGGGATTTCACCATGTTTGCCAGGCTGGTCTTGAACTCCTGACCTCAATTGATTCGCTGGCTTTGGCCTCCCAAAGTTCTGGGATTACAGGTGTGAGCCACCATGTCTGGTCATTTGTGCTATAATATTTCTAAAAATTAACTGAGCTTAAATTATGTTTATATTTTATTTTATAAAATTAAAAAAATGCTGACCAAATATTAGTGCTTTTATTCAACTAGTTATTACTTATTCTAACTTGATAATTTTCGCTAGCATTTTGTCATTAAGATCAGATTTGTAAAAATTACAATTTCTTTTCTTGCTATGCTTATTCATACTCTACTATGATTAATCTTTCTTAAGAGCATTGTGGAGACGTTGAGTGGCATTTGAAGACACTTGTAACAGCATCTTTCAGAGACGTACAGCACTTAGGCTGTCAGAGTTAGCCTGTCAAATTTGTTCTTAAAAGTAGACAAAAGTAGGGTATCTTTAGACCTCAGGCCTTATGGTTGGTTAAATTTAAAGCATCTTATAAACTAGTTTCAGTTTCATTATACTAATGCCTACGTTAATGATTTACATCTTCTTAGCTCTGACAGGAGACAATAAAATAAATTAAGTGGTCATGTTGAGTCTAAAGTAACCTTTTATCAATTGACAGTAATTATTTGTTTGAACTTTTATTTCATTTAAACTTGCATGAACTTTTAAATGATTGTCCATATAGTCTTTCTTGACAGATAAACTTTAAAAAATAAATATCTAGAAAGTCTTACCTGGCTTTCTTGTGTGATTGACAGTTAAAATTTTAAAATGTAGCATTTACTTTACAGAAGGAAAATACTTAAAACTTTAATAATATCAATGTGTAGTCTTTGCATTTGCTATAGTTTGAGTGTGTCCTCCATATTTCCTGTTGGAAACTTAATTCCCAATGTGGTAATGAAAGGTGGGGACTTTAAGAGGTGATTTGATCATGAGCGCTCTGCTGTCATGAATAAATTAATCATAACTCAGCATAATAAAATAAATATAAACTCAGCATGATGGTTTTCAGGAATTTGGAATATTATGAACATGCTGGAATATGTATTTGTCAAGAGGTAGTAGAAGATATGGTAAGAATGTTGAGCTGGAAAAAGATCTGATGTCAACATACTTTCTGTAAAAGGCAAAAGAATAAATATTGAGGCATTTCAGGCCACACAGTCTGTATCACAACTGCTCAACTTTGTTATATAAACAAATGGATGGGTTGTATTTAAATAAAACTTTATTTACACAAACAGGCTAGAGGCAGGATTAAGCTTGAGGCTATAGTTTTCTGATTCCAGTGCTAGGTAATTGCACATATGTATATACCACTGCAGATATTATTTTTGAATTGTATTTTACATTTTATTTCTATTTTTTCTATTTCAGCCCTTGACCTAAATCACATATCTTATTGAATTAAAAAAAGTTTTAAGTTTAAAATTTTAAAATCATTTTTAAAACGTTCTACTTGAATTTTATGTTTCAATTGAACAAAAAACAAATAAAACATGCTAAGATGGCAATGGATGAGGACATAGTCTCTCAATTTGTATTTTTTCCACACCTAAAGCATTCAAGTGTTTCAGGTAAAAATAAAAAAGTTTAGAAATTCCTTAAGCCAGATTTTCAATTTATTTTATTTTATTTATGCTAAAGTTTTAAAAAATAATGTTACAAAACAACAGATAAAATTTATGTTCCTTTTAACTCTTCCACAATATTTATTGTTTTTTATTGCCTTCTTCTCTTGGGTTTAATATATATTTCACGTCCAACATTTCTATTTTTAATATATGGGTTAATATTATGTATATATATCACATGTGTTACATATATATAATATAGGTTACATATATATTACTTTATGAACAATGTATAGTATAGATATGTGAAGTTTGAGACATATAAATCTTACATTAATCTTTCTGTTTATTCCTTCAACTTCATATTTATGTTTATAGACAAATACTTTTTTCTCATTTATGATCTTATTTTATGTCTTAATAGTATATTTTCTTTTGTTTTCAACTTTAATTATCTTTAAATTATTTGTTATTATTTTTTGAGACAAGGTGAAATGGTACGATCATGGCTCACTGCAGCCTCTACTTCCTGCCTCAAGAGATCCTCCCACTTCAGCCTCTGGAGTAGCTGGGACTAGAGGCATGCACCATTACGACCTGCTAATTTTTAATTTTTTTATTTTTACTTTTTATTTTGTGTAGCTACAGGGTCTCCCTTTGTTTCCCAGACTGATGTTGAACTCGAGGGCTCAGGCAATACTCTCCTCTCAGCCTCCCACGATGCTGGGATTACAAGCGTGAACAAAAACACCTGGCTATTAATTTTTTATTTATTGTTTTCATTTTTTAGTGAAACTTTAGAAATTACACATTAGAATTCCACTTTTTATGTGAATATACTTTAAAAATATTTTATTACTCAACGTTATCTAAAATGTAGCAGTATATCTTTCATTTCAGCAATTCAAGTAATAAAATGTTAAGTATCTTAGAGTGTACTCAGTCTAGATAAAATCCATCTACTTTTCATTTATCTACAATTTCTACACATTTTTACCTCATTTTAATACCCTCCAAGTTTGTTGTCTACATCACTTCATCATGATTATTTTTATTATCAATTATTTTTATAAGTACATATTTAATACACCAAAATATTTAAAATTCCTTAGATAAACCTTAATACTTTTATATCATTTTTTCCTCAAAATCTTCCATTCTAAAATTGAAAAACCATTGATTTTTCAGTAAGAATCTGTGAAAAGTAACTCTGTTTTTATTTCCTACTCTATTTCATTGTCTTGAAAAGATTCTCTCTTATTAGGGATTTTTATATTGATAATATTTTTTATTAGTGTTTGAAAGACATTATTCCATTTCATCCTATTATATATTTTACAATAGTGGCCTGATTATTAGTCCTTTTTAAGAAAGCTGTGTTTTTTTATATATATTTTCTTAATTGTTATGGTCTGAACTATGCCCCTCACCACAAATTCCTGTGTTGAAGTTCTAACCCCAGGGTCTCAGAATCTGACTGTGTTTGGATATAGCGCCCGTAAGAGGTAATTATGTTAAAATTAGGGCATTACAGTGGACCTTAATGCAATATGACTGGTGTCCTTATAAGAAGAAAAAATTCTGACATACAAAGAGACACCAGGGCTAATTGTGTCGAGAGAAAAGACCATGGGAAAACACAGTGACAAGGAAGCCATCTGCAAGCCATAGAGAGAGGCTTGTGAATGAAATCAACCCTGTCCACACCTTGATCTTTCAGTTTCAGCCTTCACAACTGTGAGAAAATCAATTTCTGCTGCCTGTTGTACTTTGTTATGACAGCCCTAGCAATACAATAAATGTGACTGTTTTCCTCCAACTTCTGAAGGTCTACAACCATTTTATTGAAATGCCTCTAAGTGCAGTATTTTTATTAGATGTGTGAGGCGCTTCTTACCATTTTCTGCATAGATTATAATTTGTCTCACACATATATCCCATGTATTATCTCTCTTCCACGGACTCTCTAAGGTTTTCTCATTTCCATCTTCTAATTGACTTGATTTTCACTTTTGTATATGTACATTTAGTAACCAATATACTATTTAAACATGTCCTCTGAGTTTTATTTCGGTGGCTACATTTTGTTGTTTCTAGAATTGCTATTCTGGTTCTGTTTCAAATGTATTTTCTCTTTTTTTTCTTTTTTTTTTTGAGATGAAGTCTCGCTGTGTTGCCTCATCTGGAGTGCAGTGGTACAATCTCGGCTCACTACAACCTCTGCCTCCCAGGTTCAAGCGATTCTCCTGCCTCAGTCTTGCAAATAGCTGGGATTACAGGTGCCTGCCACCACACCCAGCTAATTTTTGTATTTTTAGTAGAGACCGGGTTTCACCATATTGGCCAGGCTGGTCTTGATGAACTCCTGACCTCAGGTGATCCACCCCGGCTTGTGTTTTTTCCATGATATACTGTTTGTACCCTATGGAGTACCTGTTTTTCTACCTAGTTTTGAGGACGAAGACTGAGTATTTTAAATTGCCATTCATATTACTCTATTGTGACTTCTTGCAGTGCATAATCTGACATTTATTACATCTACTGACTCTCATAGCAATTAGCTTCTTTATGTATGTAAGTACGCATGTGTGTGTGTACTTTTTTCTGTGAGCTTTTCTTCACAGGTGATTGTTTTCCTATAGGAGCCATAGCTACCTGAGGTGGAAATGTGTACTTATGAAGTGATGATTGTTGTGTACTATAGAAGATCAAAATAATTTTGTAATTAAAGAGCAGTTATGTTAACTTCTAAGCTCCTGGATGATCAACATCACAGATAACAAGACTTGGTACCTAACACTAACTTGGGACATGGGCATGGGGTTTGGGGTTTCATGGTAATTCCTTTTCTACCCACTACCCCAAGTGGATAGCTAACGATTCCTTTTCTACCCACTACCCCAAGTGGATAGCTAACTTACATAACAATTCCTTTTGTACCCACTACCCCAAGTGGATAGCTAACTTACATAATGATTCCTTTTGTACCCACTACCCCAAGTGGATAGCTAACTTACATAATGATTCCTTAGACTGGTGAACAGGATATTCAAATTCCCACTTCACAGATAGAATGAACTTCATGGATTATTCAAGGGCATTCAATATTTTCACTGGGCTTGGGCACAAAATAATTCACTCTCATGTGGACATTAAAATGTCAGTAAACAGGCCCTAAGGGCTGTATCCAATTTGGCTGCCCCGAGGTTATGTGTCTTTGGTGTCCTCTACCGGCTTTGATTTGGAGGGTTCTCCTAATTCTGACACCTAAATATTACCTTTATTTTATTTTGTACTAACACTTGTTCTAGAATGCAAAATGCTATGCGTTGTGAATTTTTATATTTTTGAAGCTGAATTTCTCATATCGGCTCACCCTACCATAGGAATAAAAATTTTCTTTTTAAACTATCAGTGAGGAAATAGGTTTCAGACGAATTACACTTAATGGCAATTAAAAATCAGATTTTCTACTCTGACTTAATAGGAAGTATTTTTCCAGAATAATAAGTTGAAGGAGAGTTCTATAGTTTCTAAAAGTCATAGCCAATTGCTATTTGTTAGTGAAGATCCTTATAATTGTAAACATTTACTCCAAAAAGAAATTTGAAAATCATTTGGAAACTACTAATGAAATACCACAAAATTACAACAAAGAATGTTTCCTCTCGAACCACAAATTAAGGAGGAAGGAACAGAATACTGAGTTACAATGGAATATAGAGTAGAAATGCTACCTACAAATTTATATTAAGGAGAAAAAAATGAAGCCTTTCTCTCTTCATTGTTTTAATTTTCATATCCTTCTCTTGCCTCATTATTCTTGTATATATTTTTTACTGCTGTTGTTTTTGCTTTTTTTTTTTTTTTGAGACAAGGCCTCACTCTGTTGCCCAGGCTGGAGTGCAGTGGCATGGTCTTGGCTGACTGCAACCTCTGCCTCCCACGTTAAAGCGATTCTCCTACCTCAGCCTCCCAAGTAGGTGGATTACAGGTGTGCACCACCATGCCTGGCTATTTTTTGTATTTTTAATAGAGATGGGGTTATGCCATGTTGGTCAGGCTGGTCTTGAACTCCTATCCTCAGGTGATCTGCCTGTCTCGGCCTCCCAAAGTGCTGGGATTATAGGCATGAGCCACCGTGCCGGGTGTTCTTGTGTATATTTTTAATTCAAGATTTTTTCACATTATATTGTATTTGAAACTAAAACTATCAAAATACTCACTAAAGTGACATTTTAAAATAATAAAATTAGGGTAGATTTTAGTTTTCTAAAATGTCTATATTACTATACTAATTTTGTAGTAAAAAAAATTTATGAATTTAAATTCTGTATATCTTAGATTCTTATTTGACCTGAAAGGATAGCAAGGAATTAAAGAGGACTAAAATGTCAGACTGCCTCTCTAGAGAGAGTATGTCTTAAATGAGTTCATACACTGAATTGATATTAAAAATACAAAGAGAATAAATAGAAAAAGGCTAATGACCGGCCACAGAGAACTTGCTATGAGATGATGAGCTTGGCTTTCTCAGCCTCATGTATAACTTTCTATTGCAAAGTTACTAAATGTACAGATATGACAAATATCAGAGCGAATTAATGTAATCTAGTCAGCTTAGTGTCACATGATATTAAAGACAGTATCAAAAACAGACATGAACCGAAAATTCATGCTTGTGTCAGAGGGCAAAACCAACCAACCAACAAACAAAAATAAATCTGTCCTTCACAGGTTTCTAACAAGTTGGTAATTAAGGAAGTAATTTATTGGGTAAATTTTATTTCTTTGAAAAACAGATGTTTCTATCTATGATGGTTAATTTCATGCGTCCATTTGACTGAACCACAGCACCCAGACATTTGGTCAAACATTATTCTGAATTTTCTGTGTGGGACTTTTTGGATGAAGGATACATTTAAATCAGTGGACTTTGAGTAGAGCAGATTGCCCTTCCTATGTGAGTGGGCTTTCTTCCTTCAGTTGAAGGTCCAAATAGAACCAAAAGGCAGACCTCCTCTGAGCATGAGAGAATTAGGTTAACATACATACATATATATATATATATACACACACACATACACACACACATATATATATACACACACATATATATACATATATATACATGTGTGTATATATACACGTATGTGTATGTATATATATGTGTGTGTATATATGTGTGTATATATAAACATGCATACACATATATACACACATATATACACATATATATATTTGTATATATGTATATATACACATATGTATATATATGTGTGTATATATGTGTGTATATAAATATATGTGTGTGTGTATATATATATATATTCTCCAGAGAAACAGAACCCATAGCATATATATACACATATATGTGTATATATATGTGTGTGTGTATGTCTATTCTCCAGAGAAACAGAACCCATAACATATATATACACACACACACACACACATATAATATATATTTTATATGTATATATGCTATGGGTTCTGTTTCTCTGGAGAACCCTAACTAATACAGTTCTCACAGCTTTCTCACTTCTTATTTTCAGGGCTAAAATCTATGCTCGATCTCTCATTCCATTTATCTGAGACTGTAAAGGGTAAAATGCTATGAATTTTTGCACAGTCCAGTTAAATTAAAACAAGACAAAAACAAAAATGATAGTCCATAAACAACGTTATGTTAAGAGTAGTGTTTTCACAGTCATATTTTCATTTTTTAGATAACATATTTTTGGATCTAACAGATTTATGTTTTAATTATTTTGAAATTACATCTATTCTAAAATACACATTCATTCCCAACTTCAATGTATTTTGCATTTTTTAAGTTGTTTGGTTGAAATTTTGGTGTTACTCTATCGAATTCACAGAATTAACAAATGCTTGTCCTCCTTCTTTTACCACTCAAACGTTATCTTAATCATAAAAGAAAATTATAAAACCAGCAATGAGTTAAGACATGGGAAATATAATCCAAAACTAAGATGTTTAATATAATAAAATTCCCAAATGAGAAATGTCAGTTCACATGCCAAATTAAAAACCTTTTAAAGTTGTACTTTTCTGTTCATATAGATTTTTAAAAAATTTTCCAAACTGTCCCTTTATATTTTCAAATGTGTGTTATCTGTAATAGTCTTTCAACAAATATTCATCACCCAACAATCGTGTGTATGGTTCTGGGAATATAGATGGGAAAATGGAATAAAAAATAAATTTCTACTTAGACCTTAATATTATTTATTAAGAACAATGGGCTCTGGTGTCAAGCAAGCATGAGCTCGAATAACATGTGTTCGTTATATGGCTGCGGGCCTGGTGCTTCGTCTAATAAACTTCAATTTCCACATTGCAAACCAGAGATGATAATGATATATACATACAGAGCCTCTAGGAAAATTAATAATGACAATGTGCTTAGTGTGCTCAGCCTGGCATCTGGCAAAGTATGCCTGCATCAGTGTTAACAATTATAAGTATGTTTCCTCTCTCTAAAGCTGGTGCTCATTGCACCATCCAATAAATGACTCGATTTTATCTACTACCTGGCTTTGTCCATGCTGTTGTCATTTCTACTTTGTATAAATATCTATTCTGGGGATTACTGGGTTTTTAACAGCTTGTCAAAATCAATATTAAAATAATAGCTTCCATATTTTATGAAGATTAGGAATAAATGGAAGACAATGTACTTTATCCTCAGTTAGACAGGATTTTACTTAAGTCCCTCAAAGAAAAAAAATCAATTTTAATCTTTATCTCTGTAGTGTCTCCTGCTAATATTTTATCAACTCTTAGAAATCCCTACCAGATCTTGTCTACATTTATATGTTACTCTTCACTCTTCATTCTGCATGATTGGGCTTAGTGGAGACCACCAGGGTATCATCAGTGACAAAGGAGCTGTTATGTATTATATAATACAATTTGTCTTCTCAATATTGTCACACCCAGAATATTCCTTTTTTCATTGCATTTCTTTATCACTAATTTTAAAACGAATTCCATTGCTTTCTCCAGAACTCTCTTTACATTTCCCAAAGAAGCACTGATTTTGATTAAGAAAACAAGTCAAGGCACAACTGAATACAACATAAGAATTACCTCACGGTTTCTCAGTGCCTGTCTCCTATTTAGCAATTCAGCACTGTGTTTGCTTTCTCCAGAGCTGTATCACTGATCATGGCTAGATTCTTATCTACTATGACACTTAGCTATTCTTTGGCCATATTTGCATTTCTCATATTTTTGCATTGAAAATTTATGTTTCTCTTCAAACGTACTACCCTCATCTTATCTTGATTGCATTTCTTCCATGTATTTTTTCATTTTCCAAGTTCACGTTAAAGGTGGTGATTTTATCTTCTGCATTTGTAGCCACCTTCTTGTCCTCTCTTGTTTCTTAATGTTATCTTTGGCGTTAATGAGTACAGAGAATATTCCATCACCCTGTTTTCATAATGTATTCTGTTAAATAATTCATGGATTAACATTAACCACACATTTCTACTAAGAACTTTATTAATGCAATGGTTATTTCAATTAACTTTAATTGACTAAACTGAGCATGAATCCTAAGCTCTTGGTTTTGACATCTTTCCAGTGATGATTACTTTGCATTAACTCTCCACTTACTAAAAATCTGTGTTTAATTATACACCCTAATTTTCAGCACTGTCTGTTACTTGATTCTAACGTGATTTGAATGTTATCTTCCTTTATTTTTAGAAAGTATAAATATTATGTATAAGAATGAAGACACAACTGTGGTTGCCTGGTGGGGAAATGGAGTAAAAACGGTAGGAGCAGCAACAGAACCATGTCACATTACTTATTTGCTACCGTCTGAATGTTTGTGTTCCCCCAAAGTGTAAATGTTGAAATCTAACCCCCGGTATGACGATATCAGAAGGTGGAGCCTTTGGGAGGTGGTAAGGCCATGAGGGCAGAGCATTAATGAAGGAGCTTGGCGGCCTTATAAAATAAACTCCTGACAACAGCCATTTATAAATTAAAAAGTGGGCTCTTTTCGTACACTGTTGGCACCTTGGTCTTCCCAGTCTTCACGACTTTGAGAAATAAATGATTGTTGGTTTACACACAACATGTCTATAGTACATTTTTATTAGTCCCAGTAAACTAAGACAATATTATTTTATTCTTTCAGGCTTATTAATACATTGTACAACGGACTGGAGATTCAAAGATAAACAATATAGGAGAGACGATGGGGTTGTAAAGATTTTATTTGAGAGATAAATTATTAGCAATGCAAATAAATAAAGATGTGATATGCTCACTCATGGGGGCATGGGTTCAGAAGAGCCCATACAAATGGCTTCTATTACAGAAAAGTATGGAGAGAGCATTCAGGAAAACTTGACCTGGGAACTGATGAATGAATAGAATTGAGTCGTGTGTGTGTGTACGTGTGTGTGTGTGTGTGTGTGTGTGTGTCTGTCTGGAACTAGGGGCCAAGAAAAGGTGGTGTTAGGCAGAGGAAAAATTTGGAGAAAGAACTGCTGACCAAACAAATGTGAATCTTACAAAAAAGGACAGAATTAAATTTTGTGTAGATGCTGGGGCATGGCTTGGGGTGTTGTTTGAAAGGGAGACAGGTGTAAGCTCTTGAAATGCCTTGTAAGCTGGGTTGAACAGTACCAATAGTGTCCTAATTTTGGACAATTTTGCCATCTACTGAGATCAGAAATCAATAACAGGTGCTTTGGTCAGCAATATGATAGTTCATTCGGTTTTGGGCAAGCTGAAATGGAGAAATATATTGTGGTTTCAACAAGAGACATCAAGTATATAGTAGGGTTTAGAAATTTAAAATTTGAGAGAGGAATTGAAGAATTCAGCCTGAAACTATCAATGTGCAATTTGTCAAAAAAGGTGGTGGATAAAGCCATGATAGCATCTAGCTCGTCTAAAAATGAGCCTACAACGGAGATTGTCATGAGCAGTAGCAGTGTAAGAGCATGGTAAAGAATATGAAACAAAACATGTATTTTTATAATGGAAAGAGTGCTCAGTTCTGTTCAATGTGTTGATATTGCAAAAGTATCTACTCTGCTATTATGGGATGTTGGTATGAGACTTGGGAAAGCGCAGTTTAAATACAGAAGTGGCATCATAAATCCAAATAGAATCAATAGAAGAATAAATAGTGAAATATTAATAATAGAGACACTGAGTAAAGACAGTTATTTCAGTAAGTTTGATCTTCAGAAAATGGAAAAATCTCAAAGTCAAAATATCCTTGAGATGTAAGAAGAATTTTTTATTGTCAAGTACAGGATGATGAATCCCATTTAAATGCTGAAATGAAGTAAGCTATTGCTATGGTTTGAACATTTATGCACCTATCAACATTTATGTTGAAACATAATTCCCACTGTGGTGGTATCAAGAGGCAGGGCCTTCTGGGACATGATTAATTCATGGGGGCTCTGCCCTTATGAATGGATTAGTGCCTTATAAAACGGCTGGTAGGAAATAATGTAGGAACTTTTTTTGTCTTTCCCCCCTTCCGTGACCGGAATTGGTGGGTTCTTGGTCTCTCTGACTTCACCAATGAAGCCGCAGACCCTCGCGTGAGTGTTACAGTTCTTAAGGTGGCACGTCTGGAGTTGTTCTTCCTGCCAGTGGGTTTATGGTCTCGCTGGCCTCAGGAGTGAAGCTGCACACCTTCTTATAAAGTCAGCGTGGACCCAAAGAGCAAGCATCAGCAAGATTTATTGCAAAGAGGAAAAGAACAAACCCTCCTCCACACAGAAGAGGACCTGAGCCAGTTGCCTTTGCTGGCTCAGGCAGCCTGCTTTTATTCCCTTATCTGACCCCACCCACATCCTGCTGATTGGTCCATTTTACAGAGAGCTGATTGGCTCATTTTACAGAGAGCTGAGTGGTCCGTTTTGACAGGGTGCTGATTGGTGCATTTAGGGACCTTGAGATAGACACAAAAGTTCTTCAAGTCCCCACTATATTAGCTAGACACAGAGCACTGACAGGTGCGTGTATAAACCTTGAGCTAGACACAGGGTGCTGATTGGTACATTTACAATCCTTTAGCTAGACCCAAAAGTTCTCCAAGTCCCCACTAGATTAGCTAGATACAGAGTGCTGATTGGTGCATCCACAAACCCCGAGCTAGACACAGAGTGCTGATTGGTGCATATACAATCCTCCAGCTAGACATGAAAGTTCTCCAAGTCCCCACCCTACTCAGGAGCCCAGCTGGCTTCTTCCCCTAGTGGATCTTCTGCCGGTCCATGGGCGGAGCTGCCTGCCAGTCCTGCACGGCAGCGCCTGCAGTCCTTAGCCCTTGGGCGGTGGAAGGGACCAGGCCCCGCGGAGCAGGGGAGGCTTGGGCCGCGAGGGAGCCCAAGGCGGGGCGAGGGGCGGGCTCTGGCATGGGGGGCTGCAGGTCCCGAGCCCTGCCCCGCAGGAAGGCGGCTGAGGCTTGGCGAGAATTCCAGCACGACGCGGGAGGACCGGCAGTGCTGGAGGACCCGACCCACCCTCCGCAGCTGCTGGCCCGGG
The DNA here is from genome assembly GCF_029281585.2 of Gorilla gorilla gorilla. NCBI lineage: Eukaryota > Metazoa > Chordata > Mammalia > Primates > Hominidae > Gorilla > Gorilla gorilla. The sequence goes on from NC_073246.2 coordinate 26,173,921, forward strand.
TGCTAAGTCCCCTCACTGCCCAGGGCCAGCGGTGCAGGCCGGCCGCTTGGAGTGCGGGACCCGCTGAGCCCACGCCCACCCGGAACTCGCGCTGTCTCGCCAGCGCAGCGCGCAGCCCGGGTTCCCACCCGCGCCTGTCTCTCTACACCTCCCCGCAAGCGAGGGAGCCGGCCCCAGCCTCGCCAGCCCAGAGAAGGGCCTCACAGCTCAGTGGCGGGCTGAAGGCCTCCTCGAGCATGGCCAGAGTGGACACCGAGGCCGAGGAGACGCGGAGAGCCAGCGAGGGCTGCTATTGTCACCTCTCATTTCCATCAGGTAAGGCCATAGCGTTTCCACCTTTTGTCATGTGAGGATGTAGCAGGAAGGTCCTCAACAGATACCAAATGCTAGTGCCTTGGTTTTCGACTGCTCAGCCTCTAAAACTACAAGAAGTAAATTTAAGGTTTTTTTGTTCGTTTGTTTGTTTTGAGACGGAGTCTTGTTCTGTGCCCAGGCTGGAGTGCAGTGGCGTAATCTCAGCCCACTCTAAGCTCTGCCTCCCGGGTTCACACCATTCTCCTGCCTCAGCCTCCTGAGTAGCTGGGGCTACAGGCGCCTGCCACCACGCCTGGCTAATTTTTTGTATTTTTGGTAGAGACGGGGTTTCACCATGTTAGCCAGGATGGTCTCGATCTCCTGACCTCGTGGTCCGCCCGCCTCAGCCTCCCAATATGTTTTCTAATAAAATACGGAGGCTCGGGCATTTTCTTATAGCCGTACAAATGGACTAAGACAATTGTGATGAGTTAGAATTTAAAGAGAAGAAATTAAAAGAGCAAAAACCTCTGAAAAGGCAAGATGTCCTGAAATACAGAGATTATTTCAAAAAGACACGATACACCTTATCTTCATAAGAAGAGAGAATGGGGGGGGGGGGGGAAGAGAAATCAGTACAAGTAGGCCTGTGTATTCGACAGCAGGAAGTTGAAATATTTCCTTCCTTTTATTTTGTTGACAAAATAACAACATGTTAATCTGTAAGACAGAAGTAAGTGCAAAAAGGTTTGGATACTGAAATGGTATGAGAAGCTCTGAAAAACGTACAGTGAGGAATGGGAGAGAACACTGATTAAGGAACAATAGAATGATTGCTGCATGAACTTGGTGCCTCCATTAAATAAATGAGAGAGGAAACCAATTACTCTATGTAGATGGACACTTCATAGACAAGAGTACAATAGTTTTCAAGGAAACAGCAGCAATTGCAAACGTTTTTAAATTATATAGTATTTATCTTTGGGTTCGGGGAGTAGTGTGTTCCTGGGGGTTCCAGTATGTTTAAGAAAGACTTTTAGAATGAACGAGAGATTGACAAGATTATTAAGTCCCAAGAGGAAATACGGATCAGACAAGCATCCTAACCTCCGTGAACTGCTCCAGGCCTGACAGGAAGAAGAATAACTATAATGTACTAACAATCACAAATATAGTAGCTAAGATATATATGTCATAAGTTGTCATGACAAATTGTCTATGCAAATTATCTCATATCATCATCTCTGCAAAGTTATACAATAAAATTATCATTTTCTCCATTATGCAGATAAAAACAAAACAAAACAGAAGCAATGGCAGAAACACAGGATAAGGCCTCCAAGTCAGGGCATTCTGGGATGTTTTAGTTTATTGGATATAACGGTGATATTTGTATTAATGTAAGCTTAGGGGCATTAAGTTTGCTGACTGTATTTTGCTTACCATACATAAAACCCAATCATCTCCTCCTCAAGGGAGATAGCACAAATTGACCTAAGCAGTTAGTTTTCCAGCTTAAAATTCAAAATTGGTTTTCATATTAAGTTTGCATAATCTCCTTGTAAACTGACAACCAATCAACTAAAATTGAAGTTACCCTAGGACATCAAATATACGATACGGGAAAAAGAACTAAAAGCCAAAACTAAAACTTTAATTTGGAAAAGAAAGATTAAGACACATACTGCATTTATTGACCCAGGGAAATTATCAAATCTCCCAGGTGGAAGCAGTGAAAACTCTCTCCTCCGGCTGTAAGGTTAATTTCTTAACTAGTCCATCTGCTATAGTCTTATTCTATGCTGGTATGACTCTTTTGTCCAGTGTGCTTTATGGTCCCTAACTTTGTTCCCTGGAGGACTTTTGCTTATATATTTCATTGGTAAACTAGAGTAAAAGAAAGCTTGGGAAAAACTTAAGAGATTGTACTCATCTAGGGATGATGGTGATAGCAAGTGTCAAACAAAATGAAGAGATTGATTTCTCTGACAAAAATATTAATTCACAAATTGTGAGGTTCTATTGGAAATTACTGTCAAAGGAGCACAATATTTTAAAAATTGCTTCTAAGATTTAAACAAACCATGTAGTAGAATAGCAATGACACCAAAAGTAACAGAGCTTTTTTACCTCTCCTCTGAAGAAATTAGTCTGTCCAGCAGCACAATGTGAGAAAACAATGGTACTCCAGAAATAAATTTGAACTTAGATTATTACCTGTGATTAATATACTTAAGTAATCAAAACTACTATGATCTAAATGTAAAACACAAAACTGTAAAACTCCTAGAAGGTACCACAGGAGAAAATCTAGATGACCTAGGGTTTGGTGAAGACTTTTTAGGTACAACACTACAGGCACAGTCTATGAAAGAAATAATTGAAAAGCTGTACTTCATTAAAATTAACAGTTTCTGCTATGCAAAAGACAATGAGAAGAGAATGAAAATAGAATCTACAGACTAGGAGATAATATTTGCAAAAGACATGTTTGAAAAATAACTGTTTCCCAAAATACACAACATTTAAAACTCAAAAGTAGGGAAACAAACTACCCAATTAAAAGATGGGCTAAAGTTCTTAACAGATATGTCAGCAAGGAAGATAGACATATGGCAAATAAATGTAGTAACTGATTATCCACATTATGCCTCATCAATGTAATGGAAAAATAATAAAACAACGAAATATGATTACACACCTGTTAGAATATCTAAAATCCACAGCACTGACAACATCAAATGCTTGTGAGGATGTCGAGCAACAGGAACTCTCCTCCATTGCTGATAGAAATAGAAAGTGATATAGCCACTTTGGAAGACAGTTGGCAGTTTCTTACATAATTCAACTTACTCTTCCCATAAGATCCAACAATCACTCTTGTTGGTATTTACCCAAAGGAGCTGAAAATTTATATCAACAAGAAAACTTACATACAGATATTTGTAATGGCTTTATTCATAACTGCCAAAACTTGAAAGCAACCAAGATGTCCTTCAGTAGGTAAAAGGATAAACTGTGCTAAATGCAGCCTATGAAATGTTATTCAAAGCTAACAAGAAATGAATTACAGAGTCATGAGAAGACATGGAACAAAACTTAAATGAACATTATTAAGTGAAAGAAACCAGTCTTAAAGGCTATGTACTTCATGATTCCAGCTATATGACAGTCTGGAAAAGGCACAACTATGAAGACAGTAAAAAGATCAGTGGTTGCTGGGGTGTTGGTGTGGGGAGGGAAAGATGATCGGCAGAGCACAAGGAATTTTTAGGGAAGTGAAGCAACTCTGTGTGATACTACAACGATGGATACATGGCATTATAAATTTGCCCAATTCTATACAGTGTACAAGGCCAAGAGTGAAGCCTTATATTAACTATATCCTTGGATAATAATAATTTATTAATGTTGATTGTTCCTTTGTAACAAATGCAGCACTCTGGTGGGGGATGTTGATAATAGGGGAGGTTACAGATGTGTGGAGGCAGGGGGTATATAAGAAATCTGTGTACCTTCTGCTCAATTTTGCTGTGAGCCTAAAACTTCTTTTAAAAAATGAAGTCTTTTACAATGTTGGTGGGAGTGTAAGTTAGTTCAACCATTGTGGAAGACAGTGTGGCGATTCCTCGAGGATCTAGAACTAGAAATACCATTTGACCCAGCAATCCCATTACTGGGTATATACCCAAAGGATTATAAACCATTCTACTATAAAGACACATGCACACATATGTTTATTGTGGCACTGCTCAAAATAGCAAAGACTTAGAACCAACCCAAATGCCCATCAGTGATAGACTCGATAAAGAAAATATGACACATATACACCATGAAACACTATGCAGCCATAAAAACGATTGAGTTCATGTCCTTTGCAGGGAAATGGATGACACAGGAAACCATCATTCTCAGCAAATTAACACAAGAACAGAAAACCAAACACTGCATGTTCTCACTCATAAGTGGGAGCTGATCAATGAGAACACATGGACACAGGGAGGGGAACATCACACACTGGGGCCTGTCGGGGGATGGGGGACTAGGGGAGGGATAGCATTAGGAGAAATACCTAATGTAGATTACGTGTTGATAGGTGCAGCAAACCACCATGGCACGTGTGTACCTACGTAACAAACCTGCATGTTCTGTACATATAGCCCAGAACTTAAAGTATAAAAAAATTTAAAGCATGAAGTATATTAAGCATGTAAAAAATGCTACTATAATCTTAAATATGTTACAATAACGTGTCTATAAAATATGAGCCAAGCACACTTCCACAGTGTGACTCTTCTAGCTCATATGAATAAAGTATGTGTATGTGTGCATGCATTCACATGCAACTTGCAAAGCCAACAAATGAATTCTGAAATTAAGACTTTGGCTGATGGTGTCTTGAATGTTATTTCTCAAATGACTATGCAATACTTACCAATTTAAACTCCATTTATAATTTTTCCTAATTGTCAACAAACAATATTATTGATTCTCTTTTATTTGTGCATACTGTAATGTCCCTTTCTGATATATTTGTGAGATCCATTCATTAGCACTGGGAATAACTATGCCCCTCCTTGTTTTCTGTGCTAGTACACTCTACGTTATTTGTTTCCCTATTCAATTACAGATGTTAGACATTTGTATACTTTATGGTCCAGTTAACTCAATTAAGTTTCCAGCTGGTTGGTTTACCTATCCCTTTGTATCATGAAACTTTTATAACTATATTTGGATTCCCATCACAGAGTGACATTACCTGCTTGAATAAACTTAAGAACATGATTAAATCATTGCAATTGTATGGATTGTTGGTTCTGTTTGTAAGTAAGGTTACGTATTTTTCCCTTTTCTCTCAATATTTCTCTCTCTTTTCTATTATGCATTTAGGCCTACTGTGTTCTGTGTTCACTGGTTCTGGGAATGGGTGTGACTCTGAAGAAAGCAGGAAAGAACCATTAATAACCTTATAGAGATTTTCATGCCCCAGAGTTATAAATAATACACCCAATGTCGCTCATGCCCTGAAGCCTGACATGGGAATAACAGTTATTCTCCTATGAAAAATAGCCATCATGCAAAAAGGATCAGATTAGTGGCAGCCCCCACCAATGAGTAAGGAAGTCTCAGAGGGCTCCCATGTGCACAAGCTATTTGAAGGAGAAATGGAACTATGACACTGCAATCATGTTCCAGACTATTGATAACTGGGGTAGGGGGTAGGGGGGAAGAAAGGAATCCTGTTGTTTAATTTGAGTGTGATCACCCTAGAAGAATGTGGGTTCAAATTATAATTTAACTTGAGTTATGAAAAATGTATATATTTAAAATATTTAAGCACATGTAACCTAAAACTTAAAGTATAATAAAAAAAATTTAAGTTTAAGGTTTCTCATCTGTTGTGAAATAAAAAACAAAAGAAAGGGAGGGAGGAAGGAAGGAAGGAAAGGGGGAGGGAGGGACTGAGGGAAAGAGATAAAGAGAAAGAAAGAGAAGGAGGGAGAGAGAAAGAGAAAGGGAGGGAGGAAGTAAGAAAGGAAAGAAGGAAGGGAGGAAGGAGAGAAGAAGCAAGGAAAGAAAAGAGAGAGAGGGGGAGGGAGGGAAGAAAGGAAGGGAAGGAAGAGGCCCTCAGTTACTAGTCTTATCCTCATTCTCGTATTTTAGCTGTTATATATTTGACTTGTTGATTCACTATTCATTGAAATAATCTAGCAATAATAGTATTCAACTGTGTACATGAGCTTAATAGGTGATGCAAATAAGTGAGGCTAGCAGGCCATGAAGAATTACTTTTTAATTTTATTTTTATTGTTTTCAATCCTGCTTCTTCTGTAGAGAATTTTAAGTGCCAGCAATGCTGGAAGGGATGGGAGGAGGGCAAAGATTGAAAATCCTTTTTAATGGAGACTATAGTTTCTTTGTTCTAGCTAGTTATTGCATTATGAAAATGCAAGCCATATATAACTAGATGTTTTTTCAGAATAAGCTGGAAATGCTCTTTATCCCTAAATTGACAATATTGAAAGCACTGTACAAGACAAAAACATACCATGTCTATAGTTTTCATCCTGCTTTTGTATCCCATTTTGTGTTCTCTGCCTTTAGAGTATTTATTTTCCAACTTGCATACAGCATGGAAAATCTGTCATGTATATTACAAGGTTGCCAAATAAATAGAATAACCAGGAATCTTCTGGTTGAAGTGCTGAAAGGGAAGTGAGTGTTCCCACATCCCACACGTTTCTTTCCACCATGGGTGCCTTGAAAGAACAGAAATTCAGGGTCACAGGCCAAAAGAATTCCATGTTGTTGTTTCTAGAAAAGCCAAAGGAATAAACTATTAGAGTAAACAGCTCTCAAATCAAGAGATTAAAAAAGCATTTATGTAGAAACTTGGGCATCCAGTAGCTTCAATGCTACTAGTGAACTTTCAAATACTTTAAGCTATTTAATAGACAAACATACTTTAAAAAATATTGCAACTGTGGAATCCTATCAAAATTCTTAAAAATCACTGTGCAAAGCAGTGTAGAAGTGATATTTTGCTTTCTTTTGACACTCAAGTAAGTCCCTTCATTATTTTTAGAAGACCTTGCCCTGTATTTTATAGTTTACCTTTTCTAACATGTGTTATTCCCTTTTCCAATTTAATCATCACCACATCCTGAGGGGTAAGATAAAAATCCTTATTGACACTTCATTTTTAGCATTCTTTTTTCTCATTTGCCTTTGTCCAGGGGCACTAGAAACTTCACAATTCCCTGCATTCAATGAGAAGCTCATAGTTCCTTTTTTACTCAGCATTCACATTCAAAAAGTCTGTGCTGTTTCTGTGAACTGGAAAATTGGCTATCCTTGATTTCACTATCTTAGAACCGAATATATTAATTACATATTAAATAGCATATTAACTCTTAACTGAATATATTAATTACATATTAAATAGCATATTAACTCTTACAAATAAATTGCTGTTATTTTAGAAGCTACTGCTTATCATATTGTCTCTGCAGCCTTTTAGAGGCAATGATACTACAATCTATGTATTAGTAACACCAATGGCAAGGATTTCAAGATGTGGCCAACTAGAGGGCATATTGCTTAAAAGTCCAGGATTTTAGCTTACTTCAGACAGTGCTACGTAGATGACACACAGTCAGTATAACCTGATCTTAGCTCTGAACTCCAGACAACTCCATGGGAAAGAAGCTAATGTCCTTGCTGTAACAGATCAAAAACTGCGATCTCTGAAGGATGTCTAAACCGTCACAGCAAGTCATAGGGGGAATATTCTCTTGGGTCTGTTAGCTGTTTTAATTTTAATAATTCAAGTAAATGTTAAGATTTACAGGATTGAGCTAAAACAGTTTGCTTACTGTAGCTTCTAGTGTTTCCGAATATGGAAAATATATTGTCAAAATATATTTATTTCTTTCACAATGTAAATTATATGGATGGCTCACCATACCATAATTTATTTGCAAACCTAATTAGTTTTTAGAATTTACATCAAATATACATTGCTTAAAAACATGGCTAGTGGATCTAACTATTTTACATAGATCTGCCAGAAGGCATATTATAAAAAATATTTAAACACTCCAATCTGGATAACAGTGAAAAGTTTTCTACTTAAAATTTATCTTATAATATCCTTAAATTATCTAATCTTCCATCATAAGAATGGCTTAGCTTTACTAGTTCAAGGGCTATCTAAGATAATATAAGAGGCAAGCTTCATCTTTAGTTTATATTCTTCTTCATTTGTCATTAAACATCTTATAAGCCTGCCATTTTTATCTGGCTCTAAACAGTAAGTGGAGATGTCAGAAAATATGAATAATATATACAATTTCAGATTCAAATATTGAAAACAGAATGTCATTTTTTTCTTTTTCTCCTGTGGAATTATTACTCAGAAAACACTTCAGGTATTAGGCAATCATCCATTAATTACCTAGTGGTTATTATTAACAAAATGCTGTTTTTTTTTCTATAGAAACTATTGATTTTGTGAAAGCATGTTAAACGTTTAACACATCCTTTCATTCCTGGATTCAAAAGTATTTATTGAGTGTTCACTATATGCCAATCACTGACTATTGTCAAACCATGTCCGTATGAGGAGGAATGAATCACCATCCCTAACCTCAAGAAAATTATTCCCTGGTGAAGGAGACAAATATATGCACATTATAGCATAGCATTCTTGGTGCCAAAAGGAGTATGAGTGTAGTGGTATGGTTGCTCTATGAGAAAAAAATGCTGACATTTGCCTTGGGAATTACTGTTAATAATATAATGGAAATCAGCCAGTGGGCAAAGTGGTGAAAAGCATTCCATATAGATTAAAGACACAAAACAATTAAAGATCATTGAGAATTCAGAGAACTGTGAGCACTTAAGTATTACTCAGGTGCAGCATGTAAGGCTAGAAAGCTAAGTGGAGTTATATTTTAATAGCCTTGTGAGTCAAGCCACATTTTATGTTGTAGGTAATAGCAGGCCATTACACTAGTGACTCCTAATCTAGAGTGTGCATTTATTTACCTTCTAAGTTGAGAGAGAGAGAGAGAGAGAGAAAACACCTAAATTGAGATTCTACTTTAGTAAGGCTGGAATAGTAGTGTTTGGGAACCAGTAATGATCATTATCATTATCATTTTAATAACCTTCATCAGGGGTCCTGACTTGGGCTGCTGGCTAAAACTCACATCATTTAAGGGTTTTATGACAAGGGAGTAGCATAATTAGATGCTTATTTTATAAAGCTTATTTTGGTATCTATATCAACAATGTATCATAGGGGAAGTAAGCATAAAGACCAAAAGACCAAATAGAAAGCTATTGTACCTGTACAAGTGAGAAGTTATAAGTATCAATCAAAGTCTATGAACAGGAATTGGAGGATGGGTGTGGTGGCTCAGGGCTGTAATCCCAGCACTTTGGGAGGCAGAGGTGGGCAGATCACCTGAGGTCGGGAGTTTGAGACCAGCCTGAAAAACATGGTGAAACCTCGTCTCTACTAAAAATACAAAAGTTAGCCGGGCATGGTGGTGCACGCCTGTAATTCCAGCTACTTTGGAAGCTGAGTCAGGAGAATCGCTTGAATCTGGGAAGCGGAGGTTGCGGGAGAACCACTTGAACCTGGGGACTGGAGGTTGCAGTGAGCCAAGATTGCACCATTGCACTCCAGCCTTGGCAACAAGAGCAAACTCCATCTCAAAAAAAAAAAAAAAAAAAAAAAAAGAATTGAAAATTAAGGAGGCTCACAAAGATAGTACCTATTTTTTATACATATATATATTCCCATTTATAAATATATGTAATATATATTTATATATTTATTTTCTGACACATATATATTACATATATGTAATTTCTGACATATATATTATATATAGTATATATTATATATATAATATGTGTAAATATATATATTTACAAATGGGAATGTGTGAGAGTGCTTATTTAAGGCAATTCTAAATTTCTGATAGAGACAGCTGGAAAATTAAGTGTACAATAAATTTAACTTGGAAATCATTCGTTAATTAGAAGTTGGCATTTTAAAAGACCTCGTTTCTGTTATATACTACGTGTGTGTTTGACACCAGTTATAAATAGAAATTATTAACTAGAGGTTTTATTTGAAAAATAAAAGGAGTCTGGAGTCCCAAAACAATTAATAATTATCTGATATTCAATTATATTGTTTATTTGGTGAAATCTAGATTCTTCTGTCAGCACGACTCACTGTATTGGACAGTCATTTGATTGAGTACAGGATCTGATACCAGGTTAGAGAACATGGAGGAAAACAGAACTGTTAGTAATAGCATCGGTCCTAACTACTTAATGGGAAAAGACACAGATTTGCAGCCTGTTTATTAATGACATACATGTAGTCTATCTTCAAGAACTCAAGAACTGAGGGTCAGATGTGGTGGCCTGCACCTGCAGTCCTAGCTGCTAGGGATGCTGAGGCAGGAGGATGGCTCGTGCTCAGGAGATGGAGGCTACAGTGAGTTGTGATTGTGCCACTGACTGAAGCCTGAGTGACAGAGCAAGATTCTGTCTCTTACAACAACAACAACAATAAAGAACTAAGAAATTGTAATCTGGTGAGGTAGCCATTTCCGTTTGAGGAAGGGAGTGCTTGGGAATCCCATCATCCACAGCCAGTATTACCTAATATAACTCTTTTCACAATAACTCTTCTAGATCATCTCTGGGCAGTGGCTTGCTCATCAAGAGCCAGCATTCTTGCCATGGCTGATGTTTCTCCAATCTCTACCAAAGGCTTTTCCATTATTTTACTGTTCTTAAATGTATATTTTACTTCAGTAAGCTAAGGCTTTTCAAATGCGAATCTAATTGGCCAAATAATTGCCTCCCTAGTCAATTCTTACTTGTTCTATCCCAAGGAGATAAATGTGATTTAAAATATCATAGAGTGCAAATACTAAGAAATACATTTCAGAATAATTCCATATAGTCTCTTTGCCTTTTGTAACACTTTTTTTCACTCTCCTAGGAAACTTCTTTTTTTACAAATAAGAGGCATACTTCTTTTTCCTTTTTCTACTGTGGTGTTAAATATAATGGGGTTGGATGCAAAATATATAAATAAAATATTTTTTTCTGTTATTATTTCTTCATAAAATTCTAATATGTTATTATACCTAAAAGTCAGTTTTCTAATGGTAGTATGTTATGTAGTTTAGATAAGCTGAATGAAAACTTAAGATGATATATACATTATTCAATGTATGGGATTTAAAAACATGCCATGTCTAAATAATTTAGAAGCCTCATTCTTGTAGCATTTTGAATTAAAATATAAGAAACATCCCCAACATAATTTAATAGTGCATTTTTAAATTCAAGATCTAAATTCAACAAAAGTTAGAAAAATATAAAAAAGATTTCTATTAAAAAGTAGACTAACCAGTTAATAATCAAGAAGGGTAATTCTAACATCAATCAATTAAAAATAGTATTCTCCATGAATCATATCTAGGTCATTTTCCTCCAAAAATTTCATATATATGTATTTGTGTGTATTTATATAATAAATTTGTGTATATATATAATATATTTGTGTATTTTATATGTTTTTATATACACCAAACTTTGCATAGCAAAAATTTTTAAATATGCAGTGTGCACACATTTTTCCCAATGCCTGAAGGCACTGAGATAGAAACCTCACATTACCCATAGATTTATCTTTCTATGATGAATTGTTGACTATCACAGATTTGCGTTAAACATGGGAAAATCTAAAACAAGATTCATAACAATGCCACGTACTTACTGCATTTTTGCTACAGTAAGTTTAATGAATGAATCTCAGACTCTCTGCGGGGGGCAAGTGTTTCAGCTCCTCCATGTCTTTCTGAGAATGGCTTAATCTCAATAAAAGAACCAAATTGCAGGCAGGCACATCTGGCATGAAACAACACATGCACTACAGCCCTCAATACAGTAAATCACTTCACACTGGGCACTGGCATGAGTCAGGTGTTGACAAGAGTTCTTGCAAAGCGTATACTAATAGAATGAACAGTTATCAGAGTTAGATAATCTTCAGACATATAAGCAGTATGCGTGAGAAGTATTACTGCTAACTTTCATTGATGTTGCAATGTCTGCAAAAACTGTAATCAAGTTAAAGCTGTTCACACCCTTCCCTAGAAGTGTATCTTTTAAGCCTTCTTTACAATTATTGTGTTGTATTCCAGGATTCTAGATCTCATGTCTAATTTTGGACAGATTTTAGTTCATTATACAAAGCATTAATGTGAAATGCTTCTGTGTTCCCCTGATTTATAATACATGGCTTTATATTAACAGATGTAGAGAACTCTGAAAATCAAACAAGGCAAAAATAATATATGGAACTTGGTGGATTTAGTTGGGGAAAAGTACGTATGTTTCTGTTTTTTATTTGCAATATACACATAATGTTTCTAACTTACCTGTATCAGTTGACTCTAGTTGTCTTCCAGCCTGCCCATCTCAACAATTGTATTATATATATTCTTATCCTAAAGTAATTATATTCTATTTTTATCCTAAAATATATTCTATATGGAATACATTCTTTATCTCTATCTAAAATATATTCTTATCCTAAAATAATTAACACGTAGTATAAACAAAATGTTTACAGTGCTATAAAAATGTGAGAATCAGAAGTGTTTTAAAATTATGTTCAATGTTTTATCAATATGCCACTATTTTAAAAGTATCATTTATATTTGTATTATATTTTTATATGTATTTACAAGACCACACAAAGTGAAGAGTGTTTTGAATGGATCCCAAATAATTATTTTAAAACTTTTGTTTTTATGCTTAAATAGACAAATCAGAACACATGTTATTTGGTCAAATATATAATAGGACACATGTAATTACTAAAGTAAACAGGGCTTTACAAATCTTATTATTTTTTTTCCTTGTGTAGCTAGTGCCTGGATTCAGTATTTCAAAACTTTGGGAAAATTGTTTAATTTTACATAATATACTTGGAAATACTTGTAATATAATAGTAAATACCTGTAAGAGCTAGTTTCATGTTTTTGTATTCATGACAATCACTGCTTAGTATCATAGTTGTTATGAAAAATGCAACACATTTTTGTTTCTTCTTTATTATTAATGTATTTAACACTATAGAGTTTTGAGTTGAACACAAACCAGTAACTTTGAAAGAATGTAAATATAACAGAATAACAAAATGCCTTAAACATAAGCTTTATAAAGTCAAACTGGTGATAACATTCTGTATTTGTTTTTTACCCACATCACCTTCTAAGGAAAACCATTCATTATTCTCTCCCCTATTCTACATGGGCAGCATCCTCAATGGCCAATTTTATATCATTTAATCCATATCTTCTCTTTTATGGTCATAATGATCAGACCAGAAAGTGGATACATTACTAAGTTTATGGACATATTGAAAACATATTGAAAATGCTGTCATCATTAGATAAAAGATACCATATATGTAGATTTTCATACTTAAGGATTTATACAAAGAACATGTGAGGAATTTGCCTCCCAGTGGTGCAGAATCTTCTGCAGAGTCATGAGTTAGAAAAATAAAGACAATTATGGAGCATATGTCCCTGAAGGGCGGGAAACCACCTTGCCACCTGTTTGGTTTCTGAGTGGCATTGGCATTTTGAGGTCAGGGATGTCAAATGAGGGTAGGTTGAACAGAGCAGCTTCAAAGAGAAATGTTTCTGGTAAAATCAGTGAAACAACTGCTGCCTAGATAAACTCTATTCCTTATGAGTGATCTAATGCTATAAAGATTGATACAGTCACATCCAGTTAAATTTGATGATCAGTAGTTTGCGCTGAAGTAAATCCAAAGTGACCCACTGCTCATCAGACCAACTTAAGGTCTCAGAACAAAAAATGCCAGCCTCAGGTATAAGTAAAATTCTATGGAGAAGCATCGTCTTACAGAGTAGCTCTCCGGCAGGCAGAATCCTAAAAAATCAGATGTGTTATCTAAAGAACTTAATATACTGTAAAACACACACACACCAAAAACAAATGAATAAACAAAATGGAAGAAAACAAGAGAGGGAAGAAGGAAGGAAAAAGAGAGAAAGCCCATGTAATTAACTGCCTTACTAGATACTTTATCTTGACAGATGGTTATTTTAGAGAGGCGGCCAAAGCTTTGTGCTGTAAGCTGTCCTTTATCTCCTTCCCTAAAAAGAAACTGCTTCTGCAGTCTTGCTGCTCTTTTCTAATTATTTCATATGGTAGTGTTATTGGTGTTAACATTCGCTATTTATTTCATAGGCTGCCAATAATTAGAAAAGATGTCTAAATATAATTCATGTGAGCTACGAAACTATGAACTATGAAAATGGTGAATATGACTTGAACTTCTGGGGCTCTAAAATTAAAAACACTTCAAATGGCTGTGACACTTTATATCCATATATATTCCTCACTTTTTCTTGAGAAAGGGATATGTATGTCTTTGGTGGTATGCATGGCGGTGAGATCAACATTTAGGTAGAAGTATATTGGTAATTAGAAAATAAAAGTGTACATAATAATGATTAAAAGTTAAAATGTTTTGAATTAATCTCAACCTCATTCATACACCTTCCTAATGTAAAGTTTTTGAGCCCCTGCTCCTTTAACTAGATAGTCACAGTTTTAAACATGTCATCCTAGCACCAGAATAAACAATAAAGAGCAATCAATCTGAAGACTACCCAATCACATATGTGGACTCTATCAACTTTCTTACAAAATGATATAGCTTAATTATTCACAATGTTTTTTCCAAACTAAGAAACAGGTATATTATGGCAGTGTGTTGCTGGAGTTATAGCAAACAGACTATGAGGACGCAGTGAAAGCAGAATGCCCTGATGAGCCAGGTGAAAATTAAAGCAATGTGGGGAAAGTGTTGTGCAGTGAGGCACAAAAGCTGAAAGTGAACTAAGTTGTGAAAAGAAAGAAGAGCATGCAGGTTATAGCTGGGTCATGCAGACCAAGAAAAACGGAATTTCATGGGTTCTGGTTGTCCAGTTGCTATAGTTGCTTTGAAAACCAGAAGTAGCTGCACTGTTAATCTCTATGAGGCCAGGCTCACTATGAGTAATATTCTGGAATAGGCATAAGAGCTGCCTCTTCCTTATTTAGCATTATGCAATCCAAACAACAAAACCTATTAGTCACTATTTCTTGAAACTAAAAAATAATAATAAATAAATAAAAGCAAATTGAAGCAAGTGTGCTGTAGAGTGAATTCACAACTGATTTATGATTATTAGTAGGTAGGAAACAAATCAACGAGACAGTGATATTTGAGATGAGTCAAGTAAAGATTGTAGAGATAGTCAAGGCAAAGAAAACAGTCCAAGTAAATTTATATAGCATGCTGAAGTTTAGGGAATTAAAATTACTTTAGTGTAGCTGAAGTACAAAGTTCTAGATACAGCCATTTGAAAGATGTGCTTAGAGATAGAACCAGGGGTCAGATGATGGAGGGGATTATATTCCATTCTCTGGAGTTTGTATTTGATGTCTAAAGTAGGGATTATTCACATCTCATACAGGCAAGTGATCTGTCTAAATATGCACTGGAGAAAGACTCTTTGAAGAGCCCAGTGAAGAATCCAGAAAGGTCACTCTATTCTCTTATAGTACTCCAGGTTATAGATGGATATATTAGGTAGGTGCTAAAGTAATTGCAGTTTTTTGCCATTAAATGTAATGGCAAAAGAAGTTAGAATTATCAGACTGAGTAACTGGCTAGATGTGAGAAGTAGAGTAAATAGCGGGCCTAGAATGATATTCAGGTTTTGCAGTTGACTGAAGAGAGCGGCTATGCTCAAAGATTGCGAGTAGAGAAAATTTGATTGGGAGGGAACTAGGTCAAGCAGTAACAGGTATGAGTTTGGCCACGTTCCAGTTGTGGTGCAATACACTTAATTCCAAGTGGAATTAAGCTCAGTTACAGCAAACGTTCTGCTTGGCATTTCCACTGAGATATCTGATACACATCACCATACCCTGTTCACAGCTGAAATCCTCATTCTGCTTATTTTCTCATTACCCTAAATGGATATAATATCCATGCAAATAAGGGCTGCATTTGCTTTGTGGACCACTCTATTATCTGCCAAGCATTGTACCAAAGCCCCAAATATCCATAAAATAAATCTTTCAATGATAAGTGAATAAAAGAGATAAAGGCTGAAATTAGAAAGTTGATTGTCACCGGGCTAGAGATGGAAGCTAAAACTGTAGGTGTAAATGAGATTGTTCAGGAATTAAGAATAGTGTGTTCTGTCTATGAGGCAAAAAAAAAAAAAGATAATATTGTTACATTTCTTTTCCTCCTAGAATACCTGGAATGTAAATCCTAAAGTTAAGGATTCATGAGAATAGGATATTGAAACACGTATCTAATGAGCATCAGACAGTGTGCTAGCCACTTTACATATATATGACCCTCACATAAGGTAT
This sequence comes from Gorilla gorilla gorilla, assembly GCF_029281585.2. Classification (NCBI taxonomy): domain Eukaryota; kingdom Metazoa; phylum Chordata; class Mammalia; order Primates; family Hominidae; genus Gorilla; species Gorilla gorilla. Next base: position 26,190,232 of record NC_073246.2, read on the forward strand.
CCAAGAACCTCATCATGTTTTCTTTGATTAATTCATACAAATTTTAGAAAAAAATAAGTATTAAAACTTGAATGTATTAATATAAATTTTCTTATAGGACAATGGAAATATATCACATGCAAGTATACAATCTGCACCTGATTCAAAAAATAGCTACATCTATTTCAGCAAAAGAGTAAAATAATTTGTTTGGGGAAAGGTTTTGTTTTTGAGTACATTAAGCACTAAAATTTACATCCTGGTTAAATTTACATGTTTTGCGTAAGCCTGGGTTTGACTAGCAATAAAAAACAAAATCCTGCTGTTACAATATCTGAAAAACAATTGTCATAAGGAAATTTGTAACTGATATTCATGCTTCCATTGCAAAGACATCACTAACAGAATGCAAAGCTGATAGCATAGCTGTATCTCGTATTCAGTTTTGTTCTTGTGATATATGATGCTACCTTGCTATGAATCATACTGTGACTCAGACATTACCAATGTGACTACTATTTAGTTTTATATAAAGCTGTATTTTTTTTTCTTCTAGTTTTGGTGTGGCCTTTATTTTACTTATGGCATCCTTTTTCCTAGCTTTACTGAAGTATAATTAAAAAGTAAAGAAATTGTACATATTTTAAGTTGTATCAAATGATTTGGTATACTTTTACATTGTGAAATGGCTACCACAATCAAACTAATAAGTACATCTATCACCTCACATACTTTAACTTTTTGTGTGTGTGTCTGTTGTGAGAACACTCGAGAGCCATTCGCTTAGCAAATTTCATATATAAAATGCATTATTAATTAACTATAGTGACCATAATATACATTAGATTCTCCAAACTGATTCGTCTTATTACTGAAATTTTGTACTGTTTGAGCAAAATCTCCCAGTTTCCCGCATAGCTTGGCCACTGGCAACACCATTCTGTTTGTGAGTTTGACTATTTTAGATTCGATACATAAGTGAGCTCATACAGTGTTTATCTTTTTCTGTCTGACTTATTTCGCTTAGCATAACTTTCTCCAGTTTAATCCACGTTGTCATAAATTACAGGATTTTCTTCATTTTAAATGGTGAATAATACTCCACTGTGCATGCGTGCGCACGTGTGTGTGTGTGTACAATTTTAACAATGTATTCATACATGGACAGACATGTTTCCATATTTTGGCTATGGTAAATAAAGAAAATGGTAGTGCACATAACTCATCTTGTTACTAATTTCTTTGCCTTTGGATATATACCTGGAAAGTGTATTGCTGGATTATATGAATATTCTATTCTTAATTGTTTTGAGGAAACTCAATACTGTTTTTCATAATAACTGTGATAATTTACATTTCCAACAGCAGTGTATAAGGGTTCTCTTTTCTTCACACTCTTGACAATATTTGTAATTTTTTTTCTTTTTGATAATAATCCTAACAGGTGTGAGGTGACATCTTATGCTTTTGATTTGCATTTCCCTGATGATTAGTGATGTTGAACAATATTTCTTGTATTTGTTGGTTATTTGTATGTCTTCTTTGGAAAAAATGTCAACTCAGGTCCTTTGCCCTTTTTTTTTTAATTTCATCACCTCAAATATTTATCATTTCTTTGTTGTGAAAGCATTTAAAATCCTCTGTTTTACTACTTTGAAATATATAAGACCTCATTATTAACCATAGTCACCATGTTTTCCAATACATACCAGAACATACTACTTACATGTAACTGAAACTCTGTGCCCATTGACCAGTGTGTCCCTTTTCTACATCTACCTTCACTGCTGGCACCCCACACCATTTTCAATCAGGTAAATTACTTTATCACTGTTGAGTTTTATGTCTGTCTTATATATTTTAAATATTAGCTCCTTATCATGGTTTACTCCTATTGTATGGTTTATTTTGTCTCTATTATATGTTATATTTGCCCCTTATTATATGGTTTGCTCCTATTATATGGTTTATAATATATTAGCCGTGATATATGGTTTGAAAACACTTTGTCTCATTGTGTAGGCTGTATTTTTACTTCGTTGTTTCCTTTGCTGTGCAGAAGCCTTTTCATCTGATGTAGTTCATTTGTTTATTTTTGTTTTGTTGCCTGTGCTTTTGATGCCATATTAAAAAAATTGCCAAGACTTCAAGGAGCTTTTACATTTAAATTTTTAATCCATTTCAATTAATTTCTGTGTATGGCGTAAGGTAAGGGCACAGTTTTGTTCTTTGACATGTAGCTATCCAATTTTCCTGGCATAATTCATTGAAGAGACTATCATTTTCCCATTTGGTTTTCATGGTACCCTTGTTAAAGATTAATTTATCATATATGAGGGGAGGCTTTGTTTCTATCTATTTTGTTCTATTGGTCTATGTATCTGTTCTTCTGTCAGAACCATACTGTTTTGATTATTATCATTTCGTAATATAGTTTAAAGTGAGGATGTTTCTCCAGCTTTGTTTCTTTATTCAAAATGCTTTGACTATTCATGGTCTTTTGTGGTTCCACAAATGTTTTAGAATTGCTTTTTCTATTTTTGTGAAAAATGCTATTAGAGTTTGGATAGGGATTGCATTGAATCTGTACATTGTTTTGGGTAATACAGACATTTCAACATTATCAGTTCTTCTAGTCCATGTACACAGAATAACTTTCCATTAATTTTTGTTTTCCTAAATTTCTTTCATCTTTTTTTGTAGTTTTCAGTTCACAGATCTTTCACTTTGTTGGTTAAATGTGTGCCTAAGTATTTTATTGTTTTATTGATGCTATTAGGAATAGGATTGTTTTCTTAATTTCTGTTTTGGATAGTTTGCTGTTATGTATAGAAAAACAACATATTTTTTATGTTGACTTTTTATCCCTCTATTTTATGAATTCTTTTATTCTAAAAGTATTTTGGTAGCATGTTTAGAATTTTCGATAATTAAAATAATATGCTTTGCAGACTAGAACATTTAACTTCTTCCTTTCTGATTTGGATGTCTTTTTTTTTTTATCTTGCCCAGTTGCTCTAAGACTTTCTGTACTATGTTGAATAGAGGTGGTGAGAGTGGGCATACTTGCCTTGCTCTTGATTTTTGAAGAAAGCTTCTGGCAATTCACCATTAGGTATGATGCTAGTTGTGAGCTTGTCATTGTGGCCTTTATTATGTTGAAGTGCATTCGTTTTAAAAATAACTTGCTGAGTTTTTTTTTCATAAAAGATTGTTGAATTTTGAATGTTTTTTTCTGCATCTTTTGATTGAGATGATCAATTTTATTATCCATTCTGTTAAAAAGGTGTATCTTATTTATTGATTTACATATGTTGAACCATCCTTAAATTTCATAGATATATCCCACTTTATCATGGTACATTACCTCGTAATAATTTTTTTGAATTGAGTTTCCTAGTATTTGTGGCTTCTTCACTCCCCTAGTTTGACAAGTGAGAGGGAGTGTTACAGTTCTTCCACTCTCATAGTTCAGCAAACAGGAGGGAGTGTTACCATCTTTTCACTCCACACTGTTCGGCCAGTTCCAAGTTCTTGTATCACAACCCAGAAGAATGAGGGACGTGGACACCAGAGAGTGTGTGAGGCAGAGTAGAATTTTATTAAGCAACAGAAAGAAAGCTCTCAGCAATGAGAGACGACCTGAAAGAGGGTTGCCAGTTGCCAGGCTGAGTCCAGGATTTTTATGGGCTTGGAATGGGGAAATGAATGCTGATTGGTTTATGAGTAGGCTTAGAAAAAGTGCCATTCAGAAAGAGGAACGATAGTGTAAAGAACCAAGCAGGGACTGAAGTGGAGGCTTGGCCAGGACCCTGGCCTGTGGCCAATCAGGAGCTGAGTAGGAATATAAGTTCTCACTCCAGTCTGCGGATTCTATCCGGAATTGGTAGTTTGGTTTTCAGGCTTCAGGATGTTGCTGGCTTGATGGTTGAGTTTTGCCAGGGACCCATCACTATCTGCCTAGGAATTTGTCTGCCTCTGATTGCTGTCATTTTGTTGAGGTATATTGCATCTATGTTCACCAAGGATATCAACTTGTAACTTTTTTTTTTTTTTTTTTTTTTTTTTTTTTTTTTTGTAGTATCCTTATGTTGCTTTGTAATAGGATAATACCAGCTCGGAAAAATCAGTTTGCATGCATCCTTTCCTTTTCAATTTTTTGGAAGAATTGAAAAGTATTTGTGTTAGTTCTTTAAATGGAAGAATTAACCTGTGAATTCACTGTGAACATTCACTTGGTCATGGATTTTTTGTTGTTGTTAGAAGGATTTTTATTAAAATTTTAATCTTCTTACTTAATTTTTACTTCAGATTTTCTATTTATTTATAATTCAGTCTTAGTAGGTAGTATGTTTTAAGAATTTGTCTATTTCTTCTAGGTTATTCAATTATTGGATTATAATTGTTCATAGTAGTTTTTATGATCCTTTGTATTTCTGTGTTATCAGTTGTAAGTTCTCTGTTTTCTTTTACGATTTTGAGTCTTCTCTCTTTTCTTAATATAGACATTAAAAGCTATGTACTTCCTTCTTATAACTGCTCTTGATGCATCCAGAAAGTTTTGCTATGTTGTATTTCTATTTTTGTCTGTAGATACATTTTGATTTTATTTTTGATTTCTTCTTTAACCTATTGTTTTTCAAGAATATGTTGTTTAATTTCCACATATTTGTGAAATTTCCAATTTTCCTCCTGTTAACCTATCTCTGGTTTCAAAACATTGTAGAGAAAATTTACCTGATACTACGTTATTCTTCTTAAATTTGTTAACACTTGCTTTGTGGCCTGCCTACTATTCTTTGTTTAGAATCAAAAGCGTTCTTATTTTCTCCAAAACCTTCCATATGTATATTTCTGAATTTAAAAAATTGCAATAGTAGTTCATTATTCATTGAAATTCTTCAGAGTGTATCAGTAATTAAAGTCTTAAATATTTTTGTAAAAGTAAATAAATCAACATAAGAATGCTATAAATGTAGGAGATTCTGGAAATTGTATTAACTGTATGATAATGTTTACCTTTATGTCCACCTATGTTTCTCAAACTTAGAGGGAAAAAGCAAGTCTTCTGTTATAAAGGTTTCCAAATGCATAAGCTTAGATAATTATTTTTCTTGAGTCTAAAACTTGTTTTTTTACAGATAAATTATTATACAAAAGAATTGAGGTTTATAATTGAAGAACAAGACAGGTTTCAATTCAATTCAAGAGAAATTTTGTTATTTTATTTAGGCTTAGATTGTTATGTGTGTGTGAATATATTTATATAAAAAAACTTGAAAATATTATAAAATATACCATCTAAAACACACACAAAAATTGTAATCACGATGTCTAAATGACTATTTTTAAAAAAAGTATCCAGGAGTCCAGAGTTTTTGTTTTTTTTTTTTGTTTTTTTTTTTTTTTTGGTAAGGAGTCAGATACCAAATAATTTAGGCCTTTTAGCAAATATGCTCTTTCTTATGACTGCTTATCTCTGCTGTTGCAGTTTAAAAGTAGTTAAAACAATTGGCAAATAGAAGGAGTCAACTATGTTTCAATGAATGCATTTAGAGAAACAGACAGCACGACAGATTTGCCTGGTGAGTACTATTTTGCTGACCTGTGCTCTAGGATTAGAAATATTTTCTTTTATAGGATGAAAAAATTGAGCATCATATAAATAAAATAAAATGCTTAATGCATACAACTAGCTAAGTAATGGGAGGCTATGTCAAATCAGAACAGATGATCTCTAGCACATTATAGAGTATTAAAACTCATTTTTTCTTTTCACTGCTCCATATCTGTGTTAAATTTTATGATGAATAACCTAACTTACATTAAGATGTGCAAATATTTTCTTCCATTGTGTAGCTATACTTCTGGCCCTTGGACTTTTTATCTGCAGGATTAAAGACTAGAGACTAGAAAATGCTGCATAAAACAGAAGGTTTCTCTTTTCTTTTATTGTGAGCCATATAACCTTAAATGGAATGTGAAGAACTCTAAGGTGTTTCATAAAAGCAAATATATTTTATAAGAAATATGGAAAATATGATATACAGAAAGTTCTAAGAATCAGGACAGTTTTGTCTAAAGGAAAAAGGGCTTACACTGATTTAATTGCAATCTTCAGCATATGAAAATATGTTCCTATTAGAATAGATTCTAGATTTCTTTACATAGTAGAAATTTTCAAAAATGGATTTTGAAAGTTTCAACTAGCAATCACTGTCTCCTTTTAAATATGGGTTTTTAAGAAAATCATTATATTTTATTTTCTTTCATCAAATTTTAAGAGAATAATATTAGTATATATTAGACATAATACATAACTGGAAAAAATGTGGTATAGTTCTGATTTTATATCTAACTAGAAATGTAAATTGTGCAAGCTAATTCATTGTTGTATTGTTTCTTATCCAGAAAACAGCATCTGTGAGCCAGGTTTTCTCGTTGAATCTAAAATATCATTGTTTCAAAAACTTCTCAGCTAAATACAGCAAGAAAATATATATCTTCACTAACACACACAGACACACACATACATACACACACAGATCAATAAATTCTCTGTAACCATATTCATTTATAAAAAGCTAAAAAGCTAAATATGAGTTCATACTGATGCCTTCACCTCAAATCCATTACCATATTGACTATTCTGGACAACTCCTTTGCTTATATTTGTATATATATGTTCTTAGTCTGGTAGTGAGAAACCTGGCTCCTACATCTGCCATCCATTAATTCAGTTGTTCAGTTCCACTATATATGTTTGTTGATGTAAGAATTTTTAACCCATACCTCTACTGGAAAAATGTTATCAACTAGAGAACAGTACATATGTATTACAAACTAAAATTCATTTCCAAAGTTACGTAAGATGGCAACCTTTCCCTCCACTCCCTTCACTGAGGTTGTTTAATACATTTGAAGTGCAGTTATATTCTCTTGTCACAATCTGCATTCCTTCCAAGATCCCATGTTTTTCCAATTATTTTTAAATGTTGCATAGATTATTGTTTACTCTTTTTTGCTATAGTTTTGTAAGTTTTGACAAATACAAAACTTCCTATATGCAATATTAAAGAATTATACAGATTATTTTAACTGCTTTCAAAATCTCTTGCAGGTCATCTATTCAACCTTCCTCCCTTTCTCCTGAATGTATGCCAACCACTGATACTTCTACCGTTTCTGTATTTTTTTCCTTTTCTAGAACACTATATAATTGGAGTTGTATAGTATGTAGCATTTACACACTGGCTTTCTTCTCATAGCAAATATCCATTGGTTTCACTCATTCTTTTCTTGGTTTAATAGCTCATTTATTTTTTCCCTGAAAAACCTTCCATTGAATGAATGGATTGACCGCAGTTGGTTTATTCATTAATCTACTGAAAGACATTTCAGCAAATTCGAATTTTGGACTATTATAAATAAAGCTGCTATGTACTTTCATATAAAGTGTCTTTATTTGCTTGTTTTTGCTTTGATATTTCTTGGTTTTGTAGATGTAGGCTTGCAAATTAATTTAATAAATACCTGGAAGTGTAATTTTTGGATATTATAGTAAAACTATATTTGGTTTTTGTCTTAGTTCATTTTCTGTTGCTGTAGCAAAATATCATGGCCTGGGTAATTTGAAAATAAAACAAATTTATTTTCTAAACTTTTGGAAGCTGGGAAGTCCAAGAACATGGTGCTAGCATCTGCTGAGAGCCTTCTTACTTTGTTATAGTGTGGCAAAAATGCAAACGAGCATACAAGAGAGAAAGATTAAATTGGGCCAAATTCCTCTTTCTCATGAGCCCACTTTATTATGAGCTCACTCCAACAATAACTAACCCACTCCTAAGATGGCAGCATTAATGTATTCATGAGATAGAAGCCTTCACAATCTAACCACTTCTTAAAGGCTCCACCTCTTCATGCTGTTACATTGGCAATTAAATTTTAATATGAGTTTTGGAAGAGACATTCAAATCATAGTATCTTTGTAAGAAACTGCCACTCTCTTCTAAATTGACTGTACATTTCACTTTCCCACCATCAAGGAATGGAAGTTCATGTCACTCTACATCCTTGACAGCAGTTAATATGGTCAGTTCTTTGGATTTTAGCTAATCTAATATGTGTGCAGTAATATGTTAATGCTGTGTTACATTGCGATGCTTTGTTGACAAGTGATATTAAACATATTTTCATATGCTTATTTTCAATCTGGATTTTTTTTTCTGGTTAAGTGTGTGTTCATATCTTTTGCCCATAGTGTAATTGTGTTGTTTGATTCTTTATTACTGAGCTTTAAGAGTTCTTTGAATATTTTTGATATATATTTTTATCTTTTATGTTTTACAAATGTTTCCCCTTAGTCTGTGATTTGCCTTATCATTTTCTTTACAGTTTCCTATGCAGAGTGCAAACTTTTCATTTTAATAGTGCAATTTACAATTTTTAGTTTCATGGGATAGAGTATTTGCTGTTATATCTAGAAATTCATTACAAAGCCCAAGGTCAACTAGAGCTTCTCCTAGATTTTCTTACAGAAGTTTGATACTTTTGCATTTTGCATTTAGGTCTGAGATCAACTTCACATTAATTTTTATAAGAGGTAAATTCTATGTCTGGATTCATTTATTTCTGCATATGAATGTATAATCATTTTAGCATCATTTTTATAAAGATTATTTTTTCTCCAATGAATTGTCTTTGTTCATTTTCCAACATTTACCTAAATATATTTCTGTGGCCATATGTTTTAGTTTTATGTTCTGTTTCATTGTTCTCTGTGTGTATTATATTATACCACACTGTCTTAATTATTTTCATGCATTGTTATTAGATACATGTATCTTTAAGATTATTATGTCTTCTTGGAGATTTGGCCTTACTATCATTATGTAATGAATGTCTTTATCCTTGATACCTTGCCTTATTCTGAAGTCTTCTTTGTCTGAAATTAACATATTTATGCTACATTTTATTAGCATTAGCATTATATATCTTTCTCCATCAATTTTATGTTTAGTCTAATGGTATCTCTATATTGAAAGATTTTTTGTAGATATCATATCGTTGGATCTTGTTTAATATCTTTTTAAATTAAAAAATAATATATGATGTTTAGATGGTATTTAGACCACTCATATTCTAAAATCTGCCCCAGTTGTAGCTGTTTTCTATTTGCTGCACTTGTTGTTGTCTTCCACCCCCAACTCTGCCTTTTAACTCTTTTCTGGCTTAATAGAGCATCTTTTTTAAGATCCCATTTTCTCTTGTCTCTTAGTGTATTTCACTTCTTTTGTAAAAGAAATATATTTGTCCTAGAGTTTGCAATACAATTTTACAACCAGTATAAGTCCACTCTGAAGTAGTACTGTATCACTTCATGGTTTTGCATGTACCTTAAAACACAGCATTCTCAAGTCTTCTCTTCTGTGTCTGGTAATATTGTTGCTATTCATTTCACTTAGACAAACAATATAGTTACCCAATACAATGCTTGTTATTATTTTAAACTAGTGTTATCAATTAGATTAGATGAAATAAAAGTAATAATTTTCTTTTACCTTAATCTATTCCTTCTCTTATTACTTTATATAGATTCAAGTTTTTCATCTATATCATTTTTTTTCTCTCTGAAATACTGTTTTTAACTTTTCTTTCAGGATAGCTCTGTCAACAAATTTGCTTGGATTTTTGTTTGAAAAACCTTTATTTCTCTTTCATTTTTGAAGGGCATTTTTCCTGGTTGTGTTTTCTTTACTTTTCTTCCATACTCTCTTTATTGCATGTTTTTTTTAAATGAAAAATCCGTTTCATTATTTTACTTGTTCCTCAATATTTTCTCTTTTTCTTTTATTTTTGGAGCTGCAGTATAATATCCTGGTGTAGATTTTACAGTATTTTTTCTGCTTGGTGCTCTGAGAGCTTCCTGTTTGATGCCAGCCATTAATTTTGGGAAATTTCTGGCCATGATGATTTTAAATAATTCTTCTGCTCCATCTTTCCCTCTCCTTCTGATATACCAGTTGTACAAACGCTGCCCCCCCTTTTTTTTTTAGAATTTTCTCACAGTTCTTGGATTTTTTTCTCTTTGCATTTAAATTTGAGAAATTTCTATTGACATATATTCAAGTTCGGAAAAGTTTTTCTTTGTAGTGTCAAGTTTACTAATGACTTACCAAAGGCATTCTTCATTTCTGTTACAATGTTATTGATATCAACCATTTTCTCAATATTTCCTTAGTGTTCCCATTTCTCTGCATACGTTATCCATCAAATCTTGCACACTGTACCCTTTTTTAATTAGAGACCTTAACATATTAGTCATAGTTATTTTAAATTTTCTGGTATAATTCTAAATATTGTCATATCTTACTTCATTTCTAATGTTGGACTTAGAGTGTGTGTGTGTATGTGTGTGTGTATATATATATATATATATATCTTTTGTAAGTTATGTATGATGTTTTATGTAATAAGACTGAGATAAGTAGGCCTTTTGTTGTTTTAGGTTATTCTGGCTAGAAGTTGTTCTGGGTTTAATGCTTACTGTATCTGTGTCCTTGTTTTTTCACTCCTCTGTTGCTTCCCTAAAAACTCCTTCTACAATAAAATCTTGCAACCCTTTTATGTGTAATCCAATATTGAAATCTTGTTGATGTGGTGTTAAGATGTAAGGGAGGTCAAGTGTTCTATAACTTTATAATTACATCTCCGTCTTTTGAGGGTCTGTGTTCCTGGTCTATGGTTTTAAATATACTTTTTATCAGCCTTTAAGTAGGAAAGGAAATCTAGTGAGAATAGGAGTTGGTAATTGCCTGCTCGCTAAGTGAGATAAGGCTCTGATAAAGTATTTTCCCCGATGGGTACTCATTTGTTAAGAACATTTTGGTTGTATATCTAAATGGTCACTTCCCTACACTCCTGCCAGAGACCATGAGGGAATTTTTCTCGACAATTCATTGTTGTAGGGATGAGAGGAGAGTTTCCAAACACCTTACATTTCACAAGTAAAATCAGAAGCCACTTGCTTTAAAATAGCACCAAAATATATAAATTAAAGTATTTCAAATCTAATAGACTATTTACTGGATCCTTTTTCAAACAGTTATTACTTCTCATTTAGAAAACTCTCCTTTTCCTGGTTTTACTTGACAACACACAATCTAAATGCATTTTTTTCACCTATGGATAGTGATTCACCCTTCCCATGTCATTAATGTTTAGGTGTTCCCAAAATACTTTGTAAATATTGTTTATTACATTTTTACTCTTTTCCACAGATATTCTATATACTCCCATAGCTCCAGTTCATAATTTGTCGATTATTTTTACCTTTATATTTCCAATAATGTCTTCTCGCTTACTATTGAGTACTATACTCAAATTAGTAAACTAATACTCATCCGGTGAAAAACACCACCTTCTTGCAGACACCCACAAATTTGCTCTCTTTATTGAATATCTCCACCTTTGACAATGACACAATAGTGCATATACATATCATTTTATAAGTATTCACGATATTTATAGATACCCCCTTCCCTGCAATTCACTCCTATGATCCCCAAATGTTATTGGGATTCAAATAAAAAGCCCTATTCTTATAGTCATAATGTATAATAATTAATTATAGGTGAAAATATAGGAACAATCTACTTTTAAAAAAATGCATGTTTACTTTTCCTCCATTTTATTATTTGGATGAGTGGGAGTTTATCAGTGTTAATATATTAAATATGAATTTCTCATTGATTATCTGAGTATACACAAAGGCAGGTGTAATTATTTAATATTTTCCACACTGCTTTAGGACATTAAATTTAAAATAATTTCATTATTTTATTTATGCATGTAAATATATATATGTGTGTGTGTATTACACATACCATCATATGCCTAATGAAGATGATTTAAAATTTGCTAAATGCTGCATATTGTGTAATAAGTGTGGTAGGAAACAACATTTATAGTTTTACAACATGAACAGTTATAAAATAAAGCAATTGATCTCCCTGGAATAAAAGCTTACTTTTAGATGTAGTTTTTAAAATAATTAAATGCAACATTTCAGTACTTCCTTCAAGAAGAAATTATGTAAACCCATAGAAGAAAATTTGATGGTTTAGGCAGGAGAATGAAGCTGTATGACACCTGATAGGTGGTGTTGAATCCTATTGATACATTTAGTAACTGATTCTACAGATCAATAATGGCAATAATCATGGTGATTTACTGTCAAGGGAATATATTTTGGTGGTATTTAGGCCTTGACTGACAATATTTAAAAGACGAATTGAATAATCTGCCATGTTAAGCTTCTCATGAAGACTTTAATGTATCTTTGATTTGCCATAAGAAGAGTGAATTCCTTATTGTTTAAAAGTATTGTGTTGAATCAGAATATTTTATTAGATCTGTGCAGTGTTTATATGTTAAAAAAGAAAACTGAAGTTAAATTGCCTTTCAGTGAAGATTCCTAATATTGATCTTCAGTCCTTTTTTTTTTTTTTTTGAGACGGAGTCTCGCTGTGTCTCCCGGGCTGGAGTGCAGTGGTGTGATCTCAGCTCACTGCAAGCTCCGCCTCCTGGGTTCATGCCATTCTCCTGCCTCAGCCTCCCGAGTAGGTGAGATTACGGGTGCCCGTAAATCACTACTGGCAAATCACTTCACTTTATTTATTGGAGACTCCATTCTCTCATCTGTTAGATAGAGATTGTGCTGCCTACTTAACAGATTTGCTGAGTCCAAGGGGAAAATATAACTAGGGAATTATCTAAAAGATTGATATCATATTACAAATAAACAGCTAAAAGCTGACCTTGATTCCTGGATTATTATTTGAAATGACTTTAATCCCATTCCCAATAAAAAAATACAGACCTGTTTACATTATTATGATTGGGATATGATCATGATTTATTAGCTTTTATTTCAATAGAACTGTTGTAGCTTTACTTATTCTAACAATAACATTTATGGTGATTAGAACCTTGATCTTTTCTTTATCCAGCCTATCACTGATGGGCATTGAGCTTGGTTCCATGTCTTTGCTATCGTGAATTGTGCTGCAATGATCATATGCGTGCATGTGTCTTTATAATAGAATGACTTATATTTCTCTGGGTATATACCAAGTAATAGGATTGCCTAATGAATGGCATTTCTTCAAAGGCATTTCTGTCTTTAAGTCTTTGAGGACTAGCCACACTGTCTTCCATAATGGACGAATGAATTTACACTCCCACCCAATAGTGTACAAGGGTTCTGTTTTCTCCACAACCTCACCAGTATCTGTTATTTTTTGACTTTTGAAGAATAGCCATTCTGACTGGTGTTGGATAGTATCTCATTGTGATTTTGATTTGCATTTCACTAATAAACCGTTGAATACTATGCAGCCATAAAAAAGAAAAAAAAGACTATGTTCTTTGCAGGGACATGGATGGAGCTGGAGGCCATTATCCTTAGCAAACTAACACAGAAACAGAAAACTAAGAACTGCATTTTCTCACTTATGAGTGGGACCTAAATGATGAGAACATACGGACACATGGAAGGGAACAACACACACTGGGGCTTTTTGGAGGGTGGAGCATGAGAGGAGGGAGAGGATTAGGAAAAACAAATAATAGATACTTGGCTTAATATCTGGGTGGTGATATAATCTGTACAATACAGCCCCACTACATGAATTTACCTATGTAACAAACCTGAACTTGTACCCCTGAACTTAAAAGTTAAAAAAGAACCGTGACCTTGCCATCATCAATAACTGTAACTTCTTTATAATCTCCATTTCATAGATAGGACTTTCTGACTATCAGATAAATTGAAAGGCATAGGTTTGCTATCTACTCAATCTCTCTAGTTTCCTGATTTCAACAATCTTTGACCCAGAAAAACATCTAATCCATTGGTTCCATCATCTTTTGACTGTCCTGTTCCCCCTGAATATTTTCTCACCATCTGTTTCTCAATTTGTTTCATGGTCAAACACTATAATTAATCTGTTGCTTACAACTGCAAATCATTTTGCTGTATTAATTCTACAAAATCATTATCAAAAGCCAGTTAAATCTATCTTATTTCTAGTTTATGTATACCCCTCCCCACAAGAAGCTGAATGAGAATGGAGCATGCACTCTACCCTGGCATTTCAAATTTTTCTTAACCTATTTTCCTTTCTTTTTTTAAAAAAAATTGTAATGCTTACTTTTCACTTTATAATATTGTACATAATATATTCTGTATATTGCTGATGACCTATTTATTATGTATATTTCAAGAATGCAATATTTCATGGGGTAAGAATCTTTGTTTTTTGTTCATTGATCTATTCCAAGATGCAGTTTCTGGTACCTAGTGGGTCACTCCATGTCTAATGTTGAAAAATAAATTATGTATTTGATATTTTTTCTTATTCTACACATTATCTTGGATATTTTAGAATATTGTTTCACATTAGCCACACAGACTACGAAGACTGATTTATTGTCCTACAGTTTCTCTAGGTTTTCTGTGTATAAAGTTCTAAGTCACGTTTTCTTCTTATGCCTACTATTTGTTCATGGTAGGTATGTATATATTACTGGAGAGAACTCTTGCAGTATTGCTATATCTGCTCTGGCGAAGTCTTCTCATTTTTAGTTCTCCCTTACTTCTAGGTCATATCATTTTCCAGAGATGCATAATTATAAAGTACAGAAAAAATAATTTTTAGTATCATAGGAAAGATGTGAACTCATCATACTGTTAAGTTTTATTTTTATGTAAATGCAATTAATAGAAGTTTTTTCAGTGTTAATCTAAGATTTTTTTAAATAAACTGTGTAACTTACTTCTTTTTAACTCTTATTCAGTCTTTGCTTGACATAATAAAAACCTAGGTTATAAAAATATTGAAAGGTACATAGGTGAGGTATGACCTAATATTATTTGCATCTAGATCCATCTCGAAAATTAGAGTCTTTTAGTCTTAGACTAAAAATCATAATCAGTGAGTATATATTCATAACTACAAAGCTCTTTATAATCTTTTGAATTTGCCCACATAATTATTTCAGAATATTTTTACAGAATTGCTCAGGTGTTTAAGACAACTTCAGAAAAAGTAGCATAAGCAGATTAATTGCTCCGAGATTTTGTAATTATATAGAACTGTTCTTAATTAGTGGAAATCAGTAAGAAGCCTGTCCTGAGTAACAGAATGGACTGAATAGCAATATCCTTTACTTGTATCCACCATGTCTTTTTCTACTCCTGTTTTATGTGTAATAAATTAGAAGTGAATTAAATGAAGTGAAAACTCATTTCTTGATGGAGTAGAATATTTAACATTCCTATTTTTGTCTTAAAATTATGTAATTTAAAAAAATATTGACCAGTTAGTAATGTCAGTAGAAAAATCAGTCTAAGTACTTTTAAGAAAGTGATTAGTTGCTTTACTACTTAGTGGTTAGATGCAGGCTTATTCAGAACAACTTCACAGACTAAATCTGTTCCTAAAATACGAAGTTCTGGGGAGTAGGCAAATGTCAGTGTCTTGAACATAAATAGGCTAATATAAAGGACTTTCATGTTTGCTAAACTAATTACTTCTGACTTAATCTATATCTCTCAAAGTTCTGAACTTCATAGAAAAATAGCAATATACTCCCAGGTTGAAATATCATGTTTAATTCTGTAAGTATTTGCTGCATATCTTTAAATACAGAGTCACTGACTGCACTAATCACCTTTCTCAGACAGGAACAGAGATTTCTCAGTAGATGCCAGCAGGAATAGGTTCTAATAGGTTACGAATAGAGGATTAAATTGTAGAAGCACATAGTCCACCTTCCCATTGCCTTCCATGATTTTTGCCACAACTTAAAAGTAACATAGAAACTTGGAGTGGGTGCCCTAAAATGATCAATATTTTAATTCTTAACTACATAATACATTGAAGATTCAAAAGATAAATTAAATTCAATTACTGAAGAATACAAAGACAATAATGATTGAATATCTGAAATTGCATTGTAAAAATGCATACCTTTACAAAAATGTTAGGCATTCCTCCAGAGTGAATTCATAAAGAATAGGTGAAGCAATGGAAAGAGTATTTGACAGTTTAACGAAGATTGGCAATGTAAAATCTGAAAGACAATTTTAAAAAGCTAGGCGTACAAAAATTAAGGAAAAGATAAGCCAATGACAGGGAAGAGTTCTTGCAAAAACCCTGAAGTAGAAGTGAGCTTGATTTACTCAAGAGAATAATTGAACATCAGGGCTTTTGAACATAATTATAGAGGAGAAAAATGAAGCAGTGGAGAAGTAGGGAGTCATTAGCAGATATTAAAATCTGAGGTTTTCTAAAATTTAGAGATGCTAGCATAGGGGAAAGGAACTTAGAAAAGCTATTGAGATGAAGCAGCCAGTGAGGATAGAAAAAAAAAGAGGACATTAAGAGATGATGTTTCAAGTAAAATGAAAATGGTCTCCTCTGTAATGTGGCTGAACATTCAAATGAGACAAGATAAACGAAGTGGCAACTGGAATATATATATTCCTCCAACAAAGTTCATTGTCAAGTATAAGATTTTTAAAAATGAAGATTGATTGAAAAGATTTGAAAGTTTACTATGAATGAAAGAATATTAGAGCCAAATAGGTGCTATAAAAATAGCTTGAGTGACAGATCTATACTGCATAGAAACGTGAAGTATACTTTATAAGGGAAAATAGTCCAGATAATTAGGTCTATGATGAAACAAGGGGGTTGGATGTTGACGGACAACTAACGCTAAGATGTTTGGTAGGCAGCAAGCATGGACACTGAGGTTAGCTTGAGTAATGGCAGCAGTTTTAGTGAAAAGGGTTTTAAGTCAAGTGTCTAGTTGTCCATGGAAGAGAGAGTTTGGCCAGAAGTTAGAGAGAGGACAACAAACAGAAGGTTGTAGGATGGAAGAGAGGTTTTGTTAAGTTTTATAAAAAGAAGAGTACTAGTATAGAAATTCCAATGTAGAAAAAGAGAATCTTTTTTTAGAGAAATCTTCAAAAGGAGAGTTATTTCTGGAACTCTTAGATTATAGAATAAACTTTATAAGTATGTGGCATGGAAAATGTTACTCATATTAACACCCACTCCTCTTTGTGTCTGCCTTCCTGCTACACTCATGGTAGGGCAAGAAATAGGGGTAGGCTCCAAGGTGGTTTCAAGTCATTTCTCTGTCCTTTAAATTATCCTTCATTCAAGCATAATATTTGAAAAACATGTCTATAAAATTACTTTGTTTTGTTGCATGTATATGTGTGTTCCTGTGTAATCATGCCATTTATTTTAATTATAAAAATATTCACATGTTTTCAATAACAGAATTCTTGATTTGTATGTTTGTTGTGGTGAGAAATGTTTCTTAGAATTCAGAATGCTAAAAATATTTATAGTGACAATTATTCTACAATTTAAATTTAAATAGTATGAATTTTTCTCTTCAATTAAGTAGTGTGCAATAAAATTTAACACATGCTTAGAAAGCAATTACCATCATATAAGAAGGAAAGAGAATATTTTAATTCGTTTGTGACTTACTTTTTCTAAATAGTACAATCATTTTTCTTTTGAAATGAGGTTAAAAAACCAAAATCTAAGCTAACTATATGTAGTTATGTCCTAGATATCTTTGTTTAATGCATTGTTATAATTATGCTGGATAATCAAAGAAAAATAGGAAATTTGAAAGACTGATGAATAGAATACTATTTTAAGTCAAACAGTTATTGACTTATTTGTATTCTTTGTGGTTTCTCCAAACTAATTTTCACTTTTTACTTACTTGAACTGTAATGGGGACACCTAACTTATTTTAGCTGTGTAGATTAATTCCATTTAACACTCTTTCTCAAATACTTGTAGACTTCCATTTTTATCTCATAATTATTACCATAATTGAAGATAACTCCTATAAATTATTTATTATGGTGATCTACAGATATAGTGGGGAAAATGTATTACATTGAGCAATATAATGTCTATAATATATGTAGGATAATTTACTACATAAGATTTCTAAATATTACTTTCTGTTATGAACAAATTATTGTTACGTAAGACCAGTCAGGTCATTTGGGGAATCACCTAGCCATGCAGGACCATTACCTACAGTATTATTTTCCAGGAAACTGTGAATTTCTAAATAATTCAACTGCTAAGTCTCATATATTTTCTAATTCACAATATTTAGTAACTAGAGAATTGCATCATCTACCTATAAAAGAACACCAGAGACAGAACACATTCTTTTTCTTCTTACACAAACATTTCCCCAGCTTTATTGACATATAGTTGACAAGGTATATAATGTATACTTGATAAAATTATATAAATTTCAGGTGCACATAATGATTAGATATACATATATGTTTTGAAATGATGATCACAATCAATTTAGTTAACACATCCATCGCCTCATATAGTTATCTTTATTTTTTCTTGGGTGTGGTGAGATTATTTGAGATCCATTCTTTTAGTAAATTTCAGGTATAAAATACAGTATTATTAACTATAATACTTGGAAAGCGACTTTATAGCAGAGAAAAACATTTTATAGTGATATTGATAAAGCAAATTATTTAAAATAAGCTAATTTTACCTTCCTCTCCTAAGGTGGCATAGGCACACACAATAAATGTAGACATTAGCACACAATTGTTCTGGTGATATCCTATTTGGGAGAGATTTTTAAGGTCATAAAGTCTAACATTGCAGTGTTTTTTGCATCTTATAAACATCTCACTCCAGCCTTAGCTGCAACTCTTCTAAAGAGTAAATGTTCTACTCTTAAGAGACAAGGTCACTGGATTCAATCTACATATTGTTATTGTATGTATTTTCTTCCTCCATTGAATCATGCCAAATATTTCTAATTTTCTAAATAATTATATTTAAAAAGTCATAGACTTGTAAGTGCTTTCTTCCTCTAGCCATCGTACTACCATCTCCTCTACCATTTCCTAAATTTTATGGCTCTAATTGTTTACATCACCCTTAAACCAATTTTCCAGGTGAAAATAATCAGCACAGAAAATAGTTCAGTTATTATCTGTCTCCCTTCTTAACAATATATGGTTTTCCCAACAATTTTCCATTGTTAGACTCTTAGAATATTATTTCATTTTCTAAGCACCCTAAATTAAGACAGCTAATATTATGTTACTATCATGCAATCTAGTTTCTAGATTTAATCATTTGAGGGGGAATGAGTTGGGTTTCTTTTTCCATGTCCACCTTCTCCTTGGTTCCAGGTAATTGCTACCATACAATTGACATTGGTTCAGTGATCTCATCTACAAGTTCTCTCAGTGCATTAGGGGCAAATATTTTGTCATTTGCCTTGAACTGATTTAGAAAGCTAGTTGCTCTTGGCTGGGCATGGCGGCTCACACCTGTCATTCCAGCACTTTGGGAGGCCGAGGTGGAAGGATCAGTTGAGGTCAGGAATTTGAGACCAGCCTGGCCAACATGGTGAAAACCTGTCTCTACTGAAGATACAAAACTTAGCTGGGCATGGTGGCGGGCGCCTGTAATCCCAGCTAAGCAGGAGGCTGATGCATGAGAATCTCTTGACCTCTTGATGGGGAGGTTGCAGTGAGCTGAGATTGCGTCACAGCACTCCAGCCTGAGTGACAGAGCGACTCCATCTCAAACCCTTAAAGTTGCTCAGTTGCTTTGTTTGTTTGTTTTTCATAGAGATTTGGTTTCACCATGTGCAGGCTGGTTTCGAACTCCTGAGCGCAAGCAATCCACTGGCCTCATCCTCCCAAAGTGCTGGGATTATAGGAGTGAGCCACCACGCCTGGCCTCTCAATTGCTTTGAATAAGTGTTTTCTTATCAATACTGTTCTACTACTTTTTATTTGGATATAATTGATAGAAACAAATTATACCTAAATAAAAAGTGGGGGGAAATAGACTTGACAGATTTATAGATTTATTGCTGTTTTAGTCTTTAACATTTTACCATGTATTACAAGCAACAGATTTAGGACTGTAGTGTTCTTTCTTTTTTCCTCCAAATAGAGTCAAGAAAATCTTCTCCTATCCTTTAATTTTTTGCAAGTAGTAATTTAATCTGGGTTTCTATTCTCTGAACACTATTCTTAGGAGTTTATAGCATTCTTGTTCAATGTAACTGTGCCCTCTTTGTTCTTCTTTGTTGTTTTTCCAGAGCTTCATGTTATACATAATAATATATTTAAGTAATCCATCTTTTCTTCCTCATTTTCCAATTTGAAATTGCATTATTACATTATCAGAATATCATTTTAAGGAGCTTTATAATTTTTTATGTGATCTTCTCTTTAAACCTAGATTTTACTTTTAGAACCATATTTTCTCTGAAAGTTCTGAAGACTGTCATTTCTTATAATTTCCTTTCTTGGGTATTAATAGTAGTAAATCATTGTAGATTTGTTTTAGTATCTATTAGAAGCGAGTTGCTAATTGACAGTAAATAGTAAATGTTGTGCCCATATAGTAATTATTACATTCTTTATTGTTTCAACTTTTATTTTTATTTTTATTTTTATTTTTTGAGACGGAGTCTCGCTCTGTCACCCAGGCTGGAGTGCTGTGGTGCGATCTCTGCTCACTGCAACCTCCGCCTCCTGAGTTCAAGCAATTTCTGTGCCTCAGCCCCCGGAGTCGCTGGAATTACAGGCACCCGCCACCATGTCTGGCTAATTTTTGTATTTTTAGTAGAGAGGGGGTTTCACTATGTTGGCCAGGTTGGTCTCGAGCTCCTGACCTCAATGATCTGCACACCTTGGCCTCCCAAAGTGCTGGGATTACTGGCATGAGCCACTGCATTTTCCTTATGAATAGATTACTTTTTTGTAGTATATATACCCTTTTACTAAAAGAGTAACCATTCCAGTATGATAGCGTTATCTTAGAAGTATCTAATATCCAGATCCCCCCACCCCCGCCCATTGCATGGAAACCACTCTGTCCTTTTATCCTATCTTTGTGACACACTTAAAAACTCAAGGCTCTTTGAAAAACAGTTTTTCAACACTTAAGATGGCTAAACACAGTTATAATATGATCAGGCAATTCCATTTCTAGATACATATACCTAAGGGAAAATTAAAACATATGTCCACACAAAAATTTAAGTGTTCCTAGCAGCATTATTCATAATAGCTCACATTGACATCAACTGATGTGTAAACAAAATGTAGTTTATCCATACAATAGTATATTATTTGAGATGAAATAAAATAAGCTATTGATACATGCTACAATGTGATAAATCTTGTAAACATTATGATAAGTGAAAGAAGCCTGTTCACAATGGCCACATACTGTACAGTTCCCATTTATACAATATGAAATGTCCAAATTAGGCAAATCTGTAGAAGCAGAAAGTAGATGAGTGGTTGCTATGACTTGAGGTTGAGAGAAGGGACAGTTGAGGTGAGGGCTGGAGGATAGACGGATTTTGTGGGTGTAAATGAAAATATTCTAAAACTGATTGTGGCGATAGTTGTACTATTCCGTTAACATTCTAAAAGTCATCGGATTGCACACTTTAAATGGGTGGATTCTATGGTAAGTGAATTATATTTCAATAAAGCTGTTAAAAACGTTATCTACTTTCATATTATTTTTAAGAGATATTCTCTTCTCTGAAATAATTCAGTTTAGCAAATTTATTCTCAAAAATTTACAAATGTTGGATTAAAACAGAACTACTATATATTTAAATAAGCTCCACCCTTTCTATAACAAACGAATAGCTAGATAGATTGATAGATGAAAGACAGATAGGTAGATAGGGAGATAGATAAGACAGATAGATAGCTATAAAGAGATATAGACCAAAACAAATGAAGAGATGAAGTTGTATCTAATGGCTTAGGGCTTAATGCAACTTCCAGTATTCATGCTCTGATAAGTGAATACTAAATCTTGTAGCTGGAAAACTGAGAATGTAAAATAGATACAAAAACACAATAGAAGCAACATATAACTCAATATGCCGATCACTTTGTGAGTTTGAGGTGTTGCTTGGACATTAAATGAAGATTTTCATCAGGCACTTAGAAATATGATATATAGAAAAGAGGTCAAAACAAGAAGCAGTTCAAGGGAATTTGTGCTTTCCAAGTGTCACATAATGTCATCATATACCACATAATAAAATATTATTGGCCAGGCACGGTGGCTTATGCCTGTAATCCCAGCACTTTGGGAGGCCGAGGCGGGCAGATCACGAGGTCAGGAGATCGAGATCATCCTGGCTAACACAGTGGAACCCCGTCTCTACAAAAAATACAAAAAATTAGCCTGGTGTGGTGGCAGGCGCCTGTAGTCCCAGCTACTAGGGAGGCTGAGGCAGGAGAATGGCCTGAACCAGGGAGGCGGAGCTTGCAGTGAGCCAAGATCACTGCCACTGCACTCCAGCCTGGGCAGAGCGAGACTCCGTCTCAAAAAAAAAAAAAAAAAAAAAAAAAAAAAAAAAAAAAAATTCCATTTTAGTTTGTGCTTGATTTCAATTCGGTGAAAACTAATTTAATAGTTTATAGTAATAGTAAGTTAATAGTAATAGTAAATGTAATATAAGAAATACTCTATCAGACAAAGATTCAGGCTTATTTATTTAAAAATAAATTCAGAAGCATTGCTTAGAAAAATCAGGTGGTTTATGATGTAGTCTCCATAATGAGCCCAACAAATGGTGCTATTTATTAGAACATACTGTTATTCGATGTTATTCAGCACCTCTGTGGCCCACTGAGATCTACTACATGGCTTACAGTAAAACTCATGATCTAAACTTTGTGCTTTGCTTCTTATTCTCCAACTCTTCATATCTAATGACAGTAAATTATATTTAAAAATTGTTTTTATAATGAATTTAGTATATGTATAGCCATATATTTTTCAAAATATAATGGTAGACTCATCTTTTGTTTTTATTTCTTGGAATCTATAATGAGGCATCAACAAACATACCTGACAAGAAATACAGGTTTGCACAAAACAAATTCCATCACAAGAATGAATAAAATTCTCATTAGAAAAGTTAAAGGATCCCTAGGCCTGCTGACTGAAACACACTAACAAAGACAAACGTAAACAAAGAACGGGCAGTGAGAAATTTGGCGATTTAGTCACCAAACACAGAAAAAAATAAGATAAACATGGGCAACTGTTTTCAGCAGTCGTCTGTGGTAGGTTACATCATTGTGGAGCAGATATTCACTCTCCTTCCTTCCTACATGGGGGAAGTGTTCTTTCCCATCCCTTCTTTTGTCCTGGACATTTTCCATGAGAAGAGCGTGTCTTTGGCAGCCATCCCCTTGTCAGATTGAGTTCTGATTGGGAAGACTGGTGGAATCGAGCTGAATCCAGTCTGCAACCTGGAGGAAAATCATTAGGGTCACCTGCAGGTATGATACTGAAAAATAAATTTTAATCAGTATATATTACATAAATTTTAGCTTACCTTTTGTAGCACTACTGCAGCTAAAGATAACTAATTCAACGTCTAAAACTATGGCTAAGACACTAGAAGAGACAACATCTTCACTAAAAGAGCTAAAATATTCTGGTCTTATTGGCAGTTGCTTATTTTATGCAAAGATGGATACATCAAATCATCTTATCTTAATATCAGAAAATATTTAATAATTTTCTTTGTTCTAGTCACGTTTTTAAGGAGTCTACTGATATAACTTGGCTACTCATGTGGTGGAAAACAATGATAAATGTGTTATGCTAAAATCATTACCTGCAAATTGTTTGTTTTTTTTTTATTTGGAAGGAATAAAAAAAATTCCGTCTCATATTCTTGGCAAAATTCTCTGCTCAACATGTGAATTTATTCTTAACTTGAAGACCGTATCAGATTTCAGGGCGTGCAGGACTGAAGATCAAACTTGAGAATGTGTTAAGTTTTATAAGGAAACTAATGATCAACTGTACTTGATTCCAGTTTTAGCTATGGGCCAAGAGAAAATAGCTTATTTTTCTATACCATAGAAGCATAAATTATTATAGAAAACAACTCTGTAAATTGAGAAATTCTGATATGTCAGTGAAGTGTTAAATGTTGTATATATATTATTACTAGTATTTTCTTATTTTCGATCTAGAAATATGTAAAGTTTTGTTTAATAACGTTTTAAAAAGGTTTGATTCACTAATCAAATTTATGACTCTTAATCTGAACCAGGGAATGTAAACAAATAAACAAAAAGGGTAGTTGGAAGGAGCCTTACCAAAGATTTGGATAAAAGAAAATATCTCTGCAGAATTTCATTTGCTTTTCTGCTAAATTTAAGGCCATCTGTGTGTCTCTGTGTGTGTGTGTGTGTGTGTGTGTGTGTGTGTGTGTGTGTGTAGTTTCCTCAAAATTTGACAGAAGGCCCAAGGTAATCTTATAAATTAAGAGCTGTACAATATTGAGCTCAACAAAATGGCTATTGTGAGCCTGAACAGAAGCTCTGTATTTTTGAATCTGTGTTATCTTTTTTAAAACTCAATTTTGGTTTGGGTTTTGGGGGATAAGAAAATCATAGGAACTAGTCCTCTATTTTTCTTGTTTCTCAAAACGGGACTGCCTGACATCTACCTACCTGCAATTGGCTTCTTCTTCAAGTCTCCATGGTCTTGTCCAGAACCACATTACGACATCCTCATTTGAAAAAAGGTTTGGGTGTAGAATAGAATCCATGATCAATCATGCTCTATTCTAAATTGCTATATATTCAAAATAATATTATATCTAAATGTGGATTTATTTGATTATTTTATTGTCATAGGTCCATTATCTCAGATTTGGCTACAATATTTTGAGAATGAGAGAGAGACTTTCAGATCAGGAATATCCAGAAAAATAAATGAGTTTATGAGAATCATTTTTCAGTGGTCTCTGCGAAATTAAGAGTCTGCCTACAATTATTTAAGAGAGAAAATAAAGTGCTTTAAATAAATTAGTGAACACATAACTTATGTCAAATTCTTCCAAAGCTCTCAAAAGTTTAGATCTTTACACAATTTTGAACACCGGCTATAAACAATATCATTCAGGACTGGTTAAATCTATGTAAGACTAAGGTAGGATCTGTTATCAACAAATATATTGTATATCAGCTCTAATTTAGTGAATTTTGTTCAAGGATGAAATTAAATACAATGATTAAATAATTAAAATAAAGATAATAAGCAATCTGTTATGGGTTATTCAATATATATGTTACTAATGTGAAGATTGACTTTTGTTTTATAATTTTTATAGAAAATTTGTTTTAAAGGAGATTATATAAACATAGTAGATGATGTTTTATGAGAGACATGGTGTTATGTTTTGTGGTCATGTCATTGAACTATAATTGAATAAATTACATTTTTTAAAATTTTTAATTTTTGAGGGTATGTAGTATACATAAGTTGTGGGGCATGTAAATTATTTTGATTCAGGCATACAATGCGTAACAATCATAGCAAGGTAAATGGGGTATCTATCACCTCAAATATTTATCCTTTTAAAGTGTTCCAAACAATACAATTATACATTTTAGTTACTTTGAAATGCACAATAAATTATTGTTGACTATAATCACATATGGTGTTATCAAATACTTACTAATTCTAGCTATGTATTTGTACCCGTTACCCATTCCTATTATCCCTGACCCTTCCCAGCCTCTGCTAACCATCAACAAAGTAAAGCTATACCCCCCAAAATTGGAGAAAATTTTCGCAAAATATCATCTGTTGAGGGATTAATAAGAATATTTAAGGATCTCAGACAACTCTATAGGGAAAAAAAACAATAATCCAAATAATTCTGAAAATAAGTCATACAAATGCCAAATAGGTATACAAAAAGGTACTCGACATCATTGATAGTTAGAAAATGCACAGCAAAACTGCAGAAAGGTCGGGCGCAGTGGCTCATGCCTGTAATCCCAGCAGTTTGGGAGGCCGAGGCGGGTGGATCATGAGGTCAGGAGATCGAGACCATCCTGGCTAACATGGTGAAACCCCATCTCTACTAAAAATATATTTTAAAAAATTAGCTGGGCGTGGTGGCGGGAGCCTGTAGTCCCAGCTACTCGGGAGGCTGAGGCAGGAGAATGGCGTGAACCCGGGAGGCGGAGCTTGCAGTGAGCCGAGATCACGCTACTGCACTCCAGCCTGGGCAATAGAGCGAGACTTCGTTTCAAAAAAAAAAAAAAAAAAAAAAACTACAGCAAGATATTATCTCATTCCAGTTAAAATTACTTTTATCCAAAAGACAGGCATTAACAAATGCTGACAAGGATGTGGAGAAGAGGGAACCCTTGTATACAGTTGTAAGAATGTAAATTAGTACAACCACTATGAAGAACAGTTTGGAGCCTCCTCAAATAAGTAAGAATAGGTCTATCATATGATCCAACAATCCTACTACTAGGAATATACACAAAAGAAAAGAAATTAATATATCAGAGAGATTTCTGCACTCCCATGTCTATTGCAGCACTATTCATTCACAAGAGTCAAGATTTGGAAGTAACCTAAGTATCAATCGACAGAATGGATAAAGATAATGGAGTACATACACACGATGGAGTACTATTCAGCCATTAAAAGTGAGATCTTGTTATTTGCAACAATATGGATGGAACTGGAGAACATTACGTTAAGTGAGATAAGCCAGTAAAAGAAAGACAAACACAAACTTTACATGTTCTCATTCATTTGTAGGAGCTAAAATTTAAAACAATTGAATAAATTACTTATTATAATGGAACAAAAACATTAATATAAAACTTTAAAAAAATTAGTTAACATAATTGTACATCTTTATGAGGTAATATAAGTTTACATGTACATATTGTGTAGTCATCAAACCAATGTAATTAGCATATCCATCACCTTCAACAATTATTGTGCCTTTGTTGGCTTCTCAGCCTACTGACTAAGAACAAGTGGCCAGTTGCAGTGGCTCATGCCTGTAATCCCAGCACTTTAGGAAGCCTAACCGGGCAGATCACGAGGTCAGGAGATCGAGACCGTCCTGGCTAACATGGTGAAACCTCGTCCCTACTAAAAATACAAAAACAAAATTAGCTGGGCGTGGTGGCGGGCGCCTGTAGTCCCATCTACTTGGGAGGCTGAGGCAGGAGAATTACTTGAACCAGGGAGGCAGAGCTTGCAGTGAGCGGAGATCGTGCCACTGCACTCCAGCCTGGGGGACAGAGCGAGACTCTGTCTCAAAAAAAATAAAAAAATAAAAATAATAATAATAAAAAGAACAAGTGTAGTATCTGTTATTAGTTTAATACAAAACTCTTTAAATATAAAATTGTAGAATTATTAAAATTTTATATAGCAGACATTTTTGCTTGAGGAGGGCGTTTGGTTGACAAAGATGACCTGCAAACTAATTGTTAGCTCTGCTCTTGTAAAGTATTTGCATTGCTTTTTCTACTTCTAAAAGAGGCAAATATTTATACTTTTTCATAATTCATGGTAAGTGGGTCTTTTTGCTCTTTCCCAAATCATCAGTGATGACACAGAAAATAATCACATCACTCCCATACTGTCCATCAGCTTTTGAAAATTTGGCATACCTAAATTTTATTTATTGAAAATATAGATTTAGCAATTATTATAATGTCTAGCTTTATATAGTAAGCCTTTTCCAGATTTTGTTATATTTAACATTATAATTTTAATGTCTAAATAAGATTTTACTAATTTTGTGTTCTTGTTTCTATATTCTTATATTTTAAAAAGAGTAGTAATGTACAAATTTGAACTAATTTTTTTTTTTTGCACTTTAGGATAAATCTGTAGGAGAAGTTGTATTTGGTTTAAAGTATGAACACAGTTATAGCTCATTTTTAAATAACTATTTTTAGTCAGATGGGAATATATCCATTTACATTACTATGTGCAGTTTTAGATGTATTTGGAAAATACCAAATACTGAAATAGACAGTTCTAATTTTCCCTGTATGACATTTTTCTAAATAAAAGTGTGTATGAAAATTGGTTTTAATATCAATTTAAATATCATTCTAAATTGCTGAGTGGACCAAGTGAATCATTTAGAATGGAAATAATCCTAAATTCTTAAGATATGCTGCATATTTTCTTTTTTTCTTCATAGATTTGCTGTTATCTTTGCAAGTTAAAGTTAAATAAAAGATAAAATCATGTCGAGGGAGTTTAGGCATGAACAAATTATAACTAAGTGTATTTATAATATTTCACCTTTTCCCAGAGGTGGTCAGAGCAAATGAGGAATGGTTTCTAATTAGTTGGGTTGCGGATTTATCTATTTACAAATAGGAATTTAAGCTAATACTTAATGCTGCAGGTGCAGTAGCATAATTGTAACACTCAGCCAAATGATCACTTGGACAAAAGAAGGACAGCTTTGACCATCAGTTTCTGCAGCTGATAGAGTAGAGCCCTGCCATTTAATCCCCAGCTGGGCTTATTATAGAAAAATCACAGCAATGATTTTGTTAGTCTTCTATTAAGAGAGTGTTTATGGTTCAAATAATTTGCAGAATGTAATACATGTGCTTGAAACTTGCTAAAGAATTGGGTAGCACTTTTTGGGGTGGATTTCTATGTTAAAATTTGAAGGGATTTGGCCTGCAATATATCAGGCATATACTTATGTGACAAATGCTGCATCCTGCATGAGGCATGTAAGTAATTGGAGTAATATGACAATTTTGGGGTTTTTAAAAAATTCATCAAAATAGTCTTAGCCAGAGCAATCAGACAAGAGAAAGAAATAAAGGGCATCCAAATCAGTAAACAAGAAGTAAAACTGTCACTGTTTGCTGATGACCTGATTATATAACCAGAAAATCCTAGACTCATCCAAAAAAGATCCTAGAACTGATAAATGAGTTCAGTAAAGTTTCAGGATACAAATAACGTACACAAATCAGTAGTGCTATACCCCAACAGCGAACACACTAAGGACCAACTCAAGAACCCAACCCATTTTACAATAGCTGCAAAAATAAAAAATAAAATACTTAGGAATATACTTAACTAAGGAAGTGAAAGACCTCTTCAAGGAAGACTCCCAAACGCTGCTGAAAGAAATCATAGATGACACAAACAAATGGAAACACATCCCATGCTCAGGGATCATCGCATTTTCACAATCTGTATTGTGAAAATGACCATACTGCCAAAGGCAATCTACAAATTCAGTGCAATTCCCATCCAGATACCAAAATCATTGTTCAAAGAACTAGAAAAAACAATCCTAAAATTCATATGAAACCATTAAAGAGCCTGCATAGCCAAAGCAAGACTAGCAAAGAGAGCAAATCTGGAGGCGTTGCATTACCTGATTTCAAACTCTACTATAAGGCCATAGTCACCAAAGCAGCATGGTACTGGTACAAAAATAGGCATACAGACCAATGGAACAGAATAGAGAACCCAGAAGTAAAGCCAAATACTTAGAGACAATTGATCTTCAACAAAGCAAACAAAAACATCAAGTCAGGGAAAAACACCCTATTTGACAAATGGTGCAGGGATAATTGGCAAACCACATGTAGAAGAATGAAACTGGATCGATGTCTCTCACCTTATACAAAAATCAACTGAAGATGCATCACAGACTTAAGTCTAAAAACTGAGACCGTAACAATTCTAGAAGATAACATTGAAAAAAAAAACCCTTCTAGACATTTGCTTAGGCAAAGACTTCATGACGAAGAATGCAAAAGCAGGCTGGCCACAGTGGCTCATGCTTGTAATCCCAGCACTTTGGGAAACCTAGGTGGGAAGATCACCTAAGATCAGAAGTTTGAGACCAGTCTGACTAATATGGTGAAACCGTGTCTGTACTAAAAATACAAAAGTTAGCCAGGCTGTGGTGGCATGTGCCTATAATCCCAGCTACTCAGAAGGCTGAGGTGAGAGAATCACTTGAACCCAGGAGGTGGAGGATGCAGTGAGCCAAGACTGTGCCACTGCACTCCAGCCTGGGTGACAGAGGGAGATCCTTTCTCTAAATAAATAAATAAAACCCGAAAGCAAATGCAACAAAAACAAAGATAAATAGATGGGACTTAATTAAACTAAAAAGCTTTTGCACAGCAAAATAAATAGTCAACAGAGAAAACAGACATTCCACAGAGTGGGAGAAAATCTTTGTAATCTATACATTGGACAAATAACTAATATGCAGAATCTACAAGGAATTCAAACAAATCAGCAAGAACAAAACAAACAATCCCATCAAAGTTGGGCTATGGATCTCTTCCTTACGCCTTATATAAAAATTAACTCAAGTTGGATTAAAGACTAAAACGTAAGACCTAAAACCATAAAAGCCCTAGAAGAAAAGCTAGGCAATACCATCCAGGACATAGGGATGGGCAAAGACTTCATGACTAAAACACCAAAAGCAATGGCAACAAAAGTCAAAATAGACAAATGGGATCTAATTAAACTAAAGAGCTTCTGCACAGCAAAAGAAAATATCAGAATTAACAGGCAACCTACAGAATGGGAGAAAATTTTTGCAATTGATCCATCTGACAAAAGGCTACTATCCAGAATTTATAAAGAACTTAAACACATTTACAAGAAAAAAAACAACCCCATCAAAAAATGAGCAAAGGATATGAACAGAACTTCTCAAAAGAAGACATTTATGCAGCTAACAAACTTATGAAAACATGCTCATCATCACTGGTCACTAGAGAAATGCAAATCAAAACCACAATGAGATACCATCTCATGCCAGTTAGAATGGCGATCTTTAGAAAGGAAACAACAGATGCTGAAGAGGACGTGGAGAAATAGGAACACTTTTACACTGTTGATGGGAGTGTAAATTAGTTCAATTATTGTGGAAGACAGTGTGGCGATTCCTCAAAGATCTAGAACTAGAAATACCGTTTGATCCAGCAATCCCATTACTGGGTATATACCCAAAGGATTATAAGTCATTCTACTATAAAGACACATGCACAGGTATGCTTATTGAAGCACTGTTCACTATAGCAGTCTTGGAACCACCCCAAATGCCCATCAATGGTAGACTGGATAAAGAAAATGTGGCACATATACACCATGGAATACTATGCAGCCATAAAAAAGGGTGAGTTCATGTCCTTTACAGGGCCATGGATGAAACTGGAAACTGTCATTCTCAGCAAAGTAACAGAAGAGAAAACCAAACACCGCATATTCTCACTCATAAGTGGGAGTTGAACAATGAAAACACATGGACACAGGGAGGGAAACATCACACACTGGGGCCTGTCGGGGTGGGGGGCTGGGGGAGGATAGCATTAGAAGAAATACCTAATGTAAATGATGAATTGGTGGGTGTATCAAACCAACATGGCACATGTATACCTATGTAACCTGCACATTGTGCACATGTACCCTAGGACTTAAAGTATAATAAAAAAAAGTTTTGGCTATGGACATGAATAGACAATTCTCAAAAGAAGATGTAAAATGGCTAACAAACATATTTTTAAAAAGTCCAGCATCACTAATTATCAGGGAAATGCAAATCAAACCCACAATATGATACCACCTCACTCCTTCAAGAATGGCCATAATCAAAAAATCACAAAAGAATAGATGTTGTCTTAGATGTGGTGAAAAGGAAACACTTTCACACTGTTGGTGGGAATGTAAACTAGTACAACCACTGTGGAAAACACTGTGGCCATTTCTTAAAGAACTGAAAGTAGATCTACCATTTGATACAGCAGTCTCACTCCTGGGTATCTACCCAGAGGAAAAGTCATTATACGAAAAAGATACTTGCCCAGGCATATTTATAGCAGTACATTTCTCAGTTGTAAAAATATGGAACCATCCCAAATGCCCATCAGTCAACGAGTAGATAAAGAAAATGTGGTATACATGTGTGTGTGTGTGTGTGTGTGTGTGTATGTACATATGTATCTCAGATGTATGAGAAATTATTCCTTTATCTTAACAAAAAGTATTGTGTATTATTTGTATGTGCAGTTTTCAACTAATGAGAAACAATTCTGTATAAAGGAAAAAATGTGACACTTGGATGTAGAAAACTTGCTTTTATTCACCTTCAGTTTTACTACTTAAGAAACTGTTGTAAACTGATTCATGTTTCTTAAATGAAACTCCAACATTCAAAGAAATTTTTGACTGAAACTTCTAAAATAATAAATACTTTTGTAAAATAAAATTAAAAATGTGGTTCATTTCATGTCTTTTTATGTTTTCAGAGATCATGAGACTGAACTATTTTTTTATTTTTCTAATGTTACTTTTAATTGACAAATAATAATTGTACATATTCATGGGATACATAATGATGTTTCAATCCAAATAATGTATAGTGCTCAGGTCAGGATAATTAGCCTATCTGTCTTTCAAATATTTATCAGTTCCTCATGTTGGGAACATTCAATATCCCTCTAGCTATTTGGGACTGCATAATATATTACTGTTAACTGTAGTCATCCTATAGTGGTTTAAACATTAGCTATCATTCTTCCTATGTTGCTATAATTTTAGGTCTTATAACAAATTTCTCCCTATCCTTGCCTTCTCCCTACCCTTTCCACCTCCAGTATCCTCTGTTCTAATGGTCACTTCTGTGAGATCAACCATTTTTAGCTTCCACATATGAGTCTGATCATGCAGTGTTTAATTTTCTGTTCCTGGCTTATTTCACTAGACATAATGTCCTCCAGTTCTATCTGTGTGGCTGCAAATTTCAGAATATCTTCTAAATATAAAAATTTTATTTAAAAGTAATATGTTTTCTTGGCAAATCTTTTACACAGAATTTGAGAGTTTTTTTGCTGCACTTTTATGCTGCAAATTAAGTTCAATATAATATATTGAACTTTTATATTTTATAATTAATTAATTCAAAATTGTCCCATATCTTTGGGTGATTTTTTTTGACAGGTGCAATTTTTATGAATAAAATAAATGACATCCAAACCTAAGATGAATGTTTTAACAAATGTAGTCATCTATGTAACTAGCACTTCAGTCACCATATGACATGTTCTATTACTTCAGAAAGTTTCCTTCTGCAGGCTTAAAACCAGCTATCCTATAATCATCATATATACTACATTATCATCTGTATCTTTTGTCCATTCTTCAACTTCAAATAAATAGAATCGTACTATATAAACCCTTTAGTTTTGGGTTCTGTTTTGGCACATGTTTTTGATGTGTATCCATTAGTGTAGTTTGTTTTTTTGCTGAGTAATACCCCCCTGTGTAAATGTGTCACAATTTAGACGTCTAGTCTTCCACTTAAGCATATTTAGATTGTTTCCAGTTTTCAGCTTTTATGACTAAATCTTCTAAAATTGTTTTCCCCTAAATGTATATTTTAATTTTTCTCAGGAGTAGAATTTCTGAGTCATAAAATGGTCATATGTGTAAATTTTAGGTGCCTCATAGCTCTTCAAATAGTCATCCCATTTTATACCTCCAGGCAATATATGAGAGTTCTTGGTGCTCCACATCTTAGCTAGGATTTGATGTCAACCAGTCTCTTTAATTTAGATATTCTAGTACATACAAAATAATACCTCAGTGTAACCTCTGTTTGTATTTCCCTTGATTAACTGATGCTGAGCACATCTTCATGTGCTTATTGACCATTAATTAGTCTTATTTGTTAAATGTCTCAAATATTTTATACAGTTTTACATTGTGTTATTCATTTTTTAAAAAATTCATTTTAGGTTATATGTATGTGTGTGTCAAAGTGTGTGTACATCTATTTGATATATGTATGTCTATATATTCTGAATACCATCTCTGTTTCATGCATTGCATATATATTTGCCTATTTAGTGGTTTATCTTTTCATTTTCTTTTGGTATCTTTTCATTAGAAATGTTATTTATTTTGAGTAAGTAACATTTAATATATTATGTAACATTTAATATATCATTTTGTTATGTTTAGTATTAAATTTCTGAAAACATTCTATGTATTCTACTAGAATTGTCATAATTTTATCTTTTATGTTTAGAGCTAAGCTATATCTCATTGATATTTTTATGTCAAATATGTAGGTATGTGATATTATGCACATGGTTTTAATTCAGTTAATTGTTCTTCCAGATGTTTGTACCATTCCAGCATCATTTAAATCGTTAAGTGAAAAGCCTTTCCTTACTAGCTAGCCAGCTTTGAAAATCCACTGATAGGGTTTGTGTTAACATATTTTTGTTCTTTTTTTTCCTTTCTACTGATCTCTTGATATTAATACCTACTGTGGCTTTATATGAAGTCATGGAATAATATGTAGTAAGTCCTCTAACACTGTTCTGTTACTGTTGTTATTGTTTTCTCAGGGTTACTTTGAAATATTCGAGATTTTATTATTTTTTAGTAGCCTAGATTTCAAGATTGTTTTGACTATCAGTTTTTGAATCAATTGTCAATATTTTTAGTAATAAAATGATGGATTTTTGATTGGAAATATATTAAATCTATAAGCCAAATTGGAGATTATTGATATATTAACAAAAATGAGTTTTCCAGTCCATGAATGTATGCACATTATAAAATTCATTCTTAAGTATGTCTTTTTTTTTTTTTAAGGTTCAGTTTCAGGGGTATATGTTTGTTACATAGGTAAACTCCTGTCATGGGGGTTAGTTGTACAGGTTATTTTATCATCCAGGCATAAAGCCCAGTACCAGTAGTTATCTTTTCTGCTCCTTTCCCTCCTGTCACCCTCCACTCTCAAGTAGACCCCAGTTTCTGTTGTTCTCTTCTTTGCATTAATGAGTTCTCATCATTTAGATTGCACTTGTAAGTGAGAACAGGACGTATGTGGTTTTCTACTCCTGTGTTAGTTTGCTAAGGATAACCACCTCCATCTCCATCCATGTTCCCACAAAAGACATGATCTCCTTTTTTATGGCTGCATATTATTCCATGGTACATATGTACCACATTTTCTTTATCCAATCTGTCATTGATGGACATTTAGGTTGTTTCCATGTCATTGCCATTGTAAATACTGCTGCAATGAATATTCGTGTGTATGTCTTTATGGTAGAATGATTTATATTCCTCTGGGTATATTCCCAAGTAATGGGATGGTTGGGTCAAATGGTAATTCTGCTTTTAGCTTTTTGAGGAATTGCCATATTGCTTTTCACAACGGTTGAACTAATTTATACTCCCACCAAGAGTGTATAAGTTGTTCCTTTTTCTCTGCAACCTCGACATCACCTGTTATTTATGACTTTTATATAATAGCCATTCTGCTGCTCTGAGATGGTATCTCATTATGATTTTGATTTGCATTTCTCTAATGCTCAGTGATATTGAGCTCGGCTGCATGTATGTCTTCTTTTAAAAAATATCTGTTCATGTCCTTTGCCTAATTTATAATGGGGTTGTTTGTTTTTCTCTTGTAAATTTGTTTAAGTTCGTTATAGATTCTAGGTATTAAACCTTTTTTCAGAGGCATGGCTTGCAAATATTTTCTCCCATCCTATAGGTTGTCTGTTTATTCTGTTGATAGTTTCCCTTGCTGTGCAGAAGCTCTTAACTTTAATTAGATCCGACTTGTCAATTTTTGCTTTGGTCGCAATTGCTTTTGATGTTATTGTCATGAAATCTTTGCTAGTTCTTAGGTCCAGGATGATATTGCCCAAGTAGTCTTCCAGGGCTTTTATAATTTTGGATTTTACATTTAAGTCTTAATATATTTATTAAATTTGTTAGGGTTTCAGGATACAAGGACAATATAGCAGCAAACAATGTAAAAGTAGAATTTGAAAAATAATAGAAAACAGTCTAATTCAACACTTTACCATTATGTAATGCCCTTCTTTGTCTTTCCCGATCTTTGCTGGTTTGAAGTTCAAAAAAGACGAACTTAATGGTACAATAGGTATTGTAGATTTCAGGACTTTCTGTATAAAATATTTTGTATATATGAATAGATCATTTTTTATTTTCAGTCTTTAAACATTTTATTAATATTTTCTTCTGTTGCTTCACTTCACTCGCTAGGACCATCAGGACAATGCTGAACAGAAATTGTCAGACTGATCATCACAACTTTTTCTAGATTTTAAAAGGAAATTGTTCTTTATTTCAACATAAAGTAGCATGTTAATGCCAAGTTTTAATATGTGTTATCAGATTGAAATTTTTTTGTGTATTTCTACATTACCAAGAGTTTTTAGCAAGAGTTTTTGTTGAGTTTTAATTTAAAAATCATTTGTTAATTTAATCTGATTTTTTTATTTCTCTTTTTACCTTAAGAGATTAAACTGACTACAGATTGAATATAAACAAACAAACAAACAAACAAAAACTCTTAAATGCTGTGGATCAGCGCCACTTAGTAATTTGTGTACTTGGATTCAATTTGCTGAAATTTTGTTAGACATTTTTGCGTCAATATTTATGAGGGATGTTGATCTGTAAAAGTATTACAGTGCCTTTGACAGATTTTGATAGCAGTGTTATTCTGGCCTAATAAATCAAACTCAGGTGTGATCCTTGCTTTTCTATTTCTTAATAACATTTATAAAATTGGTGGTTTTTTCCTTCCTTAGTGAAATTTACCAGCAAAGTAACAGGCCTTATATTTCTCTTGTAGAAATATTTTAATTTCAAATTAATGGTATTTTGTTCTTGTAGGGTGATAATTTTCTCTGTGCTAAGAGTTAATGGACTCTTAGCTGATCACCCAGTTACTCAGCGAGGTCTCTTCACTCTGGCAGAGCTGGAACTCCAGTGTGTTTTAGTGCAGCATGACCACGGGTATTACCGTTCAACATTTAGGCTTTATCAGTGGTAACTATTAGTCCTCATGGAGTTTTTGCCGCTAGGCCTACACAGTTTAGGCTTCAGCTTAGAACACATAATGAATTCTTATGCAGATTTCTGCCCACCTTTTACCTTTCATGATTTCCTCCTCTTGGGTAAGCTGCCTTATTAATCTGATACACTTCAGCAGTCCAGAACTACACTCTTTCCCTTCTCTGCTCTTGGAGATGACTCTTTTGTCTGAGATTCACTTTGCTGTGCTGAAAAAGAAAAGTGTTTCAAGGAAGATACCAAGGAAAATCACAGGGCTCATTTATGTATTTCTCTTCTTTCAAGGACTACAGCTTTGTGCTGCCTATGTTCAATTTCTGAAAATAATTAGAGCACATATATTCTGTGTGAGAAGGCAAATCCAGACAGTTAGTTTGTATGACTAGAAGCAGAAGTCTACATGGAGAATTTTACTTAACTATGTTATAGTTTCTTTAATTATTTCAAGACTATGTTTAGTGTTCCACAGATCTTGTTCTATAAATCTTTATCATCTTAGAGCTCTGATATTACTTAGAATTACTATTCCTTCAAATAAGAGATTAGAAACAGGGTTATATTTGAGGTAGGTTGACTTAATTTTCTGGGAACCAAAGCATATTAAATTGACCAGTTTTAACACACTTCTATGTATGCACAAAGATATATATTTACATTCTGCAAAATCATTCTTTCCTTTTTGAATTTGAAAAGGATCTTTGGTATACAAATATTCAATAGCCAGCCTGAAGGTTCATTTGAATTCATTTAATGTTTAGATTCACTACATGAAATGATCCAGAAGAGAGTACTCAAATATAAGTATCTATAACGATGGAAATATACATCTCCACTGCCCAAGATGGTAGTCATGAGTCAATATTGATCATGTGAGACGTGGCAAGTGTTACTCAGGGACTCAATATTTAAGTGTATTAAGCTTTAATTAATGTAAGTTTGAACTTAGCAAAACATGTATAGCTTGTGGTTACTGTTTTGTTCAGTGCCAATATAGAACATTTCCATGATTACAGAAAGTTATCTTAGAATACTCAGTTCTGGACTATTTTATCTGGCTAAATTAAATGTTAAAATATTACAAATTCATCTTCAGGCTGACTGTTGAATATTTTTATAGCAAAAGTCATTTATAAATTTAAAACTCAAATAATTATCTTTTTCAATATGTAAAATATGTCTTTACATATTCTACTCCCTCCTTACATACATATTCTGATGTAACATAGGTATTCTCTTATTCATGCACATTGAAATGACAACATAAATAATTTTACTAAGTGTCACCATATAAAAATAATAAACTTTGAACAAAATCAGATTATATCACCGTG
Source organism: Gorilla gorilla gorilla (assembly GCF_029281585.2). Taxonomy (NCBI): domain Eukaryota; kingdom Metazoa; phylum Chordata; class Mammalia; order Primates; family Hominidae; genus Gorilla; species Gorilla gorilla. The sequence continues at coordinate 26,228,402 of NC_073246.2, forward strand.
GATATTTCTATTTTGAACTAACTTTGATGATAATTTTAATCTATATCCTAGATGAACTTTAAATCAATAAAATCTCTCAATGGTGTTATAAATCTCAAGCCATTAGCCACTGATTATCCCATTTTTATTCTTTTCATATTAATTTTATTGCCATGTATGAATGCTGTAGCATCCATGTTTAAATACTAGATAACAAAATGCACTGGCATCAGATACAATAAGGATGAAATGAGATATAATTAGGACTCTGGTAACACACATAAAATTGGAAAGATACCCTGAAATTCAAGCCAAGAAGATATTTATCCAGCTTATTTTATTTTGAGACAGAGTCTTGCTCTCTCACTCAGGCTGGAGTGCAGTGGATCATTCTAGGCTCGCTGCAACCTCCGTCTGCCAAATTGAAGTAATTCTCATGCCTCAATCTCCCGAGTAGCTGGGATTACAGGCATGTGTCACCAAGCCTAGCTAATTTTTGTAGTTTTAGTAGAGACGGGGTTTCACCATGATGGCCAGGCTGGTCTTGAACTCCTGGCCTCAAGTGATTGGAACACCTCGGCCTCCTAAAGTGCTGGGATTACAGACGAGAGCCACTGAACAGCTTTGATCCAACTTATTTGAATGAAGGAGTTACATATTTTACATTAAATCTGTTATTGTGATAATTCTTCATGTTATTTTCTGTGTATAGATTTATATATAATGTAATTTTAATTTTTTTTCACAGGAGAGTATAAATAACAATTATTTTATAAACAGGATAATAAAAATAAGACAAAAATTGTTGAAATGTCCTCATTTGACTACTAACTTTTTACATGTTTGTTACTTTGAAGCTGTTATCAATACTTGTGATGTATTACAATTAAGTAAAGATTTAAAGATGCCATTTTAACTTATTATGACACAAAGTCTATAAATTCTTATATTTTGAGATTTGTATTTAAATAACTTGTGAAATTTAATTTTAAAATAAAATTTCTTCTATGGATTGGTCTTCAATCATAGCATAAAAAGGAATATAACAGTGTGGCACTATAACTTCTATATTGAATTTCTATATTATTTAACACAAAATTATAATTTTGCTAATGAATTGTAATGTTTTTAAAAAGCTAGGTGAATTTTATTAAATTCATTACATGGCGATAACACAGAGAAAACATTTTGGGGATTCTTTTAAAATGGTATGTACAAAAGCTTAAAAGTTGTTATGTACTGGCAGAGATAAAAAAGTAAAACAAAAAAAAAGCTTAAAAGTTTGCTTTACTATTTATAGGCTTATAAGTGTAAGTGTGCCAGAAAATGAAAAAGAAAGGAGAGAAATTATAAATAACTGTGTGGAAAACACAGATAAAGCATAAAGATAGAATATAAAGATAGAAGCATTTTAATATGAGGCAGTGATGGCTTTTTGAAGAACCCCAACTAAGGACCTACTTTTAGTTAATAAATAATGTGTTTCTAATCTCTATATTGTCCACAGCAACCTTTTTAGGACGTGGAGCAGTGACTATGAGTGCCAGAAGGCAAGAGTAGAAGCAATTGTAAAATCATGAACACTAGTTTGTAAAATCCTCACTGAGATATAATATCTGTTTGCCTCTACCTTAGAATTATTAATGTCCTGAGGGCTGGGACTATGTCTGTTTCCGTCATACACAGCACTAATCCCGGATGGTCAGTCTAGATGCTTAAGAAATATCTGTTGAATTGACTGACCTGAACAATGGTATTAAAAAGTGGCAGAAAGTTTACTGTTAGAATTTAAGTACAAGACTGGTGGTAACAAAATCAAAAACAAAAACCAACAAACAAAAGCCCAACAACAGCAGTAGCTAACTCAACAGAAACAATTGGACAAAAGCTGCACCACTAGTTGTGATAAAAGAATCAAGACTGTTAATGATAATGGCAGATTATCACTGCACTGTGATACTGTTGGCTGCACTGTGTATTAAAACATCCATAGTAATTTAATGTCAGTGGAGTGAGTGGCACCAGATGTGATCAGTGCAAATGGAGGCATCGGCCACAGTACAGTTACATAAAAAGTAATCTAAACAGGACCAGCATCAAGGGTCATACAATAGTGAAGCACTAGACTAGAAGAGAGGGTATTAAAGACTCAAGTGATGTTGGATTGGAGACACTCTAGATGTCATGGTTTAAAGGCACAAGGCAAATTTTGAAGAAGGAAGTAGTAGGGGGAAGACACTGAATCAGAAGATATATTTAGGTAATATTATTAAATATAAAGTTATATTTATAAGATGTAATATGTAATTTATTATGTTTATATATTAAATCAATATATGATGCATATTATATATATTAACATTTCATATAATATAATGTATATGTGATATATATATTATAATATATGTATAGTATATGTTTGCCTGCACCTTAGGATTATAAATTTCCTCCCAGCATAAGAAAATAATTTACAGAAAAGTCTTTGCATTTTCCATACGCATTGGAGAAGTTGAACTCCCCTAGCCAGTGTGATGCTAATTAGGTTCCCATAGATAATGCATATATTCTAAAATTATGTTTAAGAAACGTGTTTTGGCCAGACACAGTGGCTCATGCCTGTAATCCCAGCACTTCGGGATCACCTGAGGTCGGGAGTTCGAGACCAGACTGACCAACATGGAGAAACCCCATCTCTACTAAAAATACAAAATTAGCTGGGCGTGGTGGCACATGCCTGTAATCCCAGCTACTCGGGAGGCTGAGGCAGGAGAATCCCTTGAACCCGGGAGGTGGAGCTTGTGGTGAGCCGAGATGGCACCATTGCACTCCAGCCTGGGCAACAAAAGCAAAACTCCATCTAAAAAAAAAAAAAAAAAGAAACACCTTTCATTTATTCCAAGGTGTTGAAAAGAAACTTAAGCCTTTCTCTGTTAATTCATCTATTTGCTCATGTTATGTTTATTATTATTTTTTACCGACTTTACTTTTTAGAGGTGTTTTAGGTTACAGCAAAATTGAGAGAAAAGTACAGATTTCTTATATATCGTCTAACCCCACCTCCCACACATATGCATAGCCTCCACTATTATGCATATGCATCGCCAAAGTGGCACATTAGCTGCAATTGATAAACTTACATTGACACATAATAGTCACTAAAAGCCCATAATTTACATCAGGGTTCACTCTTTGTGTTGTATATCATATGGGTTTGGACAAATGTATAATGATGTGCATGTACCATTACAGTCTCAGATACTTTCACTGCCCTGAAAGTCCTCTGTGCTCTGCCTGTTCATTTCTTTTCCAGTCTAATCCCTGGCAACCACTGATCTTTCTACTGTCTCTGTAGTTTTGCCTTTTCCAGAATGTGATATAGTTGGAATCATAACGTATACGACCTATTCAGATTATCTTATTTCACTTAGTAATATGCATTTAAGCTTCCTCTGTGTCTTTCATGGCTTGATAGCTCATTTGTTTTTAGTGCTGAATGATATTTTATTGTCTGAATATACCACAGTTAACTTATGTATTCACCTCCTGAAGGGGATTTGGATATTTTTGATTGATGCGTAAGCTGTACATATTTGGGGGGTTACATTGTTAATGTGTAGAATATGTTCAAAATAATAAGGTCAATGCCAATAATATTTTGAGGATCTAAGTAATGGGATAGACAGAACATAGCATCGTGTGTGTGTGTGTGCGTGTGTGTGTGTGCATGTATTTATGCAGCCTAAAACTAGTAGAATCGAGGTCATGCAATTATTATAAGTCATTTGTAGAAACGTGCAAGTGATAATGTTAAAAGTTAAAATTATCTAAATATACATGTATATCATCCATAGAGGAGAATATTAACATCTCCTTTTTTTGCAAAGATCTTACAGTTCAACGGTACCACCATTAAGAGTCTTGAACTATTGCTACCACCAAAATTAATTGCCTATTCATTTCTGTTGCATTAAATGTCTCCTGCTAACATTAACCTGATTCTGTCACCAACATTTTACATATTTATTTAAATACACCTGAGGAAATATGCTGAATGTAGTTTAGGGTCATGTGGCATAGGATATTCATTTATTTATTTTTCCCCCCTAGTAAATCCTAAAGAAATAATTACTGGGTGGGTTATGTTTAAACTAAGTATAATAAATGTGCAAATTTCAAATGTTATGAAAGCTGAAAGCAAAGCTTCTATATTGTGGTAATAGCTCTAATGTGCCAGAATGACACATGGAATATTGTGACAGAGTATAGAGCTGGCAGGTAATACAATTTCTCAAAGAATTTAGGTTACAAAGACCTCTGCAAATCAGGTATAAGTACTTAGTTCAGAATAACATTTTTTCTGAATCAATATTTAAGCGATAAAATAAAACATTAATACACAAAGAGAGGTTAGGTAGTATTTTCACATGAACAGTTAATGATCTTGGTACCCTCATGGCTTGGAGAAACATCAAGCCCCAGAAATGTAATTATTTAATAATTACAAAGAAACTTTTAAAAATATGTTTTATTAAAAAAAATCACAAGTTGCGTTACAGAAAGTTTAATGGATAATTAGACCCCTAACCTTTTCTGATATAGCCTACCTTAGGCATATACTCAAGTCTTTTGGAGAAAAGATTATAAACAAAAAGGCAAGTAAATTTTTCAACAGTTGCTCTTATTTTCCACCACCCTAAGCCGTTGATCTGTGTGGAAAGGAGCTCATGTTTAGTTGCTGTTTGCTCTTTTCTTGGCTTTTCCTAGCAAAACAAGCTCTAGTTTATGAAATCATTATAACGTAATACAGTTCTAATAAATCATGATATTTTGATCAGATCATTAGCTGAAGTATCAGAAGATAATATATATCCCTGATATGTCCTCATATGCTTAAAAAGAAGAGAACCTGGATTATATGAATCTGGAGGTTAATTATTGGTTTCTGGGTGCATCACAAGGAAAGATTTGCTGAGGGTGAAAGAGAGGATATTGAGTAGTGACACTTTGATAGTGACACTGTGGATATTGTATTCAACATGTTCTTAAATGTTAAGTAGAAAGTGTATTTTAACAACTTAAGGGTTTTTTGTTAACTTTCTATTTTAGATTAATTTAAGTGAATATCCAAAAACGTTATTTCCCAACTCATCAACAGTAGCTTAAGTATTTGGTAAAAGGAAATAACAGTAGAAAGATACTTGAATTGGCTATCAGAAGTCCTAGGTGCAAGTTAGTTGGCTCAGCTAACTCATACCCACTTTACTGAATTCACATTCCCAAAGTGGATATATATAATTTCAGTAACTCACTCTAGGTCGTCCATGGCTTCACGGTCTGTGGCAAAAGAAAAACTGAAGGAACAGTATAAATTTGGTAAATAGCACGTGAAAGGTTATATAGCTCCAAACTAGTTTATTAAACTAGTATAAATCAGAGTAGAGAAGAAATAGAGGATGAGAGAAAGTGAAGACAATTCTTGATTTAAAATATTATATTAATCTTACATTAGAAATTTCCCATCCTCCAGATTTTCCTCCACAGCTGTACTGCTTATACTCTATACTATTAATATGATTCAGAACAGTTTTGTTTGCTTGTTGTTTGTTTTTATTAGGGAATATTTAACCCAGATATGAACTCAAGTCACCCTATCATTTGAGATTAAATGGAATTTGGATTTAACTCCCATCCCACATGCACTGGGTCTTATCAACACATCTTTCAATCTTGCAGGGGTCTGGGGTATAGGTATATTTCCCCTATTTACCTCTGACTTTGCATTCAAGAATAAGAAGATATAGAGCTTAATTGAACTTAACCTATCAGACACAACCCACTTAGCTCAACTTACACGTAGCTCTCAAGTAATACATGCAAGTAATCTGTGTTTGTTGTCATTTTCTAAGTTTTGGTGCCATTTCTTGCCACAGCAAAAAGTAAGAGAAAGTGAAACATTAAAAGCAGTGGAAATGCAGAAGTGCTTCTACTGGATATTTGTCTGGAGATATGTATAAATAATCAGAAAATCTAGATAGGGCTAAACAATTCATGGATAAAATCCAGGGAAATATTTGCTTTAGTACTTGGGTGTGTGTGAACATTAAAACCTAAAATGAAAGCAGTCCTCCAGTTGAGACAAACAACAACAACAAAGAAAACCCCTCTGAGTACAGAGAGGAAGTTTCTAGATCTTTCTTCTAGACATTGCCTTGCCTACTGAGCATCACGACCCAAGCCAATCAGTACACACTGATTGGTTAATCAAATACACTCAATTTTGTTTGTAATTTGAGAAGAATACCATATACATACAAAATGTTATAATCTGTCTCTTCTATTCTGTGAAATTGGGATAATATTATTAGCCCCATGGCTTTTGTAATGAACAAATAAGTTAATATTCCTATAACAGAATTAAATGTTAAAACATTTGTAATTGCTTTCTTTTTGAAGCAAAGTAGAACCATCAGTTCCTCACTCCCCACCCGCTTCTGCATCTCTTTCATCTCAACTAATGGCTATTCTTTTGTTCAGATTTCTCATGCCAAAATGGTGGCTGTCATCCTGGACTATTTTTGTTCTAATCCACCTCTTGTCACAAGTCTATTGTCCTAACTCCACTTTCAGTATATTCTCAGAATCAGATCACTTCTTACCACTTCATAGCCATCAGTCTGTTCTAAGCCACTGGCATCCCTCACCTAGGTTAACAAAATAGCATCCTAACTGTTCTCCCTACTCCTTCCTTTACCCTCCTTTGTCTACTCTCAAGGGAACAATCAAAGTCACTCCAGTTCTCTTCTGGAAATTTTCCTGCCATCAGTGTCCTATCTCTTTAAGTTAACAGCCAGAGTTTTGACCACGTTCTGCACGTTTTGATCTGGCCTCTGTAACTTGTCTGACTTCATTTCCTACTTTTCTTCATCTCTTTCACTCAACTCACTGCCATAGGCTTCACTGCTTCTTAAACAAGCTAGGCATGCTCTCAGCTGAGAGACCTTTGCAAATGCTGTTTACTTTGTCTGAAAGGCTGTTGCCCGCATATAGTCCCAAGACCTCTTCCCTTTCCTTATTTTCCTCCGAAGTCCCCTTCCCAGTGAGGCCTTTCTGAAACACTATACCTAAAAATTATTCACCGCCCACACACACATATGCATGGACTGCAAGCTCCTTTCAGTTTTTATTTTTCCACTATGCACTTATCACTATCTATCAAAGAATATCAGTGTTTCTCAGAGAAACATAACCAGTAAGATAAAGAAATAGGTAGATAGATGACTGATTGATTGATAGATAGAGAGATGATAGACAGATGATAGAGAAAGAGATAAATGTTTTAACATCTCCTCCATATCTATTATTTATTTTAAGAAATTTTCTCACGTGATTGTGAGAGATGGCAAGTCTGAAATCCACAGAGCAGACTGAGAGGCTGAAAACTCAGACAGGAATTGACGTTGTAATCTTGAGTCTGAAATTTAAAGGGCAGTCCAGCAGGCGTATATTCAATCATGATTTCAGTTGATTACAAGGTAATCAACTGATTGGATGAGACCCATGTAATTTTCTTAAATTCAACTGATTGTAGATGTTAATCACATCTATAAAATAACTTCACAGAAAAAAAATCTTAACTAGTGTTTGAGCTAATAACTGGGCACCATAGCCTAGTCATAGTGACACATAAAATTTAACCATCGCACATAGTATATATTTTTCTTTTTTCAAACTCATATTTATTTTCTGTGTCTCCCATTAAAAATCTATGTTCCATGAAGACAGGGGTTGTTGTCCGATTGTTCACTAAAGTTTTCTCACTGACCAGAACAGTGCCTGAGCACTCAGTAAATATTTGTTGACCTTATTAATGCACTTGGGTTAGATTGTTGAGAGATGCTTAAAACTGATTTGGAGACCTTTGGCCCATCACCCACATCAAAATTGTAAGAGGTTCAAGAGTCTAAAATAGAAGGGAGTGTCTTTGGTTGGGTTGGGGGGTAGTTTCTAGTGTGCTGTGCAGCTGACTCTATTAGAAAGGATAAATCTCTGGTTAGCACAAGCAGCCCAGTTGCTGAGAAGAAAGTTGTGAGCAGTGGCAGTGGAAGAGACTCCAGGAAATGGAAATCAGAGGTTGTGAGGGGAAAGGAAATCTAAACAAAATCAAAAACAGAAACAAAACCCTCGAAAGTGCCTATGGAAGAAAAGAATCAACTCCAATTGAGAGAGGAGAAAGAAAGAAATCAGCTAGTTGATTTGCCAAGGGGAAGGTCCTTGGCAGAACTTCTCTTCTAACAAAAGGAAAGGAGCAGCGTAAAAGATCAAGCTGCAAGCATAGATAAGGGAAGCGAGACCCAGCACCAAAGAGTGCCTTCTGTGTGATCAGCAAGTTTTATATACATACGGGGACCCCAGTGAGCACATTCTTATCTTTTTTTGGATATACTCAGATAAGGAGGCTTACCCAGGATGGCTTGCTTGGAACATGCCTGCAGCTGCACAGATAAGGAGAGTTACACTGGGCCAGGCACATCCACAAGGGAAGATTCTGCCCGCTGCCCCCTAACACATGTGCAGTAAGGGAAATTAAGCCACATGGAGTAACTTAGGCTAAGATCCCCCATGTGCATTGGAAGGACTGGGTGGGGGCTGTCAGGAATTTGCACCTTATGCAGATAACATACCCAATCCTAACCAGGTTTTCTTGCCTTATGTAGATAAAGAATCCCCTCCCCACTAGCTCATTTATAAAATTCTTATATTTCACTGTAGGATGGCTACCCTTTTACGGGACCCCTCTCTATCTCAGAGAGCTTTCTCTCTTTCTTCCACTTATTAAACTTCTGTTCCAACTTCACCCTTGGTGTGTCCCTATTCCTTGATTTCCTTGGTCGCAAGACCAAGAGCTTTGGGTAGTAGGCACCCCAGAAAACAAGGCCTGTTTCACAATCACACACCTTGTCCTGATACCAGATGACAGTAACACTTGCCAACAACAAATTCTCCTTGCCGGTAATTACCTGTTCCCTAGCTCAAATCCTGGAAGGTTAGGGAAACTCATAAATGTTTGGATAAAGAGGAAGTATAGCTAGGATAGGGTTGAGAAATTAGCCATATTGTGGCTGGGTGTGGTGGCTCACGCCTGTAATCCCAGCGCTTTGGGAGGCCGAGGCAGGTGAATCACAAGGTCAGGAGTTCGAGACCAGCCTGACCAACATGGTGGAACCCCATCTCTACTAAAAATACAAAAATTAGCTGGGCGTGATGGTGGGCCCCTATAATCCCAGCTACTTGGGAGGCTGAGGCAGGAGAATCGCTTGAACCCAGGAGGTGGAAGTTGCAGTGAGCCGAGATCATTCCACTGCCCTCCAGCCTGGGTGACAGAGCTAGACTCCATATCAAAAAAAAAAAAAAAAAAGAAAGAAATTGGCCATATTTACTTTTTCATCCTCCATCCCTAAGTCTGAAGTAGTATCTAGCTGGAGGAGATAAGAAGTTCTATATTATGTAAGAATTTTAATTATTTTATTTTACATTAGAACGGATATTTTAATTGCTGACATGGATTGTTTGGGACTTAAAATACCTGGAGGAATGTTTATTTGTCAGGAGTGATTGAGAATGTTTTTACACCAGCCAAAATGTTCATCTAATGGCTTTGTAGAAGTAATGAATCTTCAGGCTTGGTTTAAAGGGGTAGTGACAAAAAAGAAAAGTTGTTTACTGCTAACACCGTCTTAAATTTAGTTCATTTAGGAGAAGAAAACACATGTAAAGCCCGTAGGGTAGTGTTAAGCAGATACGAAGAATTTAGTAACTCTTAACTATTTTTCTCAGTACCATTAGGAATGGATGTTGACTTTTATTTGATGTATAACCTTATGTCAAATGTCAGTTACTGAAAATAAACTAGACAGAAAGCACAGATCCATGAAACCTGTCTTTATATATTTATATTCCATCATCTCTGACCTATAACAGATGCTCCGCTATTTTTTGAGAGGATGATAATAAGAGCAAACATGACTAGCTGCCAAAGTGAATGAAACAACCACAGGCATTCTAGAATCTCAAAAAGATGGAATTGGCTAGAACATGAGAGAGGATTTAGGGAGTAGGTAGGGTTAACTGATCATTAAAGAATTAGTAAACTGTGGCTAGAAAGAATTAGTTTAGTGGAGTAGGGTGAAGATGAGGAAGAGAGAGCAGGTGATATGAAAGAACACAGGCACAAAAGTTGTACTGTTTGCCATAGGCAGAGAACTTTGATACATTTTACTCTAAATTTCTTGTAATCAAATTAGCTGTTCAGTGAATAGGGCTTTTATGTGTTTGCAATGGTCACTTTTTTTTTAATAGCATAATGCTCTTATGTCCAATAATGGTCACTCCTTCTGGTCATCACAGTCCATTTCTCTCTCTCTCTCTTGTTTTTTTTTCTTTCTTTCTTTTTTTTTTTTTTTTGAGACAAGTTCTTGCTCTGTTACCCAGGCAGGAGTGTAGGAGTGCAGTGGTGTGATCATGGCTGACTGCAGCCTTGACCTCCTGGCCTTAAGCAATCCCCCCACCCCAGCCTCCCAAGTAGTGGGGAGTATAGGTGCACAATATCACACCTGTCTACTTTTTTTATTTTTATTTTTTATAGAGATGGGTTCTTGCCTTGTTGCTCAGGTTTGTCTCAGACTCTTGGGTTCAAGTGGTCCTCCTGCTTCAGCCTCCCAAAGTGCTGGGATTATGGGCATGGGACACTATGCCCAGCCTCATAGTCCATTTTGATTATAATTGATCTGAGAAGTTTAGTTATGTAGCAAGTGCACATATTTTTTAATGTCAAATGTTTTGATGTGCTAAGAGAGCTATTTAATTTTAATTTTAACATCAAATATCTTAAAGTTGGCTAAAAATTAAAGATGGTTTAACTCAAAACATTTTAAATATAAAAGGAGTTTTGTAATTGGAGTTACAGAAAGAATATTTAAATGTCACTAGTCTAGAAACTGGAAACAAAGGTAAGGACCAGTTTTGGACCATCAAAAGATAATTTAATTAGCAAGACTCTCTGATTTTCAGGTTGTTGCTTATGTTAAATGCAACTATGTGGTGGTATATCATGGTGTATATATTTCTGGTGGAGGTGTATAACTAATCATAGTAGTTTTACTCAAGAAACGTGTAACATTTGCAGTTGAGAAGCAAAACACATACACATTATAAAGCACAAAGCACATAAGCCCATTTATCAAATAAAAAGTTGTTTGGATACTTCTGGTTAAAATCATTTTCTTTATAAATGCTAATTATCAGAGAATTTCTCTTGCAGACCCATTAGAAACTAGAGATATTTGTTTGACATCATGAAGGTTATCTTTCCCAAAACTTAAACTAAATTGTTAATGTAGATTGAGATGATTTGAACAAATACATTTGCTTATGGATGAACAGCTATTAAGACTCTTACTTTTCATAAGTTGCTAAGTATGTATAATATGTTAAAAAATCCTGATGGAATATTTCGAATACATTGTGTTCTGGTAATTTTACCTAAATTGTGCTTGAACAGAATCTGTTACTTTAGTCATGTCAGCTAAAAGTAATATTATCTGACTTTGTCAGGGAAAAAAAGGACTTCCTCAAATCAGAATGCCTAAGATATTGAACCTGCAGAGAAGTGCCCCCACATTTGTATTTTTTTTAAATTAAAGATGTAAATTATGAATATGCAAATATAACCCTGAATCACAATACATTGAAACATGGACACATTCTTGGGTCTGTATATTTAACATTAAGATTGTGAGGTATTCCCAATTATTCTGGTTCATTTGCATATAATCTGCTTTTTAGAACTGATTTAAACAAAGACATCACAGGATGAAATAAAGCAACTTGCTTCATAAGAAAAAGTCATATTGCTGCAGAATATCTTGACAGAGGACAGGGCTGACATTTTTAATTTCTAGATGCTTGCATCTTCTGTAATTATCTTTCAGTAACTATGTTCAGAAATGAAGCTGGTTTAATCACCAGCTTCATTGCAGGTACAAATGACAGTATGCTATCAGTAGTATATTTCCAAACCCACTCTGCAGTTGTATCAGCATGGAATGCAAATAAACTGTACCAGGTATATTAAAATCTGTGAGTTATTTTCTGTAACTCATGCTTGTTTGTTCTGCTGATCAGCAGGCAGATGCTGCAGCCTAGTTATCAGGAACAAATCCCAGCTGAGAGCACATTCCTTTTGTCTGTGCAGAATCTAATAATTATCTTCGTGAGTATTGCTTAAGAGAAGGAGGAGCATCTGCTCTGTTGGTCGTTAAGACAACAGACTTGGTGAAACAGTTGTGATTATCCAAATCTACACTAAATTAACATCATTAGAATTAAGTTAATTTACTTATGCTTACAGAATGATGATTCTACAAACTATAGAACTTGCATTGATTACTAACCCATTGCAAGTTCTTAAATAACATTTATTTGTTGAAATAAAGTTAATAAAAAATCCAAACTTCTTAATGGGGAATATTCTAGAATTGACTACAATGACCAAAAGCAAAGTTATTTGAATTCTTAGAAATTGGCATTTGCTGATGCTAATTATTTTCAGGATTTTAGGTGTGTGAGACAAGTTCTGTGTGGTTGAAGAGAGAGAATTATTGTAAAGATATCTAGATTTGAGTCACAAGCAAGATTTTGAATGTTGGTGAATTCCCCATTTTGATAATATTAAATGAATTGGGATTATGTGTCTTAGCCATTTTGATAATATTAAATGAATTGGGATTATGTATCTTGTTAAAAATGCAAAGGAGTGAAGACTTTCTGTATATCAAAAAGTTTATTTTATGTCTATTAGCTGTACAGCTAAGATCCAACTAAATTGCACATTACATTTTAAGATTTCAGATCACTACTCCCCAGAGATTCTAAATCAATAGGTCAGAGAGGAATCCAGAGATCTGAATTTTTCAGCTCAGATGATTTTAAGGCTACATTAGTCCCAGATCTGCAATTTGGAATAATCAGCAGAAATCTCTCTCTTTTTCCTTGGCTCTCCCTTCTTCACTCTCCCTTCTTCCTTTCTTCCCTGCCTCCCTCCCTCTCTCCCCACTCCCTCCTTCTCTTCCCCCTCCCTCGCTCTCTCCCCCCTTCCTACCTCCCTCTCCCCTCCCTCTCCTCTCCCTCTCTCCCCCCTCTCTCCCCCTTCTTCCACCCTCCCTCCCTCCCAGTCTCCCTTCTTCCCTTCAGAATAAACTTCCGTACAACTTTCTAGCAGATACCTGTAATGATCTTATTGGTTAAAACTTCTTTAAAGTCTGTGACTAACTCAATCACTGAAAATGATTATGAATCCTAATTATTGGTTTAAACTGATCAGGTTTGATAACTAGAGCTGAGGATGAGCAACCATGCCTAAGTCCCGTTTTGAAGTGTGAACATCTGTAAAAAAAAAAAAAAAAAAATGAGCTCTGAATGAAGCTAAAAAGAAGAATATCTCAAAAGTAAGCCATACAAATTTTCTGCTAGTGTTTCTTATTTTACCAAATTTTTTTTGTGGGTATATTCTGTTTACCCCTGGTGAGGCATAATACATTAAAAAAAGAGTAGCTTTCTGATTTGTTTCTTTGAATAGGTAGAACAAATTTGTTTGGAACACAAATGAGACATTTTGAATTTTTCTGTATTCCTTCTGTTCATTCTATAATATAAAAAGCATATTTAGAAAATATAAATATATGAATAAAGAAAAGATTTAGTAAATATGAGCAATATTTATTTATCATCAGTGATCAAATAAGAAAAAAGATGAGTTATGTGTTTGGGAATTTTAGACTGTCCTTAATATTTAAACTTGCATTTGGATTTTTTGTTTTTTCTTTAATAGCATAAATTCAAAATGTTCCTTTTTTAAAATTACCAATTACTGTGCAGGAAATATAAACAATAAAAAAAGATAAATTATTCAAGATAAGGTAATCAGGTTTCTGCTTTTTATGTTTTCCTTTGTGTGTGTGTGCCTCCCGTTTCCTTGTTTGTCACTGTCTTCCATACACCACTTATCTCAAAAGAAACAAGCCACTAGTTGGTCAAATTGCTTTCTACCTTCCTCTACTGTATCTGCACATATTTCATACTGCATACTGCACGAGGCAAGCATGCTAGGAATAGAAAACGAAAACACTTCAAGATGTTACGCTTTCTCAGCAGGTATCTGATTGGTGGAATGTTTATTTAGATGTATATATGTTTGTTCCTACTCATTAACCAAGGTGATCACAATAAGAAACTGAAGTCATTTCAAGTGACACTGTCATCCAAAAAGCACGTCTCATTTTTTTGTCTTTTTTTTTTTTTTAGTTTAATGCATATTACTAGGCCACATTGATTATGTAGCTTAGCATGGGATATTTATATTGCTTTTCCTTAAAATTGATACATTGCTCATGGTGATGATAAATAGATCCTCGTAATCATATTATGGCAGATTGGCACAGGAAAACATTGAATTAATTTAATCATTTAGGCATTGTATTCAGGTAGCAACAAAAAGCTGCCTTACATGTATTATAAATGTAATGTTTTCTCAAGTACAAGAAATTCAGAGTAGAGAGTTCCAGATTAGAGGGCCAGGATGCCATCAAAGAGAGTGCTAACTCTTTAACATCATGCTTGTTCTTAATTTTAATATAACTCTCATTTTCAGGCTGTTTAGATGGCCGCAAAAACTCCAGCCATCACATGGGTGTTTTAGGCAGGAAGAAGAGCATGAGCAAAAGGAGAAGTATTCTGGATGGCTGAGCCGGTGTGCATTTCTTTCTGACTTCTGTCTTCACTTTATTGGCCAAAATGTGATATATGATAAGAGAAGATGAGATAACAATTATTATTTAAAAGCAGGCCTTCCTAACTTTACAAGCAAAAGCAGAATTTTATGCTAAGAAAGAAGAAAATACATTTGGTGAGCATTTAGCAGTCTTGCTGCATTTATCAGCGAAAGAGAAACTTGTCTTGATAATCAGCTTACTCTGAATAAAAAAAAGATAACATAAGTGGGGAAAATAAGGTTCAAAATTCAAGGTATCTCTAAGTGGGAAATGGCCTGGAGAGAGGAGAAAAGGTTAAGAAGTATGTCTAACTTTCCGTTTAGGGTTGCCAAAATCACATCTGCTTTCACTGGATCAACTAATATTCCTATTCTAATAACTGTCAGAATTATGTATATATATATATATACATACATTTTTTTCATTCTCCTCCATTTGTTGTTCAGAGGATGTAGACAGTTGACTCCCTGGTGTCATCTAATTAATATTCAACATTTGCAAAACTGGACTTTATTTCTTCCCTTCTTGCCTTCTGTCTGCCTTTTTTTCTTTTCAACTTTGAAGTTCTGAGGTACATGTGCAGGATGTGCAGGTTTGTTACACAGGTAAAAGTGTGCCATAGTGGTTGCTACACAGATCAGCCCATCACCTAGGTATTAAAACCAGCATCCATTAGCTATTCTGATGCTCTCCCTCTCCCTGCCCCCGCAAAATGCCCCAGTGTGTGTTGTTGCCCTCCATGTGTCCATGTATTCTCATTCTTCAGTTCCCACTTACAAGTGACAACATGCAGTGTTTGGTTTTCTGTTCCTGTGTTAATTTGCCGAGGATAACGGATTCCAGCGCCGTCCATGTCCCTGCAAAGGACACGATCTCATTCCTTTTTATGACTGCATAGTATTCCATGGTGTATATGTACCACATTTTCTACATTGGGTAGTCTACATTTTCTGGGCATTTACTAACTACAGAAAAAAATTAACCAGGCGTGGTGGCGGGCACTTGTAGTCCCAGCTACTTGGGAGGCTGAGGCAGGAGAATGGTGTGAACTCGGGAGGTGGAGCTTGCAGTGAGCCGAGATCACACCACTGCACTCCAGCCTGGGCGGCAGAGCGAGACTCGTATCAAAAAAAAAAAAAAAAAAAAAAAAAGCAGCAAATGTTCTGGGGTGATTGTGGCCTTCACTAGTCACTGGGGAATAAATGTTGAAAACATTTAAAACTAAAAAGAAGGTATTTTCTATACCTCTCATTAATATCATTGACTTGTATCCCTCTATACCCCAAAACAGAATAATTATACTTATTATATATGTACGCAGGGATTATTTGAACATTTTCTACTTAATGCAAGACACTGCTTGTCTTAGTGCCTAGCAATTCCATTACTATTAAGCCTATTACTAAAGCCACTTGGGAGTTATAGTTAGTTATCTAAACACATAAACTTCAGATTCATATTTTGAACTCCTACTCAACATTTTCATTTGTATCATTTTAAAGTTAGCATGTTCAAATGTTGACATGACATCATTCTGTTCTACCTCTTGTTTCCCCACCTCAGTTAATAAAAATGTCACTCTTCTAAAAGCTCAAAGTCAAAATCCTTGACTCTTCATTTCACACTCTACTCTCAATCCATTTGTAATTTTTTTTTTTTACCTTCAAAAGATATCCAGAATTGGTCATTTACTTCTATTTCTTCTACTAAGCTTAGTCTAAAAAGTATAATGCCTTCCCTGGATTACTGAAACATTCCCCTAAATGGTTTTACTGGTGTTTCATTTGCCATAATTCAATCTATTCTCAAAATAGAAGTCACTGAGATCCATTAAAAATAATAGTCATGGCCCTTCTCAACTTGAAACACTCTAATGTCTTCCTAGCCATCTAGAATAACAGCAAAATTCTATATATGGGCTTACCCAATCCTGTCTTTTCTAGTGCTCATGTACCTAACTTGAATTTGTATCCACTCAGTCCATCTCAAAGACTGGCCTTGATCTCTTGCAACCAGTGATGTCCCAGAATTCCATATGAGTGTTAATTATTACATTTGCAGGAACTTTAAAAATCTGTTATTAAATCGGGCCAGTATTAAATATAAAATTATATAAAACAAAATTTAAAAAATATATATTGAAAAACATAAGTAATATATGTCTAGAACTCATCATTTACTATTTTACTATTCACTATATTCTGGAGGTTATTCATGTCTATCGTGTCTGTATACACACTTTTGTATTTATATGGCAAATATATAAATAAAATATAATTGTCCCAGCCACCATCGTACAATGGTGTGCTACTGTACATTTGTTTCCAGCTCTGTACTCAGTGATTTCATGTTGGTAAGTTGAAACTAACTATGGTCAGAGTGTTTTCAACACAAAGATTCAGAGAGCAATATAAATCAGGGGTCTTTCTTTAACCCCACCCACAACACTTATTATTAAAAACCTTCATCAGTGCATACATAGAGCACACCATTAATTTACATTTGTCTTTGTCCAGAAAGCTCTTCTTTTGGATAGTTCCATAGATGCGTTTCACGTATACGCTACATTTCTTCTCAACTATACTTTCTCTGTGACACATTTACCAAGCATGCTATTATAAATAACATCTCACCCCTGCTCCTTTGTGGCCTCTTTTTCTTCATGGCCCTTATTTGTGATCTAATATTTAATATATTTATAATAAAATATTTTTTAATGTGTATATTTCTTCATTTCCCCATGTTTATGTAGACTTCAAGCAAGCCAAGAATTCTGGATGTATGCTTTAGCATTTAGGATGAAACTTACAATTACACTTAAAAGATGCTTAATTATTTTTCAATTTAGTGCTTTCTAAAAGTTTGTCTTCTGATCTGTTGTTTTTTTCAGCAGGTATTCATATTGTCTGAAAATTAAGCCTATATTAGTGAATAAAAAAGTTTCAATAAATACTGATGAAAGAAAGAATATGCTAACCATGTTCTTTTGACTCAATAAAAATATTAGAAATTAATAACTAAATCATATATATTTGAAGACCAAATTTCCAGTTATTAAATATCCTACATAAAAACAAATCACAGTATAAATTAAGAAATATTTAGGACATGAGGTTAAAGTAATATATAAGATGTATTACTACAACTAAATAAGATAAGCTTTTATTTTAAATGTTGGGGAAAGGAGATAAAATCATAAAGTTAGAAATAAAAATTTAAAAGGTAAGAAAAACAAATATATAGACAAAATTAGAAATTAATAAAACCAAAAATTTGGTTCTATGAAAAATATATTACTTTTAACAGATCTTTGAAATAAATGAATAAGAAAATAATGTAAGATAAACAAAATAGAGTGATGAAACATAAATGACCACAAGCACCACAAAAATAATATTTAAAATGAAAGTAAGTGGATACAGTGTTAATGAATGTATTTTACTTTATATACAAATATATACAGTATTAGTAAAAATAAAAGCATAAATATTAGCAAACTGTAATATTCTATTGAAATATTGTACAGTGATCAGTGATGTGGTTTGGCTCTGTGTCCCTTCCCAAATCTCCCCTTGAATTATAATCCCCAGGTGTCAAGGCAGGGAACTGGTAGGAGGTGATTTGATCATGGGGGAGGTTTCCCCCATGCTGTTCTCATGGCAGTGAGAGAGTTCTTATGAGATCTGATGGTTTTAAAAGTGGCAGTTTCCCTTGTGTGCTCTCTCTCACCTGCCACCATGTCAGACTTGCTGTGCTTCCCCTTCACCTTCTGTCATGATTGTAAGTTTCCTGAGGCCTCCCTAGTCATGTGGAACTGTGAGTCAATTCAACCTATTTTGTTTATAAATTGTCCAGTCTCAGGTAGTATCTTTATAGCAGTGTGAGAATGAACTAATACAAGAAGATTGATAAAAACTATTCTCTCTTTGCAAAGAAGCAATATTTAGGTAATACTTGTTTAGTTTGAAAATTTCTTAATGATCAGAATATACATAGATGTATTCTGTACACATCTACAGAATCTACATGAATCTTGAATGACAGTCTGTGTGTATTACAATAGAGAGATTTTAAACCATCTGCCTCAAAGGTGCATTTTTGAAAAAATGTTAAACTGTTTCAGTTTTCTTCTCCTTCTAAGTTACTATTACGGACTATTATTCATAGTTGGGAGGTGTGGAAATAAGCAAAGCCCATCCACATGACAACAGGGGCTGTTTATTCAAAGCTTGCTGTAGCAAGGGAGTCAGCCACCATCATTTGCATTTGGCCACTCCTCAGAGGCAGACAGGGAAGTCAGAAAGTTTCAGAGTGAGAGAAGGTAAGGCTCCGGGTATGCTCATACTGGAGGCTGTTGGAATGTGAAAGCTGGAGGCAGGCTGACTGGAAGTAGACCATCCTATGCAAATGGCTTGAGGAGCATATTTGGGATTCTTCATTTGGTTATGAATTGGGAGTGAAACTAGAAAGTATAGAAGGTGGAAATACAGGCCAGGCGCGGTGGCTTATGCCTGTAATCTGAGCACTTTGGGAGGCCAGGGCAGGTGGATCACCTGAGGTCAGGAGTTCATGACCACCCTGACTAACATGGTGAAACCCCGTCTGTACTAAATACAAAAAAATTAGCCGGGCTTGATGGCACATGCCTGTAATCGGAGCTACTTGGGAGGCTGAGACAGGAGAATCCCTTGTACCTGGGAGGCGGAGGTTGTGGTGAGCCGAGATAGCGCCATTGCACTCCAGCCTGGGCAACAAGAGCAAAACTCCATCTCAAAAAAAAAAAAAAAAAAAAGAAGGTGGCAATATAGATTAATTCTGACCCTTGGTTGATTGCTTCAGAGGTTGCAGTTTGGCTTCCTGGACTGGTTACTATAGAATTTGTGAGTCAGAGTTCTATTGTGACATTTAGTCTGGCCTAATTTGAACTGATTTACATCTGTTTTCTATTATTTTTATTATTATTATTTGTAAAGATAATAATATAATTTGTAAAGATAATAATAAGACCAGCTGTATTAGCCAAGCTGGTCTTGAACTCGTGGCCACAAGAAGTCCTTCTGCCTTGGCCTCCCAAAGCTCTGGGACTATAGGCATGAGCCCCCTTGCGGAGCAGATTTAAAGCTGTTCTAATCAACCACTTCAACAGTCAGAACATGAGCAATGAGGGGGCCCTTTAATTTGAACAACCAGAGCACCTCAGGTAGATAAAAATCACAAATATTATTTTGGTGATAGTGACAAAAGAATGTAGGAAAAAAATATGTTTCAGTGGGAACTATGCATTTTCCAGAGGATACTCTCTCCAAATCATCTGGTTCTAGTATTTGACTGCCTTTGAGCTGATTTTCAACTATACCTTTTCTACATCCAGCACACCCTGCTGGGTTATCTGATACTAACTCTGTTTTTGAGCTACTTTACAACTCCGTATAAATATGCCCAATCTTTTCATTCTCTCTGTGCCCACTTATAATATCGAACTTCTTCCCTCACTGAATGAGTTAAATAAAATCTTTAATGCTTGTTCATTTTTATATCTGTATGAGTCGTGACTTTATCTTTTATTTCTGAAAATCACCTTTAAACAAAATCTTTGACTTTTATGAAGTTACTTAGATCTGCATTTTTTTCAGATTAAATGACACAGAAATGTGCAATAAAAGGACAACTTAAATACACTGAATGTATACAGTGTCTCAAACAAACCAGGCCCCTTAGAATTAGGAACTGCAGTTGTAAAATGCTGATGAAGGCCAGTAGCACTTAACTCAACTAAAACAGTGTGGCTGATTTTATTGGCTTAAGGTTTCGATATGAATTGGGTGCCCTGAGCTTCAGACTTGGATTTATTTACTGAAATTAAGCCTGAAAACGTAATGAAAAAAGCTGGCTGTAATCACAAAGGACACATCACATCATGACAATTGCCACTCATAAATTATTCAAACTATGATTTAATATGCTACTAAATGGTTCGGCAGCATAAATACTGGAAAGTAATACCTTTAGCTCAATTTACTTTGAATATTTTATAGTTGTACTTCCAGAAATACAGGGGCCATTTCCACAAATAAAAGGCCAAATGTTTTTCGGCATACAATACTTTGTTACAATGCCTAATCTCAACAGAAACAGTCATCCTATTAAAAGTTATCTTTTAATATAATATCTATTCATAATAAAAGATATTTGATGCATTATGAAAATCTTCTCTTTAGTTTTTTAGGAGGTTATTTTGTCAGTAATTTCATAAATAAGGGGAAAAACATTTAAAACCTTGTCTCAAGACATCTGATTGAATCTTTGGAAAGTCTTCCAAATTAGAAAAGATTTTATCAAATGACTGCATAGTGTTTTTTATTTTTGTTTATATACTTTTAGTATTTTTCTTAGTCTGTTCAGACTAATAGAATAATGTAGATTGCATGGTTCAACAACACACATTTATTTATCACAGTTCTGGGGGCTGAAAAGTCCAAGATCAAGACACTGGCAGATTCTGAATCTGGTGAGGGTTCACTTTTTGTTTGTTAGATGGCGGTCTTCTCATTGTGTCCTCACATTTTAAAAAAACAGAAAGTTCTCTGCACCGCCCTGTATAAGGGTACTAATCCCATTCATGAGGGCTCTATCCTAGTGATTTAATTACCTCCTAAAGGGTGCACATCCTAATACCACCACATTAGATATTTTTAAATTTTTAAATTTTTAATTTTGATAGTTACATAGTAGGTATATATATTTATGGGATACATGTAATGTTTCGATACAGGCATACAATGTGTAATAATCACATCGAGGTAACTGGAGTAACCATCACCCCAAGCACTTATCATTTCTTTGTTTTAGAAACATTTCAATTCCACTCTTTTAGATATTTTATAATAATAGAGTTAGATAGAATAAATAATATGTGTTTGCTAGCACAACAGGATGACTATAGTAAAAAATAATTTGTCATAGATAGCTCTTATTATTTTGAGATATGTCCCATCAATACCTAATTTATTGAGAGTTTTCAGCGTGAAGGGTTGTTGAATTTTGTCAAAGGCCTTTTCTGCATCTATTGAGATAATCATGTGGTTTTTGTCATTGGTTCTGTTTATATGCTGGATTACGTTTACTGATTTTTGTATGTTGAACCAGCCTTGCATCCCAGGGATGAAGCCCACTTGATCATGGTGGATAAGCTTTTTGATGTGTTGCTGGATTCAGTTTGCCAGTATTTCATTGAGGATTTTTGCATCAATGTTCATCAAGGATATTGGTCTAAAATTCTCTTTTTTTGTTATGTCTCTGCCAGGCTTTGGTATCAGGATGATGCTGGCCTCATAAACTTAAAGTATAATAATAATAAAAAAAGAAAAAGAAAAAGAAAAAAAAGCAAGAGGCGGAAGGTCACTTGGCAAAAAAAAAAAATTATCATATATTTCAACATGTAAATTTTGGGAAAACACAAACATTCAGTACATTACAGTATTCCTGAGGGTATGTGATTTATTTGGTAATTTATTTATTCGTAATGATTCAGATAAAAATAATCTTGTTATTATCTCTTCAAAAGTCTTCTCCAACATTGCAGTGAAAATAATGTCACTATTGGTAATGATGGTTTGTTATGCTTTATTACTAAATTAAATGTTTCTTTGTTACCCATGGTACTGGCATTTTTTTCATGTTAATATGAGCTATTTACTGCTTATTGGGTTTTTCTTTGATAAATTGAATGAATTCAATTGCTTTTCAAAATTCTGTAGACTGAGTTTTAAGCATTTTCACAAAATGTAAAAGTACAGCTACAAATTATATTATTGCTTATTTGAATAACTTTAGTTTGCATTATATAGAAATGCTAAAATACTTCTACAAAATCAGTGTCTAATCATTAGCTTTCTGCTAACAGAAATAAATAGAACATGTGGAAACTTAAGGTCAAGTTCTTAAAATCCTAATACATATCTGATGGGTTAAAGATGTAAAGTTGAAGCAACAATATTTATTTATATAATATACATAACTGAAGTTATAGTTTAGATTTTTATACATTTTCTATGAAATATAATATAATAAACTTCATGATGTTTGTAAAGTAAATATGAAATAAATTATATCATATTACAATTTCTAGAAACACAATGAAATTATTTCCTATATATTTATGTATAATGATCCATACCTCCAATTTCTAGAAAGTTAATTTAGAATAACTTTTTATTTCTTTCATTTTTCTCCAGTTTTGAAGACCCTGAAGTCTATGATGATATCTTTGTCTCTTTACCAATATTCAAAACAAAAATGGAGTTGACAAAACCCATTTATGGCTTACATTAGTCAACTCTAGCTGCCACAAAATACCATAGACCAGGTGGCTTAAATAACAAAGACTTATTTTCTTACAGTCCTGAAGCCTGAAAGTCCAAGATCAAAGTGCCAGTATGGTCCTATTTTGGTGAAAGTTCTCTTCCTGGCTTGCAGATCATCATCATCTTGCTGTGTCATCACATGCTATGGAGAGAAACAAAAAGGGGAAACACTCTGGTGTCTCATATTAGGGCACTAATCCCATCATAAGGGCCTCACTCTCATGAAGCTCATCTAATCCTAATTACCTCTCAAAGGCTCTGTCTCCTTAGAATATTGCAGTGGGGATTAGGATGTTAACATGAATTTTAGGGGAACACTATCATTCAGTACATAACAGATCTCTAAAGCTTCAGGATCTCTTTCTGTATTTTAATGCCTTATAAAGGTAAAGAATCAGGAATAACCCATTAGTTTCAGGAGCTTACTTAATCTCAATCCTGTTTAAATCACTACTAAACATATCTTATACTTGATGGATCTAAGACCCTGCTTGTAATTATAGAGCATCCCTCCTTTTCGCCTGAGGACTCACTCTTATTTTGAGGAATCTCAACTTAAACTTTGTTTCAATTTGTCCTGATAATTTTTATTCTTTACTTTTAATAACATATATATTTTCAAAACTAAAGACAACCTTCTATTTTACCCTTTAAATACAATTTAAAATGAGTACAATTTAAACTTTGAAGAGAGACTTACACACATATTCCAAATTTTAAAATGTCAAAAATTATAACTTGTTACATTTTGAATATCAGAACTGGATCTTTGGGGGTTTTTTAAAATAAAATAAACATTGGTTACTGAAAGCAAAACTGTTGCTATAATTGAAAGTTGTTGAAGAAATAAAGGCTTCCATTCTTTTTCCTAAATAGGGCCTATTTATTTTCATTTTGTCTTTTTAGAGCTGTGCTTGCAAATGGCAAGCAAAATGAAAGATTGAAGCAATTATCCACATCATTCAGATCAAATATGCTCTCATTAAATAAGAGCAGATGGTGTGGATAAAAATTGTAGCCTAAAGGCTATGTTCCTCATATAAGGCACATGAAAATAGATTGTTTCTTCTGTGCATTTATTTTAAAAGTCTACACCTTCCCTTACAGACTAGTTTATTTAAAATGTTAAATGGAAGCATTAGTTATAACTTACATTTAATTAGTTTAAATTAATGTGTTCATTAATTTAGATTTTACTACCCTTTTGTAAACTTGGTGAGTGTAGTTTCTGTTATAATAAAAATAATAAGAATATAATAAAAATTTAAAAACTACACTCACCAAATTTACAAAAGGGTAGTAAAATGAGTATATACTCTTACACCATTAATTAGAATATAAATGTTTTATCTGGGCTCCTGGCATCCGCTGCTGGAAGCTGCGAGTCCCTCAATGCCCTCCACCTTCCTCAGAAATATATAGATGCCTGGAAGAAGGATACACCAAGGCACCAATAGATGTCAGAGTTTGTTGTTTCCGGAGTAACTGCAAACCACTTCCCCAAGAAAAAGTGCTCAGGTTAGATCCCAAGTGAAACAACAGTGAATAGGGGCAGGAGGCTCTGGTTTTTATTGTGGTTAGGTGCTGCAGCCGGGGTGGTTTTCCTGCCTGGCTTGCTTGCCAATCAGCTTCAGGTATGATGCCAAACGTCATGAGGTGTGGGGAAGGGCTTGAATGCTGTCAGAAGTCAAACATCAAGAATGGTGTCAGATTTGTTTTTTTTTAATTTTAGATTTAGTGGATACATGTGCAGACTCGTTACATGGATATAGTGTGTGATGCTGAGGTTTGGGTTTCAGTTGAGCTCATCACCCAAATGGTGAAAATAGTATCAGATTCTTTTTAAACACTTGCTTCTCTCTCTCCCTGCCTGCCTTTCAAGTCTGCAGTGTCTGTTGCTCCTCCATTTATGTCCGTGTGTACCCAGTGATTAGCTTCTACTTACCCATTTTTAAGAGAACATGCAGTATTTGGTTTTCTATTTCTGTTAATACACTTAAGGTTTCTGGGGGACACTTTGGAGATAGACATCAAGAACTTGTGTAATGTTTACACTTTTTAGATATTCTTAATTTTGGAAATGATTCTAATAAAATAATCGTAGACATTCACAAAGATATTCATACAGAAGTTTATTGTGATATTGTAATATTACATGACAGACTTGAAAAAAGTTTCAAATATATCAAATTATACTATTAAATATGAAAATAACATTGTATTTTCTATAAATTGTTTATATGCTTAATAAATTGAATACCATCCAAATATTTAACAATAAATATCTTATAAGGATACTTTTAACCAAAGACAGAGCTCAAATTACAATCATGAATTAAATGAGAATATAAAATTTTTTATGGAATATGATGCCCCTCTATGCAAATATATGCATATGTATTATTTTAGAAGGAAATGTACTATATTACTAGTGGTTATTCCATTTGGTTTGACCATGAATACTTTTCATCTTCTATGTATTTTACATTATTTTCTAAATTAATAAATTATAAATATTTATTACATAGAAGGAAATATTATTTTTTATTTTCAGAAATATATCACAGAATATCTTTTGAGTTAATCATAGTCTGATAATTTCTTATAGCATATTTGGGGAAAAATTTACAGCAATCCCAAAGATACCTGCTTATTAGAAATATGCATGTAGAGTGAGAGCCTTATTTAAGATTAGAATCAAAGTACATTTGAGATGATCTTCTTTTAATTTAAATTTAAAACTCAATGTTGGTTGCCTAGAAATTACTAGAGCATGATTATATCAAGCTTCTAAGCTTCTGAATCGGAATTCCATATTAAACAGAAAAATAGCTGAGGATGTGAAAGTAACACTTGGAGGCTCTGCTGGAATAGTTCTTCCTCTCTAAAAAATTTAAACTGAAGAATGGAGTCAATAAAAAGTAAATGACTACTGAAAAATAAAATATGCAGTTTAAATTATGTGTTTCCTGAATGCTCAATTTCTAATTATTACTATGAGTCCTGGCACCAAGGTCCTGGTTTTTGCTTTATTATCTTGCTTAGTGTGTGTGCTCACCAGGAAGTATCATTCTGAATACAAGACACATGGGTTTTCTTTTCTTTCCTTTATTCCTTGCTTTCTCTCTCTATTTATTTCCTATTTTATGATAATGCTTTGCAGGAAAGACGATTTGTGAAGTGGTTGTAATCATTTTATAAACATATATAAGTTATAAAACCAAGATCATCTAGCAACATAAAACAATTTTTAAAAACTTCACAGATTTTTGAAACTTGCATTATTTTATCAGGATGGGTGTTCCCTGGACTAATAGTTTAATTATATTGAGTCTCAATTTCCTCATATATAAGATGAGAGCTATATTTGTCATACTTTTAGAAGTTTTGTGTATCACTTGCTGGTTGGGTTCTTAGCAATGTTTAGGACAATTATTAGGCATTTAAGTTACAATGAGTTATAAGTTACGATATAATGGATTTTTATTTATATAACAAATATTTGCTGAGAACCTATCTTATGTCAGGCTCTCTTCCAGTTCCCAGGGATGTAGCAGTGAAGAACACAGATGATGCCCATTGACTGTACACACTGTGCAAATACTTTAACATGTTATTAACATTATTATGCTATCATTAACATTATTAAGGTAGTTATCAGAGTAAGTAGAATATTATCTTAGATGTTTAGGGAGTATTTCCTAAGTTCAGCTAGAACTCATTGATGTAATACATTTAAACTACTACTGAAAATATATGCCAAATGATTTCATATATTTGCATGAGATAAAATGAAATGACTTCTTTACAGCTCTCAAGAACATAATAATAACATTTTCCATTTCCTGATTCTCAGTGTAAACCTGTTAACTGGAATTAAAAATGCGTTGTGGTCTGAGAATTTTCTTAAAGAAGACATACTGAGTTCAATAAGTTTCCTTAGAGTAACTGCAATAGAGAGTTTTATAGCTATATTTCTCATGATGTGCTTGAAATAAATCAATGGCACAATGGTAAAGGGTGTGTAAGATTAAGATAAATCTAAAAAGGCCCCTAAAAGTGGAAGTACATAACTGTCTCATCGACTCAATAGAGACACTCAAACCATCGGGATGTATGCTATACTCCACTTGTGAACATGTTTTTTTTTTTTTTTTAATTTGATGGCACACAAATAGAATTTCACATAAATATTTACATTCTCAGCTTTCTACAAAATTTGGAAGATATGGCAACATTTAGCCTACATTGATGCACAACGACCACATCCAATATATGAACAACTACTTTTCCCCTTAACGCATAAGTCCTCAAATTCACTTACTACCTACTGTTGTACGTTCTGTATTCCAGCCCAACCACAGTGGGTCTTGAAGTTTGAAGTCATTCACCATATATAAATATATACTTTTACATATGTAATGGAATGTTTTTGCTTTGTTTCATTCAAAAAACTTTCCTTAATGTTATTTCTTCAACTGTTGTAAGAGATATATTTGGACATTATATTTTCTAACAAATAATGTATTTATGTAATCAAAATGAACCATATACATTTATGGTCAGGTGTGCTGTTTGATATCATTTCTGGAAATCTGAGAAGAGTGCCTGAACTTAATATTGCTAACAAGCTATCTTTACTGGTTCTAACAATAGAGTAAAAAATGCAGACAATGCCAAAGTCTTCATGGAATTTACATTCCAGTGACTAAGGCAGTAGATAAGAAAAATAAATAAATTATATAATTTTAGATGAGAAATACGAAGACATTAAAGGAGAAAAAGAGGAAAGAGAATGAATAAATTTGGGTGCTGATTATTTTAGAGTAGATCAGACAATTCCTCTATGAAGACACAGTATTTGAGGAGAGATATGGTAGGTTTTTATATTTATTATTAGTAATTTTATTCTGACGTACACAGGAGACATTCCGAATCAGATTTCTAATTAATTAATTACATTACATTGAAAATAAGCATGCTGCATCCTAACCTCCTTGCTTCAGTCCTTTCCTCTTCAGATCATTCACTGAAAACTCAGAGAGGTTGGAAGCTGGTTTTCAAGTAGTGGTACACTCCATAGGTGAAAGATGAGCAAAAATAATTTTCTCTGTGTATAGAATGGAAGAGGTAGCCGTCTCACTCCCTTCATGAAAGATTTCTTCCTTAGTCTAATCCTTAGTTATGTAAATAAAATATCTCCGGGAACCAAGTATCAGTATAGGTCTTGGATTTTACAATCTAGAAGTGTCTCCAAGTACTTAAGCAGATAGCTCCCTAGATTCCCAGACACCTGTGGCTTAACCTAGAACCTAGTCCAGGCTGCAAACTCTTGGCCCCCTCAGAGACATTACACTGTTTTTATTATCCATTTGGATTAGATAAAATCACTAGAAAAATTGCTACACATCTAATCCTCACGGTATGTGACAAGTCATAAGAGGCTTTCTCTCCTCTCTCTCTCTCTCCACATATATACAAGAACATTTAAAATTCAAGGAAGTTTCATTTCCCCACAAAACATGAATACATGAGCATGCATGAGGAAATAAGCCACGTGGCAAATCTTGTGGGAGAAGGTCTTGAGCAGAATCTCCTTCTGGGCAGTTGGGGCCTGCATTAGAAGACTGAGTGCTTCAACCAAGTGACCCTGTATTAGACCGTTCTTTCATTGCTGTAAAGAAATACCTGAGACTGGGAAATTTATAAGAAAAGAAGTTTAATTTGCTCAGGGTGCTGAAGACTGTACAGGAAACATGGCAGCCTCTGCTCCTGGGGAGGACATAGGGAGCTGTTACTCATGGTGAAAGGTAAAGTGGGAGCAGGCACTTCACATGTTGAAAGCAGGGGCAGGAGAGATGGGAAATGCCCACACCTTTAAATGACCAGATCTCGTGAGAACTCACTATCATGAGGAGAGTACCAAGGGGATGGTACTGAACCATTCATGAGAAATGCATCACCATGATTTAATCACCTTCCCTCAGGCCCCAACTCCAACACTGCAGAGTACAATTCAACATGAGATTTGGGTGGAGACACAGATTCAAACCATCAGACCCTGAAACACGGTGATATTTTTATCTTTTCCTTAAGTTGTTTTCTAATCTTGTCATAATTAACTGTCTTAACCACACACCATTTATACCTTTTATTCAATAAATTAGCATGTGAGTTCTGCATTCAAGATCTTGGGGGCTGGGTGTGGTGGCTCACGCCTGTAATCTCAGCACTTGGGGAGGGCAAGGTGGGTGGATCACGAGGTCAAGAGATGGAGACCATTCTGGCCAACTTGGTGAAAACCCGTCTCTACTTAAAAAATATAAAAATTAGCTGGGAGTGGCAGCACATGCCTGTAGTCCCAGCTACTTGGGAGGCTGAGGCAGGAGAATCACTTGAACCCGGGAGGTGGAGGTTGCAGTGAGCTGAGATCGTGCCACTGCATTCCAACCTGGTGACACAGTGTGACTCTGTCTCAAAAATAAAAATAAAAATAAGATCTTGGGGACCTCTCTGGTAATCCCACTGAGGGTCTGGATCTGGAATTGCATCTGCCTCCTTAAGATAAATAGCATGGCCTTGGTTATGAGCAGCTATTTCATCTACATATTCATGGAGAGTAAAAAAAAAAAAAAAAAAAAAAAAAAAAAAAAAAACCTTTGTCTCTTCTTTATGGTACAGCAATTAAATAATAATATCTGTAAGTCATACCAAGTTAAATCAAAGAACATAATCAACCTAACAAACTCCTCTACAAACTTTCCTGGATCCTCCAAAAACTGGACAAACTTTCTCTTTGCATAAAGTCAAATCAGACACAGATGGATGGGAGAGTGTCCCCTCTGCCCACCTCCAGAATTGGAGCTTAGCCTGGGAGGGTTCTTTGCTTCACTCAGGAAAGAATTTATGAGTGAGCTGTTGGTGGAAGAAAGCAGGTATACTGAAGCACTGGAATACACACACTGACTGCTCCTTGTAGAGCAGGGCAAATCCGTAGGTGGTGTGACCAGAGTAGCAGCATACAAGCTGTTGGCTAGCAGTGTTTACACTCATTTTTCATTATATGCAAATAAAGGAGCAAGTTATTCAGATATCTCTAGAAAAGAAGCAGTAACTTCTGGGTATTGCCGTGGCATTTGTAAACTGTCATAGCATGGGTGGAAGCGTCTTACGTGCAGTGAAAGCAACTAGAGTTTGCCTTCCGTGCCATTTTGCTGGTTCCAGTTTCTTTTTTCCATTCTGTCGGGACTAGGATATAAGTCCTGCCAATCTCCTGCTCTGTTTCCATTAGCTCTTTCCCATTCTTTTTTCTTTTTTTTTTTTTTTTTTTTGAGACAGAGAGTCTTGCTCTGTCGCCTAGGGGAAGATAAGATCTCCACTCACTTCAACCTCCACTTTCCAGGTTCAAGCAATTCTCCTGCCTCAGCCTCCTGAGTAGTTGGGACTACAGGCGTGTGCCAACATACCCAGCTAATTTTTGTATTTTCAGTAGAGGTGGGGTTTCACCATGTTGGCCAGGCTGGTCTCAAACTCCTGACCTCAAGTCATCCACCTGCCTCAGCCTCCCAAAGTGCTGGGATTATGGGCATGAGCCACCAGACCCAGCCTCTTTCCATCATTTAAATATTCTTCCTGCTTTTGTTCCAGCAGAATTGAATTCAGCCTCTTTCTCTTATTGAAATTGTTTTGAATCAAGTCTTCCTTGCCTGTTTCACTTATCAGCTGCAATTTTCTTTGAAAAGCAAACAAAATGACAAATGCAGTTGCAAATATATTCTCAAAATCTGATTCAAATGGGCATGTTTTAAAGTATACATTAACCAAGGCACTTTCATGACCAGCCGGGTATATTGGAAGCATGCAGTCTCCAGAAGCACAAGAAGGCCTTTGGCAAATCCTCAGGGTGCTTTTGTAGGAAGCTACTTTGCTCAGTGTTCTAAAGCATGATCTTATGGTGAAAAATGGTAAGAAGCAAATGCAGGTTGTTAGTTTGGAGGACCACTGGGATTTTGAAAAGATATTTACTTTATGTTTTGTAATGATCAAAATGTTAATACTGATAATATTAATAACAATAACAGCCAAAGTTTACCTGCACTAATTACATATAACCCTCACAACTTGTTGTGAAGAAATTTTTTTTTTAGATTTTTTCTTGTTTTATTGTTATACTTTAAGTTCTGGGGTACATGTGCAGAACGTGCAGGTTTGTTACATAAGTATACATGTGCCACAGTGGTTTGCTGTACCCATCAACCCGTGATCTACATTAGGTATTTCTCCTAATGCTATCCCTCCCCTACCCTCACCACCTGCCGACAAGCCCCAGTGTGATTTTTTAACGATTTTACTGACGTGGAAAGTGAAACTTAGGGAGATTAAAAGCAAAGCAATAATTTAAGTCGCTATTTCCATAAAAACATGTTTCTGAGTTGGAGCATAGATCTTCCAGTAATACCCTCTGCTCTTTTATTTGTGAAACCACTTTCCAATAAGGTATTATGGACTATATTCAATAACACAACAACGTTTACCCAGATCAATTTCTGAAATTCAGTCAGGTGTATGATATTGGCCCAAAACTCCTTAGCAAGCCATGAACGAGCATGTGTGATCATGAGTTACATAGTTTGTTTGATAAAGGAATTATAATTTCACAAGAACAACTGTTGCCTTCTACAAGCCAGCCTGCAGAAGATTCCTTGTGCACTTCACAGAAGGTAGCTGGGTAAATGTACATTGTTCTAACTTTTTAAATTATAATTTTTCTCTTGGTTTCCTAAAGAATAATAAAAATTTTAAAAACTAAGGCACTTATTAGATGCTTAAAAATTAATAAAGAATGCATAGGTACAATTGAATTACTATATATTGCAAGATTATAAATATTCCTGGATTATAATATAAAATAGCATTAATATCTGTATTTTACATAAGAGGAAATTAGGTGGCTGTGGTCACTTAGCTAATAGATGTAGGATTTAGGATCCAGATCCATGTATATTTAATTTTAATTTAATGCTTTATTTAATGCCACTATTGAAGGAAAGATTATTTGAAAAGTATAGAAAACAGTCCCGGCAACTGTTAGTGAATTAAATTTATAAGATGAAGGAAAAATATGGCATTGATCAAAAATTTTTTCTAAAAAGAATGGGAATACAGATGTCAGAGGGGAAGCAAATTTTACCCAGCACTTTATGAAACTTCCATAGGCAAAAGTTTAAATAGACAAGAGATTTGATTCCACAATTCTAATACTTAGGGTTTAAAACACAGTATACAATATAGCTATGAATAAAGATTTAGGAAAGTTCATGCATTTCAGTATAAATTGTGATGAACACCACCAAAAAATATCTCCAAAATACAACAGAAAAAGGATGAAATCAACAAGAACCACTATTGTGCAATGTATGCTTTCTTTCTCGAAATATAATGCTTTATTCAGAAGAGATACATTTTTTCCTACCATGTCATATGAATATTTTCACAATCCTTAATAAATTTAAAGAAATATAAAAAATAAAAACTAGGAAATAATACAGTTTAAATTATGTCCTTTTGATTTTGAAAGTCTTTCCCCTTGAGCTATAGATTTTTAAACCTCGAATAGAGCAGATGCAAAATGTTATATTAAATATTAACTGTTTTATTCCAACCATTTTTTAATTCTTGGATTGCCATCTCTTTCTTTATGGAAATAAATATGTTTAAAATCTATTTTAAATATTGAAGTAACTTGCTTATAAACACCAGTGGAAACAAATTACTTCCTTCCTTCAATGCAGCATTTATGAATAAAATGGAAGGTTCGTAAACACTGTGAGTGCGTGTGAAACGTTAGGGAATTTCACCAGCTTGTAGAAACAAATAAGTGATTGATCTAAGTGTCAAAAATAATCTGCAGCCGAAAAGATGTCAAAGTGCTCTTCCCTTAACTGCATTTTCTTTCTCCAAGCTTACATTTAATAAGCTTCCAACAGAACGTAAAGAAGAGCCAAGAAAATCTGCAGTTTTTGTGTTCCTAAACTAAGCATTTGTAAGGGAAAAAGAAAAGGATTCAACTCAAAATCAAAAGTCTAATACTTACTCTGAAACTACCATCAAAGCGTATGCTGAAATTATCTTCACATCTAATTATTTCAAGGCATTTATATTGGGAAAAAAGGAAAATAAATCAGATAGACATCAAGGATTGTTCTGAATTCACATTTACCAGAAGTATTTTAATAATGACCCTGACAACCAGCATGTATTGAACCAAAACTGAAACACAAACCAAAGTCATCCTTTTAAGCATCAAACTAGAGTACCTTATTGTGTGTGTATGTATATGTAATTTATATTTATGTTATACAATATATTTTATATTTCTTGATACAATATACATCAATGACTGTAAACCTTCTGAATTCTGCGCAATTTTGCTAACTCAGTGGACATATGTCACTATATGGAGATATCTTTCATTGACACACCTTGGGGGAATAAGACACTACTGGTATCTGCTGGGCAGATGTAAGGGATGCTTTTAAATATTCTAGGACAGGACAGCCACTGAAGATAAAATATTACCTTGTCCACAATGTCAATAATGCCACATTAGAAGATCCTGATATTTATTATATATTATATATGTTGAATATTTAATCTAAATTCATATATATATATTCCATGTATAATTATTTAATTTATAATAGAAATATATATATTGCATAATAAACTCTATGGGACTTCACTAAGATACTGTGTTTCATTTTATGTACGTGTTGTGGGACTCTGTTTGCATATTATAAACTGAGAACATAGTAAGATTATGGAAGAGCCTCCTGTTTTCTCCACCATAAAACTTGCTCTGGTATAACTGGAACTTAAACTAGATGAATGCTTTTAGAGGGAGTCAAGCAGCCCAGACATACTCCTGCAGTTTCTAGATTGTGAAGATCTAATGGACTCAATAAGTAATTGAAAATGAGGATGAACAAAATATTGGGAATATTGTGAAGAATGGTCAACATAAATTAAAAATCAAAATAGTAAAGATTCAAGTTGGAGAGGTCAATGGTAAGAAAGTCAGGGAAATTGGGGAAATAGAAGAGAAATCATGAGAAAAGTCTAAGGTAATGACATAAAGTAAAATAATAAAAATAATTCTTGTCTTTTAGATTGGCATTTTTGGAAAGGAAGTAATCACTGTGAATATTTGTATATTTGAAAAAAATGAACAACGTATATAACTTTGGGGCATAAATAAATAATACCAAATAAAGTAGGGTTTGTGTAGCTATGCCATCATTCAATCAATAGTCATAAACGCTCAGTTTAGCACCCTTCTAAGGATTATAGGCATGAGCCACCATAATGGGCCCAGTTTGTTATTTTGAAATATCACTTTTATACATGATACATGGATAGAATTCCATTATAGTAGCTGATTGTCAAACTAATTTGATCAATAGGATTTCCACAACAACATTATCTACTGTATTACTGTATCTTATATCGGGCTATTTTCATAAAAATGGGGACAATGGAACTACTTAGATAATCCAGGTAATTAGTAATGTCTCTTAATAGACTGTATATAAAGAAATGTGTTTTCACCTATTAATGAAGACTGAAACTACAGAAGTTGAATAAAATAGGTTTACAATATTAAAGTGAACATTTCCATTGCATTTTTATAATGGTAATAGGTAAAATTGTCCAACATAATCCAAGTGGTATTTAGACTTTTCACATGAATATGTTTCAATGTTAGAATGTAAAGCATGGTAGAGTAAATCTGTGGGCCTGTGAATATAGATCACAGGTTACAATTCATGCTATTTTCACCAGTGATAAGCTAAGGGTAAGCATCTACAAACAGTAAATACTAGGATGAAATAAGATTTCCTATTGTTCTTTCTTCTGTTGA
Source organism: Gorilla gorilla gorilla (assembly GCF_029281585.2). Taxonomy (NCBI): domain Eukaryota; kingdom Metazoa; phylum Chordata; class Mammalia; order Primates; family Hominidae; genus Gorilla; species Gorilla gorilla. The sequence continues at coordinate 26,263,489 of NC_073246.2, forward strand.
AGAGCTTAAAAAAGGGAAATTATAGGCTAGTTACACTTCCAGTTGGATGAGTCTACCCACCTGGGCAGGATAGCAACCAGTCCATATTGTGTGATTCTTTGGAATTTAATTTTAGAGAAAAAGAGAGCTAGTTTCACTAAGCTTTCTCCCATCATACTGTGGCACAGATATTAGAGTGTACTTAGGCATACCTGAGCTTTCAGCCAAGTTGATGGCTGGGGTGGCAGGGAAAGAAAGTAATATGACTCCGTGGAAAATTTCCCTATATGAGAAATATTACCTGTATATTTTTATTATGACATGTATCATAATGTTTGGGATATAATAATACCAACATAATTATTACTAACTACCGCAAAAAACGAATATTTTAATTACTGTTTAGAAACAATTCAACACAGGAAGCCCTTTCTTTCTATATTCCCATTCCAGTCACACAAAGGTTAACATTGTCCTGAATTATATGTTAAGCATGTTCTTCTCTTTCTTACATTTTAAACACGAATGTTTGTGTTGTTAAAATATATATTATATATGTTTCTTTTAGGACTTTATATAAATGGAAACAAATAGTACTTATTTTTTTGACTCGATATGTTTGTTCAGTATTATCTACAGAGAAAAATCCATGTTCAATTATACTTTCATTTTCTGAACTATATAGTATTCCATTCCAACATAACAGATCCAATCATTCTGCTATGAATAAACATAATACATTAGTTCATAGTGCTTAGAGTTCTTGAATGAATATGCTAAGGAGAAACATTTCTGAATGTAGGATAATGGCATGTTTACCATTAATAACATTTTGGTTTCCAAGGTTTTCTCTCTGTATTTTACAAAGTGATTGAGAGTGTCTGTTACTGCATTACCTCACTATCATGTGGTAGCATTAGACCTGTAATTTTTTTCACTTTTGTAGATTACATAATGGAATTTCACTGACTTTACTTGAATTTCTCTACTACTGATTTAAATTGAGCTTATATTTATTTGATTATATCCGATGTAAAAGTGCCTATTCATACTATTTATACTTTTTTAAAATGTGAGTAGTCTTTTTTTATTTGTAGGATATTTTATTTTATTCTCAATGTCAATTATCTTTTGGTCATATACTATGCAACTATCTTCTTCCTGATATAGCTTGAAATTTTATTTTCTTTTATTTTCTTTGATACATATAATCTTAATTTAAATGCATAATTACAAATATATAAAATTACTATGTTTATATGACCAAGTTTGTGCATATTATAAATATAGCCAGTTTTCACAACTTGTGGCTTTGGTATTGTGAATTCACTTATTAAAACTTATTTGTAACCCTAAAATTAAATGTTTCTTCATTGTCATTTGTGACATTTTCAGATCAGTGAAAAATTTGAGATGTTCAATGTGTACATTCCCACCAGAGTTTGAACTACATGACTGAATGTCTGCCTTCCTGTTCCAACTTATATTGTAAAAAAGTGTTTTGCTCATGTTCTAGTTAGTGGCAGTATTTTTACAGTGTTATGCCTTTTGTTGCTGATTTCTCTGTTTAACATGACCCAAACATAAATAAGAAGTATGTCTAGTGTTCCCAAAGGCAAGAAAGCTGTGTGTACCTTATGGAGAAAATATGTTACATAAGCTTGAATCAGGCATGATAAGTTGTTGGTCATGAGTTTAATGTTAATAACTCAACAATATATATTAGATAAGGTGTCTTTAAAGAGAAACATACATAAGTTATGTATTAATCCGTTGATGAAAACTTTGTGATTAGAGGCTCACAGAAAACTAACTCTGTATTTCTCCTAAGAGAAGTGGCTCAATGTTTGCTAATCCAATGTTCATGGCAACTTCAAAGAATGTAAATATCACAAATAATGAGAATAGATTCTCTCTCTCTCTCTTTCTCTCTCTCCTCGCTCTCTCTTTCTCTCTCTCCTCTCTCTCCTCCCATGTATGTGTGTGTGTGTGTGTATCCTTTTGAATATATTTGTATATATATATGCAAAAAACAAAGCAAATGCAGTGGGATCTTGGGACCTACTTAGCTGGCCAAAAACCTGAGTGTGTCTATATTTTGTACACTTGTATTCCATTTATAGCATAAGAGTGAGTAGCAGCACACTGATTAGTAAGATCAATTTCAGAATATTGCTAGAAATGATGATCTCTTTTATGTCTTTTTAAGTATGAAAATGCCTGCACTCTCAAGCTAACAATAGTTATTATTAGAAAAACTACTAATTGTTTTGAGAACATTGTATTGAGCATTACATTTCAAAGTATATCAAGTCTTGCTGATATCATGTCTAAAAAACACCAAAAGAAATCACTTTCTAAAATATGGTACATGAAAACTACTTACCATGAACTTTCTTTACATTTATCAAAGTCGTGTCCTTTTCTAGACATAAGCAGCTGGCAGTATTGTTTCCCCAAGGGTATACAAGCAGAACACCATCTGAAGCCAGATGAAAAATAAAGGTACTTATCCAAGTGGAAAATATGGCAAGTTTGTACATTATTCGTGACACCAATTAGCTCTTGAATCAACAAATATGGTAAAATGTTTTTAAAGCTAGAGAGCTATAGAGGCCATGTACATACACATAAAACCAAATGGAAACCTTACAAGATTGATCTGCATAATTTAGTCCAAAATAGTTATTTTATTTGAAATATCAATGACTAAATAAAACAGAAGTTACAGTAACATCATTTTTCTGTGAGTCATAATATTTTTTGTTTGAATGAATAAACTAAATATATAATCAATGAAGAATTCCTCTTTTAAGTATTTAGGGTTTTGTTGTTGTTGTTTTCTCATGGAAAAAATTCAATTAGACAATCCAGATGAGGAAACTGATTCTTAGAAGAAGTTTGATCAAATCATCTATTGGAAAGTGTAGTGCTGAAATTAAAAATTATTGCTGCCAGAATACAAAATTTGCATTCATCTCTCTAAATCAGGATACCCAAGAATTGATTGAAATGCAAGATTTGCAGTAGATTACTTTAGCTTTCCTTATAAAGCAAATTACTCTCAAATTAAATATGTTTGATACAGTGTTGCAAAAATTCCATCTTGGGGCACTTCAATTTTCAAAACATAATATTCTTTCAGTCTAAAGAATATTAGCATAAGATTTAACACTGCCATTCACTTATTTAAATTTACCTATTTAATCAGATATATTTAATCAAGTTACATATGAATACTTAATTAAACTTGTTTTGGTTAACATTCTGGCTTAGAGAGGAGTTGGATTTCTATATATTGTGTTTATGCAAACATAAAATGATTATGTTCATATCTACAGTAGCTGCTAATTTATCTACTGACACCTATTTTACATTCACAATTTTTTAAGGTTTAAATATCTAAAACAAAAAACATTTGAAAATTAATATTTTGGTTATTTTAATACAGAATATTCAATCATTAAATTAAGCTTGAGAAGAATAACTAATACTCAGGATGTTTATTATGTATTTAATATATATGTGATGAGCAGGAGAAGAGAGAGCCTAAGAGAGACAATAAATAAATAATAAATAGTATAATTTTTAATGATTTTTTTCTTTATATTTTCTTCAATACCCCAAATCTTCTCACACAAACTTGAATCACATTTTTGTAGAAAAGTTTAAATTCTTAAAATATTTTAACTTTATGATGAATAATAACAAATTCATTTTTTTTCTGTCTGCCATACACACATACACAAACACAAAGATATGGAAAAAGCTAAAATACCCTTGCCCTAGTCCATCTGTGCTACTATAACAAAACTCCATAATCTGGGTAGCTTATAAACAACAGAAATTTATTTGTTATAATTCTGGAGGCTGGGAAGTCCAAGATAAGGCATCTGCCGATGAAGTGTCTTGTTGAGGATCCATTTCCGGATTCATAGAAGGTGTCCTCTAGCTGTGTCCTCATATAGTGAAAGGGACAAGGTAATTCTCTGGTTCCTCATTTATAAGGATACTAATTCTATTCATGAGGGTTCCATCCTTATTGCCAAATCATCTCCCCCAAATCTCCATCTTCTAATACATCACCTTGGGGGTTAGGATTCCAACCCATAAATTTAGAGGGGTCACAAACATTCAGATCAAAGTATTTCTTAATAGGGCACATACCATTTCCTGATTGGAGAGCTGTTTTTCATAAGAAAATCAATGTTTCCCCGGGAAGAGGCAGTGGCTAGAACATATGCAATAGGTTCAAGGCCAAAAAACAAAAGTATTATTCATGGTCACTGATTGGAGATTCAGTAGTTGCCCTGCATGTATGCATAAGGATCAAGCACTTTATTGGAAACAAATTTATTTTTGATGCTTTGGTAAAACTGTCAATAGGAAGGTTGGGTTTTCCTGACAATTATTTTATGGTTAGTAATTTTTTATATAACACGTAGTATTGGAGGATACTTACATATTTTCAGTACAAAAGTGTGAACAGATTGAATTCCAGCTTTGTTCATACTGTCCCTTCTACCAAGGAAATACAGAAATGGAAAAGAAAAAACTAGTAATCAAAAGCAGAGGGTTCCCTGGAAAAGTAACAGCACAAAGAAAGAAGAATAGTGAGGCTGGATCGCCAGCAAAGGCCTGAGTGGGGAAGCCATACCTTAATTTGATGAGCTTCCTCCAAAAGAAGTATATGAAGATGCTACTGAGTATGCTGGTTACATTTATCTTCTCAGTGCAGCACATTGCTATCAGTTTCTCACCTTCCAGAACAGGTGTCCTCTAGGAAGAGTTGTTTTATATACATTCATTTTACATAACTTTCTCACTAAAACTTGAATTACATTTTTGTAGAAAAGTTTATATTCTTAAAATATTTTAACTCTATGATGAATCATAACAAATTCTTTTTTTCTATCTCACATATACATATACACAAACACAAATATATGGAAAAAGCTAAAAGAACCCTTGCCTTAGTCCACCTGGGCTGCTAAAACAAAACCTGATAATCTGGGTAGCTTATAAACAACAGAAATTTACTTGTTTTAGTTCTGGAGTCTGGTAAGTCAGTAGTCAGTTTACTTCTCCAGGTCCTCTTTAACACAGTTTTTCTTCATTCTGAGTGACAGGGACAACTAATACTTGATTTGAAGAATATTTAGCAAGATAGAAAAATCAAATATTGATCTCTAAACTTCGTAGGTTGCTGTGGGACTATAATTTTCAGAAACAGCAGTCTCATATAATACAGGACTTGAGGAAAACTTTGCTTTATTATCTAGAATAACTTGGATACTTCTCTGCTGTCAAAGAGAAATAACCCCTAGGAAATGTTTCCCATCTTAGTGGAAATAATAATATGTTGAATATCTCTCGGTCGTACCTGGAAACTTGACATTGCTAAGAGCTTGTCTTCTAAAGCAAAAGAAGTTGCATTCCACTGGTATTCACCTGTAATAAGTATGAAATGCACTGAGTATTACCTGGGAAGATGGAGAGTTAGATCACATGTCCAAATCTCTTCTCTTTTAATGTACTCAAATTAATAAAATTGCTGAACAAAGAGATGAAAATTTTATCCAGACTAAACCTGGAAAAGGACTTTCTGATATCCTACAGATTATGAAATATCTATGAAAATCTGGAACAAGCTCATAGAGGATACCAGGAGCTAACAAATGACTCTCTGGAAGTGGAGTGCCACGTTCTTAACAGCACATAGAAGAGATTTTGAAGGACTCCCGTATTAAGACTTTGAAAATCACAGAGCAGCCCCGATTGAAGGAGAAGAAGTCAATCATCCAAATTATTTTTTAATTTGTTTTGTTTTGACTTGATATCCTGTAAAAAAAGCAAATGGTATGAAGACAAGCTTGCTTTATAGCTGAGGACTGAGGTGATGAGTATGCATGAGGGCATGTGTCTTACTGCCAGAGAAAAATAGCCTTGGGATACCCCACAAATACAAAGACAGTAAGTACTGTGGGCCACTCTACATCAGTTTCTCACCAATGTAGTTGTTTAGTATAGAATAGGAACTACACTCGTATCTGTGGTTAATCCGTAATGAAAAATGTAAGTCCTGTAAAAAGGCAAAGCCAGCCCACTACATCAGATGTTACAAATTTAGAAATTAAGCACACACATTTCTGTGACTTAATTATCTTCAGTCAAATTTTCCCTTCCTTTTCAGGCAACTGATAAGTTGGTTTCACAATGGACTGTACCACCATCCAGGGACATGGTCACATTTAATTTCTCAAAGCTGAAGGAAATATGATGGTGAGCTGATAAATTCAGTGACTATTGTTGAGCAAATTGCAGAACTTGATAGAATTGTCTTAAAAAGTTAATTTTATCAATCAAAGTAACTAAGCAAAAATTCCTAAGTATGTTACCAAAAAAAAAAAAATTACTGTGTAGAGGCTTAAAATGACATGGTGTCTGATAGGTCAACACTTATCTCTTTTTTAATTTTATTTTAATCATTACTGTAAGAATTTATAGATAGCAGATATATAATAAAAATTTTTGAGATCAGAGAGTTTTTGGAATAAAATGATCTCAAGGATAGTGTCCAGTAGAGGATCCAGAATGAAACTAGGGAGAATGAATAATAGTGAGAGATGGAGAGGCAGGAGAGAGAGAGAGAGAGTAAGATATAGAGGCGTAAGAGAGAGAGAAAGAGAGAAACAGAGAGAAGAAATGAATGAGCACATAAGTATAGATGAAAATAGATAAATCTCAGTAAGCAAATTGTGTAAAAAGAACAGGAATGAGATCCTGAGCATTTTCCTGGAATAGCTCAGCATGTCTGTGGAAAATTTTTCTTTTCTTTTCTTTTTTTTTTTTTTTATTCAAGGTAGCAGCTTTGCAGGTAAGAGGATGGCTAGATTCTAAGACTTACTGCTGTGCTGGAGGCCATTCCAGTGGCCTGAGTGTATCACCATATTTCTTCATCCTGGAATGTTGGTAATAGACAGGATAGCCAGGACAGGATAATCTTTCTTCCTCTGGAAGAGCCATTGTCTTCGTCCTTTCAGTGTTGCTGTCAAGGAAAACTGGAGTCTGAGTAAATGCTAAAGAAAAGAGATCTATTTGGCTCACAGTTAGGCAGGTTATACAAGAGGCATGGCACCAGGATCTGCTTCTGGGGAAGGCTGCAGGCAGTCCTCACTCATGACAGAAGGCAAAGAGGAGCAGGCATGTTCACAGAGCACGCAGTGAGAGAGAAAGCAAGAGAGCAAGGCGGTGAGAGCGGGTACCAAGCTCTTTATAGCAACCGGCTCTTACAGGAATTAATACAGCAAGAGGGCTCATTACTGTGAGGATAGCAACAAGCTATTCATGAAGTATCTACCTCCATGATCCAAACACTTCCCTTTAGGCCCCACCTAAAACATTGAGGATCAAATTTCAACATAAGGTCTGGAGGAGTCAAATAATCCAAACTATAGCAATTCTACCCCTGGCCCTCTAAATTTTATACCCTTCTTATACATACAATATAGTCATTCTATCCCATAGTCTTCAAAACTCTTAACTTGTTCCAGCATCAACTGAAATGTCCAATATTCAAAGTTTCATCTGAGACTCAAGGCAAACTCTTTATATCTGTGACCCTGTAAAATCAATAATAATGTTTTTACTTCCAAGATACAATGGTTGTGTAAGCATTAAATAAACATTTCTATCCCAAAAGGGAGAAATAGGCCAAAATAAAGGAGTAACAGGCTCATACAAGTCTGAAACCCAGAAAAGCAGACATTAAATCTTAAAACTCCAAAATAATCTCCTTTGATTTCATATCCCACATCCTGGGTACAGGGTGTGAGGGGTCAACTCAAAAGGCCTCAGGCAGTTGTGTCCCCATGGCTTTGTTGGGCACAGCCCACATGGGTGCTGTCTTGGGTTTGAGTTGAATGCCTGCTGCTTTTCCAGGCTGATGGTGCATGCTGCTGGTCGGTCTACACAGCCCTGCTCCCACAGTTCCACTAAGCAGTGCCCCAGTGGGGACTCTCTGAGGGTGCTCCAACTGCACACTTCTACTCAGTATGAACTTAGTAAATTCTCTCTGCAAGGACTCAGCCCCTGTAGCAGAATTGGGCATGGTTACCCAGGCTTTGGGATATATCCTCTGAAATCTAGTGGAAGTGGCCAAGCCTCCTCCACTCTTGCATTCTGAGTGACTGCAGACTTAATACCATATGGACACTGCCAAGGCTTTCAGTTTATACTTTAGAGCCGAGCACCAAGCAGTATCTGGGGCCATTGAGCAGTGGTTGGAGGTAGAGCAGCCAGGATGCAGGGAGCAGCATCCCAAGGTGGTACAGGGCAGTGATGCTCCAGTCCCAGACCTTGAAACAATTTTGTCCTCCCCAGGTATCTGGGCCTGTGATGGAAGGAGCAGCTTTGAAAATTTCCGCAATGCCTTTGGGGCCTTTTCCCCACTATCTTGGCTTTTAGCACCTGACTCCCATTTAGTCATGCTAATCCTTTTAGCAAGTGGTTGCTCTGCAGCACCATTGGATTCCTCCCTTAAAAATGCTCTTTCCTTCTCTATCACATGCCCAGGATGCACATTTTCCAAATGTTTAGGCTTTGCTTTATTTTTTAATTATAAATTACAACTTTAGGCCATTCCCTTGCTCCTATATCTGACACTCTTTGAAGGATTTTCTGCTTAGAAATTTCTTCCGCTAGATACTTTAGGTCATGACTTTTAAGCTTGGCCTTCCATGAAGACCTAGAGCATGAAAACAATGCAACCAAGTTCTTTTCTATGGTTAACAAGGGTAACCTTTGCTCTAGTTTCCAATCAGTTCCATGTGAGATCCTGTCAGCTTGGTCTTTACGGTCTGTATTTCTACCAGCATTTTGGTCACCATCACTTAACCAATCTTTAAGAAGTTCCAAACTTTCTCTAATCTTCTTGCCTTTTTTCAGACCTCCAAATCCTTCTATCCTTTGCCCAGTTCCAAAACCACTTCCACAGTTTCTGGTATTTTTATAGCAACATCCCACTCTTTAGTACCAATTTTCTGTCTTAGTCCTTTTAATGTTGCTACAAAGGAATATCTGAGGTTGGGTAATTTATAAGAAGAGAGGTTTGTTTTTCTCACAGTTATTCAGGCCATACAAGAGGCATAGCACCAGCATCTGCTTCTAGTGAGGGCCTCAGGCTGCCTTTACTCACAGCAGAAGGTGAAGGGAACCAGCATGTGCAGAGATCACATGGATAGACAGGAAGCAAGAGAGCAATGGGGGAGGTGCCAAGCTCTTTTTAACAACCGCTCTCACAGAACTAATAGAACAAGAACTTACTCATTACTGAGGATGGCACCAAAACAATTCATGGGAGGTCCATCCCGATGAACCAAACACCCCCCATTAGGCACCACCTTCAACATTGAGGATCAGATTTCAACAAAAGGTACGGAGAGGTCAAAGTAAACTATAGCAGTAAAGTTGTTGTTGTTGTTGTTGCTGCTTTTTTTGTTTGTTTGTTTGACACGGAGTCTTGCTCCGTCGCCCAGGCTGGAGTGCAGTGGTGCTATCTCGGCTCACTGCAAGCTCCGCCTCCCGGGTTCACGTCATTCTCCTGCCTCAGCCTCCCGAGTATCTGGGACTACAGGCACCCGCCACCACGCCCGGCTAACTTATTGTATTTTTGTAGTAGAGACTAATTTTTTTTTTTTTTTTTTGTATTTTTAGTAGAGACGGGGTTTCACCATGTTAGCCAGGATGGTCTCATACTCCTGACCTCATGATCCGCCTGCCTCGGCCTCCCAAAGTGCTGGGATTACAGGCAGCAGTAAAGTTTTAATAAGTGCATGGTTCACCCAATTTCTCATCTTTTCAATTCATATAGTTCAAGTATTGCCAATAAAAATAATTTTCGCCATATTTTTACAATGCCTGTAGTGTGCTTTTGAACAAATAATGATTTCCTCTAAGGAGATAGATAGCAAAGGCATAAAACAAGAATGTGGAATTTATAAGCCACTCATCACGTAGGGAAGGCACAGACTCCAGGATACAGAAACAAGTGCATCTGACCCTGCTAATTGACTGAGTTAAGTGCACCCAAACCTTGCTCTTTAAAACAAAACAGTGAAAATGTACTGCAGAGGAGATAGATGACTCCCTAGGGAGGAGGCAAAAGACATGCTTCTCTGTGAGCTTTAAAGTGTTCATTATAAAAAGCAGAGATACTTATCCCTGTAATTCCCCCAGGAAAGGAACTGGGGAGTAAAGATGAAGATTGTAGGCATGAGCTCAATTCAGGGAACATTTTCATTTCAGTGAGCATCTGCTGACAGTAAATCCAGTGATAACTGTCATGCAGTGTGGATGTCTTACTTCTTTCTAGTAAGCCTGATGAGAGCACCGTATACCTCCTGGCATAATTGTTCTTGTCCCATCTGAGCTTAATGGGGATTTAAACATTCACAGGAGAAGTTAAAGGCAAAGAAAAATGTGACGGTATAAAAAGGAAAACTATTTTTAATGAGCTTATTTTCTTCTATGTAACTGATCCTTATTTTCTAATTTCATAATGTTATATGGAACATTTTTGATATTATGAAAGAAAAACCAAATGATCTCATTTTATTTTATTTGTAATTGTATTATTGATCTCTTATTATGGTGGAGACCCTTTATATGTGTACTGCAATAAATGGAAGAGCTTAAGAAGCAATGGATACAATAATGATGTCAGTTTGGCTGCCAGGAACTTGACGGATAAAATCTGCTAGGAGACACATGAGATTATTTACGTCAATGAGTGTGTGATAATAAAAGGAAATTCAACCTCATAGATTTACAGTTTAGACATAACTAAATATGGTAGTAACACTATATTTACTTCTTAATTCACTTATTATACTTGTTTCTCTTGACCAAAACAAAGGTAAACTCTACAGAATAGTTTAATTACACTTAATGTAAGAAATTAATATCAATTTTTATGACTGGGAGACTCACAAATTAGTCTAACTACAATAGAAAAGCACTATAACTCACACAACAGTTAGATTCCTTGTGCATGAGATGTCTTTGACCTGTCCAAAAAGGCTTCTACACATGGAATTCGCATGAACCTTATTATAATACCAGCATCCCAACACTAGCCAACATTAAACCCTATGATTACATTATTATATGTAAGTGGCAATACGCTGCCAGAAACTGTAATATCTCCATGATCTGTAAAGGAGCTGCTCTGTCTCAACCACAGCATGAAACTATTTCTGTTTTTACACTAATAGTAGTTCAAGTTTATTAATTCTAGCAACCAAAACATATAACATCAAAAATCTTGAAATAGCTGGGCACAATGGCTCACACTTGTAATCCTAGCACTTTGGGAAGCCAAGGAAGGAGGATCTCTTGAGCCCAGGAATTCCACACCAGGCTAGGTAAAATAGCAAGATCGTGTCACTACAAAAAATTTAAAAATTACCTGGGCGTGGTAGTCTGCACCTATAGTCCAAGCTATTCGGGAGGCTGAGGTGGGAGGATGGCTTGAGTCCAAAGTCCAGGAAGTCGAGGCTGCAGTGAGCTGTATCACGCCACTACACTGTAGGCTGAGTGATGGAGCGAGACCCTATCTCCAAAAAAACAGAAAAAAAAAAATCTCAAAATAAGTATTTTTTTAAAGTATTTTATTTGTGCAAACTGGATATGTCTTTCAGAGTGCAATGTCTATGTAAATATTCCTTGCTGGTAGCCACAATCATTGATATATTTTAATTTGTTGCTACTCTGTTGAACAGAATTATAAAAAGCTTACAACTGATTTGACTTGTGGATATTTACCAGGACTTAAATCCAAATGCCTATCTCTGGTAAACATGTGTAAACAAATTGCTTTATTAACTAAAAAAGGTCAAGTCCTGTGCTTGACTAATTTAGTATGGAAATTTCTCACATTAATCAAAATATAAGCTTGGTAAGGAATATGCTATCCTAACTGGCTAACTCTATGCTATATGTTTCAAATTAACTTTCTGCCATGTCAGATTATCCTAAACATGAAAGAAATACATATGTGACCCAAAGTTTGCGAACTTTGGTGAGATTTGTTTAAATATCCAATTTAGTTTTAAAATCTTATGTATATTAAATTGAAAATGATGACTTTCAATATTTTACCCATCTAGTTTTGTATCCTCTCTCAATTTTTCTTAATATGCCTGAGAAGAAAATTGAGGTTAAAGAAATTTAGTGAATGCTATTAGAGACTTGAATTGCTTCTATTATTTTAAAATAATATTTTCTACTCACCTGTGCCTTACCAATTAGTTTATTCAAAACACAAAATGTCATTTCTTCCCTTGGAATTTTGTTCACCTAACAAACGTTGTGTCTCCATTGTGTCTAGCTACTTGTCTTAGGTAGCAGAGATAGACATAAAGTAAGACACAATTCCAGAATTTGAGAACATTAGTATAATTGGGGACTCAGTTCATAAGAGGGAAACGTAAAGCTATGTATAAAGAAAGACTGCAACATCTGCAACATCACATGGACTAGAAATATCACAGAGGCTACTTGGTGAAGAAAAAAGAATGGAACGAAAAAGTACCTGAGAGAGAAGAGACGTCATAAAGACTTAAGAATAGGTGAAGAAAAGGAAGTAAAAAGTATAAATATTAGAAAGTAAAATAAAATTGTCTTTGTTTATAGATGACATGGTGGTTTATATAGAAAATGGCAAAGAATCGACAAAATACTGCAGGAACTAGTAAGTAATTATGGCAATGTTGTAGGATACAAGATTAATATTTAAAGATCAATTGCTGTCTTATATACTGAAGATGAAAATATGGAAATTTGAAATAAAAAACAAAATATCACTTACGTTAGCACCAATAAAATAAAATACTTAAGGTATCTATCTGAAAATAAGTATCTATAAAATCTATATGAGAAAAACTACAAAATACTGATGAAAGAAATCAAAGCAGACCTAAATAAGTGGAGAGATATTCCAGGTTCTTGGGTAGAAAGACTATCAGATATGTTCAGTTTTTCCAAATTTATCTGTATATTCAAGGCAATTCGAATCAAAATCCCAGCAAATTATTTTGTGGATGTCAACAAATGGTTCTAAACTTTTTATAGAGAGGTAAAAGACCCAAAGTACCCAGTTCAATATTGAAGAATAACAAAATTGGAGAACTAACTAACGCAACTTGATCTCCAGACTTAATATAAAGCTACAGTATCAAGACAGTGGTATTAGTGAAAGAATAGAGAAACAGAATAAATGTTATATTTAAAAAAATTGAACAAATGTTCAATGGAACACAGTAGAGATCCCAGAAATAGGCTCACATAAATATAGTCAACTAATCTTTGGCAAAAATGCACAGATAATTCTATAGAGAAAGGACTGTCTTCTAAATAAATGGTGCTGGACAGCCTGACTTCCACATGCAAAAAATAAATAAATAAATAAATAAATAATAAATAAATAAATAAATCTAGACACAAACGTTACACTTGTCACAAAAGTTAGTCCAAAATGGTTCATAGTCCTAAGGTAAAATGCAAAACTATAAAACTCCTTAAAGGTAACATAATGAAAAAATAAAGGTGACCGTAGGTTTGGTGGATTTTTAGATTACAACTCCAAAAGCAAAATCCATTAAAAAAAATCGACAAGAATTCCTTAAAATTAAAAAAAAAAAAGTTTTTCCAAAGACGCTATCAAGAGAATGAAATGACCAGCAGCAGACTGGAATAAAATGTTTGCAAAACATATACTAGATCAACAACTGACATACAAATATACAAAGAACTGTTAAAACTCAACAATAAGAAAACAAACAATCCGAATTTTTAAAAATGGCAAAAAATCTGGATCGACAACCTCACCAAAGGAGGTATACAATGCCAAAAAAAAATATAAAGAGACACTTGATGTCATCTGTCATCAGGTAGTTGCCAATTAAAAAACTGAGATACAACCACACACCTGTTAGAATGAATAAAATGAAAACACTGACAACACCAAATGCTTGTGAGGATGAGGAGCAAAGGGAACTCCTATTAATTGATTGTGGGAATGCAAAATAATGCAGACATATTGGAAGACAGTTTGGCAGTTTCTTCCAAAAATAACATTTGCTTACTATATGATACAGCAAGCAAACTTCTGGTTCCTACCAAAAGGAGTTGAAAACATGTCAACACAAAAACCTGCATACAAATGTTCATACCATTTGTATTTATAATTGGCAAAATTTGGAAACAACCATGATGTCCTTCAATAGGTGAATGGATAAGGAAACTGTGGTATACCCATAAAATGAAATATTATTCAGCACTAAGAAATGAGGGGTCAGCCCAGCGCGGTGGCTCATGCCTATAATCCCAGCACTTTGGGAGGCCAAGGCGGGCAGATCACGAGGTCAGGAGATTGAGACCATCCTGGCTAACACAGTGAAACCCCATCTCTACTAAAAAAATACAAAAAGTTAGCCGGGCGTGGTGGCGGGCACCTGTAGTCCCAGATACTCGGGAGGCTGAGGCAGGATAGTGGTGTGAACCCAGGAGAAGGAGCTTGCAGTGAGCCGAGATCACACCACTGCACTCCAGCCTGGGCTACAGAGGGAGACTCCTTCTCAAAAAAGAAAAAAAAAAAAAAGAACTGTCGTACTATGAAAGACGTTGACTTTATTAATAATAATTTATCAATGTGATTCAACAATTTTAACCAATGTCCTAAACTAAAACAAGATGTTAGTAGGAAAAACTGTGCAATGGGTGGAAATGAGGAATACAAGAATTCTGTGAACTTTTCTATTATGTTTTCTGTAAATATAAAACTGTTCTAAAAATAAAGTCTACCCATTAAAGACAAAAAAAAAAAAGAGAAATAAAGAAAAGAACAGGTGAGCCAGACTTTCAGAATGTGGAGACCTGGAAAGTATGTATTTCCCTCTTTACAAAGCAGCAACAAGGCAAGGAAATTCTTCCTGTTCATAATTTTTGTTCAATTCACAGAAAGCTGAAGTTGCTGGGGACAATTAACCCTAAGTATAAGACACGTGACTCCAAAATGAGATGAGAGAAAACTTAGCTTACTTGTAGCAGATGCCATTTGAGCAATGGTGAAAAGAAGTTAGCTGGATTTTTAATAAATTGCTCAAGCTACAAGCTACATGTGGAGTAGCAAGAAAATATGAACCTCTGAGGGACACAAGGGCAATTTGCACTTATTCACAGATTCTTTTCTATTGATGTTTCTAGAACTCTAAAAAAAAGATTAGGGGCATGATGATACTGGCTTAAATGAGAGGCTGCTTCAAGGAGGGCAGAAAGCCAACCCAAGATCCTTTCTCCCTCCTCTCCTATGGGACAACAATCTTTTTTTTTTTTTTTTTTTTTTGAGATGGAGTTTTGCTCCTGTTGCCCAGGCTGGAGTGCAATGGTGCGATCTCAGCTCACTGCAACCTCCGCCTTCTGGGTTCAATCTGTTCTGCCTGGAAAATCTTAAACCACTAGGTGAAAGACAACTACCTTGTCACCTGTGGGGCACTGGTGAAAACCTATTGCAAGTGGAGAAAGTGACCAAGAGAAAACAAACAAACAAACAAACAAACAAACAAACAAACCCCTCTGACTTCATGGGAGTGGCAGGAATAAGTCCTGGGCCCTGACCTGCAGCTGAGTGCCAGACAGGATCCCCGAGAAGGCTCTACACCCATGACTCAGGGAAGCAGTGCTTGCTTAAGACTGAGATTTAATCAGAGTCATAGAGAAGCCACCATCATACTATGCCCCTGACACCAAGCTAATGACTGTTGAGTAACAAGTAATAATGTCCTAATGTTATAGTCTAGTAAATAATCATCAGGATGTGTAATGCAGAAAATATAAATGAATGGATTTCCCAAGCTGGAAAATGTGAGGTGTTTTTGTGGCTTTTATGGGGAGATACTGCCTTGTGTTTGAGAGGTCTAATCACTAGTCTCACTGCTATTAATAACCAGTGCTGACATGCTGGTACAATCTGCCTCCAAATCTCCATGGACAGGCACATGGTTACAAAGCAAGATGATTAGTAGCATTATTAATAGAATTTCAGTATATTTCATGCTATGTGCACGTACAGGGACTTGAGCAACACATGAATGAGAATTATTGTAGAAGCCTGTTGGGATTAAACCTTACAGCACAGGAGAAAAAAGGAAGAAGAGTTTTAAGACAATGACAAACTAAGAAAGACATGGATAAAACCTAGAAACCTGAACACAGGAAGAATTTTCATCCTAATGAGAATATACCAGATATATTTTTATAATAAAAAGTCTCCATTTTTAAAGTAAGGAAAGTGAGAGGGTACATTAAAGGGAAAAAAGTATAATTGTCAAATCCTTTTGTATATTCAAACTTTATAAATCAAAATAAACTCTTAAAATTGTCTAGCCCCTTCTCTCAAATAACAACAATGGAGAGATACCAGGTTGATCTAAAATCTCCCTGTGATACAGGGCAGGGAAGCCACAAAATCGTGGCTTAGCCAGGGAAAGTTCTTGGCTTTGCCCAGGAAAGCTTTCAAGAGTGAGCAGGTGGTGGAAGAAAACAGCTTCACTGGGGCAGCAGCATTACAGCACAGTCAGTGACTGCTCCTGCAGAGCAGGCTGCCCTGTAGGTGGTGTGTGGAGAGCAGCAGCTCAAGCTCAGTGCTGCAGCCAAACTCTATCTACCTTTAATTACGTGTAAATTAAGAGATGAGTTATTCAGAAATTATAGAAAAGGGGTGGTAACTTCTGGATTGTTGCCATGGAAATGGGCGGTAACTTCTGGGTGTTTTTATGGCAATGGTAAACTGTCGGAATGAAGGAGGACATATTTTAGGAAGAGGTAATTTCTATGCCTCTTCCCTGTTTCAGCCAGTCTTCAGTCTGGTCCAGAGTCAAGTCCTGCCTCCTACCTCACCTTCACTTAATAAGTATTAGGAAACAATGACATATTTTCCTTACTATGTAAAAGCAAATTATAATATTTAAATACAGAGCAGAGCTGAGAAATAGAGCAAATAAATATATAAATTTTGTAAAAATATAGCACCTTCTGATAATCTTAAAGGAAAATGTAATAAAAATTAGCACCTATGAGCAGAAAATTTTACAGTATAATTGTCTACAGCATTAGAATGGATAATTATATAGATATAAATGTAATATTTGAATTAAATATGCATATAAATGACTACATTTTTATTTGGAAAATGCTACAGAAGTGTTTTGAATGTAAAATTCTAAGGATTATAGCCCTGCTTAATTCAGTCAGAGAATTCAAAACAGAGGGAAATATAGTTTATTTGTTAATTTTTAAATTTTTTGTTCATTATTTTGTGGGAAACACCTTAATACATGATAAGAATAGAAAAAGAATGTATATCTTCCATATCACAGAATAAGAAAATATCAAGCAAAATAATATATTATCTATATGGCTAGCAGAAGAAAGTAAAACGATAAAAGACATTAAATGGTGCAGAGTTGTTAATAGATTCAACTAGTCTAAACTTCATATTTTAAAGGCAAGAGCATTTACATTGTGTCAAAAAAGTTATAAATATTTCTTATACAATATTTAAATAACCTAATATAAACAAAATGCTGGAAACAAAGAATGACCAAATATATGTCACTCAAAAGTGAAACAAATGTTTATCAAAATGAGGAAAAAATATAGGATATAATTTATTAGTAATAAAAACATGAACTGAAGCAAAAGGAGTAATCTACTTTATCTGCAAGTTATAGGTACTATTTAAATGAGAAACACATTTTAGAGCATGTGCGAATTATATAGTTAAGAAAAACAACAAACATTATGGGGTTTGACCTAAGTTAACTTAAAAACCACTTAGTGGAATAGCTTTTTTGAAAAGCAGATGGATCCATTGATATGCAATTTTAAAATAATTTTTGAATAGTTGGATAGCCATCAAATTCATTTAGGAGGCTTGTATTAGATTTTTAATCTTGACAAAATATTCCAGAAATTTTAAAAAAGTAATAATAACGTAAATTATCTCATGTTAGTATATGTAAAAATCCCAACGAAATTAAGTGGTTGTTATAGACTGAATACCTATCTTGTGTTCACCCAAAATTCATATGATGAATTCTAATGCTCCAGTGTGTTGGCGTTAGAAGATGGATCCTTTGGGAGATAATTAGGTCAAGAGGGTGGAACCCTCATGAATAAGATTAATACTCATAAAAGGAACCCCCAAAATGCGGTCTTGCTTTTGCTGCCACATGAGGGTAAATCGGCAGATTGTAACCCAGAAGAGAACCCTCACCAAAACATGACCACTCTGACACCTTGATCTTGGTCTTCCAGCCTCCAGAACTATGAATAATAAATTTCTGTTGTTTATAAGCCACCAGTCTATGCTATTCTGTTATAGCAGCCCAAACTAAGATATGTGATGCAAAGATTACTCTGGCAAAACTGATTGAGGTTTAACTAATGAATTATTCATTAGTAAAGGAGTACTAATAATGCCCAGATAGATGAACATTTAAATAACATTGAAAGTAATACTGAAATGTAACATAAAATCTTAGTATTCAAGTGTCTACATAAAATTTAACCTTAGCTAAAAGTAGAAATGTACTAAGAAAAAGATGAAGTAAAAATTAAAATTAAAATATCTATTATTTTCTCTTAGTAGAGATTTTGCTCATTCATTTTAATTATTGCTCAATTCAAATTATTTTTAAAATACTTATATGTAAAATAGTAAAGAGAATAAGAATATGTTCAAAACTAAAAGCAACACACTGTGGGTGAATTAAGCAGCAAAACCATCCACATATGAAAGGTAGTCTTTGATATATCCCTGGACTCCATGTACTGTTTATGGTTTGTACATTTTTGTTTGCCAGTAAAGCGCCTGGGCAGTATTAGACAAGAACAACCAGGAGTTCAGTTATTTTACTGTACACAACAAAATGCTAATGATGCCAGGACTCTGCATAGGCAATTCTTGCTAAAAGGTCATTGTCAGCAAGCATCGTTGAACTTCTGTTTATCCTCATTCCAGAGATTAATTGTGCTTGATTGCATATGGTATTATTTTCATTGGAACAACTGATGTTGACTGAGATAGTGGTGTCTGATCTCTCTGGGAGTACTCAAAGGATTTTGGAACACAGCATTTATTCTTGTCTTCCTTTAATCTAGTGACCTTGTTGATACGATCTGTTAGGGTAGTTGTTTCAAATAATTCTATATTTATTCTGTTATTTTGAAAATGTTTTTCTCTGTTTTTTAATTCAATTCACAGAAAAACTCAGAAATCATGATATTTATTACATGTTTACTCCTCATATTTTCAAATTTAAAAAAAGCAGAAAACAAGAGCAGTAGCAACAAAAAAACACCGCTTGAGTCAAACTTTCCTACTAAAGTATCATTCTTATTTTCTTTGTGATTTCAGTAGCTTAAAGAAACACAAGTATTTGATGTATTGCAGTCAATATGCTTAATGCCATTTTCTTTCTCAGACAGTTGTAGAGTAGATTTTCAAGGAGAACTTTTTAAGTCTCTATTTTAATTTTTTTTGTTCTAAATAACCTGTAAATAAAACTGAATAAATAAATAAATAAAATTATAATGTCTATGTTTTTGCAGAATTTTTTTTCTATTGTTAAGATGCTCTAGACTGAATTACATATCCTGAAATTCCTATTTTGAAATTTTAGCCCCCAACAATTTGGAGATAAGGCTTTTATGATGTCGTAAAAGTGCTCCCCTAATCTAACAGGGCTAGTGGCCTTATAAAAGGAGGAAGAAAGAGAGTTATCTTTCTCTCTCCATGACCATGCACTAGGAAGGTAGCCATTTGCAAGCCAGAAGGGGAGTTCTTGCCAGAACTCAACTATACTGGCATCCTGACCTCGGACTTCCAGCCTGCAGAACTGTGAGAAAATACATTTCTTTGTTTAAGTCACCCTTTCTATGGTATGTTTTTATGACAACCTGAGTAAGATGTAAGAGATTAACAAAACATTTTTTACTCTTATCATCTGTGGTACAAAGACATGTAATTAAAAGACATTGCAATGGAATATATTGTTTAATTAGATAGCATATGACTGGAAAATATACATTATTGGAAGGTATTACCAGAAAGCAACTTGGTACTTAATTTGTTCAAAATTCAAATATAAAATCTATTTTTCTGTTGTCTGTGGAGAAGAATCATACCATACAAATGTTTCTCAGGAAAAATATATACTGTACTCTTTCTAAAAGATTTATTTGTTTCTAAAGCCAACTTCTAAACTTCCCAACTCTTTGGGGTTTCTTTCTGTACTGTTTTGCAGTTGTTTTCATGATACATTATGTACCTATTTCTAAAACTATTGATAGGAGTTTCCAGAGATCAGGGAGTTGTAGGTATTAATACATTTCCCACCTCTCTTGGTGCCCAGTTCAGGACTCTATCTCATGGGTGCTTGGTCCATATTGTTGATGTCTGTAATAACACGAAAATTAATGTTTCATTCTCTTTTCCTAATTTTCCTTTAGAAATGGCCTCAAAAGTCCTGAATTAATTGTTTCTACGCTCTAACTTGTAATGTATTTGGATTGTTGAGTTTAGAGTAAGTCTTCCTCTGATTACCTCATGTGAACACTTAAATCTTTTTTGGGTTGTTCCAAATAAGTCTTCAAATATGAACCTTTTCAATTATTTATTAAAAATCATCTTGCTTCCCATAATATATTGATTTTTAATAGATAATTGAAAAGGTTCATATTTGAAGACTTATTTGGAATATATACATATATAATATTTTGCTCTCTTTTTATCAGTTATATACAATTTCCGCCATTTTGGAATTTTTGCCATTTTGGAAGCTCAGTGGGTATACTTACACTGGTCCTGATCATAAGTCATGTGTAATGTCAGTGAAAGCACCCACTATAATAACAAAAAAAAGGCAAGAATCCTTCTGTGGAGTATCTCTAAGCAGCATTCACTGACTTAATAGAATGCCAGAAATGCAAAATCCTTAAATTGTTAAAATAAGACTTGGTGATTTGTCTTTTTCCCATTAGGCTTAATGCATTTTGGAAGTCGATGATTAGAATGAGGAAGGGAGCTCACACTGTAATAGCTAAGCCTGATGAATAAACTCACATGATCATCATTAATATCAAGCCACTGGTGACTGAGACTTCTGTACATGCATAATTATTATTCTTGGCTGGGAGAGGGTAGAGAAGGCTGTAGGAGCTACCTCCTCATTTGATTGTCACACTCCCTGGAATGCCTTAGCCTGTAAATCACACTTTCTTCTAGACAAGAACACCTTTTAAATCCACCAATCTTTTTTTTTACTTTAGATTTCTAGTCTGTATTTCATTAGGCATATTTCCCACACTTTTTGTAGATTTTGTGAGACTTGTTTAAAAGACTTTACTAAGGAGAAAAGTCTTATTCTGGAAGAATCATTTACTTTCCTTGTTCTAGTTGTAGCACACATGATTTGACAGACAGGTACTTTTTAATTCCATCCCTAAGGTTGAATTTCCCTTTATGTTTCATGAATAAGGGAACGCAATATAAGAAAGCAACTTACCCGTTGTAGAAATGGCATAAAAATAACAAATGGAATCACCCTCCCACATTTCCATTTACTTTTACTCTTCTAAAATAAAGTTTCTTAACACTCAATGTTGACGTATTGGACCAGGTAACTTTTTCTTGTGGGAGGCTGTCCTGAGCATTGTAGGATGGTTAGAAGTATCCCTGGCCTCTACCTACTAGATTCTAGTAGCATCCCCATGCTCCCAGTGGTGACTGTCAAGAATGCTTTCAGACATTCCCCACTGCTGTTATTGCAGCATCTGTTAAAAACCACGTATTGTGCCAAATAGATTAAACTATCTTCTTCCCAGTAAACATACTCTTCCTCGAGGACATTGTTTTTCAAAGTCCAGTCTCTATTGTTACAAATAATATTTAAGTGATCATGAGAACTATTTCTGGTATTTTATTTTATTTTTTACTATGTCTGTGTGAGTGTGTGTTTTGCTTGTTTTACTTGTTTTTTTTTTTGGTTTAGTTTTATTTTGGGGTTGGCCTGGATACAGAATAGATAAATACATATTAACAATGCAAACTCAATAAATTCTCAGTGACAAATTTCACACTATGCTTGATTATATTGTTAATATTTTCACTGAGACTAAAGACCATTAATATGAATGGCTAGAGCATTGTTAAAGGAGACAGTGAGTTTAAAATTTTGTTTTAAACAGCTGACCAGCATTCCTTCCTGACCATGGAAGATAAGCAGTAAGGGTTTTTGTGTCCTTGGCTTCACTTTTTGATAACACATTACCTCTGAACACATTAAACAAGTGCAGGAAAATGGCCTCATTAAACATGACTTGCTATTTACCAACCATAAGTGCACACACATACAAACACAAACACACACACTCACACATACACCAAGCATAGGCCTAGAGAAATAGGTCTGGTTATAAAAGTATGACAGTTATTCTTATCAATTCTATTTGCAAATCTACACTCACATTGTTCTTACTAACATTCCCACACATTCGGCTGGTATTTATTTCTTATCGAAACGATCAAACAATCTTCTATGATTTTGGGTGTTTAGATAAGAAAAAACAGCTTATATTTGTTCCAGCAGGAAAAGATTTAATTGAGGAAAAGAGTGGAACACACAATCACTGATGGAAAAGGGATCCTAAAGCCAACAATGACGTCCTCAGTGTGCAACACTAAAAGGGTGATACTTAACAATTATTCTAGAAGGTGCTGCAAAACTCAGATATGTCTAGGCATTTACTCCTGACTATCAGCATGCAACACTAGCATAGATAACTCTTAAGATGTTTGACAAGTCATTGAATTGATTTTCACATAAATTATTTGCTCATGCATACACACATAACAGCCTCCCTAGAATAATGGTCTCTCTCACTCTTTTATCTTCTAAATCTTGAGTGAATGCCTCTAATGGTAGAGTCTTACCAGGAAGCATATAAGAAAGGTGATCTGGGAAATTGAGACATCAACTTTTCCTATGAGATTCAGAAGAGAATTTAGAAGGAGGTGTTAATGCTGAGTTTAGGACAGACTCTATAGTGAAGTTGTCCCTATTGTCAAATCATGATCCACCAATTTTAAACCTCTGAATAAGAATAAAAATCAATCTTGCTGCTCTATCTAATATGAGAACACTATTTATTAGTCAATTAAAACATGCTCATTATTTCTCTAGAGAGAAAACATAGTTACTGAAATCTCTTATTCATCTCTAGGCTATGATCATTCCTTTTATAGCTGAATCCTAAATCTCATTAGGTATCCTGTGACTCAAATAGTAAATTATAGACTTTCGTAAATGGAATTCACTCTGAAACCAGGTCTCAACAATTATTTGAGAGGTGATTCTAAAATGTCTTGGTAAATAGAGACAGGGAAGAAAGAAGAGCTGGTTGATCCTGTGTTATTAAGCTGACCATTGTGGTAGGCAACTGGAATTCAGTCCCACTGAGAATCTTCTGAACAACCACATAGCATGTGCCTCAGAATTATCCCTTTGGAGGAGAGAAAACAGAAATATTTATTCAGTGACACCTGTCCTACACTAGTTGACAGCTATTTCTAGAGAGTGTTAGTTAACTCTTAGCAAATTCCAGTAACATTGTGTGCTGGGGTGGGGATGGGGGAGAGCCCTGGAAGAAAAGTGAGAGAATGAGAGGAGCTTGAAGTGAAGCACTATTGGTGCGCACTAGGACCCCCTCTCTCAGCTGGAGATGAAGTCAGAGGTGGGCTGAGGATGCAGAGCACAGGACCCTAAAAGCCTCTGCTACTGCTGATCCCCTGTACTACTGCCCTGTCAGGCTCCACATTAATTCCATTTTCTCACTCTTCAATGGAGCTGCTAGTAACAATCTGTAAAGCAGACTTATGGGTTAGTGAAATAGGAACCTGCTGCAGTGGATCCTGAGAATCAGTATGTATCAACAAGACAGAAAATATGTGAAAAATCAGCTTTCTACCATGTGGTTGGCTGATCACCTTGAGTAATCCTACCATCTCTCAGGCTCAATGTCAGATTCTGTTGCTGACACAGTGGGCATTCAGCAGTGGCATTCCAAATGTATACTCCTTAAAAGATAACAACAGACTATTGGATCCATGCCTAGCCTCTATCTTGGCCACTAAGTCTACCCTATTAGTGAACCATTTCACAAGCAGTTGTGTGAACTTATTTTAACATATTTTGAAGGGCATGTATGCTGATGATTAATAACCTTAGTTTTTGTTTGAGAAATTTTTTATGTCTTTTTCATTTCTGAAAGATAATTTCACTAGATGTGGAATTTTAGGGTTTTTTTTTGTTTATTTCAACAGTTTAAATATATATATATATATATATTTTTTTTTTTAGACAGAGTCTTACTCTGTCGCACAGGCTGGAGGGCAGTGGTACAATCTCGGCTGACTGCAGCCTCCACTTCCCAGGTTCAAGTGATTCTCCTGCCCCAGCCTCCTGAGTAGCTGGGACTACATGTGCCCACCACCACACAAGGGTAATTTTTGTATTTTTTAGTAGAGATGGGGTTTCACCAAGTTGGTCAGGCTGGTCTTGAACTCCTGACCTGTGATCCACCCACCTCAGCCTCCCAGAGTACCGGGATTATAGGCGTGAACCACCGTGCCCGGCCCAATACAGCATTTTTACTGTACCTTTTCTATGTTTCAATATGTTTAGATACACAAATACGTACCATTGTGTTACAATTGCTTACAGTGTTCCATACAGTAACAAACTACATCGGTTTGTAATGTAGAAATCATAGTGTATGACATATAGCCTAGGTGTGTAATAGGCTATGTCATCGAGATTTGTGTAAGTATAGTCTTTGATGTTTGCACAATGATGAAATCACCTAACCATGCGTTTATCAGAACTCATCCTTGACCCTAAGTGACTCATGACTGTATTATGAAGAACAAAATTAAATTTGAATTTTCAAAATTAGTTGGAAAGATCAGGGATGATATATTGAAAAGTATTGAAAATTAAATTTGCAGCTCAGAATTTTAATGCCTTGTTAATATTTTTGAAGGTCTGCTTCAAAAAACCAAAAATTATTTCAAAAAATTATGTATTCATAAGATTAATATGTTTCTATAACTGCAGGAGAGTATTCTTGTTTATTAAAGGAAAATTATTTTAAATTATTACTAACATGGACACATTCTATGTAAGTTGAATGTACAGTAATTTTATACAGTTAAATGTATTTTGCTTTCCAGATAGATAATTTCATAACTTGGTATTTTATTTTCTTTATTGTATAGATTAATTATATAGTATACATATTTTTTTTGCTTTAACCCTGCAATAATTGAGCAACTCATAATAAAAGAAATTGTGAATTATTTGATGTAGAATTTTACAAGATATATCTAAAAACATTGGGTATTAATGTTATTAATTATAAACTTTGATAAATTATGTTTTATATATAGATATTAGAGATAACAAATTACATTACAACTTTTAGACACTCTAAATAATACTGGGGAAAATATACCATTAAAGTAAGAAAATACTGAATTTCATTCCAATTAGGATCATGTACTCCCTTTTGGCATTTCCCACTGTACCCTAATGTCAAGAGACCTAATATTTCAAGGATGTATTCAACAAATATACTGATGCTATAATATTATTTAGCAGAGATTTCTTAGATTGCTATGTGGATTAGAAAATTTAATGTATATTTTAAAACACCTGTGTGTCACATGTAAGAAGACCTCCATTTATTTTAGCTCATAGAGATAACTATATACATTGTATATGCATTATAGATCACACATATGCCATACACACATGCACACACACACACACACACACACACTCTAACAAAGCCTAAAACATGTAGCAAAATTTATAAATATATTGGACTAAAATGTCTATATGTCATTGCAATTAAGGAACTGAGACAGTCTTCTATTTTTTCTTAGGAAGAAGAAAAGATATTTATTAGGAATTATGCATATCATGATTTTGTTGATTATTAGTCAGGATAAATGAAGGGATTAAATAAATTCATTTTATTTTCATATTTTGCAGAATGTTTATGTTGGTGAATTAATGGATGAAATAGACCTCTATTCAGCAAATAATCTTATGTATCTTCTATTTTTAAAAATTATTTATCATTTTTGTTGATACATAATTGTGCATATTTATGGGGAACATACAATATTTTGATGCATACATATGATGTGTAATGATCAAATCAGACTGTTTAGAATATCCATTACCTCAAACATTTATCATTTTTTTTTACGTTGAGAACAACTAGATTCTTCTAGCTATTTTGAAAAATACAATAAATAATTGTTAACTATGGTCACGCTACTGTGCTATCAGACACTAGAACTTATTCTATCTGTTTAACTGCATGTTTGTGCCCATTATCCAAACTTTTTTATCCTGCCCCCCACCCTCTTTCCCCCACTGTGGTAACTAACTATCATTCTACCTTTTACCTCTGAGATCAACGTTTATAGCTCTCAATATGAGTCAGAACATGTAATGTTTGTCTTTTCTGTGCCTGCCTTTTTTCACTTAACACAATCACCTTCAGTTCCATTCAGGTTGCTGCCCATGACAGGATTTCATTCATTTTTATGGCCAAATCATATTCCATTGTATTTATATACAACATTTTCTTTATCCATTCATCCACTGGTGGACACTTAGGTTGATTCCATCTTGGGTTTTGTGAATAGTGCTGCAATAAATGTAGGGGTGCAGGCATCCCTTTGATGTACCAATATTCCTTCCTTTAAATAAATACCCACTACTGGGATTGCTGGATCATATGGTAGGTCCATTTTTAGTCTTCTGAGAATCTTCCATACTGTTTTTAATAATGTGTGGAGGAAATTCTTAAATAAAGAAACCTCAAGCTGGGCATGGTGTTGCATGCCTGTAATTCCAGGTACTGTGGCCAGAGGATCTCTTGAAGAGCCCAGGAGTTTGAGTCCAACCTGGCAATATAGTGCGTTTCTGTTTCTTTTTCTTTTTTTTTTTTGGTATTTGGATTTTTTAAATTATTTTTTGGTATACTTTAAGTTCTAGGGTACATGTGCACAACGTGCAGGTTTGTTACATATGTATACATGTGCCATGTTGGTGTGCTGCACCCATTAACTCTTCATTTGCATTAGGTGTATCTCCTAATGCTATCCCTCCCCTCCCCCCCACAACAGGCCCCGGTGAGTGATGTTCCCCTTCCTATGTCCAGGTGTTCTCATTGTTCAATTCTGACCTATGAGTGACAACATGCGGTGTTTGGTTTTTTGTCCTTGAGATAGTTTGCTGAGAATGATGGTTTCCAGCTTCAACCATGTCCCTACAAAGGACATGAACTCATCATTTTTTATGGCTGCATAGTATTCCATGGTGTATATGTGCCACATTTTCTTAATCCAGTCTATCATTGATGAACATTTGGGTTGGTTCCAAGTCTTTGCTATTGTGAATAGTGCCACAATAAACATATGTGTGCATGTGTCTTTATAGCAGCATGATTTATAATCCTTGGATATATACCCAGTAATGGGATGGCTGGGTCAAATGGTATTTCTAGTTCTAGATCCTTAAGGAATCGCCACACTGTCTTCCACAATGGTTGAACTAGTTTACAGTCCTACCAACAGTGTAAAAGTGTTCCTATTTCTCCACATCCTCTCCAGCACCTGTTGTTTCCTGACTTTTTAATGATTGCCATTCTAACTGGTGTGAGATGGTGTCTCATTGTGGTTTTGATTTGCATTTCTCTGATGGCCAGTGATGATGAGCATTTCTTCATGTGTCTTTTGGCTGCACAAATGTCTTCTTTTGTGAAGTGTCTGTTCGTACCCTTCACCCACTTTTCGATGGGGTTGTTTGTTTTTCTCTTGTAAATTTGTTTAAGTTCATTGTAGATTCTGGATATTAGCCCTTTGTCAGATGAGTAGATTGCAAAAATTTTCTCCCATTCTGTAGGTTGCCTCTTCACTCTGATGGTAGTTTCTTTTGCTGTGCAGAAGCTCTTTAGTTTAATTAGATCCCATTTGTCAATTTTGGCTTTTGTTGCCATTGCTTTTGGTGTTTTAGACATGAAGTCCTTGCCCATGCCTATGTCCTGAATGGTATTGCCTAGGTTTTCTTCTAGGGTTTTTATGGTTTTAGGTCTAACATTTAAGTCTTTAATCCATCTTGAATTAATTTTTCTATTTCTAAAAAAAAATTAAAAATCTTATTCAAAATTTCAGGAGTTGACTTCAATTCCAGAAGTTTGGATAGCTTTAAGACTGACATATTAACAAGATTATTGCCCCCCTAGTTGTTCCAAATTTGCCTGGGAGTAGTTTGATAGTGATGCACCATTCCAGAAAGGATGAGGGAAGTGTATTAGAAAGGAGATTTCTAGTGGTGAGTTTGGATTTTTTCTCACATGCAAAACGATGAAACTTTAGTAAAATTTGTAAAAGCAAAAAATAGAAAGACTCTGACTTTTTTCAGTGATGTGCCTCTACCTAATTAGCTCAATTGCATCATTTTGTATTCCCCAGGAAATAATTGTTCTGGGCATTTCCTCTCCAACCACTCTAAGATCTTTCATTTCACTATGTAATTCTTGTTTCAATGACATATATTAATATGTTAATAATATTTCTGCAATTTTTAATCTCTTATGATAATGTCATAGATCAAAACAGCTCATGCAATATTACTTGTTACTGATTGCCTTGGGTATTTTAATAGTGTCTTAACACTTAAAATAAAACAAAAATTAGGATATCTTTAATCACATGCCCACTCCTTTTCTCTTTTCATTTCCATGTCTCTCTTTTCTCATCTTATTATTATATTCTTATCCAGTCAGTACAACTTCAGATCTTGTGCTGCTCATCACCACATCCACTCAGAAATACAAAGTATTGATATGTTCTCATTAAAGTCTCAGTCCTGTTTAACTCATCAGTGTAAGCATATAGTTGTGTCTCGGACTGGTTGTCACACCACACACTGTGTTATAAGCAGGCACAGAAGATGCTCAGTCTTTGCCCATTAACCTTGGGAATGGCTATTTGTTGCATCCAAGAAGGCTCTATGTATGTCTACACTCTGTTTAATAGGGTGATTGTAAGAGGATTACAAGTTACATAAGCAGGCAGAATAATCTCCTAATTAGAGATAGGGCTAGAAATCAATTCCTCTTTGTACAACATAATGACAATGCCTTTTAAACATTTAAAGGTTCTTTCTGAGCAGTAGATCTTGTCACTATTGCTCATTAACTTCTCAGCCAATGTTATGTGGGTAATGGTAGCTTTGTGTACATTGCAAATATTACAAGTCAGTCACATTTAAATTTACTGTCTATTTTAAGATTTGAAAATGTTGCTTGATTCTAGTCAAAGAAAGCAATACATAACATTTGCAACAAAAGAGCTTATGGAAAAAAAGACATCATTAACCTGTGAGATCTATGTTAGTCAGAGTTTCATCTCTATTTACATACAGATGCAGTGTACACACATACACACAGATACTCTTCCTCTGTTTATTAAAACTTTCATGTAATAGTGGCTGGCACAATAACATAAAATTATTTCTATGAAATAACATACTTTTATTTATTTTTCCTGATTTTTAAAAATGAACAAAACAAGTTGTTAGTCCATTTCTATAGAATTAGCTTCAAATGAAGAATTCATTCAAAATTGTTTGAAGGAGTTGAATAATTATTGATTCACTGAACACAATGACATATAATATCTATGCACAAATGCAAGTTTCACACATAGGCAATGGGAAAACCATTAGTTTTAAAAATGTTTCTGTATTTTCTCCACAGAGCTAGAGATTGTATTACTTTCATTCGTTCTTCATTTTCTTTCAAATAAACATTATACCATGTGGTTAGCTGGAAATGTACTTAAAATGTCTATAAAGCCTGAGACAAATTTCATTTCAGAAATAAAACCATATATGGAGGAAATAGGATGGGATTATTTGGGAAGTAACTCATTGAATCACTAATTAACTCTACCATAGAAACACTGATGTTAGAAAAAGGAAGAAGAAGGAAAGAAAGAAATATGTTCGTGAGATCTATTGTAGAGTTTCCTTTGTAATTAAAGAATCAATTCACAAATATAAAATACAATATCTTTGAACTTATTAATAATTAACTTTTTGGCCCACAGATTTAATAGTTAAGTTTTTCTAATAATGGCAGGTGGAAGATAAATGAATAACAATCTTAGTTTTTTGCTGGAGTTCAATACAATAGTCAGATATACCACACATGTATAAGTATAATCACATGCGTATTTGCAAGTTTACCCAATAATATAAAATTATATATGTTTGACTCTATGTGTCAGTATTTATATAACTTCTAGCACCATAGAACTGTGCATTTTCATAAAGATACAGTTTTCTTCTGGACACAAATCCTAGTATTTTAATTTTGGCTATCATATTAAAAATTAAACAATACAGAGGCAATAATTCTCAAGATGTTTTAGTTCCTGTATAAGCGATCATTTTCACTTTATATGTTTGGGATAGCAAAGATAAAATTTTCATGAATGCTATACATCTTACACTTCTTTCTTCTTTATACTTGCTCTGCAAAAAGGCAAGCTTTTCTATAAAGGCACCCTTGTGACAGATATTTGAATTACTAAATAAATTGCATACCTAATCAAATTAGTCTATATATACACCCTCAATAACTATGAAACAGAATTTGAAATAGACCTTCTTTTACCCTGATTTAATTTATTTATTTGTTTAATTTTTGGTCTTCCAGAATATTGGCTACATTCTTAAAACAGGTGGAATGGGGAATGGAAACAAGTATCAGGAGGGCAGATCACAAAGTCAGAAGTTCAAGACCAGCCTGGCCAATATGGTGAAATCCCCATCTCTACTAAAAATACACACACAAAAAAAAAATTAGCCGGGTGTGGTGGCGGGTGCCTGTAATCCCAGCTACTTGGGAGGCTGAGGCAGGAGAATTGCTTGAACCTGGGAGGCGGAGGTTGCACTGAGCCAAGATCACGCCACTGCACTCCAGCCTGGGCAACACAGTGAGCTTCCATCTCAGAAAGAGTTAATGTCTTATTAAGAAATAACTGCATGACTTTCTCATTTTAGCCTTTGTAAAAAGAAAGCTGAACATTCATTAGAATGAAGGACTGTAAAGAATGCTGTCAGTTTTAGCCCTCAAGACATATTTTGAAGATATTTGTAAGAAAATGGGAAAAGCATCTCTCTCCCTCTTTATCTGAATACTGCTGAGTTAAACATCATGTGGGTTGTATGTACTGTTACAAGAACCTAGACACTTGGTAGGGCACTCAAGAGCTTTGGGAAACCCTCACAAGTCCTCAGGAATTTGGGAAGAATAGAGACTTCCGTCTGCTTTTCACCTACTTCTCAAAAACGTACACAGCAGGAGATCCTAATTTTGATTATGTTCCCTGATGAAGCTGTGCTCAGCACAAAACCAGTGAAGTGATGTTTTTACTTTCCTCTCCTGCCTTCTCTCTCCTCCTCTGAGCCTGATGTGTCCATAGCCAGCAGGATCGAAAGGTGACGGAGTGGAAGGTGAGTAATGAGAACATCTCATTGCCCAACTCCCCGTCCAAGTTGTGCACCAGGCCTGACCTGCAGGATGGGAGAACTTAGAATCGAGTGCAAATTAGTTTTGGTTTAGATTGGATTGGTCTTTCATACTGAACATGAAGCCAAACCTAAGCTAAAAGGTTACAGAAAACTATTTATTATGTAAGATATGTACACCAAGGATGGAAAATGGAATTCTGACAAAACATTTGTAAATACCATGGTGGGATAAAAATGGTAAAAAGCATAATTATCAGATTGTTTATTAGTGATCCCCACACTTTAAGTAAATTGCCTCTGCCTAAAAGTAGTTAGGTTTCAGGAAAACTCTTCTATTCAGAATACAGAGAGGCAAGAGCAGAGACTCAACGCTGTTCATATGAAGAATATGGGACTTTTCCCAAACAGCAATCATTTACCTATCATTTTTTTCTTGTTGCCAAAAATCTAATAATTGAATATTGTTTGGGGGAAGTATTTCATAGAAAATCTTCATGAAGACAGAAATGTAGATGTGTACACTACTATTACTATGTAGTCCTAAATTATTAACTATGACAGGTGCCTCAAAATCACTAGCTTTCTCCAAAAAATACTTTACACTGTCAAGGAAGGTTTTTGAATAACAAGTTCTGTAAATCTGAAAACCAAAGACAATTATCATTACATCACGGAATGCCAGGTGTAATAGGCTAATCAGAAGAAGGCTAATGCTCCTAAGAAATTTCCAGTTCCTCCCAATTAAGCCACACACCTAGATGAACATATGTGATGTAGAGTGGCTGAAGGAGGGGAGATTTTTAGAAAAGAAAAAACTGGGCAACAATATTTAAGGTTAATAAAGATTTGATTATATTCTATTATATTTTATATTTGTAGTGACTCATATGAGCATAAAAACACATGTAAAAAATTGATTGACTTGGCCGGGCACGGTAGCTCACGCCTGTAATCTCAGCACTTTGGGAGGCCGAGGCGGGCTCAGATCATGAGGTCAAGAGATCGAAACCATCCTGGCTAACATGGTGAAACCCCATCTCTACTAAAAATACAAAAAAAAAATTAACCGGGCGTGGTGGCAGGCGCCTGTGGTCCCAGCTACTCGGGAGGCTGAGGCAGGAGAATGGCATGGACCCAGGAGGTGGAGCTTGCAGTGAGCCGAGATCGTGCCACTGCACTCCAGCCTGGGTGACAGCAAGACTCCGTCTCAAAAAAAAAAAAAAAAAAAAAAAAATTGATTGACTTAATAGACACATACAATTCAAATGCCTGTGAAATAAGAGAAAGGAATTTCCTTAATCTGTTGAACATTAAAACAAATGAACCAAAAGCATAAAAACATCATACTCAGTGGTGTGGTCCCAATTGCTATGAATTCAGTTCCACCCTGAACTAAATAGCAACCAGTACATAATTATCAGAAAATTTAAAATGACACATAATTTGCAGAAAAGACAAAAAAGTTGCCAATATTTTAAGATAATATACCAAAGTATCTATATTTTTATTCATTTATTAAAGTAAAAAAGTTTGTCAATGTGCAGAAATCAAAGGCACATTATAGATTAGCAATGTAGCTATGTACTTTTAAGAATATTCCATTTAAACTATCATCAAAGTATGACATCTATAGGAATAAATACAACTAAAGTTGTCTAAAATCTTAACGGTAAAAATTTTAAGACTTCGAAGAAATTTATAAGATATATTTTTAATAACAATGATACCTGTAAATTTAATTTAATGTTCAGAATATGTAAGAATTACAATGAGCCACTAAGAAAAAACAACATTTGCAAAAAAAGAGCGAAATATATCAACTAGAATTTCATTCGTGAAGAAGCATGTTATTATGTAGAAGAATACAAATTAAATTGCAGAGATACAATTTTATAATCATCACCAAAAGGACGGAGAAGCAGAAGAGAAGGAGGAAGAGGAAGAGGAGGGCAGGAAGATGAGGAAGAGAAGGTAGAAAATAAAAGAAAAAAAGGATATTACCAGTATTTGTTATCATGAAGAAGTATTACTTAGTAGAACCACTTATAACTGGTTGGCATCACCTATTAAAGTATAACATGACTGAGTGCATCCTACAACCGAGAAAATGTTTTGCTAAGTATATATTCTAGAGAAACTCATCTTCATTTATAAAGAAGGGTTTTTTTAATTAAAAATATTCAAGTTTCAACCTTGCCTCAGAAACTGATCAAGATATTAAAAATGCAACAGTGAGCAAAATGCAGTTCTCTGGTTTCTTGGAGTTTTAATTCCATTGGGAGAAATAAATATTAACATACCTATATAAAATACTTCAGACCAGGCACAGTGGTTCATGCCTGTAATCCCAGCACTTCGGGAGGCCGAGGCGGGCAGATCACGAGGTCAGGAGTTTGAGACCAGCCTGACCAACATGGTGAAACCTCGTCTCTACTAAAAATACGAAAATTAGCTGGGCGTGGTGGTGGGTGCCTGTAATCCCAGCTACTCGAGAGGCTGAGGCAGGAGAATCGCTTAAACCAGGAGATGGAGGTTGCAGTGAGCGAAGATCTTGCCACTGCACTCCAGCCTGGGCGACAGAGCCAGACTGTGTTTCAAACAAACCAACCAAAAAACCCACAAAATACTTCAGATGTTGATAAGAAAAGGAAAGCAGTCAGGGCAGGCAATAAGTAGTGGAAATTGATCTGAGACATTTTCCCCAGAAATGACAATTTGGGAAAAAGGTTTAAATGAGGTAAAGGAGACAGCTCTGCAAATTTGAGGATGAGGATTTCAGGCATAGGAAACAGCATGTGCGAAGAACAGGCGACATGAATGCCTGAAAAGTTTGAGGAACAGCATGTCCGGAATTTTGACAGTAGCTGGTTTTTCTGAAAGAAAAATATGAAAACATCTCTCATTTACATTACTAGTGAAATGAATAAATTATGCTACATTTGTACAAAATAATATTCTTTTTTTATCATACTTTAAGTTTTAGGGTACATGTGCACAACATGCAGGTTTGTTACATATGTATACATGTGCCATGTTGGTGTGCTGCACCCATTAACTCATCATTTAACATTAGGTATATCTCCTAATGCTGTCCCTCCCCCCTGCCCCCACCCCACAACAGGCCCCAGTGTGTGTTGTTCCCCTTCCTGTGTCCATGGGTTCTCATTGTTCAATTCCCACCTATCAGTGAGAACATGCAGTGTTCAGTTTTTTGTCCTTGCGATAGTTTGCTGAGAATGATGGTTTCCAGCTTCAACCATGTCCCTACAAAGGACATGAACTCATCATTTTTTATGGCTGCATAGTGTTCCATGGTGTATATGTGCCACATTTTCTTAATCCAGTCTATCATTGTTGGACATTTGGCTAGGTTCCCAGTCTTTGCTATTGTGAGTAGTGCCACAATAAACATATGTGTGCATGTGTCTTTATAGCAGCATGATTTATAATCCTTTGAGTATATACCCAGTAATGGGATGGCTGGGTCAAATGGTATTTCTAGTTCTAGATCCCTGAGGAATCGCCACACTGTCTTCCACAATGGTTGAACTAGTTTACAGTCCACCAACACTGTAAAAGTGTTCCTATTTCTCCACATCCTCTCCAGCACCTGTTGTTTCCTGACTTTTTAATGATTGCCATTCTAACTGGTGTGAGATGGTATCTCATTGTGGTTTTGATTTGCATGATCAGGAATGTAATGTTCTGATTCCATTTTTTAAATCTGACAGCTGACAGCTTTTGATTCCCACTCTTTTCTCTTCTCTGCTTTCTATATCTGTGAAAACCGATAAGAAAACCTGATTACTTTCTTCTTGGGTGCCAATTAGAATCTCTGTCCTATGCAGACACCAGATCAGCCTTGGGAACCCTCACTGTGCTCTCATCCTCCAACCACAACAACAGACAATGCCAATTCTTCCTCCTTGCTCTTTCAACCCAGTTTTAGACCTGCTTGTTAGCTCTCTTGCTCTTCTAGAAAGCCTTATTATGTGAGCGTAAACATTTACATACCCTGCTGGCATATGTGTGGCACCTCAGCAACTGCGGTGGATTTTATATGGGGAATTCCATCTTGCCTCCATATAGAGACCACAAGGCAACTGCCACAAAGCGGTGTGTGCAGGTGATGATGATCAGTACTGATAGGGTGTTTGTCTTATCTTGCTTTGGCATCCTAAATGGTGTGTAACCTTCTGTCTGCATACTTTTTTTTTCTTTTTTAAGTTGGAGTCTCGCTCTCTCACCCATGCTGGAGTGCAATGGTGCAATCTTGGCTCACTGCAACCATCGCCTCCCAGGTTCAAGCGATTCTCATGTCTCAGCCTCCTGAGTAGCTGGGACTATAGCCATGTGCCAACACTCCCGGCTAATCTTTGTATTTTTAGTAGAGATGGGGTTTCACCATGTTGGCCAGGCTGGTGTTGAACTCCTAGCCTCAGGTGATCTGCCCACCTTGGCCACCCAAAGTGCTGGGATTACAGGCGTGAGCCACCGTGCCTGTCTCCTGCATACTCTTTGAGTTGTGTTGCTGGCTACAGGCAAAGTTGCACTTTGAGTTGAGCTTCTTTGTGCTGCATTTGCTGAGTTCTGCCATGCTTCTGTTATAGACTTAACTGACCAATATCAGAAGTATCCTTACTGGCATCTGAAGAAAGGATTAAGAAATTGGGACCTTCCTTAAAGGGGCCTTGGCTCATGCATCATAACCTGCATTTATCTGTATTTCAGATTAAGGCATGTGTCTTGATTCTGTCTAGTTTTTTCAGCCTTCTATAAAAAATACCAAAAACTGAGAAGGTTATAAACAAAAGAAATTTCCTTCTCATAGTTCTGAAGTCTGGGAAGTTCATGAACAAGGTGCTGGCAGATTCAATGCCTGGTGAGGGCCTGCTTTCTCGTTCACTGATGGTCATCTTCACCTTGCGTTCTCACATGATGGACAGGGCTAGCTAGCTCTCTGGGGCCTCTTTTATGTGGGCACTAGTACTATTCATGAGAGCTCTGCCCTCACAATCTAATCATCTCTCAAATGCCATCATCTCCTAATGTTATCACCTTGGGAATTAATATTTTAACAGATGAATTTTGGGAGAACACATATATTCAGACCATAACATCTCTATATGTAGTAAGCTTAGGATAAAGACTTGCCCAGGGACTGTCGGTTTTATGTCTTAATCAGGCTATGATTTCCATCCTATAGAGCACTTCTGGGAAAGACTGATGCCCTGTGTAATATATGGGTTCACCAGGTGGCCACTCCTGTGGAGAAAGAATAGTCACTATTTGGTATATTGGGCCCACATTCTTAAAAGCAAAGTGCTCACTAGTACCTCACAAATGCCTTTGCTGCTGTTGTTGCCTGTGTCCCTTCATTAAAGAAGGTAGTGATTCTTGGAGCTACAGGAAAAAAGTCCAAGACACCTCCCTGGCACAGGCAAGGTATTAATTTTAAACTGTGTTAAGCCCAAGTCCTTAATCTCAGTAAAGCTACCATCACCACGGAAGAGGCCTCTAACTAACTCCTGTGAGGCTTATTTGAAATTCTAGGCAAAAGGTAGTGTATAAATATAAGAAAGGTAGAGGAAACTCAGTCAAACCCCTATTGCATATCCAGTAACCATCAAAAAACAAAAACAATGAAAAACTTGAATAAAGGAGAAGACAAACAAATAAACAAAAACTAAATCAGACATCTGCAATTTGACACAATTAGAAATCCAGAATTTACTAAAATAATTTATGTAAGAAGAAAAATAAAAGGACTTTGATGATTTTTGTACTGCTACAAGAGAGGAAACTTGATTAACTTTAGCAGATGCTAAAATGTACCAATCAGAAAAATTTAATGACCTTTATCAACACTAGGTCTCAAATTACAGTTACATCTGGGAATCGAAATAATTTTAAACAAGATATCCTGTTTAATCTAGGGGGAATTACCAATGAAAACAGAAGAAAACAAGTACACCTCACCAGAGCTACTGCACTGCCCAAGTTCCCCATAGTCATAGCGCCCATTGCCCTAAAATATTCCATCAAAGACAGAAACTCTTACCATACAAGCCAAAACTTAAATATTCATAAACAGTAACTAA
This sequence comes from Gorilla gorilla gorilla, assembly GCF_029281585.2. Classification (NCBI taxonomy): domain Eukaryota; kingdom Metazoa; phylum Chordata; class Mammalia; order Primates; family Hominidae; genus Gorilla; species Gorilla gorilla. The sequence continues at coordinate 26,301,308 of NC_073246.2, forward strand.
ATAAAATTAGTTAGTAATGAAATTAAGTTAAATTAAATTGCATTTAAATCTCTAGTCCTTAAAATGCTATTGACATAATGAGACTTATTCCATCCCCACCAGTTAAAATAGTTAATACTGCTTAGTATAAATAAAAACATGACCTTTAAGAATAGAACTCGGCCTCTCTAGCATATCCCATATACAAGAAATGTTGGCCTCTTCCTCTCCCCATTCCTTTGCCAGATGCCATGGTGCTGGATGAAGTTATCCCTCTCCCAGACCCCTTGGCTACCTGGGCAGCTCCTTGTGATCAAGTGAGTAAATAGCACAGAGCATTTCTAAATTGTATAGATGGCAGCACCACATTACATATGATGAAGTCCCCAGGAGCGTTCTTGCCATCTACCTTTCAATCATGATATCACAGATCAAAGACACACAAAAAGTCAGCACAAATGGCCTGGCTTTGGGCATTCATTCCTAGCACTGGATGCCCTGGGAGCAACAGCCCCATCTGCACATTTTTACAGATTCTTGAGCTATTGCCACTATTCTGGTCATCTGATCCAGCCAATGGCCAAAGCAACAATTCTTTATCCAAGGTTTCTCTATTTGTGGTAAAGAACATATGGGGTAAACAATATAAACCACAGTTCTCTATGTCTCTGTACATATTAAAGCCACAATACAAGTTTTTATCAAGGCATTTATACCCTTTGGATTTCAAGATAGCTTTCATAGTGGCCAAGGTACATCTCACTTCTCAAAAATGCCCAGTGCTGGGATCTTGGACAAAGCATTCAGTGAAACTAAACTTTCTTACTGGCCTAGGCTGCAGCTCTCATAGAATGTCAGACATATAGCTTACAAAGACAAATTTTAATGTTTCAAGTCCCACTCCTCCTTCTTCACCTGTATCTAAGCAAGACCAAAATAGAGCCCAGCTGCTTCCTCCTTTGGTACCAGCAAGAAGTTTAAATAATGCAAGTCACTGGCCCAAACAGGAACTCTCACCCTGGTCCCACCTCTAATCATAATACTAATAATTAAAGCCAGTTTCTACTCTTTTCTCTCTCAAGTCATTTTCAGACCTTCAGGGAAGCCTCACTTGCTCTTTCCCAAAAAGCTCATTTTAAGTGTAGTAAAACTTTCCATGCTATTTTGGGGAATGTGTATATGTATAAATTATGAATTAATGCAATTAAAATTAATATAAATTCAAAAAAGTGGTCACATGGGCAGTGAGGACTGAATATTATCAGAAAACGGCATGCAGAAGATATTGAGAACGTTGGAAATGTTGTATTTCTTAATCCATGGTGCTCACATTTGTAACCATCATTTTTTCCTTTAAGCTTTCTCATAGGTTTTAACATTTATATTCAATTGCAGAATACCAAATAGAGTAATATAATCAATAGTGTAGTTATTGAAAAATAGAAATGAAAAACTGAGTTTGAAGCAAAGGCAGGTATCAAACATTTGAAAAAAAGTTTTAAATATTTAAACAGGTAGCAATTTTTCATAAAAATTAAGTCTCTACCGTAATAAAAATAATAACTAATGGAAAATTGTTATTATGTGATCTAAAATTATTTCTCATCTTATTTTTATCTTATGGCAATATTAACTTAGGCACTGAAAAATTCAAAAAGTAAAGCAAACCGAAATATGTTCATGTGCTTGGGAGAAAAATTTAAATCAAATACTAGTGGCCTGTTTTTTTTTATTGTAATCAATTCAGATGATAATTTTTATATACTTCAAATTTATGGTTAAATGTCACTAACATATTATGGATTTAATATCTTTAAAAATTCGTTTTAAAGTCAGAGGTCATAGGTAATACTCCTGCTGTTAAATAATATCTATGACCCTCAGTTTTCCCACAGATAAAAGAAGGATAATAAAACAGTTGAAAGAGGGTTGCTGTAAGGAATAAAAGAGGTAATAAAAGTGAAAATGACATTCGCAGGGTGTAACTTACATAAGATACTCAATAATTTTTGGCATAATTTAAGAATCCTCTGAGAATAAGAAAATATTTCACTTCTCAATGAAACATTATAAGAATGGCTTTTGTCTCTTGAACACTGACATAAAATCATACTGCTAATTAAGTGGCCAGCGAGACTAATCAGAAGGAACAGTATGATAAGTTTGGTCAGTGAATGCTCAGGAAGCAATAACATCAGAATGATAAATGCATCTATAGTTCTCAGGAACATAAATTTATTTTCAGGAGTGGCTCAGTGACAAAGGATTGACTCCTAGTTCTGATAAAATTGTTAACTCAAGTTACCATACTATTTTTATTTAAGAAATACTGATTTCAGCTCTCTTGATACACTGATTATTCCAATGTCATTGCTGATTCATGTTTGATTATACTACCCCTTCCTCTCCTTTTTTTTTTTTTTTGGACCTTTCCATATCCATTTATATGATTTGCCTGATTTCTATAAAACAGATCAGGATATGAAGAAGAAAACAATAAAAAAATCATGTCTAGCAAGGACAGAAGTCACCTCCAATGGAGACACTTCAGGAATTGCTCGGGAAAGAACATCAAGTGGTCAAACAGGAGGAGATATGTGGTTCAAGCTACAGAAACAGCAACAGGCTGAGCAGTCAACATAAGGTAAGAACTGATTCCAGGCTGGGTGACTCTGCTATGTGTTGCCTGATCCGGATACATTTTAAATTGAACTCCATCATTTTTTGAGGCCCTCTGGGAAATGTATCCATTGAAAACAGTCGACACCAGGGTCTACTTGAATGGGGCTGGGGGAGGTGGGATGAGGGAGAGGAGCAGAAAAGACAACTACTGGGTACTGGGCTTAATAACTGGGTGATGAAATAATATGTACAACAAATCTCATGACACATATTTTCCCATTTAACAAACCTGCACATGCACCTCCAAACCAAAAATAAAAATAAAAATAAATGAATAACAACACCACAAAGACCAGCAGGATTCCAGCCTGATACTGTACTGTATTTTGGATTCTCAACTCGATCCTAAAATAGGAAATTTGTGCATTGCTAGTGACAGAAAGAATATTATTTGCAAGATTTATTGGCAACTTTGCATTTATTCTCGAAGGCAGTGGTTCCCAACCTTTTTGGCACCAGGGACCAGTTTCATGGAAGACAATTTTTCACAGATGGGGGAAGGTGGGAGGATGGTTTTGGTATTATTCAAGCTATTACATTTATCATTAAATTCTCATAAGGACAACACAGCCTAGATCCCTGCCATGCACAGTTCACAGTGGGGTTGGCATTCCTATGAGAACCTAATGCTACGGCTGATCTGACAGGAGGCAGAGCTCAGGTGGCCATGCTTGCTTGCCCGTGGCTCACTTTCTGCTGTGCAGCCAGTTCCTCAAATGCCATGGGCCAGTATAAACACAGAAGATGGGAACCCCTGCTCTAAGGCCTAATTTAGAATATTTTTTGTAATTTCTATCCCTCTAGTATAGCCACAATTCCCAAATGGGCTTTCAAAAGCGTGTAAAAAAATATGATTTGGAAGTTTTAATGGGGAAAAATACCTGAATACAGATGAATCTGCAAAAGAAAAACTATGAATGTTATGGAACCTCCTTTATTAAATCTATCTATGTATCTATCTATCAACTGTCTATCATCTGTCTATTTATCATCTATCTATCTCAGCTGTCTTTCACTTGGATGATGCTAATTATTATTTATTTAGCTATTTTCCAGTTCTACTTGTGAAAAGAAATAGGAAGAGACAATACTAATCTAGAATAGTCTATGAAAGTTAACTTTACATGAAAGTACACTTACAATAAATGCTTTAAGTTAGAAGGAACTAATAAATTGCCTATCTTTAAAAAGTGTCTAATATCACGGGACAATTCCATGAAAATTTCTCTGAAAATTTGTTAAGATCTTTAAATTTGTTTCAGTGCAATGCCCAGTGTTATGAGAGAGATTACTAATAAACTAGATATAAAGAGGGAAACAGCCTAATGTATCTGAAAATGATAGTGCTACTATGCATACATTTTAATGTCTTCTTTTTGTGTACAAAATGAGTATTTGTTTTAGTGAGAAATAATAAAGTTATTAAATGCTGGAACTGGCCTCTGGAAAATTGGCTGCTGAAGTCTCTTACTGTTCATTTTCATCTAATCAGCTATTTTGAATTATTTTGTCTATGAGTAGGATGATTAATTTGCATATTTCAATGAAGTTATATAATGCAATGCATTTATATATGATATTGATTTAAATAGCTATAATTGATAATTGTAAAATAAATATTGGTGATAATTTCAGATCTTGCTTTATATCAAAATATATAGTTTATTAGGTACATAGTATTTATCTGAATCAAAATATAATTAATCGTACATAATTGAAAACTTTAAACTCTTTTTTTCTAAAGGATATAATTTAACCAAAAATTCAGATTTTGAATGATGTCATTGGACAATACAAAAATTAAGGTTTCTGTAACTCATGAGTAGCAAAATTAGTGATTCTGGGCATGTCTAATTCTAGCAAATATCTTCTCTCTACACAATAAAGAACAACCAAAGCAACAAGAGAAAAGAAATGTACCAAAATGGTTCTAAAATTACTGATCATAATTAAATCAACTCTGTCATCATTTTCTGTGACAAAGAGCTTGAAGTTATGCACATTGCCTCACTTAGCATAGTGTTTCCATTCATATTCAGTTTTACATATGCTTAAGCATGATATCTGTGTTAGGTAATAAAATATGGTTATTTAGCCATGCCATGCAAATTACATATGAATGCATATTTTAAATAAAGATTGGTGTTAGCTGCAATGCCTTAGCAAATTAATGTTTTCTCTTTAGTAATTAAATACACAAAGCATGTTTCTTTTAGCCTCCAGGTTTTCTTATTATTGGCCATTTTATGACCTTTTCAAAGTAGTCTACCAAATAGAAAAGATCCGCGCTGCCCTTTATAAAACAATACAGAGAAATGTTTATACTTTCAAGCCTGAACAAGTGACTTGAAATTAATAAATTTTTTTCTAAAAGAAGTCAATAGATTATAAGTCATGGAAGTTAATATAATTTATTTTTGGAATTTGTTGTCACTGAGACTACTAATGCACTACTCTGCCATCTCCCTAACCCTCCTCAATCAATAATACTTTTTAAAAGATATGTGGTTTAATATCCATATGCTTAAAATGTATGCTTTAAATACAGATTTCTTAAGGAATTGGAGCTTTGTGTGACACTGATGCCAGCTATTATCTTTGCTTCAAAGAGTCAGACTTTATGGCAGTTCTCTGTAGTGTGCACAATTTGTGTGTGTGTGTGCGTGTGTGTGTGTTAAGAATACTTAATATGAGATCTACCCTCTTAACAAATTTTCTAGGGACATAATACAGTATTGTTAACTATAGCACAGTGTGATACAGCAGTTCTTTAGAATATACTAATCTTGCATAACTGAAACTTTATACCTGTTGATTAATAACTTCCCATTTTCTCTTCTTCCAGCCTCTGGCAAACACCATTCTGTTTTCTGTTTCTAGGAGTTTCACTGTTGTAAATATCCAATATAAGAGAAATCCTGAAGTATTTTCCTTCTATGACTGGCTTAATTCACTTAGTACAATGTTGTCCAGGTTCATCTACATCGTCACATATGGCAGGATGTCCTTCTTTTGTGACAAACAATATTGTATTGTATACACATACGACATTTTCTTTATCCAGTCATCCACTGATAGACATTTAGGTGGCTTCCACATCTTGGTTACTACGAATGATGCTGCAGTGAACCTAAGAGTGCAGAGATCTCTTCCAGAACCCAGTTTCATTTTTTTCGATATATACTTGGTAGTGGAATTGCTGGATCATATTTTCATTCTATTTTTAATTTTTTGAAAAACCTCTATAGCATTTTTCATAGTGATTGCACCATTTTACATTCCCACCAACAATGTGTATAAAGATTACAATTTCTCAATATCCTCAGCAATAGTTTGTTTTTTTAATTATTGTTTGTTTTTAATATTGGTCATTCTAATAGGTGTGAGGTGACATCTCATTATGGTTTTGATTTGCATTTCTCTGATGATTAGTGATATTGAGCACGTTTTCATACACCTGTTTGCCATTGGTATGTCTTTTTTTGGAAAAACATCTGCTGAAATCCTTTGCCCATTTTTTGAGGGTTTTTCTTTGCCATTGATTTGAAGTTCTTTATATATTTTGGATATTAGCGCCTTATCATATGTGTGATTTGTAAGCATTTTCATTCATCCAGCAGGTTGTCTTTTCACTCTGTTGATTGTTTCTTTTGCTGTGAAGAAGCATTTTAGTTTCATGTAGTCTCACTTTTTGCATTTGTTGCTTGTGCTTTTATTGTCATGTATAAGAAACCATTGCCAAGACCAGTGTCATGAAGCTTTCTCCCTCTTCTAGGAGTTTTACAGCTCAGGTTTTATGTTTAAGTCTTTAAATCATTGTGAGCTGATTTTTGTATACAATATACACCGAGTATATTTTTATTCTTTTTCATGTCAATATCCAGTTTTCTGAACACCATTTGTTGAAGAACCTATTCTTTCTGAACTGTGTCTTTTTGGCATCCTTGTAGATCAGTTCACCATATATAAGCATGGGTTTATTACTGGGCTCTTTATTTTTTTTCCATTGGTCAATATGTACACAGCTATGTGAGTACCATATTGTTTTGATTAATGTAGGTTTGTAATATATTTGAAATCAAGAAGTGTGATGCCTTCAAATGTGTTCTTTCTCAAGATTGACTTGACTATTCTGGCTCTGTTGTGGTTTATACAAATTTTAGAATTTTTTTTCTACTTATGTAAAAAATTTCATTGGAATTTTGATAGAGATTGCATTGAATCTATAGATGACTTTGGGTAATTTAACAATATTAGCTCTCTCTTCTAACCCATGAACATGGAATTTTTTCAATTTATTTGTGTCTTCACTAATGTCCTTTGGCAGTGTTTTATAGTTTTTAGTGTACAAGTCTTTTACTTCCCTGGTTAAGTTTTTTCCTAAGTGTATTATTCTTTTTGATGCTATACAAAATGGGATTGTTTTCTCAATTTCCTGTTCAAAGAGTTTGCTGCTACTGTATAGAAATGCAACTGATTTTTGTATATTGATTTTGTATCTTACATCTTCATTGAATTTGTTTATTAATTCCAGCAGTTTTTTGTGGGTGCAGTCTTTAGGGTTATCTACATATAAGTTCATGTTGCCTGCAAACAGAGATGATTTTACTTCTTCCTTTCTGATTTGGCTGCCGTTAATTTATTTTCCTTGTCTAATTGTTCTGGTTAGAACTTTCACTATTACTTTGAATAGAAAATGATAGAGTAGGCACCCTTGCCTTGTTAGTGACTTTGGAAGAAAAGTTTTCAGTTTTTCACCGTGAGGTGGGATTAATGATAGCTGTAGGCTTTCCATAAATGAACTTTATTATATTGAGCTAAATTCTTTTTGTAACTAGCTTGTTGAGGGTTTTTGTCATAAAAAGGAGTTAACATTTTTCAAAAGCTTTTTTCTTTATTTCTTGAGATGACCATTTAATTTTTACCATTTATTCTGTAAATTAGATATATTACATTATTTGATTTGCATATGTGGGACGACCTTTGCATCCAAGAAATAAATCCCATGTGGTCATGGCATGCAATCGTTTTAATATGCTGCTGAATTTGTTTGCCAATATTTTGTTAAGAATTTTGAAATCTATGTTCATTGAGGTTATTGGCCTGTAGTTGCTTTTTTTCTTCTGATTGTATATTTATTTGGCTTTTGTATTTGGTTAATATTTGCCTCATAAAAGGCACTTGTAATTGCTCCCCCTTCTTCTATATATATTTTGTGTAACAGTTTGAAAAAGATTGTTATTAATTCTTTAAATGTTTGTTATAATTCATAAAAATCATCAGTGAAGGCATATGGCCCTGGGACTTTCTATTATGAGAGGTTTTTTATTTCTAATATGTAATTTTGCTAATAATTGTAGGTCTGCTGATGGTTTTCATTTCTTCATGATATAGTCTTAGTAGTTTGTATCTCTCTAAGGATTTGTCTGTTAGTTTTCACTTATCCAATTTGTAGGCATATAGTTGTTCATAGAAGTCTCTCGTGATCCTTTTTATTTCGGTGGGATCAGTTGTAATGTCTCTTTTTTTCATTAGTGATTGTATTTATTTGTTCTTTTTTTCCTTGTTAGCCTAAGCTTTGTCAATTTTGAAGATCTTTTCAAAAAATCAAATTTTTATTGTGTAGAGCTTTTCCTAAGATTTTCTATTGTCTATTTTGTTTATTCTTACACTAATACTTTTTTTTTATTATACTAAATTTGCGTTTGGTTTGTTATTTTTTCTAGTTTCTTAAGGTGTAAACTTTTTTATTTGAGATTTTTCTCCTTATTTAATGTTGGTATTTAGCATAATAAGCTTCCTTCTTAGTACTAAGGAATTAGAATACTTAGCACTCTGAGTACTAAGGGATTTATTGTTGTATCTCATAAACTTTTATATATTGTATTTTTAATTTTTTTCTCAAGAGTCTTTTTTTTTTCTTCTCGCTCTGTCACCCAGGCTGGAGTGCTGTGGTGTGATCTCAGCTCACTGCAACCTCTGCCTCCCAGATTCAAGCTATTCTCCTGCCTCAGCCTCCCAAGTAGCTGGAACTACAGGCGTATGCCAGCACGCCCAGCTAATTTTCTGTATTTTCAGTAGAGACAGGGTTTCACTGTGTTAGCCAGGATGGTCTCTATCTCCTGACCTCGTGATCCACCTGCCTCGGCCTCCTATAGATGACTTTAGATCTATAGATGACTATAGTGCTGGGATTACAGGCCTGAGCCACTGCGCCCAGCCTCTTCTCAATAATTTTTTAGGTCCATTTTAATTTCTTACTTGGCTCATTGGGTCAATATTGTGTTGTTTAATTTCTACATATTTGTGTAATTTCTTGTTTTCTTTTTGTTATTCATTTCTAGTTTTATTACATTGTGGTAAAAAGATATTTGGTATGATTTTAATCTTCTTAATATTGTTATATTTCATGCCCTAACATATGATCTATTCTAGAGAATGTTCTGTGTACACTTGAGAAGAATGTATATTCTGTTGCTGTTGGGTGAAATGTTGTCTGCGTGTCTGTTAGGCCTATTTGGGCTCTAGTGTTGTTTAAGTCCCCTGATTTCTTATCAGTTTTCTGCCTGGATGTTGTATCCATTAATGAAAGTAGTAATATTTAAGTTTCCTACTATTATTGCATTGCTGTATATTTCTTTCTTAGGTTCTTCTATATAAAGCAATCTTTATATATTTAGGTGCTTTGAACTTTGACACATACATACTTCCTGATGAATGAATATCTTTATCATATAATGAACTTCTTTGCTTCTTGTGACACTTTTTGACCTAAGCCTATTTTTTCTGATGTAAGTCTGGCAATGCTAACTCTCTTTTGGTTGCCGTTGGCATAGAATATGAAATGTTATTTTCCATTGGTTTACTTTCAGCCTGTGTGTGTCCTTAAATCTAAAGCGAGTCTATATGAACAGCATATACTTGTTTATCTAGTTACTCTATGTTTTTTGATTAAAGAGTGTAATCCATTTACACTTAACCATTTTCCCCTTTGCCCTGAGAATACTTGCCAGAGACATTTGTAACTACAGTATTTACCTTGAAATAACTTTGCCACAAAATATCTCACTTTTATTACTATTTTTTCATCCTTCTAGTATATTAACTTTGGAAAAACGTTATTCTATTTCTAGCATTCTGTTTTTAGTAGTGCTATTTCCATTTACAAAATATAGTAATTCTCGATTGTTGAAAATGTCAAATATTAGAAAATGTAGTGTTAAAAGCAAAATTTCAGCCAAATTAAATTTTAAAAAGTTTAATTGAACAATGAACTATTCATGAATAGGGCAGCCTCCCTGAACCAGAATAGGCTCAGAGACTCCAGTGCAGCCATGTGGTGGGAGAAGATTTATGGAAAGAAAAAAGGAAATTGACATAGAGAAAATGGAAGTGAGGTACAGAAACAGCTGGGTTGGTTACAGCTGAACCTTTGCCTTATTTGAACATGGTTCAAACAGTTGGCCACATTTGATTGGCCAAAACTTGGTGACTGGCACAAGAGTAGACGATAGTCTGTTTATACTTTCATTTAGTCTAGAGTTTGCCATGTACAGAGAAACGTTTAGGCCAAACTTAAAATATGTAAGGAGGGCAGGGCGCGGTGGCTCACACCTCTAATCCCAGCACTTTGGGAGCGCAAGTCGGGCGGATCACGAGGTCAGGAGATGGCGACCATCGTGGCTAACACAGTGAAACCCCATCTCTACTAAAAATATAAAAAAATAGCGTGCGCCTGTAGTCCCAGCTACTCAGGAAGCTGAGGCAGGAGAATCGCTTGAACCTGGGAGGCAGAAGTTGCAGTGAGCAGAGATGGTGCCACTGCATTCCAGCCTGGGCGACAGAACGAGACTCTGTCTCAAAAAAAAAAAAGAAAAAAAAAAAGGAAGGAGACAGCTTTAAACTAAACTTGATTTAACAGTAGCATTCCTAAACATGAGGTTAACATCATTCTCAAACAGTTGACCAAGGATTCATTTGATAAATTCGATTTTTCGGAAATAGATGATTCTGGTGATTCAGACAATTCTGATATTAGTTCTGTTTAGAAATAACTCCAAGAACAGTTTTTATATTTTGTTCTTACATTTAAAACCAGTCAGGTTGTTTCAGCCTCAAAGAGGATACTTATGTAAAATTAAATAAATGAGCGCTGGCAGAAGCTGCATTTTTTTTTCTAAACGGGAAAAGGGTTAAAAAATTAGGGAACGATTTATTATTGCCATTTTGTTAATTGTTTTCTGTCTTTTTTGTAGTTCTTTATCCTTCTTTTCTCTCATGCTGTCTTTGTGATTAGTTGATTTTTTATGGTGATTTGCTTTGTTTCTTTTTTTCTCTTGTGTATCTTCTATACACACTGTCTTTGTGTGTACAAGAGTTTTAACTCTCATTTTCTTTAATAATTTGAGAGATGTAATATACTACTATGTATGTGAGAGTTTTAAAAAATCATATATATTCGTGGGAACTTATTAGACTTGCAGTAACCACGAACTGATGAACTGATTTGTTTCTTTACACAACATAGATTTAGTGGTTACTAAGTGATATAACTGAAGTTTAGACAAATTAAGTAACTTACCTAACGTGACTTAAGTTACACGTGGCATTGAAGAGTTCTCTGTAGACTCTTGACCCTGAGAGCCAGATTGCTGGCATACAGGATCTTCACCACAGTTGCCAACACTGAAACCTAACACAATAGCCTCCCCTTTGTCTACAGAGGGTATCTTCCAAGGCCCCCGTTGGATATCTGAAATTGCAGAGAATACCGAACCCAACATATACTCTACTTTTTATACATACATACCTAAAATACAATTTAATTTATAAATTAGTCACAGTAAGAGATTAAAAACAATAATAATAAAGTGAGTTATTATAACAGTATGTAAGCCTTACCATTCTTGGGGCCACTATTAAGTAAAATAATGGTTACTTGAATAAAAGCACTGCAATATCTCAATCGCCATCCAATAATTGGGATGGCTACTAAGTAGCTAATGGGCAGGTAGCATATGAAACAAGGATACTTTGAACAAAGGGCTACTTTATGTTCCAGGATGGATGGAGTGGGATGTTGAGAGGTGTCATCATGCTACTCAGAAGGGCAGGCAATTTAAAACATATGAATTATTATTTCTAGAATTTTTTGTTTAATATTTTCATACTGTAATTGACTGTGGGTAACCAAGGAAGGTAAAACTGTGGATAAGGAGGCACTACTCTAATAAGGATAAAACTCACATTTGTCCTTTGAAATGTAAATACTCTTCAAGAGACATTCAACATTGAAACTCATATGACTTTAGAACTCAATGAAGAAATTTAGAGATTTCTAGTATAAAAAGACTAAGCTTTAAAGAAAAACAACTCTTTTAGATTTAGCTGAAAACAGCTTATAATGAATATAAAATTGAAATAATTATCGTTGTAAAAGTAAATATGCCTAAATATGTCTTTCTGTTTGGGATATTTTTATCATGTTAAAGTACCACATCAACACACTACTTTTTTAAAGAAAGAAATAGAGAACTTTTAGATTGCAAAAGTGTACGTAGAAAATAAGTAAGTAGTGAAATTTTGAAATATTTACCATCAACAAACACTATCAAAGCTAGAAGTGTGCAGTTGTTTTCAATTCTGAATAAATTTCATAAAATAAATAATACTAAACATTACTCACTTTTTCAACTTAAAAAAAAATCTTTTCAGTGATTTTCTGGTTTTCAAGCATCAGTAAAAGAAAGAGCATCAGGCTGAATCCTGATGTGAACCTGACTCAGTGGGTAGAACATCTGTCTTCTCTGAGAGCTTGTCAGTTTGGGTAAATGATTGATCATGCTACTCAGGGTCAAGGATAGACAACACCACAGCACTAACTGACAACAGCCATGAGTCCGTAGCAAGATTTGCTCATCATATTCACTCAAATTTCCGGTCTCCGGCTAAAATACTCATGACATTTATTAATGGATAAGTTTGAACTATTTTATCTAAAATTAAATGATGTTTTTATTTTTGAATAAATGAATATTCGTGCTCTTTATTGAAATGAACACATTGAGATGTTCATTACTGTATTAGTCTGTTCTCACACTGCTATGAAGAAATACCAGAGACTGGTTAATTTATAAAAGAAAGAGGGTTAGTTGGCTCACAATTTTGTTTGGCTGGGGCGGCCTCAGGAAACATAATCATGGTGGAAGACAAAGGATAAGCAGGCACCTTCTTCACAGGGCGGCAGGACGGAGTGAGTGCAACCAGGGGAAATTCCAGAGAACCATCAGAATTCATAAGACTCACTCATTCTCATGAGAACAACATAGAGGAAACCGCCCCTGTGATTCGATTACCTCCACTTGGTCCCGCCATGACACGTGGAGATTATGGGGATTACATTTCAAGAGGAGATTTTAGTGGGAACAAATGATACGGATTGGGGAGCGAATCCATATCAGTTACTAATAGATGCAAAGTGATCCAATATTACAACCTCAATAAAGTAGGTTTAAAATTTTTTAATCCTTATAATAAAATTATTAAAAAAGAATTCTGGAGAATTCTTGATGGAAATCATCAATATTCCTAGAGAAAAATTCTACAAACTTCAGATGAATCTGAATGGTCATCCTTAAAGGTCATCCATCTTTCTGTTTGTTTTCATCTAAAAGACATCATACTTTCAATACTGCAAAACTACTTGTTTAAGTAGCTTTATTTTGGATAAGTATTCACTTCATATATTTTATGAATTTGTGACAAAGCTAATCTAATAAAATATGGGTATTTGTTTTTGTATCTTTGAAAATTTCACTCATTGTCTTCTTGGTCTGACCACTGGGGCAAATAATATTTTAAATATAAAACATATAAATAAATATAAATACATATTTATACTGTAGATAGTATACAACATGACTATTTTATTACATATAAAATATATATTTATCTTATATTGCCAATATATAATATTTAACATATATAACATATAAAATATACAATAAACAACATACAGTAAGTTCCCACATATTGTTGTAGAGAGGTTCTTGGAAACTGTGATGCTAAGCAAAATGACATAAAAGGAAAACCATTTTACCATAGGTTAATTGATATAAATAAGAGTTGAGTTCCTACAACATATTTCTGGTCACAAAAACATCACCAAACTTCTAAATGAAAACCAAAACATTTTAATATTTAATATTTGTTGCAATATTAAACATTGAGATAAATGTAAGCTATACATACATTGAAGAAAGATTAATAAAAAACAAGATCACTACTTAGCCAGTGATTCCAGTTCAGTGTCATGGGTGGCAGGAACCTACCTCAGCAGCTCAGTGCCAAGGCTGGAATCAACCTTGGACAGGATGGCATTCCCTCTCGGCATGCACTCAAACACACACCCACACTCACTCAGATGGGACCAAATAGACACACCAGTTCACCTCATGTGCACATCTTTGGGACGTGGGAGGAAACTGGAGTACCCAGAGAATATCCACGTAGACACGGGGAGAACATGTGAACTCCACACAAAGAGTAGGGAATTGTTTTTTTCTCATCAACATTATAACAAAGTGACATCGAATGAAATGAAGTTATTCAATGACATACTGTGTATAAATAAAGTGATCTATGTGGTGCTTAATGAGTTAATTTTAAAATTATTTTATTGAAGTTACAATACTTTATGTAAAAGGGTGGGGAAAATAACAAATTAATCCCTCAAATTTGACATTACTCTTGGATTTGTTTTTTATGTGTAACACTTTCTCACATCTACTCCATTCAGATCACTTCCAACTCAGATGATTGAACTTAAAAAAATAAGCCTTAACTTTCCAGAGGCACGTATTGAATGTCTGCTCTTTATTCATCTATACTTGGCTCACAGAACATTGCCTATTACATGGCAGGTGCTCAATGTATATTTGCTGAATAGATTGAATGAAATAAGTTTCTTGTATGCTTAAGAGTCTTATCAAAGATACTTGAGGTCTTTCATCTAAGGTGGAGTAGTTGAATTCTCAGGTAGATATTGCATAGTAATTGGAAACGTGACACATAAAATGGAGTAACTGAACTGAAACTAAAATATGTCTTATCAGGGCAATTCTGTGAGACTTTGAAAGCATTTTTAAGGCTGCAGTTTTGGTGAAAATATACATAAAGATAAATCAAAAGGAAGGCTACCTTGGACAGTATTTTTAAGGCATTAAAAATCAGTTTGTGGATGGGCCCAGTGGCTCACGCCTGTAATACTAGCATTTTGGGAGGCCGAGGCGAGTGGATGGCTTGAGCTCAGGAGTTCGAGACCAGCCTGGACAGCATGGTGAAACTACGTCTCTACAAAACATACAAAAATTAGCCTGGCATGGTGGTGCATGCCTGCAGTCCCAGCTACTTGGAGGGCTGAGGTGGGAGGATCCCTTGAGCCCGGGAGGCTGAGGCTGCGGTGAGGCATGATTGCACCACTGCACTCCAGCCTGGGCTGCAAAGCGTGACCCTGTCTCAGAAAAAAACAAAAACAAACAAAAGAAAACAAAACAACAACAACAACAAAAATTTGTTTGCAATGTACTGCAGTTAAAATATACATATAGCTATAATTGAAGGTTCTCACTTTTAGCTTCTGTGTTTGATCTATTTATTTCGTAGTGCTGCTGGCACAGCATTTTACTGTGTCACATAAATTAACTTTAAGCAATCTGTAAAACTTTTATTAATGATTCCAACAAGACTATATAAATCCTTTTGTAATGAGGTCAAGGTATGCTTCAAACTCCAGGCAAAACAGCTGTCTTCTAACAGAGACAGTCTCATGCCTTTGCAGTGTATATCAGTTTATCAACTGGCTGTTTGACAAATAGATCGCTTTGGTTACAAACATGAGAGCAAGATAGAGAATTGGGAAGATAATAGGTTAAAAACTGGATAAAAATTTCAGTTTCTTTCCCTGAAGTATCAGCTTTATAGAAACAAGAAAATATCTACTATACTTTCATATTCTATTAGATTTTCTAGTCACTCTATTCAGTTGTGTCCAGATTAATTTATGTCTTGAAATACTCTATTAATTGACAAATATTTATGATTCAGATTTAGCAAGACATTATCCTGTCAGCAGGTAGAAGGATGTGTAGGAAAATATAGAAGTTATCTAAAAAAGTCAGGTTTGATTATAAACAGATTTGTCCTTTAACTTTCTCCATTCACTTTTTCACTTGGCTAGGTTTCATATTTTGCTTAGGCATAATGAAGTATTATCTATCATCTAGGCCTACATGAAAACATTCTTTAAATTTAATTTAACTAATTTTCCTATCTGGCTTTAGAGTTTCTTTTCCAAATTCCTCTGACTACTTCATGAGAAATTTGTATCCAAAAGTGAAATTATTTTTAATATATTTTAAATAATTTATGCTTTAATCTTGTGTAAATAAAAATATTGACCCCAAGCTTAACTGCATACTTATTGGGATCATGGTTACCAATTATAGACCGAAGTGTTTATTTAACCTTCTAGAACGAACTGTAAATCTGCCATTAATAGAGAATGCTTCATGAGCTAGCAAATTAGAAAGCACCTATATTTAAAAGATTGTAGGAAGTGGAAATTGCCTTTAGTATTTAATTTTTGAATTACTTAGGAAGGCTGATCATTAACACAAACTAAATTATTTGAAATGACTATTTAATTGGGAATATGTCAATAGAGATTTAATATATCTAGAAAATATTACATAATTTCAAACAAAATGCTCCATTACTTAATTTGACATGTATACAGTAGGTACCAGACATAGTGCCAAGTACTAAACACAACAGAGAATTAGGTGGATTGGATTCTTACATGCAAAAATACTCCAAGGACTTTCATTCTATTTACTGGTTGATTTGTCTTTGCAAAATAACAAAACGATTTAAAACCTAAACAGAAACAAAATGTCTTAATATTAAAGCTTTCTTGAGAAACATTATTAAATTTCAACTGAGAACTATTAAATATTAATGGTGTTTTGTTATTTTTATTGTCTAGAAAAAGGAAGTAAAATGTTACAAATAATTCTGGTAATAAACAGTCATCAGTGGCTACTGCAATATTGATAATTTTTTGCTATATAATTTTTCTTTTTTAAAAAATAGACCTGAAAACTGACCAAGTAAGAATTTTTTTTAATTCTTCTGTAGGAGTCTATATCATTTACTACATAAGGAAATTCTTAAGATGTCAAGTTGTCTTTTCCAATCAATGTACCTGTAAGTCTATAATCACCTAGTAATTGTTTTCACATATGTTTGATATACAATGAATTACCCACATAATTTCCCAGACATTATCACTCAGCCCTAACTTTTCTCTTGGGTTCAGGGATATTAAAACAGTGGAGTGGAGAGTGGGATAAAATTAAATGAAAGAACCCAATAGTGGTGACTAAGTAAAATCAGGTGGAGAGAAAATTGATGGGGATGAAAGACAGTGTGACAAACGCTCTTCTCCCATTTCAGTGCTATCTCAACATTTCTTTGGTTTCTTTGCTAATGCTATGTTCTTTTCAAGACTCTAAATTTTTATGTGTAGATGTTTGTAAAACTATGTTTTATGTTAACTTTCATGTTAGCTTTGGAGGTACATGTGAAGATTTGTTATACAGGTAAACTCCTATCACGACGGTTTGTTGCACTGATTATTTCATCACCAGGTTTTAAGCCTGGTACCCAATGGTTATTTTTTCTGCTCCTCTCCCTCCTACCAACCTCCAATCTCAACTAGACCCTAGTGTCTGTTGTTCCCCTTTTTGTGTTCCTGAGTTCTCATCATTCAGCTCCCACTTATAAGTGAGAACATGTGGTATTTGGTTTTCTGTTTCTGCGTTAGTTTGCTAAGGATAACATCCTTCAGATCCATCCATGTTCCCACAGAAGACATGATCTCATTCTTTTTTATAGATGCATAGTATTCCATGGTGTATATGTACTATGTTTTCTTTATCTGATCTGTCATTGATGGGCCTTTAGGTTGATTCTATGTGTTTGCTATAGCCAATAGTGCTGCGATGAACATATGCATGCATGTGTCTTTAGAGTAAAACAATTTATATTCCTTTGGATATGTAACCAGTAGTGGGATTTCTGGGTCAAATGGCAGTTCCGCTTTTAGCTCTCTGAGGAATCACCATACTGCTTTCTGCAATGGTTGAACTAATTTACACTCCCCCGACAGTGTGTAATTGTTCCCTTTTCTCCACAACCTCACCAGCATCTGTTATTTTTTGGCATTTTAATAATTGCCATTCTGAGTGGTGCGAGATGGTATCTTGTTGTGATTTTAATTTACATTTCTCTAATGTTCATGATATTGAGCTTTTTTAATATGCTTGCTAGCTGCATGTATGTCTTCTTTTGAAAGCATCTGTGCATGTCCTTTGCCCACTTTTTAATGAAGTGGTTTGCTCCTCTCTTGTAAATTTCTTTAACTTCTTTATAGATGCTGAATATTGGACCTTTGTCAGATGCATAGTTTGCAAAAATTTTCCCACGTTCAGTAGGTTGTCTGTTTACTTTGTGATTAGTTTCTTTTGTGGTGCAGAAGCTCTTTAGTTTAATTAGGTCACATTTGTCAATTTTTGCTTTTGTTGGGATTACTTCTGGTGTCTTTGTCATGAACTGTTGGTCCGTTCTTATGTCCAGTATGGTATTGCCTAGGTTGTCTTCCAGGATTTTTATAGTTTTGACTTTTACATTTAAGTCTTTGATCCATCTTGAGTTGATTTTTGCATGTGATGTAAAGAAGGGGTTCAGTTTCAATCTTCTGCATATGGCTAGCCAGCATCATTTATTGAACAGGGAGTCTATTTTTATTTTTATTTTTGCTTGTTTTCATCAGCTTTGTCAGAGATCAGATGGTCTTACATGTGCAGCCTTATCTGTGGGCTCTCTATTCTGTTCCATACGTCTATGTGCCTTTATTGTACTAGTATCATACTGTTTTGGTTGTGGTAGCCCTGTAGTATTGTTTTTAAGTCTGGTAATGTGGTCCCTTCAACTCTGTTCTTTTTGCCTAGGATTGCATTGGCTATTTGGGCTCTTTTTTGGTTCCATATGAACCTTAAAATAATTTTTTCTAGTTCTATGAAGAATGTAATTTGTAGTATAATAGGAATAGCATTGAATTAGTAAATTGCTTTGGGCAGTAAGGCCATTTTAATATTAATTCTTCCTGCCCATGAGCATGAGATGTTTTTCCATTTTAACCTATGCAAAACATAGCAGCTTTAGACTATGTAAAACATAGCAGCTTTAGATTCACAGCAAAATAGAAAGGAAGGCACAGAGATTTCCCGTACACCCTCCACCCCACACACGACTAGCCCCCGTTATCAACATCCCTTACTAGAGAGTACACGTGTTACAATAGATGAACCTAGATTGACAAGTCGCGTTCACCCAAAGTCCATGTTTTACCTTAAAATTCAGTTTTGGTGATATATTTGTGTATGCATATATAGATGTGTGCGTGTGTGTGTGTGTGTATATATATATATGTTTTTGTGTGTATATATATGGATTTTAAGACCCCTACTAACCTTTAAATCACAATAAAATATTTTATCAAAATGTTAAAATTATTTGCTTTTTAGAAATAGAGTTGAATTTCATTAGTTATAGTATTAATGTAGTGTTAGAGATGGGAGCATTAATAAATAATAACATAGTAGTAGTAATATTATGTATGATGTATTAAGTGTTCATTCTGGCCAAAAAATGTGCTAAATTCTGCATTTATTATTACTTTACATCTAATCACAATGCTAGGTGACAATTATTATTAAGATGAAACCCAATATATATTTAAAGACATGGATGTATAATGACCACTAAGGAGACAGGTTTAACCAGAGAGAGATTCTGCATTGAGTAGAAATATGAGGCTTTGGATGGGCATGAATTTCAGAATATGCTTGAGATTCAAAAGGCCAGTTGACTGACTAAAGTCTTATAGATAACTTTTAATGGGAGATTTACTATTGGAATTTTGACCTGTTATTAACTATTGACATTTCCAAAATTTCTGATAGTGAAATGGCTATTTTTGGTTTGAAGCCTGTCATTACAACTTATTGTTCACTAATCTGACTCTGGAACTTATTTTAAGCCCCCTTGTCTCAGTTTTTTCATCTGTAACATTTTCCTAATCATACTATATTGCTCATGGGATAATTTTAAGAATAAAATCAGTGAAGATTTTTTGTATACGAATTTATTTGTAATTGTGTCTCATAGAATCCCTCACAATATTAACCACTTACTGTTCCAAGACTAAAGGATCCAAAGTAAAAATTGGTTTAATTAAGTCCATGGCTAATCAATATGCAGGATTATTTGGCAGTTATTTGCCCATAATGGTCAAATAACTGCACTTGTTAATATACATTTCTTAGAGCTTATTTTACACATTCTTGGAAGTAGTAGGAATAGAAATACAATCAATTCATTTGAATTTTCAGTTTTGGTGGTAAATAGAAGTGACATGCAAGTAAAAATAACAAACAATGTAAGTAGAATTTTTTATCCACTCTTCTAACTAGATGTAGATTCATTATTTCGGCAGCAAATATATTACCCAGGAAAGGTGATGCTACAAAAAAGCAATTGTTACTCTTGTCAAATTATCAGTTATTGATGTGCAAACTAAAATACCCAGAAGAAAGAGGATGAGAAGCATATGGTATAACCTCAGGCAACAGACCTGTATGACTTGCTGTGAATTTTTACCACTTTATTCCAGATAATTCCCCCAAATGATACCTATGGTATATCACATGAGTAAGGGAAAATGCAGTGTTAGGAGAGGGTGATAGCTGCGTTGTCTTCCTTACACAGCTTTTTCCATTTAGCATTTATTCTATATTAAGACAGGTGCAACTTTTATGGAAAGAAATTACAGGCTCTTTTCAGAATCCCCCAAAATAAAATGGCATATTTTTCCCTCAGAGTAAAGAGTTCTCCAGCAATTGTCTCAATAATTTAACCAAAAATCGATCTACCATTCTAGGTAGTCAGGGTACTAAATTAAAAATACAAGGTATTCAATAACATTTAAATGGTAATTATACATCTTGTAATCATATATGGCTTTTCTATGACAAGCAAATTATATAATTTTAATGTTCAGTGTTTCAGTAGATTGACGGTACTTTTGAAGTTTCAGTTGAGGATAAAATCACACAACATCTACATGAGGATTTGAGATTTGAGCATAACTTTTTGCTGAGTATGTGCAGAGTTCCCAGGAAGGGAAATGCCTAAGATATAAGTAAAATTCAAATTTAATATGCCTTTCATAAAAGGTGATTGGGACAAGCTATTAAATAATAGATTTGTAACTCTTTCACTTCAACTCAACAAATATTAAGTTTGAGTTTCAAACTTGGCTAATTAGGTGAGTCTTTTGGGAAGGGAAAATGGGATTACTCATCGGGGACCTCTGCTTGGGAAGGGAGGCCAACCGGTTCTGAACTTTACTCTGTTTTATGAACATTATTGAAACATAAGTTCACAGTTTCAACCTTAATTATATCCAGAGGGTCCAGAACCACATTTTTTTCAAGTTCATTTATCTTGAGCAACCAGCACTATTTGATTTTTTGCAGTTGCCAACTCTCTCCTGCGGATGGCTCAGATGCAATGTATGTGATAAATCAATACAGAATAGGTTACCTTTTCTCAAAGAATTTGCCATTGAATTGTGAAACTAAAACTATGAGAAAATAAATAAAAATTTAAATGCAAAGTACAATATGAATCTGTATTAAGTGGTATTGTATAGCACAGAGGAAGAATAGGTCAAGGCTAATGAGGAATGATTTCTTCGAAGGAGGAGGAGGGTGAAAACTGGGCGAGCATTCCAGATAGATATATCATGGACAGCTGGCAATATGTGAATCACCAGAGCCTTTTGGTACTCATTTTTTCAAATAATCCTACATCCCAGTTTTACTATTCAAATAATTGATGTCAAAGTGTTATGTCATTTCATTAAAACTCATTTTATTAATTATTTAATTGATTAATCTCTCCTTTGCATTCTATTAAAAATAGCACATATTTAATAAAATACATTTAGACTAATGCATATTTTATAAAGTTTTTATTTTTTATAGATTTTATTATGAAAACATTGAATATAAATTTTGGTTTATATGTTACAATATTGAATATCTAAGCATGATGTAATTTAATACGTGTTTTAGTTATTTCATTTGTATCATACATGCCTTTTAGTCATGTTGTACATAATACAAAAATGTTTACCCTATACATTTTTAGGCTAAAATAACAAACAATATCATTTGCAATGTGTGTTACTAGAAACAACATTAATTTTGCTTCTAGATGTAGAATATTTAAATTAATATTAATGTTATAAAATCTTATGTCTGAAATGTGGATTGAGATAGGATCTGGTTTTTAAATATGAAAAAAATGGGAGGAGACAATTTTGACGACAGTCAGATTTGTGATAGAAAGAACATCATTAATAGTTAATAGTACAGCATTATTTTTCCCCTAAGTTGAGATATTGCTTTAAAAAATATAATTCTAACACATTGGGTTTGTTTTTAATTTCCAGGGGCTACATGTGCAGGTTTGTTGCCTGGGTAAATTGCATGTCATGGGGGTTTGGTGTACAGATTATTTCATCACCCAGGTAATGAGTAAAGTACCCGATAGGTAATTTTTCATTCATTACCCTCCTCTCACTCTCTGTTCTCAAGTAGGCCAAGGTGTCTATTGTTCTATTATTTGTGTTCATATCTACCCAATGTTTAGCTCTCACTTATAAGTTAGAACATGTGACATTTTATTTCCTGTTCCTGTGTTTATTTGCTTAAGATAATGGCCCCCAGCTCCATGCATGTCACTGCAAAGGACATGATTTCCTTTTTTTTTGGTATGGATGCATAGTATTTCATGGTGTATATGTACCATATTTTCTTTATCCATTCCACCATTGATGAGCATCTAGGTTGATTTTGTGTCTTTGCTATTATGAAAAGTATTGTGATAAACATAAGTATGCATGTGTTTTTATAATAGAACAAGGTATACTCTTTTGTATATATACTCAGTAATGAGATTGCTGGATTGAATGGTAGTTCTGTTTTAAGTTCTTTGAGAAATCTCCAAACTGCTTTCCACAGCAGCTGAAGTAATTGACATTCCAACCAACAGTGTATATGTGTTTCCTTTCCTCTACAGCATCACCAGCACCTGTTTTTTGTTTGTTTGTTTGTTTGTTTGTTTTACTTTTTAATAATAGCCATTCTTACTGGTGTGAGATGGTATCTCATCGTGGTTTGAATTTGCACTTCTCTAATTGGTGATGTTGAGCATTTTTCATATGCTTCTTGGCTGCTTGTATATCTTCTTTTGAACAGTGTCTGTTCATGTCCTTTGTCAATTTTTAATGGGGTTGTTTGATGTTTTTTAATTGTTAATTTGTTTACGTTTCTTATAGATCTGAATATTAGATCTTTGTCAGATGCATAATTTAAAAATATTTTCTCCCATTCCATGGGTTGTCTGTCCATTCATTATCAACTCTGTTGATAATTTCCTTTGCTGTGAAGAAGTGCTTCAGCTTAATTAGGTCCCACTTGTCAGTATTTGTTTTTGTTGCAATTGTTTTCGGAGTCTTCATCATGAAATCTTTTCCAGGGCCTACGTCCAGAATGGTATTCTAGAGTCTTTATAGTTTTAGGTTTTACATTTAAGTCTTTAATCCATATTAATTTGATTTTTGTATATGGTGAAAAGCAGAGCCAAGTCTCAATCTTCTGCATATAGCTAGTCAGTTATCCCAGCACCATTAATAGAAGAGGGAGTCTTTCTCCATTGTTTATTATTGTTAACTTTGTCAAAGATCTGATGGTTGTAATTTTGTTTTTTGTTTGTTTTTTAAGATGGAGTCTCACTCTGTTGCACAAGCTGGAGTGCAGTGGAGTGATCTTGGCTCACTGCAATCTCTATCTCCTGGGTTGAAGTGATTCTCATGCCTCAGCCTCCCAAGTAGCTGGTATTACAGGCACCTGTAACCACTCCCGGCTGATTTTTATATTTTTAGTAGAGTGTTGGCCATTCTAGTCTCGAATTCCTGAACTCAAGTGCTCCACCCTCCTCAGCCTCTCAAAGTGTTTGGATTACAGGTGTGAGCCACGACAAATTTGTAATTTTAATTCTGGGTTACCTAACCTGTTCCATTTGGTCTATGTGTCTGTTTTTGTGCCAGTACTGTGCTGTTTTGGTTACATTAGCCCTAGAGTATAATTTGAAGTCAGGTAGTGGGATGCCTCCATCTTTGCTCTTTTTGCATAGTATTGTTTTGGCTGTTCAAGAATTTTGGTTCCATATGAATTTTATAACAGTTTTTTTTTCTAATTCTGTCAAAAGTGACATTCGTAGTTTGATAGGAATAACATTAAATCTGTAAATTGCTTTGAGCAGTATTGCCATTTTAATATTGAATCTTCCTATTCATGAGCATGTAATTATTTTTTATTTGCTTATGTCATCTTTGACACATTGTAGAAAATTTTCATCTCCCTTGTTAGCTATATTTCTAGGTATTTTATTATTATTTTTGTGGCCATTATGAATGGAATTGTGTTTTTGATTTGGCTCTAAGTTTGATGTATAGAAATGCTGCAGATTTTTGTATATTGATTTTGTATTCTGAAACTTTGCTGAGGTTGTTTTTCAGATCTAGGAGTCTTGGGCAAAGACTATGAAGTTTTCTAGGTATACAATTATATTATCTGTGAAGGGAGATAGTTTGACTTCCTCTTTTCCTTTGGATGCCTTTTATTTCTTTCTTTTGCCTGATTGCTCTGAATAGGATTTCCAATACTATGTTGAATGAGAATGTTGAAAGTGGACATCGTTGTCTTGTTCTGGTTCTCAAAGGGAATGTTTCCGGCTTTTGCCTGTTGAGTATGATGTTAGCTACAGGTTTGTCATAGATGGCCCTTATAATTTTGAGACATGTTCGTTCAATGCCTAGTTTTTTGAGGGTTTCTAACATGAACAGATGTTGAAATCTATCAAAAGCCATTTCTGTGTGTATTGAGATGATCATGGGGTTTTTGTTTTTAGTTCTGTTTATGTGGTGAATCACATTTATAGATTCACATATATTGAACCAACCTTGCATTCTGAGGATAAAGATCATCATCATCATCCCTACATGATTATGGTGAATTATCTTTATGATGTGTGCTGCTGGATTTGGTCTGTTAGTATTTAGTTGAGGATTTTTGCACCTATGTTCATTGGGTATATTGGCCTGAAGTTTTCTTTTTTTATGGTCTCTCTGCCAAGTTTTGGTATAAAAATGATGCTGACTTCATAGGATGAATTAAAAGGAGTCCCTTCTCTCAGTTTTTTGGAAAAGTTTCAGTAGGATTGTTACCAACTCTGCTTTATATGTCTGGTAGAATTGGACTATAAATCTCTCTGACCTAGGGCTTCTTCTGGTTGTAGGCTTTTTATTACTAATTCAATTAGAAACTAATTGTTGGTCTGTTCAGGGTTCCAATTTCTTCCTGGTACAACCTTGGGACATTGTGTATTTCCAGGAAAGTATCTGTTTCCTCTAGGTTTTCTAGTTTGTGTGCATAGAGGTGTTCCTAGTTTTGTTTATTCAATTTATACCTTGAGGCAACAATGTATTTGAATTTTTAATCAATAATCAGCATTTTGGTCAAACCCATTCAACAAATCTCTAGGGTGTTCCAAACTTTCCCACATTTTCCTGTCTTCTGAACCCGTCAAATTGTTCCAACTTCTGCCTGTTACCTAGTTCCAAAGTTGCTTCCACATTTTTCGGTATCTTTTCAGCAGTACCCCACTCCTGGTACCAATTTACCATATTAGTCTGTTTTCATGCTGCTTATAAAGACATACCTGAGACTGGGTAATTTATACAGGAAAAAGGTTTATCGGACTTATTATTCCACATGGCTGGGGAAGTCTCACAATCATGGTGAAAGGCAAGGAGGAGCAAGTCATGTCCTACATTGATAGCAGCAGGCGAAGAGAGAGCTTTTCCAGGGAAACTCCGCCTTATAAAGCCATCAGATCTTGTGAGACTTATTTGCTATCATGAGAACAGCATGGGAAAGACCTGGCCCCATGATTCAATTACCTCCCTCCAGGTCCCTCCCACAACATGTGGGAATTCAAGATGAGATTTTGGTGGGAACACAGCCAAGCCATATCACATGGCAATGTCAGAAAGTTACTCTACATGGTCTAAAAAGGGGAATCATGAATCCAGCCCTTGTTTAGCATATCATCAAGAAAATAACTATAAAAATGGGCAACTAGCAGTTCTCGGGGCTTCTCTACCTATGGGGTAGCCATTCTTTTATTCCTTTACTTTCCTAATAAACTTGCTTTCACTTTATGGACTCTCCCTGAATCAGCTTTGAATAAAAATCTGTGTGTTATTTAGAACAGAATGGATTATTTTATTAGAGAGACCTCTCTGAAAGAACTCTTCTTTTTCCTACAGTCTCTTAATATAAAAGAACAACATTCTCAAGGGTTTTCTGAGTTGTTTTATACTTACTTGCCACCAAGATTAAGATTATTCTGTTTATATGAATCTTATGAAACTCTCTTGTTTTGATGAGTTTTTTTCTGGCTGCTTTAACTAATTACCGTAAATTTAGTGTCTAAAAAATACAAATGGATTATCTCACAGTTCTGTAGTGTCTCCATGGGCTTAAATCAAGGTCTTGGGAAGACTTATTACATTTTGTAGAATTTAGTGGGGCATGCATTATCTTGTATTTTACAGTTTCTAGAGTTCTCACACATTGTTTGGCTCATGACCCCATTATTTTATCTTCAAAGTCTGCAACACTGCATTTCTGTGACTATTCTTGTGCAGTCACAACTCCTCTAACTTTCACTTCCACTTTTCAGGACTTCTGAGTTTACATTGCACCAAATTAAATAAAAAAGGATGATCTCTCTATTTAAGGTCAACTGGTTAACAACCTTAATTTTATCTGCAACCTTAATTTCTCTTCACCATGTAAGCTAACATATTCATGAATTTGGGGATTAGAACTTGCACTCCTTGCAAATTGATGAAATACTTATTTGCATTTGTAGTTAAGAACAGCTTTCAAGGTAATTAGAATATGCAGTCAGGTTATTTTTTTTTTCCTGGCAAATCCTAGCAGTGAAAGAAAGAAAAGGGAGGAGATAAAGGGAAAACAGTGGATGATTCTTATACAACGTCACAATTCACGGAAAATTGAAAAGCCTGTCAAGTCATTGACCTTAACTATTCATTATGTTTCTCCCATCTCTTTTTGATATAATTAAGTATAATTTCTTTTGCTGTATTTGATGGTTTTAACTTTATTAATGTTGATTTTCATGTGTATGGTAAGGCAAATTTCACCAAATTTATTTATGTTTAATTATTGAATACTTATTTCAATGCTGTATTTCTTATTTGGTTGTGAGTTCCTTGAAATAATGGCTATAACTTATCCATCTCCACGTTCGTCAGGGCTGACACATTAATGATTATGTTGCGCATTACAGACGTTCCTTGAATAGTTGAGTGGAGGGATGTATGAATGATTGCCGATCAATAAAGTAATTGCCATGTCATTTTGTCTACTAACAAGCCTTTAAAGCTTTGGTCAATATTTCACACTGGTTACAATTGCATTTTTCTTTTTATTTTACAAGCAACATTTCAAATTGCATTTATTTTAGAATAACTTAGAAAATGTTAAACCAGCCAAATTTATTTTGTATTCCAAGTTTATAATCTAAATGGAAAAGAAGAAACTAAAAAAATATTGCTTACTTTGAGGACAGTTGCCATATGAATTTTTATAACATTTGTTTTATTTTACCTTACTGGGTAATCATTTTTTGTTTCCAATCATTTAGTACATAATTTTAATATCAAAAGACCACAATCACCTGTAGGAATGGAGAAGAGTAATAGCTGCCAAATTCTAATGTAAAACCAAGATGCTTATGGGGTCAGGCAGTGACATTATTTATCATAACATATCCAATTGAATAGGAAGACTCTGCTGAGACCATTCCACCATGTCAGTTACATAGTCAAAAGGGGATATCTCAGGCTGGAGAATAATTAAGCCTGGATGAGTTAGGCATTGGATTTCAACAAAGGCTCATTATCAACCCAATAGCTGTTCTTTGAAAAAGGGTATGTCTCTCAATTAGTCAGACCTCAAGTTTAGAACTCCAAAAGGGGGTATCTATATAGCTGCTTCCATTTTTCTTGGTTAGGAGCAAAAGAGATAGAATTTGAATTGCAAGACTGCCAGACCTTAGAGACTAGAGGCATTTGTATTAAATCCAAACTACCTGCTGGTTGTAAAGGGCAGAGGAGTGTGTCTCACTTGTGTAATTACAACTTTCCCCTATTGCTTTATTGGGATAGTCTACTCTGGAGCTTATGAGATAGAAAATAACAAGCCAATAACATAACACATCAATTCCTAAAATACACTCAAAGACAGAAGCAATGAAACACTACAATAAAGCATTTAACTATTTTTTTTCTCCATAGCAAGTTTTGCTCAAAGCCATTATTTTATTGTTTTAGAGATAAACTCACAGCTGCCACAAGATCCTGAGATCCTGTTATTTCTTGTAATGCAAAGGTGGAACTGAAGTGCCAAAAGCTCTCTAAGAGATCACTTAAGCAACAGGAGAGTGAGCATGCTTGTACACTCTCTTGGGCACACATGCTCTCTCTCTCTCCCCTTTTTGACTACTTGACAACAGAGTTTTTATCACTGTGCATGTGGAGTAACCATGGCCCAAGGGATCATTTACTGTGTCCCCTCAGATCCTACCTTGGTTCCATCCTGCATTTCTTGGTGCCCTTAGCCACCTCTGTACCCACTATCCATAAGAGAATGGGCATTCACGTGCCAGTATCCAAAAGAGCCATAAGAATTAAAATCCTTCTCTGCTTGAAATTTCCAAATATGGGCTATAACATCTACAGTGAGACCTTGGACTCATCCCTGATTTTTAAAGTAGTAAAGTCCTTTGTAGAAGGGCGCAAGAGATCAGGTGAACATGGAAAAACTTGTATCTGTGTAAGTGAATGAGACACAGTTCCTTTCAGGTTCAAGAATAGCAGCTGAGCTTCCCAAAACCGTGTTCCAGCTATAGAAATTAAATAATCTTTCACTTCTCTTTGGAGGAGAAAGTGAAAAACAGCAGCAACAATTAAGCTCCTTGTATTAATCCTACTTCCTACATAACAAACATCTTCTTAATTCCTCATTAAAGAAAAAGGAGGAGAACCACATATTACTAATTGGGTAAATGATTTAGTCAGTATGCTTGCTACCAATATCTACTAGCTAATGGGCGCTTGTTTTTTGTTGTTGTTGTTGTTGTTGTTTTCTTTTTTCCAGCTAATCTTGTTTATGACAAGATTCCACCTTCTTTACCTAAATTGATATTTTTTATATTTATATTTATTTTTTAAAATCTGACAGTAAAAACAAAGTTTGTGAATCAGAGGTTAAAAATATTATTTGCTTATAGAATATCTTAACCCAGGTTCTGCATGTTTCATTTCTACAGAAGTAACCTGCACATATAGAAGAGGCATCTGCAGTACAGGATTGGAGCTCCACCCTTACAAAATCTCCAAACTTATATAGGGCAATTTGTACATATTTTTTCTTCCCTTCTTGAGAAAGAAGAGAAAGCCTTTTCTCTAATGTAAACAAATCCCCTCTGGGAAGTGAACAAAAAGGTCCCTAAGTTGCTTCAACTCTTTAAAATGTAAATGAACGGGTCAGAAATTGATTACCTGTTGTTATGTAAATGAATGGCTCTAGAGATGATGAATTTGTAAATTTCCCTAGGGTTTTTATCTTTAATTTCCAGGACTTGTTTGCCTCTTCCTCATTTTCTTTTAAGTTGGATTGCCAGTACATTTTGCCCAGAAAGTCATGATCATGCAAAAATGTAAAAATAGTCACATTTTGTTCTAACACAAATTGATCTCTATACTGATGGTGTTATATTTATGGCAAATAATGATTTTCTCAGTACATAATTATTAAACATGTAGTAATGCTAATGTGGAGGATAAGGCAGTAAACAAGGGGGGAAAATATCTTTGCCCTCTAGACATGGGAAAACAAATAAGCAAAACAAATGGTAACTTAATAGTAAAAGCCAAGGGAACAAATAATCAGAGAAACAGATTGAAATCATGAGGACTTTGGGATTTTCGAGCGGATGTTCAGAGAAGTTCACATTAATGAGAAGATAGTATCTGAATGAAGAATCTAAAAATGAGGGTGTGAACCTTGACAACGACAGAGAGAATTTGATTAGGGAGCAGGACCAGTGAAAGCAAAAGCCTTAAGCCGGAGTCATGTTTGGCTATTCAAGAAACAACAAGGATAATAGCATAGCGAGGACAGAGAAAGTGGAAGAGAGACTGGCTATGATAGATAATATTCACAGTCAGGTCACTAAGTAAATTAATTTAATATATAATTGAATGCTAATATATTGCGTATGTTACACAGTAAAATTAGGAAAGGTGTCATGGAAGGATTGGAAATTGGATTCCTTCTATAAAGAAAAATATATTTTATATATACAGAGTAGGGATTGCAAAGGAATTTAGGCAAAGTGTTTGTGGCTAAAATCCCTATGATATTACCAAATTTTACCCCTTTTATCTTCAGCAGAGATAATTAGCAGAGATAATTAACATGACTGCCCAACTAAAATACATGTCTCTCCCTCTTTTATAATTAGGTGTGGACATAGCTAAATTATCACAAAAGGCAAATATGTGGAATTAAGTAAGCTTGAGAAAAATGGAATGGCCTGTTCCTCAATATTGTCCACCACGCTGAATCTAAAACACAAAACTGCAAGTTCTTCTGCTTTCTCTTTTCTGCCCTTCCTCCTTTTCACCTTTCTTTTTTAATCATCTCCCCCTTCCTTTCTCTTTTCTTTCTTCCTTTACTCCTTGCTCATTTTCTCCCACAAATGATTCATCCACTTCTACATGTCAGGCACTGTACAGGGTGTCTGAGATTCAGCTGTAAGTCAAACCAGAATCTGTCTTACCCCAGTGGATCTTATACTCACGTATATGAAGAGATGATGATAAAAAAAGTTGCCCTGTTGATTTGGGGAGGTCGAGGCCAGGCCCCCACTTGGCTTGAAGGGACATTTTCAGACTTTTCTTTCTGTCACTTGGAGTGTCTATGCCTCTCATATTTCCCTAATAAACTCCTCAACTTAAAAAAAAAAAGTTTCAGATATGAATGTTACATTCCAACTTGTATAACTGGTAATGAAGAAGTGTCATAAATTAAAATAATAAGTGAAATACGGCAGTATAATATAGTGCCCAAAAAAGTTCCATCATTTTCTGAAATTTCAAAGCCATATAACATTAGGTAAGTTACACAAAGTTTGAAAGTTTTAGTTTCTGTTTTAAAAGAATATAAAGGGAATGCTTCATGCAGTGAGCAATTGTGTTTATAAAAATTTTAGCCAGTGTAAGGATGCTAACGATGATGCATGTGAAGTTTATGTAAAATGCTCTGAAACAACATTCTCTGAAGCATAGTGAGAGCTTAATGAATTTGAGCTATGGATATTTTGAATTACTAACTATTTGACCTTGGCAGAATCATGATAGAGGATGTCCTGAGGATGCAGTGATGTGCCGAGAATTTGAGAGTAGGAGTTTAAAGCAATGTTATATTCACAAAGAAATAATAAAATATACAAGGCCAGATGTCTAGAGATCACAGACTTTTTAAAATAATTCATGCTTTTAAATTCATACTTTGTTTTTAACAAATTCAAATGCCTTCACAGGAGGGGTAACAACCATAACTGTGTGAAAAACTGAGCCATCACCTAAGTAATAATAATTTTTAAAAATTAATAAGAATCATAAATAATCAAAAGCCTGGAGTCAACTTCCACATCCCAATTTAAACGTGAAGCTATAATGAGACTTCAAAAATTCATGGAAAAATTGAATTAAAATATAAAAATAAAAAATATAAACTTTATTTCTCAACAGACACTCCATTAAGTTCAAAACACTTTTATAAGTGACTCCAAACATTTAGTCCCTCCATAAAGAAATGAGAGTCCTTGGAATTTAACCATGTCAATGCAGTCTGTTTTTATATTATTACATAAATAAATGGCTGTTCTTTACATAATTTTAAAAATCAGGAAACCCAGAAATTGCCAGAAGGCACCAAATCAGGTCTGGAAAGTGGATGGCTAATAATTTCTCATTGAAATTCTCACAATATTGTTTTTGTTTTAGGAGAAGAATGAGCAGGAACATTGTCATGGTAGTGAAGCTTTGTTGAGTGTTTCTCTGCTAACGCTTTAGCTAACTTTCTCAAAACACTCTTATAATAAGCAGATGTTATTATCCTTGGCCCTCCAGAAACTCAGAAAGTAAAATGCCTTGAGCATTCTAAAAACCTGTTGCAATGACCTTTGCTCTTGACCGGTCTGTTTTTGCTTTGACTGGACCACTTCTACCTCTTGGTAGCCATTGTTTTGATTGTGCTTTGTCTTTAGGATTGTGCTAGTGAAGCTTTGTTTCATCTCTTGTTATATGTTTAAAATAATTGCTTCAAGATCTTGATCCCATTTGGTTTAAAATTTCCACTGAAAGCTCTTCTCTGGTCTGCCACTGATCTCGGTGCAATTATTTTGGCACCTATCAAGTAGAAAATGTTCTCAACTTCAATTTTTCAGTCAGAATTATGGAAGCTGAACAAGTTGAGATATGTATGTTGTTGGCTATTGTTTCTGTTATTGGTCTTCTGTCTGCTTCAATTAGGGCAGAAACAGGATTAATTTTTTTCCTTGCAAATTGGTGTGGATGTTCTGCCACTGCAAGCTTCATCTTCAACGTCATCTCATCCCTTCTTAAAGTTAGCTATCTGTTGTAAACTGCTGATTTATTGGGGGCATTGTTTCTATAAAGTTTTCTCTTTTTTTCTTCCACAGAATAGAAAATACGGGAAAATTTCCCACTCACTTTATGAGACT
Organism: Gorilla gorilla gorilla; assembly: GCF_029281585.2. Taxonomy (NCBI): domain Eukaryota; kingdom Metazoa; phylum Chordata; class Mammalia; order Primates; family Hominidae; genus Gorilla; species Gorilla gorilla. The sequence continues at coordinate 26,334,125 of NC_073246.2, forward strand.
TTTATAACTTTGGAATTAACTTTATGGGGACATTACAATTCAGGAGAATTACAAGCCAATTTTATTAATGAATGCATGTAAAATCCTACATAAAATATGAAGACATCAAATGTACCAATTTATGAAAGGGAAACTGTGATGGACAGTACCCATAAACTTTTTATAAGGTATTAATCATGTGATCATTCTTCCACTTAATGATTACCATAAATTTGATGTTTGTTCTTTCTTCAATTTTCACAGAATTAATGTTGTTCTGATAGGGCTTTTGTCAAACCAGTGTCCTCTCCTTGGTGCCTCAAACTAGATCATATTTAGACAAGTTAGGAAAAGTTGCAACAGGCTGGGTGCGGTGGCTCACGCCTGTAATCCCAGCACTTTGGGAGGCCGAGGCAAGCAGATGGTCAGAGCTCAGGAGTTTGAGACCAGCTTGGGCAACACGGTGAAACTCCGTCTCTACTAAAATACAAAAAATTAGCTGGGCGTGGTGGCAGGCGCCTGTAATCCTAGCTACTTGGGAGGCTGAGGCAGGACAATTCCTTGAACCTGGGAGGCGGAGGTTGCAGTGAGCCGAGATCACGCCACTGCACTCCATTCAGGGTGACAGAGTGAGAATCCGCTCCGTCTCAAAAAAAAAAGAAAGAAAAGAAAAGAAAAGTTGCAACAAGTTAGTATAAGTTTATTTTGGTACAAAAAATGTTTAAAATTGATACATAATTTTTTATAATAACTATTTTTTTTGAACATCTTGAAGACCCTTAGTTTGAGAAGAAAAAAAGAAGTACTACATGGAAACATTCACTCAGTTCAAAAATAATGACTATTAAGCAAAGGTTCTATGAGAAAGGTACTATTAATTTGTAATGAGAAAGAGCCTATGGATCATCTTATATTTTTAAAATTGAGGGGACAACACGAATGTTTACTATAGGGCTATTATAGCACATTCATGAAAAAGGGAGTCAGAATTTAAAAGAACAACATTGGCAAAGATTACTTATTACACTTCATGTTTGTGACCAAGATTTATCAATAGAAAAGTACTCTTATTTTACCTAAAACTTTTAATCCTTAAAGATCTTATTGCAATTTTCATAAAGATGGCCAAGTAAAAAAATTATAGGGAAACAATGTACTCTGGTTTCAACTGAAGTCAGAAATACCATACTTCAGTAAAGCACACTTTAATTAAAATTTAAAGAATTATTTAACTCTCCCAATATTTGATCGATTAAAGTTGGCAAAAGTCAGAAAGTATTTGGCATGTAAAATTTCCCTTTAATGGTCAGATGTAATGAGGCATTTTTTAAAGTGTTTTAGAATAACCCCTGGGAATACCATCACTAGAAATACTAACTGGAATATTTAGTGAGTAAAGCAAATGCCACATTCTTGGGTACCTACAAAAAAATCTCACTTTCAGAGAGGCACAAATTATGCATCTTATTAATGTGCAGAACTAGATCTACAAATGGGCAATCAGAAAAAACTGAAAACTCTCAAAAAGCTAAGTTCTTAGGAGAAATGTGTATATTTGGGGCAATAGTAAATAACCCCTTAAAAGAAGTAAATCCAGTCCTCAAAGCAAAAGGGCGAGTCTGAGAGCAAGAGCCCAAGAGAAAGACGCCCGAAGGAAGTCGTAGATGTAGGAAGTGACTGTAGGTTTAGATGAATGGAAAATGAACTTGCCAGTTCACAGCTATGTCCTTCCCAATTTAGGAGGTTAAGGGCAGGAAAAACACGAGAAACTCTTTTGAGAAGCTGCACAAGCTGACATGGAGGATCAAGGATTTCAAAAGTTTTGAATATAAAGAGGTGATAATTTTTATTTTATTTTTTTACTATTATTCTGGTCTGTTGGTTGAGCTCTGAGGTTAACATCTTACAACACTTTAAAGTGAAACTAAAACAAACACATCATTTTTAAAATTGGCCATATCCGGAGCCCAGAAAAATATTAAAAATAGTAACGTGTCCTTTCGGACACCTCATAAAAATTTAGGGAAGACATATATGGAAATACCTTTTAAACATTTGGCAAATAGAATAGGTTTCAATTACATCAGATTATAGTTTTTAGTCTGACAGTTTGTGTCTGGATGTACAACGAAGTAATTTTATTAGGTTTGTTGGAAGAGTTATTGAAACAACAGGTTTCAATTATTTTGTTCTCACTGAAATCTGTTTCACAAAATGGACCACTGAAATAAGAAAAATGGTTTCAGTTTATTTTAATGTGATTTCCTGAGTTGAGAGAATTTTCTACATATATGTGTAGAAAGTCAAGTTATTGCTTATGAATACAGCATTACTTTTCAACTATTCTATTAAAATAATATTCTCTTAGATTTCAGTAACATGTAATGTGCACGTATTACACACATGAAAAGTCAATTCTCATGGTCACTCACACTAAGGTGAGTGAATATATGATTGTCCTCTGCATGTGATGCTCAGGATATCTCATGAAAATGTACAAATTGTCATAAATGGAATTTCCTAGCACTGCTGTCTTATCATAAAAATGATGTGGTGATAATAGTGGTAAACATAATAAAATTGTCAGAGATCAAATGTGACATATCACTATTCATTTAAGGTATAAAATGGCTGTTGATAAGATATTTGGAAATGGATATAGCATGATCATAATACAGAAATTAGAAATATTGCTACAAATTACAATTTTTAGAATTTGTTTTAAGATATTTCATTATCACTAAACAGGCTTCAAATGCCTAGTGAACTGATAAATCCCACTGCCAACTGATTTGTTTCAATATGATGTGTTCTTTGCATGTATTTGGACCTATTAATAACTTGCAGAGCTAAGAAGTATGTGCTTTCCTTGCATCTTTATTGTACTCCAACTCTATTCCCTGGAAGATAGTCAATGTAAAACAATATTAATTTAATACCAACTTAAATTTTGCTTCATACAATTTTCAGTGTATATGAGAAGGTAATTTCTTTATGGACTCTGAGTTAAAATGAAATTTTAAGATTTCAAAGTTTATTATTGTTATTTCAAAAATTGCGGTTAAAATTATGTCATAAAAATCATACTTAAGAATCATAATGTTCTAATATTAAAATAAGGAAAACAAGGGAACAGGTGATTGAGCTGACCATAGAATATCGTGTGAGTGGAAAGTAAAAGCTCTTGGCAGTGTAGAGATAGAACTTGTTAAAGCAGTTGCAGTTCCGTATGTTGTCTTCTTAAATAGATATGAGATTGGAATTCACTTGTTAGTGATATTCATTTCTAAGAATATCATAGAACGCCAAAATTGGAAGATTAATTTGGTTGTGATCCCAAGTTCATTGAATAGCATTTTATCTTACTGTGTGTATAAGTAATATGATAATGGTGATGGTCAAAATAGAAACCTTGCTTGACGCCATGCATGGTACTAATAAGATATGAGCATTATGTTATGTAATTCTAACAATCTTATGATGTAGTTATAACTATTACCTCATGCTTTTATTTATTAATTTAAATGATATTTATTAAGTACATTTGGTCTTCAATTTTATAGATGGTATAGCTATCATAAATTAAACAAATAAGCTCCTTGGAGTTATAGAGTTTATTCAGGTTTAAAAGTGGGCAAAACACACACAAAAACTAGTAAATGAGGAAATGGAGAAAATAGAGTTATGGTGAGATTGGGTAAGTCAACAGATGTAATAGGGAGACATTTTTCTAAAGCACTGATATTTGAACTGATTTCTGAACTTTTGAATCAGTCATCTGCACAAAATGCTTGTGGGGATAATTTCAGGCAATTGGAACAGACTGCAGCTATCATGTTGTGAAAAATAAGTGTATATTTTTGACAAATCAAAGATACAGGGGATAGTAAGAGAAATCTAATGTCTGGATTACCAGAAGAAAAATACAGAATGTAGAAAAATTTATAGTTAATGAACAGATAGAGGTTAAGAATGTTTCTATACTAATGAAATAAATGAAAACAATAAAAATATAAGAAATCCACAAAACTCTAAGCAGCATGAAACGTGTAAATCTACCACTGTTATTTCTGCAGAAAGCAAAGGCAAATAGGAGATATTTTTAAAGCCAGAAACAAAAAGATAAATAATTCTAATACTGCAAATGCTGTATACTGAATGCAGTCTGCCATGTACTAAAAAAAATTACTACCTATAATAATACCCTTTTGTAATTAAGGTAATATGTATACATTTGAAAGCCAAAAGAGAGAGGAAAGAGAAGAGAGAGAGGATAAGAAGGAGGAGAGAGAGAAAATTTGTAACCAGCATAATTATACTGAAGGAAATACTAGAATGTATTGTTCAGGCAGGTGAAAAGTTAAAGATAAATATTCTATGTTCAAATAAATTTTGACTATATAAAACCGAAAGAGCAATATTATTTAAAATTTATAATATAGACTTAATTAAGGCACAGCAAAATAATAGGATATTCTTGTGGAGGGGGAAATAAAAGGGCAGTTCATTGTTTAGAGAAGAATAAAAAGTAGTCAGCAATGTAAGACTCTTATAAGTCTCAGATACTTTGATGTGAAGTTCCTCATGGAACAATTACTATTAAATGGTAATAAAATATTGTGTATAACATCGAAACAGAATAGAAGCAGAAAAAACAAAAAAGATACAGAATAAGGAAATCAAAGAGAGAAAAAATATATCACTAGAGGAACAAATAGGAAGCACTTATTATGTTTATATATAATTATGTTATATACATATATACATACATCTATATGTATATATGTACACATACATATGTATATAATTACATTAATTAGACAATGAAAAATACTTTCAAAATGGAAAAAAAAATCTAAGTTATTTAGAAGAGAAACACTGAATCATAACCACAGCAAATTTGCAAATAAAAACAATGAAAAAGAATATTCCAATCAAACATTAACCTATATTAATGCCAGATGAACTAATTTTAAGACAAAAATACATTTCTAGAGATGAATGGAATGTTTAATATTGATAATAAAATCAGTTCCTAAAAGGTTGTAAGAAATATATAAGAACTTAATGATACTATTTTAAAAGGCAGACTCACTAATTTACAGAAAACCAAGGGGAAATAGACAAACCGACAATTTCAGCAAAATATTTCTTAGTAATTAATAAAATAATAAAATAGTAACAAATTTCAAAATGTTAATTGATAAATCAGTAATAAAGGATAACTAGATTATCCTTACAAACTTGGAAATCAACAAATAAAAGACTAAACAATATATTACCTGTAAATTCACAATAGAATTAAAAAATATCTTTAACTGAATTATACCAAAGTAATACAGGTGATGACTTGAAGAATGCACAAAAGCAGTATAAAGACAAAAATACATAGCAGTAATGACCAGTAATAGGTATGCAACATAAATGAGAAAATTAATCTATCCCATCTATCTCAGAAAGTTAGGATTGAAAAATTGACCTATAGAATGCAGAAAGAAGGGAATGATAATGATGAAATCAAAGTAAAGAAACAGGAAAAAACAAAGCACACAATGGAGAGAATGAACAAAACAAAAAATAGTTATTTGGAAAGGTTTTAAAATGTATAATAATCTGGTGTGGTTAAACATAACCACATTTTTACCTCCCATGTTTTTTTTTTTCCTTCAGAAAGAACACATCTAAGGTTTTTCTTTGATGGGATTAAATTAGTGACAAGATTCTCTTTCTCCCTCCCTCTATCTCTTTCTATCTCTCCAATATCTATGTTTTCTAACCCTGTCTTTTTCAATCTCACCAATACCTAAGTTTTCTAAATGGAACTAGCACTGTTTTGTGTCTGAAACCTTCTCATTTTAAAAATGCACTGGTGATGTATCCTATCTGAGCTACTAATGCCTGGTAGCCAGATAGGAGAATGAAAAAAGGTTATGAATTGATTGGTGGAGAGTGAGTAGGGAGGAAGGAGACAGATGGGAATGCTAGTTAATAAACACGAATTCTGGAAACAATGACAAATGGAGAATGCTTTGTATTGACTTTGTTTCATGTAAGGGTTAGGCCTGGTTTTTCCTTTGGTACTTGCTGAGCAACCGCAATTCATAATTATTTCTCCTCCTTACAGAGAAAGGTTTAACTTAGATTTTTCATGAAGTGATTTCTAGGCCTAAAGCTCCATGAAATAAGCTAAACCCATTTTTAAGTGTGTACAGCATGTGCATGTTGAATGTCCTCAAATTACTAGTTATATTACTATGGTCAATTATACTTGGCAATTGTGCTTAATTGAAGGTGAAAACACATTAGGTTTTTAATTTAAAAGCCATAGGTAAAACCACTCTAAAAGTCCTATTTGGATCTCAGACCTGGTGATGCTTTTCTCTATAGACTGGAATTTTACGGTACATTAACCTGTTCATTCACATAATTAGAACAATAACCAAATGAGCTGTTGTATCAGGTAATACATGATAGCAATTCCATTCATCTCTACTGAAATTTAGATTATGAACATGAAACCGCATTTGAAGAAACTCAGAGAAAAATATATGCATAAAACATATGTGGTGGCTCATGCCTGTAATCCCAGAACATCAAGAGGCCAGAATGGTAGGATTGCTTGAGGCCAAGAGTTCGAGATCAGCCTGAGCAATATAGTGAGATACTGTCCCTACCAAAAATAAATAAATAAATAAATACATAAACAATAAAATTAGCTGGGCATGGTGGTGCACCTGTTATCCTTGCTACTCAGGAAGCTGAGGTGAGAGGCTTGCTTAAGCCCAGGAGTTCCAGGTTACTGTGAGCTATTATGTCACTGCACTGTAGCTTGGATGACAGAGCAAGGCCCCATCTACAAAAATAAAACTTAAAAAAAATGCATAGGGCATATTTTTTCCTCTTGAACACTTTCAATCAGATTATGGTGATACAAATCATCAAACCATCAATGACAGGAACTGTTAGTTTCTGTAGACTCCCCTTTCCTCATTTCCTTCAACACTCCATACTTCTACAAGTTGCCACATGCTGTTTCTGAAATAGTTCTCACATCTGTCTTCTTCTCTCCAGTACTGCTGGCTCACTATGGTCAGTTTCTACCTCCAGTGTCAGCACCCTCACATTCATCTTTCACACTATTAATAAAATCATCTTCACCAGGTCATACCCTCGTTCAAAGGACCTCTAGTAACCTTCTGATTTTAGGCTAACTCCACATGCTTAGTGCCATCTCCCAGCCTTGATCCCTTTGTTTTCTGTCCTCAGATGTATTTCTTACCATCTGAGAAACCAGATGTGTTTCTTTTTTTTTTTTTTAACTTATTTTAGGTTTGGGGGTACATGTGAATGTTTGTTACATAGGTAAACATGTGTCACAGAGGTTTGCTGTACATATTATTTCATCACCCAGGTAGTAAGCCCAGTACCCAATAGGTGTCTTTTCTGTTCGTCTCCCTCCTCCCACCCTCCACTCTCAAATAGACCCCAGTTTCTGTTGTTTCCTTCTCTGTGTTCTTCAGTTCTTATCATTTAGCTCCAACTTAAACGTGGGAACATGTGGTATTTGGTTTTATGTTCCTGTGTTAGTTTGCTAAGGATAATAGCCTCCAGCTCCATCCATGTTCCCTCAAAAGACAAGATCTCACATTTTTATGGCTGCGTAGTATTCCAACCATAATAGTGTTAATATTGCTGAGGTCATGGCCATTATCAACCTTAGTTCTGCATATCAAGGAGAATACATGGAAGGGCAAAGATGTTGCACTAGCATATTTAATTTTATACCTGATGAGACTGTAGGATCCAGGAGAAACTCATATTAATACTTGATGTGGGCTGGGCGTGGTGGCTTATGCCTGTAATCTCAGCACTTTTGGAGCCCAAGGGGGTCAGATCACCTGAGGTCAGGAGTTTGAGACCAGCCTGGCCAACATGGTGAAACCCCATCTCTACTAAAAATACAAAAATTAGCCAAGCGTGGTGGTGCACGCCTGTAATCCCAGCTATTAGAGAGGCTGAGGCAGGAGAATTGCTTGAACCTGAGAGGTGGAGGTTGCAGTGAGCTGAGATTGTATCACTGTACTCCAGCCTGGCTGACAGAGCAAGACTCCATCTCAAAAAACAAACAAACAAACAAAAATACTTGATATGGTTTGACTGTGTCCCCACCCAAATCTCATCTTGTATTTTAGCTCCCATAATTCACACACGTTGTGGGAGGGACCTGGTGGGAAATAATTGAATCACGGGGGCAGTTTGCCTGAAACTGTTCTCATGGTAGTGAGTAAGTCTCATGAGATCTGATGGTTTTATAAGGAGTTTCCCCTTTCACTTGGCTCTCATTCTGTCTTGGCTGCCGCCATGTAAGATGTGCCTTTTGCCTTCTGCCATGATTGTGAGGCCTCCTCAGCCACGTGGAACTGTGAGTCCATTAAACCTCTTTCTCTTTATAAATTACCCAGTCTCATGTGTGCCTTTATAAGCAGCATGAAAGTGGACTAATATAATACTTAATATCAACACTGAAAAAAACAATGATACCTGTGTCTTGTTATCTCATATATATTTCTATCATCTGAGAATAAGTCAAAATTACTGTAAGTCAAAACTTTCTTTGCATACTCTTTTCATCAAATGCATTCACTGAGCCCCTTAGGAGGGATGAAGTACCTCCCAACATCTCAGAAGCAGAATAATGAAACGTTTTGCTTATATGATTTTCTCTACATCCATCCCACACACATACACAAGAGAACAAAAACATCTCAGTGGTTTAACACTATATGTTTTATTTCTCGGTCGTGGCACACTTCAGTGAAGATTGTCTGTTTCACATGAGTGGCAATCCTTGAAGTAACAACCTGTTTTTACAGTCTCCTTACCTCTTTGATGCCACTGTTTCCAGCATGTGACCCCCATGGTCACTACAGAAAGGGCAGAAAGAATATAAAATATCTTTGAAGCCCAGTGGAAACTTCAGACTGAATCTGGGTATTCTATTGGGTTGGTGCAAAAGTAATTGTGATTTTCGCTATTACTCTGCATTGCAAAAACCGTAATTACCTTTCCATCAATCTGATATTGTAAAGGCTTGGTATTCATATTATATGCAAATTTACAATATAAAATCTAAGAAAAAATCCTCTATCAGTTTGTAAGTTTCCTCTTTCTCTTATAACAGGTTGCCACAAATGTAACAACTTTAAAGAACACAGATTTATTATCTCTCAGTTCTGTAGGCCAAACATCCAAGCTAGCTTAGCTGGTTTCTTTGGTTTCAGTTTCACAAGGGCAAAATCAAGCTGTTGGCTGGCTTGGCTCTTTGTCAGGAGACTCTTGGAAGAACTGGCTCTTATGCTCATTCAAGTTGTTGCTCAAATCCAGTACCCAGTGGTTGTAAAACTGCAGTCCCTGTTTCCTTAATGGCCAGAGGTCAATCTAGCCTACAGAGGCCTCCTACCTTCTCACACTTCAAGACTCTCTCACCTTCCTTTCTTCCTCTTGTGTTCTGACTTCATCTTCTGACACATCTCTCAGCCCCTAACCAAAGAAAAATTATCTGTCTTTTATGGCTTCTGTGATTATGTTGAACACGTCTGAATAATGTCGTTACTTTAAGGGGAGCTGATTAATCACTTTAGTTACATCTGCAAAGTCCCCTGACAGCAGTACTGAGATTTGTGTTTGGATTAATTCCCTGAAAATGGGAATCTTTAGAACTCTGCTTACCACAATCAGTAACACTAACTTCAACTACAACCACACAATTTATTTATTTATAGTCACCCTAATCTTCCATAACAAAAACATACAAATAATTCTATGGTTAGGCACGATGGCTCATGCCTGTAACTCCAGCACTTTGGGAGGCCGACGCTGGAGGATTGCTTGAGCCTAGAAGTTCGCGATCAGCCTGGACAACAATACGAGACCTCACCCCTTAAAAAAATGAAAAAATACATACAGATGTTTTAAAACAAATACAGAAGCTTAAGGTCATTCATGTAAATACATAGATTTAAGAAGTAAATTTAAACTTTAAAGTGATAGTCCTTATTGAGATATATATTATTATGAAACTTGCGGATGAGTAAATAATCATAATATATGAGCAATTAGCAGGAGGCAAAAAAATCCTCTGTAGTAATATATAACAGAATTTGGGATATAATGGAAAGTCCCCTTTAATACTTATACTTTAAAGTATCAGCATCTAAAAGATAAATAGACAGACAAAGATGAGACAGAAAGGAAGATACCAGTAAAAATACCCAAGAATGGATCATTGAGAATCCAAGCAGAAAGGATGTTACAGTAAATAGCACACTTGAAAAATAAAAAGTTTAGTTAACTGTTGTATTGTTACTACCCTTTTCCCTTGGGTAAGGGTAGTATTATTAAGGTATTTATTTACATACCCTATAATGATATTTTAAGAACAAAGTTAAAGTCCATAATAGAGAGGACTTTATTTACAAGACTCACTTTTGCAATTGGTTAAATTCTTTCATATATAATGTTAAGAGGTAAAAGAAGAAAATGGTCCAAATAATTGAAATAAAACAATTTGCATGCATCCACTAGCAAAAAAGGCAAAACAAAGCAACAACAACAACAATAAAAAACTGTTTAAAGTTTCAATCAACTATAATTATGTTTTACATTCATCAAATTAATGGGGTAATTGTTCCACCTATATATTTAAAAGTGTACATTTGCAGATAATTATTTATTGACTTTTTGGATATATGTAATTATGAGTAGTTAATGCTGGGATTGAGTGAGGTGTCCAAGAGGCTTATTAGGGGTTAATACCTGTGAAAGATAAAATGAGGACAAATTGGAGTTGGAGAACGAAATTCTTCGACTGCAATGCATATATGATACATGTAAGAAAAGGAAGAAAAGCAGAAAAGGCAAAGAGACTCAGACCACAGTGCAGAGGGACAACACAGAGTTCCAGAGCAAAGACTGCCTATAGAGGAGTCCCATGTTGAAAAGTAATGGCAGACTCAATACCACCTCAATCATTGGCTGGGGCTTCCTTGAAGGAGTGTAGCCTCAGTTTGAAAGATGTGTCTGATCCAGAAGTCTGTAAGAACTGAAGACTGCCAGCTAGCTACACTCTTTGCATGTTCTTTTGTAAATCAGCATGTTCGTTTGTGAACAGTTATCTGAACTGTACAAATTACTCTCACCATCCATAATTTGCACAAGATAAAACTTCTTTTTCATATATAGGTGAGGCCCAAGATTCCTGTGGTCCTTCTTCTCTGAGGCTGGTAGGAAACAAACATAAGATAGAGGTTAGTGGAATTAACTACAGCTCTTATCAATGAAGATAACTTCAAGATTGATACTGATCATTTTCTTACAAAACCACACCTGCTACTCATAGTATTTGACTTGTGGTGTGGTAAAAATTCTCATTCCAGAGACGTCAGAGCCCTGTTATTAGAAAGGTTACTGCACATATCCATTCACATTCACAATTATGAGAGAGAGAGAGAGAGTAAAAAGAGTAATGCAACAGGACCATCTGAGTCCAAAAGACATTCCTGCCTGGACCCATAATGTTAATAGCAACTCTATTTCTTACTGCCTGTCATGGTTAATTATAGTGCCAAGATGGTGATTCTTTAGTTTTGGTCCTCTGGTCTCTGGCCAGGCAGAGTCCAAACAGAATACATATTTTATATTTGCCCACATATTTACTGCTTTTGATTCTCTCTTTATTTCAACTTTTAAGTTCAGGGGTACATGTGCAGGATGTGCAGGTTTATTACATGGGTAAACATGTGTCACGGGGGTTTGTTGCACATTTCATCACTCTGGTATTAAGCCTGGTATCAGTTAGTTGTTCTTCCTCATCCTGTCCCTTCTCCCATCCTCTGCCCTCCAGTAGGTCCCAGTGTGCATTGTTCCCCTCTATATGTCCATGTGTTCTCATCATTCAGCTCCCACCTGTAAGTGAGAACATGTGGTATTTGATTTTTTTGTTCCTGTCTTAGTTTGCTAAGGATAATGGCCTCCAGGTCCATCCATATCCCTGCAAAGGAGATGATCTAATGCTTTTTTTAATGGCTCCACAGAATTCAATGGTGTCTAGGTACCACATTTTCTTTGTTCAGTCTATCCTTGATGGGCATGTAGGTTGATTCCATGTCTTTGCTCTTGTGAATAGTGCTGCAGTGAATATACACATGCATGTGTTTTTATAATAGAAAAATTTATTATCCTTTGAGTATATACACAGCAATGGGATTACTGGGTTGAATGGTATTTCTGTCTCAAGGTTTTAGAGGAATCGCCATATTGTCTTCCACAATGGTTGAAATAATTTACACTCCCACCAACAGTGTAAAAGCATTTGTTTTTCTCCGCAATCTTGCTAGCATCTGTTATTTTTTGACTTTTTAATAACAGCCATTCTGACTGCTGTGAGATGGTATCTCATTGTGGTTTTGATTTGCATTTCTCTAACGATCAGTGATGTTGAGCTTTTGTACATGATTGTTGGCCACATGTATGTCTTCTTTTGAGAAGTATGTGTTTATGCCCTTTGCCCAATTTTAATGAGGTTGGTTCTTTGTTTTTGTAAATTTGTTTTAGTTCCTTGTAGATGCTGATTAGACCTTTGTTAGTTGCATATTTTGCAACATTTTTCTCCCATTCTGTAGATTGTCTCTTTACTCTGTTAATAGTTTATTTTGCTGTGCAGAAAGTCCGTAGTTTAATTAGAACCCATTTGTCAATTTTTGCTTTTGTTGCAGTTACTTTTGGATTCTCATCATTTTTTCCCCGTAGATTTAGATTTGAACCTGACAACAATTTGCTTCTCCTTGATTGTCTTAATGTAAGATTGTATTGTAATATAGGTCTTCTGCTGATGAATTGTTCTAGCTTTTAAATGTTTGGAAATGTCTGTAATTCACTACTATTTTTGAAAAATATTTATGCTTAGTATAGAATTTTAGGGTGACAGTTTGAATTTTTGTAGTGCTGCAGTGAACATACACGTGAGTGTGTTTTTATAATAGAAAAATTTATCATCTTTTGAGTATATACACAGTAATGGGATTACTGGGTTGAATGGTATTTCTGTCTCAAGGTGTTAGAGGAATCGCCATGTGAGGATACAATGAGAATTCAGCAGTCTGCAACCTGAAAAAGAACCTTCATCAGAACTGGCTTCTAGCATTCCAGAACTGTGAAAAATACATTTATATTGTTTATAAGCTATGCAGTCTATGGTACTTGGTTATAGCAGCCTGAACTAAGATAAATGCCATCTAGTTTTTCACCATTACTTGTTATAAGAGATTTCTAAAAAGTTGTGAAAAAGAAATGACTGATTGCATCTTCATGTGGTTAGACTCTGTGTCCCCAACAAAATCCCATCTTGAATTGTATTCCTGTAATTCCCAAGATGTTCTTCAGTAGGTGAATGAGTAAACTTTGGTATATGCAGAAAATGAAATATTATTCCATGTTAAAAATAAATGAGGTATTAAGCCATGAAAAGACATGAAAGAATGTTAAATGTACATTCATTAGTGAAAGAAGGCAATCTGAAAAGGTCATGTACTGTATTATCCCAACTATATAATGCTGTGAAAAATGCAAAACCATGAAAATAGGAGAAAGATAGGTGATTTCTAGAGCTTACAAGGAGAGAGTGACGAATAGGAGGCATACAGAAAATTTTTAGGGCAGTGAAACCATTCTATATGATACTATTGGTGGATATGTATGTATGTGTGTACATATATATATACACACATATATATACACGTATATATATACATATATGTATATATATATGCACATATATACATATATATGTATATATATACGTGTATATATATATATATGAAACCTCTTTCCTTTATAAATTACCCAGTCTCGGGTATTTCTTCATAGCAGCATGAGAACAGACTAATACAGTACATTGGTATTGAGGCAGTGAGGTACTGCTATAAAGACATCGAAAAATGTCAGACATCAGAAAATGTCAAAGTGATTTTGGAACTGGGTAACAGGTGGAGGTTGGAACAGTTTAGAGGGCTCAGAATAAAACAGGAAGATGAAGAAAAGTTTGGAAATTTCTAGAGACTTGTTGAATGGTTTTGACCAAAATGCTTATAGTGATATGGACAATGAAGTCCAGGCTGAGGTGGTCTCAAGTAGAGATGAGGAACTTGGGAACTAGAGCAAAGGTGACTCTTGCTATGCTTTATCAAAGAGACTGGTGACATTTTGCCCTTACCCTAAATCTGTGGAACTTTGACCTTGAGAGAGATAATTTAGGGTATCAGGCAGAAGAACTTTCTAAGCAGCAAAGCATTCAAGAGGAAGCAAAGCATAAAAGTTTGGAAAATTTGCAGCCTGATGATGGGATAGAAAGGAAAAACCCATTTTCTGGGGAGAAACTCAACCCAGCTACAGAGATTTGCATAAGTAATGGGGGGCTGAATGTGGATCACTAAGACAATGGGGAAAATGTCTCCAAGGCATGTCAGAGACCTTCTTGGCAGCCCTTTCTATCACAGGCCTGGAGGCCCCGGAGAAAAAAAAATGGTTTTGTGGGCTGGACCAAGGGCCCCCCTGCTCTATGCAGCCACAGGACATGGGGCCCTGCATCCCAGCTACTTACCTCCAGCTGCGGCTAAAAGGGGCCAAGGGATAGCTCTGGCCATTGCTTCCGAGAGTGCAAGTCCCAAGCCTTGGCAGCTTCCATGTGATGTTGAGCCTGTGGGTGCACAGAAGTCAATCCCAGCACTGTGGGAGGCTGAGGCAGGTGGATCACCTGAGGTGGGGACTTTGTGAACAGCTTGACTAACATGGAGAAACCCCGTCTCTACTAAAAATACAAAATTAGATGGGCTTGGTGGTGCATGCCTGTAATTCCAGCTACTCGGCAGGCTGAGGCAGGAGAATCCCTTAAACCCGGGAGGTGGAGGTTACAGTGAGCCGGGATCACGCCATTGCACTCCAGCCTGGACAACAAGAGCGAATGTCCGTCCCCCGCTCTAAAAAAAAAAAGGGGCAGAAAAGATTTAAGATTTAGGAACCTCCGCCTAAATTTCAGAGGATGTATGGAAACACAGAAGTCTGAATGTCCAGGCAGAAGTTTGCTGCAGGAGCAGAGCTCACATGGGGAACTTTGTTTTGGCCAATTTCTCCCAA
This sequence comes from Gorilla gorilla gorilla, assembly GCF_029281585.2. Classification (NCBI taxonomy): domain Eukaryota; kingdom Metazoa; phylum Chordata; class Mammalia; order Primates; family Hominidae; genus Gorilla; species Gorilla gorilla. The sequence continues at coordinate 26,349,293 of NC_073246.2, forward strand.
TCGGAACTGTTGTATTTATCAAATGCCTGTATCTCCATTATATCTAGGAAGTAACTAACTCGCATTTGATTTTACAGGCTCATAGGTGGAAGGGACTTGCCTAGTCTCAGGTGAGACTTTGGACTTGGACTTTAGGGTTAATGCTGGAATGAGTTAAGACTTTCAGAGAATGCTGGAAAGGCATGATTGTGTTTTGAAATGTGAGGACCTGAGATTTGTGAGGGGCCAGGGCCAGAAAGGTATGGTTTGTCTGTGTCCCCACTCAAAAATCTCATCTTGAATTGTGATCTCTGTAACCCCCACGTTTCAAGGGCTGAACTAGGTGGACATAATCAGATCACAGGGATGATTTTCCCTATGCTCTTCTTGTGATGATGAGTGAGTCTCATGAGATCTGATGGTTTTATAAGCGTCTGTCATTTCCCCTGCTTTCTCTCACTCTGTCTTGCTGTTCTGTGAAGAAAGTGCCTGTTTCTCCTTTGCCTTTCACCATGAATGTAAGTTTCCTGAGCCCCTGCAGCAATGCAGAACTGTAAGTCAATCAAACCTCTTTCCTTTGTAAATTACCCAGTCTCGGGAATTTCTTCATAGTAGCATGATAAACATACAAACATCCTCAAGTAATTCCAGAAACAATTGATTTTCCGCATTTTCTATGTGTGATGTTTCTTCCTATGTTACAGATTAATTTATGAAATAGTGAATTGGGGTTGGTGGCTGTGTTCATTTTCTCTCTGGCTAATCCAGAGCTGTTTATTCAGGAAGAAAATATTTATGATGCTGTTATATTTATCTGTTAAGGGAAGGATTTCTAAGATGAAAGATGTTTGTTTGTAAGTGAATTTAGCTATATTTGCCTTCTGGAACCACAAAGACTACAGTGGTATACCATTCTGATTGTTTATTATAGACTAGCAAAAAAACCATCACTCATGAATATTTTCATAGACTAGGATATAATCCTAAACTATAAATTTTTAGACATTCATATTACAAATGATGTATCTTTTTACATTGTATAGAAAATTTTATATAATCCAAATATTCTTCTATATTCGAATATTTGTCTATTAATAGCAAACATTTCCCAAAAGCAATTTATTACTTAGAGACTATTCTAAGCACTTTACAAGGCTAATATCACACAACTCTCAATGTGATGTCATATGGAATTATATTTCTCTCAGCATATATGAGATAACTAGGGCCATGAGTAATTAACTGTATTTCCCTTTAGTAGTCTCTTATTATGTGGTATAAGACATACTTTAAATGCACCAGGTAGGGCTTAAAACCCTTTGTCCTAAAATATGCCTTATTGCTTCTCATTAATTAAGTAATTAATAGAATCTAAAATACTGAGGAAAGAGACACATATATTTTTTCCACTTGATAAGGTGAAAAATATCAAAGCATACCACTAAGTCAAAGTTAACTGATTATTTCAATAAAATGTAAGTACATTTTTCTCAAAGAAGATATTAATCTGCTTTAATCCAAGCCAAGATGGGCTTTGGAAACCAAGAAAAACAGAATTATAGCAAATCTTACAGATGGCCTCTTGATTATTTTTCCTTCTTAAGATACCTGTCCATTATATTCAATATAGGTTTCTTGCCAAAGTAGACTTGAGAGTATAGTCTAAATATTTATTACCCAATTTTTGGTATTAAAATCTAACTAGTTATAGTTAGATTGGCTATAAAATGGCAAGTTAAAATTAAACATTCAGTGTTTGATTATCAGTGGCATATTTGTAAAATATAATGGTGACCATTCAAAGTTACATTAATTTCTCTATATTAATTTATATCTTAAAGAAAACTCAAAGGAATCCCTTCTATAATGTAAAAATCATACCTAAAATACTGGATGTTTATCACTGTAACCCCTGAAAATGCCAATTTCTCAAGATGAATCTTTAGTGACTGACTGGACCTAAATCCAAATTAGAGGCAAGCGGCCATTTGCTGACTTGATGTCACACATATATTTAGAGTTCCTGGAAAACCCACGTGTATGCTTAACTTTGGGGCTTCCGTAAATGCCTGCTTCTGTTTACACCACCTGAACCAACCAATAGGCTGTGACTTGCATAGACCAATAAGAACTGAGCAAGCACCAACCAATCAGAGCTAAGAAATATTGGAGGTTCAGTTGCACAAATGACCTGAGTGGGAACCTGACCAAGAACTTTCTTTACAAAAGACCAGCCCTCCCTTTGTTCTCTGAAGTGCACCTTCATTTTACACCAAGGACTGCATCTCCCCTGTTTGCAAACTGTTCCCTGGAATAGGTGTCTTTTCTCTAAATTACTCTTCTGAGAACTTTTGTTCACAGAATTCAGAAAAGAAAAACTATATTAAAAAATCCATTTTATTTACTCATTTACTATAAAGTTACAATAATCAAGAAAGTTAAGTATTGCTCTAAGAAAATAAAAGATCAGTGAAAAAGAATACTCTCACAGATATATAGGAGAATGGATGGGTGGATGATGCTGGAGAGGCTGGGCGATGTCGATGTGTATATATTTGTGTGTGTATATATACACACACACACGAATGCATATATGTATAACATAAAGTATATTAAGTTTATATGCAAAACATTATATATTCACTATAAAATTTATTGTGTCATTACAATTTCATCAGATACAAAATCCACTGTTGAAATTGATGGTACTTTCTCAGGGAATCATAGCAGTAGGAACTGGTGCAGAAATGCATAGCTACAAATAAAAATGTTCATGTAGGCTGAAAAAGAGTTTGGTGCTGTACCACACTGACTGACTCCAAAGGTGACAGGAACAACAAACAAAAAACAAACAACAATACAGCAATGGCTACACACACTGAGTACATGCAATGCCTTAGATGATCTTCTTGTGGGTACTTTACTTAAAGTAGCTCATATAATCTCACGAAACCCTTTGATTTGAATAAAGCCTAATATTATTCTAATTTCAAATGATAAGAAAACCAAGGAACAGAAAGAGCGAGTCGTTTACTCAATGTTAACAGAGCTAGTAAATTTCAGAAGCAATTTGAATCAAGGATGCTTGGTTCCAGAGGTTACAGCCTTAATCATATAGAACCATTTTGTCTCTCAAGAAAGCATTAGTAAATTATGCAGTGTTTTGAAAAATATATTTCTTTTAATGCACAGTTTCTAATGCTGAAGGCCAACAATTTTAAGTAATCTATAGATTGATGAAGGAGTTCATTTTCTTTTTAAATAAATGTGATATTCATCATTAATCTGTCTCTTGAAGCGAGCAGAAATATTTTAAAGATTTGTATTTTCACAGATAATTAGTGGCATAGCAATATGTGTGAGTCTAATAATTTTTTTATGGACATGACCTGTAACATTCACACTCTTTCTCATGGCAACAGAAGCAGAGTCGCCTTTGGCTATTCATAGCTTGTGGGACTCCAAAATTTCAAAATCTAAATTATTTTTTATATTTTCTGGATTTTAAAGTAGAACAGTCCTGTATAGCTTTTATATAAAACAAAAATGTGACTGATATGGTTTGGCTCACCCAAATCTCATGTTGAATCGCAGTCCGCTGCTTTGGGGGCGGGACCTGTTGGGAGATGATTGGATCATTGGAGCAAATTTCCCCCTTGCTGTTCTTATGATGATGAGTGAATTTTCAGGAGATCTGCTTGTTTAAAAGTGTGTAGCACCTCCCCCTTCACTCTCTCTTTCTCCTTCTCCAGCCATATAAGAAATGCCTCCTTCCTCTTTGCCTTTCACCATGACTGTAAGTTTTCTGAGGCCTCCCCAAGCCATGCTTCCTGTACAGTCTGCTAACTGTGAGCCCTTAAACCTCTTTTCTTTGTAAATTACCCAGTCTCAGTTAGTCCTTTATAGCAGTGTGAGAATGGACAAATACAGTGACACTTATTGGATGCATGACTTTGGTATTATTAAGTTAGTGTAAAAGTTCAGCTCCCTGGATAATTCATTGTAGTTACAATAAAAAGTTAGCTAATCTAGGTTTTAAATTAATAAGACTCAGATTTCAGCTAACATTAATATTTGTAGCAATTGACTAGTGTGGTCATAAATTTAACCTAGCTTTATTCTTCAATACTACTAGTAAGTAACTTCAACATAGTTCAGTCTTTTGGGGTTAATACTTCAGAATTTGTGCCTGTAGTGAGAAACTAGCTCTTTCTTATTAATTGTTTAAAAATGTCTAGTTTAATGTTTAAAAAAACTGTATATTCTAATTAATTGTTTATTATTGATTTTAGAGAATAAAGATTGAAAAATGAGACACATAACATAGTTGAAAGGGAAGCTAAAAAAGAAAAAAGAAATGCTACGATAACCTTATAATGTAGTCATGATTACCAACATTATCATTCTCCTTTTTATAAAGGAAGAAACTAAGGCACAAGCCATTAAAGAACTAGCTGTTGTGAATGCACCTATTCCTACAGCCTGTGTGGGTTTACAACTCTCAGAGGTTTTTTGTTTTTTTTTTTTGTTTTTTTTGTCTTTTTTGTCGCTCTGTACTTTGCATAAAGTAAGTGCTTAATCAATATCAGCTATTTATGTGTGTGCGTGTGTGTGTGTGTGTGTATGTGCAAAAAGAGATGTCTTGTAAGATGTTCCATCAATGTATTGACCATGGTCATTTCTGATTCATGGGATTTTAAGTAATTTTTACCTTTTTTGGCCTTTTTGCTATAATTTGATTTTCCCAATAAACATGCATTATTTGTGGGAAAAAAAAAGAAAAGGAAAAAGAGAAAATATTTTGGAAACCTGTGACATTTATTTTTATTTGTTTCCTAGGTGGGATGTTGATTTCTTTTTTTACATTTTTATTGTTTTTAATTTAGAGTCAGCCAACAACAAGGAGATGACAATGTTCTGATTATTTTAACCACACCTATGCATTGGCTTTAGTTAGCATATAAATGTAAATATGCTCTTAATTCCCCATTTTTAATGCACTTATTGTGGCGTTAATCAGTTGAGCAGATAATGTATAAATTTAACTTTCTGTGAATTTTTAAATGTTGTTTTGAGTATCATACTAGTCGTAAAAATAAAATTGTCAATTTCTGCTGATGTGTGCTGTGAAATGTCCCCTTTAAGCCATCAAAATGATGTAGCTTTTTCTGTTTAGAGTGTTTTCATCAATCCTAAAAGCAAAGGAAACTTTTACCAATTTGATTATACAAAGCATATGTGAAATAGAAAATAATTTAATACATGTTTATTTGAAAGTTATTTTGCATATATTTTAAATTTAAAAGGTTCATTAATTTTGAGCTTTTCAAAAATGTCTTAAATATATCAACCTAAAAATAAAATTTACTTACAACCTGTAGAGAGAACTGGAAATAAATATCAGTTACACTCAGATTTCCCTTCTATCATCTAGTAAATGAGTAAAAGAGAAAGCAGCTCCTTATCTTCTTCTTTTGCCAAAGGTTACAGTATATGTATGCATGTATTCATATATATTGGCATATCTCATATATATTTACATATATAATATATTTTATATATAACCTAAACAGACATAACAATGAATCATTTATTAGGCCTTAACAAAATATCTTTATATAACCTAAAATATATTATATGTAAATATATACATATAAAAGTTATATATATGTATATATATATTTATATTTATATCATTTCTGTAATGGCAAGCCTTGAGATTAACTAAATCATCCACAACAGTGATCTAAGTAGTACCAAGAAGGAACACTTCCTTGTTCATAAATATATATATAGTATATGCATGGATTTTACCAGATCATTGGTAGAGAGAAGATGCAGGGAGCAAAGGTAAACCAAAAACCATCAATAAGGTATAGAAATCAGGACAAAATTATCTTCCATTCATCATGACAGAATATTATACAGAAGATACTCCTCAGATGCCTGTTACATCACAACCATTTAGTTTCATGTTATTAGCTCTCTTCTGCATGAACTTCTAATAAAATGATCTAATAAAAGAATCATTAAAATAGAAACATTAAAAGCAGACAACAAACACCTGTACTCCACTTGTAGTGGAGAGCAGAGAAGAATGCAAACTCCAGGTGAAAAACATTTAGAAATTATTCAAGACAAGGAGATGAAGTATGAAACTAAGATGTCTCAACCAGTTCACTATTCAAGATTTTGGAAATATTTCAATTTCTCACTGGAGTAGAAAAATCTCCCATTCTCTGTACTTGAAGTTAAAGACCAGCAAGGATTTTGAGAAAATGCAAAATGAATGACTCAATGAATTGCAGAGTAGTGGGCTTTCATTATTTCCTTTAGTAGCTTGCTCTCATTTCCAATGATTCTGAGCTTCTAACTGCACAGAAATGTTTATAAGCTCCAAACAACAGACTGAAAAAAGTCCTAATATAACTAAACAATTTCTGTTTAAATATGAGCTGGGATTATAGGTGCCCACCATTGCACCTGGCTAACTTTTGTATTTTTAGTAGAGATGGGGTTTCACCATCTTGGTGAGGCTGGTGTGGAACTCCTGATCTCGTGATCCACCCACCTTGGCCTCCCAAAGTGCTGGGATTACAGGTGTGAGCCACTGCACCAGGCCCATTTTACCTCTTAACAGTTAAAATTTTACCAGGACCAGGTATATATTACTTACATTAAGCAGAATTTGTTTATATTTATAATTTAATTGATTTTGATTATCTCTGGAGTTATGCAAGTCAAGTTTTTATCATATTCCAAAAATAGATGTTTAAACATTTGATTCAGTTAACATTATACTCTATCAAGTTCTTTCAAATATATATTTATATGTTATTCCGGTTTGCAATATATGTATGATAATATGATGTCAATATTTGAACAAGAGAGTAAAGAATGAAATGGACTAATTAAATTTTACGTAACAGATGACGTTATTGTTCTAATACTTTTTAGCTAACATTTTATCTTTAGTAAAGATGTAAAATGTCATTTCCAAGATCTTATTAAGTGAACACACCTCTCACATCAGAAGGAACTTTTTTGCCTTTCAATTGTGGTGTTTATTTTTTATTTTAAATTCTATTCTAGCATCTGTTAAAAAATTCCTCTCATTTTCTTTGTAAATTCAAAATTTGATGCTCGGGAACTCATAGTTCAGAAGTGGTTTAGGCCAATTGTCCAAGTTTACATTCTTCCAGTGATAATATTTAAGTATTATCTAGTAGATACATAGCTAATACTTAGGAAATACTAGATACTTAGATACTATTAGATACTTACCTAATAGTTAGATATTATCTACTAGGTAAAATATAATGGAAATTTTCAACACTCAACCCAAGTTTATCTATTTGTAACACAATACACACTGTGAAATGTGTCTGGTAGTTAAGATATAGATTGGTGTATATTTTACTGATTGACCAATAACCATATTTAATAAAACCATCATTTATATTTATGGAAACTTTGCTGCATCTTAGTAATCACCTTTTTATCATCATTATTAATTTTTTTATATCCAAGTCATTATCCAGCCAATTGAGCATTAATATAAGAAAATTCTCTTGTTTTATTTTCTGGGAGCATGATCCTCTCTCCATTTGTGACCAGCTTTCCCACATTCCAGATACTGTGCTCACAGATGTTATTTTAAAACCTGAGGGTGTAATGTAACTTGGCTACAGAAAACAATAAACTAATAGTGGTAAATAATCTCTATTACATTATTCCCTGAAAAGATTTTTGAATTTTTTTTTTTGCAGTGAAACTTGTTATAGATAAAATTGTGTCCTCCCAAAAGATCTTGAAGTGTTTATTCCCTGTACCTGTGCATATAACCTTTTATGGAAATGGGATCTTTACAGCTAATCAAGATAACCAACCCTATGTCACTGGTGTCCTTTTGAAACAGACAAACTTGGACACAGAGACAGACACGAAAGGGGGAAGAATGTGAAGACACAGAGAGAAAAACAATAACAAGCCAAGCAATGCCAGAAGCTACCAGAACGTGGAAAAGGCCTGGACCAGATTCTCCCTCACCATCCTCAGAAGGTACTAATCCTACCTATATTTTGATTTAAGACTTCCCGTCTTCAGAACAATACAACAATGCATTTTTCTATTGGTTAAGCTACCCAGTATTTGCTACTTGATTATGACAGTCCCAGGAATCTAATACAATACTCCTTTAAGATTCCAGATTTTTGTCGCCTCTATACCGATTTAATGTAATTGAATATGTTTATCATACTGTATATTTCTTTGGATATGACACTGTCTCGTAAAATATAAATAACTTATACAATATAAATAACATTGTGCTAAGCTTTTTGTTCTCTATTTTGCCCATTTCATTATTTTTCACTGAGTTTTTTATTGCTCATGGCTATTTCAGAGTTGGTAGACATTTTGAAATTATCTTTTTCTGATTAAATCATTGTAATATATGCAAAAATACTTATTAAAACTTGGAGGTTACTAGCCACTTTCCTTTAGAGTCCAATGAATTTAGTTAGTTCTTTACCTTCATATTATCTTCCATTTGATTAAAAGATTTTATACTATCACTAATTTTAGAAATTTTAGTTCGTTTTAAAAATTCAGAGAATGCTCAATTTAAATTCAATATTATAGCAATATTTTGGGAAGTAGAAACACATCTCTTATTTCTATTACTATGAAGGCAAGTAATTCATAGTTAACCACATATTAAAACTCCCATCGTTACTTTATGGCATGGCAAAAATATAAAATAAAGAAATGACAAAAAGATAATTACTGTATACAATTTTAATCAAATATAATAGCAAATAGTAGCAACTAACCAGTCATTTTGTTTTAAAAACTTAAGTGATGCCAGTAGCTACAAGTCTTTAGTAATTTTTCTCCTTTTTGTCACAAAACTTCTGATACATTTTGAATGCTGAGAAACAATTCAAGTGGATTTCTTTCCCGTTTGTATTAATGGTATTGCTTCTTTTTAAGAAATGATTCCATCACATTCTCCACGTACTTTTTTCAAATTATATTCAACTTATTCTCTAATGATTAAAAAATACTGCAGTACATTTATACTTTCCAAATCAATTTAGCATTTAAGCAATCTTTAGAATTTAAATATTAATACAATTTGCTATTCCATTGATTCTTGCTAAGTGCTACTGTACCTCCTAGTAAGTCAATGAAATGCATTTATGAATTATAATATACTAATACCAGAATTGTGGCTACTTAACAGAAATCCCATCACTAGCTCAGGCTAGCTTACTTATCATACTATGTTTAGTCATAATTTTTACTTATTTCTCATCAATTTCACTAAGGAATAATTTATGTACAGTCAATTTTATCCATTGAAACTATACAATTCAATGACCTGTGGTAATTTTATAAACCTCTGCACTCACCTTAATGATCAAAATCCAGTGCATTTCTGTCACTCTTCCCTCTTCCATAAATTTTTCACACCGTTTTACAATGCATCTCTTCCACAATCCTTGGTCTCAGGCAATGGCTGACCTGCTTCTCGTCACTATAAGTTAATTGCATTCTCCATGTACTATTTTGTGTCTGGTTTCTTTTATTCCATATAATTTAAAGATTCATTCATGCTGTGATGGGTACCAGTAGTTTGTTTCTTTTCATTGCTGAGAAGTATTCCGTTGAAAGGACATAATGTATTTTATTCATCTGTTTATGTGTTCATGAACATTTGGGTTTTTTCCCATATTTTGCTATTGTAAATTTTGCTGCTATTCGTACTCATGTATATGTCTTTGGGTGGAAATATGTTTTCACTTATTTTGGGTAAATATCTAGGCGTAGAAAGCCTGTATCATGTGATAGGAGTATATTTAAATTACTTAAGAATCTGACAAAGCTTTAGCAAAGTGGTTGTTCAATTTCATATCACTACTAATGTATGAACATTTCAGTTGCTCACAAAATATTTGATCGTTCTAGAAAGATCATTTTGGTAGAATCTTGTTTTTGGTTTTAATTTAAATACTTATTATTTTAAGTTTTGCTGAGCATTGTTTTCTGTTCTTAATGGACAGCTTTACATTTGTTTTATCTAGAACCTTTTGAAATTGCCTATTTTAGTCAGTTGTTTTCCGTTTTATGATTGAGTTGTAAAAGTCCTTTATATATTCTGCTTCTGAGTTATTTCTTAGATGTCTGTGTTGAAAATATTTTTCCCATTAGATATCTTGTGTTTTTATTTTCTTAAATTTGTCTAGCAGTTTTATTGTTTTAGCTTTTTCATTGACGATTATGATACATTTTGAGTTAATATTGTATAGGATGTGAAAGGAAGGTCAATGTTCTTTATATTTCACATAGATAGATCCTATACAGATACAGTTACCCAAAAAGTATGTTCAGAAATGTTTTCTTTTACCTTTAACTGACTTGGCACCTTTGTTGAAAAACAATCGGCCATTTTGTATGAGTCCATTTCTATACTGACTTGGCACCTTTGTTGAAAAACAATTGGCCATTTTGTATGAGTCCATTTCTATATTCTCTATTGTGTTCTGGATATTTATGATGTCTTGATTACTGAAACACTATTACAAGTAGTTTAAATCCTCCAATATCTTTCTTCATTTAAAAATTTGCTCTAGGTAGCTGTATTATCACTTATATCCGAAACAACCTAATTTTTTTTCAGTATTGCTTTGAATCTGTTATCAATTGATCGTTTTTGTGGAAATTGCCATTTTAATTATATTAAATATTTCAATCCATGAACATGGTTTATTCCATCATTTCTTTAGGACTTCTTGAATTTCTATCAACAATATTGTGCAGTTTTCAGTTAAAGATCTTGTATGTCCTTTATTAAATATAAACCAAAATGTTATATGTTGCCACTATTGTAAATACAATTTTTAAAAATGATTCCATGACATATAATGGAATGTTATTTGCATCCACCTATATAATTCACTGAAACCTGCAGTGTGCAGCCTGTGTGGTACAGAAAGGAGTACAGGCTTTGTAGTCTGATAGATTTAACTCAATTCTGAAAAGTATTATGTGTACATTTTATTCAACTCTAACACTTTTATAATGATAATATGTGATTCAGTTAATTGTGAGGATTAAAGTAGATTTCATAGTATATAAAGAACACCACTATATTTTATATCTCTAAATGCAATTGTAGAAAAATCTTTCCTTTAAAACTTTCAGAGCATATACATGGACTTTCTTTTTCTATTTCATTAAACAGCTCTCAACCCTGCCAACACACTTTCTCTTTTCACACCCTATATATGTTTTCTTATCACTGTTAGAAAAAAAACAGATAACTATCCAAAAAACTGGAGAAATACTCACTTTGGTCTTTGATTCATATGTAATACATTTTTTCCAGCTTCATTTCTACTGCAGATATTCTAAGCAAGTATTTTTAAACAATTTTAAAATTTGATTTTAATGCCAGTAGATTATGAAACCAAGAAGTAGAAAAGACAAATCATAATACATATGATAGAAACTAAACCCTAGCCCTTTACATCAATTGTTGATAAGAAAAATAAAACATTCTCACTGATTTTATAAATGGTGTTCTTTGAAGTAACAATGAATTGAACCATTAAAAAGGAAACACTCCATTAAACTGAAAAACAAACAGTGAATGTGAAAACCAATACCTAAGGAAAACACGTTTTATAACCTCTGCTTTTATGCCTCCTTTTTGCCTTTGATGGATGCTGAAAAGCTGAATTGTAAACAAAAACAACGCAGAGATCACAATGCTAGCACATCAATCTATTTTGCATACCAGAAGAGGATATAAATAAAATAAATAAAATATATGAGATGCTGCCCAAATGGAAAATGGGAAGACAGTGAGACAAGCAATATAATTGAGTCTATTATTATGCAATTAATTCCTTTTCTAGTGGCAAATGAGACATTTGTTTTATAATCATTCCATTCACTTAGCAAATGAATGCTAAAATATGATCTGAGGCTGATCACAATAGTTTATCACTAGTTTCTAAGTCCTTACTGGATCCTTCTTCAGCTTCTTCAAGCTGTGTGTGTGTGTGTGTGTCTGTGTGTGTGTGTGTGTCTGTGTGCGTGCATTGGCTCCATGCAATGCATAAAATGCAATAAATGGCCTTGAGCTTATTCAGGTCCCCCACCCTACTCAGGTCAGAGGCAATGACATGAGAATTAAAGGAGTGTTCGCCTATATCTGTGGGCTGCAGCTCATGCTTGTGGGTGCCAGCTTGTTCTTGCTCTGGCCATCCATATGTCTTGTCTTCCTGTCCCAAATGCTTGTCCTATGATATTTGAGCTTTACCGTCAATCAGACAGGAAGACAACATTCTTACAGAGACTGCTTAACTGGCTCTCACAATTGCCTGGGGTTAAATCCTCCTATAAATCCCTTACTAAACTCTGCCTGAGACACCATACTTAGCTAATCCTATCCAAGAAAATAAGCAAACATAAATAAATGTACAACATTTTTTTCTATGTCATTATCGAATAGACCTTAAAACCCTTTATAATAATTAAATGATCGTTCCTAAGGGTATAAATCTATTAAGATGTTGAAGAAAATAGAAATTTTTCTTCAGTAATGCAGACATTTTACAAAAATTATATAAGGCTTGGTACTCATATGGATGGTAACTTTATCCAAAAAGTTAATAGTTCCATGTAACAGATTGACTAGAGCTTATTGACAAAGTTTTAAGAATCAAACTTTGAGTGGTCATGGAAAATATCTTTTCTTTTTGTTTTTCAAATAAAGTGTTATAGATTTCTGTCCTCCTTTTTCCCTGGAGAAAAAAAAATTGTTTTGATTTTATATTGAAAATGAAAGAGGTACACTGGAAAACAGAATTAATTTTGACATGCTTTACTCTCAAGAAGAATTCAGACTTTACTAGCACTGAATCTTACTAGAACTGTTCCCTGTAGAAGGCTAAACTATGAAATTGAGCCAGGATTTTGAAACTCTAGATTTGAGGAAATGTGATATAAGGAAGCCTCTAAGTATTCCTTTGCTAAGACCTACTTTTACTCTGTGTTAGTGTGTCCTGGTTGTACTAACTGAACCAAAAATAAAAACCCGTTACAACAAACTGTCTCAGGTAAGAAGCTCTTCAACCACCTTTCAATACAACTTAAGAAGCCAACCAAGGTTATTAATGTATACCATTAATAAGTCAGCCCTAAGAACTTGGAAACTTGACTCAACTTGGAAATTGTAGGAAAAGAAACTGATGAAAATCATAGAAGAGGGTTATCTTCCTTTCTCTTCATTTCTCTCTTCAACCTCTCTACACTCTTATCCTACACTGTTTGTTCTGAACTACAGGAGAAAGTTCTTTTTCCAAACTATAATAAAAAGTAGGCTAAAGTAACCCTCTAAAATGGAATATTACCACTGAGAAAAGTATTGATCACCGGAGGAATGTATTTAATATGAGGAAGAAAAGGCATTACATTTAGCCAGTTACATTAGTAAATTTAAGAGAGACAGTTCAGTTAAACCATGCCTTGAAAGTAAAACATACAAAAAGGAAATCAATGATGTGGAGTGGATTTTATTCTTTTAATGACAACAATAAAGATCATCAGGGGACGCTTACTATTCAGAACAAATAAAGTTAAGTGTCTCAATCAAAATTGTACTGTACATACCAGATTTCCCAGTTGTCTTGAAATCAGAACCCTCAAAGTAGGCTTTTAGCATTGCAGTGACAAAATGCATGGAATTAGATAGGCACTACTTGGGATCAAAACTCAAGTGATTTCTTTACAGAGAAATCAGAGTATTTCATTGCAGCACGTTAAAAATCATTCAAGTAAATTGAAGGATGTGCTATGTTTAAGAATGAAAAGGGTCAGTAATGGCAAGATATCAATTATCCAGCAATAAATCTGTAAATCCAACCATTCAAACAATGGTACCTGATAAACTGGTTTAAAATATCTTCAAAAGATTACAGCTGAGGTAACATGGTAATTATTTTTAAAAAGAAACAATATTTTGCAAACTGACATTGGAGCAGGACTAATATACAGGCATCAATGGAGCAAAATAGATACTTCCATATAAACCAAAGTCTCTGACACTTTGCTAAATAACTTAAGTCACATTCAATATTAATTGATAAAAATGTATTCTTCAAGAACTGGTATTGCCCAAATTTGATTTCCATATAAAAAAAGTTAAGTTATTACTCACCTTATATCATAAGAATAAATTATAAATGAAATAAGAATAAAAAAGAGATGAAAATTAGAGGAATATCTTTAAAACCCGGTACATGCCTAAAATATTAGAAAACATTCTAAAAAGCTCAATCAGAAAAGAATGGATGCATTTATATCATAATGTAAAATAAACCATATAAAAATTTGTGGCATAAATTAACAACTTATGAAAAATATTTCCATCATCTAAATAATCAGTTTTAATGTCCAGAACATTAAATATTTTTCTTTTTATTTTTTTTCTTTAAATCTTGAACTAAGGGGCATCAAATCTTTAACACATACATGAGACTCAGCATTATTTGGAAAATACAAAGCCTAATTCTCATCTTAAAACTCACTTTTTATTTTAGGTATATTTAGCAATCTTATTTACATAAAATGAGATTCAAATTGTTCAAAATTTCTGGGTCATGTTATCCTAATTCCTCAAATGATCCTGTCCCATTTATAAATAAAATATATTTTTAGTTCTTAAAATTTGTAAGTAAAATCCCTAAATGGATACACACACACACACACACACACCATCTGCTTTTTGCTGTTCCTTCCCTGTTTGAGCCAAGTAATATATTATTGTTCCTAATATACAACACTTTATTTGGTTCATGTTTCAATAGAAACCAAATGGTCAGTGTGTTTTTGATCCTTGTTGCTATTGTGGAATGAATTTGGTGGTTTGGGAGTAGGTGAAAAATTGTTATATAATAAGAAAATCTGAGTATGATCTTTAAGAGAAAGCATGAGCCTAAAAAAGGATGAGTTCATGTCCTTTGCAGGGACATGGATGAAGCTGGAAACCATCATTCTCAGCAAACTAACACAGGAACAGAAAACAAAACACCTCATGTTATCACTCATAAGTGAGACTTGAACAATGAGAACACACAGTCACAGGGAGGGGAACATCACACACCGGGGCCTGTCGGGGGTTGAGGGGCAAGGGGAGGAAAAACATTAGGACAAATACCTAATGCATGCGGGGCTTATAACCTAGACCACGGGTTGATGGATGCAGCAAACCACCAGGGCACATGTATACCTATGTAACAAACCTGCACGTTCAGTACATGTATCCCAG
Organism: Gorilla gorilla gorilla; assembly: GCF_029281585.2. NCBI lineage: Eukaryota > Metazoa > Chordata > Mammalia > Primates > Hominidae > Gorilla > Gorilla gorilla. The sequence continues at coordinate 26,364,612 of NC_073246.2, forward strand.
AACTTAAAGTAAAATAAAAAAAATTAAAATAAAAAAAGAGCAAGCATGAGCTTCATGATTCAAATAAAGATTAAGTATAAATACTACAATATCAGGTTAAAAACAGAAAAAATGGTAATATTGAGGAAAATAAAAAGTACAAAGACAGACTCATGAATATATTAAAATTTAATTGTGAATAAAGGTGATATCAATGATAATTGTAGATGGCATTGGTTGTTTTCAAAATGATGCTGGAAAAATGAACACATTACATGAGGGAAAAAAATGACCTTCTAACACTGAATAGAAAAGTGATCTCCAGATGGTTACAAACCTCAATGACAAAGTAAAACTATGTATTTAGCAGAGGAAAATGGAGACTCTTTGTGAACTAAGTAAAAGGACTTCATGAAAATTGTGTTCAAAAGTATACTCCAAAGAGCAAAAATAATGATTACATTATTCAATAAAGAATACCATAAATAAAAGTTACTGACAGCTGACAACAGAAAAGAAGGTATTTGTCATGTCTAAAATTTTTTCCAAGAATGATATCTAGGACATAAACTTCACAAATAAACAAGGCAAAAACACAACATGCAATTTTCTAAAAATATAAAGAGGAAATTTAAAAGGTAAGGGATATTAGTTCCTTTTTACTGCTATGAAAATGACCACGAACTTAGTGATTTAAAACAATAAAAACATATTCTTTTATAGTTGTGGAGTTCAGAAGTTTAAAATTACTGTCCACTGGCTAAAGTGAAGGTGTGAGCAGGCCTGCTTCCTTCTGAGGCCCTGAAGGGAAAATCCTTTCCTTGTCTTTTTCAGCCTCTGCAGGCCTCCTGCATTTTCTGGCTCGTGGTCCTTCCTCGTCTCCCTCCAGTCTCTTGCTTCTGTCATCACATCTGCTGCTTCTGATTCTGATCTTCTTGTCTCCGTCTTATGAAGACCCTTGTGATTACACTAAGCACACCCAGATAAGCCTGGATCATCTCCCCACCTCAAAGTCCTTAATTTAACCACATCAGTAGAGTCCGTTGTACCACATAAGGTAACATCCACCAGGTTCCAGAGATAAAGCCTGGACATCTTCAGGGAGAAAGAAGCTTTGTTTAGCCTACCATGGAAGGATAAACATGTTCAGAAGTTATTAGTAATAGAAAAATTCCAACAAAAACAATGAGATGCCTAGATATTCAAATAAAGTCAAGCATTGGTGGAAATTTGAGGCAAAAATGATGTCCAGGCCTTGCTGGTAGAAGGGTAGAGTGGCATAGCCATACCAAAGAACCATTCAACATCTCAGAGTCAAAGTGCATATAGAAATGTGCAAGGGATTCAGCTATGTCACAACCAGTAAAAAAAAGTTTCACATAAGTCTATAAACTTGTGTGAACTAAAATGTTCATAATAACACTGTATTTGATGGGGATATTTGAGGTCAGATATAATATTTGGAGTCATCACTGGCAGGGAATAAGATATTCTGGAGGAAAACTATGTATGGAGTAAGATGCAACAGTTAGATGCAATTTAGATGTTCACAGAACTACCTGATGGACTTTAGTACCACAGTGTATAGGGAACCAAAATATATACATGGACATGCCACACACACCCTTCACATAAATGTGACAATGTATGTACATGCATATATAATTATGTATATGTTAACATATGTACATACAATATTCTGTATTTTAGAAAACACATTCAAATAAAAATAATATGCAAAATGGACATTTAATTGTATCTATGATGTTGAGAGAAACAAGTGTGTGGTATGCAGATGAAAGAGAATAAACAAATGAAAGACTGCATTGCACAGATTGGGTACAATGCAATCCAAAAAATCCACAAAACACGCCAGCAACTGGGTAGTAGTGTTAATTCAACCCTGTGAATCAGAAATGGAAAACAATCATGAACATATAGCCAGCCTGGAAATATCTCTGAAATATTCTGACAAACTAACTTATTTTATTACATTATTTCAAATTCATTGAATGCATTTTCTTGTTGTTATGGGGTTTTTTTCCTCTCACCATTTAATAGTTACTTTCATGTTGCAAGAGGATATTCAAAACACTGATTAAGCTGTATGGTTTAGACACCAGCCAATCAGAATAGATATACAGTGTAAATTGACATACTAAGGTAAACCTACTTAATAAGAGCATCACAGGTACATTATATTATAATAGCCACTGCCAACAGATTAAAATATTGGGTGAATATCCTGCCAGTCTCTTAAATTCAGTTGTACGAAATATTTAAATTTAAAATGCACATCTTCTCAAAAGATAGATGTCATATGGTTACAATTATTATAATCATGAAATGGGGAATATTTCAATATGCTTGGATGGAAAATAAGAAAGACATATAATGTTGACTTTACAATATACGACAGGGTTTTTTTTCCCACTGTTCTACATGAAAGCATTGGACTTGGTAATATTAATTTAACTTCATAATTGAATAAAATGATATGAGAAGTCCAGGATCCAGTTGTACTTAACTGTTTTAATATATGTTCCCTCTATTGGTGTCTTACAGAAGAAATTGGAAGATGTCTTTCATGTGACTTTGAACTGAAAAATATAAGTGAAATATTGCAATTTATAATACTTTAATTATTTGAGCAGTGGAAAAAAACAAATGAACTTTGTCAATATCATTTAATAGCAGGTAAGAGTTCCTGTATATGGGAAATGGGTTTGTAGAGTGTTGTTGTGGAGGAAGTGCTGGAGTTAATATGTAAAGGCCCCATATAGGCAAATTGAGGGAAACATGAAAGGATACAAAACGATTTGTTGAACATAGATAAAGTTACATATTTTCCAAAAGGGAGCCAGTGATTATCTAATAAAAGGTGGCAAAAGACGTGGACAGTGGGAAGAGCCCATGATCAGTTGGCAAATTTCCAGAGGGAGAGCACACTAATTGGTGATTTTCCTTTGAGGTCTGAGTAGAAAGTCAAATAACAAAGTCAAATGCTTTTCAAAGGGATTCAGTTACATGCTCTAGAAAGTATTGGGGAAAAGAAGTTTCCCACGACTCTGCCACTTACTGGAGTACAACAATTACCCTCCACATGAGGTGAAGTGGTGGTTAAAATATTTAATTACTGGGTTTTTGGATGTGGGAAAGCTGATTTGTATTATTTGTCAATTTCCATGTAAATATTACCAAAATGACCAGTATCAAGTTATCAATGTGATGTCAACTGGCTTGCAACATTTCTGAAATCTAACAATTGGCCTTTGTATGCAGGTAGAAGCTAATTCTAATATATCATTGCATATGATTGCTGAGAACTTTAAATTATTAAACCGTGTATAGCCCTTAGCACAGTGTTTAGCACATGAGAACAATACATATTAGCACTCCCTGAATTTCTTTTACAGTGCAAGAAATGATGCTTTCTTCTCCTATTAGTATCAGATATGTGAGTGAATATAAGTAATAATAATATTCATAACTATATAGACAAATATGACATGAATTAAGGAAGTTGATCTTGAAGGGCAAGAGAACATCCTGACATTCCTATAGTTGTACCTCACTGACCTGTTTGATGTTGTGAGGAAAAGGCATATGTAAAGAATTACTGAGCAGGCCTGTGTTGTCCAAATTCAGCACATTCCAAATAAAATTGGTTCTTTTATCAGGATCTTACAGATAATCTCCAAACTCTTGGCATACCCTACCTGAGAAGACTGTGTTTGTTTCTCTCTGACCTTGCGCCAGGCCAGATAGTCTGGGATAACATTGTGAATTGTGGTGAGGGCCTTGGATCATGCAATATTCATTGACCTAAAGAGAGAATGGAGATTGAGTAACTAATGTCAGCCATGGGAGTGTGCCTTATCTATATGAGCAATCCCCAATAAAAATGCTGAACACCAAGGGTCCAGTGAACTTCTCTGGTTGGCAATACCTTTTGTGTATTGTCACTCATTGTTGCTGGCAGAATTAAGTGGTGTCTCCAAGACTCCACTGAGAGAAGACAGTTGGAAACTTGCACCTGGTTTCTCCTGTGCTCTGTTTCTTGCACCTTTTGCCTTTGCTGATTTTAATCTGTATCCTTTCTGATACAATAAACTCTAACTTGGAGCATAACAAAAAAAAAAAGCCCAGGTAGTGAAGTAGTTGAAGTTTAAATTTCAAAGCTTCTTATTTCACTTTTCTAAACTTTTCCCCACAATTTTAATTATCTGGCTCTTTTTGTTCTATATTGTGTTCCAGTCTTTATATTATGTCTTATTGTTTTTTAAAAAAATCTTGTGACCTACTAATCTTCGCTAAGAAGTTAGCTAGTGACAACGTACTTGCCTGCTTTCTCAGTCATACTTGTATTTTAAAGACATTTATTAAGGCTTAAAAAAGTTCTTTGGACTAAGTTAATGATTACTAAAAACGAAATTCTGTACACTGAGATGGACAATGAACACAATGCTAGAAATGAATTCTTCTATATCAGTGGAGGATTTGGCATTATCCAGAGAAATTTTTGGGTGACAAAACTGGTGTGGGAATACTACTAGCAGCTGAGGGCGGAGGCTAGAGATTCTACCCAGCATTTTGGACCCCACGACCGGCCTGCTAGCCCCTGCTCTGATGTTACTGACATCTAAGGCACCCCTCTCGAGGAAATCTCAACTGCACAACCCCTACGATGCCCCAACAGGAGCGGTCGTCGGCCAACCTCCCCAACAGCACTTTGGTTTTCCTGTTGAGAGAGGAGACTGAGAGACAGGACTAGCCAGATTTCCTAGGCCGACTAAGAATCCCTAAGCCTATCTGGGAAGGTGACTGCATCCACCTTTAAAAACGGGGCTTGCAACTTAGCTCACACCAACCAATCAGGTAGTAAAGAGAGCTCACTAAAATGCTAATTAGGCAAAAACAGGAGGTAAAGAAATAGCCAGTCATCTATTGCCTGAGAGCACAGCGGGAGGGACAATGATCAGGATATAAACCCAGGCATTCCAGCCAGCAATGGCTACCCTCTTTGGGTCCCCTCCCTTTGTATGGGAGCGCTGTTTTCACTCTATTAAATCTTGCAACTGCAAAAAAAAAAAAAGAGAGAGAGAGATTCCACCCAGCATTCCACTATGCACAGGACAGACCACCACAACAGGGTGTTGTTTGCCCAAAATGTCAATGCAAAGTTAAAGAGAATAGCTGCTCTAGAGTTAGCTTTAATCATTCAGCCTGAAAGCAAAGAAGAAATTCCACATTATTTCAGAGAACCAAACAGCACTAAAAAATATCTCAGTAGTCAAAGGTCAATCTGTGAGGTTTATAATTTCTAATGAATAAGCACAAAACTATAACCTAGGAAACTAAAGACATTGAAACTACGTAAAGCTTAACCTCAATTGTAATGAGTGAATAGGGTTTGAAGCATTCTTTTTTAAATATATTTTGAGATATTTTTTATCAGTTTAATGTTGAAATTGCAATTGAAGAAAAATTTCCTACCTACTAGGTAGTAATTTCCTGTAGTTCATTATTAATATTCAATTTAATTGAAAAAATGTCATATTTGCTTTTGTACCTATAAATTTATAGTATGAATAAGCTGATGCTTTGTATGAAAAGAAAAAGTTCAGTTATGAAAAAATTTACACCACTTTAAATCTCTTCAATATAATGTTTCAGTTAATTTAACTCTAAGTTTTCAATTACAAATAAAGTATTTATTTTAACTTTCTCATTTTAAAATGAAAATAGCATTACCTACCATATTTAGAGAGCTGTTAAGCTTTTGAGACTAAGAGTCTCAGAAACTAAAGTCAGCACAGTGAAGTTTCAGACAATTTTTTAAGTCATCAAACATATTGTTGATCATATAAACGGTTATCCTTTGCCCCCAATCCATGCACATAAAATTCTGATTGATGTCAATGGGAACCACAGGCAGCTTTTGAGGGCACTGAAGTTTGAAACTTTATGGTGTGTTTGGAATATTTTTGAAGTCCAGTTTCTGAGGAGAAATGCAGTGTTTGAAAAGTAGTTCTTCAGGGCTTCTTCTTATCCTCTGAGAACAAGTTTACATTGCCTACTTTACATGCAGCGTTAGGCTGGAATTGCAAAACACAATATGGGCAGTGAGAAGATGATTTATAATGGATTGTTTCAGTTGACTACAATTCCTAGATTTATAGCCTTGAGGGCCCCCATGGCAAATAGCCCACCTCTTTTTGTGAGCAGTCATATTCATGAGTTTCTTTTACTCAGCTGCAATAGTGGTACATATTTATTTTATTCATAGCATTGCTATAAATTAAGTGCATAACTTTCTTTAGCACTGTCTACAAAATTCATCAACAGAACAGATAAGATCACCATTATGTCAACAAAGTCATCAGTGAATTTCACTTTTAAGTTATGACCAAGCAAGCGTTTATAAGACGTCTTTATATTTTTTGGTGCTTATCTTGATAAATATATTTAAGTACTCTGCAAAAAACTCCTTAAATGTATTCCTACAGCAAGAGATCAGACCTTAACAGGGTAAATACAAAAAGATACCAACATACAAGTGATGGTTTGCTTAGGACATCCCAAGTACATAAATCTTTTACATAGCACATGATACAACATTTATCAATTATAACATAAAATTAAGTAAAATAAATTATTTTAATATAAAATAGAATTTTAAAGTAACCTAGATTTCTTATGTAGCAGGACTAAAATCACCTAAGCATTCAAATACCAAATGAAAAGTACAAATAATATAAAGAAGAATTACCTATTCCCATTCATCAAATATCAAATTATTTACTTGGATTAGCAGATTCTTGAACAAAATGCATATCATATATAGAAATAATCACACTTGTTAAAAAATCTGAAACAGAATTGCTAATGCTATCTGAAACTTCCACAGTTCCCAATTTGAAGATATAAATGATATAATCCAAGTTATATGTCCTAATTTTGTCTTTCTTAGCTAGCTTTTGTTTTCATTTTGGAGCCTAATCAAGTTGCACTTAGAGCTGCTGAAACCGTGAAGCTTCTTAGAGACATCTTTGTGATTTTGCTACTTTTTGGTCTTGACAGCTCATCCAGCCTGAGCCTGATAATTCATCTCAACCACACGTGAAGGAAGTTCTTAATCAGCAACCAAAAGAGAGGACTTCTAATCGAAGAAAAATAAATGACAGACAGCCTTTCAACCAACAACAAACCTTTACCTTTAGGGAGGTTTTATGATGAGTATGCAGAAGTTATGATGAAAATAATTGAAGGTGAAAAGACAAGAAATGGAATGCAGAAAAGAAGCCAAGAAAGGGAAGGGAAAAGCAGGAGGGACACAATTTGGTTACTTTTAAATTTTATGTATACAACAGAAACTTACTTCTTCTGCTACTCTATGGCTGTCATAGGATCCTCAAAAATTAGTCGCATAACCAGAGAACACAACGTCCAAGCTCATTTTCCATCATTTCTTGCCTCTGAGGTTGTGTTAGGCAGTTCCATCGGCTCCACCAGACCTACTCCCTCTTCTCTATCCTGCTCTGTGCTCCTGAACAGTATCCTTGCATCCACTGGGATCTGGCTTCTCATCAGTTTGAGCCAACAGTAAGAGATCAAAGAGCGGCAGGAGAGCTAGGTACCTCCCCCTCTCTGGGAGTGACTTTAGCTGGTTACTAAAAGATCATCTTTTGCATACAGGATTTGATAGCCAATACTTCCTCTTGTCTCATTTATTCTAAAGGTTGTAAGCTGCTGCCCAGAGCTCTACTTTCTGTCCATGTCATGCTCTTACCAGTTACTCAGTTTTCTCTACATTCTTTTGACATCATTATAAATAGCCTCTTTATGAAACACATCACAAATTATCCAACTTGAGAGCACCACTTAATTTCTGCCAAGACATGACAAATTAGAAGTTGAGGGTTTTCTTGTTCTGTTCTCTCTAATATCTCCAGTAACAGAACCTATTTATCTTGTGCTGAGAAAAGAAGGTAAGAGGGAAAATACTAGTAATAGACAGAAATTACATAATACTGAGAAATTACCATGGGGTGACAAAATTTTTCTGCTTATGTTTCTCAATGGACTAAAGCATTTTATTACTGCTTAATGAGAAATTAATTATGAAAACAGGATCGGCCTTGTTCTACTTGTATAAAGTACAACTTACCCTCTCACGTGTGCCAGATCAAATCTCCATGTGGAGCGTGGTTGTGTCCATAAATACTGATTTCATATATACAAATTGGAAATTACCTGGCAAGATTATTCTCTTCTTACAGAATCTGAAAATGAATGCAATGGCTTTCCCACTCTCAAGTTCAACATATAATATTTGATTAAAAATGTTTTACTTTGGGGGAAAAATACACACTGGGGCTTATCAGAAGGTGGAGGGTGGGAGGAGGGAGAGGAGCAGGAAAAATAACAAATGGGTACAAGGCTTAATACCTGGGTGATGAAATAATCTGTACAACAAACCCGTGTGACACAAGTTTACCTGTGCAACAAATTTGCACCTGTACCTTGAACTTAATACAAGTTTAGAAAATGGCCTATTTTAACATTGCATCATAATCAATATGTAAGATGACAGGATGAAGGTCTCTGCTCTTACAAAACAAAGATCAGGTCAGACTATGTGGTCATATTTTCAGGTTATTGAAATATTTTGGTTATAATTCTTACAGGCATCACTATTATTGAATGCCTGTCAAATTTAAAAGATTTGCAAATTCTTCTCTTCAATGTATCCATTTACTTGCACTTCCACAGAATAAGTTTGCATTTGTCAGCTTCCCAGTTCTTTTTTAGTGTCCTTGTCTCTGGGTCCCCATCCCCTCTCACATTATCCACGGGCGTGTTATCAAATATATTTTAAGTTAAGGATCAATTTAAATATGTAGTCACCATGCAATCTTACCAAGACCACATTTTTAAACTTATGCTTTGTAACTGCGTGTAAATAAATAGAAATCCTTAAAAAGCCTAAATGATATCAATATTTTCCAAATATTTACCAGTTTTTCTAGGTATTTTGACATCCAAAGCACACAGCTAAAAAGAAAAGCCAGTTCCCAGATCCCAGACAGGTTTCCTCATTCTTGGCACTATTCACATTTTCAACTGTATACCTCTTTGTTATAGGGAATTGTAATATACACTGCCAGGGTGTTTAGCAACAGACGTGGCCTCCAACACACCGTATGCTAGAAGCACCCTCTCCCCAACGGTCAGAATCAAACATGCCCCTAGACATCTCCAAATTTTTCCTGTTTGGGGCCTGGGGCAAAGGGGATGACCACCTCTGGTTGAGAACCACTGGTACAGGATAAAGACCCCATTGGTGCCACCCTATGGCCCCTCAATTATGTAATACTTGAATGAAAATATTAAAATTCTACAAAAGAAAAAACACATAACTGGTCATTTTTCCATTCTATGGAAGGTCTTCTCATGGTCTAAAATATTACAGCTTTCGGTTTCAATATTGTTATGAAATAAGAGGCAGCATCGCTGAATAGTTGAAGCACCTGCTTCCAGGGTTCAGATCACCACTCCTGGTGGCTCTGGGGAAACTATTCAACATATCTGTTCCACAATTTTCTTGTAGGATAAATGGGAACAATTTGTGCGATTTTATAATACCATTAAAGGATTAAGTCAATTAATATCTGTAAGGTAGTTAGAAGATTGGGAATATAGGGTGCTCTCTTATTGTTTAGACATAGAAGAACGGGCCTTGGAGAGGAGGTTAGGTTAGTTGATGTATAGTGCAAGTCCTACCACCATTTATATAACCTCAGAAGAAAAATCATATAACTTCCTTCATTTTCAATTTCTTCACACATTAAACATGGTCTTGAATGATGTGCAAAATCATAATATTTCAAATTCTGAGACTTCATTCATGAAACCACATGTTACTAACAATATTCAAGACAGAAAAGAAAGAATTGAATTGTTAAATACACCATAGTAGAAGTGTGTGTGCATGTGTGTGTGTGTGTGTGTGTGTGCATTGCGGCTTTGACGCATTTCAGTGTAACGTGCAGCATTTCTAGTCACACAGAACATGGCTCAGCTGTATTTACCTGACACACTTTTTTTTCTGTTATTTGCTTTAATTTGCCTTTACCAGACAGGCCTTCTGCCTGTAATACTGACAGGAATACTAAAATGGAAAATAATGCTAGTATTTGAATTCTGTCCAAGTTTTTGGTAGCTTTTGGTCTTAGTAATATTTTAGCTAACTCGTAAACTGACAAGAGAAATGGAGAAGGAGCATATCTAGAAAAACAAAATTATAAGGAGAACTATGAATGATATGTGGGAATTTCTAAGTTTAAAGCAGAAACTCATTTTCTTAACTAAAAAGGGAATGGGATAATGATATCATTGAGTTTCTGGATAAAATAGAACATTTCCAAAGAGTAATGAGCCAGGCATTTGGGGAGAAAACGTCTTAGATTCCAGGTGGTATGGAAAAGATGAGAAAGATGCATTAATTAATCTTCTTCTCCAACAGAAGCACTCTTCTGTGCGTCTTCGAAACTATTAAAAGTACATTAATTTTAACTAATTACCGGATCTTCCATCCCCCAACAAAAATCCCTGAGCACAACTGGATTACCAGTCCACTTAAACTCTCCGTGAAGTCTACCAGAGGCAGTCTATTAGAGTAAGGTGGTCCAAGACACTGCACCTCCCATGCAAAATTCCTGTCAACATTTCTGGTTTTCTACCATGTCCTCATTCCCAAAGCCATCATTCATTATTCCTCAGGGCAGAATGCCACTCAGTTGGTACGATGGATATAAAGGACAGGTTTGACTACCTTCTCTTAAGAGACTCCCATTAAAAACAAAATACTAGACTCAATTTTTAAGGAAGAGAGACCCTAAAGGTCTACTGCTGAGCTACGGTGCCACTTTGGAGGCAACGTGAACTTTCATCCCTGATTGATATAGGTCCCATTTAGGAGGGTGGTCACCACAATTATAAACAATGTTTTATTTCCCCAGTGGTAATATTTTTATGTGGAACCAGGAACTAACTAACACCCTTCCAAAACATGGTGACTTACCCCTGAGAAGCAGTCTGAAGAGACGCACAAGCATTTCAGGAAAAACCAGTAGAACATTGTGTAACACTCAGATGAATGTGAAGGTTTGTTTATTTATTATTTTATTTTATTTTTCCTAAATGAGGCTACCCTAGGTTACATGGAGGTTGGAAAAGGATAACTGAATTCTAATTTATGCACAAATGGTCAGCAATTCTTACACTATGGAAATTATTCAATTGGAAATATTGGTATGAAATTTGTCTGTGGCTCTAATTGAAGTGATCAGTGACATCCTTTCAGGTCCGGAAAGCATTCAGTTCAGCCTCAATGAATGGGCCAGGGTTGTTATGAAAGACAGCTTTGTCCTAGATATTTTCCTTATGGGCCAAGGCAGATTCTATACAATATACATCCCTATACCTGGATTAATGCCTCAGGAAAAGTGGAAAGGTTAGTACAGAATCTCAAAGAGAAACCCACATGGATTTCTAAGGTGTTCCTGATGGTTAGAAACTTTGCTCAGCTGTTGAGTTCGGGACCCTGTGGAACATTCTTAAGGTCACTACTTCAGGTTACCACATCCTGCTGTTTGGAGTCTTGATGAGAATAGCCTTAATTAATTAAACGTTGTGTACAAATAACAAATTTGGTCACAGCCTATGCTAGTCCAATAATCTGAGTAGCCAATGGAGCATCATATTCAGGCCAGAAGGTAAGACAGTTTAGAAACGAAGGGCAGTATAGAAACTCGTGGGACCGATCTCCATGAGTTTCTTGTGTTTTGACACATCTTACAAGTGGCGGCATCACCCTTGGATTCCAGACTGTCTTTCCAAGGATTTTGTAAAAATTCATATAGAATATTTTACACATCTATGAGATATGTTATATTGTGTTGCATGCATAGAATGTATAATGATTATGTATTTGGGGTATCCATCACTTTGAGTATCCATTTTTTCTATGTGTTGGGAACATTTCAAGTTCTCTCTTCTAGCTACTTTGAAATGTATTATACTTTTTGCTTACTATAATCATCCTTCTGTTCTATCAGACAGAACTTCTATCTTCTACCTCACTGTATGTTTGTATTCATTGACCTATCTCTCTTCATCCCTCCTTTCTCTCATACAGCCTGCCCAGCCTGGTATTTAACATCCCACTCTCGGCTTCCCTGGGATCAACTATTTTAGCCCCTATGCAGTAGTGAGAACCTACAAAATTTGTCTTTATGTGTCTGGCTTACTTCACTTAACATAGTAACCTCCACTTCCATCCATCTTGCCATTTTGTATGGCCAAATAGTATTTCATTGTATATATATATATATATATATATATATATATATATATATATATACGTATATATACCTATATATATATATATATGCCACATTTTCTTTATCCATTCATCCATTGATGAACACATAGATTGATTGCATACCATTTCTATTGTGGATAGTGATGCAATAAATCTGTGAGTGCAGATATCCCTTTGATATACTGCTTTAATTTCCTTTGGGTAAATATCCAGCAGTGGCATTGCCAGAGCATATGGTAGCTCTATTTTTAGGTTTTTGAGAAATCTCTATACTATTTTTCGTAGTGGCTTTACTGTTTACATTCCCACTAACAGTGTGTTAGAGTTCCCTTTTCTCAAAACTAAGGATGTTTTTGTAGTGTCCAGCCTTAGTGGACAGAGCTAGTATCTCCCTCCAGAGATAGAGCATACATGCCAGTTTAATAAAGATGATGTCTTCTTCAGTGCCAAAGGTCAGGAAGGTTTGCATAAAGCCCATTTTAATAGAATGGGATTTCCTAAACTCAGTATTCCTTTCCTGTAATACAGCCCATTGTGGATTCGAGTGTCACCTGGTTTTCCTTCTGGGTTTAGAGTAACGTCACAAGAACATGCTGATCTCTGGCTATAGCTACTGCTATGAGTAATAAATCTACTTTATCACCGGCCCAACAGTCTCATTTTCTGTCAGCATCAATAAAACTGTAGCAGACAAATCTGTTAGTTGGCTACTAGGATAAAATTGCACGCCTTTACCATTTTTGAGACAAATTAGTATGAGTATACATGTTTTCTCTCAACCACAAAACTACCTTAACTATTAGTGCATGATATCTTCTCTTTTAACATTGGACATTCTATGTGTGTTCTTTCCTAATCATTCCAATGCTATGAGATTCTAGGATCCAAGGAGATTATAAGCAGTCTTACCACATAATTACAGAATAATGAGACACTGCCGTATACCACCCAACTTCACTTTCCTTTGCCTGATCTTTTGTGTTTTATCTCTTCTACCCATGTCTTTATCTTGTACTCCTTGCCTCGATTCTGTTACATTCTGCAGCTTAAAATCTGAGTTAATAAGTATTAAAAGTAAATATAAAAATAAGTGTTTACAAATAGAATACCGCTTTTATAAATTAAAGAAAATAATTGTCTCATACAATTTTCCAAAATTTTACCAAGATTTTATAATATTTAATTATCAGTTCCTGTAACCAAACTGTAAGAAAATCAGTTCTTTGGGAAATGCCTTTTGGGAAGGGAGGTTTATTACTTTTTTGGTTAGTATTCATTATAGCAACAATTGAAGCTAATTCGTACTGAGGTTCCACCATGTATCCAGCTTATGTAGGTGAAAGCTAAACCTTAAAGTCTTAATAGATTGTTAAATTTATATGCCCAGAATCAAATCTATTTGAACTCAATATTAAATTAAACTAAATATTAATTAAATATTGTCCGTGTTATCAAATTTGATCAAGTGAAAATATTAACAAAATTTAAAATGTCCCAGTCCTTTTATTTTCACCTGTGTTTCATAATTCTACAACTCAATTAAATTGAATAGTAAGTAGACACAAAGAAATATTTTTGCTATGTTCTTTGATCATACATACCATTTATATTCATTTATTTACTATGTGCAATTAAATAGCAAAGTATCTGGAGCAGTGTGACTAGCTTCTCTATTCTTGATATGGAAATTGCTATTCAAAAACCTTGTATTTTTAACCAACTGCTTGAAGTTTAGATTAAGCACATTGATTTATCCACACTTTAATCTTATGCTTCTAAATAAATATAAGCTTTTAAATAAAGATTTATGTCAAAGGAGTCTTACACATTTAAACGTATTAGAAAAAAAAAACAAAAGAAAATTTGCGTTAATGTTAGTGATGATTTTATGCGGTGATTTAATTATACTTTGTGAGCTATTACCTTGCTTGTTATCTAACAGTTACAGAAGGGAGTCTCATGACCTTTCAAGTTTTTCAGAATCATCCAGCAAACAGCAATTTCACAAGCACTTTTATCTGTGACACAGCACGGTAAGACAAAATGTAAAATTCATAAGTTACATACTATGATAAATCTCCAAAGAAGTTCCTTTATCACATTCATTGACATTTTCACAGGGCAGAGATACATTTATTAGAAAACTTTGCCCAATAAAGCTAAATTAGATTAATGGAAGGGAAAAAGGATCCTAATTCTGTGTAAGTATATTATGTGAATCGATTTCTATTCAAATTCTTTTTGATAGAAGAGTTTCTTTTTTCAAATATCATGCTAAAAATGGAAACAATTGGACTTTCTATATCTAGATATGTGCACAAGAGTGTTTTCTCACCTGTTTAAAATGGAATTTAATGTTTACTTGTATTAAAATTAACTGTAATGATATGACACCTAATTTAAGATTATTTTAGGCAAAATGACCACATTTATTTTGTTATAACATATAAAAATGAAGTTCTCCTTCCTAGGTATATGGTACTTTTGTTGATAAGATATTTTTAAACACAAGATGCAAAATAATATTATTCAACATAGAAGTCTTTCCCTTATATGAAGAAGATTTTTGATATTCGTGGAATTGCCAAAGTCTCTTGATATTGTGAAAGAAGAATGAGGTTCGGTTATACAATTCGTCTAGTGACCCATAGACAGCAATGACAGAGCTAGTAATGGGTCGATTAGGGGAAATAATTTTTCTCACTAGTATTGAGATTATTTATTAAGAAATAATTTGTTTACAGTTTATGTAGTGTATTTTAACTAATAGGAGGCAACTGGACAAGATCATGTCTCAGTAAATTTCTGATCCATCATGTGTGTTTGAAACCAGTCTTTATATTAAAAAGTTTTCCAGGCTTTATTTTGAAAGTTTAGGACACTTCTGTGGGAATAGATAAATGAAATCTAAAAGAACTGGACAACATTTTTTCTTTATAAATACTTTATAAATATTATATGTAGATATAGACTCCATGTTAGGCTATGTTTTAAAAGAATAATCTAAACCAGGCTTACTGCTTTGCTGTCAAATATAGCTATTAAAATATTTGCCTTATAAGCTTAGTGAGTATACTCAAGTCATTTTTTAAAAATCTAAACTTTTAAGGAAAATATTCCAATATTCAACAGTGAAGCAGTAAGCCTTGGAGTCTTCTATTTGAAAATATAATATAAAGATATTTTGAGTCTATTGCCCTAAAATAAATCTCTTGTGTTCCACATATTTGTTCCTCCTTTCCTCCTCCCAAAGACCTGGCAGAATCACTTTTTTTAATTCCCTGGAGAATCACTTGTGATTATATTTTTATATTTACACACACTATTCACCAAAATGAGCATTATTTTCTCAAATACATTTTCTCTGATTCATCAGCCAAAAATTGAACTTTAGAAGAAATGTCATTAGAAGAATATTTGTTCTAGAATTGAAATTACATGAGAGGAATTTAACAAGCAGAAAAGAATATTAGGCTAAATTGGGCATCAGATGGCATATGGTTTTTTGCTAATGCTTCCTCAGACTGGTGACGCTCAAAAGGCAATGATGATGATAAAAGAAGAATTTCTGAAAAAAAAATTAGAAAAAATAACTTCACTGGGCCCAGGTTTTAAAAAAGTAATTCGTTTTTTAATTACTTTACTAGTTTTGGATTCTTCCACAACCCTTAAGAATTTGTAATTTCTGATTTTGCTCATCTATTTTTAGTTATGTGTTTTGTGAATAATGTTTTCTCTTTTTTCTGCACTGAATGTAAACCCCCTGAAAGCTGAGATTAGATTTGTCTTGAATTCTGCTGTACCACAGGCATATTCTACCTTGCTCAGTTAAGGTAGCACTCTCCTCTCTAAATATATGTAATTTATAAACATGCTTCTCAGAGCCTTTATAACTAAATTTCTACATGTGTATAAAACACTGGAAATCTAGTCTATTTATTAAAGGCTAATTTTAGTAATTTTACAAAGGAAACTTTTAAAACATCACAGTAATGAAATGACAATAGTCTAGAAGTATTTATAAAGAAATAATATTTTGATTGCTGACACCAGGAAATCAATTAATGTCTCTAAGATGATCACAGTTTTTGGCTTATTCTTATATAAATTGGCAGTTACGATTTCTAGATTTGGGATCAGAAAAGAGTGATAAATGTGAGAATTGTGGGGTGTTTTAGAAAATAACCTTTAGCACAAAACACCACACCAGCAGTAGTGGGTGCCCAGGGGATTCCTAGAAAATCTTGATGTTTGTTCTGTGAAAATACTTTCCTATTCTTAAAACAGTGTAAAATATAGAAACTCTAACACTGGAACAGAACCACACTTAAGACATAGTTTATGTAAACAAAAATGAATGATAGAAAATGTTGATGAGGATGTGGAGCAACAGGAACTCTCATTCATTGCCAGTTTAAATGCAAGATTGTAGTCACTTTGGAAGACAGTCTGGCAGTTCCCTAGAAAACTAAGCATATTCTTTCCATGTTATCCTGCACTCATGCTACATGGTATTTACCTAACGGAACTACAAACTTGCATTCACACAAATATTTATAATGCCCTTATTTATAATTTCAAAAATGTGGGAGCAACCAAGATGCCCTCAATAGGCCAATGGATAATCTTTGGTACATACAAACAGTGAATTACTCAGAATTAAAAGGAAATAATGTTATGAAGCCATGAAAAAAACATAAGGAAAAATTAAGTGCATCTTGCTAAGTAAACAAAAACAATCTGAAAAGGCTACATACTGTTTGATTCCAACTACGTGACACTCTGGAGGCAGAAAACTATGGAGACAGTAAAAAGATCAGGGGTTGCCAGGGCTTTGGGAGGAGGAAAGAAGGAACAAATAAGTGGAACACAGGAGATTGTTTTAGGGCAGTAAAACTATGCTGTGTGGGCCGGGCGCGGTGGCTCACGCCTGTAATCCCAGCACTTTGGGAGGCCGAGGTGGGCGGATCACGAGGTCAGGAGATCGAGACCATCCTGGCTAACATAGTGAAACCCCGTCTCTACCAAAAATACAAAAAATTAACCGGGCGTAGTGGCGGGCGCCTGTAGTCCCAGCTACTCGGGAGGCTGAGGCAGGAGAATGGCGTGAACCCGGGAGGCGGAGCTTGCAGTGAGCTGAGATTGCGCCACTGCACTCCAGCCTGGGCGACAGAGCCAGACTCCGTCTCAAAAAAAAAAAAAAAAAAAAAAACAAAAACACTATGCTGTATGATATTGTAATAGTGAATATCTGTCATTATATATTTGTCAAAATTCATAGAATGTACAAGATAAAGAGTGAAACCTAATGTATACTATGATCCTTACTCAATAATGTATCAGACTTGGCTCACCTATTGTAACAAATGTACCTCACTTATGCAAGGTTTTGTATTAGGAAAAGCTAGGATGAGTGTGAGAGAATTACGGGAGCTCTGTACTCCACACACGATTTTTCTGTAAACCTGAAACTGCTCGATAAAAATAACGTTAATCCATTTTTATAAATGAGAAGTAAGTAGAAACAAATGCATGAGATATTCAAACATGTTATTCACATCTTGTTTATTTTGTTTTTGTTTTTTGTTTTTTGAGATGCAGTCTCGCTCTGTTGCCGGGCTGGAGTGCAATGGCGCAATCTCGGCTCACTGCGACCTCTGCCTCCCGGGTTGAAGCGATTCTCTTGCCTCAGCTTCCTGACTAGCTAGGACTGCAGTCACGTGCCACCATGCCCAGCTAATTTTTGTATTTTTAGTAGAGACGGGGTTTCATCATTTTGGCCAGGATGGTCTCGATCTCTTGACCTCGTGATCCGCCCGCCTTAGCCTCCCAAAGTGCTGGGATTACAGGCGTGAGCCACCACACCCAGCCCACATCTTGTTTTAAACAATATAGTTTTTCTACTTGCATGATTCGATTAAAAATGAGACGTAACAATTTTCTTTTCATAGGTGTGAATCTGGGATCAGTTTATGTCAATAAACTTTGAGACGGAATAGATAAATTTTTTTTTTTGCATGATCCACTGATATAAGAAGAAAAGAAGCATGGAATTCTCTTCAAACTTTAAAAATGATTCAAAAAAGGAAGACACAACAAGAAAGAGCCATGCAATATTATAAACATCTCCAATTATTAACCATTATTACATAATTATAAGCATTGAAAGTATGGTCTTAAAATTGTTACTAAGAAGGGAAGTAAAATCTTGTTCAACAGTGAAGATTCTTCCCTAACATTTCGCCAAGATTCCCATTAAAACGTAGTTATAATATTTCAAACATCTATTGATTATATAGTACAATATTTTGGATATATTTTAAAATAGTATAATCATAAAGATTGTCTCTTGTTTTTTAAGGAAAACTCTTTCATGGGTAAAAACAGCATCCACTAACTCTCATGTTAACTGTGCAAAATTCTTTCATCATTTAGGCCACCTCTGCACTTCCTTTCTGGCTCTGAGGGGCCAACTAAGATTATTAGTTTTGCTTATGTAATTAATGCTTACTATAAATAGTTTAATAAAGTATATCTAATTCATGATGCCATAGAGTTGTATATATAAGTAACATATTTAAAGGCTCTTTAAAAGTACATTTTGCTGTTCTTGGTGCAATTGGTACACATAATTATGAATAGAGTTTATGTAGTTAGTTTTATGCTTATGAATATAATTCATTTAATATACTAATGAATATATATTATTCATTAATAACATATAATATAATTCATTATGAATTATATTAATGAATATATATTAAATTTCAGATTATTGTATAATATGCTTTATTTATGAGTACTAAAGTGGATGATTCCATTTTTTGTGTTTGATTGCTGACTGCTTTCTGTCTTTCTGCTCCACATCTAAGGAAGACAATAAGAAAGCCCAACTCCCTGGCATGGCACCCACAGGTCAATTGAAACTAGGTAAAGTCACATACAAACTGTGCCTTTGCAAAATATCATTCTAACCCCACCCTCTAACCACACACACCCACGCAAAACAGCTGCCATCATCACTTCAGCCTCCTTTGTTTTGTTCTAGCTTAAATAGGAGCCCTCCTGTTTGGAGAATTCCTTTGAAGTTTACACTGTGATTATTAAACTTTCTTTCACATTCATTCGTGCCAGTTCATCATTCACCTTGACCTCCTTGAGTTTCTGGATGGGTACTGCTCAATAATGATTGTATTTGTGATGTGTGTGATACTCATTATTGAGTAAGAACAAAATAGAA
Organism: Gorilla gorilla gorilla; assembly: GCF_029281585.2. NCBI lineage: Eukaryota > Metazoa > Chordata > Mammalia > Primates > Hominidae > Gorilla > Gorilla gorilla. The sequence goes on from NC_073246.2 coordinate 26,384,219, forward strand.
AGCTTTGTCCTCCTTTAAAGTAAATTATTAATTCTTGAAAACAGGTTAACCTACATTCTAGCCTTTCTTTCATTGTTTGTTTTCTTCTTTAATTGTTTCCTACTTTTCTTCTTTCCTTTCTTCCATCCTTCCACAAATGGATAATAATACTAAATACATACGTATGTACAATTTACTGTGCTAGGTGTTTGCATGTGAAATGAAGGAAGCACAGATATAAATCAAACAGCATATAAAACAGCATGCTTCTCTTAGGGAACACAAATATTGGAGAAGCGTGGTTTATAAGAAAGAGATATTAGACTAAAACTGGTATTTTAATAAATGCTGTATCAAAAGTGTAAAGTTGCTATGATAGCCCCTAACGATGAAAATATATTGTTAATAGTGTGGCAGTCGTGGAATATGCTTCTTGTACCTCCCATCAAGAGAGCACACTCTGCTGAATGCAGTGGGTGGCTCACTTGCTTGAGTCCAGGAGTTTGACACTGCAGTGAGCTATGATTGCACCACTGCACTGCAGCCACGGGAACACAGGAAAACCTCATTTCAAAAAAAAAAATGCACATTCTGAAGTCCTTCAGCTGCTGCACCTTTGGGGACCTACTGCACCATTCATGTCAAGAACTTGCTCTTAGGACTGGCATGGTGGCTCACACATGTAATCCCAGCACTTTGGGAGGTCGAGGAGGGCAGATCACTTGAGGTCAGGAGTTTGTGACCAGTCTGGCCAACACGGTTAAACCTCGTTTCTACTAAAAAATATACAAAAAAAAAATTAGCTGAGAATGGTGGCATGCACCTGTAATCCCAGCTACTGGGAAGGCTGAGGCAGAATATCTTGAACCCAAGAGTTGGAGGTTGCAGCGAGCCGAGATCGCGCCACTGCACTCCAGCCTGGGCGACACAGCGACTCTCTCCCCCTCCCCACCCCCCCAAAATAAAGAACATGTTCTTAGTGGAAATGCCGTTAACCAATGCCTCAGCATAGCAAGACTGACAGAATTAAAATATTTTTGTCAAAAGTGGAATTCCTTTAATGGGTATTTTCTTCTCTTAACCTCTTTGGAGACCTGGCAAAACCTCTCAGAGCTGCCCTGCTCTTCTTACTGCAATCTTTCTTCCTTTTCTCTCTCCCTTCACAGGTGTCAGACTTACATCAGAGCCTGAGACTTGACATGCCTATTTTTGCACGCGCTCCTCTTTCAAATTTCACAGGCATTGCTCCCTCCAAATCACCGCTCTTCTAATTTTATCCTGGAGTGTGCATCCCAGAAGACATAAGCTGACACAATTGGAAACTGAAGTTGCTTGAAAAAGCTGGTGGTAAGATTAGGTAAAATAATTGTGTTACCACCTTCTGAATGGCAATCAATATTGCATCCCAAGTAGCATGTTGGGTTGGGTGCAGATAGTTTTTGAAACTAGGTGGTGACCCAACTTACAAATATTTCACCAGTGGTGACCTAGGAAAACAGTCTGATATAAGGGAAAGCTCTTCTCAGTGAGATGATTTAGACATTTGAAAGGGCAACGACAATGAATGAGGTATGCATGTTAGGATAATGAAATTAACTTGTAAAGCCTAAGGTGTATTGAGATACCACAAAGAAATGATAAAAAAAAAAAAGCTGATGCCGTCGCACAAATAATATTTAACAGTGAAATTTGGCCTCTTATACAGCTTATAAGGAATGTAAGAAAGGATACAGCAGAGATGCAAGTACAGGACTTAGTAGAGTCACAGAGCTCCAAATATGTTGAAATGATTAGCTAAATTATATCTGTCATGCTGTAATCAGGTCCTAATTGAGAAAATCTGAAACTCTAAAATATGGCATGCTATATCTATGCCAGCTTGCAACAGTGACTCACCCTTTTTAAAAAAATTGTTGGCTGGGCATGGTGGCTCATGTCTGAAATCCCAGCACTTTGGGAGGCTAAGGCAGGCAGATCACTTGAGGTCAGGAGTTCGAGACCAGCCTGGCCAACATGGTTAAACCTTGTCTCTATTAACATTTCAAAAATTAGCCAGGTGTGTTGGCGGATGCCTGTAATCCCAGCTACTCAGGAGGCTGAGGCAGGAGAATCACTTGAACCTGAAAGGCAGAGGTTGCAGTGAGCCGAGATTGTGCCAATGCACTCCAGCCTGAGTGACAGAGCAAGACTCTGTCTCAAAAAAAATTGTTTATATTTAATATGTGCAACATGTTTTTGGCCCACCCTTCTTAAGTAAGAGTTTACGTTTCTACCATGTTGCATTAGTCTGTTTTCACACTGCTATAAAGATACTACCTAAGACTGGGTAATTTATAATCAAAAGAGGTTTATTTTTCTCAAAGTTCTGCAAGGGGAGGCCTCAGGAAACTTACAATCATGGTGGAAGGCAAAGGGGTGGCAGACACCGTCTTCATACAGTATCAGGAGAGAGGAAGAGATAGAGAACTCAGGGGAAACTGCCATTTTTAAACCATCAGATCTTGTGAGAACTCCCTCACTATCACGAGAAGAGCATGGGGAAACCTCCCCCATGATCCAATCACCTCCCACGAGGTTCTTCTGTAGACATGTGGGGATTATGATTCCAAATGAAATTTGGGTGCGGACACAGAGCCAAACCATATCACATGTGAAAAGACCCTTTACAATTCACTTCCTCATAAGGCAATAGATGTTTCCTATAGGAATGTGGCCTGCCTTGTGTCCCAGATGTTAACCAATAATTACCATTGATTTCCAGTATAAGCCATCTGGCAATATGCTGGGCCTCAAAGAGAAATACGACTAAAGTATATTTTGAGACTTCTTCATCAAGGGACCTAGAATGTAAAATGGATAAGTAATAAATCACTAACTAGAGGCCCTTTATGAAACACAAGATTAAACATTTGGTTTAGAACCTTAGGGTGTAGGGCAAATTCACTGCACAGTTAAGTAGAAGCCTAGAAAATGTAATCGTCTATGCTACATGAAGTTTAAATATATGTTTCTATGCCAGATGGTAGAGGAAGGAATTTTTAAAAAGCTCAGAAAAGTAGCTGTGATAAAATGAGGTTGTGTGAGGCCATGAAACTTACCAGATGATTGTCATATATGAGAGGTCCCAGAAGACCCACTATTCACTAAGATCATCAGAAATATGCTGTTAATTAGGGCACCAACATCATAAAAGATTAGCTATCTTTTGCAGATCAGGACTGATGGTAGAAGAGGTAGTCACAGGGTTTAGTTTGTTAATAGTGATGGAGAATATGAGATCCTGGATCAACAGAGACCAGATGGTGGCACATAACCACAGAATTCATAAGAACTGGCAAAGTCAGAAAGTCAGACACTGGGAGTTGTAGTGACAGTGGAAGCTGCCTTCTTTAGAAGTAAAAAATAAGGTTCTGTTTAATATCTACACTCAGAAGAGGGTAAGAGGGTGATGAGAGTCATCCCAATAAAAATTGTGGTTCTTTGCTCTATTCCTGGACCAGTTACAATTTGAATACCCAAAGTCTCATTGTGGATCTCCTTTTACAGTCTGGAATTACAGGGACCATATAATAAATGAGGTCCAGTAGGTGCGCTGCTGGGATTGATGTTCTTAGCAGTTGGAGTAACCAATAGTAAGAGCTATAGCAGCAGGAAGGACTGGGAATATATTAGCATCTTAATGGGGATGACAGGGCCTGTAAGTACAAGTACTGGAACTTCAAGGACAAGGAGTACTGTGTTAGAGGAATATGGAGGCAGCATATATAACAAAGTGGACAACAGATTGTCCATATGCTGACAGTGTTTGGTTTGTTAGTTTGTTTGTTTTGAGACTGAGTCCCACTCTGTCAGCCAGACTGGAGTGCAGTGGCACGATCTCGGCTCACTGCAACTTCCGCCTCCCGGGTTCAAGCGATTCTTCTGCCTCAGTCTCTGACTGTATTTGTTTTTGGACACCCCAGGACACAGCAATATAAATGGAGTCATAACAGTGGCAGAGATGGGGTTAAGCATGGTTCCAAGAACAGAGACTTTTATACTTTCCAAGACCAATTTATTTACTAATGTTTACAATCCTTGCATATTTAACAGGGATCAATGTCATATATCACGATTTCTCAAAGATTATCTGGTCTCTTGATGGCAAATCTACAATATTGAAACCCTTGAAAGAGAAATTGTGTTTTGTGAGTTACATGACTACCGTTTGCATCCAAGGTCTCCTCTGTAATCAAGAGAAGAATGCAGAAACTACATGTCCAAGAATCTCTTTCCAGGTTAGAGTTTACCAATGGGATTAAATCATGTGAATGTTGGAAGGAAGAGAAAAACAAATTCCAATATTCTCAGGCAAGCATTGTGACCAGAGGTAGAAACTCATGGCAGCCAGATGAGGTGGCTGCGTAGACTTCTTTGCAAACTCTCATTTCATGGTTGTACTGTCAAGAGTTCTGCATCTCAAACCTTTTTACAGAGGATACACAGCTCAATTAATTTTAAGGGATAGTATACTGAACACATTTTCCAATAAAACTTATTTTATTTTAGCTTGAATTTCTCCAAATATAAAATTTATAGAGAATGGATATATTCTATTGATGATTATAATTTAACCTTTAGATAAATTATTTGTTAACATCTTGCATCTTGATACAAACATTATTCTTCATATAATCACTTTATTTTTGTGTTTAACTGAGGCCCTGTTGTTATAGACTCTAGACAGCTTATATGTATTTGGACAAGGCAACGTGATGAAGATATAATATAATTGTAGGATCACCTCTGTCCAGTAGCTGTTATCCAACATCTGCATACTTAGATTTCTGGAGAGGTAGGTAAACTACTGTGTTAGAAAACACTAGAAGTGCATGATTGTATTTTTCATGTCCAAAGTCTAACACATTAAAAAGAGAAAGGGATTCTAAAATTATCTACTTTGAAAGTTTTAAACAAAAGTGAATTTTCTTGGTTAAATATCCTGTTTAATTGAATTTCTAAAAATAGCCTAAATGTCCATTGTTTGATATATGTGGTGAGATATTTTTTAAAGTACTTAATTATAATGTTTTATTTGATGAGACTGGCTATTTGGTATTTTTTTAAATGGAAAGGGGGCAAACATACTTAATAAAATGCAAAAATAATACTGGAAAAATATTTTAAATGACTGCTAAGTATTTTAGTGAATACCTAATTGCATTAGTTTGCTGAGACTGCCATAACAAAATAAGACACATTAAATGGCTTGAACAACATAAATTATTTTCACACAATTCTGGAGGCCAGAAGTTTAAGAACATGGTGTCGGCAGGTTTGACTCCTCCTGAGGCTTTTCCACTCTGCTTGCAGTTGTGTGCTTTCTCATTGTATCCTCACACTGTCTCCCTCTGTCTGTGTGTTCTACAATCTAATCTCCTCTTCTTACAAGGATACCAGTCATAATAAATTAAATCTGCACCCTAACGACCCCAATTTAATTTAATTAGCTCCTTAAATATTTTATCTCCAAATACAGTTACATTCTGAAGTACTACAGATTAGGACTTCAACATATTAATTCTGGGGGGAGGGACACAATTCAACTCATAGCACTTGTGTTGTTCATCTCATAGAAATATAACTTTCTACGGGTCTTTCACAACAATGAATGTTAGATGAATGCTATGGTTTGAATGTGTTCCTTCCAAAATTCAGGTGTTGCCAATGTGATGATTTGCTTTGTTTTGTTTTGTTCCTTTGAGACAGAGTCTTTCTCTGTCACCCAGGTTGGAGTGCAGTGGCACCATCTCGGTTCACTGCAACCTCCACCTTCGAGGTTCAAGCAATTCTCCTGCCTCAGCCTCCTGAGTAGCTGGGACTACAGGCACGTGCCACGAAACCCAGCTAATTTTTGTAGTTTTTAGTAGAGTTGGGGTTCACCATATTGGACAGGCTGGTCTTGAACTCATGACCTCAAGTAGTCTGCCTGACTTGGCTTCCCAAAGTGCTGGGATTACAGACATAAGCCACCATGCCTGGTCCAATACAATGATATTAAGAGGTTGATGCTTGTATACATATGTAACTAACCTGCACATTATGCACATGTACCCTAAAACTTAAAGTATAATAATAATAAAATAAATAAAAATAAATAAAAAATAAAGAGGTGATGCTTTAAAGAGATGATTAGGTCATGAAGACTTCTTCCCTCATTAGTTGGACTAAGGTCCTTATACAAGAGGCTTCACACACCATTCGGTTCTAGCTGTGCTTCTGCCTCCCACCATGTGAGGACACAGCATTTCCCCTTCTGGAGGATTTAGCAACAAGGAACCATCTTGGAAGCAGAGAGCAACCATTTCCTAGACAACCAAACCTGCTAGAGCCTGGATCTTGAACTTCTCAGCCTTCAAAACTATGAGAAATACTTTTCTGATTATTATTAGCTACCCAGTTTCAAGTATTTTGTTATAGAAGCACAAAATGGACCAAGACGATGAATTTCTGAGACTGCTGACACCATCATAGGAGCAACATGTTTATTGTGTAATCTCTTGAGACTTATCTGAAGTTAGAAAGAAGGAGGAATACATTCTACTGCCCACAGACAAAGATTCTTTGAACTTTGGATTTTGATGGATCTAAGCACAATATTTAATTGTGAGTACATGCTATTAAACTGAAGAACAAAAGAAAGTTATATGTATTTATAGATGTTTGTGGAGAAATTTGAAAAAATATTGACAATACTCGACCTGTACAATGCAGAGTTGGTGAAATTCAGAAAGTATGATTGCAGGAAAACAAAGCTAGTTGGCTTCCAACTGGTAAAAGTTCACACTATGAAGAATTAACTCCCCCACACTTCCTGTCTGTATAGCCCTATGCCTTCACAAGAACAAGTTCCCACACCAGGGTCAAGAAGGAAACCTTAAGTCAAGACAAAAGTGCACAGTGAAGGCAGATGATGAGGGGTCTCAGGTTGCATCTTCTGAGGCACGAGGATTCAAAGGTGAACAAAGCACACAGCACATCATTTGATGTGGTAAGTTTCATGGACATAGAAGTAAGGGGGATGGAATGTCGAGGCGTGTGTGGCGGGGGAGGAGGGGGATTCAAATGAGATTCTGATCATTAAATAAACTTGAAACAAACTTGGAAAGGTGAAGTAAAACAGCAGCCATTTTCCTGACACTCAAGGATTGCTTCTGCAGGTGGGGAAAACGACAGCTTCAGATATTCTATGATGTACAGATGCCATTTATCAAATTCTTTGATTTCAAGTAATAATGGTGTTGGTGCAGCCAGAGTTGAAAAAGAGGACTGTTGATTCCAACACAGTCTCAAAGATGGTTGAATTGTGTGCTTCTGCTAATGTGTCTGTTGTTCTGGAGCCCATATTTGGAAACCCAGTCTAAAAAATGCGTCTTAATCCCTATCTATGATTTTGAAACCATTTAATTATTTACTTCTCCATATGTCTGGAGGCAGTACTACACATTGGAAGTTTGAGAAAATAGGATACTTAAATATTTATTTAAGATAATTGAAGAGTAATTAGTCCAGGGAAAGATTATAGGATTCCCTAGAGGTATAGGGCCTACTGGAGGTGATCAAATTAAAATGAAGTCATTCATAATGATTTTTTTTTCACTAGTCCTCTCATGCCTGCCTGATGAGAAGATGTGAACAAGTAAATAATTGGATTTAACCTGTGCTTTTCCTACTTGCATAAAATGAGGATGTTAATGGGAATTGTGGGTATGTGAAAGATGAAGATTATGATGATAGGCCACAGAATTTAAGTTTAGTAAAATGGAAAGTGAGAGCATTTGGTGGTTAGAGAGTAAAAAGGTAGTAGAAACTATGGTTTGGACAAGGCAATTAAATAGGAGTGAAGTAGAGCAAATAAAAGGAAACACTATTAAGGCAGAAGGTTGATACTATAGAATTCTGAGATAATAATAAACTATTGTTTGGAAATAAAATTTATTTGTTTATATTTATACTTGCTTATTTTACCATCTCATTTTTTAGTTAAAGTTACAAGAAGTAGAGTTATGTCCTAGTTTTCTGTAACCAGTGGCAATAGTAAAAACAAGAATTAATTGAGCACATACTATTTTCGAGACTATTTTTTGTGATTTTATTGATTAAATAATTGATATTTCAAACAACTCTGTGAAAAAGGAAATATCACTAAGCCTATTACATAGACGAAAAAGAAGAGCAGAGAAGCAAAGCATCACAGGGCTAGTAAATTGCAGAGCTGAGATTAGAACGAAGTAGTTTGACTTTAGAGCCTGCGTGCTTACCTGGACTTTTTCACTTTCTTGACCAGAATTTAGATCTGATTTCTAGCTATCTTTCTTTTTTCCCACATAGCCATTTTATCTGACTGAAAGATTATAGATATATGTGCACAAGTGGACTGAATACTTGATTGTATAGTTAATTCATAGTGATGCCAGCCTCTAAAATGGCTTACATGATGAAATGAAGAAGTATCTCTGCTATAAAGGCTTTGGAGTAATGTATTTGTGACCATATTTGTTCATGTTTGTAACAACATCAGACTAAAGTGGAGAGTTCTGATCAGCTGCACAATAACCACTGTGCAAACATTCAGCACAGTCATCAAAATATCAAAAACAGAAAAAAAATCCAGTTAATGTAAGGCTATAATCATTTCAGAATATTTATTAAATTTAAATTCATTGTAAATAATTCTGAATCTCATACCTCATTATCACAGACTTAATCTAGACAATAAATATAAAAAGTACATTAAAAATCCTGTAAACTATAAAAAAATTAAAAAGGATTTGATACAGATTTGAGTTTTGGTTTGTTTATAATCTTGACTGTTGCTATATTGACCCTTAATTTCAACAGTCACTGAAAATCATAAGGTAAAATTACTTCCCAGTTTTTTTTAAGTTTCTTAATTAGAATTTGCTTTCTGAGAACACTCAAAACAGCTTTATGTGCAATGCAAAGTAATTAGGGGAATTCTTATTACTCTTGCAACTAGGAGATGGAAGCATCAAAAAATTAATTGAATAATAAATATCACAATAGGGAAACAACATTATTTGAATATCACCATCCTTCTGGCTTGAATCCCAGAACGAAGAAAACTGATGGATTTTCAGAAAGGTAGGAAACAATGCACAGGTTTTGTTTTCAATAATTTTTTATTCAATTCTGTACATGAAGCAAATATTTTACTCCTAAAATATCAGTCATCATTTTTCCATTATCTGAAATTCTATAGGAAACTCCAAGAATGCAAAAGTGGTCATATGTGTGTTTGTGTTTGTGTGTGTGTGTCCATATATTAATTTTCTCAAATGTACTATATAAGAGCCTCATTAATACTGAAGACTGCAAAATAAATCATAAAAATATTTCAGCACTGGTTCCAATTCAGGCAGAATAAGTGGAACATAGATCTGCTGCATGTTTTATTTTATTATTTAAAATACCCAACAATAAAATGGGAGATGAAATGGTTTGCTCATTTAATTTCCAGATATCACCTCATTTTGAAGAGATAAATGTGATATCACCTGGAGATTATTACAAAAGATTTCAAATGGAAAGGCAAGTGTAAAACCCAGAATAACATTGTGAAGCCAATATTGATCAATAGGTGGAGCATATTACCGGAAACAGGAAATTGTTACGTTGAATGATTTCTCCATTTAGGTGCTACAGGGGCATGAGAGGCCATTGGAATTCTACCTTATGGGTCTCTTCCCCACTGCTAACTATGTAAACTTGTGTTCTTGCACCTCTGAGGTGTGATCTGATATCATTTCTACAATCCTCCATGTATTAGTCTGTGTTCACACTGCTTTAAATACCCGGGACTTGGTAATTTATAAAGGAAAGAGGTTTAATTAAGTCACCATTCGGCATGGCTGAGGAAGCCTCAGGAAACTTACAATTATGGTGGAATGGGAAGCAGACACTTTCTTCACAAGTTGGCGAGAAGAAGAACAAAGGAGAAACTTTCAAACACATAAAAACCCATCAGATCTGATGAGAACTCACTCATTGTCACAAGAACCGCATGGGGGAAGCTGCCCTCATAATCCATTAACTCCCTTCCACAACACCTGGGGATTGCAGGTCCCTCCCTTGATACATGGGGATTAAATTCAAGATGAGATTTGGGTTGGAACACAGAGCCACCATATCATTCTGCCCCTTGCCCCTAGCAAATCTCTTGTCTTTTCACATTTGAAAACCAGTCATCCCTTCCCAACAGTCCCCCAAAGTCTTAACTGATTCCAGCATTAACTCAAAAGTCCACAGTCTGAAGTCTCATCTGAGACAAAGCAAGTGCCTTCCACCTATGAGCCCATAAAATCAAAATCAAGTTAGTAACTTTTATACCATGGGGATTTAGGCATTGCACAAATGCTCCCATTCCAAATGGGAGAAATAGGCCAAAACAAAGGGGCTACAGACCCCATGCAAGTCCAGAATCCGGTGGGACAGTCATTAAATCTTAAAGCTCCAAAATGATCTCCTTTGACTCCATATCTCACATCCATGGAACGAGAGTGAGCAATGTATTAAAGAAAGAGGTTTAATTGACTCACAGTTCATCATGGCTGGGGAGGCCTCAGGAAACTTACAATTATGGTGGAAGGGGAAGCAGGCAACTTCTTCACAAGTGGGCAGGAAAGAGAAGACTGGAGGAGAAACTTCCAAACACTTATAAATTCATTAGATCTCATGATAACTCACTCACTATCATGAGAACACTATGGAGAAAACCATCCCCATGATCCAATCACCTCCCTCCCTTGATACTTGGAGATTACAGGTCTCTCCCTTGACATGTGGGAAATACAATTCCAGATAAAACTCGAGTGGGGACACAGAATCAAACCATGTCACTCTACCACCACAATTACTCTGTTATTTGCCAACAGGAAATTTTTTTCTTCTTCAAAAAAGGCGTTTTCACCTGTTTTCTTTATTGCTATGTGATGTTCATTCAATCTCACTTACCCAGTGCAGTTTCCCCAGGCCCAGAGATTTCTGGTTAACACCTATTCTTGGCATCTTAGTTGGTTATCAATTTTTTCCAGAATATATTTATTGACCACTACCCCACTCCATTCATTTTGATTAAATGTGTTAAACATAACCCATGAACCAGCACTTTCATGTCAATCTATAGTTTTCACAATCTTAGAATTCTTCAGATTTTATTGAACTTGGTTTTGTTCATTTAACCCTCAAACTTGTAAGCTTGGTGGAATTTTGGTTTGGGGTTCTTTATATCTCTAGTACTTAGCACTAAGCATGGCATAAGTTCTCAAGAAACATTGACATTAATTGGTGATTTGTTAAATTTTCATTTTATTCCCAAGGAGGTTCTTACTTCACAGGTTATTCATATAACATTTTGCAAAGTAAAAATGTTAAAAACTAATCATATTTTTAACTGTATGTGCTTTCCATTTGTATATGTTCCATGTGGGTATTTTAAATTTATAAGCATAACATATACATTTAAAGAATATACAAAACCTAGAATAAGTGAGTATTTTCTACAAATTTAAAAAACTATACAGATAAATTAAAAATATAGATTTTAGCAATTCTGATTTCTTCAGGATCTGCAGGACAACAGCCGCTTGTTTATGATTTAAAAGCACCAATAAAATTAAATATGAATCACATGAATAAGCAGACCCCCACTCAAGATTCAGGTACTGCAAGGTGTCTGCATTTTGAGACAGCACAGGGTTTCAATTACAGCAATTAGTCAAGATGTTAACAAGGGATACTACTGTAAGATTTTTATGATGGTCAAAGGATAAAATACAGCAGTAGAAAGAAAATACAGCAGTAGAAAGAAAATACAGACAAACCTCTAAGATGATTGAGACATTGAGGCATATCTTCCAGGGTTAACTGTCAATCACATAGGATGTAATTTGTCTCCAGACCATGAACTGCCAAAAATGTATAATATCTTGGCTTGGGGAAGACTCATTCATACTCAAGGTGGTGTTTTTTATATTTTATAACCCTCTGGAAGCATGGCCATATTCAATAGCAGAAATAGGTCAAAACGGTCACCAGATGCAAACATGCATTCTGGATATATTCTGTACAGAATGGATTGGAAAGGTTGCATTCCTTCTGGAAGAGGTAGGGAAGAACAATTTCCTTGACTTTTCCAGGTTCTAGAGGCCACCAGCATGTCTCAGCTTGTGTCTCCACATCCCTCCAAATTCTACTTCTTCTCATTACATCTCTTTCTTTGACTCTGATCGTCTGACTCCTTCCTATAAGGACCTTGTGATCACGTGCAGGGTAACTTCTCCATCTAAAGATCCTCAACTCATCACATCCACAAAGTTCCATATACAATGTAAAGTAATATCAGTATCAGATATTAACAGGTAGAAATCGTTTTGGAGGAGATCCCACAGCCAGTTTTTAATTTGGGCATTGGGTGTTGGCAGAGGAACCAAGTGTAAATTATACTCTGCCTGTTTAAATTTTCATAGATTGGTGGGATAATAATTACCCTGTACATCGATTTACTGTACTTCTACTAACAAGATGCTTCACCTGTCTGTTTGAATATCTGTAGGAATATGTCTTATTTTTCATCTTGAATCAGTGTCCATGATCTTTCCCAAATTTGACCTCCTTTAACATGTTGTCCAACTGTTTGCTGAGTTTGTGTAATCTATTTTTTAATCTATATTATCTGTTCAAATTTCTTGACACTTTTTAAATATCATCCCTTCTAATTAGCCAATAAAATCAACGTTTTTTCCCTCAATGTGACTGTTTTTTAGGTTCACTTATCCTTTTTTAGGAATCCTATTTTTATGTCAATTATATTTAAGTCTCTTTTTCACAGCAACATTTAAAGGTATGATCATGATGTCATGTTTAGTGACCAAGCTTTTCTTAGGATTTCATAAATTTAATCCATTTCCTGCCACTGCAATTTTAGGCAGAGAAAAAAAAATAGAAGAAGTGAAAATGTATGTAAATTCCTATGCCATACCCCATTATCTCTTTCCTATATTCCTTACCTTATCTCAACCATTGATGAGATGGTGACCTCTTCACTTCTACATACATTTGTTCAATCATGTGACTCATCTCTTTGGTCTTTTCTGAAACCTCAGTTTTTCAAACAGGTGTTTCAATTGTCCATTTTTTTTAAAAATCAGTCCACTGTCTTGTGACTTGTAAGGAAAATGATAATTTCATCGTACATGTTTCTTAATCTTAAACAAGTGTTATGGTGCACCTGCAGAAAAATGATCTCTTCATCATTTGACAAAGCAGTGGATCCAAACTGAAATAATGTTTCTAGCCAAAGACCCCTAGTATCTTTATGGCATCTTGTTCAGGTACCAGATATCAGATATGCAAGTCCAAACCCAGAATCAATATAATTTAAGTCAGTATCCCCTACTTATTCAGTTAGAATCCTGAAAGGTGGGTAAATGTAATAGATATGTCATTTATGGATCAGCCTGATCCTCTCGGTAACATGAAACGTAACTGTCTTTAGGCTTGTATTTCTTTTGACAAAAGGCCAAGTGTTATTCAAAGTTAAATTTTTGAAAAAGAAAGTGGAGTATTCTCCTTTTATTCTGCTAATTGTTGCATTGCTCGAATGACTTAATTACCTCTCATTATGTCTACCTAAGAGGCCACTTCCAATAAAAGACTGAGGTCATCAGTTTGTTTATTTTATTCCCCTGCTGAAGTAAGAAATGCTTTTTTTTCCTTCTCTAACTGCATGATAATTTTTCATAATAAGTACTCGACACTGTGATTCCTTTTAGTTTCCAGTCATTTAAGGCCCATTTTTTGACCACATAGCCAGTTTATTGGCTACTGTCCAAAACTGATATAAATCCATACACTATTATTATTATCACTCCCCAGTTTCTCTGATAGCATGGGCAACACCATTTTCTTCCCATTGAGTGGATTTATCTTCACCCCTTATGAAGTACGTGCAATTATCCACCAGTTGTAATACAGCTGCTTCCAGATTGAAGGCCAGCTCTCCACCGTTGAAAAGTAAACCCTGCTGTGTTTTTTTTTGTTTTTTTGTTTTGTTTTGTTTTGTTTTGGTTGGTTTGTTTGTTTTTACTGAGAAGGAGTCTCAATTTGTCACCCAGGCTGGAGTGCAGTGGCGCGATCTTGGCTCACTGCAACCTTCGCCTCCTGGGTTCTCCTGCCTCAGCCTCCCTGTAGCTGGGATTACAGGTGGGCGCCATGATGCTCAGCTAATTTTTTGTATTTTTTAGTAGAGACGGGGTTTTGCCATGTTGGCCAGGCTGGTCTCAAGCTCCTGACCTCAGGTGATATGCCTACCTCAGTTTCCCAAAGTGCTGGGGTTACAGGTGTGAGCCACCGTGCCTGGCCAATCTGCTGCTTGTTTAGCACCCTCCAGTAACTGATCATATATAGGAACTCATTTGGCAGTGAAGAGAGGGCAACTCCTCAGGAGGAACCAAAATAACAAGACTCAAAGACATGGAAGAAACTCTTCATGTAGGCAATATGTGCCTCCAGGGGTCCTCCGACACAGGTGCTTGAGCATTTGATGTGGAAACATGTTTGTACATTTCCCTCCCTACTGGAATGGTGTTCTGACATAGTCCATTTCATGATGGGTATATGATATCAAATAATAATTTATGCATTCTTACAATGAAGAATTTTAAAAGTAATAATAATAAAAGCAGTTTTAAATAAAGCCCAGAATAACAGTTGCCTTTCAAAGAAATGTATTTAGTAGCAGCCTCAAGTCACTTTATAGTAAAATCTTAACAGTTATGGGTGGCAGTTAAGAACTTATTCCAAAATTCCTAGTAATGTGAGTACAGTGGCTGACATTTCAAATACCGTTGAGCCTGTTTGGCATTCTCAGAAGAATTAGCTGGGTTATGACTCTTTGAAGCTCCAAAAGAGATGGCTTTTGCTCAGAGTCCCATGCAAATTAACATTCAGAAAAATAAATTAGTAAACACAAAACAAAGAAAATAATAGTTTGAATAATAGGTTAGTATGTTCCTCAATATAGTATGAAATTTCTCTAGAAACCAAAAATCCAATTAGTCTTGTGCACTTTTTTGGATTTGGAGCTTGCAGAGAATAACTTGTACGTGTGTGTGTGTGTGTGTGTGTGTGTGTGTGTGTGTGTGTAAGAGCTCTAGTATCTCTGACCCAGGTAATTCCTAATAATTTCACCATTTTGCTGTCCCAGTATTTTAACCAGCTATTTATTAGTTAACCCCCAGTTGTCAAACGATGAGTCCAGGGAGAAATCAACATTATATCATAAACATAATGAATGACTATATTTTAAATAAAAATCTAAACCTTCTCAGGTTGTGGTGATAAGAAATATAATTTTAATATTTCTGGGGATGAAAATAAACATGTATTCAAATCAACCCCACAGGAATACAAATAATGTTTTACTTTCTCCTGAAAAGAAAGCATTAATCAAATAGGTTACAGAATAAAATGACCCTTAGCTTGTTGGTTAGTGCTAAGATAACCTATTGTCTGTATTTTAAAAAAATAAAATAACAATAATACCAAAATACCTTGATCACAACCTCACTTTATACAAAAATTAACTTGCAAATCAATCATAGAAAAAAATATTTTAAAAGTACAAAAATATTTGTAAACCTAGGGGAGATAAATGTTTCTTGGCCAGAACATGAAAGCACTACATATGAAATAGAGGACAAATGGGTTACATCAAAGTTAAAAATATCCATTCATTACAATATTTTTTTGTAGATAAAGAAACGGCACTAATACAAAAATTAACCAAAAAAAGAAACATATTCATAATTAAAAAGCTTTAAATACAGTACAAAAAAGCACTCCTACCTACAACTCAATAATTAGAAGATATTAAAATTAAATAATAGACAAAAAGACTGGAACAAGCAATTCATGACAAAAGTTATGTAAATGGAAAACCAGTGGGTAAAACAATACTCAATATATCATTAGTCGTGAAGGGAATGCAAATTAAGAACAAGATACTACTATTATTCAGTGCACTAGCATGGCTTAAATTTGAAAGAACGACAATACCAAATGTTGCTGAGGACATGAAGCAACTGGAATCCATTATACTGAAAAGACCATATAATGGTATATCCATTTTACAATCTATATGACAATTTCTTATCAAGCTAAACACACATTCATTCTTTCACCAAGAAGTTTAATTTATAGTTATTCACCAAAGATAAATGAGAGTATATAAGCACAGGAAGAATTTATACTAATGTTCATAGAGCTCTGATTTTTTAAAAATCTAATACTGTAAACAGCCCAAGTGATAGTACAGCCATGCAATGGAATATTACTCAACAACAACAAAAATAAATGTTGCTAATAGTCATTGCCAATAATGGAACAATATGGAAGAATCTCAGTTTATGTTGAATGAAAGAAGTCAAACAGAAAATATTGTACAATTTCACTTATAAGAAGCTCTAGAACAGGCACAATTATGATAGTGAAGATCAGATCAATGTTTGCTTTAGATAGGACATGAAAAAGATTTCCTAAAAGGAAAAACAGGATCTTCCTAAGGTGATGATAATGGTCTGTATCTTTGCTGAAATGGCGAGTACAGAAACAAACATATTTGTCATTGAGCTTGCACTACAAATTATTGAGCTGTACACTAACCTATGCATTTTATTTCATGATATATTCTATATAGGATATTTCATAATATGTTCTACAAACACCCTAGTGGGACATCAACAGGAAGCTGTATACAAATATGCTTCCACCAACTAGAATAATGTAGCATAGTAGATGAAATTAATTACAGTCTTAAATTATAAATAGATAATAGAGATCATTCAGCACAATCCTATACCAAAATTAGAAGTAATAGCTGCTGCTTGAAAGGTCATAGGGTCATCAATCCTTTAATTTAGCATTCACCATTATGGGAACTCATTTTATCACCATGTGATAATAGCTTTCATCATTGCAAAAGTGCTGATATGATCAAGAAACTTCTATGACATCTTTCCTTTAGTCCTGGTTTTGATCTTTGAATTGTATGATGTGGGATGCATTCCTCCTCATGAGACAATCTTTTAAATGAAAATATGTATTTAACTTATTATGGTTTGTAGTTTCCCACACTGAAGGATAATTAATTCCACTATACAACACATTAATTTTCAAATGTGTAATCCTTTTGGTTATCCTTCAGTTTGTCAATATCCCTCACTGAAAATTGATCTTAAAAATAAACGGACTAGGTAAGGTGTGATCTGAGGAGTAGAGCTCTATTGTTTCTGAACACTACACTTCTAATCACAGTGTCTGCTGATTTGTAAATTTGAGTCGATTAAATCCCTGCCTACCCCAGTATTGTTACAGTTCATTAGCTTTGACCTAAATATTAGAATTACACTTATTCTCTTACATTCTATTACATTTCCAAAACCAATTTTTTTCTACATTATGATTCCAATTTCAAATAAGCTAAATTGAGACAAATATATCTAATATGTCTAAATTCAGATATTAAGAAATCGCATGTTGAATCAGACAGAACTATTCTATCCAGGAGACTTACATAAGACAATAGTTTGGCAGTTGTCCATAAGAAACTTTCTAGATCTATTTTCACTCAGTAAAAATAGCATGCATGATTTATTCTCCTCAAACATTCACTTTTGTTCTTCATAGAACACATTTCAAGCAAATTCTGATTTTAAGCTTTCCGTTGCTGTTACCCCATTTTTTAAATTTGCTAGACATTTTTAGCACTCTTAAAGCACTTGCGTAATAAATTGTTATAGCTCTTTACCTTTAGGAAACATTTGATTGAAAACTGGCAAACAAGTAATTACAAAACTCTGGGATGCAACAAAAAATTACTCCACTATTCTAGGTAGTTTGTCTGTAATAGATGCCCTCTAAATGCAATTTTATTGATTGCTTCCATTTTGTATTTAAAAATAAATTCTAGTAATAATTATAAAAAATTAAATTTCTGCTTGGTAAATTTAATGAATACATCAGATGTTAAATTACTTTGCCTATGAGCACATGACCTCTCATAATTAATTAGATGGCTCAAACTCATTCTTTTTATATTAACTCTAGAGAAGCCTGTGGAGGAGTTATTCTATATTTGGAAAAGGGTTTAAGAGTATTGCTTGTTTTATTACAAAATTGACCTAACATTAGTGTGGTATTAAAAAACTTGATACAAATGAATTCAGAACTAGAGCATACTGACAGATCTTTCACCTGACTTATTTTCTAGATCATTTGAATTAATTAGGGTAAAACATAAGATTTGGATACATTTATTTGTATTTGACTTAATTTTGAACTAATACAAAGACAATCAATCCTGGAATTTTTATTTATACTCAGGCTGTAAAATGGATTGTCTCATTTTTAGGTTACTAAATGCCATTGTGTTGTGAATATGTGGAATTATAACCATCAGGAATGTTTCTTACCTCATTCTTCAAACAGATGACTAGAATTCCAGTTTTACACTAGATCATTATTTTAAATGAAACTCACTTGGGCTAACTGTCACGTAATCAGAAGAGTCACACCATGGTGAATTTAATTAAAGACATAATTATATGTTTTCACTTAATCAGAACAGCAACCTTAATCTTTACCTACAGAAAAGACTCATTTGCCAATTTTACGTGACATATTTTATACAGTTAGTGACTTAAAATATTATTTTATCACATACTGTCATTAATAATGTTTATTGATAAGAGGAATTCAAAAGGCACTAGAGCAATTTAGTGCAAATTTTTTTAAAAGCAAGTGTAGACTCTTCCTATGGTAAGTTTACTTAAAAATTATGCTACTGTGTAATGTTTGGTTGTTGCAAAATATGTCAGTTACTCCAATGCAACAATCACCTTTTGGAAGACAGTATCTGGTCAGAAGTAGCATTTGCTCATGAGTTAACAAGTAGAATAAATACGATGCATACATAATTGTGAGTTTACCACTAAACCTGGTTAAGGTGACAAATTCAACATAAAATATCTCACTACTAAATCGTATAACGTTGTAAACCTGTGTGAAGTATTGTCTGGATCTTTATTATTCTAAATATTCCTGATATTCTGATTAATATAATTGGGAGCCTCTTGCTTTAATCCCTCAGGTTAGAATGGTTACATTCTCTTTATACACAAATGCTGGCCTCTCCTTAATTTTTTCTTCTATTGTTGACTTCATTTTAGAATAGCCACAATTACCAGTAACTGCATTCCTGAATTTTCTGGAATGGCATTTTAACAAAACATTCATGTCCGTGTCACAGGAATCTTGGGGTATTGCTTCACCAGCCAGAAACCTCTGTGGTCAGTGGCACCATTGCTTGAGTTTTGCTCGGCTGTTGGGCTTGTTCTGCCCACTCAGCATGGCACGCTGTGCTCAGCTTGTGCTACTGGCCTGGATCCCATGCCTGCCAAAGGCAAGCCAAGTGCAAAGTGGCAAGGGGTGTGTAAGCAAGCATGGATTCTGATCACTGCACACAGCCAGGCATGCTGGGTGTGGCAGGGTGGGTAGCATCGGACTCTGGCATGGGCACTGGCTAACTGTGAAGTTGCAGCTGGACCAGGTGTCCCCCAAGCAGCTTCCATGACTGGCACTAGGAAATGTAGTGAAGCTTGGAGAAGCCAGGGACCACAAAGTCCCAAAGAGGGTATAGCCCTGGCTTGGGGAGCCAATGTATATAATATATTTATATATAGTTATATAATACATTAATATATATTATACATAATATATTTATATTATATATAATACATTTATATATTATATAAATAATACATTTATATACATGTACACACAAACACACCCACATATGCATTTAAACAAGGTTTTACAAAGCAATACTAAATACAGTGATATCTGACGTTTTCAATCCCATTCAATTTTCTTCTAATATACATTAATTAAAAATTAAGCAACATTGCAAGCTATATGGTTGATTTACTTACCCACAGATAGGTCACACTCTGAAACCTAAGGACTTACTCTTTGAGGACTAACTTATTTGCAGAGGATTTTAAAGGAGGAGATGCTAGCAGAAGAAAACATAATTTCAGCAAAGATAGTGTTTATTATTTTAAAAACTTATATTGTATAAAGTTGGGCCATTCACAAATATTTTACTTTACCTGTCCTTTAAAAAAATGTTAAAATGTTAATAATGCTCTTCTGAATCTACTCTCAAAGTAGACATCGTCATTAATCTTGGTTGGGCCAAACAAAGGTTAATAAAAGTGATATTACACTTCTAGAGAGAATTAAGAAACAGCACACATTGCCACCTTCTCCCTTTACTGTCGTGATGAATTGTGTTCCAGACGGAGCAAGGTCTGCCATATTTAATTCCAGAATGACAGGACACTGCACAGTTCCAGCCAACTCCAAATGAACCAGTAGAATCAATGAGAAAAAAAACTTTTTTGTTACTATAGCATAGTCTGAAATAAAACATTTCTTTGTTCTGTACCATAGTCCAGTTGATTTGACACTCAAAAGTGAGTCATGAACTAACATAAAATAAAGATAGTTGGTATTCGCTTGGTAGTTTGCTGAATAGCAGCAATGATGCTGTTTCAGAGTTTGGAAGAACCATGGTAAGTGCCAATGAAATATTAGGGGACATTTTGACCTGCAGTAACTTGGAAAACAGCATAACCAACATACATAGCCTTACTGGAAGTAGTTAGAAAAGAAAAAGATAGCTCTATTTGGCAAAGTACAATAATAAGTACATGAACACGGGAAATAACTATTTTTGGAACATCAAGGAAAAGAAATAAGGGAATCCAGGAATTTAAGAACTTTCAGGATTGTAAAGGAAACCCGCTTCTCAACCCTAAAGGTTATGTCGAAACTGAGGTCTTTGAGCAATAAAGAGTAATTATTATTATAATTTGAGGCAAGGGTTAAAAGAAAATATTCTGCCTCTCAAACCTATTGTTAAAGAATTCTGAGTGGAATGAGGTATCTCCCAATAAAGATCCAAATAAACACAAGATACCCAATAAAAAATTGACATAAGCACTCACTGTCTAGGCTCAAGATTCTTTAAATTAAGTGAGAAACGCACATTGAGAAACAGACAGAAACAAAGACAAAAAATAATAATAAAGAAAACATTCCCCTGAAAAAATTAAAAGAATAGACATGAAGCAGAATCAACCTTTCAAGTGAGATATTGGTCTGGTGTTATGACCCCCTCCCACGTGATAGTTATCAGTGTCTCCCGATGCAGAAAATTACTGGACATGAGGATCAAAAAAGTGATAGATTTTATTAATCACTATAAAAGTTTTGAGTAATAAGAAATTTTATTGCACAAGTATCTTGAAGACAGTTTGTAATATCAGTAACTTTTGGATGATAAGGTTCCAAAGAACAACTAAGGTATATTAACACATAAAACAATCAGCTCTTGAATTACAATATTAATTATTAAAATAAGGCTGTTTAAAAGATATAGGGGGAACAACTTATGTATGATCATGTCAAATTTTATAAATGAAAATTTTATTACTTATGTTCTTCACCTACAATGTTGTCACAATAGTGACATTTCAGAAATAAGTGTTCAAATTTTAAGTAGTAAAATATGAAATATAATTAATATTGAGTACTGAAAGCTGATTCTCTGTAAATCAGTCTTCTCTGTAAATCAATCAATACCTGCAGCTGTCCAGTAGAGGAATTTTTATTTAGGCATTCAGGTTGACTTAAAATATACCTGCTGGGTTGATAACTAAATCTATTCCACGTTATAAATGGTACCACGTAACAATAAACTGAGTATGATAGCTTTATATTAGTGAGGCATTGGCATAAACCAGCTTTGCAAAAAGAATGTCATCATTAATGGACAGAATAATTAGGCATCTATAAAATATATTATTCGTGTCAAAGTTTACTAATATCCATAAAATTAAACTTTATTTTACTCAATATATTTCACTTTAGTTATTAAAAGTGTATTCTAAAATATGTTTAATTAAATTTATTAAAATTATGCTTTTAAAATTAATTCAAACTTTGAATTAAGATGTAATGGATGTCTTCAGAAAACCTGATCAAGTTTTGAGGTATTACGGCACTGTGTAAAATTATTTTTGATTTTCAAAAAAAATGTGATAATAAATAGCTGTTGCAGTGTCATTTTAAAACTCTTTATCTCTTTTAGGTAACTTCGGCCTGGCTTTAGTTCCAGCATCACAATAAGCCATTAATTATTCTCGGTAACAATAAATCTATGAGTAATAAAAAGGAACACATATTATTTTTTCCTGAATAATTAAATAAGATTTTTAGTTGACAGTACAAATTGCAATAGCTTTTTGTATCCTATTAAGATAATAGTTCAATAAATATCTAAAATGAAATAATTTAATATTGGATACATTTGAAAACTTGGATGTCAGTGAAAATGATCAATAATCTTATTTGATATTTTAGTATCATGTAAGGGACATATTATCTGAAATAAATTAGATGGTTTAATCAGGAGCAAATGTCATATAGAAAGTCTTACTTATTACTTCTTAAGAAAAAATGGTCTACACAGAGGAGGTAAAAGCTACTAAGGCTAATCCTGCGAAACATTGCACAATTAGACCATACTTGTCATGTCAGCCTATGATATAAATATAAAACCCTTACAAAATTTTCTTGCGATGTATGCTAAATATATTTTCAAATTAATCTGGTTGCATGATGTTAGTAATCACTAAAAATGATTTTGGGAAACTAAAAGCAGAAGA
This sequence comes from Gorilla gorilla gorilla, assembly GCF_029281585.2. Classification (NCBI taxonomy): domain Eukaryota; kingdom Metazoa; phylum Chordata; class Mammalia; order Primates; family Hominidae; genus Gorilla; species Gorilla gorilla. The sequence goes on from NC_073246.2 coordinate 26,407,048, forward strand.
ACATAATATGGGATACAAATAATTGCTCTAACAAAGGTAGCTTACAGAAACACATTCAAGACTACCTTCAATAATGACAGTTTGGGAAACCAATTAATTTCAGTCCAGAAAAAAACATAAAGTAAAAACAATTATTTATAAAAATAAAATAAAATTTAAAAATAACAATTTCAACAAATTTGAAAACTCCCAAAGTGATTCATAAAAAACAGCTACTTTTTGAGGTAAGAATGGTAAGTATATGAATTTTTTGACTGAGAATATGGAAGAGGAAATTAAAACTAACTAGGAAATATTTAAAATGAGAGAACTGTAGAAGGACTAAGATAATAAGCATTCTACAAATTCTGGGATGACTGATAAACTACTTTAACTACATAAACATGAAGAAGCCAGAATCCTCGTGAAGACTTAAAGCCTGGGAGACTTGAAAACTTGTTGTGCCTGTGAGAGCATTCTTTAATCCACATACATCTGAAATGGCAGAAAGCCTAATTGGCTTGAAGAGTCTAAGCACAGCCTTTGGAAATCATTTTCTGGCCTTTAAACCACACAAGTGCAGGATATATCTCTATGGAGACATTGACCAACAATTGTACACAGTAGGGGATGCAGGTTTGAAAATTTGAGTCTGGGCATTTTAACTGCATTGAAGAATTAAAATCCATTTACCTTCAAACAACAACACAAAATGTATAGTCACTAAAATGTATTTTCAAAACGTCCAGTCTTCAAAAAAAGAATTACTGACTATGCAAAACAATAAGAAAATGTGATTCTTGTTCTGAAAAAAGCATTCAACATAAAATGACTTCAGTGAGACTGAGATATCAGACTTAGCAAACAAATGCTTCATCAATTTCCTAAATATATTAATTAACAGAATTAAAATAATATACGCTTAAAATAATTGAACAGGTAGAAAATCTCAATGAAATCAAATAAAATTAATCTTAAAGAAAATTTGAAGTAAAAAATATGATAATGTCATATTTATTAGAGAGATCTAATTCAAATTCAAGATGCAGATGAAGGAATATGTATATGAGAAATATAAGACCACTAGATGCACAATAGGGTCTTAATAAATGTATTTATTGCAAGCATGAATGAATAAATAAAGGCCTAAGGAATTTTATGGAAGTAGTTATAGACTGAGTAAGCACACTATTTTACTTAGATTCTATATCATCGTATGTATATTCATGGAGCTGAGACTGTAACTAATGGTACTCAAGCCACCACCAAGCCCTACTTACTTCGTCAGTTGCATAGAGAAGAAACCAGCCCTAATGTCTATCCATTTCTCTCCTCAAGGCAACTACTATCATCAATTTCATAGTTATGTTTCAACATAATTCAATGTATATGCCTTCATCTAAGGTTATTTTCTTTAGCTTTGTTGTAGTATAATTTACATACAAGAAAATCCACTCATGTTATGTATCCAGTTGGATGAGTTTTGGTAAAACTATAAGAAATGTAACCACTACCACTATATAGCTTTAGAAAACTTTCTGTCTCCCCCAGATGTTCTTTCATGTTGTTTTGCTTTCAATTTGTCCTCTGATCCTTGGCCACTGGCAATGACTAGATTTCTGACACTATAGTTATTTATGCCTCTTAAACAATTTCATATAAATGGAATCATACCGTATGTCCTTTTTGAGGCTTGTTTCTTTTACTTATCGTTAGTTTATTTTTAGAGGTTTCAAGGTTGCTGTATCAGTATCTTGCTTATTTTTTATTTGCCAGGCAGTATTTCATTGCATGCAAACACCAAGGTTTGCCTATCCATTTATCATTTTGACATTTTAGCTTATTCCTTTTGGGACTCTCATGAATAAAGTTTCTATGAGTATTAATTTACAAGTGTGTGTGGACATACAATTTTATTTCTCTTGAGTGTACACATAGAGTAGAAATACTTAGTCATTCGGTAATTGACGGTTTAAATTAAAATCAAAACAAAACAAAAATGACTGCACCATTTTGCATGTGAAAAAAATAACATTTGCATTTTGACAAGTGGAATATGGAAGCTTAAAAGAAAGACACCCAACTTTCTAAGGTAGGTTCTGACAGTTTATTGGATTAGTTAAGCTGGGCAACTGGAGCTGATGAGGTCTGGGCATGACTAAGTTATCATCGCAGGTTTGCATCATTCTGCTATTTGCAGTACGTTGATAGTGGCTTCAGTTAAACGATGCATGAATCAAAGTTAACAAAGTTGTCCCATTACACGTCAGTCAAATTAGCTGATGAAATGGTGTATTCATGAGAAAACTTTCCAGAAGCCAAAACAGTGGGGAAATAAGGGGAAAATTTTGGAGAGGGAGTGGAAATTTTCCAAGGGTCTCTCGCACTACTGCCTGTTTTCTGAGCAAGGGACATTAACAACTTTATTCCAGATTGTCTTTTTAAGAATATTTTGTATATCAAACACTTTTCAGAGATGTAAGTAAAATTTTCCTTACTCGTGTCTTTCAGGAGGGCAGATTTGTTTCCTGACCAGGATTATAAAGATGATACTCCTGTTCAGGGAAAAATTTGAGCCGGTTTTCAGCAACACACTTATAAGGCATGGGCTTCCGAAGCTAAGGTTCCTCAGCTGTGACATAAATTCATTGTGTTTTCAGTATCATCCTGTACTACTTCACATCAGCCTCATGGTCCTCAGGGAAAGGGGAGTAGTTGCAAATGTATGCTACCTACTGTGCTGTGAGGAAAAAAAAAAATACCTTTGGCTCTAAACCAGGAGGCTGTGTCTTCTGCCAGCATCTATAAAGCTGTGACACACTAACTCACAAGCTTACAGATAGAGTAAGTTTTCAGACCCTTCACTGATCTTGACATATTGATATCCCTAAACATACCTTCCAATGTAGAGAGATAGATGCTAACATGCAATCAATACTGGTATGTAAAGTAAGAGATGCACTTATGAAAAAGAATAATGCAATATAAAGAGGACAGAGAAACGGTGGTGGATGCTGTTTTATCTAAGGTGTTTCAACACTGAAACAGACTTAAAGGAAGTGAGAACATGAGCTATGAGAATGATACAAACAGATGGCTGCATTTTTTTGTGTAAACCCTCAAATTACTTCAGTTGTAAATATTTTATAGTTCGCGTTTTTAAATCATTTCCATGTATTAGCATTCTCAAAGAAAAATCCTAAAATTAAACTTAGTGAAATAAAATAAAACAGGAAATGTGATAAAAGTGAAAATGAACGAACGTAAATCTCCTGCAAAGAATCTCTGATCCTTGGAGCTCACAAACTTTAGCTTTCAGTGTACTTTCCTCTTTAGTCCATATACCAAGCAATGGCTGAGCACCTTCTGTATCCTTGAGGTATCTTAATACTTTTATGAGAGTCTGGGGTCTGTCAACTTCTCCTTTTTCTTTTTTGTAATTCCTATATTAAATTCAGTAAGGGAGTCAGAAACTCATGATATATGCCATCATATTTCTGTTTCTCTTTTGATATTGAGAATGATTTCTATTTTTTTATATTTATTCTCTGTAAATACCCTCAAATTATTTGAGGACGATCACAGAATGGTGACATGAAACAATGACCTGTCAAATATCTATGTTAAAATTAGACTTCTTAAGTATTTTGATTTAATGTGGCCTTACATTTTCTTTATTATGAAAAGTTTATTTATCATTTAACAAATGAAACATATGAGGTTATGCATACAGCCAACATCACACTTACATATATGCACCCACACATAAACTTTCCTCATTCAGAAGAACGATCGGGTCAAACTGAAATATCTGTAATATTATTGTAAACTAGGAAAGTAACACTTGGTTCATTCCGATAAGATAATGAATAAACATAATGCTATAGTTTTCCAACTTGTCGCCAATCCTATAATATTCATCCACCTTGTGACGCAACTGTTGGGAAGTGTTACCATGTTCAAAGGTTGTCATATATATTATAAATATATATATTCAAATATAAAAATGTGTATAAGTATACATATATATTTAAAAATAAATACACATATAAATATTACTATAAATACATACTCTGAATACTATATTTGTAATTGTAAAAGCATGTTGCTGTCAACAACAAATAAAGATAGATACCTAATTCTAAGTCAGCTATTGGGTGGCTATTAAATCCCTAAGAGAGGGTCTGATTCCAGATATCTCTGTAACTGGGTCCTCTTTGTGGTCATTAACTGAAAGAGAATAGTAAATGGCATAGTATTCTACAGAAACACAAAGATAAAGTAAAATGCATGAGCCATAATACATAGGAAAGAATAGCTTTAGTTTGTTGGAGCCTAAGAAGAAATAGCTACAAAGGAGAAATACTGGAAGGGAGAAAGTTGAATTTGTGTCTTTTGTGAAGAGAGCAAGATGCAGTTTGTGTTATATCCTGAAGGTTATTCTAGTTTCTGCGTGATAACTTATTCTGTGTGATATAAGAATGCAGGGTTTTTGTTAATGTTTTATAGTCTTTTTATTGCTCTTCCTGTGTGGTTTAAATAAAGTCATAATTACTGAAGTAAAGCTGAACATTTTAGAATTTTGTCTGACAATCAGAAAAGCCTAGCAAACGTTGCCTAGCAAGGATAAGGTTGTATAAGTTTGGAAAAACAGGGAAATTTCAGATTATATTTCAAAAGTAAACATGTATCTGTGAGCATGTAGTAAATCATACTGAAACAAATACTTTTTATTCAAAATCCCAAGCCTGTAATTCATTAAACATTGTCTAATTCTACAAAGACACAGATAGTCATATATTGGAAATAAAGAAACAGCAATGGTGGTGTATAACTTATTAATCAAATATAAAATCTGAGAAAGTAACCAAACTCTGTGTATATGAGTTTGTATGTATACATCTATTCCGGAAGCAGGGTGCTTTCATGACCTTAGCACAGTGCTGGGTGTAAGACGACAAGGTGACAGTGAGAGAGGAAAGTAACGTAATCTTTATAATTGTTAGCAATGCTAATTTTTGTGATAGAGAATAAACGAAGATTCTTTTTTGAGTCAGAATCTTGCTCTGCCACCCAGGCTGGCATGCAATGGTGTGATCTTGGCTCACTGCAACCTCTGCCTCCCGGGTTCAAGCGATTCTGCTGCCTCAGCCTCCAGAGTAGCTGGGATTACAGGTGTCCGCCACTATGCTCAGCTAATTTTTGTGTTTTTAGTAGAGACGGGGTTTCACCGTCTCAGCCTGGCTGATCTCGAACTCCTGGCCTCAGGTGATCCGCCAACCTTGGCCTCCCAAGGTGCTGGGATTACAGGCATAAGCCATCGAGCCCCGCCAAATGAAGAGTCTTATGACTACAGATGATATGATTTGTCTCTGTGTTCTCACAGAAATCTCGTCTTGAATTGTAATCCCCATGTGTTGAGGGAGGGAGGTGATTGGAATATGGGGCAATTTCTCCCATGCTGTTCTCATGATAGTGAGTGAGTTCTCACAAGGTCTGATGGTTTTATAAGGGGCTCTTCCCCCTTCGCTCTTCACACACTCTCACACCTCCTGCTAGGTAAGATGTGCCTACTTCCTCTTCTGCCATGATTGTAAGTTTCCTGAGGCCTCCCAGCCATATGGAACTGAGTCAATTAAACCTCTATTATTTATAGTTACCCAGTCTCAGATAGTATCTTTATAGCAGTATGAGAATAAACTAATATAGGCAATTGGCACTGCAGAGAGTGGGGTGCTGCTATAAAGATACCAAAAAATGTGGAAGTGACTTTGGAACTGGGTAACAGGGAGAGATTGAACCGTTTGGAAGGCACAGAGGACATAGGGAGATGTGGGAAAGTTTGAAACTTCCTAGCGATGTCTTGAATGGTTTTGACCAAAATGTTGATATTAATATGGACAATGAAGTCCAGGCTGAGGTGATCTCAGATGGAGAAGATGAACTTGTTGGTAACTGGAGTAAAGGTCACTTTTGCTGTGCTTTAGCAAAGAGGCTCTTGGCATTTTGCCCCTGCCCTAGAGATCTGTGTAACACTGAACTTGAGAGAGATGATTTGAAGTTGGAACTTATGTTTAAAAGGGAAGCAAACTTCAAAAGTTTGGAAAATTTGCAGCCTGATGATGTGAAAGAATAAGAGCTCCAACTTTCCCTGCAGTAGGATGTCCCAAGGTGTTCCAGGATTAAAGCATCAGCAAAGTGTTTTTGTCTCTTAATCAAGCTATACCTTTCACCTTAGTGTTTGACAATACTAAACAGATACTTTTGTTCTACCTGTATAGGTTTTTTTGTCTTCATTTTTAAACTGATTTAGAATTCTTGTAAGGTGAAAGAATGCTAGTTATGCTCCCCAGATTTCTTGTAATTATCTACTCTTCCACTAGCCCTGAAAGTAGGAAGTACATACTTGTATGTATATCACATATAAGTTGAGTGTGGTTACTGATCAAATAGCTCCCACATCAGTGTGATTCTAAATGTTAAAACCTTTTTAAATCAACTCATAGCCCTACAGCTTTCCATATGTATTGTTATTAAGCTTTACCACTCTTTTGATGTAATTATTTGTACACATACTTGTCACCCAGTTGTCTTCCCCTTTAAGACAGATAACTAATAAAAATACTGGTTCTCTCACTCATGTTTTCATTAGTAAAGTAACTGACACATAACCATGACATAAAACACCACCACCACCACCAAACATTTGATGAACCAATTACCAGGATACACAAAGAAAGTAGAAACTGAGTTATGTTTATGAAGAAAAGTGGTCATAGGCACCATCAAATGCATATGGGAGCATGACCATAAATCTGATGTAATACTAATGGCACAGGCATAGCTACAAATATTCCTGAAAGAGACTGGCCTTTGGGTGAAATAGGAAGAGCATGCCAAGCTAAACAGTAAAACTCAGGGAGCGATAACACTTAAAAGTGGAGTCAATTTGGCATTCCAAATATTAAGATTCTAATTTTGTAGGCATCCTTTACCCTAATGAAATCTCCCACCTAAACTTTCTTTTTCATTTATTATTGTTGTCGTTGAGAGTTTGAATATGAGGTTCAGACTTATATCATTTATTGTTTGCATGTAGACGTCTTTTTATAGGTTTTTATTCTATCTAGCATAACTTTATCTCAAGTGCAATATTATAAAACACACTACTGTTTACAACCTATAACCTTGGTCTTCTCTAATTGATAGAGGCACAAGGACCTTCAGAGCCCATTTTGCCTTCACTCAGAGGCCCTTACAGATCTATTAAGAATTCTAAGGCACAATATGAAAAAAAGAACCCCCTGGTGTATTTCAGGGAATGTCGAAAAAAAATCTCTTATATTCAACCCACAGCCTGTTTTATGTTTTATTTATTGCTAAGAAGTCTCTTTCCATATGTCTAGACGTTGAATATTTTTTAAAGTTCCACATCAACACTGCATGGTATCTAAGATTAGTATACCATGTTCTGATTGCTGAGGCATTAAACTGTTTTCAATTCTAGAAAAGTGGAGGTATACTGTTATTTTCATTAGCTTTCTCCATGGTGCTATTTGGATTATATTTAAATTTTTCCCAGTTGGCTTGATGACAGCAGAAATGCCAAGATTTTGAACAAAAATAACTAGTCTGACAGTTTCATATTCAACTTACGAAGCAATTGATGATTTGGCTGGACGTGATGGCTCACGCCTGTAATCCCAGCACTTTGGGAGGCTGAGCCAGGCAGATCACGAGGTCAGGAGATCGAGACCATCCTGGCTAACACGGTGAAACCCTGTCTCTACTTAAAATACAAAAAATTAGCCGGGCGTGGTGGTGGGCACCTGTAGTCCCAGCTACTCGGAGGCTGAGGTAGGAGAATGGCGCAAACCCGGGACGTGGAGCTTGCAGAGAGCCGAGATCGCACCACTGCACTCCAGCCCAGGCGCCAGAGCGAGACTCCATCTCAAAAAATAAATAAATAAATAATATTTTTCATCCAACAATACATATTTACAAGATTTTTATGTTTGTACTTGGAAAATGTGTCTTCTAATCCAGAAGGCCTATTGAATGTGTGAGTATTGTGTTTTACATGCAGATCACAAAGTATAAACGAATAGCTGATTTACACTTAGGCTGATGTTAATATTACCATTATGCCATTTAAAATCAAAGCTAGCATAATTCATGAGAAATCATACATTAAGTTAACAACAGTCTGGAAACAATGGATTCACCTTTTAACAAGGTACACATTTAAATATAGTTTTAAAAATTTGATTGGTACACTGTAAAAACACAGTAACATATAAAGAAATAGAGAAATGGGTAAAAAGCTCATAAACTACAAAAGTGCTGATGATAGAAAACTTAATTAAAAATTCAAAATGTAGACGAAAATATAAAATTAAATTAAAAGCTCTTCTCAGCCCTTACTCCAAATTTTTCTTCCCCAAATTAATCATAGTTACTAGTGGGCTTTTTATTCTAGGAGAAAATATTTTATCTGTCTACCAACATGTATACATGTCTGAAGGATATTTAATTTTTGATTACAAAAATGGATTATATTTATCAGGGCTCTGTTAAAAAAGCAAAATATCATCAAGTGTTGCTTAGTCAGTACCCAGTAAGAGTCTTCATATGAGCTTTCACATGTATGTGCTTCCACAGTATATTTGGGGTTTTTCAACCCTTTAATTAAGAAAAAAGGGCCAGGCTCGGTCACTTACACCTGTAATCCCAGCACTTTGGGAGGCTGAGGCAGGAGGATCATTTGAGGTCAGGAGTTTGAGACCAGCCTGCGCAACATGGTGAAACCCCATCTCTACTAAAAATACAAAAAATTAGCCGTGTGTGGTGGTGGGCACTTGTAATCCCAGGAGAATCGCTTGAACCTGGAAGATGAAGGTTGCAGTGAGTTGAGATCATGCCACTGCACCCCAGCCTGGGTGACAGAAAAAGACTCCATCTCAGAAAAAACCCAAAAAACAACAAAAAAAATTGTAGAAACAAAGGAACTTGAGTAACCTGCTCACAGTCACAAAATCAGGGTATGTTAGCATTCATATTGTCAATTTCAACAAATGGTGCTGGGACATTTGATTATCTGCACGCAGAAAGATGAACTTAAACCCTTACTTGTCTCATACAACACACAGAAACTAACCCAAAATGGGTGATATATTTAAATGTGAGAGCTTATATTAAAAATTTTAGGAGAAAATGTGGAAAGACATCTTTCAGATTTGGGTTAGGTAATAGTTTCTTAAATTTGATACTGAGAACATGGTCTGTTAAACAAACAAAACATAATTTGGACTTTATCAAAATTCAAAACTTTTCCATCTCAAAAGACAGTATTAAGAAAATAAAACTATAAGCAAGAGGCTAGGAGACTATGTTTGTGAAGTACAAAGATACATATATCTGACAAAGGATTGTTATCTAGCATATACAATAAACTCTTGAAACTCCATGAGAAAATAACCAACCTAATTTTAGAATGGACAAATATAAAAGTAGACATTTTATTAACTAAGGTATATAAATTACTAATAAGAGATTTATATTACCAGTAAAAGCATCTTTAGTCATCAAGGAAATGTAAATTTCAAACATAGATACCATTTCATACATAATATTAGGTTGGGGCAAAAGTGATTGCGGTTTTTGCCATTGCTTCCAATGGTAAAAACCGCAATCACTTTTGCACCAAACTAATAGTGTGTCTAGTTAAAAAAAAAAAGGACAGAAATCAGAAATAACAAATAGTGGTGAGGATGTGAAAAATAAGGACCTTTAATATGTTGCTGGTGGAAATGAAAACTATGGGAATTTTGGAAAAAAGTCTCTTGAATGACAAACTAGTAGGTAGGGGCTGAAACTACATTTTATGGACAACGTGTGGAAAAAAAATGCGACCATCAAAAAATGTGACTTACATGTAAATTCATGGTGCATTTTGCTAAAAATGATGGTATAAATATTTGAAACATTGTTTATTTTATTGATCTAACAAATGTTCATAGACAAATTTTAGAACAAAATGTAATTTGTAAATGAGAACTCTGAGAATTAACAGATTTACTACTTCAAAGAACAATGTTTTCTGTGATTCAGATCCATTCTCCCAAAAAGTCCAAAGTTGAAAACCAATATAAATGAAAATATATAATTTACTAAACAATAATTTAGCCAAATATTTACATTTATTGTAATGAATAGAAGGAAAATAAAGTATCATTAGAAAACAATCAGAAATAACTCTATGAGAACTGTCTTGAAAGTTTTGTTGTGCAATGGATATAGAAATAGTGTAACATAACCCTCAAAATGAGGATATCAATTTCAGACAGCCCTTCTTCAGAGGCTTCACATATACTTTCTTTGAATTTTGCTTTAATTACCTTAAAATATGCATTGGGGAACTTTCCATGTATCACATGCTGGTGTATTTCATTCATTTTTAATGGCTACAAATTATTTCATCTTGTGCATGAATCACCACATATTAAAACAGTTTCCTATTAATGAATATAAATGTCATTTCCTACTATTTTATTTCAAATGTAACCAGTAGTAAATACATTGTACCTATAGCCTAACATTTTCTTAAGTCCTCCTGAAGAGTAAAGTCCTAAGGTTGGAATTTGTGAAAGAAATGTAACATGTGCATAACCTTTTAAATTAACACTTTCACATTTTCCTCCAAAAATTTTTAACAATTATGTTATCAGCTATGTCTTTTATTAGTTATTTCATATTCCTGTAAATAGCATAGGATTTATACTTACCCACTCTGTTGTCAATGGGAGAGCTAGTCTCTCTTGTGGGGTCTTTAAGATAATCACTTCAGTGTAACTGCAGAAATTACACTCCGAGAGGCATATGAAATTGAAGGATTTATTATACTCACAGGTCCTAGGGAGGGAGGCACGGCAAGTCCAGAGGGCCACACAAAGTCACGGCAAGCAGAGAGAAAATGGAATAAGGACCCCTGGGCTAGTTCCTTTATTGAGGCTAATAGCAGGGGTAGTTTGTGGCACATGGGGGGCACTCTATCTGAGTAATTTGAATGTAGCTGGGTCAACATGAAAGGAGGAACTGATAAAATGGGGAAGTCATCATGAGGCTTGGCACTTGAAGACACATGTTGGAGACGGGTACCCGGAAATGGGCAATAAGTGTGTAATAGTTCAAAGCAAGAATGGCAGGTGCTGGCACTCAGGAAGCCATCGAGGCAACAAATAACAACTTCACATTACACCTACCTCTCCGCCAATATTGCAAAAAGCTTGTAATGCAAACTGTGAACATTGTTTTCCAAGCTGTTGCTTGAAAAATGTCATTTTTAAAATTTTACTGTTCTATAATTTTGAATATGATATCTCTTCTTATTTATTTCGTTTCATGTCTTTTCTGCAATTTTCTAGTGTTAATCATTTTCAGTTTATCAACTTTTCCAGTCTTGTGTATTTAATGCACAGGACCAATTTTTAAATATTTGATGAATTCAAGTGTGACTAATGAATACTAAAATATACTATTGTATTGGCATCATTACTTGGTCTAATAGGCTAGTATTTGAATCTACTGGTGAATTATAACCTCACAATCTAAGACTGTGTGGTAAATTTTTGCTGAATCCTATTTACTGTTAAATGAAGCTTTTGGACAAACTCTAAGCTCTGTGTTCTTGTAAACCTGTTGTCACGATAAATAAAAAATATTAATCTTAACATTATTTGCTGATATAACAGCTAGCTTGCATTCTGAGTGAGATAAGAGAATCAATAAGTAAAAGAATTTGAAAAAATTGTATGTGCCATGTGAAGTCATGGATGGATTTAGGGCAAAGAGTAGCAACTAAGACAGAAATAACTGGGCTTCAAGGGATCTCAAATTAAGTCAAAGAGAATATTAAGAGGCTTTTTGAGAAAGACATCAGATGTTTGTAGTACAAGGGAGGAAGCTAGCAATCTTTGATTTTCCTCCAGTTTTGCTGTTGATTCATTTATTATTTAAAATCTATTCCTCTTAGCATTCTGTCTTCAGGTTCCTCTGACCAGGAAAGGAGAAGGAAGTGTGGTTTGGGGGCCTAGAAAATCAACCTTTGTTCTCCCCTTTACCTATCAAGGTGACTTATAGAAGCTTAGGACAATGTAACATGAGTTTAAATCCAAATTATTCAACTACATAATATTAAAATCAGATATTTTGATTTTAACCATCTGTAATTTGTTAGATCCAATGACAGTTTAGCTATCTCTAAAAACTGGATATTTTTTAGCTTTCATTTTAAGTTTAGAGGGTTACATGTGCAGATTAATTACTTGGATAAATTGTCTGTCCCTGGAGGTTGATGTACAAATGATCCCATCACCCAGGTAGTGAGCATAGTACCTGATAGGTAGTTCTTCTACCCTCCCACTTCTCCAACCCTCCTCCTTCAAGTAGACCCCATGTCTATTGTTCCTATCTTCATATCCATGTGTACTCGGTGTTTAGCTCCAACTTACAAGTGAGAACACACAGTATTTGGTTTTCTGTTTGTGTATTCATTTGCTTAGGATAGTGGCCTCCAGCTCTATTCATGTTGCTGAAAAGGACATGATTTCTTTTCTTTTAAATGGATGCATAGTATTCCATGGTGAATATGTACCACATTTTCTTCATCCGGTCCACCATTGATGGGCATCTAGGTTGATTCCAGTCTTTGTTGTTGCAAATAGTGCTGCTATGAACATAGAAGTGCATGTGTCTTTTTGGTGGAATAACTTATATTCCTTTGGGTAGATACTTAGTAATGAGATAGCTGGGTCAATTCTGTTTTAAGTTCTTTGAGAAATCTCCAAACTACTTTCCAAAGTTGCTGAACTTTCCGGTCAGTTAACAACTGTTTTTTGTTGTTTTTTTTTTACTTTTTAATAATAGCCATTCTGATTGGTGTGAGATGGATTTAAAAATCAGCTTGTTAAGCAATCATGCATAACACATTAAAGGAACATTTTATCTTTTAAATTCAAATGTGAAATTATTATTTTATTCAATATCTGGATTAACCAGAAAATCTAAACATCAACTAATGTCAGCTTTCACAATAACATTTCTGTCATGATATTTTGGGAAATGTTTGGTTTCATTTGTTTCAGGCAAATGATGACTTTATAAGGTAGTTATATGAGGTAGCTATACTAAATGATAACTCACAGAAATCACCTTGAAGGTTAACGCTTCCAATTATATCACTGCCTTTGAATATATCATTTAATAACTGTTTTATGCATTATTAGTATTTATGCTTTTAGGTGGCATCAAATTCTATTTATATAATGACAGATGATTAAGAAAATGAATGTAAAGATTGCATGTGTCAGGTGTAACTATTTCAAATATATATATATATTTTTATAAAATGCAAACATTAAATTTCATCTTAAAGAAGTTTATTTGCTTTGGATATTTATATAAAATACTCCTTTAAAAGGAATGGAATAAATATTTTCAAATAAGTGTGTTGCTCCAGGATTGTTTCTAGATAACCTGCTGTAACCTAATGTAAGTAGCTGAAGAATGCTTAATTTCTAAGTTTCAGAACTTACAACAAGTTTCAAGACTAAATATTTTTGCAGCACTCAAATGAAAGAACAAAAATTAAATGTGCACCCTCTAACTATAGAAAGTGATATCTTATAATGATGTTGTACTTTTTTAGTTATATATTTTTAATAAATGACTGTTCTTCATTAACTTGGAAACATAATTTATGACATTACAGAAGGCTGAAAACAGTGACTATCTTTGCAAAGTATGAAGGATAGTGCTAATTGTATAATCAACAGATGAATTAATAATAAGTCTAATGATGCATTTCTATCGTTAAATAGAAATTAACTGCTTATAATTGACAATGCTTTTGAAAAATGCTATGTTGCGTAGCTTTGTTTTTACCTGATTTTAGAATCTAAACTTGTAATAAAAACAAAAACTATAAAGATTCAGGGTCCTGGAGCTAAGTCTCCACCATGTTTTCAGTCTTTTTCTAAATGAGTTAGCTATTTATCCAGTCAGGCTTGTTCTTAAGCCTGCCTTGGCTAAACCACACAGGGTTGAACTAATACCTGGCAAGGTGTAAAGGTTTGGATTATGCCAAATGTGGAGACAGAGACACCAGGTCTTAAGTTTACAGGCAAATTGGGCCTTCCATAGACCACTGTCTAGAAAAACACACCACGCAACCTCCCTCCACACTTAAAACGTACTTTACTTAATTTAACGTACTTTGCCACCTCATCAGTCTGAGTGGCCCCTTGGAATTTAAAGATGTGCCACCTGTTATCCAGACTTTGCATTTACTTAAGTTATTTGCATTTCTGATCACTCTGTTCAATCTATTTTAAAATTATCTTTCTCTTGAGCAGAATAGGTACTCATGCCCATGCTAACCCTGGCTGTACATTCTTAATGTAGGACTTCAAGGAATATTTTTTTCAGTGCATATGCATGTGTGTATTTGGATATAATCATATGTATGCATGAAGTTTATTTAAAATACGAATATACTATAGAAACGACCTTTAATATTTGAGTATGTATGTGTGTGCATATGGATGTGTATGCGTGTGCATATGGATGTGTATGTGTGTGCATATGGATGTGTATGTTTCTTATATAAATTATTAGAGGTGTGCTTTATTGATGATTTCGTACTTTCATAACTAATAAAGAATAAATGCTTTAAAATGCATGCAAGAAAAATGATATACATATGCACCATTTCATAGCTTAGAACAATATTAAGAAACATTACATTTGGATGCTAATATATATTGTTAAATCAAACTAGTTCGCTCCGTAATCTCTTTCATCTTACTTAAATGGCTCCATTTACTTTAAATAAGGAATGAAGAAGCCTGCTATTTATGCAGACTGTTCAATCTATGAAGTATTGGGAAAAAATTATTCTCAATAGTCTAAATAAGATCACAAAATCAGATGCACTATATGCCTTATTTTTTATAATGATCTTAAATGGAACAGATGGCAGTTTATTTCTACTGAATTATGTTTGACACATAAAACCATTTAATTTTTATACCAATCGTCTTCTTTAAGGTAGAAAATGTTAAATTATTGATATAATTTTTCTAGTTTTATTTCTTTCAATTATCCCTTTACAATTATCATAAATTCGACATTTGAAATATAAAGCATTATATTTTGTAATAAGAAAAGTCTGTTATGCTCAAGTATTTTCTATTAAATTTTTATATGCAAAACTCAATTACATTAGCCATTATTTTACTTAGAATAAACATTAGAACAGGTTGGATTCCTTCAGCTAATCACAGTGACTGATAATAGAAGATTGCCCATGTTAATTTACTTATACAAACATTAGACTGAGAATATACTCTATAAAATGTCTTCTTTAAAATATGTAATCCACTTTCCCAAAGCTATACTTTATATTACTTATGCATACAGTCTACTATTACTTTACATATTTAAAAACACAATTGCCAAGAAAAAGTGCTGTCAAATGTAATCAATATGTCAATTTAAATGCATTGAAGTGTTGAGTAAGTTGAGTTAAAGTATTCTGAAAGAAGGATCCAAGCAGGGTCAGTGATCTATAGAAAATATGCAGACTGGAAGAATTTCCTTTGAAAACTGGCACAAGACAAGGATGCCCTCTCTTACCACTCCTATTCAACATAGTGTCGGAAGTTCTGGCCAGGGAAATCAGGCAAGAGAAAGAAATAAAAGTATTCAATTAGGAAAAGAGGAAGTCAAATTGTCCCTATTTGCAGATGATGTGACTGTATATTTAGAAAACCCCATCGTCTCAGCCCAAAATCTCCTTAAGCTGATAAGCAACTTCAGCGAAGTCTCAGGATACAAAATCAATGTGCAAAAATCACAAGCATTCTAATGCACCAATAACAGGCAAACAGAGAGCCCAATCATGAGTGAACTCCCATTCACAATTGCTACAAAGAGAATAAAATACCTAGGACTCCAACTTACAAGGGATGTGAAGGACCTCTTCAAGGAGAACTACAAGCCGCTGCTCAACGAAATAAAAGAGGACACAAACAAATGGAAGAACATTCCATGCTCATGGATAGGAAGAATCAATATCGTGAAAATGGCCATACTGCCCAAGGTAATTTATAGATTCAATGCCATCCCCATCAAGCTACCAATGACTTTCTTCACAGAATTGGAGAAAACTACTTTAAAATTCATATGGAAACAAAAAACAGCCCACATTGCCAAGATAATCCTAAGCAAAAAGAACAAAGCTAGAGGTATCATGCCACCTGACTTCAAACTATACTACAAAGCTACAGTAACCAAAACAGCATGGTACTGGTACCAAAACAGAGATATAGACCAATGGAACAGAACAGAGGTCTCAGAAACAACACCACACATCCACAACCATCTGATCTTTGACAATCCTGATGAAAACAAGAAATCGGGAAAGGATTCCCTATTTAATAAATGGTGCTGGAAAAACTGGCTAGCCATATGTAGAAAGCTGAAACTGGATCCCTTCCTTACACCTTATACAAAAATTAATTCAAGATGAATTAAAGACTTAAATATTAGACCTAAAACCATAAAAACCCTAGAAGAAAACCTAGGCAATACCATTCAGGACATACGCATAGGCAAGGACTTCATGACTAAAACACCAAAAGCAGTGGCAACAAAAGCCAAAATTGACAAATGGGATCTAAGTAAACTAAAGAGCTTCTGCACAGCAAAAGAAACTACCTTCAGAGTGAACAAGCAACCTACAGAATGAGAGAAAATTTTTGCAATCTACCCATCTGACAAAGAGCTAATATCCAGAATCTACAAAGATCTTAAACAAATTTACAAGAAAAAATCAAACAACCCCATCAAAAAGTGGGCAAAGGATATGAACAGACCCTTTTCAAAAGAGGACATTTATGCAGCCAACAGACACATGAAAATATGCTCATCGTCACTGGCCATCAGAGAAATGCAAATCAAAGCCACAATGAGATACTATCTCACACCAGTTAGACTGGCGATCATTAAAAAGTCAGGAAACAACAAAGTGCTGGGGAGGATGTGGAGAAATAGGAACACTTTTACACTGTTGGTGGGACTGTAAACTAGTGCAACCATTGTTGAAGGCAGTGTGGTGATTCCTCAAGGATCTAGAACTAGAAATACCATTTGACCCAGCAATCCCATTACTGGGTATATACCCAAAGGATTATAAATCATGCTACTATAAAGACATATGCACACGTATGCTTATTGTGACACCATTCACAATAGCAAAGACTTGGAACCAACTCAAATGTCCATCAATGATAGACTGGATTAAGAAAATGTGGCACATATACACCATGGAATACTATGCAGCCATAAAAAAGGATGAGTTCATGTCCTTTGTAGGGACATGGATGAAGCTGGAAACCATCATTCTGAGCAAACTATCACAAGGACAAAAAACCAAACACCACATATTCTCACTCATAGGTGGGAATCGAACAATGAGAACACTTGGACACAGGGTGGGGAACATCACAGCCCGGGGCCTGTCATGGGATGAGGAGATGGGGGAGGGATAGCATTAGGAGAAATATGTAATGTAAATGACAAGTTAATGGGTGCAGCAAACCAACACGGCACATGTATACATACATAATAAAACCCACACGTTGTGCACATGTACCCTAGGACTTAAAGTGTAATTTAAAAAAAAAAGAAAATATGCAAAATGAGAGTCACTCTTCTTATCCTCAGACCTTGTTTTTGTTATACTCATCAGATCAAAGTTGGATACATCTTTAAAATTAGGAGGAACTCCAAGTCTTTACTACCTTGACTGAGGAATGGAATATTCTCTTTCTGATTTCATGAAAATATATTCAACATTCATTTGCTTTAGATTACATCCATTGCTACCATCTCTATTTCAGCCTCTTTCACCACCTTCACTGGTATTACTGCAAAAGCCTCCTAAGTTTCTCCATGTCTTCATGTGCTCTCTGATACAGAAAGATCCTTTCAAAGTGAAGATATGATCATGTCAATACCCAGCTCATCATCCAAAAGCAGTCCTGCATTTTACTCAGAGATAAGACAAAGTCCTTACACAGTTTCACTCTGATTTGTCCTCCGCTCACTTTCTCAGTGAGCGCATCTCTGTATTGCTTTTCCCTTCACACCACACTACAGCCACATGAGTCCTTTCCAGATATCAGTGAACCAAGCAGCATCTGGCATTGTAGCATTTGCACTGGTTCTTCCCAGTACTCACTCACATCTCCTTGAAATCTGCTCAAATGTCACCTTCACAATGAGGTCTCTTTCTTGGATGTCCAATGATAATCATTAAGTTTCTCTTTCTAATTAGCCCTCCCATTTCCTTGAGCCATCTCCATGTTTTCATTGTATGAATAACATTTAATACCTGATATATTAGATAACATACTTCTCATATTTATTGTTTATTTTGTGCTGCTATAATTTAAGCACTATCATTGAAAAGACCCTTCTCTTTCTTATTTGTTGATGTTTTAATCTCCTAAGGTCATCAAATAATTTCTGGAACATACGAGGTCTATATCTCAAAATTATTTTATATGGAAGAAATATTATAGAAAATGCTCTAAAATATGTTTTAAGAAAATATATTCTCATTTTGCTTTTTTAAAAACTAGAATACAGAAATAAAATTTTTTCAAATAGAGGCAATTTAATGTAGAGTAATCTTACAAATCAGTTAGTTAATTGAGAAACAGGGAATCGTTTAAATGAAAAGAAATGGAAGAACAAAAGGAAACATTTTTAATCTCAGAGATTTGAAGCAGCTAAAGCCCCCAGTTTGGAAGTCATAAGCCTACGCCAGCTGCTGTGTTTTGTATAGAGATGAAGAAGAGGTATTTTTCAACCAAAGCTAGAACTGTCAAAATAATGTTACATTTGCTGGGCTGCTGGATTCCAGAATCACCTAACTGCTACTGCTTCTTCAACCTTCAGCAACTACCAGTAACCACCTTGTTGTTCAAGCCAGAATTACAAAGTAATTATTAAGTAATTACAAAGATATTATCTTCTGTATGTCTACCTACATCCTACTGACAGAATAAAAAAGAAATTATATGTATTATAAAAAGAGCCTGAAAAGTGTAATCTGCAAATGTTGTGATTGAACAGAGAAAGGTTAGTATGGAACTCAGAGAAAATGGAAAATAGCCAACCCAATCAGTACCTACTAACAATTAAAACCAGATTTTTCTTTTGGCATATATCAAGCCAATGAATTACAGGAAATTTTGAATGATAGTTATAGTTTTTCTTATTTTATTATATAAATAAAATATTATTAATGCGTAACATTTAAAAACACTGACTGTTTTTGCCTTGTAAAATCATCATCATTTAACTGATGGAAAACAACAAATTTCACTTGAGTTTTCTTAGTTGAAAATGTGGTAGCTTTTAATTAAGGTCTTCATTACTATTTTTCTGTTTTGTAATCTTCAGTTAACATTAAATAACATGCTCTAAGCCATCAGCATTTATGATTGTTTAAAGAATTTAAATTATCTGCCATAGCTAAGATATGGAACTAACATAAATGCCCACCCATGAAAAAAATAGATTTAAAAATGCAGTATATACATATGATGGAATATTATTCAGCCTCAAAAAAGAAGAAACTCCTGCCATATGGGACAACGTGATGAACGTGGAGGACATTATGTAGGTGAAATAAGTCAGTCACAGGACAAATATTACGTGATACTACTTATCAAAGTATCTAAAATAGTTAAGCTCATAAAAGCAGAAAGAGGAATGGTGGCTGCCAGGAACTGGGGAGAGGGGAAAATGGGAAGCTGTTTAATGAGTATAAAGTTTCAGTTATGTGAGATGAATAAGTTCCTGAGATCTGCCCTGCAACATAGTGTCTACAGTTAACAACGCTATACTGTGTATTTAAAAATTTATTATGAGGGTAGATCTCATATTAAGCGCTTTTACCACAAAACACAAACACACACATGCACACATGCACATGCACACACAGATGCAAACACACACATGCACACACACACATGAAGCATGCAATTTTGGAGGTGCTGAATATGTTATGTTTTGGATATGCCTATTATCTTGATTTTAATGATAGTTTCATGGGTATACGTATATGTCAAAACTCACCAAATAGTATATATTAAGTGTGTGGAGTTTTTTGTTTATCAATCATACAACACTTTTAGCTTCACCAATCACATTTCCTGAGATGTGTAAAAACAAAAGCCTATTTCCCCCCTCCCCACAAACAGAGTAATTTTCACATGGAAACAAAAGCATAAGCATGCACTACAGAAACAGATTTTTGCATGCTGATTTTTTTTTTTTTTTTTTTTTTAGACGGAGTCTCGCTCTGTTGCCTAGGCTGGAGTATACTGGCATGATCTCGCCTCACTGCAAGCTCTGCCTCCCGGGTTCATGTCATTCTCCTGCCTCAGCCTCCTGGGTAGCTGGGACAACAGGAGCGTGCTACCACGCCAGGCTAATTTTTTTTTTGTATGTTTAGTGGAGACGGGGTTTCACCATGTTAGCCAGGAAGATTTTTGCATGCTGAATATTTATAAACTTTATTGTATGCAGTTTTCTTGCCAATCCTCTATTCCTCCCTACAAAAATCAAAAATGTCCAATATCTTTTACATAAAAGAAATCTAAAATCAAAACTGAGAGATAAAGATCTCATGAAGAAATCTGTCACCTTAAAAATAAACCTGATTATT
This sequence comes from Gorilla gorilla gorilla, assembly GCF_029281585.2. Classification (NCBI taxonomy): domain Eukaryota; kingdom Metazoa; phylum Chordata; class Mammalia; order Primates; family Hominidae; genus Gorilla; species Gorilla gorilla. The sequence continues at coordinate 26,427,827 of NC_073246.2, forward strand.
AGTGGCAATAGTAATTCCGAATCACTTGCAAAGTTAAAATTCGGAGCTAAACCGTGTACATTTTGTAAGCAAATATAACAATAAACTCTTTAATTTGAACATTGACCTAGAAGTCTATCTCCCAAAAAATTACAGTTTTGTGGAACAGGAATCAAAACTAGATACTAAGATAACTGAGGAATTCATCAGGTACTTTTTTAGATATTATTTACTATACACATTTTTGTTCTACCTTACAAAAGAGTTAATAATCTTTCATTAACTTTAAATAGAATTAATCAATTCAACAATGGTATAATATTTAATTTTAATTTTGTAGCTCATTGATCTGATTTCATTTGTAATCAGTTTTAGCATAAGTCTGCATTAAGAGACCAGAGGAGAAAAAAAATGAAAGAAAAATAAAATCTAAAAATGCAGAAAAATAATATCTTAGTAAGAAAAGAACATTTTCCTGGCACTCTTTGAAACAAGGCCATGTGATAGGCTTTTGCCAGAGTTACCCTAAACCCGACCTGCCCCTCCTTCCCCAGCCATTTATCAGCTCAATCAAAATTCTTGTGGCAATGTAGCATCAACTAACCCCATCGATACAACCATATCTTTGGTCATCGTCGTATTTGCTTCCCCTCTGCGTAGCCATCCACTGTACTCCACCCCTGACTGTTCATTAGTTTTCTCTTCTTACCAGCTTGATACCTATTTCTCTTGCTGGAACACTTGTTTGTTTAAACAGCAACAAAAACATTTTTAAAGGCTTTTAAATAACTAAAAACTAACTGTATTTCCATTGTATCATCTCTCTTGCATCCTATACTATGTCCATTATCTTTTAAGTTACACTACTACCTTGCTAACCTCCAGAAAATATGCTTACTCTAGAAAATCTTGGCTTTACCATGTTTCACCTGTTTCTCCTCTGGTTTTCAACCAACATTTTAATGCCCCATTTATTATACTTAGTGCCCAACCGAATGGAGGCTTTTGTTTGTTTTTGTTTTTGTTTTCTTCCTATTCCAAATTATCTCCAGCATCCTAATTAGTCTGATTCTTCATGTTGATATTCCAACTGTTTAGTATTACTGAAAGTATGATTTCCGTCAAAAAACTATAATTCGTCCACTATGAGATAAGCACAGAAATTGAAAGTAAGACATTAGAAACCTTAAAACCACAGGATCCCTGCATATAATAATTTGCCAAATTCATTGGTTTATTTTTAGATAAAAACACTGCTGTGAAAAAAATTTGAAATTAAGGAAAAATCTCCTTTTCCTCTTTCTAGAGAAACACTGCTCTAGACGAGTTCTTTACCTCACATTTTCAGATACTTTAACTCACTTCTACTTCAAACTGAAGTTTCTCCATACCTCATGAATTTACTAGTAGTTTTAACCTTCAGCATGTGCAATATTACATTGAGATATCCTATTATTTGATCGTAATCTTCTACATTTTTTAATAATTATATAACTATACCTGTATTTTATGTAAAGATATCTATTCCCTGAACCTTTATTTTTTTTCATAAGGACTTTTTCCGGTGTGACCTGAACCTTTTTATTTAAACTAAGTGGCCATCCTTACTTCCTCAATTGTTTGAGATTTTCCTTTTTTAATCCCAACAATTTTTTTGTTTTTTTGGAGATCTTCTCTACTTCCTCGTCTCCTTGGAAATTTTTTTGTTACAGTGAATCTACAAGTGAAAAGTTGAACAGTATTGAGAGAATAAGAAAATTTACTAAATGATGCTGTTCACAATTTTATGGTTTCTAATCTGACTAGACGCTGAACTACCCAAGGAAATTATTTCTTTTTTTTTTTTTTTTTTTTTTTTTGGAGACAGAGTTGCTCTGTCACCCAGGCTGAAGTGCAGTGACACAATCTCAGCTCACTGCAGCCTCCACCTCCTGGGCTCAAGCAATTCTCTTGTCTCAGCCTCCCAGGTAGCTGGGATTACAGCCATGCGTCACCACGCCCAGCTAATTTTTTGTATTTTTAGTAGAGACAGGGTTTCACCATGTTGACCAGGCTGGTCTTGAACTCCTGACCTGGTGATCTGCTTGCCTTGGCTACCAAAGTGCTGAGATTACAGGCGTGAGCCACCAAGCCTGGTCTATTTCTCCCTTTTCTATCATCGCTCTCCTTACTCTTCTTAAACTTGCTACCCTTCTTCCATCTAAGTCAAAGTTTATATTGTCATTTTGACTTTACAAACAAAATATAGAAAATTCATCTTATCTTTGAAAAATGAACTGCTAATGTAGCTGGATTAGCAAATACTCTTTTCTTTTATCCCTTATTTGCAATGGATATGTTGGTACAAATTATTTGTAAGCCCAATACTTATATTCCTGTTCTTAATTTTATCTACTTATCTCCAGAAATTCATCTGATAACTTTCTCTTCATTTTTGAAACACAGTCTATTCTTGACTTTTAAAAATAATGCAACAGGCAGGGCGCAGTGGCTCACACCTATAATCCCAACACTTTGGGAGGCCAAGGTGGGTGGATCACGTGAAGTCGGGAGTTCGAGACCAGCCTGGCCAACATGGTGAAAGCCTATCTCTACTAAAAACACAAAAATTAGCCAGGCATGGTGGCACGTGCCTGAAATCCCAGCTACTTGGGAGGCTGAGTCAGGAGTATTGCTTGAATCTGGAAGGCGGAGGTTGCAGTGAGCAGAGACTGTGCCATTGCACTCCAGCCTGGGCAACAAGAGCAAAACTCTGTCTCAAAAATAAAATAAAATAAAATAGTAAAAATAATGAAACAAAGGAATAAAAACAAAAAGCATCAATGTCATCATACACATGTTATTCCTTTGGCAACTAAATAGCTACCATTTTCTATTAAATCCATAAATGAATGTAGGAGAAAATGTATGATGCTAAATAGTTCTATCTTACTAAGATTTACCTACTTTGTCTATATATATAGATAAGTAGATGAATGTTATCGATAAAATTACATAGAAACTTGTGTGTATCTAATAATCTAGGTTAAAATAGATAAAGAAAAACTGATACAATTTTAAAAAAGGGGAAAATTCACTATCATTTTAAGAGATATAGTATAAATTGCTTCTGTTCAAAACTGGTAAATCAACCAGACTCTATAATAAGAATGTAGAAGACTAGCTAGGTGATTAAACAGAAATAAATGGAATACCATATTCAACAATACTTTATAGTGATTTTGTTGCTAATTACTTTTATTTAAAAAGTTTATGGAAACTGCCTAAAAAGTGATCAGAAATTGAATCTCGAATTTTAAACATTGATGTAATGTAGGTCATATATTCTAAAACTCCAATAAAATTAAGTTATATGTTAGATTAAACAGTGAGAAAAAAACCCTTATATGTAGAAATTATGAAAAAAACCCCGACGCTTCTAAACATCTTATGGGCCAAAGTTACTGTAACAATAATCAGAAAACACATAAAACTGAATAAAATATAAATATTACATATCAAAACTAACAAACACCTAAATAAAACATTATTTAACTTTAATTGATTATACTATAAAAAAGAAAGACTGAAGGTGAATGAGCCAATAACCAAACTTAAGACTCAAGAACTTGAAAAATTAACATAATACAGAATACAAACAAAACTGTATATTATCGTCAGAAATTATTTATATATAATAAATCTGAAATAGAAGAAAAAGCAAAAGATAATTTTTGAAGAGATAAAACTGACAAATCTTTAGTGAGACTAATACGGGAAAAAAACACATAAATACACATTGTTAAGAATACAGGCTTGGTGTGGTTGCTCACACCTATACTCCCAGCATTTTGGGAAGCCAAGGCGGGAGGATCACTTGAAGCATGGAGTTCCAGACTAGCCTCTGAAACATAGAGAGACCCTGTCTCTACAATAATAATTATAAAAAATTAGCTAGGCATGGTGGCACATGCCTATAGTCCCAGCTACTCAGGAGGCTTATATGAGCCCAGAGTTCAAGGCTGCAACTAGCCATAATTGTGGTATTGCACTGCAGACTGCGTGACAGAGCAAGAGTCCATGTCTACGAAAAAAATAATAATAATAACATAAATGCAGGAAGAAAGTGCAGAGACTAGAAACATGAGTATCAAAGTTGGACACATAAAAATATGCATACATTTAATTATATAAATATAAAAATTACAATATATATCATACAACACATCTCTACTTTCATCTCTATCTCTATGTCCTTATATTTATAGCTAAAATATAACTACACATATCTATAGTTTATTCTTATTATTTACAGTATTTCTGTTTTATAAGTCCCCACAAACACTGAATTAGCCAACAATGAACTCAGACAAAAATACAGTTAGATTTGTGACCCTTTGTTCACATTATTTTGTTAATCCATCAACACACAGCTTTGTTTTATATGTCTCCATTTAAAGACAACTTATTTAATGTATTTTGTTGATTCATTAACATTGAACTCATAGCCAACAGCACTGCAACTCATGCCTAGACACAGCTTATCTAACACACATAATTTTACCTTAAGTCTCATTACCACCTTTTGCACTTAGGAACATTACATAGCACTTTAAGCACTACATTTGGGGGCCATTTTAAACAGTGAAATTTTCAACAAAAAGCACAAAAATGTGAAAAACACAGCTCTAAATAAAGCACAGAAAGGACATTTTGCTTGCAGTAAGTGAGCTGAAACAGAAAGGCAAAGTGTCACTGTGTTTGATCTCACTTGGGAATGTATGCATTGTGCAACTTGTATTTTTGGCTCTCTGCAGATATCCATAAATGACCATGAAAGTACAGCAAGTGATTTTCAAGCTGCAAACAAATTTTAGCAAGTAAGTGCATTTGCCAATAAGCAATACGTGAAAATGAGAATCAAAAGCATATATACCATAATATGCCATAAGTTTATACGCCATAAAATATATCTACATATTTATATCTATATCTATATCAATCTATATGTATATCATAAAAACAACAATTATCAACAATGCAATGAATTTAAGAATACATTGGAAATGGGAATAGATCAATTCATAGAATAGTCCTATTGATAAACAACTCTAATATAGTACAAATTATTCTACCGTGTGAAAAAAAGAATACTAGTCCAATCATTTTCTGAAGCTAGAGTAACTTAAATACAAAAATGTGACAAGGATAGTCTTAGAATGTAGAACGCACTTATAAACATAGATTTTTGTGCAGTATTAAATAGAAAATAGTTGGTCAATACAAACAAAAAGGCCAAGTGTGGTGGCTTACACTTGTAATCCCAAAATGTTGAGAGGCCAAGGCAGGAAGATCACTTGAAGCCAGGAGTGGGAGACCAGCCTGGGCAACATAGCGAGACCCACATCTCTAGTATATATATATATAAAAGCTGGGCATGGTGGCACATGCCTATAGTCCCAGCTACTCTGGAGACTGAGAGAGGAAGATCCCTTTAGCCCAGGAGTTCATGGCTTCAGTGAGCTATGATCGTGTTACTGCACTCCACCCTGGCCCACAGAGTGAAACCTTGTCTCTAAAACAAAATCCAAAAACCAAAACCCAAAATAAAGACATTTATTTATTAAATTTTATGTAGCATCAGAACCTTCAGCTAAGCTAGGCATGCTTCACAATGTAACACCCTTTAAAGGAAGAAGAATCCTGAATCTACTTCTCAACTATTTCGCATATATCTTCTCCAATTCTTTTCACATTCCCCATTATGTCAGTTCCTATTCACCTCTTTTTTAGTCATCTCCATTTATTTTTAGCAGCTCATATTATCACCTAGACAAAAGGTCAAAGACTTTATCAGCCCCTGTTGTGTTCTGTTTGGGTTTTTGTTTGTAATGTCCTGTCTATTTTCCTTTTAAAATGGCAAAATGATAATTCTGTATTATAAGGCATAATGACCTTGAGATTGCCAATTGTTGTTGAGTGGATAATTTAAAAATAATTGTAGAGTTTTCATCAAGAAAGTGAAAATAAACACAAGCCAACATCAGTTCCATTTAAAGCAATACTACATAGATAAGCCACTTCACCTTTTTAATAAGCATTGACATTGGCAACAAATGTTAAGGATGTCATATACATCATGAATTTGAATAAATTAAATGCAGAAACTAATTGACAGGTCTATTTTTTCATAAAATTAATGTTAATTGAGTTTAAGCTTGAGTGTCCTACTGTATTATTATTATTACATAACAAATGAGTTAGTTATATTGAAAATGTAGGAAAAGCAAACTTTTCCCAGCCCCCCTAGCATCAAACATGGTGTCTCCCAACTGCATTAGAAAATGCTGATTCTGGTAATCCCACCCTAACCCCAGATGCTGTCTAATAATGTATTAGGAAACCCCTAGTAGCTTGGAAAGTATTAACCTAGTATTTCTGTTTATATTGCCTTGATTATTAGTGTAATTGAACATTTGATTTCATCTTTTGCGATACATAGGTGTATGTCTCTTAAAAATATTTTAGCAATTGCTTATTTTTTCTTGTAGATTTTTCTTTTCTGAATCTTTTTTATTGAAAATTTTATTCCTGAGTGAATCTCACAAGTTGCAAACATTGAATGAAGTAGGAGTTTTAACTTTATTTTGTTCACATGTGTTGTCAAGTGTTTAAATGCCATCAGTAAATTTGTATATATTAAATTCCTTATAAGATTTGTTACCACAGTCCTTACTATAGCTAGTTTTTCAGTTTGTTCTATTATATCACCATTTAATTTCTTTATAATTAATAGCATTTTTGAAAAAGTCTTCATAAGTCTTCAGTGATTTTCTTAAATTATTTTTTATTTTGCAGTTAAATAATTTTCCAAACAAATGAACTAATTTAAAGTGATAATTTTTACTGTTATTACTTTAATTTACATAATAATTTGACAAGAAATGAATTCCAGTAGATATAGCAATGCATTGTATTCCCTCTGCTGTAGTGGAAAGCGCCAGTGTTACAACTAGAAATACAAATCTCAGGTATGGTAGTGTAGAAAAATTGAAGGTCTGCTAGCTGTCTCATATGAATCCAAGTAGTTCTGTTCAGTGCTGGAAATAGCTTACAATGTCATGGTTCCAGGTTCTCTCTTGTTACTCTGTCATGTTCAGCAAACCATCCTTGCGGCTGTTTTTGCCTTCATCATCCCATTCTCATTGCAGGCAAATGGAAGAAGAAAGAGAGTGGTGGTGTGTGCTTTCCCTTTAATGGCAGAACCCAACAGTTGTACACACCACTTCTACCCTCTTAAGATGGGTCAGAATCCAGGCCCAATTCCATGTATACGTGGAAGAGAGGCTTATTAAAGTAGTCTTCAATTGCTGGACAGAGTTCCATCCAAAACTACAGTTAATAGGTAAGTTGAGAACTTACATTAAGTGATAAATGGCCGTCTCTGCCAAGGAAAATATTCTTATACTCCATGCTCATGGAAAAGAAGAATCAATATCATGAAAATGGCCATACTGCCAGAAGTAATTTATAGATTCAATGCTATTCCCATCAAGCTACCATTGACTTTCTTCACAGAATTAGAAAAAACTACTTTAAATTTCATATGGAACCAAAAAAGAGCCTGCATAGCCAAGACAATCCTAAGCAAAAAGAACAAAGCTGGAGGCATCATGCTACCTGACTTCAAACGATACTACAAGGCTACAGTAACCAAAACAGCTTGGTACTGGTACCGAAACAGATACGTAGACAAAGGGAACAGAACAGAGACCTAAGAAATAACACCACACATCTACACCCATCGAAATTTTGACTAACCAGACAAAAACAAGCCATGGGGAAAGCATTCCCTATTTAATACATACTGATGGAAAAACTAGCTAGCCATCTGCAGAAAACTGAAACTGGACCTTAAACAAAAATTAACTTACACCTTATACAAAAATTAACTCACATCTTATACAAAAATTAACTCAAGATAGATTAAAGATTTAAGTGTAAGACCTAAAACCAAAAAACCCTAGAAGAAAACCTAGGCAATACCATTCAGGACATAGGCATTGGCAAAAACCTTATGACAAAAATACCAAAAGCAATGGCAACAAAAGCCAAAATTGACAAATGGGATCTAATTAAACTAAAGAGCTTCTGCACAGCAAAAGAAAGTATCATCAGCGTGAACAGGCAACCTACAGAATGGGAGAAAATTTTTGAAATCTATCCTTCTGACAAACGGCTAATATCCAGAATCTATAAGGAACTTAAACAAATTTACAAGAAAAAAACAAACAACCCCATCAGAAATTGGGCGAAGGATATGAACAGACACGTCTCAAAAGAAGACATTTATGCAGCCAACAAACACATGAGAAAAAGCTCATCATCACTCGTCATTAGAGAAATGCAAATCAAAACCACAATGAGACACCATCTCACATCAGTTAGAATGGCGATCATTAAAAAGTCAGGAAACAACAGATTCCGGAGAGAATGTGGAGAAATAGAAACGGTTTTACACTGTTGGTGGGAGTGTAAATTAGTTCAACCATTGTGGAAGACAGTGTGGTGATTCCTCAAAAATCTAGAACTAGAAATAACATTTGACCCTGAAATCCCATTACTGGGTATATACCCAAAGATTATAAATCATTCTACTATAAAGACACATGCACACGTATCTTTATTGCAGCACTATTCACAATAGCAAAGATTTAGAACCAACCCAAGTGCCCATCAATGATAGACTGGATTAAGAAAATGTGGCACATATACACCGTGGGATACTATGCAGCCATAAAAAGAATGAGTTTATGTCCTTTACAGGGACATGGATGAAGCTGGAAACCATCATTCTCAGCAAACTAACACAGGAACAGAAAACCAAACTCCGCATGTTGTCACTCATAAGTGGGAGTTGAACAATGAGAACATATGGGCACAGGGAGGGGAACATCACACACTGGGGCCTGTCTGGGAGTTGGGGGCAATGGAAAGGATAGCATTAGGTGAAATACCTAATGTAGATGATGGGTTGATGGGTGCAGAAAACCACCATGGCACATGTACACCTATGTAAAAAATCTGCAGAGGAAAAACACTTTGAAATTTACATTTAATCCAGTAAAACTTCAGTGCATTAAATTAAAGCTTGTAATATAATAATGATAATAACAGACAGCATTTAAAGAGCACCTCATGTGGATAATCAAGTTATTGAGAAATTATGTGTGTTATCTCTGGGATAAAGATTGCTGCATCCTTATATTCTTGTGTATAAACAGACCCCGTATATGTAAAAAAAGGAAAGAGAAAAGTATTTTTAAATGCACTAATTTGTAATTACCACATAAACTATTACTCATGGAAGATTAGTTATTTGTTGTCAGTACTTTTTTTTCCCTTTCAAAAATGTATTCAGATTTTACTAAGGCCTAATATGTAATAAATGTATATTTCCTGTGTGTCCTATTGGGGCTTTCAAAGAAAACATATCTCTTTTAGAAAACATTTTTCACATAGAGCTATTATGCATCATATTCAAAACCTTTGTAGATATCTTTCTTGAATTATTTTATGAGTCAAAGTTTATATTTCAGAAATATTTCTTTATTTTTTCCAGTAAGGGAGAAATCATTAATAAAGAGGCAAATTTATTAACACTATTACCTGAATTTTTTAGATGATAACAAATAAATTTAGTAAATATTGCTGATTTATTAGCAGATAAAGTCATTCTGCTCCAAGAGCATGACAGCTAAACTTCCACTAGCTCATTTATACTCTGTGGAAATATGATTTTCTGCCATATGAGAGAAATTAAATTCTATTATTTTAATTCTGTATTTTGTATCATAAAAGAGAAACCAGATATGGAATACAGAATATGCATATATGGAATAAAACAATGAGGAATAAATAAGATTTAGTTCAAGACATAAAGAGATCATGTATTCAAACACACCAGTGAGTTCTTTAAAAAGGAAATCTTTTATATTCTAATTAAAGTAGCAAACTTCACAACTTGAGTTTTTCAGCTCATTTGTTTCCTGACTTCTTTATTCCAAGTTAAATACTCCTAAGGTGGGTCATATAATTCAGTGACCTTTAAAGTAAAATTGAAATATTTAATTTTACTACTTTTCTTTATCTCTTTTTCTCTCACCACATGCAGCCTATAAATGACAATAGAATTAATTGCCTAATTATAAGGAATAAAAACATTGCCTTTTGAAGGATTTCAGATTTATGTATCCTGCTGTGGAGATTTTGCTTGACTACCTGACCTATACAGTCTGTGCTTCTTAAGGAAAGAAAATAAGTGGACTACTTTCGAACACATTTTGAACTTGATAATGAATGCTAAAATACTGCTCTGCTCTATAATCTTAGGTTATTTTATATTTTAAGGGCTTCATCTGGAGCCATTTTACTGTTAACCATAACTATTATATATACTCTGTAATAAGCTCCATTATATTTTTTTTTTACTTTTTTCTTTATACAATTTAGTAATATGGCAGAAAAGCAGGCAATAAGGAAAATACTAATCATCATTAGTTTACAACACATTGACACACATTTTCCAGCAAGAAAATTCGATTAACAGGTAGCACCAAAAAAAGCTGCCTACCTGGATAACTCATATAACACTTTACACTATATCTCTCAGAAAAAAATTACCATATTCAATATGCTTCATATTTATTTTCTTAATAATCACATTTTTAATAACCTCATTTTCTCTGGGAATTTTGGGTTTCAGGTACATATAGCATCTTCATGCCAATTTTATAAGGTCATACCCTAATCACTAGTTGCAAAGGTAGGGATATAAAGGCAAGAATTCTAGATTAGAAAGTGATATATGTGATTTTACAGGAAGACAGAAGAAAGGGAGAATTTGTGAGTACTATGTGACAGAAGAATAAACCCGTGAGCCAAACTTAATTTGGATATTAAAAGCTGATTATATCACACATACACCAAGAGAGTATGAAAAATTTATTTCTCACATAATGAGACTTTCTGGACAGATCATGGCAAGCTCAAAAACAGGTCTGAAAATGGCCTAAGATAATATGGAGGCATGAGTAGCTTGCCTGTTATTTTACTTGGTGTTGGGAGTTGTGCATTTGGGATGAAGTTTACACGGTTTGAACTTTCCACTGGCACTGAGGTAGAGATCTAAGATATATAACTGGCTTGCCAAGATGTAGAACAAAACAGAAGGGCGGGTGGTAAGGCATAAAAATTATTAACAATAAGGCAATAAAAATCAATCCAGACTCTTTATTATAACTCACTCCAATGTTTGACTGAGGAGTAAAATGGGCTATGATTTATTTAATTGCATTTGAAGTTGTTATAGTAAGCCATTATGTTTACCTATGAGGCTCACAGCATGAGAACGGTAAGGAAATAAAACCTCCATTGAATACCTTCGTCAGCAGATGTGATGGTTAATTTTATTTGTCAATTTAACTGGTTGATGGGATGTTCCAGTGTTTGCTTAAACACTATTCTGGGTGTTTCCGTGAGGGTATTGGGGATGCAATTAACATTTATATCAGTAGACTGAGTAGAGCAGATTTTCTGCCGTATTGTAGTTGGACCTTACCTAATCAGTTGGAAATCTAAATAAAACAAAAAGTCTGAATCGCCCTGAAGTAAGAAAGAATCCTTCTACCTGACACTTTTTGAACTGTGACATTGGCTTCTTTTCCTGACTTCAGACTCAAACTGAAAGATCAGCTTTTTCTGATTTTTAAGCCTGCCTGCCTTTGGACTGGAACTACTTCATTTGTTCTCCCGGGTCTCCAGTTTTGTGACTTGCCCTGTAAACCTTGGGACCTGCTAGCCTCCATGAACTTCCATGATATTACTAACTTCCTTAATAAATCTCATTCATTCTCTCTCTCTCTCTCCCTCTCTTAGTTCTGTTTTTTTTTGTTTGTTTGTTTGTTTTGTTTTGTTTTGTTTTTTCCTGGAAAACTCTAACTAGTACATGAGCCCAGCATTGTGTATTTTGTGAAGTAAAATGTGTTCCTTGCTCACAATCAATTGCTCACTATTATTAATGTGTAGAACCATGAAGGGGTAAGGAATAATTTGATAAAGATTTGTATTGCGGCATCATTATGTAAAAAGACAGGCAACCCTGGTTATATAGTGGGTACTTGTAATTCACAAAATTTCAGAATTATTTTTTCCAAACAGGAGGATGTTGGACATGAAAATTTTGTCGCTACCATTGGCCTGCCCAAATGGCCAGACCATTGTCCACAGATAAATATTCCGTAAAATTATGCAGATGTGGCTGATTCTTGGACAGAGCATTTATTGTTAAGATTACTGCATGATGTTTGGCCAGTTGCACTGAGCCTTGGGTCTCATTCTTGATCAGGGACGTTGTGTTGAAGCAATAGAAAGTGGCTGTTATGCAGTGGGCTCTACTATGTGTAATGGCAGTGCTTCCATCCATCATGGTATATTAATGGACTCACAGTTCCACATGGCTGGGGAGGTCTCACAATCACGGTGGAAATCAAAGGAGGAGCAAAGGCACATCTTACATGGTGGCAGGCAAGAGAGAGTGTGCAGGGGAGCTGCACTTTATAAAATGATCAGATCTAGTGAGACTTATTCACTATCACAAGAACACCACGGGAAAAACCCACCTCCATGATTCAATTATCTCCCACCAGTCCCCCCATGAAACGTGGGGATTATGGGAACTACAATTCAAGAAAAGAAGTGGATGGGGACACAGCCTAACCATATCACATGGGTAGTCTGGAACCTCTAAAAGACATAAGAAGAGGTTGCCAAAACTTCTACAGTGAACAATCTTTGGGGGAGCACTAACTTAAGTCTCTGTTGTATTGCAATACTGATAGATTCTAGAGTCTTTTGTTGTAGGGTGACCCATTCGGGGTAAGTCAATTTGTGAGCAACAACATAAATGAGCTTAAATAAATGTAAATAAGGAATATGTTTCTTTCAGAATCCAAAAGGTCGAAAAGATGTTGAATTTGTTTTAACATTGTGGGTGATGACAGAATGAACAACTGTTTCTTTATAATGTCAGGAATGGAGCACCCTCTAGTTAAATGATAGTGAGAAATTTTACTGAGGTGGTGAGGCCTTTCGCTTTGTGTGAGTAAGTAGTCCACTAATTTTGATGAGCTCTGTTGTGACTGTTTGGTTGTCCTGAATGAATGTGTAAATAGAGTCTCCTAGGAGGATGACATCAATATAATGTCATACATATGTTCCTAGAAAAATTTTAATGTGATTAAGTTCTTACCTACAAAGGCTGTGTGCAACAGTAAATCTGTTGCGATGCCCCTGGGTTGCTGCGTAAGGATGTATTGTCTTCTTGAAGGTGAAGAAAAACTGCAGCTAAGAAGCTGTTGAAATAGGCAATGAAAGGAATTTATTAGCTAAATCTGTGACTGCAAAGTACTTACCGGTTTCTGATTGGATTGAATGGAGTCAGTAATTTAAGTAATATCGGGTATAGAAGACTTAATGGGTGAGATTAGGACATTAAGGTTGCAATAATCCATCATTAAGTGTTATTCATTATTTCCAGTTTTAAGAATAGACCAAATACAGTTATTAAATAAAGAGAAACCGTGGGGATAATTACCCCTTCTCCAAATAGTTCTTGCATAATGTGTTTTGATCTTCGAAGGCTCTGTTTAACTTTGTATGTGGCCACATTAAGTATTTTGACCAGAGGGGAAAACCCATGAGGTCCAATTCTGTGAAGCTGATTGTAAGTGCCAAACATTTGATTTTATTTTAATGTATTATTTATGGGGTCACATCATCCATGCACACTATGGAATATTTTAGTGCAAAGCGGGAGCTTATAAGTAGGTCTGTCTCATTCTGTTGATATTGGTTGTTGGCAAATGCAGATCCAAATTCAGGCCTGCATGTGCGAACCCTCACTCTGATTCCTCTCCCTAACTATAAGAAAAGTCAAGCCGCGGCTGCACCCCCATCCCAACCTCTGCTATCTCAAACTGTTTTCTTCCTGCTTAAGAACTAGCCATGTTCATCCCACAAAGCCTCATTATGCGAGTAATAAACTGCTTCATACCCTCTTGATGTCTGTGTATGGTATTATCAGCTTCGACAACTTGACTAAATGTTTGGTTGGGTGTACATTCTTATTGCATTTATCAACCACAAAAAGAAACCATTTTCGTCTGATGTAGTCATGAAAATTTTTACAGATAATTTAAATTTGAAGGAGACTGACAGGTAAAAGGATTTGCATAAGCTCAAATGAGAAATGGGAAAATTCAGTGCAGGTTATGTGGACCATCATATATACTGGTTTGTCAAGTTGAAAAATATTTAATGTGCACTAGATTCTGGTACATTAATTGATGTTGGAGTATATTTTTACTTATTCATTGTTTTCGCATGTATTTCTTTTCTTTGTGTTTCTCTCCTTTCCCATAGACAAATAGGGTTATTCTATGTTCATTACTTCAAGGATGATCACAGAAATATTTTTTCCCCTGGAGCTCTAAGAGTAGATATCCTTAAGGAAATAAACAAGTTTAAACAAATGGTTTGCTAACATACGGTTTGATTAGGTTTGGCCTTCCCTTCCCCAAATAAAAAAAAAAGAAACATAATATATAGATACAGATATAGAAGTATAGATATTTCTAGGGCAGGAGAAGAGAACAGAAGGAATGACAATGAAGTTTAAATTTATCGAGTCATATATGGAGGAAAAATATATGCTGCTTCTAGTCTTGGCTTGAGTGAAATGGTAGTACTCAAAAGAAATTTGCAAAACTGGAGAGAAGAAGAACCCTGAACAGTTCAGGAAGTCTAATAAAGAAAGCCTGTATATTCGATCGAAGCAGACACATATTTAAACAAACTTCAGTGACTCTCATGCTTTAGTGAGACATTGGACCTGCAGTTCACACACTAAAATGAGGCACGGAGATTGCCACTGGACCAGAAGGGAACATCTTCTTGGGAATCAGGGTTATCTTAGCAGCAATATACATGGACTAATAACTGAGACTCAAGAAGAAAAATCGAAATATCTTTGTTGAAAAATGCAATCAGATATCTGAGGCTGTGGGCTTGTCCACATTGATGCCTTGGCAGTAAATACACCACCTAGAACTAATTCCAACTCAAGGACAGATGCTGGCAACATGGAATTTCAAACCTACTCCGAGTGTTCTGACACTCACATAGAATAAAAACTTGAGTTAGGAAAAAATAGAGAAAATTATACTGTTTCACTTTTTAAAAATTACTATGTCAATTAAAATTTACATACTATATTTAGATGAAATAAGGTTGACAGTAATGTGGAACCCTAGCTATGAAGGACTCATATCAGATTACAGCAATTAGTCTTTATTTTCTACAGAAGATTTTGAGTTTGGGATTTTGTTATAAAATCAGTCCTTAAGGAAAATTAATCTAGTTTTTTGCACTTTGCAATGAGAGGACATTTAGAAAATATAAATTGCAGTTAATTTCTCTGATGCAGTTATGAGATAAAAATTGCCCCAGATTATGTTGTTGGATATATATGATAGACAGGAACATATAAACAAAATGACAAAGTATTAAAACTTGATTATAGATTTACTAGAAAGGCCAATAAGAAGAAAGGAAGTACTTGAAGTTGTAGTTCTGGTGACTGGAAAGACAGAACCAATGGATTACAGAATCAAATCAAGAGGTTTGATTGAGAAAACAAGACAATGCCAATTTGGATTATACAAGTTTCTATGTTATCTAGAAGGCAAACTGAAAAGTAGTTGAAAATATACAAATAGAATGCACAAGTTATCTTGAGATGGATTTAGGCTTTTCTGATAGAGATTAAGAAAGGCCCAATAAGCAGTGCATCAAAATGCTTCAAACATAAAATGATGCCAATTTGGAAAGGTTTTACCTGCTCATTTGTAGGCAGCATATTAATGGCAAATAAATAGAAAGTAAGGGGGAGAAAAATGGAAGCAAGATGCTTGGAAGGAAAAGGGATTAAATTATATGAACAGAATGCTCTTTGAAAACCAAGCAGGAATCCAGGCGTGAGGAAACCATTTATCACATACATTAATATTGGTATTGCGTGATTTTTCATTGCTAAATTTATAATACTTTAGTTCATGATACTCTAATTTGTAGTAGAATGTGGTAAATACATTGAATAAGAGAACACCTTAGTAGTGTTCTAAGGGGTCAGAACACGCACAATCAGACATTAAGATACATTTGAACTTCTTCATATTTTCTATTCATCTTGTTTTTCCTATTTGGGGCCTTAAATTCTGCTTTCCAGGCTGTCTTTTCTTGATCAATTTCTTCATCGCACTGTAAGAAAATACTATTAAAAGCTAAGCATTAATAGGCCTTAACTTTTGAAAACACTTAATATTTAGAGGCCCAAGCATGTCATTCAAAAAAAAGAAAACAAGTTACAAATGCAAAGCATTGCAGGAATATCTATTTATCTGAGTAACTCAAGTATCTCTATACCTTATTTATAAATTAAAATAATGTTTCACTGAACTGTACTTTGCTGTTTTAGAAATATTTTCTCGAAGAAATTGAAAAATAACTCTGACCTTTACTGCATAGCCCTGTGGGAATTGGGGCTCACAGAATCAGCACAACATATTGTTGTGGTTGCTGGCTTTTATCATGGCTAATGAACAGTCTTTGTCTTTTAAGGAAGGGTCCTGTGTTTTCTGTCAGTGTATGTTGTATACGAAACGGTGGTAGGTGAGCTTGCTAGCTTGAAAGTCTTGTCAAATCACTGACTTCACGCTTCTAACTTAACCACTACATTAAAGGTCTTACTTTTGACGTGAGAATGTTGGTATGACATAACGATTAATTAATATATATTTAGTATAATATATAGTATACTAATATTAAATATGTATATATTTAATATATATTTAGTATACTATGTATAATATATAATATATATATTTAGTATACTATGTATAATATATAATATATATATTTAGTATATACGTATATGTGTATATTTTATATATATAGAATTAAAGGCAGGGTCTTGCTTTGTCATCCAGGCTGGAATGCAGTGGTGTCAACACATCTCCTTTTAGCCTTGAACTCCTGTGTTCCAGCAATACTCCCAACTCAGCCTGCTGAATAGCTAGGACTACATGTGCATACCACCACATCCAGCTACTTTCTAAAAGTTTTGATTAATAAAAATATTTTAACATTAGGACATCCAAATTTTGAAGTAGTTCAATAAGCATTTTATTTTGATACCCACTCCAAATTAAATTCTATATGATGGTTTAGATTATGCATTAATGAGCAGGTCACTCTTTATCCATAAAATCATCAGTATAATTGAAATCAGTTTTATCGCATATAGCCCATAGAAAAATTGAATGTCAATATTTTAATAAAAGCAGAATGTAACCAATGACTTCAGCCACTTTCTATTTTCTGGTAAGTGCTAAAAAGAAAATTGTATGAATTTTAAGAGCCATATAACTTTTTAAAAAACATTTGTAATGTTATTCAGACGCCCACCAAGGCTTCCTGCATGGTTAATCTACTGACTTCTAAAGAGGTTTTCCAGAATTATTAAGTACAATGATCTGAATAAAAATGTAGAAGATAAAATGTATAACCAAATATAATCTCTTTGTCATATTTATTTTAGAAACAAAATAAATGTGGGGTTTTCTGCAAAAAAATGTACCTTATTAGATTGTGATAAATGGAAATCAGATGTAAATTATTTTTTTCTGTTGTGTTAGTTGTACCTGAATCCAGTTGTACACATCTGCTCATTGACATAATCTCTGAGGAAGTTTTGGTGAATCAGGTTAGTTCCTAAGATTAACACAACAGGAAACGGCCATCACCTCTTAATTAAAAGTTTGCACTGGGCCCGGCGCGGTGGCTCACGCCTGTAATCCCAGCACTTCAGGAGGCCCAGGTGGGCGGATCCCGAGGTCAGGAGATGGAGACCATCCTGGCTAACACGGTGAAACCCTGTCTCTACTAAAAATACAAAAAATTAGCCGGGCGTGGTGGTGGGCGCCTGTAGTCCCAGCTACTTGGGAGGCTGAGGCAGGAGCATAGCGTGAACCCAGGAGGCGGAGCTTGCAGTGAGCCGAGATTGTACCACTGCACTCCAGCCTGGGCGACAGAGCGAGACTCCATCTCAAAAAAAAAAAAATGTTTGCGATTAGTTGAATTTACAAATTCTATAAAACTAAGATGTAGGGAAGATATCTTCTCATGTATATGACTAAAATTATCATGTTCCTGTTTCAGTTTCTTATAGATGCTGAATATTAGATCTTTGTTGGATGCATAGTTTGCAAAAAATTTCTCCCATTCTGTAGGTTGTTTCTTCTTTTGATAGTTTGTTTTGCTGTGCAGAAGCTCTTTAGTTTAATTAGATCCAAATTGTCAATTTTTGCTTTTGCTGCGATTGCTTTCAGCATTTGTGTCATAATATTTTTGTCTGTGGCTATGTCCTGAATGGTATTGCCTAGGTTGTCTTCAAGGGTTTTTATACTTTGGGTTTTACATTTAAGTCTTTAATCCATCTTGAGTTAATTTTTGTATATGGTGTAAGGAAGAGGTCCAGTTTCAATTTCTTTCATATGGATAGACAGTTATTCCAACACCATTTATTAAATAGTGAATCCTTGCCCTATTGCTTGTTTTTTGTCAAGGTTGTCAAAGATCAGATAGTTGCTGGTGTGTGGCCTTGTTTCTGGGTTCTCTATTCTGCTGCACTGGTCTATGTGTCTGTTCTTATACCAGTATCATGCTGTTTTGATTATTGTATCCCTGTAGTATAGTTTGAAGTCAGGTGGCATGATACCTCCAGCTTTGTTCTTTTTGCTTAGGATTGCCGCATGTATTCAGGCTCTTTTTCTTTCCATATGAGTTTTAAAATAGTTTTTTCTAGGGCCATGAAGAATCTCAAAGGTAGTTTAATAGGAATAGCATTGAATCCATAAGTTGCATTGGGCAGTATGGCCATTTTAATTATATTGATTCTTCCTATCTGTGAGCATGGAATGGTTTTCCATTTGTTTGTGTCATCTCTGATTTCTTTGAGTATTATTTTGTGGTTCTTTTCATAGAGATCTTTCACCCCCCTAATTAGCTGCATTCCTAAATATTTTATTCTTTTTGTGGCAGTTGTGAATGTGAGTTGTTTCCTGATGTGGCTCTTGGCTAAGTCCTCTTAAAAGCCCTCTTTTGATCACATCGGGCCTATACAAAAAATCCAGAAAAGTCTACTGAATCACATATTTATAGTCCTTTTGCCATATAGGGTAATATATTCACAAGTTCTGAGGATTTGGATGTGAACATCATTGGAGTGCCATTATTCTGCTAGTAGAGTTGAGTTTTTAAAGTTTATATTGAGCTTCTACCTAATCCTTTCAACTCTATCACCTAATTAGGATAGAGATTAAATTTGTCTACTTAATACATCATTTTATTCCGAATTACTTTTAGTTCTTCATCCTGGAAGTGCTGCTTTCTCATTGATACATAAATTTTATTTTATTTTATTTTATGTATTTATGTTTTCTGAGACAGAGTCTCACTCTGTTGCCCAGGCTAGAGTGCAGTGGCATGATCTCAGCTCACTGCAAGCTCTGCCCCCCGGGTTCACACCATTCTCCTGCCTCAGCCTCCCAAGTAACTGGGATTACAGGCGCCCGCCACCACACCTGGCTAATTTTTTTATTTTTGGTAGAGATGGGGTTTCACCATGTTAGCCAGGATGGTCTTGATCTCCTGACCTCGTGATCTACCCACCTCGGCCTCCAAATGTGCTGGGATTACAGGTGTGAACCACTGCTCCAGGCCATAAATTTTATTCTGCATGCCTCTGACATATTATTTTTTTCTATAGTCACAGATTTGAAGTATTTTTAGTAAAACCTTCAAGTTAGGACCAAAAGAAAAGTCGTCATACTGAATATTGTTCCATTCACCTGTGCCCTCTCCCTATTACCACAGTTTAATTTAATTTTATAAGTAAAATAAGGCTTGGTATCTAAAGAGATAGCTGTAAACATTTCCTCAACTACTTGGAGACTAGATTCCTATTCCTATGAACATTTCTTCCCTTATTTCCAAACAGTTATTAGGTATATTTTTCACTGATCTCATCCTACTTCCTACTTCTATTTCACTTCAAAGAAAATCAGACAATTTATTTTCTGTGACCAAGAAAAAAAAAAAAGCCCTGCTCATTATGCTCATGAATATCCATTCCCCTCCCTACCTCAGTAACATAACATACTATAATAAATTTATATCCAGCAACTCTACCTTCAGATATCACTTCAAATTGTATTACTTGTACTACCTCGTGGTTACTCTGGAAATGCAACAACTTCAGGAATGACATGTGAACTGTAATGTGGTTCAGAATACTTTCAAAGTGATTCAGCAGTGTTACAAGTTCTAGACCCCAGCCTCTAGCAGGATATTGTAGAAGAAAACTTGCGTATTTTACCTATGTATGTTTATAGATATTTTCTCAGTTCTTTGCTCACTCTAATTTCTTAAGGTTCTTGTCATCTCTCATGTGGTATTATCATCTTTTTGCCTCTACTTAAACACATGGAAAGAAAGGATTTTGTATACCTTATTTTTAAGGCACTTGTACCACAGTGCATTGTAAAGAAAAACTATTTATGCCATACTCTAATACTGACTGGTTGTTAAATAAATTGTAAGCAAGTAAGTTTTTTTTCCAAGCAGTAAGGTCATCAAAATATTTTACATATTAGCACACATCTTTGAATTTTAACAAACATATATATTTAGATCTCTTGTCAGAACACTCTGGAAACTCCACTAACCCATTATACATGTAAAATTAGGGCATGTGAAGAACGGAGTAGAATTCAACTAAAATAAATGGTTCACAAAGCAGTCACCAGCTTGCTTCAGCTGATTTAACAAATAGAGCAATCTGATTTATGGCTCAGTTATTTGTTGGCTGTTATTTTGAGAGAAGAGGAGAAAGAAAGAGAATCGCTTGCAGTAGTTTTGACAGCACTGTCTCCAGATATATAGAAATTATCCCCATGGGATAGCCTACTCTTCAGTAGAAACTATTGTGAGTACTCTAATTTTACAGGTAGAAATCTTTCTACTGACAAAAGTTAAATACTGTTCTGTAAACTCTTACAAAATCATCACAGCATCAATAACTAGATTTTTAAGTCTGTAACTTCCATTTTAAACATATATAATTATTTAGATTTCAGTGTTCTATAAATCCTAATGAGAGATGAAGCCAGCTGGACTTCTGGGTTGAGTGGGGACTTGGAGAGCTTTTCTATGTCTAGCTAAAGGATTGTAAATGCACCAATCAGCACTCTGTAAAATGGACCAATCAGTAGGATGTGGGTGGGGACAAATAAAGGAATAAAAGCTGGCCACCCCAGGCAGCAGCAGCAACCCACTCAGGTCCCCTTACACACTGTGGAAGCTTTATTATTTCACAGTAAGAGGGGTCAAAATACAACAGGTTCTTAATACTAAAACACAACATGTTATTATCTTTTTTCCCTGGATATGTGATCATGAATCACTAAGGGGCCTTAACAACTCCAGAAATATGAACATATAGAGAAGTAATGCATTGTTTGAAGGACAATCCAGTACCTTTGAAAACACCAACTACATAGCTTGAGGAAGATTTAAAACAAGCTTATCCAACCCACGACCCGCAGACCACATGTGGGCTCATGAGGGCTTTGAATGCAGCCCAACACAAATTAGTAAACTTTCTTAAAACATTATGAAAATAGTTTGCATTTTTCTTTTGCTTATCAGCTATTATTAGTGTTAGTGTATTTTATGTGTAGCCCAAGACAATTCTTCTTCTTCCAGTGTGGCCCAGGGAAGCCAAAAGATTGGACACCTCTGAAAAGAATGAAGGCTGTAAGAAGACTGCCATTGATGGAAGGCAGACTATCTTACTTAGATAGTAAGAACTGAGGATGTTTGGAAGTGAGGACTGGTAAGGCTACAGGTGACATTTATTTCTTCGTGGTGACTGTACCACCAAGTCCTAATTGAAATGTGGCCATCGGACTGCCCTGCCAAGGAGAACCTGGTAAATCATTATCAGAAAATTATTTCTTTTACTTATGAATGTCTTCAGGCATAGTTGTCTTGGGAGAAAATTAACCTACTGTGAATGGTTTTCTAGAAAACCTTAGAATGTTTCTCATTGAATAAAAAACTGAAATTCAAAAATGTGTCTTTGTTACATGCATCAACTACGTGCTATGTTTCTGGAAGAAGCAGTATGGTGACACCTCCTGCACTATTATTCTCTACAGTTTAGCATTTGAGCTAATACTGGACAGTTGAACCTACAGGTTAATCATTCATAGATTTAACAGATCCTTTGTAATTTAAAGTGAAAACTTTGAGTATCTCATAAAGCATACATTAATAACATAATAATTAAACACTATTCACCTCTCTTTTAAATATATAGCAATAGCTATTAAATTGCCATATGTGTCATAGTCACCTGGGAGAAGTATTAAAACATGGATTGCTGAGCTCCATTGCCAATGCTTCTGATTAATTCAGTAAAAGGGGGGCCCGATAATGTTTTATTTTTAGAAACTTCCCAGGTTATGCTGGTGCTACTGGTTGGGGCACAACAAACACTTTGAGAAGGAACCGCTGCTTCATGGCAAACGATTGTATTGGGAGACATTAGAAATTCTGGTTTCTAGAGACATGTTGTTATAAAAATAATGGAGAATACATTGCATTGTATATAAGAAGTGTATTTTATTATCCAAAGCTCTTTAAAATGTCACTATTGTCAGGATGTAATAACAACATTGAGCTAATGGCTCATAAATAATTACAAACAACAACTGACAAATTCATTAGCGAAGATCCTGAAATGAAATGGTGTCATCTGAAGAGCATTTATATTGTAAAAATATTGTTTAGAAATGGATACCTGTTAACTATATGAGATTTGAATAAGACATAGGTGCTTGAGCTATGCAAAGTGTATTTTTATTTAAACAGAAACTCCTGTCTCAAAAATAAAAATTCAATATAATTTGAACCAGAATTTGGTTCAAAATGTGGCAACTATATCATTTAGTCATATTCTAAGTGAATAGACAGTAATTCAATCAAGTATAATTGCTTAGTTGAAATATAAGGATAACAAATGAGTTACAGCTTTTGCTATTTGATATTTTCTATTCACTCAGAGCCTGTGCTCCCTAGAGTAATTTGTCAACTAAAATGTGATTTAAAGAGGTTACAAAATTTTATGAAAAAAAAATCATCCTATGCCTTTAAAATAGGCAACAACATTCTAATTACTTTAATAAAACAGAAATAGATAATGTGTAGATTATGAGATAATGTAAAGTCTTTAATATCATGACTGACTTCTAAATGTTCAAATTGTGTGTCATAAAAGTGGATGCTTATGGGCTGGGCGCGGTGGCTCATGCCTGTAATCCCAGCACTTTGGGAGGCCACGGCGGGCAAGTCATGGGGTCAGGAGATTGAGACCATCCTGGCCAACATGGTGAAACACTGTCTCTACTAAAAATACAAAAATTAGCCGGGCGTGGTGGTGCACGCCTGTAGTCCCAGCTACTTGGGAGGCTGAGGCAAGAGAATCGCTGGAACCCAGGAGGCAAAGATTGCAGTGAGCCAAGATTGAGCCACTGCACTCCAGCCTGGCGACAGAGTGAGATTATGTCTCAAAAAAAAAGTGGTTGCTGTGAGGATTAATGGTACCAAATTAAAAAAAAAAGAAATTTGAAAACTGAAACTAAGACTGTTGTTGTGAAATGAAGTAGAAATCACCTAACCAATTTATGAAAAGAACATGAATATAAAAAGGGTGGTATGAGATATTCTGTTTTTCAAGTGAGCACTCATAAGTGTAGATTAAATGTTATCAAAAAATAATTAACAATGAAAAAAACATGAAACTGGCCTTATACTCAAGAGTTTTCTTTGATAAACATTAGTTTGTGTACACACTTCATATGTAATTAGAAATAAGAATTGATAAGAAGAGACAACATGCTTGTGGAAGTTGCAAGAATAATTATTTTCCTTTAGCCTTGACATTTCATTTCCTTCCTACTCTGAAAATTGTCAAAAGAAGTTCGGCACCTGCTTGCAGCCCCTTCCGTGTCTACTAGGGATGCTGAAGTAAACTTTATTATTTGAGATTCTTGTACTGCAAAATGCATAATAGATTTTCGTCATGTCCAGTGTTCTCTACCTAAGAGGAGCTTAGGAAGAGTTTGCTAGTCATAGTACCAAAAGAAAGACAAATGGACTTATATGCATCTAAAAATCGACTTTTAGATTGAGATTACCTAATTTATTGTATGTCGGATTTGCACTTCGCCGTTACTGTGTTAACTATCCACTCTAAGTTTTTAATCATTTATTCTGTGCATGATATGATATTATATCTCATATGAGATATGATATAATATGAGATATAATATGAGATATGATATAATATGATATGAGATATGATATAATATGAGATATGATATAATATGATAAGAGATATGATATAATATGGATGATATGATATAATCTGTGCTTTCTCATTCCACATCCGAACTATATCATTGATTAGAGTATTCTGAAAATCTAATTGATGTTGATTTTCTAAAAATAAATTTCTGAAATACCTGTATTTAGTTAAGTATTTTATTATTGTAGCTAATCTGAAGGCCAATGTTGTTTTCCAGATATGCCAACCCAAAAAAATATTTGGAGGCCTGATGTTATACATATGGGTTTGGATACACACATAGGTATAAACACATCAGTATATTTTACAAAAGTCATTTTCTTAATGTTTTAAAAAATTTACTTTGATTTTTAACCATAAATTTTTCATGTTGATAAATATTCTTATCTAATAGTATTTTCATATTTATTTCCCATTGTATGACATATCATGAAAAATTGACAAGTTCTTATTACTGAATATTGAGATTGTATCAAATGTTTTACTGCTGTAAATAGTACTATACTAGACATCTTTATGGCCGATTTGTTCACTGTTTCTGAATATTTCTTTGGAAATATATATTCAGTACTCATTTATCTTTTCAAAATACAAATATATTGCCTAATTGTCCTCGAGTTTGTTTATCCTGGTTTACATATATATCATTTGTATTTGAGAAGCATAACTCTCTAAAAATTTACCAATATTTCATATTAAGAATGTTTAATTTTTCATAATAAGTAAATCTGTAGAAATAGATCACATTTCCAAAAACATTGCGTAAAATGTATGGTGGTAACTATTGAAAATAACAATCATAGGTATTCTCAGGACTTCTTTAGAACCAATATAAACACCGAATAAAAAAAGAAAAGAGCAGGGAAGAGAAATAGCTCACTAATATCCCCGTAAAATCTTTTGTTATACTTAACTAAAAAATAAATTATATTACATTGTGTTTTCTGCTGTTTTGAAAATACTGAAATGTTGATCCTTCTCACCAAGTAGAACATTTATAGAAGAGCAATTATTTTTGTAGGGGTGGTGAGATAGAAAGTCTGTAAATTATAACCTAAGTATCAAAATAATCCAGCTGTACAGAGTGATGTTATTTCAATCTGGGGCAATACATATTGTCTAGACCACTCTCAAGATATTAAGAAACTCAATGACATTCCTATTCTTTTAATAATAACAAACCTCAACAATAACCATTGTAAATACATTTAGCTCATACATCTTTACCAGACTCCTGGAAACATGAAATAAAGCCGAAGTCTTACAGAATATCGAGGGTTAAGAAGCAAAATTTCACTGCAAATAATGTGTTTTCTTTGATTCATCACTATTTAAATCTATAAACAGAAATTGTGATCTTCAGATGCTGAATGCCATTTCAATGAAGAATAAAGGAGATACTACCACCTAGTGGTAAAACATGCTGCTGAAAACAAAGTATTTTCATATTCAAATATTTTTAGAAAAGACCAGGCTGATGTGTGATTGTGTTATGGTTAAATGAAGTGTGCAATAATTATCAAAATTATGCATTTGTTAGGTTCCTAACTGCTGTGCACTTTATTCTGTTTACTTTTACAGTTTAAGCACTTTCACTAGGAAATAGACATTATTGTGATGTGACTAGGGAAAAACTAATAAACTAGTGTCTTTACAAAATAATTGAAAGTAATTTTTTTGGCTAAAGTAGTCATTAATATTCTCAATTGTTCAAGACAATTTAAAAGAGAACATTTCACTTATTTCACTTAAAACATGCATTTATCTTACATTTATTTTAATAAATGTATGTTTAGGTTTGCTCACGTAATACTAAACATGGTGAAGTTTTGTAGATTTGGAAAACCGTTAGCTTAAATTAGCAACCATAGATTAGAGACATTAAATACCTTAAAGAAACTTATCTCTTGAAAATAAAATGTCCATAGATTATTAAAATGTAGAATTTTTAAGAATCAATAAGAAAATATTCTTATTTGTGAAATACTATATATTCCTTGAATAGTATATTTTCAAAGAAGTAGCATGAATTCTTGTGATTCTGCACAGGTGTATTGTACAAAAAATAGCATTTTTTTTGCTAGACATATCCATCATGTGATCACCATAGCAGGCAAGTACAAGTGAAACATTACATAAAAGTAAAATTAAATTATAAAATACACCTGAATGCTTTTGTTGCTTGCTTGAAGTTTGGATAGATGTTCTATAGGCAGTGTTCACTCTTCTCATGTAGCATATACTTAAGACCAGCCTTCGTTTTGCTCTGCGTGTTCTCTACATTTGCATAATATATTGTGCTAGGAAAAATTTAACAAAATGATGTTTCATTATGTCAAAAACTATGGAGAGTATTTTTGCTAATCACAAAATATTTTGCCACAACACCACACCTGGGAACACAGAATGCTTTCTATCTAATGTCTCATGCTATTTAATCAGAAAAAAAAGGATGCTCTTATAAGAATATATTCAATGAAATATTAATTAATTTATTCACCGACTACTTATTGAGTTCCTCCCGTGGGCCATACATTATTCCAAAAGTGTCTGCAAATAACTCCCTGAGACAGTCAGGATCCTGTTTGCATTGAAGCTCCTTCTCTTTTTCCTTCTTCCTCTTCTCCTCTTTCATATCCTAAGTGGTAGATAAGCAGATAAATTTGATTGTTTGATTTCCTTGGTTTTCTCTTCTATTTTGTCCTTGTTTTGATGTTATTAAACTGCTGTTTTTATCATTCTATCTACTCACTCTACTTTGAGATTCATTTGATTTTATTTTTCTAGATTCTTAATTTGTAAACTGAGCTCAACAATGTAAGAGCTTTCTTCTTTTTCTCCCAAGTGCTTAGTGCTACAATATTTCCTCTGAGTGCTGTGTCCTCTACTTCCCACAAATTTTGATATGTTGAATTTTAATTTTCTTTCAATTCAAAATACATTTTAATTTCCCATTTGATTTTTACTTGGACTCTTGATTTGTTCAGAAGCATTATTTACTATCTAAATATCTGATGATTTTCCAGATATTGTTCTGCTTTTGATTTAAATGGAACTTCATTGTAGTTGGAGAACATACTGTGTATGACTTGAATACTTTTAAATTTACTGAGATTTGTTTTCGGTAATAAAATCTGGTCTATATCTTAAACAGTGCTTTTCTACTGTGCCTAAGTGAAGTGTTTCATAAATATCAATTAGGTCAAATTGATAGTATTGTTTAAATTTTCTACATATTTAGTAACTTGTTTCATAATTTTTCTATTGAGAAAGGATGTTTAAAATCAGATTATAATTTTAGATTTTGTATTTCTCTTTACGTTTTTATCATTTTCCTTGATTAATTTTAAAACTCTGTTTTAGATTGATAAGTATTAATAAATGTTATGTCATATTTTTAATTGACCGTGTTATTTTCAAATGACTCTATTTTGTCTGACAATCGTCCTTGTTCTAAAAATGGTTTTCTCTTATATCGATATAGTTATCCCAGCTTGCTTTTCCTTAGTGTTATCAGGTGATATATTTTTTATTGCTTTGTTTTAACCAATTTGTTTCATACATTAAAGTGGGAGCAAGCATATGCTAAGTCTTGCTTTTTCATCCAATCTGAAAAGTTATGCCCTTTAATTGAGATGTTCAGACCATTTGCATTATTGTGATTATTGACATGGGTATTAATTTTCTATTACTATTATAACAAATCACCACAAATTTGGCACCTTAAAGCAACCCAAATTTATTGTCTTATATTCAGAAAGTCAGAAGTCATGGGAACAACATGCTGACAGGGCTGCATTCCTTCTGGATGTTCTAGGAAAATGTTTCTTTGGCTTTTCCAACTTCTAGGGACTGCATGTACTTCTTATCTCATGACTCTGTCTTCCATTTTCAAATCCATCACTTAAATATCTTAAGAAAAGCTGGTACCATTTCTACTGAAACTATTTCAAAAAATTGCAAAGGAGGAACTCCTTCCTAACTCATTTTATGAGGCCAGTATCATCATGATACCAAAACCTGGCAGAGATACAACATAAAAAGGAAACTTCAGGATAATAACCCTGATGAACATTGATGCAAAAATCTTCAATAAAATACTAAGAAACAGAATACAGTGGCTCATCAAAAAGCTTATCCACCATGATCAAGTTGGCTTCATCCCAGGGATGCAAGATTGGGTCAACAGGCACAAATCAATAAATGCGATTCATCACATAAATGGAACTAAAGATAAAAACCGTATGATTATCTCAATAGATGCAGAAAACGCCTTCAATAAAATTCAACATCCATTCATGTTAAAGTCTCTCAATAAACTAGGTGTTGAAGGAACATAGCTAAAAATAGTAAGAGCCATACATGACAAACCTGTAGCCAATAACATACTGAATGGGCAAAAGCCAGAAGCATTCCCCTTGAACACCGGCATAAGACAAGAATGCCCTCTCTCACCACTCCTATTCAAGATAGTATTGGAAGTTCTGGCCACAGCAATCAGGCAAAAGAAAAAAATAAAGGAAAAAAGTAGGAAAAGAGGAAGTAAAGTTATCTTTGTTTGCAGATGACCTATATAGAAACCCGCATCGCCTCAGCACAAAAGCTTCTTAAACTAATAAGCAACTTCAGCAAAGTCTCAGGATATAAAATGAATGTGCAAAAATCACTAGCATTCCTATACACCAACAACAGGCAAGCAGAGAGCTAAATCATGAATGAACTCCCATTCACAATTGCTAGAAAAAGAATAAGACACCTAGAAATACAGCTAGCAAGGGAAATGAAGGACCTCTTCAAGAATTACAAACCACTTCTCAAAGAAATCAGAGAGGACACAAACAAATAGAAAAATATTCCATGCTCATGGATAGAAAGAATCAGTATTGTTAAAATGGCCATACTGCCCAAAGCAATTTATAGATTCCATGCAATTCCCATTAAACTAACATTGACATTCGTCACAGAACTAGAAAAAAATATTTTAAAATTCATATAGAACCAAAAAAGAGTCTGAATAGCCAAGACAATCCTAGGCAAAAAGAGCAAAGCTGGAAGTTATCACGCTACCCAACCTCAAACTATACTACAAGGCTACAGTAATTAAAAGAGCATGGTACTGGTACAAAAACAGACACATAGACCAAAGCAACAGAATAGAATACTCAGATATAAGATCACACACCTTCAAACATCTGATTTTTGACAAACCTGACAAAAACAAGCAATGGGGAAAGGATTCCCTATTCAATAAATGGTGTTGGGAGAACTGGCTAGCCATGCGCAAAAAAAAAAAAAAAAAAAAAAAATGAAACTAGACTTCTTCCTTACACCTTATACTAAAATTAACTCGAGACTGATTAAAGGCTTAAATGCAAAACTCCAAACTATAAAAACCCTGGAAAACAACCTAAGCAATACCATTCAGGACAAAAACACCAAAAGCAGTTGGAGCAAAAGCAAAAATTGACAAGTGGGATCTAATTAAAAAGAGCTTCTGCCCAGCAAAATAAACTATCATCAGAGTGAACAGAGAATCTACAAAACGGGAGACAATTTTTGCAACCTATCCATCTGACAAAGGCCTAATACCTAGAGTCTGTAAGAAACTTTAACAAGTTTACAAGAAAAGTGGGCAAAGGACACGAAAAGACACGTCTCAAAAGAAGACACACATGCAACCAACCAATATATGAAAAGAAGCTCAACATCACCGATCATTAGAGAAATGCAAATCAAAACCACAATGACACAGTATCTCACACCAATCAGAACGGTGATTATTAAAAAGTCAAAAAAACTGATGCTGGCTCAGTTGTGGAGGAAAAGGAACACTTTTATGCTATTGGTGGGAGTGTAAATTTGTTCGATCATCGTGGAAGACTGTGGCGATTCCTCAAAAATCTAGAGGCAGAAATTCCATTTGACCCAGGAGTCCCATTACTGAGTATATATCCAAAGGAATGTAAATCATTCTATTATAAAGATACATGCATGTGTATGTTTATTGCAGCACTATTCACAATAGCAAAGACATGGAATCAACCCAAATGCCCATAAATAATAGACTGAATAAAGAAAATGTGGTATATATACACATGGAATACCATGCGGCCATAAAAAGGAATGAGATCATGTCCTTTGCAGGAACATGGATGGAGCTGGAAGCCGTTATCCTCAGCATACTAATGCAGGATCAGAAAACCAACATCACATGTTCTCACTTATAAGTGGGAGCTGAACAATGAGAACACAGAGAGAGGAACAACACACACTGGGCCCTATCACGGGGATGGAGTAGGGGCGAGGGAGAGCATTAGGAAGAATAGCTAATGAATGCTGGGCTTAATACCTAGGTGATGGGTTGATCTGTGCAGCAAACCACCAAGGCACATGTTTACCCATGTAACAAACCTGCACATCCTGCATGTGTACCCCTGAACTGAAAAGTTGAAGATTAAAAAAATGAAATCAAATGAACAAAAGTAAGGAATCTTTAAATCTCTCTCTCCCTTTCTCTGTCTTTCTCTCTCTCACACACACACACACACACACAAACATATACCTATGCTTCTGTTGTCATATTGCTTCTCTGACATTGAAACTTCTCTCTCTCTCTTACAAACTTGTGATTACACTGAGCTCAACTTAATAATTCAGGATAATCTCCCTCTCTTAAAATCATTAACTTAGACATATATGCAATGTTCTTATTGCCATGTAAAATAACATATTTACTGGTTATGGGAATTAGGACATCACATCTTTGTAAAGCAAATATTCTGTCTACCATTTTGCTATTTTTTTCTTTTTGTCTCTTCATTCCTTTTTTTTTCTTCCTCTTTTTGTAACGTTCTTTGGGTTTAAATATTATTCTATTCATTTTATCTAGTTCATCACCTTTTCCAGGTTATTAGCTATAGCACTTTGCATTATTTCTGTGGTTACTCTAAGGTTTATAGTATGCAACTTTAAGTTGTCACAATATACCTTCAAGTTATGCATGAAGTCTCTTATAAAAGTGTATTTCCATTTCTCCCTACCAAGTTTTGTGATGTTCCTGGTACATATGTTTTAGACTCTAAAAATACCATTAGTATTTTTACTTTAAACGATCAATTAAGGATAAGAGGTAAAAGTTCTTATAGTAATCCATGTAGCTACCATTGACAGTACTCTTTATATATCCAGGTTTCTATCTGCTACCATTTTCTTCTGTTTTAAGGACTCCTTAAAATATACTATAGTGCATATCCACTGGTGATGAAGTCTTTAAGTTTTTATATTCTTAAGCAAAGTTTTTCACTTTCTTTTTGAAATATATGTTCACTGGGTAAATAAATACACGAAAACAGGTTTTATTTTGGCTTTTCAATGATGCAGATATAATTGGATGAAATAATAATTTTGCTATGTTTCATTTTGTTTAGACTCTCAAAATTCTTATTTTTAAAATATTTTAAGATTTTTCTACTAATTTATTATGACTGTCATTTCGTTTTGGCTATTTTTGGTTAATTTTATATTTTTCTTAACTATGAGTTGTATTTTTCTGCCTTTTTGAATGTCTGGTAATTTTGAGTGCATACTAGATAATGTGAATTTACCCTGTTGGGTGCTAAATATTTGCTTTGCTAAATAAATATTCTTGAGATTATTGAGGGATTCAGTTAAGTTACTTAAAACCAATTCGATTCTCTTGAGTATTTATGCTTTGCTTATGCAGTGTTCACTTTGTCTCTGGCTAATTTTTTGTGGGTACCAAAGTAAGGCCCTTCTTACTTGTCACGTGTGTTTTGGCACAGTTACTTCTAAGCATTTCAGGCAATTTTTCCCTGGCCTCAGGTGAATTTCTCTTACATGTATCTGAATCTATACTCAGATCTGTAAGGTATGATGAGAAATTTGCACATCTGCAATGTCTTTTCTCTGCACAGCTTTTTGTTCGTTGGCATGTTGGTTTTGTGACCTACAAACTCGAGACACATTGGCTTCCCTGGATTACTATCTCAGTCTCCTCAATTCAGGGAGTACTTCCTGGGTTCCTCCTCTGTATGTCATAGCCTGGATTCTTTCTGGCTAGTAAGCTGGGAAATTTTTAGGTCTCGGTTGGTTTGCTCATTGACGCTTAGCGATTATTAGATTTACTTATTATTTATCCAATATCTTTGAACAATTTTTTTCATATATTTATGTTGGTTTTCAGTTGTTTCAGATGGGAATTTGGTCCCTGTTATTGCATAAGAACTTACTTTTATCTTTAAAATATTTTGAACAATATAAAATTACAGTACATTTTCAAGACTATAATCAATACCTAATTGCCCTTTGCTTAGATTCATTAATTTTTAAAATTCTGCCTTCTTTATTTCTATATATATTAAGAAAATAGGGCTGGGTGTGGTGGCTCACATCTGTAATCCCAGCACTTTGGGAGGCCGAGGTGGGCAGATCTCCTGAGGTCTGGAGTTCGAGACCAGCGTGACCAACGTGGTGAAACCTCATATCTACTAAAAATATAAAATTATCTGGGCGTGGTGGCACCTGCCTCTAATCCCAACTACTTGGGAGGCTGAGGCAGGAGAATTGCTTGAACCCGGGAGGCAGAGGTTGCAGTGAGCTTAGATTGCACCATAGTACTCCAGCCTGGGCAAGAAGAGCAAAACTTCATCTCAAAAAAAAAAAAAAAAAGAAAAAGAAAAGAGCTATTTCCTGAACCATTTGAAAGACATTGTAGACAACATGATCTATATCCTGAATAATTCCACATACAGCACATCTCTTGAGAAGGAAAAATTACTACTTAGACTGACTAGCAAAAGTATTCTCTTGTCTCAGTGATGTAAAATAAAATATATTCTGGTGTTTTTGTTTATAAAAATTGAAGAAATGAATTCATTAAGTCAAGAGGTGAGAATCCGGAACCAAGCACTAAATTAATTGTTCCACACTAGGAGCTAATACCTAGAAGATACATTCCATATAGAGCACCATCTGATTAAGCTCATGAAGCAAAAGGTAGAGAAGATAATGATGAAAGAGGAAGCAGAACCATAAACATGGACAACTATATAAATTATGTGATGAAATCTACATGTTCAAGACCCTAAGGTGTTAAATATAACAGTGTTTATAAGTGAAGCATTTTTAAATTCATAAATATTCCTATTTGCTGTGTTGCAGAGAATGCATTTAAGGTTTTTGAAGAAACCAAGTGAGACTCAGCACATAAATTATAATCTAGGGTGACTTAACATAGGTTGTTTTTAAGAGGTTCAGTATATTAAAAAATTTGATTAAAAATTACAAGAAACACCATGAATGAATTGATGACTGATTATATACATACGGTAGAAGAACAAAAGGAAGTCTCAGGTACATTTGAGGAACATCACTGGTGACTCTACTTATGGAGATGAGAAAGGTAGATTGGTTTTTCCTTTATGAAAGTTAGGGGTATTGAATTTGGGCTTTGAAGAAGGACAATTAGTGACACGCCTGTGTAGATAGATACCCATTGCTATATAACAAATTATCCTGAATATTTGTATCTCAAAAATAAATATTCATTTTAATTAATAACACACCTGTATTAGGTATCTATTGTATGTAAAATATTAACCACAAAAATAGTGTCTTTAAATAACAATAAACATATTTGTCTCACACAATTTATCAGAGCCAAGAATTTCAGTGTCTTAACTAGGTAGTTCTGCCTCTTAAGTTTTTTATGATGTTGCAGTTAAGATGTTGTCTGGGACTTCACTCAATCCTTGAACAGGTGTGGATGGTACACTTTTAAGGTAACTCATTCAAATGATTGCAAGTTAATGCTGGTTGATGGGAGAAGCCTCAGTTCCTCACCATGATTACATCACTACAGAACTTATGTGTAACTAACCAAAAAATATGGTATGGTATGGTAGTGAACATTGGCTGTTGATACTGACTACAAAATGTGTCTGTAAATCCGTGTTTACTAGGACAGTCAATATTTTATCCCTGAGTTTGAAAAAATCATTTTCAAATGTTCACTGGCAAATCTGGATAACAGCAGGCTCCTCCCACGCATGCAGACCCTGACCACAAAGCAGGGAATTGACGTTGGCCGGGACACCAGAATCGGGTGAAGTTGCGGACTCTCCAGAACAGAATTTAATATTGTCTTCAAGAAACCAAAGGGAAGCATGCAAATCCTGTCTTTTCTCCCCAGGAAAGAGTGAAAGGAGGGCAAAGGGAAAGAATATTTCCTAGTATTTCTTTTTTTTAATTCAATTTAATTTAATTTTAAGTTCCAGGATACATGCGCAGGACGTGCAGATTTGTTATATAGGTAAATGTGTGCTATGGTGGTTTGCTGCACCTGTCAACCCATCACCTGGGTATTAAACCCCACGTGCGTTAGTTATTTATCCTGATGCTTTCCCTCCCACCACACTCCCTAAAGGCCCCAGGTCCCTAGTATTTCTAAAATAATTACATTCAAATAAAAGAATAAGAATAGAAAATGCGGGTTTTCCACTAACAACAATTTCAGGTATAGCAATCTTTACATATCTTGTGATTATGTCTTGAATCAACACATCCTATCTCAAGCAAGGAACTAGATTGGAGATTAAAACACAATTATGTTTAAAAAACATAAGCCCTATGCACTATTGAAATTTACCTAGGAGAAGAGATAGGAAAAGCAAAGTAAAAAGAGAAGAGGATTTGTTAAGCAGTTCGTGATATATATTAATTAATATTTATTTTTTGTGTTCTTTAATAGGGTAAAATCACACGAAACATTTGACACAACATTAATATGAGTTTTCAACCATCTTTGCTACTTTATAAAAGTAAAATGAAATATACTTTACATAAATTATTAAAGATAAGTGTATATATTTTCTACACAGATACTGTCATTATAATACTTAAAATAAAATAAATAATATCTGACCAAAAAGATTTGTGAAATTCTGGACAAAGTTATATATTGCATGGGCGGGTAATCTGTAAAATGAGTCTAAAATGGGTCCAACTATGGGTAGTCTTGATGCCAGGTAAAAAAGAACCAATAAAACTTTTAAACAGGGGAGGTGCACAAACAGATTTTGTTTGAATACTAAACCCACTGGAATCATACAGAATTGATTATAAGAGAAGTTTTGTGTCAACAGTACCCAGAACTACTATGCATTTAACCTAATCCAGCACAAAATTCTCAAATTTGTATTTTTTACTGCATTTTTATTATTTATGTATTTTTTACTTCTGCACATGTATCCCAAATTTCTATTTTCTAGAGTTTAATGTAATATTAATATTTTAACATAAAACAGAGAAAACTAATTTAAATGACTTGTATATTTATATAGTCTTTGATCCAGTTTTCTCTTTTGTTGTTTCTTGGTTCTATAGGAAAGATTAAGACTCATTGATTGAGTTAGTCATGGCAGTCACCCCAAAATGATTACAAGACTGTTAATACTGCATGATAATTAATTTCAGAAAGCAAAATCTTCTAGAAAGTTTTCTTCGTTTCTTACTGTCTTTTTCTTTATTTTTAAAAATGTTTGCCAGCTTTGAGATATAATCCCTAGACCATAAAATTCCCTCATTTAAAGTGTACAATTCAATGGCTTTTAGTATATTCTGAGTTTTGCATGCATCACCACAATCGATTTTGGAGCATTTAATTATTTCCCTCCAAAAAACCCTCTAAAACCTTTCCATACAACCCAGATTAAAGCAAACACTAATCTGCTTTCTGTCTTTATAGATTTGCCTATCCTGAACATTTCTTATGAATCATACAATATATGGTCCTTTGTAATTGGCATTTTGAATTAGTATGTTTTCATCCTTTTTGTACCATATATCAGTACATTTATTTTTTAATTTTTAAATGTAAATTGAAAATATACAGAAGACTAAAAAATGGAACCTTATCTCACATCATACAGAAAAATCAACTGAAAATGAAATACAGACTTAAACATTAGACCTCAAACTGTAGAACTACTATAAGAAAACACAAGGGAAAAAAATTACATGACATTAATCTGTGCAATGGTATTTTAGATTTGACCCCAAACGTGCAAACAACAGAAGCACAAACAGACAAATGGAATTACATAGAAATAAAAAGCTTCTGTACAACAAAGGAAAAAACAGAATAAAGAGAAAACTTACAGATCAGGAGAAAATATTTGCAAGACATACATCTGATAAAGGATTAATATCCAAAATATGTAAGGAACTCAAACAATTCTATAGAAAGAAAACAAATTCTATAAAACTTAAACAATTCTACAGAAGGAAAACAAATGTTT
Source organism: Gorilla gorilla gorilla (assembly GCF_029281585.2). Lineage (NCBI taxonomy): Eukaryota > Metazoa > Chordata > Mammalia > Primates > Hominidae > Gorilla > Gorilla gorilla. The sequence continues at coordinate 26,464,709 of NC_073246.2, forward strand.
TTCTAAACAAAGAAAACAAATTTGTTTCTTTCTATAAGAAACAAATCATAGAAAGAAAACATACAAATAATGGTCTGTTTTAATCCAAACAAATTTTGGATTAAAAAGTGGGCAAGGTACGCAAATAGATATTTCTTAAAAGAAGACATACAAATGACAAACCAGAAATATGAAAAATGTTCAACACACTAATTCTTTCTTTAAATCTAGAACAGTTTAAAGCCAGTCACATCATTTTCAGTGGCATAATCAACATAAGTAATGTAAGTATTCAAAGAACATATCTGTTCTTTTAAATCAATTATGACCTTTCACATTTCAATGAAAATGTATGATTTTAACAAGTATCTGCAGGTTGATTGATCCATAGGCTTCATAACAACCTCAGGCATCAGGGTCTTTTCTCATCCACAATATCAACTGCATCATAAATCTCATATCTTATTAATTATAGGATTGGTGCCAACAGCACCAATTATATGTACTTCCTTATTAGAGTCATTTGGGAGCCATATGCCAATTACTATTCCCTCCTGTCATAGTATTTTGAGTTATGGTGGTAGATACAAGCATGAAGTAGATAAGAGACAAATTTCTCTCCTATATTCTTAATAATCTTTATGACTAGTTTTTTTTTCTATTTTACCTTATACAGAAGAGGCCTGATCACTTTTCACTAAACATTTGAAAGATTTAGAAATAGATACATTGCTTCTCTAATTGGTATTTTTTAATTTTGTATTTTGTTATTGAAAAATACATAGTTTTCACTATCATCAGTATCAAAAGTTGATATTTTGCTAGAGCAATCCTTTGGAAATGCATATCAATTATTCCAAAATGTTTTGAATAAAGCAACTTCTTGCGATAGTCTGTTGAAACACAGCCTCATACAAAACACTGTGGGAAAAATTAGTTCACCATTTTCATGTTTAGACAATTAAAAATAATTTGATGTATTAAAAGGATACTCAGGAAATTAGAAATTGTTATTCTATTTGGGAGCAGCTATAGAGGTCCTTATGTTGTAGACCTATATAAATTTGTTTCTTACAAATTATGTTTATAATTTATATTTTTTTACTTTATCTTTTTTTTTTTTTTTAAGACAAATTCTCCTGTTTCCCAGGCTGGAGTGCAGTGGTGCGATCTGGGCTCACTTCATCCTATGCCTCCCGGGCTCAAGCTATCTTCCTGCCTCCACCACTGGAATAACTGGGACCACAAACTCACACCACCATGCCTAGTTAATTTCTGTATCTTTTTGAGTAGAGATAGTGTTTTGCCATGTTATCCAGGGTGGCCTCCAACCCGGGAGCTCAAGCCATCCACCCTCTTCGGCCTCCCAAAGTGCTGGGATTGCAAGCATGAGCCACTGCACTGGCTAATTGTTTATTTTAATGTTCATGTTCTCATTAGGCCATTTCAGTACACCCAAGTGTATTTTGAGAAGTGATTCACTTTTAATCTCTCCTAGTCTCTTTCAATTATGGCCGCAAAATTCATTAACGTTGTATGACTGATTTAAGGAAATGTTGTTGCATTAGTGAGTATCTACTTTTATAAACCTAAAATAGTTTCTTACCTCATGTCTCCTTACAATCATCTGATTATAGACAGTATCAATTCTATGAACCTGCATACTTCCAAAAAGAAAATACATATCCTGGGACTTTTGTATATTTTACATTTTTCTTGATTTTTTAAATTCAGTATTTAAATTAAGTTATTTTGGCAGTAGGAGCATGGAAACAAAATGACTTCTAAGAAAGTTTAAATCTATGGAAACATCAATTTTCTTTTTTTTTCTTTTTTTTTTTTTGAGAAGGAATCTCGCACTGTTGCCCAGGCTGGAGTGCAGTGGCGCCATCTCGGCTCACTGCAAGCTCCGCCTCCGGGTTTCACGCCATTCTCCTGCCTCAGCCTCCCGAGGAGCTGGAACTACAGGCGCCCGCCACCACGCCCGGCTAATTTTTTGTATTTTTAGTAGAGACGGGGTTTCACCGTGTTAGCCAGGATGATCTCGATCTCCTGACCTCGTGATCCTCCCGCCTAGGCCTCCCAGAGTGCTGGGATTACAGGAGTGAGCCACCGCGTCCAGCCCTATTTTCTTTTCTTCTTTTTCTTTTTCTTTTTTTTTTTCTTTTTCTTTCTTTTTTTTTTTTTTTTTTGAGATGTAGTCTCGCTCTGTCGCCCAGGCTGGAGTGCAGTGGCGCAATTTCGGCTCACTGCAACCTCCACCTCCTGGCTTCAAGCAATTCTCCTGCCTTAGCCATCTGAGTAGCTGGGACTACAGGTGCCTGCCACCACACCTGGCTAAGAAAGACCTATTCTCATTCTTAAAGAAGAACAGTGAGAAGTATTTAAGATACTTACTCATGTTGTTTCACATTCTAATGCCTCCCTAATCATCCACCAACACATTAGAAAAAAAAACAGCAATGTACAGCAATGAATTGAGACAAAGTTTCCGTTATATGTCTCAGACATGTCATTTCCAACAGAGCCTATTGGAGTCTTTATTAAATTAAATGCTTTTTACTTACAACAAGATTCACATGGCTTCTTCAGAAATCCTAGGGCTTCTAAAGTAAATAAAATTTTACTAAAGTTTTCAAAATAAATTTTGTAATTAAAATTTTAATCACACTGATTTACTGAAGGGATAGAATACATTCAAGTGTAACAAATATCCAAAACATTTTTAAAACCCAAGAAGTTATAATAATAGCTCTTTCTCACCGTGATTATACTTGCAATATTTTCCGTAAAATTATTTAAAAAGATTTTTTCAGTATTTAATTACTCATAGACATTGTGCAATATTATCAAATTATATTTAAATAGTTGTTTAGTCAAATGTATGCATATATAAAATATTAGAAAATCATAAATATATGCTCTTAGAGGAATGCTCACATTTTAGATTAGTTAAAAAACACAGCTTCAATTACTGATAAACATGCAGTTGAATATAGTTTTCTAAACTATATTCAAAAGTATAGTCAAGCTTTAGTATCTTATGAGTAAACACCTCGAATTTCGTCAAACCACATCTTTATGTATAGTGTAGTGTTATAGGCTTCACTACCATTATGAAGGTTTACATGTTAAGCTGTCAAAGGTGTAGTGTGGTAATGAACAGATAATTTCAGATCAATTGCAATCAATCAACTTACCCCATAACTTCTCCGACTTATCCTCAGCAGATTATTATGTTAGACGTTATGGTGTTGTTAATTAATGTATTCAGATTTGATGGGTTATTTTTCTAACATGATTTTAGATCATGATAGGAATTTAAAGTGAAGTTAATTACTTCTTATTTCCAAGAAAGTAATGCATTGGTGCTCCACATGAAAATAAAATGAACTTACATTAAAATTATTTAACATTACATTTTTTAAAATTATTTAATGATAATATTTAAAGAGAAAACTTGTTTACCAATATATGTTGCATCACTATATGAATAAGAACATAACTATTCTGTTAGTCTTTTTTCACGCTGTTGATAAAGACATACCCAAGACTGGAGAATTTAGAAAGAAAAGAAGTTTAATTGGCCCACCGTTCCACATGGCTAGGGAGGCCTCAAAATCATGGCAGAAGCCAAAGAGGAGCAAAGTCACATCTTACATGGATGGCCACAGGCAAAAACAGGGAACTTGTGCAGGGGATCTCCTCTTTATAAAACCATCAGACCTGTGAGACTTATTCACTATCATGAGGACAGCAGGAGAAAGACCACCCCCATGATTCAATTACCTCCCACTGGGTCCCTCTCATGACACATGGGAATTGTGGGAGTTACAATTCATGGTGAGATTTGGGTGGGAACACAGCAAAACCATATCACCTACGAAAATAGAGAATAGTTGTTATGTGAAAATTGTATGTGTAAATATTTCCAAGACTTTTGTGTAACTAATATTTACCATATTGGGCTATTTTGAGGTAAAAATGAAATAATGCATGTAAAATACTTCAGCCATTAAATGAATTCGCTAAATGGTACATGCTGATAGACACATTTCAAGAACTCTCATGACTGGAAAAGAGCTTTAGTTTTGATCACCAGGCAAAGAACGGCAGCTAGCTTTTGAGTACAAACTAGGGCAACATGGAAAGTCAGTATTAAAAGGTAGGGATGAAGAGCAGCCATGCCCCATAAACATTTTCAGAAATAAAAACTTGTTTCCACTTGTATTTAAATTTTTTTTGCTTCTCTAAATTTGGATATTCAATTTGATGAATTATTTACCCTATCACTCTTGGCTTTTCTAATTCTTTAAAAATATACTATTTTTGCCATCTTGTTTACATATTTTTAAGAGGTTGTCTTTGGATTGAACTAAACATTTATTAAGTAATTTGCAAAATTTAAGAAAAGAGATTTTGATGGGATTGACCTATAATTTAAAGGATAAATGGATATCACTAGAAATTTTAAGATGCAATTTTGAAGAATTTCAAAGTAATCCTGGAAACTTCTAAATATGATTGTAGGAGACTCTGCTTGAATAGAGGTGATGACTATTAAATAGGCTTATCAAATGATTTGCCTTGAGACAGGAACCAAAGTATGGTGACAGGATTGATTAGATGGCGAAACAATAAAAGCACCAGGAGCTAAGCTACATTGATGGGGTATGTCCTGTTTGATAACAGGGTTTTGTTCCTAACTAGCATTCTGGTTCAAAATCCATAAGATTTAGCTATTTTCCTATCTCTTTCACTCCATCCCCATCCACTCACTGATTTCTTTTGTTTCTATGGACGTTATTATGTGACCCAGTTTATTACATTTGACTGATATGGTTTTGAATAAATGTATAAACATACACAGACATGTGTTTGTGTGTATGTGTGTAATCAAACAAGTATATTACTCAAAAGTAGAAAACAATGAACAGTGGAAGTCAAACTCTTGTTTGTTTTTCTGTTTTTTTTTTTTTTTGAGAGGAAGCAATTGAAGAAATGAGACATCAAATTAATCTTTTAATTGGGATACCCCCCCATTGACACTTGTCTTATGTTCATAAAATTCTTTAAATTTTGTATTGGAAATAAAATTTTATATTTGTATCTCACTCTTCATACATAGTATAATGTTCTTCGCAATTAGGAAATAATAAAATAGTGATAAAAATTTAAAATATTTAGAAAATAAATGGCGATTATATTCCAAATATAACTCCCATGAGCAAGTAGGAAAATAGAAGAGAGGAGAGAAATTTTCCAAGTGAATATTAAGGAAGATGCATGTTTGGGAATGAGAGAGAGAGAATGGAGTCTGAGTGAATTACAGACAGATTATGCAAGCATAATTATTTTGCACATTACTATGGTTGCTTGCAATTTCAGCAGCCTCCCTTTCTATCACAGTTGAAGATGAAGGGGAAAGGTGCTTTATTATTTCCATTTTTGAAAGCCCTTATTTTTCTTCATGTTGCCAGGTCTACCTTAAATCAGTAAGGTCTGTGGCTGTCCAGATGCACATCATAATCGGCACAGAACTCTACCATTTGGTCAAAACCAAAAACTAACTGGGACGCCTAAGGTATTTGTTTCTTTCTGGCCTTTGACTGCTATACTCATTCACTTTCTGATTGTGCTTTTAGCACTTAACACCAATGCCAGAGAGTGGTCATTTCCTCTTTAGTAAATAGGATAATGGTATACAAATGCTGAAAAAATAAACATCAAAATGAGACACTCTATATCAAAAGACCTCTAATGCCCAGATTACTCTCATTGTCTCATAGATAAACAGCTGCTAGATTAACAGTATAATTTTTAATCCATTTTCAGAGTATAAAACTTGTCAGTGAACATTCGCCAGGTTAACTTTGTCAAGATTCCCTACGGACACCATTGCAGAAAACACAGACAAAGGCACCCCCATGCTCTGTTGTGTCAAGATAGGTGGGTACTACAGGACTATCGGAGTTTTCTGAACACATTTGTTTTTCTGACTTTTGATTTCTAAACCCTGAGATCCTAGAGGAGATTATAATATGGGGTAAAGGGAATGGCAAGAAGTTGAGAGATCAGGCTGCCATTTTCTATACATTGAGCCAAGCCTGCTCCACGGTAGTTGGAGAGGTGGCAGAACCAAAACAGGAGGATGCACAGCCGGGCCCAAGTATGCCTTGGAACTAATCAATATTGGTGGTTAACAAGGGTGAATATTAGGGAATTACACAAGTCAGTTTTCAAACAAACTGTCTCAGTCCATTTAGGCAGCTACAACAGAACAGCATACACTAGGTGGTTTTTAGCCCACTCTTGAGTTTTTGTTTTTGTTTTTTGTTTGTTTTGTTTGTTGTTTCTTATTGAGATAGGGTCTTGCTCTGTCACCCTTGCTGGAGTGCAGTGGCACAATCATGGCTTATTGTAGCCTTGATCTCCTAGGCTTGGGTGATCCTCTCTCTTCAGCCTCCCAAGTAGCTGGAATTACAGGCCTGCACCACCATGCCCAGCTACTTTTAAAATTTTCTGTGGCAATGTGGTCTCTATGACCCCAGGAGTGATCAGCTGATTTTAACTGGTTTTCCCTTTCTATCACTGGAAGAAGCACTGGGAAGGGTAGGAATAACAGTCTTGAATAGCTGATGCCACCCCTCTCTGATCTCCCAGCAGTGGCGCCATTACATGGAGACAAATTCTGTGTGCTTGGGGAAGAGACAACACAGTAATTGTGGGAATTTCCATTAAATCTCAGTGCTGCCCTGTCAAAGCAGAAAGCAACATCAGGCAGAAGTCAGTCAGTGCCCACAGAAGGGGCATTTATACCAGCCCTAGTCAGAGGGGAATCGCCCATCCCAGTGGTCAGAACCTGAGTTCTAGCAAGTCTTGCCACTATGAGCTAAAGGACTCTGGGGTACTAAATAAACTTGAAAGACAATCTAGGCCACAAGGACTACAATTCCTGGTCAAGTCCTGGTGCTGTGCTGGGCTTGGAGCCAGTGGATTTGTGGGGCCTGTGACGTGGGGCAGCCAAGGGAATGCTTATGTCATCCCTCCCCAACCCCAGGCAATGCAGCTCACAGCTCTGGGAGAAACCACTTCTTTTGGCTTGAGACAGGAGAGGGAAAAGTAAAGAGGACTTTGTCTTGCAACTTGGATACTAGCTCAGCCACAGTAAAATAGGCCATCAAGCAGGCCTCCATTCTAGACCCTAGCTCATGGACATTTCTAGAAACGGCCTGGGCCACATGCAAAACCACTGCCTTAAAGAGGACCCAGTCCTCACAGGATTCAGCCCCTGCTGCCTAAAGAGGCCCTTGGGCCCTAAAATATTCATCAGTGATAGCCAGGCAGTACTTGCCAGGGACCTTGGGTGAGACTCAAAGATGTGCTGGTTTCAGGTGAGACCTAACACATTCTTACCTTTGGTGGCTAAAGGGAGAGACTCTGTTGGCTTGAGAAAAGCAGAGAGAAGACTAAAGTGGACTTTGTCAGGTACCTTATATAGCAGCTCAGCCATAGTGCAGTAGAGCACTAAAGCAGATTCTTGGGGCCCTGATTCCAGGCCTTGGCTCTCTAGCAGCATTTCTGGACCTACCCTGGGCCAGAAGGGAGCCCACTGACCTGTAGTGAGAGTCTCATGCCTGGTGGCATTCACCACGTGCTAACTGAGGAGTCTTTGGTCCTTGATTGAACATTGGGGATACCCTGGCAATACACACAACAGACCTGTCATGCACCAACTTTGACCTCAGGAATAGCAGACCAAACTGTCTAAGATATATATATTGACATTTTGCATATGTATTAGTTATTGAGATATTAATCCTTTTTCATTATCTTAAAATCATATATCTATTTAAAGGAACATAAGATATGGAATGTAGTATTCAACCCATATATTATCTGATATTATCTGTTAATTAGCTTAAATATCCTCTTTTCTATTTCAAATCTTTCTCAATACTTTCATAATATTGATATTTCACAGAGTAAGTCCAACATTGTTAAAGTGTGTTAATTTACTCTCAAAATTTTTAGATTTAGGTGTAAATGTCTTTAACATTTTATATAATACTTTTAAAGCTTTGTTATTTTCACATAGTTTAAATGTATGTGTAATGTTTTCAATGATATACAACATTTTAATACAAGCAATCACACATGAAAATAAATATGAAAATCAGTCACATAATGGGAAAAAGAGAACTGTGTGTGTGTGTGTGTGTGTGTGTGTGTGTATTTGACTTTTGAGCAATGCAAGGGGATTGTGGCACAGCCCCCCTGCACAGTCAAAAATCCATGTATAACTTTTGGTTCCCCAAAAATTTAACTACTAAAGACCTACTGTTGACTGAAATCCTTACTGATAACATAAACAATCAATTAACACATATTTTGTATGTTATATTATGATATGCTATACTTTTACAATAAAGTAAGCTAGAGAAAAAATGTTATTAAGAAAACATAAGAAAGAGAAAATGTATTTACTGATCATTAAGTCAAAGTGGATCAAAATAAAGGTCTTCATCCTCCTCGTCTTCATGTTGAGTAGGCTGAGGAAGAAGAGGGAGAGGAGTAGGTCTGGCTTTCTCAGGGCAGAGAGAAGAGGTGGAGGAGATTGAAGGAGAGGCAGAGTAGGCGGGCACACTTGGTGTAACTTTATGGAACTACATTGTGATTTTTGCTTGACTTTTTGCTTTTTTATTTTTCTGAAAATATTTTTATATGACACTAATCCTTCTATCATTTTCTCTAGTTTCAGTGCCCACCATTTCATAGGAGTCAAAAGCAGTCTTGAGTAATTGGAACCCTACTGCCAAATTGCCTAAGATCCATTTATTTTCTGGCTGTTTCTATGTCTTCTTTTTCATTGTCTGGCAGTGGTTCAGAAGCACTCATCTCCATCAAGTCATCTTCGGTTAATTCCTCTGGTGTAGTAACTATTAGATCTTCTATTTCTCCATGACCCATATCATGAAATTCTTCACCAAACCCCATTGTTTTTGCTATATTCACATCTATCATGATTTCCTTGATTGGCTTTTTATAAATTCTGTGAAGTCATGCACAACATGTGAACGTAGTTTTCTCTAGCAGGAACTTATTGTTTAAGGCTTGATTACTTTCAAGGCTGTTTCTATACCAGTAACGGCATCTTCAAAAGTGTAATCCTTCCAGACTTTTTTTTTTATTATTATACTTTAAGTTTGAGGGTATATATGCACAATGTGCAGGTTTGTTACATATGTATACATGTGCCATGTTGGTGTGCTGCACCCATTAACTCTTCATTTAACATTAGGTATATCTCCTAATTCTATCCCTCCCCGTTCCCTCGACCCCACAACAGTCCCCAGAGTGTGATGTTCCCCTTCCTGTGTCCATGTGTTCTCATTGTTCAATTTCCACCTATGAGTGAGAACATGCGGTGTTTGGTTTTTTGTCCTTGTGATAGTTTGCTGAGAATGATGGTTTCCAGCTTCATCTATGTCGCTACAAAGGACATGAACTCATCCTTTTTTATGGCTGCATAGTGTTCCATGGTATATATGTGCCACATTTTCTTAATCCAGTCTATCATTGTTGAACATTTGGGCTGGTTCCAAGTCTTTGCTATTGTGAATAGTGCCGCAATAAACATACGTGTGCATGCGTCTTTATAGCAGCATGTTTTATAATCCTTCGGGTATATACCCAGTGATGGGATGGCTGGGTCAAATGGTGTTTCTAGTTCTAGATCCCTGAGGAATCACCACACTGACTTCCACAATGGTTGAACTAGTTTATGATCCCACCAACAGTGTAAAAGTGTTCCTATTTCTCCACATCCTCTCCAGCACCAGTTGTTTCCTGACTTTTTAATGATTGCCATTCTAACTGATGTGAGATAGTATCTCATTGTGGTTTTGATTTGCATTTCTCTGATGGCCAGTGATGATGAGCATTTTTTCATGTGTCTTTTGGCTGCATACATGTCTTCTTTTGAGAAGTGTCTGTTCGTATCCTTTGCCCACTTTTTGATGGGGTTGTTTTTTTCTTCTTGTAAATTTGTTTGTGTTCTTTGTAGATTCTGGATATTGGCCCTTTGTCAGATGAGTCGATTACAAAAATTTTCTCCCATTCTTTAGGTTGCCTGTTCACTCTGATGGTAGTTTCTTTTGCTGTGCAGAAGCTCTTTAGTTTAATTAGATCCCATTTGTCAATTTTGGCTTTTGTTGCCGTTGCTTTTGGTGTTTTAGTCATGAAGTCCATGCCCATGCCTATGTCCTGAATGGTATTGCCTAGGTTTTCTTCTAGGGTTTTTATGGTTTTAGATCTAACATGTAAGTCTTTAATCCATCTTGAATTAATTTTTGTATAAGGTGTAAGGAAGATCCAGTTTCAGCTTTCTACATATGGCTAGCCAGTTTTCCCAGCACCACTTATTAAATAGGGAATCCTTTCTCCATTTCTTGTTTTTGTCAGGTTTGTCAAAGATCAGATGGTTATAGATATGCAGCATTATTTCTGAGGGCTCTGTTCTGTTCCATTGGTCTACATCTCCGTTTCGGTACCAGTACCATGCTGTTTTGGTTACTGCAGCCTTGTAGTATACTTTGAAATCAGGTAGTGTGATGCCTCCAGCTTTGTTCTTTTGGCTTAGGATTGACTTGGAAATGCGGGCTTTTTTTTGGTTCCACATGAACTTTAGTTTTTTCCAGACTTTTATGTTGTTCTTCCTATTGGGGTTTTCAACAATAGAAATTTTTTTTTATTTTATAGATGTAGGGGTGTACATTTGCAGTTTGGTTACATGGATGTATTGCCTACTGGTATATAAGTTTGTTCTCACCCTGCTAATAAAGACATACCCAAGACTGGCTAATTTATAAAGGAAAGAGGTATAATTGACTCACAGTTTCACATGGCTCAGGAGGCCTCATAATCATGGTGAAAGGCGAATGAGGAGCTAAGTCATGTCTTACATGGCAGCAGGCAAAGAGAGCACACTCCCCTTTATAATGCCATCACATCTTGTGATACTTATTCACTATCATGAGAAGAGCATGGGGAAAAACCCACCCCCCATGATTCAATTACCTCCCATCAGGTCCCTTCCCCAAAACAAGTGAGAATTATGGGAGCTACAATTTAAGATATGATTTGGGTGGGGACACAGCCAAACCATATCAATACTCATATTTATAGTTGACAAAACTGAGATATAAATTGGCTAAATAACAAGTCTTAACACTTGTAAATGGCAGAGGTTAGATTCAAATCCTCACTGTCTTACTCTACATTAACCACTACCCTATATTCCTTTTCATTTAGTGATTCATCTGCCAAACATTCATTTACTGTGATGCATCATTTTATAAATACCATAGAGCATATTTTAATAAGGCAATGGAAACCTTCTAAGCTCTAGAAAAAAATAAAATTGTGACATTTTGTAATAGGTTCAAGGAAATCCTCAAGATAGTTAAAGTATGGAGAAAAATGGACTGAGAGTGTTTTTTAGGACTATTACAATTATTCATTTAAAAAGAATCAAATTCTGAAATTTGATTTAAATATAAAATATGACTATGCTCAAAACGGTAACCAGTTCTCTCAAGAAGAAAACAAAGAAAATAAAAGACTTTGAGGAGAATATCATAATTTGAAAATGCAAAACCAGTTTACCATATTTTAGGTAATTTTTGTGTTTAAGATCCTCTCTAAAGATATTTTTGACACTATAGAAAGTTGTAAGACATTTTTTTAAGTGTATCAGGCCCTCAGGAAACAATTTAACTAAACCATGCTTCAGAAAAAACTAAAACTAAGTGGTCCAACTGAGCCTGATAATTGAAACCTAGGTTCCAAAAATTCTTGAATAGCTCTCTGGGACTATCTTAAGTGGTGAAAGAACCTGCCTCATTAGGGTATTCATATAATATTTCAATTATGCTAAATACATAAACCCTCAAATGCAGTCAACTTATAGAATTTTAATTTAAAGATTATTCTCTATCTTCCATGTTATCTATTTACCTAATTAGGAAAAAGCAAATACAAATATTATTTTTCTAACAAAGCGGCTGATAATAAATTTGTGAATTTCCGGTTGTTAATTAGAGAAAGAAATAAAAGAAAAATTACATTTAAATTACATTTCACAATAAGTGGTGGCTCACACCTGTAATCCCATTACTTTGGGAGGCCGAGGCGTGCAGATCACGAGGTCAGGAGATCAAGACCATCCTGGGTAACATGATGAAACCCCATCTCTACTAAAAATACAAAAAATTAGCTGGGCATGGTGGCAGGCACCTATAGTCCCAGCTACTTGGGAGGCTGAGGCAGGAGAATGGAGTGAACCCAGGAGGCACAGCTTGCAGTGAGCCGAGATTGTGCCACTGCACTCCAGCCTGGACGACAGAGTGAGACTCCGTCTAAGAAAAAAAGAAACAATTGTGTCATCCATTTCCCTGCTCATTTTATTGCCTCCTATAAAATTAAAGATAAGGCTAAGTATAGTGGCTCGTGCCTGTAATCCCAACACTTTAAGAGGCCCAAGCGGGAAGATTGCTTGAGCCCAGGGGTTTAAAACCAGCCTGTTCAACACAGCAAGATCATCTCCACAAAAAATACAAAAATTAGCTGGGTATGATGGCATGTATCTTTAGTCCTAGCTACTTGGGAGGCTGAGGTGGGAGAATGTTTGAACCTGGGAGGTCAAAGCTGCAGTGAGCCATGATGACACCACTGCACTCCAGATTGGGCAACAAAGTGAGATCCTGTCTAAGAAAAAAAAAGAAAATCTAAAAGAAAAATTAAAGATAGCCAGAAATAATCACATATTAAGATGATTAAAATAATATGCCTAAATTGTTCATCATTACAATGAAATTTATTAGAGTCTTAAGAGTTAAAAGATGAATTGTTTTCAGTAAATAAACTTGTATGTAGATTAAAACATTAGAGTTCACTAGACCTTATTGTCTCAAAAAACATTTCTCTCACATTAGACTTTCTTCTTACTTTAAAAATAAAAGTTTTAAACCAATAATGTCAATTAGGCTTTATCTGAGCCCCAAATTCTTTAAAAATAATCAGTAATTTTAAATTTAAAGATTTTTTTCTGTCCCTTTTTTTTCCTTAGAGGGTAATTTGTATTTAATGTAATATATTTAAAACATGTACAATTATGATATTTCCCTAATTCTAATGTTTACAATAGCAAAATAATATTCTTGTGACAATTGCAAATGACTTTTTGTGAATTCTGCCTGTACCTTATATCTGGGAACTATCTACTAACATGGAAATGTAGAGAAAGCCAACAATTTTCCTAGAAAGATAGACTTATTCCTGTCACAGTGAAGGTCACACGTATTCCCAGGCCTGTTGAACATCTGAAAACAGAGATTTTGAAGACAGATTGCTTTTTTCCCTCTGTGTAGCATTTTGAAATATTTCTAAGTGAGGATAAAATATGACAGGCACAGAAGTGATTTCAAAAAAAAAAAAATGGTGGAGTAGGCAGCTCTAAGCTCCTTTTCTCACAACTAAAACATTAAAGAACAATGAACAACCGTCAGAACCAACTTTGTCAGAACTCTGAAAAACAGCCAAAGATTTACAGCAAGCAGGTGAACACTGAATCAAGAAAAAGGCAACTTTACAATGAGAGAGAAGATCTGTTCCATTGTTACTTGTTCTTGTCACACCTCTTTCCCAGTTTGATGGCAGTCCTAGTCCTGAAGACAACTGTCCGTGTTGCTAGGGTGCCATCCTGGTCCTTGGATTCAGAAGAAAAAAAAAAAAAGCACGCCTTATTCATAAATTATCGTGTAAATCTGTTCTTAGCTACCTGGAGACAAGCTGAAGGACTAATAAAAATGTACTCATCTCTGTTTCACTGAACTCACCTAAGGCCAGAAAAGCAGTAGGCATTTTTTGAAAACATTGGTGAATAACAAACCACAGATGTCTGGGGCTAAAATTCATGGCTGAGACAGATATGAAATAGAATTCCTAAAACCAGGGAGGAAAATCTGCTAGACAGTTCTTTGGGAAAGTCACCTGTGTAGATGGGGGAACTTAGAACGCTATACACATGATGAGGATAAGACGCATGATCAAAAAGCTTTGGAAGATCAGGGGCTCTCACCTTTGGCCAATCTCTAGACTCAGTGCAAATCTGGCTAAAAGTTTTGAAAGAGAGCTGCAGCATGAAATCCATTGGCAAAAAGTAAGAAACACAAGTTTTGATAGTTTGTTTGTTTTCTAGCTCCTAGTGTTCAAAGAAATGTATATTGAAACACTACATGCATATAGCTACCAAACAAAGTCTTTGGTAACCAACACACAGCAATGAATACAATCTCTGCAAAATAGTTGGGAAAAGTTACTAGACAAATAGATTACGAAAGCCTTCAAAATAAAAAACAAACAAACAAACAAAAAACACACCCTGGGAAAAGCAAAGAATCTGATTTCTAGAGTTACCACATTTTAATATTCAAATATGCTGTTTTCAAAAAATAACCACAGGCAATACAAAGAAACACACAACTATGTGTCATTTAATGGAACAAAGTAAATCTACTGAACATTAGATTAAATAGACAAAAATTAAATAGACATTAGATTAAATAGACAGAGATTGTCTTGGTTCCTTTTGTGCTGCTATAACAGAATACCTGAGACTGGGTAATTTATAAACTACAGAAATGTATTTTTCAAAGTTACAGAGGCTAGGAAGTCTAAGATCAAGTCACCAGCTGGTTAATTGTCTGATGAGTGTCCCATCCTTGCTTCCAAGATGTCATTTGTAATGCTTCATCTTCTAAAGGAGAGGAATGCTGTGTCTTCATGTGGCAGAAGTCGGAAGGGTGAAAGAATAAATTCCCTCATTATATAAGGACACCTAATCCCATTCATGAAGGTGGAGCCCTCTTCACTCAATCATCTCTCAAGGCCACACCTCCCAATACTGTTGGATGGAGGATTACTTTTCAACATGAATTTTGGTGGTGACAAAAACATTCAAACCATAGCACTGTGTCCCTAGTCCCCCCAAATTCAGGTCCTTTTCAAATAAAAAATACATTCTTTTCATCCCAAAAGTTAACTCATTTTTGTACCAACATAAAAGTCTAAAATGTAGAGTCTCATGTAAATCGGATATTTATAAGACTTATTTTATAAGATTTTGTAAGATTAGAATCTTATTTTATAAGATTTATCTTGAGGCAAATTCCCTCTAGAACTGAGAAGCCTGCGAAAATAAATTATGTGCCTCTAAAATTCAATGGTGGAACAGGCATAGGATAGATTTTCCCATTACAAAATGGAAAACTAGAAAAGAAGAAAGGGACAATAGATCTCAAGTAAGCAAAAACCCAATAGTGCAAACAAAATTAAATCTTTAGGTTAGTGAATAATGTTTGACTCCCTGGCTTACCTCCTCAACACACTGGGCTATGAATTGAGTCTCCAAGGTCCAAAAGCATACAACCTTCATGACTTTGTTAGGCATAGCCCACAGCACAGCTCTTGTGTGCTGGAGTTGGGTGCCTGTGGCTCTTTATGAGTGGCATTGCATACTGGTGGCTCCATAGTCACTGGGTACTGGGGACATCACATCCACCAAGAATCTACTAGATATAGGTTTAGTGAGTACTTGCTGCAGTGGCTCTGCCCCTGTGGCAGGTCTATTCCTGAACCTCAAGGCTCTCTGAGGCGTACTTTTAAATGTAGGTTGAGGCAGCCTGCCTCCACAGCTCCTGTAGTCTGCATTCCTGCAAAATTAGCACTATATGGACTCTGCCAATGTTAATGCCTGTACCTTCTAGAGGTGTAGCTCTTGACTCACATGGGCCTACTGGAGACATAGCTAGGATAATTAAGGAGCACTGTGTAGGAATGTGGGGAGCAGAGACATGAGATGGCCATGGATGTGTTCGGAAGAGTATCCTCAAAGATCTTCAAGATGTGTTCGAGGTCATTCTCCTAATGTCTTTATAAGTAGCAAGTAGCTTCCTTCTATCCACATTAATCTTCTTACCAAACAGGCAGTTGGCCACCCCCTTGCTTTTCCCTCCAAAACATGCTTTTTCATTCTTTACATAGCCTGGCTGAGAATTTTCCAAATCTGTATGTTAAGCATTCCTTTTCATTACAAATGTTATCTCTAAATCATTTCTCTCTTCTCAACTTTTACTATAAGCAGTTAAGAGAAGCCACACAGCATTCTAAATACTTTGCTTCTTAGGGATTTCTTGTGATCAGTATCCTAGTTCACTGTCCTTAAGTTCTGCTTTCCACAGAGTCCTAGGATATGGATATAATTCAGCAAAGTACTTTGCCATTTTGTAACAAGATGAAAGACCCAGTTTCTAATGATATATTCTTCATTTCCATATAAGACCACATCAGAATGGCCTTTACTGTCCATATTTCCCCCAAGATTCTATTTACAACTACTTAAAAAATATCTTAGAATGATTCAGTCTTTATTTGAAGTTTTCTCTTTTCTGTGCCCTCATCAGAATCACCCTTCAGTTTCAAGTTATGGCAAAACAAGCTTCTCAAGAATTCACTTCAAAACTTTTCTAAGCTCTACTTATTACCCAGTTCAAAAGCTGCTTTAACATTTTTAGGTATTTGTTATAGCAGCACCTCACTTCTCTGGTATCAGTTTCTTCTCAGTCAGTTTTATGCTGCTATATCAGAATACCTGACACTGGATAATTTATGAAAAACAGAAATTTATTTAGCACAAGCTGGCAGCTGGGATGTCCAATATGAAGGCCCCGGCAGGTTTCTTGTTTGGTGGGCGTTCAGTCTCAGCTTCCAAGATTGCACCTTGAATGCTGCATCCATGGATGGGAAGAGCACTGTGTCTTCACATGGCAGAAGGTGGAAGGGCAAAAGAAGAATAAACTCCTCCCCAGCAACTCCCTTCATACTTGTTATAAAGGTCCCTACTCCCTTTTATAAGGGCAGAAGCTCTAGACTCAATCACCTTTAAATGGTCACGTCTCCCAATAATGTCGCCTTGGACGTTGTTTCAACATAAATTTTGGAGGTGAAAATAGGATTTTAACTATAGGAAATATATTACAATAACTTTAAAATGTGTTCAAAGAGTTATATAAAGCACGGTCAAAGGACTAAAAGAAATAAGGAAAGTGTGGTATAAACACAATGATTATGTCAATAAAGACAGAGAAATTACAAAAAGGAACAAAACAAAAATTCTGGTAATAAAATATAATTACTTAAATCAAGTTTTATTAGAGTGGTACAAAAGCAGATTAGAACAAACACAAATCTTCAAATTAATGTTTGGTTGGCTGAATATAAAAACATTTGAGTTTTGAGAGCAGAAAAAAATGAATAAAATTGAACAGAGCCTAAGGAACTATGAAACACCATCTAGTAGAACGAAATACACATCATCAGAGTTCCAGAAAGTAAACCAAGAGAGAAAAAGAAAGAAAGAATGTTTAAAGAAACAATGACAAAAACCTCCAAAATTTGTTGAAAGACATAAACTTACAAATCTAAGAAATTCAATAAATTCCAAGTAGGGAAAAACTCAAATAGACACATACTGAGACACATAATCACTCTGTTGGAAGACAAAGATGAAAGGAAAATCTTGAAAAGAGCAATAAAGAAGTGACTCACCTTTTACAAGACAATCTCAATAAAACTAACAGTTTCTTTTCAGAAACCATGGGAGCAGAAGAAGTAGTACGGCATATTTAAAGTATTTAAAGAAAAAAAAATTAAGTAAATGAGAAAGACCTTTACCAGATAAATAAAGACGAAAAGGTTTATAACTACTAGATCTGCACTACAAGAAATGGTAAAGGGAGTCCTCCAAGTTAAGATGAAAGAACCCTTGACAGTAACTTGAAGTCATACAAAGAAATAAGAATCTCCGGTAAAGGTAACTATATCAGCAAACATAAAAACCAGTATTATAAAATTTTTGGTTTGTTATAATTTTACTCTAAATTTATAAAAGTTTGGGATGTGTGTGTGTGTGTGTGTGTGTGTGCAGGTGCACATTATTGAAGTCTAATGTGAAGATATTTCAAAAATAAAGCAAGTAAAAGTAGCATAAGGGCTGTGTTTTTCATTTTGTGGATACTAGAATATCAGAATTTATCATATTTTTCTCTATGATGTCTTTCTTAAGACATGCATGAACACAGGTTGTTCTACTACATATGCAAACAGATATATAAAGTCACTTCAAAAACATGCTTAAAATGTCAGAATTTTAATGTGAAATTGAGAGCGTTAGAGAAAAGTCTGTTTGGTATAAACCCTAGGTTTTCTCTCACATTTGAATATCATCCTATCTTTCATTCAGGTTAAATTCCTTCATCCCACTACGTGGTGCAGCCTGACAACAGGCCTCAAAATCATTGATTCTTATCAGTGGACTAGGTCCCAGTTGTAACAACTGAAAATAAATTTGGCATCTGACTGAATTTCCCTTCATTTAAAATTAGATTATGGAATAACAATTTTTGAGGCAACTTACTTTATATTGTCTGAGATGCTTCTGTTGCATTAGCAAAAAGTCTGGGAAAAAGTAAGGTAGATAGGAGTGGGATAATAAAGGAGATACTGAGATCCTGTTGGACCAGAGACCATACAGAAAACAAAATAGTTGAAATAAATATCCCAGAATTCTTCTTAAGAATATATTTGCTGATCTTTTCAAATCATTACGAGTTTGTCTTTGTTTGTCATGGATGAAAAAGGATATTTTATGGAATTAAGTTTTGATATTATTTTTTCCTCTTATATCAGAAGCGTATGCACTACTTTCTGCAGGAAGAGTACTCTGGAAGAGAAGATCATTAATAAGTAAATTTTTGCAGGTGGTATTGATTGGAACAATATTTTATACAAAACATAAAATTGTCATTCCATAGTAAGTCAGAATATGCTGCTTTTCTTTAAAATATGAAATATGTTTCAAAATGAAGACAAGGATGAGGTAGCATCGTATTGAGATGGCATTATCTGCAGATTTTCCTATAAAGCTATAGATCATGCTTCACCTCTATGCATTTAACACATTCCAGAGCTCTCATTATATTTAAATGATGGAGCAAAATCACAGATTTCTACTGACACATTGTTTTACTGAAAGAAATAAATTTGAAAGATAACTGGCTTGCAACGCATACAATTTTATGTAAAAACCTTACTTAATCACATCAAATAGAATGTTTGTCAGCTGGAACAAAAATAGTTCCTTCTTAAGCTTCTAAAAAAAGATGCCACCTTAAAAAGTATTCAAATAAGAGCGATATGTGAGAAACCTCACTCTTTGACAACTTATCAGAACAACTGATTATGTATTTAAGCATGCATAAATATACTTTCTATACACATTTAACCTAAACTGATAACTTTTAACCCATAAACCAATTAAATTAAATCATTCCAAAGTGATCTTACATTGCTAGTGTTATAATAAGCAGGTTTTTCCTAGCATAACTATTTTTCAAAATTTTGATTGTGTAGAGACTCAAAGTAAATAACAAGATAATCTATGATAAAACATATCTAAAAAAACATAAAGTCCAAAGTTTAATTGCTCTGTGTTTGTTGATTTTCATGTATACATTGCACTCCTTCTTGTTGACGATGGTGTGGCATTATTCAGAAACAAATAACTGGGAGAAAAGGAGACACATGTTACATGACATCATTACCTACTGTAGCACAGAAGATGGGAAATGTATTAAATGAACTTATTATATATGAAGATATGTTCAAGTAGGATATTAAAAATGCTGATTGGTTTCTTCTATTGGCAGAGATAAAGATAAACTGAACTTTTTACATTTTCAAGCAGAATCTAGAAGACAATTTTGTAATGCAGAACTTGCTGGCTTGCAAAATAAAACTTTATCATCCTCAACTTCTTCAGCTGGGAAATGGTTGACAAATTAAGAAGTGATCTCAGGCAAAATTGAATTTCACCTAACTGGTCTCAGAACACTCGAGAAGCCTAGGCAGGTACTGGCTGAAAGGCTTTATGAACATAGATATGGAATGCCTTCATATGCTACTGGTTTTTCTTTTTCCTTGACTGATTATAGACTTGGTTTGAAAATTCTATAGACTAAGATAACACAATTTTGAAAAGTGAAATGGAACATTAATTTATAGCAAAAAAGAAAAATTCTACCTTTACATCCTCAGAGAACTTCTATGAGTGAATTTCTCCCTCTCCACCTCTTCCTATCTGCTAAGGCAAGGGTAAGTGATCTGATTGGGGTATGCATGACCCATGGATGTAGAACATCTATCTCACACTCCAGCAGGAGCTTATGGCCTTTTTGTCTGCCTGCCTTGTGTGTTGACATGGTTTGGCTGTGTCCCCACCCAAATCTCATCTTGAATTGTAGCTCCCATTATCCCCAATTGTCATGGGAGGGACTTGGTGTGAGGTAATTGAATCATGGTGAAGGGTTTTTCCCATGTTGTTCTCATGATAGTGAATAAGTATCATGAGATCTGATGGTTTTATAAAGGGCAGTTTCCCTACACACACTCTCTTGCCTGCCACCATGTAAGATCAGCCTTTGCTCTTCCTTTGCCTTCCACCATGATTGTGAGGCCTCCCCAACCACAAGGAACAGTGAATCTGCTAAACCTCTTTTTCTTTATAAATTACCCAGTCTCAGGCATTTCTTCATATCAGTATGAGAATGGACTAATACATGTGTTTATAAGAAAGGTCCAGGTTTTCTTTTCCTATGAGAATTTCTTCATAAGGGTGAGACTGGGAAGCAGGGAGCCATTCCAGATTCTCTGCCTATAATTGAGAAATAAGGTCGCCCCATTGTCCAGGCTCTATTCCATTTAGTTTAGATGGCAAGAGGTACCATCATAATTTCAAACTAACTGATATCAGAGTTTCTGCGTGTATGTTTCATATAGCTTCCTTTAGCTAATCACAGATTCCTTATTTACTATTGGCTTGAATTATGAATAGATAAATGCCAGAATTTAGAAAGCAAACCTCACACTGCTATGGCTCACAAAATCTTGACATAATCTGCTATTTACTTTGAAAAGAGCAAGATGGTAATCAAACTATGTTAATTGTGTATGTGTGCTGCATTATTTTATATTAATTTGCTAAATTATTCATTTTATCCTCCTTTGACATTCTAAATGCCATTAGGTTTGGTTTAGCTGGAGTAAGTCATCACTTTGGTTCACAGATCTGGATATTAATATCTTATCTCATAGGTTATTTGGTAAAAGTTATATATTTTTTTCACTGAACATTTATCCCTTTTTAATTTTAATGTCATTCTCTTTCAGAACATGTATGTCCCCATGTAGTTTATTAGTCAATACAGGGATTTCAAAAAAAAATGATGGGTGACAAGAGTAAGGAAAGGATGTATTCTTCAGGATTCTTCAGAGAACCCGAACCAATAGGATATACGTGGATGCATATAAGAAGATTTTTATTGTGGAAATTGACTCACACAATTATGGAAGCTGTGAAGTTCCCTGATATGACATCTGCAAGCTGGAGAATCGGGAAAGCTGGTGGTATAATTGAGTCTGGTTCTGAATACCTGAGAACCAGGGAAGCCAACAAGAAAAATCACAATCTGAGGCCAAAGGTCTGAAAAATAGCGAAGTTAGGATATCACTGGTATAAGTCCTAGAGTCTGAAAGCCCAAGTACCAGGGGTGCTGATGTCCAAGGGCAGGAGAAGATAGATGCTCCAGCTCAAGGAGACAGAGAGATTAAGAACTTGCCCTTCTTCCACTTTTTTGGTTCTACTTGAGCCCTTCATAAATTGGATGATGTCTGAGTTCACTGGTGAAGGCAGATCTTCCTCAGTGTATGGATTCAAAAGCTAATCTCTTCTGGAAGCACTCTCTCAGACACATGCAGAAATAGTATTTTATTAGCTGTCTGGGCATTCCTCAACCCAATCAAGTTGACACCTAAAATTAACCACCACAGAGAAGGAGAAGAAAGCTTGAGGGAAAGGGGAAGATTATGATAAGAAGGACAAATGCCAATGCTTAGCAGTGAGTTATTGATTACAGATTCGTGGCTGCTGCAGAAAAGTTGTATTGGAAATGGCTCCAAGTACATAGTGCCCCACTTACCCTATAATCTTCCAGATACTTTTTCAAGTAAGAAGATACGAGCAGAACCCTTTACAATTTTGCTCTTCCTTCTTTCTTTCAAAAGCATTTAACCATGTGATTCTGTGTTTTGTCTTTGACTTAATTCAAATTATAACTCTAGATATTTTTAGTATTAAGAATTTGAGTTTAAAATACTTTCCTAAATTTGATAAAGGTAATGTTTCTCATTTGATCCATTATTTTCATTGTTTAAGTTAATTTAAGTATTAGAAAAGGGTGTGATTCTAGTTAAAGAATTTGATTGAATCCAACACTTAATCATAATATACACAAATGAGTTAAATAAGAAGGATGACCTATGAATGAATAAGGCAGTGAAAGTTGATTTACAGATAATTGTTATTAATAAAATATTTAATAACTAATTTTGTGCAGAAGTAATATTTATAAGTCATATAAATTTCATTCTGCATAAGTATCAATTCTTTATTTTTTAAAAAATCTGGACTAATCAAATTTTGTGTTTTGTAATGAAATAGACATCTTACAATATTTTTAATGGAAGGAATTATACAGATGTGTAATAAGTAAATGTTAAGTAAATGTAATAAGTAACATCCTTATAAGCAATTCTGCCATCTCAATACTTTTCTGTTTTTTCTTATATCAGCATTTTGAATTATCAAAACATTACTGGTTTTCCACAAACCGTGATGTAAGCTTTCTTCTTTTCTCTCTTTTTAAATTTCTTTTAAAAAGGATATCTACTTTAAAACTTTTAATAGTATAATTTTCCCTCAGCTCTTCATTTTAATGAAACACTGCAAGATAACACTTCTAAGAGCGAATCCTACATTTTTAAGCAAAACTATTTTAAAAAATATAAAATCTCATCCATTTTAGTCAGACTTTAAGTTCACGGCCAATGGAACCATTTTTTTTTTCATATTTGACTACTGTAGATTAATCTGTGAGAAAAATCTGAAGCCATGGTCAAAAAAACAGTTATCCAATATGGCAGAAGTTTGGAGATAAACTGAAGAACGAAAGCTAAGATTTCCTGAGACAGACAGGACTGTTTCTCACTGAAGATGAATACAGTGTTAAAATATCCTAGGAGAAACAGGCATTTGGAAAATATTTATCTTTAACTGTTCAGTATTTGGTGCATACATAGGACCCAAACAGCAAATACACAGACAAGTAATTAGCCATGAGGTAGACAGGGATCTTAGAAATTCATCATTGTACTGAACAGGTGGAAGACATTTAAAATTGTTTAGAGACACTCGACTACTGCATCCCGTGACACATGAGTTTGTGACTGTCTTCGTGTCCTAAATTGATTTTAATTTCAACTCTTATGTGGAAACGTACTGCATAAAAACATTAATTCTCTCTATAAAGAATAGTTAGTGAAGAATATTCTTAAAACATCCATAATTTTCTAAGCAATGCCTTAAGCTCAGCATTATAGTCATCAATGGAAGTACTTATATAATTTCAAATTTTTACTTAAAAATAAGCAGAAATAATATGATTTCAAAAATCAATTTTGTTCTGCCATTAAATGTCTGATTGTTAATTAGTACCATTTAAATGTGACTTGGTGTATATTCTGTTTGTATCTGCAATCAAATAATTTAATTATCTTCTAAATACTTGTGGGGTTTTTTTACTACCAATTCTAATGGCAAAAATGTAATTTTGCTCGAGAAAGTTTGTAATAAACTGGAATATATTCATAATTCTAGAAGAACTAAAAGACCTTTTAAAAACATTCTATTAATGCTAACTATAAAATGTTTACCTTTAAAAACATGGAAATTCGAAATTACATTTGGAAAAGTTATTATTGTTAAAGGAAGCAAATTTTTCAGGTAGTTGAGTCACCTTGACAAGGATCATTATTACATCATTTAAAGTAGAAAAAATTATCTGAGCTTTTTAAAATAAAAACAATTATTTGCTATTTTTACTAAAACATTGTGCAGTCATGATACCATATACCAGTTCCATATTCAAAATATGTAAAAATTATATATAAGGTTTGCTGTGCCTATCATTAAGTCATTTTTGCTTCACTCCATTTCACTCCTGTCAGTCTGTAAGAAGCTTTAGTTATGCTCAACATATGTGAAAATCAAGTTTGGAGTAATTATTCATGTCTATGTTTTTATTCTCTACTAAGCATTATATATGTTATATTACTTCATACACACAACACATGTAGCATGGGCAATTTTCTTACTTGTACCCCTTGTGAAGACTAATGCCAATCAAACCCCCAACCCATACTATGGTTAAATGCTTCCCATTAAAACCAGCTGGGAGTAGAGCACAAACAATAACGTCACTGCTTTACGTTTGTGTCTCATTTCCCATCTACTTTATTCTGCCACAAACACATTCCTGTTAAGCCAACCAATCAAGACCTACAGGAAAAAAGTATAATTTATGTATTACAGGCAGCCACCAAGAATCCTCCTCACCCTTTAAAACAACAACTTTGAACAAAATATATATACACTAATGATCCACTGCCTATACATTAAACATAATGTCTTATAATTAAGTATTCTCCTTTATATTTTTTATGAAATCTGAGCGAGGACAAATATCATGACTAAGGCTACTGATCATAGCATCAGTTCTGTGCCTTACTGCATGACGAGTTGGTCTGTTATAAAATTATTTCTACTGAAATTAACTGCTTAAATGACCTTACCTCCAAGACAGTTCTGCCATTTATGTAAAACCATTTATATCTAAAAATTCCAATTGGGATCGAAAATAGCAATTTAACTGGATTGTCTCCCTTTCATTCTTTAAAATACTCTCGTGTCATCATGAAAATTACAATTATGTTTAAGCCATTTTTATTATCACTATCTTTTTTAGTAAGTAGTGACAAATCGAAAGCACTCACAGGAAATTGAAATGCTAAAATGAATTGAAGAGTAAGCCAATGCATTTTAAGAAAATGCTAACACAGAGAGAAATAAATCCCCTTTCTAAAAGAAGGATAGTGAATAAATTACATTGCCTTTATATTGGCTTTCAGATTGGCTTTTTAGTCTCTCACATATCCTTTTAGAGAATAATATAACATATAAAATTCAGCTGCATTTCTTTTTATCATTTTAACTTGAGCAAAAATAACTGCTAGTCATTATCATTTTAATTTTCATAAAATTAACCATTATGTTTCCTCAAGATAAAGTGGCAGTAAATTATGAGAATAGTGCTCCTTTCATGATAAAATTACTGTATTTAATTGTTTAGGTTTAAAAATTCGTCATCTTTATCAAAGGGTCTCTTGTAGTAAAAGTTAAAGCAAACCTTAATAGTTAATCTTTTCTCTGATTATGAAAAAATACTCTTATTCATATTTAAATTATAGTTACTTAATGAAAACATTAAGATTTTAATTCTGATTCTTTTTGGCTTGAGGTCAGGACAAAATATATGTGGAGTGGAGAGAATATGGCAACTTTTGAGCTATATTGGTGGCATGACCTCTCATTATTCTCAATATAAAATAATCATGCGTTATCTGCTCACTTTATGTAATACTGAAATAACTCATTGATAAACAAATGTAAAATAAACCTTATGACCTCAAGTCTCATACTTATTATTTGTATTAAATTTATATTATGGTCAAAATTCCCTTAAAACCTCTCCTCTATTGCAAAGGCTTTGAAAGGTGTTGATTTATCTGAGCCAACCTATAGGACAAATGATCCAGGCTTGGATACATTGATGGATAACAACCAGTCAGAATCCTCATTATTAACGATCTACTCCTATCGGTCAGTTTTATGAGCCTCCTGTTATCATATGGAACGAACTTTTTGCAGTAGATGAACATGAGGAAAAGGGACAGAGAGAGGCTGTTGGATGAAAAAAAAATGAAGATTAAAAACTCTGACAATATTGCCAAGGCTCTGTATCCAACCATTTCTGAAACTAATTTATATATTTGTTACCTTAGAATTGTATTGTGTTATTTATTATTATTTTCTTTTTATGCCTGAAATGTTTAATAGTCTGATAGCATTTAACATAATCTATATTAGATTTTACTGTTTTCTTTGCAAATGATTTTGCTATGGTTTAAATGTCTTCTCCAAAAATCATGTTAAAACTTAATTATCATTGCAACAGTGTTGAGAAGCATGACCTTTAAGAGGTCATTTAGTCATAAGGCTCTGCCCTCATAAATGGATTAATGCTGTCATGGGGGGAGTGGGTTCCTGATGGAAGGCAGGAGGCAGAGGTCTGGGGGAAAATGCCATGGTTCTCATGTCCCCTTCAAAATTCATATTACAAGTTAATTGACATCAGAACAGTGTTGAGAGGTGGTACCTTTAGGAGATGATTAAGTCATGAAGGCTCTGCCCTATAAATGGATTAATGTGATATCACCAAAGTAGATTAGTTATGTCAGGAGTGAGTTACTGTTGAAAGGATGAAGTGCATTTGCTTGCCTTCTGCTATGAGAAGCCACAGCATGAAGGCCCTTTCAAGACTCCAGCATCTTGATATTAGACTTTCCATCCTCCAAAACTGTGAGAAATAAATTTATTTTCTTTATAAATTACCTAGCCTGTGGTATTCTGTTATGGCAGCAGAAAACAAATTAGAACAGATATAAACAAAACTACAAAAATTTATCATTTTCAATTCAAACAGTGTAATTGTTCACAGATGGTGATACTTGACATAGGCTTTTTCAAGTGACAGACCCTATAAACATGAATATAGTTGATTCAACGTATGAACTAAGATGGACAGCCTTTCTTTATCAAGAGGAATTGTTGAAAATCCTTTATGTGCTGAAGATAAGCCACTAATTAAACTGCTACTTTCTGGGCTTTGGGAGTTATAGTTAGGTAAACAAGACTTAAGGAACTATGATACAGAACTGTGAATGTTGATGTGGGCTGGCTACTTCTTGTAGTCTTCAGTAACATGAAAAAGAAAGAATTCCACAGTCCAACTATGAAAAATAGTCAGGTAAACAGTTGAAATTCATTTTAATTAAGTGTCATAGAAGTACATTTCTGAACATTAATGGTGAGAATTCTGCTTCTTACCATGTTATTTCTACTCCCTTTTTCAATCGTTTCAACTCTTAATACAACAGGAAGGCTAAAATGTGATTATTGTTTCAGTGTCCTTAAAAATTAAGAAAGAAAGTAACTCTATTCTTTATACAGATAAAAACTAGCATTATTTTTTTTCCAACTCACAGGATAAATACAATTCAATGACTGTATAACCAGATATAAGAAACACAAAAGTTTAAATAAAAGTTCTTCAGTGGAAAACAAAAATAGTATTACACTATGTATTTTTAGAATCTAAGAACTGACTTCAGCATTGACATATTTGTGGCTTAATACTTACTAAATTTTATCTCAGTAACAGCTCTCTTTGAATTCTGGCAGAATATAACAGTATGAATGGACATTAAGATCATAGGTCCTTTTCGTAATGAAGTGATGAATTGCCTTATTTCTTTTTACTTCCTTCTTCAGTATATCACTTTCAGTAAAAGTTGAAGACTATAATAAATTGACATCATATTTCCAAACCCTCTTCTTTATACTGAAGGTCATTTGGTTATGAGTTTTCTAGTAATTTCCAATAAGAGGCTGTTGTCTAGATAATACTTAAATTTGTCATAGAGCTTTATTAGAGGTCGAATTAATGTTAATTATGCACAAAACACATGACAGCTTTGAAATACACTTTTAAAAAATTAAGAATTGCATTATTTAGGGCATGAGTTTATTGTAGTTAAGTATACATTTTAATTTAATATTAAATATTCTGTGCAGCCATAAAAAGGAAAGTGATCATATCCTTTGCAGGGACATGGATGGAGCTGGAAGCCAATATCCTCAGCAAGCTAACATAGAAACAGAAAACCAAACACTGCATGTTCTCATTTATAAGTGAGCGCTGAACAGTGAGAACACAGGGAAGGGAGCTACACACACTGGGACTTGTTAAGGAGGCGGGGGGAGGGAGAACATCAGAAAAAATAGCTAATGCATGCAGGGCTTAATACCCAGGTGATGGGCTGATAGGTGCAGCAAACCACCACGGCACATGTATAATTATGTAACAAACCTGCACGTCCTGCACAAGTATCCTGGAAGTTAAAATAGAATTAAATTAAATTAAAAAAATTCTGAAGTATATAAGTAATATGCAGTTTAACTAGATCACATCTGAAGTTTTAAAAAAGGTTGAATCACGAGGAATACCGAATTATCTTTAGAAAATGAGAATAACTATCTAAAATATATTTTAAAAAGTTAAAAAGTTAACAAACTTGCCTAAAATTACAGGTCCGTACATTTAGCAAATCCTTTTACACAAGTAGTGGTTGCTGTCTCTCTCCCAACCACTCCAAAACAGCAAGGCCTTAATACAAGAATGAGACTCTGAAAACAAGCAAGGATTTGAATCCTGACTCCATCACGAAATAGCTGTGTGAACATGGGCAAGCTGCTTTACTTCTGTAAGCAGCTTTGTCTGAATATTGGTAATATGATTAGGAAGAATAAATGAGACAGATCACATAAAGAAAGCCATTTTTACTTTGCCTTTGCCCAATATGTACCCCTACATATTTGCTGTTCTAGTTTCTAATATGATTATTATTATAGTTACTGTTATAAATATATACCCATTACTAAACAAACCTAAAATACATACATTCCAGTGATATACCACTGATTTTCAATTTTGGTAAAGGTATGTTTATTAAATATATGATTTCATGAAGCCATCTGCAGTTTATGGATTGCTTACTAATATTACTCTGCTAGTTAAGGTTCAATGCCCTCTTCAAACTTACATGTTCAAAATCAGAAATATTTGTAAATATATATGAAATCATGTATAAGGAAAAAGACTTAAAATGTGTTTGGAATCCTGACTTTACCACTTCCTAGCTATGTGAGCTTAAGCAATCACCTGAATTCTTTGAGCTTGGGGCACCCTACACACTACCTACACCTGAGTGTAGAGATGACAGGCATTCCTTTTTTGTTTGTTTGTTTTCAGAAACCCTGTTTAGATAAGTAATCTGAGTGCTTCAAACCCAGCATACCTACCACCCTGTGGCAGCCCAGTCTTGCACTATTCGATGCATGAAATGGCACACTGGTCATTGAGAGTGATCAGTTTGCCAGGCTGCTCTCCGGAAATCAGGGACCAGTCATCAGGCCCTGGGATACCCCTAGAGGCATGAATCTCAAAGCTTATGAGAGCGTCTGAGATGAGTTGAGAGAGGATGTGCGGGAGTCAGAGTGCCTGAAGGAGAGACATGAAGACTGGAGACTGGGCCCACACAGGAATCAGCCTGGGCTCAGGACTCTCTACCCACAAAATACCCTGGTCTTCAACTCTGTCAGGTACCAAAAAGGGCCTTAAATTGTTTGCAAGAAGACACTCATAAATATGGAACTCTGTGAGGCTTGCAGCCCAAAGTAGGAATCTTGTCTCAGATATGTGATCAGTAATGCTCCTTAGCTATAAAATGATAAATTAATATCTCACTGAATAGTACATAATTGTGGGTTTCAAAGATACTGTCTGCATAATGCTCCACACAGCTCCTGACATACAGCTGTATAGTGATAAGAAGAAATAGTTTCAAAACATGAAGCTATTTCAAGAATCAAAAGTAGAAGCCAGATCACAAGTTCACAAATCTTGTATATTATCTGTTGCTGAACTACAGCCCTGTACCGATTTATTTATAAAGACCTCTAATGGGGTCGGGCTCAGTGGCTCACTCCTGTAATCCCAACACTTTGGGAGGCAGAGGCGGGCAGATCAAGAGGTCAGGAGATTAAGACCATCCTGGCTAACACGGTGAAACCCCGTCTCTACTAGAAATACAAAAAAAGTAGCCAGGCATGGTGGTGGGTGCCTGTAGTCCCAGCTACTCGGGAGGCTGAGGCAGGAGAACGGCGTGAATCCGGGAGGCGGAGCTTGCAGTGAGCGGAGATCGCGCCACTGCACTCCAGCCTGGGCGACAGAGCCAGACTCTGTCTCAGAAAAAAAAAAAAAAAAAAGAGCCCTAATGGTTGAAAACTCCCCATGGACTCTGTCAATACCCAAATACATTTTAAAAAAAATAAACTCCAAATTTTCTTCTGAAAAAAAAAAAAAACTTAAGAATTTGGAAATCGTAAGTCATTAGTTCTTGAACTGATGTGTACCCGAATCATCTGAAGAGATTGTTAAAACATAGATTGTTAGGACGTAATTCCACAGTTTCTTTTCTGTAGGTGGGACTGAAATTTCTAGTAAGTTATTAGGTGATTCTGATGCTGCTGGTACAGGCATCACACTATTAGGAATTATTCTGATGATTGTACCACGGCTCTGAACTGTCTTTTCTGTTTGTTAGGTCAAGTCTAAATTTATATTCTATTCAAGGAATTTAGGAAAGGCATATGCCCACATAGCAGACCTCCAAAATGTTTTAGAAGGTAATCGTCTCTGGCCCCTGCTCATCATCATTCTTATTCTATTGCTTTTATTTCCAGTATATATTTGTTGTTATATAACATTTCATGCACACAAAACCAAATATTACCATTATTCCTCTTTCTTGAATTAGATTGACTATAAAAAGGGCATGATAGCTGAAGGAGATCAATTCTTCAGAAGAATATGACTCTTAAATTTATTTATTTAACTCACTGTTTTGGGAGTTCTGAAGCATTTGATGACCTTTCTCTCTCATAACTTCATTTATATTATCATCATTTTATTATATGTCCTTTTATTAATTTTGTGATATAGTTTGAATAGTATCCACACCCAAATGTCATGTTGAATCATAATCCACTGAATTGAAGTTGGTGCCTGGGGAGATGATTAGATCATGGGGGTGGGTTTCTTATGAATAATTTAGCACCATTCTCTTGGTGCTGTCCTCGTGCTAGTGAGTGACTTTCATGAGATCTGGCTATTTAAATGTGTGTAGCATTTCGCGCTCTCTCTCTCTCCTGTTTTCACCACGCAACATACCTGTTCTCTCTTTGCCTTCCACCATGATTGGAAGTTTCCTGAGGACTCCTCAGAAGCAGATGCCACTATGCTTCCTGTACAGCCTTCAGAACTGTAAGCCAGTAAAACTTCTTATAAATTACCCAGCCTCAAATGTTTGTTTATTGCAATGCAAGAATAGCCTAATACATTTTATAATCATAAGTAAATAAATAGAAGTAAGACTATTATGAAATATTTTCAAATAAAATAACTTTTCCACTAACATTGTGACAAACATTTGGGATCATAGATGTTTTTAAGCCAATATATTCCATTTCTATATGTGTCATGCTACAAGCATATTTTACTTAAATGCCAAATAAATATGCACATGTTACCAATCATAATATGAGATTTGGGGAGCGGGTAGTTAAGTAATAAGTTGAAAATACTATAACTAGTTTGTTGCAACATTTTATATAAAAATAGTTTTCTTGAGAACAAGAATAGTTGGATTATTTTAAAACAAAATGAAACAAAACCTTGGTATTTCTTATAACAAATGAAATTTGAGACAACACTTTATGCTGGGCATGGTGGCTCACACCTGCAATCCCAGCACTTTGGGAAGCCAAGGTGAAAAGATTGCTTGCATTCAGGAGTTCGACATCAGCCTGGGCAACATGGCAAAACCCATCTCTACAAAAAATACAAAAATTAGCCTAGCGGATGGTGCGTGCCTGTGTACTAGCCACTCAGGAGAGAGGCTGAGTTGGGAGGATGCCTTGAGCCCAGGAGGCTTGAGCCTGGGAGGCAGAGGTTGCAGTGAGCCCAGATCTTGCCACTGCACCCCAGTCTGGGCAACAGAATGAAACCCTGTCTCAATCAACAACAACAACAACAACAAAAACTCATTTTATGTAATAACTTTGTTACAGAATTAAAATACTCAGTGGATATTTGGGGATGCCTTTCTAATTGTCTGTTCCCTTTTCCCTTCTCCCAGATCTGCAGATTCTTTTTGAGGTTCATGTGAGTCTGGAATATTGATAACCATCCATCACACACCAGCTTTGAGTATGTAGTTAACTAAGCCAAATCACCATATTTCCTCCTTCTGGCTATATGAACTGTATCCTGACTCAACAAACATTTTAAATTAATCCAAACATAGTGCTTCTCAGGGTTTTTGTTAGCAATGCTATAAACGACAGTCTTTCTTGCATGGTATAAAGGTGAACGCATATAACCTGAGATCTGCTTGTTATGATTTTTCCATCAAAAGGAAAGCCACTCTGAAGGTGAAGCCAATTGTAGAGAGTAGCAATCAGAAATTAGGTCTAGTGCAGTAGTACTGAATCACGGGACAGAGACTTACTTGAAGCTAACCTCTATTTGTAACATTATGAGAGCCAAGATACCCTTTATTGGTTTAATTTGCTTAATATTACTTGCAAATTAAAAGATATTTTATGAAACGTTATACGTGACAGTATAACAAATAATATAGATCTTGAAAATTCAAAGTGTGTTCTATATAAAGTCTAACTATATGTATATATTTATTTAATAAGAAATTACATACATAAAAGTAAACTGTGCATATTTGCTGCATTTAGAAAATATATCTGAAATTCAAGTCTTTCCACATGAAAACTTCTAAAATTATTTGGATTGGCTTGTGTAATCGAAGTCAAATAGAAAACCACAGTTAACATAAACTTTCAAAATAAAAACAATGTAGAATCTGTGTAAAATTATCAGGGACCTAAATGTGAGATTATATGCTTATTTTTCACTTTGAAGATTTTAAAAGACATCACATTTCATTAACTGTCTGAAAAGGAGTGCACAAAAATTAATTTGGAGTAGATATTCCTCCTTGCTATTAGCTAACTGATGGTTTTGCATCAAGACGCTGAGATGATATCTTTAAACCAGATACTTTTTGATTAACTAATTTCCTAGAGGTTTAATAGATAATCCAGTAAAGTAGCTGCTAAGATTCAGTATGCCAAAAGAATCTAATGGGAGCTTCTGGTAAAAATTCAAATTTTTGGTTCCACATCCTTAGAAATTTTGAATAAGAATGTCTGTAGTTCTCTCATGAAATTTGTAAAAGCAGCTTAGATATTTTAAATGCAATTTTTCTGGAGGACCATAATCTGAGAGACATGGATCTAGAAGAGCAAATCGATAACATGCTGATTATTTTAGCAGATCTGTATGCCAGGGTTCATTCCATCAACTTACAATTTAATTTCATTTATTTGCAGATATAAATATACGTACATGTAAAAAGAAGGATACAGTAAAAAGTCATGGCAAACACTTCAGTCCTTCTCCATAGATACAATCATTATTGATAAATTTCTGTGTACATTTTGGAAACCTGCTATGCAAATAAACTCAACACTCTCACTTTTGTAAGTGATCATGAAACTATACCAGGGTGAAACATTCTTATTCTTAAGATGAAGGCAGAAATAAACTAGCAGCATGCCTTTGACTCCAGGATACACTCACCAATCTGACATCTGTAACGGTAGCCATTTCCTCTCAATTATAATTAGCAATATTCATTGCTTCACTGAACAGAGTTCCCAACTAATCATGACTGACTGCATTTAAAATACCAGTTTCTAGAATGGAAACTTAGATTGATATTTGAAATGTCAGCTTCTATTTGAAGAAATGATAGCTGACAAATACAAGTAATGCATGGAGAGTAGATGATGAAAATTATTTAAATATATGCAGTAGAAAAGAGCTAATGACTCCTTTTGCTATATGCACTAGATAGCATTGGGAGGTGAACTAATAGAAAAGTTTTTAATTTTATTCTTATCTTCTCATGATTAATAGTGGATTCATTCTAAAGAAGCTAAGGAAGCACTTGTCAGAAAGTTGGTAGAACCAGCTCTTAAAATTGACTTTGAACCTTGCCAGTCATGTAATAGTGACCAAGCCACTTAAATGGGTAGTTCTATAGCATCCTTACCTACAAAATAAAACTAATCATCACTGACACAATTTCTAGCTAAAAACTTGTTTTTATCCTGAAATAGGCCTGTGTTTGTCTCTTCGCATATTGTGTTTGTGTGTCTCTCTCACAAACTTTGAGTTGGCACCTAGCCCCTCTTCTCATTTCACCTTTTCTTGATTTCTCTCTCAGGAAAGGTCTTGGCATTTTACTGGGGCATTGAACTGTGGGTGAATATGTGCTCGGAAAGAGAGGAATTTATAGATCAAAGCTGGATAATTTTTTTTTTTTTTTTTTTTGAGACAGAGTCTTGCTCTGTAGCCCAGGCTGGAGTGCAGTGGAGCAATCTCGGCTCACTGAAAGCTCCGCCTCCCAGGTTCACGCCATTCTCCTGCCTCAGCCTCCCGAGTAGTTGGGACTACAGGTGCCCACCACCACACCAGGCTATTTTTTTGTATTTTTAGTAAAGACGGGGTTTCACCGTGTTACCCAGGATGGTCTTGATCTCCTGACCTCATGATCCTCCCGCCTCGGCCTCCCAAAGTGCTGGGATTAGGATAATTTTAAAAAATAGCTTTATTAAGACGTAATTCACACAGTATACAATAAGCCCATTTAGAGTACAAAAGTTACTGTTTTTGAAAATATATTCACAGAGTTTTGTAATCATTGTCACGATCTATTTTAGAACTGTCTTAAACGCATGAGGCTGCTATAACAAAATACCATCAGCAAAGTGACTTATAAACTACAGAAATTTACTTCTCACAGTTCTGCACCATTCAGTATTCATACCAGGAGTGATGGAGGTTTCCAATAGCTCCACATCTGTGTTAGGCCATTCTTGCATTGCTATAAAGAAATACCTGAGGCTGGGCAATTTATGAAGAAAAGAGGTTTAATTGGCTCACAATTCTGCAAGACAGGAAGCATAGTGCTAGCATCTGCTTGGCTTCTGAGGAGGCCTCAGGGAGCTTTTACTCATAGCAGAAGGTGAAACAGGAGTAGAAACGTCATGTGGCAAAAGCAGGATCAAGAGAGAGCAACATGGGGGGTGGAAACTAACATACTTTTTTTTTTTTTTTTTTTGAGACAGAGTTTCACTCTTGTTGCCCAGGCTGGAGTGCAATGGCGCCATTGCCACTCACTGCAGCCTCCGCCTCCTGGGTTCAAGCGATTCTCCTGCCTCAACCTCCCGAGTAGCTGGCATTACAGGTGTACGCCACCACACTGGGCTAATTTTGTATTTTTAGTAGAGATGGTGTTTCTCCATGTCAGTCAGGCTGGTCTAGAACTCCGACCTCAGGTGATACGCCCACCTTGGCCTCCCAGAGTGGTGGGATTATGGGCATGAGCCACTGTGCCCAGCACTACCACACACTTTTAAACCAACAGATCTGTTTTTTGTTGTTTTTGTTTTTTGTTTGTTTGTTTTTGAGATGGAGTCTTACTCTATCACTCAGGCTGGAGTGTAGTGGCAACTTCCCCCACCCTCCCCACCCCCACGTTCAAGTGATTCTCTTGCCTCAGCTTCCTGAGTAGCTTGGATTACAGGCACCCACCACCACGCCCGGCCAATTTTTGTGTTTTCAGTGGAGACAGGGTTTCACCATGTTGACCAGGCTGGTCTCGAACTCCTGACCTCAAAGATCTGCCTGCCTCAGCCTCCCAGAGTGCTGGGATTACAGGTGTGAGCCACAGTGCCAGACCAAAGCAACAGATCTTGTATGAACTCAGTGTGAGAGCTCACTTATCACCAAGGAGATTGCCCAAGCCATTCATGAGCAATCTGTCCCCATGATCCAAACGTCTCCCACCAGACCTCACCTCCAAGATTGGTGATTACATTTCAACATGAGATCTATGCAGGGACATACATTCAAACTATATCAACATATTCACCAATACTTTTAATTACCTTGTGGCTCTTTAAAATAAAAAAATCATAGGCTCCCTAGTGAGTATGAGATGAAATCTCATTGTGGTTTTAATTTACATTTCCTCATGTCTCTGGTATTGAGCATCTTTTAATGTTTTGGCCATAAATGCTTTTATATCTTTTGTGGACAAATGTGTTTTTAGACCCTTTGCCCATTTAAAAAAATCGGATTGTTTTTTCTTTTATTTTTTTTTTTTGAGATGGAGTCTCACTCTGTTGCCAGGCTGGAGTGCAGTGGTGCAATCTCAGCTCACTGCAAGCTCTGCCTCCTGGGTTCAAGCAATTCTCCTGCCTCAGCCTCCCAAGTAGCTGGGACTACAAGAGCCTGCCACCATGTCTGGCTAATTTTTGTATTTTTTTTTTTTTTTTTTAGTAGAGACGGAGTTTCACCATGTTGACCAGGATAGTCTCGATCTCTTGGGGTTGTCTTTTTATTATTGAGTTGCAGAAGTATTTTTATACAATGTAGAAAGAAGCTTCTTATCAGATAGATACATGACTTGGAAACATTTTCTCCCATTTTGTGGGGTGTCTTTTCACTTTCTTGATAATGACCTTTGATGGTATCCAACCTATCTATTTTCTTTTTTGTTACTGTTGCTCTAGATGTCCTATCTTCAAATCTCTAACCTAAAAATTCATAAACATTTCATCCTATATTTTCTGTTAATAATTTTATAAATTAAGCACATAGATTAATAATTTTTACTCCTTTTGAACAAAATTTTATATATGCTATGTGGAATGTGCCCAACTTTGTTCTTTTACATATGGATGTCCAAAAGACTATTATTTCCCTTATTTATTTGTCTTAGAACCCTTGTCTAAAATCAGTTGACTGAAAATGTGGCATTTTATTTCAGAAATCTCAATTCTGCTCCATTCATCTCTAGGTTTACCTTCTGTCAGTGAAATACTGTCTCGCTTAAAGTAGCTTTGTCTCAAGTTTCAAAATCATGAATTGTGAGTTCTCTAATATTGTTTTTCAAAATAGCTTTGGCTATTCTGAGTAGGTTGAATTTCCATACAAATTTTAGGATCAATTTTAATTTCTGCAACTAAGACGACTGGAATTTTAATAGATATTTTTCAATTTAGACATTATTTCTATTTTAACTGAGTCTTCTGATCTATGAACATGGAATATTTTTCAAATTACTTAACTCATCTTTAGTATTTTTTCTACCACATATCTTAGTTTTCATAATATAAGTTTAATACTTTTTTGTTAAATTTATTCCTGTTTAATGTTTTTTCACTATTAAAATAAAATTGTTTTAATTGCATTTTTATTGGTATTGTGTAAAAGCACAATTGGGTTTTGCACGTTGATTTGGTATCCTGCAACCTTGTTAAATTTATTTATTGGTTGTATCTAGTACATTCTTAAATTAACTACTTAGAATTTTCTATATACAAGAGTATGGCATCTACAATAGAAATAGTTTTACATCTTTTCCAATCTGAATGCCTTTTTAGACAGTCTTTTACCAGCCTCAAAAAGTTTACTTCTATTTCTAGTTTTCTTAAATAGTTTTTTAAATCATGAAAGGATGTCAAAAGTTGTCAAATATTTTTTATTTGTCTTATATGATCCTTTATATTTTATTCTTTATTTTATTGATATAATGAATTATATTAAATGATTTTCAGATATTAAACCATCCTTGCATTCTTAGAAGAAATTCAACTTTGTTATGGTATAAAATCCTTTTCATTCATTACTAGATTGCTAGTATTTTTTTGAGTATATTTTGTTTGCTTATATTTATAAATAATATTGGTCTGTAGTTCTTTTTTCTTGTGATATCTTTGGTTCTGACATTAAAAGCTTCTGCAAAATTGTTCTGTTTGTAACTGACAGTCCACTGTTAAAGTGTCCAACTATTATTGTTGAGTTGTCTATACTTCCTTTCAATTTGTTGGGTATTTTATGCATTCAGGGGCTCTCTGTGGTGCCTATGTGTTTATAATTGCTATATCTTCAATTATAGTGATTTTTATATCTTTATAAAATGTTCTTCTTTATCTCTAGTGTCATGCTTTGCTCTAAAGTCTATTTTATATGAAATTTGTAAAGCGATTCCAAATGTTTTAAGGTTGCTGTTTGCATGATATATCACTTTCCATCCTGCTACTTTCAATTTATTTCTTTATTTGAATATAAATTTTGCATCATATGGACAGAGTATAGTTGGAGCTTTTTAACTCTCTAGTCTGACAATTTCTGCATTTTGATGAGATTGTTTAATTCATTTTCATCTAATGTTATTATAGATATAGTTGGATTTGCCTTTGCATTTTACAGTCTTTCTATATTTTCCATATCTTTTTTTGTCTGTCTATTCCTCCTTTAATGCTTTCTTTTTCCATTAAGTGAATAGCTGCCAATGTTACATGTTAATTATTTCAACAATTTTTCACTATATTCTTGAGTTAACTGCTTAGTGGTTACACTGCAACTTACAATATACTTTTTTTGAGATGGAGTCTCGCTCTGTCGCCCAGGCTGGAGTGCAGTGGTGCGACCTTGGCTCACTGCAAGCTCCACCTCCCGGGTTCATGCCATTCTCCTGCCTCAGCCTCCCCAGTAGCTGGGACTACAGGTGCCCACCACCACGCCTGGCTAATTTTTTATAATTTTTTCAGTAGAGACGGGGTTTCACCATAATAGCCAGGATGATCTCGATCTCTTGACCTCGTGATCCGCCCGCCTCAGCCTCCCAAAGTGCTGGGATTACAGGTGTGAGCCATAGCGCCCGGCCTACAATAGACTTCTTAACTTACGAGAAACTACTTCAGTTTTACACTAACTTTATTCTTGTGAGACATATAAAAGGTGTTCCTCTATAGCCCTATCCTCTCTATTGTCTTTTTGTGCTTTTCCTTTTACAAATATTGCATCAATATATGTTATAAGCCCAAAATACATTACTGTAATTATTACTTTACAATTTTGTATCTGCTAAAGAAGTTAAGAAATAAGAGAACAAGAATATATGCATAGTGTTTGTTATCTTAATCTTATTTATTTTCTTTCTCCCCATTTGTTTCTGTGGATTTAAGTAGTCATGTGAAGTCATTTTCTTAACTCAAATGTAACTTTGCTCCCACCTGTCTTAGTTGTGCTGTTATTGCCAAATATATTACCTTTTTGTATGTTATGGGCCCAGCAATACAGTTGTGTACATATTGTTTTATACCACTGATTTTTAAATCAGTTGAGAATAAGAAAGTGTAATAAATATGTATCTGTATAGCGTTTTGTAGTTATATAGTTGCTATGACTATTACTTGATTGTCTGGTATGAATTGGAATTACTATATATGGTCACTTGTTAGCCTGAAGAACTTCTTTTACTATTTATTTTAGGATATATCTGCTAGCAACAAATTCTCTCAGACCAACAAAGATCCCGTGACTCTGGCCTGCTGTTCCCATATTGGGGCATGTGAACTCATATTTGATGAATAACAGAGTGGGACACGTTTAACATCTCTCACTTGTCGAATGAGAATGGTATATTCAAGAACATGGAAAGCATAGGTCCAGTGACATTTGAGCTTTTCATGAAAAATTAAAATTTTTTTTTCACTTTTTGGAGAGACTCTGTGCTCCTCTGTACAGTCTTCAGCAGTATCAAGTTGGAAGCTAAGTGGGGAATGCCTACTTTACTCAATGGGTAGAATTCAGGGCCACTGTCAACACCTGGTCAATAATCCTCTTGATGAATCTTGTGTTGTTTTTAGTGATGGTGTTGGGGCTTCCACTTGGAAAACCACAGATGGGCAGCTGGTGAAGGTGCACCGCTCAATTCCTCCCACTGCTTCTGGGATCCATCACTGTTCCAAACATGTCAGCATTATGTACCCTCACAGAACAGACGCAAAGCACGGGACTGTTTCCGATGCAGAGTCTACTACTGCTTACCAGCTTTGTAAATCTAAAAGATGAACTGTTTGTTTCCTGGAAGAATGCAGTTTGAATAGAGTGGAGGATGTATGAAACATTTTGCCTTCCCTCTATGATGAAACTGGGAACATTAAGATTTCAGATTCCAATTGTAAGTATAGTGGGAGGGCAAAAACTTCAGTATATTAATAATTTTTAACTGGCATATTGTGTATGAACAGAGAGAATGAAATAGAAGAGAATACTGGGGAAATGTAATCATATGTCATTCATCATAAAGCCTGCTAATAGTAGAATCTTAGAACTATAATTAAGTAGCTTTCTTCTTCTCCTCCAGCCCTCTTCTGTCCCTTGCTTTGGGATTCTAAAGCAAGAGTATATTTAGGATAGGAACTTCCTCTGACCTCTGTGCTGGATGAGTTGGTGGTTTTATATATACAGATTTACCCTGACCCCCCCCCCAAAAAATGATATCAATCATATTAATTTTATTTTCTTAAAATCGTGTTATGACTTTTCATAAGCACAGTTGTTTTATGCTCTTAAATATATAAGATCAGTCCTTAAAACAGATCAAGATGTAACATAATATAGTTCTTTCATAACAGATCCTTACTAATTTTCTCAAGTATTCTCTGTTGTCCCTGCCATAAAAATTTTGGCCTAAAAAAACGAACAGGTGGTGTGACAGTAAGAAGCCATGTGGATGTTAATATGGTATTGCTTTCTGCAGAAAAAGAGAAAATGCTTTCAAAATTTCAGGCTGCCAATCGATTTAGCTGGCACCTGCAGACTAAACTGTCACAGTATTTTAAGAGCAGGCATGTTGCCATCATAACAGATGGTTATGTGTATTGATAGCCAAGTGTTCATGTATGTACATTGGTTATGAGTGTTGAAGGCAAGCTGCTCAGTTAAGAAGGTCAAATGGCAGTCAGTCCAGAGCTTCCACAATTAATATTAACAGGGATAGCTGTCAACTTATCATATCTTATTAGCTATTTCCTTATTTACCTCTTGAATAATTATAGAGCTACACCAATGAGATCTTTATATTGTAATGAACTGATTACTATCCAATGGCATAGCAGATGCCCTGAATCCAGTACAGAAATAATTTCAATAGCAGAAAAA
The DNA here is from genome assembly GCF_029281585.2 of Gorilla gorilla gorilla. NCBI lineage: Eukaryota > Metazoa > Chordata > Mammalia > Primates > Hominidae > Gorilla > Gorilla gorilla. The sequence continues at coordinate 26,505,820 of NC_073246.2, forward strand.
TTAAAAGTGCATATATAAAGTGAATGGATATTTTGGTCATATATTTAGGGTTTTTTTTTATAAAAAGGGATTTGATGTGAAACATTTCTCTCCAAACTTTCTTTCAAATTTTAAACAAGGCTGTCTAGCAACCTCTTACATAAATAAGAATTGCTTATTCATTTTGCGAAGTCACTGCATGGTTAAGAATCTAATTCAAGGCAGGCAATGCTTGATTCTTACCAGTTATTTTTTCCATTCACATAAGCTAACTTCAAATTACACCGACTTATCCTGACCTCTTTCAATCTATCAACCTTAAATATGACACTAGTATATAATTGTGTATTTATTTTGCTTCAAAAAATTTTGCTAAGAATCAGGGAAAAAACAAAACAAAACAAAACAAAATACCTATTTTTCTCCTGCTCTTTAGTAGCTTGCAACCAAAGAAACTAACGTTTTTAGTGAAGAAGAAAAAAATGAATGTACAGCAATGTGGTGTTGAGCTCATAAAATGAAACCCCAAAGTATGGTGCTTTGGCACACTTAGTGCTTTAAGCTAAAGGAGACTGGAAGGGCCTCAGATGCAAGAAGTTATCTCTGATCTTTTCTCATCCTCCTTTCTTCTTCCCCCATTGCTTCCTTAAGCCGATTATAGAAACTAGAATTCCTCTTCCCCAAAGCAAGTCATAAAGGCGAGAGAGGACACTTTCTGACCTGCCTTCCCTGAAAATGGGCCATAAGACCCTCATTCTAGTAGTGGCCTGCTCCATGCCTGGGGGGAAGAAATGCTACACAAAGAGGCCAAGAATTCCAACAAACTGGCCTTGGTAAGTCTTCCCTAGTCTATTTCCACTAGCATAGCCTTTTTGTTCAATCACAGTTCTACATGGCTTTCTATTCTTCATCAAACCTACGCATAAAAATACAATGTCTGAGGGTTCCCATGTCACATAAAACTTTTATTAAATAAATGTAGGCCGGGCGCAGTTGCTCACACCTGTAATCCCAACACTTTGGAAAGCCAACACAAGCGGATCACTTGAGCTCAGGAGTTTGAGACCAGCCTGGGCAACATGGTGAAACCCCATGTCTACAAAAAAATACAAAAACTTAGCCGGTGTGGTGGCACACACCTGTAGTCTCAGCCATTTGAGAGGCTGAGGTGGGAGGATTGCTTGAACCCAGGAGGTGGAAGTCACAGTGAGCTGAGATTGCACCACTGCACTCCAGGCTGGGTGACAAGCAAGATCCTATCTCAAAAAAAAAAAATTTAAAAAGCTTTTAAAAAGTAAAAAAATAAATAAATGTGTTATGCTGTTCTCTTGTTAATGTCTTCTGTTATAAGGGTGTTGGCTCTGGACTTTAAATGGGTGAGGAAAAGGTATTACACCTTTTCACCCTTATGTTGTTTTAGTGATAAACTTAATACAAACTCAGAAAACAAGGGGAGTATGTGGACTCTCTACAAAAGGTAGAAGTTGGAAATGAAAATGTAAGAACTTTTTATCAGATGAAGGGAAAGGGAGTATTTTCCAGTGAAGGAAAACAGCATAAAGGTCCAATGAGCTAAGTGTAATAGAGTTTAAAACAAAAAGAAAATAGAAAAAACTTTACCTCAAATGAGCCTGTTATAATTTTCTTTCTTTTTTTTTTTTTTTTTTTTTTTGTGACGGAGTCTCATTCTGTCGCCCAGGCTGGAGTGCAGTGGTGCGATCTCAGCTCACTGCAAGCCCGCCTCCCGAGTTCACGCCATTCTCCTGCCTCAGCCTCCATAGTAGCTGGGACTACAGGCGCCCGCCTCCATGCCCAGCTAATTTTTTTGTATTTTTAGTAGAGACAGGGTTTCACCGTGTTAGCCAGGATAATATTTTGTTTTTTGAATGACTGAAATCTAATCAGCTTGCTGAAGACTGGCATTTGATAGATTGCCTAATAAATCTTAGAAACAATATCTACATATGCATGGAAGGGGCTATATAAGGATATACATATGAAAGAAGATACTCGTCTGCTTCGTCAGATAAAATATGATAATAATATTGGTTAAATAAGTTTGAATACATTATGATAATGGTAATTACATAATAATTAACATTTATTTGGAATAATCAGTATGCTAATTGCTTCATATGCATCATTACACTTAATACCTGTAGCAAACCTACAAGATACTTAGTATTCTATTCACAGTTTAATAACAGCATGGCACAGCTTAGAGAAGTTAAACTACTGGTACAGAGCCTTACTTAAATGAAAGAATGGACTGTGTATTCAATTTCAAGATTGCTTAATTTCAATGTTCATGTTCTTAACTACTACATGAGGCTGGAGAAATAAGGACAAAATTCAAAACTAAGTAAAACAGTTTTAAACTAACAAGCGTGGAAGGATAGAAACTAAAGGATTGAAACACCAGAATTTTAATCATAGATCTGCCACTTTCTAACTTTGAATTTTTTCCTAGCATTGATTTTGACATTTCTAAAATATGGGTTGTTTATTTCAGGGTCTGTTTCTTCCCTGTAAAATTCTACAATTCTTGAAGGACATCTGAGGTTGACTTTCTGAGAGTGGTATATTAGGAATTTATGTATCAGAGTTTTAGTTTATGTTATAGATTGAATTAGAGGTTACCCACTACGTCACATTACATGATGATTTCTTTAACCACCAGATTTTAAAAACTAGTTTTTAGAATGTGAAGAGGCTCGCATATATATATGTGTGCTGATGTGAGCACAGAAGACAGGAGCTCGAAGTTGCAGAATAAGCAAGAAGGGATAGCTCTGTTCCGAAATGTGAGGGGGCTCAGAGGGACATTACACTTTTATTTATTTATTTAATTTTTTTGAGACAGAGTCTCGCTTTGTCACCCAGGCTGGAGTGCAGTGGCACAATCTCGGCTCACTGCAACCTCCGCCTCCCAGGTTCAAGCGATTCTCCTGCCTCAGCCTCCCGACTAGATGGGACTACAGGCGCCCGCCACCACACCTGGCTAATTTTTTCCATCTTTAGTAGAGGCAGGGTTTCACCACGTTGGCCAGGCTGGTCTCGAACTCCTGACCTCGTGATTCCTCAAGGCCTCCCAAAGTGCTGGGATTACAGGCGTGAGCCACCACGCCTGGCCAGGAACAAGGACATTGCATTTGTACAGAAGAGGAAAAAAAAAAAAAGACATTTGTACCTGGTTACCCAGAACTAGAATTCCTAATCAAATTATTGTTATTAAAAATAATGTGGCCATTACCGATGCTTATGTAATGTCATTGCAATTTTGGCTGCTCTATGTAAAGTCAGCATTATATTAAGAATTGCAGAAATTAACAAGAGATTAGAATGGCGAAAGACAGGCTAGGAGAAGGCTTTTCAAAATTTAAGGTGCATAGAGATCATGAGGGAACCTTGCTAAAGTCTATACTCTGATTCAGGAGAACTTGGATGGGGCCTAAGATTCTGTATTTTTAAGGAGTTCCTAGGTGATCCTCATGTTGCCGCTGTTGAGCCACACTTGAGGCAGCAAACTGCTGGGAGTCTACTACAGCCATCCAACACTGAGATGCGAAGGGCTTGAACAGGGTGATAGGATTAGAGTGGAGAGTTGTGGGTAAGACTGAAAGGAAGAGGAATGATGATGTTTAAAAAAAAATAAAATAAAGTTAACCTATGGTGTCAGAAATATTTGTTTATAAGAACCCATGCAGTAAAATTGTAACTCTAGATTTTAAAGCACATTTATGTATTTGCTGTTATTGAGAATGACATCCACTGAGTACAACTGAAAGAGTACGTAGGAGATGGGTATTACCCATGGTTTCACGGAATTCGAAATATCCTAAGATGATGTGGCTTGGCTCTGTGTCTCCTCCCAAATCTCATGTTGAATTATGATCTTCCGTGTTGGAGGAGGAGCCCGGGAGGAGGTGATTGGATCATGGGGTTGGATTTCCCCTTTGCTGTTCTCATTATAGTGAGTGAGTTATCACAAGATCTGGTTGATTTAAAAGTGTGTAGCACTTCCCCCTTTGCTCTCGCTCGCTCTCCTACCACCATGTGAAGATGTGCTTGCTTTCCCTTTGACCTTCTGCCATGATTGTATGTTTCCTAAGACCTCCCAGCCATGCTTCTTATTTCTTAAACAGCCTGTGAAACTGAGCCATTTAAACCTCTTTTCTTTAAAATTACCTAGTCTCAGATAGTTCTTTATAGCAGTGTGAAAACAAACTAATACATACGGTATCTTATTAAAAAAAAATGTGAGTATGCCAATGATCTTTAAATTCCTTGAACATGAAACAGGATTTTTTTGTGTGTATCAACCAGGCCCTATTTTTCTAGGGAACCTCGGCACAGTCAGTTTTTTTAGCTTTTCACTTGGAATGATGTGTTTGCTCTCTATTTAGACTCACAGGCAATTTTGTTAGTTTCTGCGAGATTCCTGCCCACACTAACTCAACATTTGAATCTGCACAGCTAGTCCTGCTATTTCTTCCTAAATACTAGATCTACAATCTTGGTAACATTAACCAGGTGAAGGGGTTATATGTATTCTTAGGGATTGATGAGCTAGATTTCTACAATAATTTAACAATTTACAGGAAATAAACCATTGAATCAATGATACTGGGTGTGTCTTGTGCATAAAATAACTCCACATCAAAATAACAAAATGTAACATATAATAGTTAATTCATCATCAAAAACTGATATTGTATAATTTGGTGAACAGTCACACATTTGGGAAGACTTAAGAAACTCAGAATGATGGGCATGTTTGGACTTTGCATATTAAACACAAATTTTAAATAACTTTCGCCAAAATAAAACTCTCTTTCTCTGCTTCAAGCAGATAATACTAATGTTTCCTAACATATGAAGTTGTTGGTGTTTACTTGACATTAACTGTTGCATTACTTTCTTGTCTATCTCCTTTCCTTCTTCTTAGAGCACTTAGGTTAGGAAATGTGTAATGTTAAATTGTTTCTTCATCCCTTTGAAATGTAAATCTTTTGAAAACCTCTCACCAGTTTTACAACCCAGGACTGTCTTTCTCAAGGACCTGGGAGCTATTCCTTTGAAAGTCATCATCAGGGAAAATAGCATCCCATCTTCCTGGCTCTGTGGGAGGGTAGGAGCCTATAGTCAGCCTAACTTGGAGCTTAACCACCTCCTTTCAAGAAGTTAGGAGAAAGTTTACTTTTCTTGTTTTTAATTAATTCATTAATTTTAAATTAAAAAATAAAAATTACATGTATGTAGCATGTACAACTTGAAGTTTTAAATATGTATACACTGTGGAATGACTAAATTGAGCTACATTATGTTAGCATATATATTAACATATGCATTATCTCACAAACATCATTTTTGTGGTGAGAAAATGCATCGCAATTGCACTTGTAATCTACTTTTATCAATTTTCAAAAATATGATACACTGTAATTATATAATAACCCTATATAAATATTTATAACTTTAGTCACTGTGTTGTAGAGTGAAGCTCTTGAAATTATTCTTCTTGTCTAACTGAAATTTTGTAGCCTATAACCAATATCTCCTCACCCCAGCACCAAACCCCTAGTCCCTGGTAACCACATTGTATTCTCTACTTTCATGAGGTCAACTTTTTAGATTCTACTTATGAGAGAGATGGTGAGGCATTTGTCTATTTGTGTCTGACTTTTTAAAATATACTTAGCATAATGTCCTCCAGGTTCATCCATGTTGTCACAAATAATTAGATCTGCTTCTTTTTTAAGGTTGAGTAGTATTATTCCCTATGTACTTTTCCTTTTGGGTAAAACCAATTAGCAAACATAGAGAAAACACATTTGCAAACTCAGGAATAACTTAATGTGCTGGATACATCCCATTGATCAACCTCCCATCAAAGGTCCTCCGATACTTTTCCACTAGCTCCGCTCAGCATTTACAAATGCTCCTGCCTTTTGCATTTCAGAACTGAGTATCCAGGCCTGCTCTGTGCTCTCTTCCCTATTGCTGGCAATGGTCTGCGAATAACATAAATTTGTTTGCTCATCTTGTTCTGTTTTTTTAACATACCAGATAATGTGACATTAAAGAAATATATTCACGTAAGATTTCTCCGATAACAAAATCTAAAGAATATAAGAGATTATTTATATTAATTCTACATCCAGATATTGGGAATATTCTACCAATGAGACATATTTTTTCTTGTAAGTGATCTCTATCTGAGATATTTCTGTATTTCTTAGTTATGGATATTGTCTATTTTTGCATTTTACTAATATAGAGCTTAAACTAATACACATAAAAAGGTATGAAAGTTTAAAAAAAGATATTCTGTTTTCACTATGGTTGAAAAGTAAAGTAGAGCATAAATATTGGGCTATATTCCTGGGGTCTCCATTCTATTGCATGGATCTGCATGTCATTCATATAGTGGTACCGCACTGTCTTGGTTATTGTAGACTTTTTATAAGCTTTCAAATTGTGAAATGTGAGTCTTGCAGCTTTTTTCTAATATTCCAGGATTGTTTTTCTTTTTTCTTTGAGACAGAGTGTCACTCTGTTACCCAGGCTGGAGTGCAGTGGGGAGATGCCCACTCACTGCAACCTCCGTCTCCTGGGTTCAAGCGATTTTTGTGCCTCCACCTCCAGAGCAGCTGGGATTACACGTGAGCACCACCACACCTGGCTAATTTTTGAATTTTTAGTAAAGATGGGTTTTTGCCATGTTGGCCAGGCTGGTCTGGAACTCCTGGCCTCAAGTGATCTGCCCGCCTCGGCCTCCCAAAGTGCTGGGATTATAGGCGTGAGCCACCACACCTGGCCTCCACATGAAATTAAAGATAAGTTTCTATGAAGGCATCTGAGGTTTTGATAGAGATTAAATTGAATCAGTAATCAACTAGAGGAATGTTATCAATTTAACTATTTTAAATCTCCATTCCATGAATATGGGATTTTTTTCCATTTATTTAGGTCACCTTTAGCTTATTTAAAATTTTGTTTTAGTTTTCAGTGTATAAGGTTTGCAATTTTGTTAGATATGTCCTAAGATACAGCAGATTCCCTTGAATAATTTTTTTCTTCATTTTCTATATGTCTTTAGGACAGTTTTCATAGACTTTGAATGTTTTCAATTTTTAATAATTTTTACCAGTTGTTATATCATTGAAAAGGGTCTGGGAACAGAATGCCATGACTTTTTGTTTTATTTACCAAAGTTTCATCCTCTAATGGCCAATTTCAAAGGTCAGCAAATGCATTAAAGGTAAATTTCATGCACAGTTTGGTTCTTACACCACTTGTGATTTCTCTACCCTCTGAAATTGCATTATTTTTGTCAATTACATTTCAAACCTGTTTCTTCAGTACAGAAAGACACTCATATCATTTTCTGTTTCATGTCTGTGCCCTTTTCTGCAAATTGAAAATTCCAGAAAGTTCACTTTAAAGATATGGCTATTTATGTTTCTTGATTGTTTTCCATGTAGCTCTCCTTTTCTTCCTCCTGCTCCCCTTCCTTATCTTCTTTAATTTCAATACATTCCCAAAATTACACAATAGTTTCAAGGGTGGTATAAATAACTTATCTTTTTGAACCATTTGAGTGTACCTGTCCAACATAATGTCTGATCACTCCCAGGAACAAACAAGGACATTCTCCTATATAACCACGATATCACTGCCTCTTTCCATCATAGTTTTAGATTTTGGGTGACCTTGAGCCTTCAAAGGACTTTGGGTAAGATATGTATTAAGCTGTTTATCCTTAGTGGGTAATATTCTCAAACACTTCATATATGACTAAGCAAGGTAATAAAACAATGAAAGTAAACATTTAGGGGCAAGTATCATAGATAATAGTGAAAAAGTTAACTCCGTGAAGAGATAATCAGTACAAACAAAGAACATTCAAATGAGAACATTAATTATGTTGGCCTTTCCCTGTACCATCATTGCACATTGGATGTGAGTAGGCCAAAAACATTGGTTTTGTATGATCTAGCCTTACTTATCAACCTTTTATGGATACTACTACATACAACCCAGACTCTCTGGATTTTAATTTCAAGACCAAGCATCATTTCAATTTTGTGTTATCTCTCATGGAACAGGGTTAATGTAGTCTACATGGAGAAAGAAAGAAGAAAACTTTTCCCTCCATCCCCTCACAGGTGTGATGATTAATATTGAATGTCAACTTGATTGGATTGAAGGACACAAAGTGTTGTTTGTTGGTGTGCCTGTGAGGGTGTTGCCAAAGGAGATTAACATTTGAGTCAGTGGACTAGGAGAGGCAGACCCACCTTCAATCTGTGAGGGCACCATCTAACCAGCTGCCAGGGTGGATAGGATAAAAGCAGGCACAGAATGTGGAAGGACTAGACTGGCTGAGTCTTCTGGCCTCCATCTTTTTCCTGTGCTGGATGCTTCCTGACCTCGAACATCAGACTCCAAGTTATTCAGCTTTTGGACTCTTGGGCTTACACCAGCGGGTTGCCAGGGACTCTCGGACCACTGGCCACAGACTGAAGGCTGCACTGTCAGCTTCCCTACTTTTGAGATTTTGGGACTTGGACTGACTTCCTTGCTCCTCAGCTTGCAGATGGCCTATTGTGGGACTTCACCTTCTTATCATGTGAGTCAATACTCCTTAATATATTCCCTTTCTATCTGTCTATCTCTCCCGTTTATCCTGTTAGTTCTGTCCCTCTAGGGAACCTTGACTAATAAATACAACAGGAAAGGCGGATTACACGTTAGAAACCAAAACCCTGCAAATATATCATGTGTTTTCTCACATTACTCAGGCCTTTTTCACTTAGAAGGCCAAGTGAATAGTTATGAGTTCAAGTGACATGTGTTACTTTGAGAAGCCTAGAGTAATCAGCACCTATTTCTTAAACAGTTTTTTCCTCACCTTCACAATTAAAACTGCATGTATTCCAGGTGATGCTACTACAAAATAATGGCATGTTTATCAGCCTGAGTATAAGAGATTTTGTTTCTATTGCTGTGTAACAAATTTCCACAAACGTCATGGCTTATAGCAACACATGTATTTTGGTTATTTACTCTTTTGTTTCTGTATATGTTAATTTGTTTTATTTTTATATCATAGCATCCATGGGGGAAAAGCTTGCATAGGTCTTACCTGAGTCCTCTACTCAGTATATCACTCTGACTATGTTGAATTTTATCACACACTTTTTCAGCATCTATTGAAATAATCATGTAATTTTGTTCTTTATTCTGCTAAATATGTTATATCACATTAATTGATTTTTGCATGTTGAACCATCCTTGCATCACAGGAATGAATCCCAAAGGTAAATAAATGGCCATGGTATATGATCCTTTTAATGTGCTGCTGGATTTTGTTTTCTAAGATTTTGTTGAGGATATTCACATCTATATACGTCAGGGTTATTGGCCAATAGTTTTCTTTTCTTGTGGTACCTTGGGCTTTAGTATCAAGGAAATGCTGACCTCATAAAATAAGTTTGGAAGTATTCTTTCTCCTTTAATTTTTAAGAGTTTGAGAAGGATTGCCACCAATTCTTTAAATAGTTGGTAGAATTCACCAGTGAATTCCTATGGTCCTGGACTTTTTTTGAGAGCTTTTTGATAGCTGATTCAATTTTTATGCTAATTATAGGTATATCCTTGTGTTTTACTTCTTCTGAACTTAATAGCAATCTACAGATTCAATGTAATCCCTATTAGACTAGCAATGTACTGATGACATTGTTTTTCAGAAATATAGAAGATATTTCTAGAACTCTTATGGAACCACAACAGATCATAAATAGTCAAATCAATCTTAAGAAAGAAAAGCAAAGATGGAGGTGTCACATTTTCTGATTTCAAAATATGTTTAAATCTATAATATTAAAAACAGTATGATACTGGTATAAAGACAGACATACAGACCATTAGAAAAGAATAGAGAGATCCCAGAAAAAAAAATTGACACACATACAGTCTACTGATTTTTGACAGGTGTTCCAAGAATATACCATTGGAAAGAATAGTCATTTCAGTAAATGATTTGAAAACTAGATATTCACATGCAAAAAAAGAAAATAATTTAAAAAAGAAATTGGACGCTTATCTTATACCATGCATAAAAATAAACTCAAAATGGATAAAATACTTAAATATAAGATCTGAAACTGTAAAACTCCTAAAATAACACATATGGAAAAAGCTTCTCAACATTGGTCTTAGTAAAGATTTCCACACAGCGGAAATAAAAGAACTCCTACAAATCAATAGCAAAAATCAAACAACCTGATTAAAAAAATGAGCAAAGCTCTCGAATCTACATTTCTCCAAAAACATACAAATGTCCAACAGGTATATGAAATGATGCCAAACGTCACTAATCATCAGGAAATGCAAAGCAAAACCACAGTGAGATTTCACCTCATTTATGTAAAGATTGCTATTTTCAAACAAAAAAAAAAGTGTTGGCGAGAATGTGGAGATATTGGAGCCCTTGCACGCTGTTGGTAGAAATGCAAAATGGTAGAGCTGTTATGGAAAACAATATGGAGGTTCCTCAAAAAATGAAAAATATAACTACAATATGATACAGCAGTCCCATTTCTGTCTATTTATCTGAAATAATTGAAATCAGTGTCTCATAGAGATATTAGACTTTCTTGTTCTTTGCAGCACTACTCACAATAGCCAAGATGTAGAAACAACTTAAATGTTCATCAAAGATGAATGGATAAAGAAAATGTGGAATATACATGCAATGTGTTGTTATTCTGCTTTAAAATAGAAGAAAATTCTCACATATACAACAACATGGATAAACCTTGAGGACATTATATTAAGTGAAATAAATCAATTGTAAGAAGACAAATACTGTATGATTTCAATTCATGGTTCTATAAATCTGAAATAGTCAAATTTATAGAATCAAAGACTGAAATGATAGTTGCCAGGGACTGGGGGATAGGGAGAAAGGAGAGTTATTAATCAATGGATATAATATTTCAATTAATTAAGATGAGAAATTCTAGAAATCTGTTGTACAACATTCTATCCATAGTCTACAATATTGTAATATACAATCAGAAATTTAAGAGTATAGATCTCATGTTCTTACACAAGAAAATAAAATAAAATAAAAAGACTTGCATTTTGATGGGTTATTTTAAAGAGAGATTAGGCAATATTCTCATTTGGGTTGGGTGCTGTCAGAACAAAGGGCACAGTTCTTGAATGTGTGCCATATTTATTTTATTTTTTTAAATTGGGATTAAAGTGAAGCTAGAGTTATCATACGTAAAGGAAATTTTGTGAGCCAGGAAAACATTTTTCACAAACAATCAGTTTGTACTAAATAATCAGTAAAATAAAGTTTGTATTTTTACCACATTGATAAGTATGGTTGGCTGTCATTTTTTTTATTTTTGAAAACTGTTTACTATATTTGTGGATTATAATTACATTTATTTTATCATATAAAATAATAAGCCAGCCATTTCATTGTATTGCTAAAATAAAAAGAAATAACAAAAATAATGACAAAAACTAAAAACTATGTTTAAAATTCAAGGAATCAAGTCAAAAATTTGTTGACTCAATTATATAAATTGAATCATTCTTGTCATACTAAACTAAATCAGTCAACTGGTCAGTGGAAAAAGCACTCAGGACCCACAGCACCTGTTCCAACGATTAAATTTTCTGCAAGTCCAGCTGCTGAACCTGCCTGTCGGAACTTGAATTTTATCTAATAGCGACTGAACCAACATGGTGGGACTCTAAGGCTAGTTTTACCCACTGCTGTCACTCACGAATCAGAGCTTGCCAGTTCCCCAAAACATGATTGGTGCTGATCAACTTTCTTTCGAAACAATACATAACATTTCTTTCTTTTTCTTTTTTGTTTAATTGTTTGTTTGTTTGTTTGTTTGTTTGTTTTTCTTTTTGTTTGTTTTTAAGATGGAGTCTTGTTCTGTCGCCCAGGCTGGAGTGCAATGGCACACCTCCGCCTCCTGGGTTCAAGCGATTCTCCTGCCTCAGCCTCACCAGTAGTTGGGATTGCAGGCGTCTGCCACCACACCCGTCTAATTTTTGTTTTTTTGTTAGTAGAAACTGGGTTTCACCATGTTGGTCAGGCTGGTCTCCAACTCTTGACTTCAGGTGATCCACTCACCTCGGCCTCCCAAAGTGCTGGGATTACAGACATTTCTCCTTTTTATAAAGCCTCCAACCTTCCTTTTGTCCTTCAGACGTACAAAAGACCACCTGGTCTGTGTATACCCCAAATTGCAATTCTTGCTTCGAAATGAAACATTAAATTTAGAGATGTATCGCAATATTTTATTTTGACTTCAACATAGTAAAATATAAAATAAATGTTTTCTGAAATACATTTCTTTTTTTATTGTTTAAGCTCTTAAGGTGTAAATCTTGGCATACATTGTATATTTGGAAGAATATTCCAGTTGCCTGTTTGTTTGATTTGCCACATGTATAAGTCACTAAAACACAATGATACAAAACAAATAAAACATCTTCCATGGGTTAAATTAGGTGAATGAATATTTGGAAGAGAGTTGGATAAAGTATGGTGACTTTTACAGTGTCCTTCCACTCTAACTTTGAGAATCAGAACACGTTGTGTGGGCCTAGGTTCCTGGGGGAAGACCAAAAGGTTGAAATATATCAGGGAGCTGTCACACACACTGACTGTTAGATATCCATGCAGTACAAATCTTGGTGATTGTTCACTGTGGAACTTTGGGACCTTGGCCCCTTTACCCTCTCACTATAACTCCGGATTTCAATATTGAGATGACTTCATGGAACGACTTGGTATATAGACCTGGGGTCACCTCATGAAAGTTCCTCAAGTAGCCCATGTGGACAGTTCTGAATACTACACTTTACTGGGGAAAGGAGCTTGATCCTACAGCAGACTGCTTATACTTGGATATTTAGGAAGATGGTATAACATACTTCTTTTTATAGAATAAAAAGAAGGATCCTTCTTTTTATAGTGCAGTGTAACATCCTTGTTTTTATAGTGCTCGGAAATAGTTAAGTTGCTGTCATCATGGTAAATTATTGGTTTTTGTTCAGGTTAACTAAAATCATTTAGGTATTTTTTTCGAATTTTTTCATTTAAAAATATTGTAGGGCCAGATGCAGTGGCTCACACCTTTAATCCCATTACTTTGGGATTCCGAGGCAGAAGGATCACTTGGGACCAGGAGTATGTGACCAGCCGCCTGGGCAAGATAGTGAAACACCATCTCTACTAAAAATTTTAAAAAAATTAACCCAGTGTGATAGTGCACATCTGTAGTCCCAGCTACTAGGGAGGCTGAGGCAGGAGGATCACTTGAGCTCAGGAGACTGAGGCTGCAGTAAGCCATGATGGGGCCATTGCACTCCAGCCTGGGTGACAGATCAAGACACTGTCTCAAAAAAAAAAATTTCTTTTTACATGTGAAAACAGTTTTACTTTAATACTATTAGGTTTTTTCAATAAGTATCATTTTTGATAATTCCATGTAAGTAATAAAACCATATCAGAAAGGAACAATGTTCTACCATTTACTTGAAATAAATTTTTTTCTTAAACTTTTAAAATATATTTTGTTTCTTTGCTATCCTGGCAGATATTTTAAAAATATTTTATACTTTATGTAAATACTATCGGTCAGGTTCTGAGTACTGTGTTACCATAAAAATTTATGGCGATTTTTAAGTCAGATTAAGCATCCCACTGCAGCCCTATGTAGGCATGTGTGATCAAGGCAGCATTTCTACCACCAAGAGGTAGAATTAGTACATCTAATTCTTCCAAACACAGTTTATGTTAAGTGACACTTTATCTTTACCCACATCAGTTCTTTTTATTATCAATTTTGGCATGATTATTAGGACTAGATTTTGAATTCTAACGTTTTATTTTTTATTTTTATTTTCTACCACCAGTTTTGTGGCCTGTATCCAATCACCAAACTCATGTTAAGTAATTTTTCATTATCTATAAATGTTAAAAAGAGACTTCTAGCATAATTTGCGGCAAAGATTCATAAGCAACCTGCCTACAAATAAACAATTGTGCTTTAGAAAACGACTTTAGAGTAAATTGAATATTTATGAAAATGGACTGATATCTGGAGCTAAAAAAAATCCATGAAAGAGAAATAATCTATTTATACATAACTACTCTAAAAGCAGAATTATTTTATAAAGAAATTATTTATTTACTTGGATATCAGTTTATTAGTAATAGAAAATGCCAACTAAATCAAACCTTTTGTGTGTGGAAGTTTATTATAAAATATAAAAAAATAATAAATATTTTCAAACATGTAAACAATAGGAATAATATTTCCTTTTCTGAATATTTTTAATATTTTTCACTTATTCCAAACTTAAAATTAAAAAATCCTTAATATTATTTACTGGGTCCTAAATAATTGCGTATATATCCATTATCCCCTCATGTTTGCTAGGCCATAGCCTTATATATCATTACAACTCTTGAACTTGGTGTGTTTGTTGCTGCCTCAGGATTCTGAATACTGCTACCTTAAAGTAGAAATGCCTGTCATTTTCTCCATTTGAATGACTCCCATTCATCCAGTTACATTACAAATAATTATTTTAATGTCATACTCTTAGAAAAGACTTGTCTGAGGCCTTAGGCTAGTTAACTCTCCCTAATATATTTGGCATTGTACGCTATTTAGAGTAATATGTATGTATTATGTATGTAATATGTATGAACAGGGCAAGATACAGCAACAATAAATTATTTTGGAGACCAAATGATTTGGAAAACACAGGATAAGCATCTGATATATATTTAAGGAATTATTGATTTTGCACATTTTATTCCCACTAGTCTATAACTCTAAAACCCAAGGACAATGTTTTCCTTGTTCACTAATACAGATATGCCACTTCCATACCAGTACTTTACACATAGTAGGCTTTAAATTATAACTCATTGAATGAAAGAATGAAAGAAATGGATATGTAAAACTACCTTTCTGGTTTTCAATCTGCTAAGCAAAAATAAGAGTTTGAAAATCAAAAGAAACATAGCTTACTTAATTGACCCACATACAGCATATCGAGTAATCCATTTTTAATACCTAGATCAAAATAATAGTTTTATAATATCTTCCATTTTCAAATAAATACGAGTCAGTGATATAAGTACAACCTGTTACATAAATACTTTGCCATTACATGTTACATAAATGCAATCTTTTACACACCAATTGAACAAAAAAAATTAGGCTAGTGTTAAAACACATTGAAATTCAAGTTAGAATTCCTCCACATTGCATGTATATGCTTTAAAAAATGTGTTTACAATAATTCAATATTGACAGCCAACCTTAAATTGTCAAACAGGAAGATTACTTTTTGATTTGTTAAAAAAACTTTATTTAAATTCAAAGATGATAAATATGTATAGAATCTCTTAATCTCTGTGATTAATGCAATACATGTTTACAGCCTCTTATGGAGTTAAATAATATGTTCAAAAACAATTGACCCGTGACACAATCAACATAATTTATACCATAAAATTCAAATAGATGATCAAAAACTGTAACTTAAGCATCTTAAAGTTTATTGATCCGTTATTTTATAGCCTTGTCTTTGTCTAGGGAGATTTCATTTCAACAGCTAAAACATAGCAGTGATCATGAATTACATGTTTACCAGAAAAACCTCTGCTCAGTTGTTCCCAGAGGAGTGTTCATTTCTCCCTCATTGTGCTCTAGTTCACATGCAGAGGAATTAACCAACCTGCCACATGTCAGTAATAAGATCTGAGAAGCCCCAGAGAGAGACAGAACCAGATATGGAACCAGTGACAGAAATATCTTCATCATCGTTTATGACCAAAACTTCTATATTACTTTACTATTGGGGGGACTAAGGATCATGAATGCTTTCTGAATATTTATAAATACCACGACGAAATGCGTGATTTTATTATATTGAGAAAAATACTTTCTTAGGTAAATTTATTTATCTTTTAATATCAGCTGTTTGTTTTCAACATGGAAAAAGTTTAGTTTTATGTATAATGTTGTTTTGAGTAGAGGTAGAGATCATAAAGTAATCTCTTACAAAATAACTCTGGAAATTAAACTGTTTTAAATATGCAAAGGAAAACTAGCATATATCTGTGCAGTTTCCTAGTATGTGATACGTGTTAAGGTTGCACTTACATAAACACCTGTTGTGAGTGTACTCCCCAGTTTAATTGCTTGTAAAGGTTTATGTCTCCGCGCTGAAAATAGTTCTATAGTTTTGACATTTAACTTTGTTTCTATTTTATAAACGTCTTATAAAAAAGAGAATCAGTTGGGTTCTTATTTGTTATCTAAAATCTGTCCTTGTTAGACACTACAAGGAAA
Organism: Gorilla gorilla gorilla; assembly: GCF_029281585.2. Lineage (NCBI taxonomy): Eukaryota > Metazoa > Chordata > Mammalia > Primates > Hominidae > Gorilla > Gorilla gorilla. The sequence goes on from NC_073246.2 coordinate 26,522,220, forward strand.
GTACATGGATTGATTTAATTTTTGCTGTGGAGTTCTCATTCACATATTTTTAATAAAATTTAAATGAACAAATTTATATAAAGTCCATACTCCATCTATAATGTAACATCAATTTACATAATAATTCTAAAAATATACAGAGAAATTAAGCTGGAAGCATGACCAAATTAATCAAGAAAATTAAAAGGTGTTCTTTCTATTAGAAACAAGCAAACAAAAAGATATACTTTCATCTTTTGTGTTATGTCTTAAATATCCATCTCAATCAATTCATGACAGGTTTTTAGATATGTAATTGGATCTTGCCTAAGCTAACACAATTTACATGTATTTTAGTCCAATACCATATATTTTAATTCAGAGTTCATACAATAATATAAAGGCACACATATGTACGTACATATATACATACACATGTGCATACACATGTGTATACATAATTTCTCCTGATTCTATTTTTTGAACCTCTCTGCTCTGAATTTTTTTTTATTTTAAAGATTACTGGTCATTAAATAAAAATCAGCTAATGGCATTTAGAAACTTAAATCATCGGCTTAATGTCTTCCTCAATTCACACGCTTCAAAACATACAATCTATAGGATTAATTTAACCTTTACACAACAAATATGTAATGAGCCAAATTTCTGCCACTCAGGATAATTTACATGAGTTTTTGATTGGGAAGTAAGTTACTCAAGAAGTGAAATTCCAACACAATAAAAGCAACTTTCGGGTCCTGATTTCAAGAACAGCCTGATTGCAAAGATGACCTCCTGGCACAAAAGCTTCAACAGCAGAGACTGTGGCCATGGCTGCATCACCTCTAATGTTCGGTGAGGCAGTGGCGACCCCAACAGAGTACAGATGGCCAATTGTTCTTCATGCTTTCGAGCATTGTACCTGGAAGACTAGCTTGAAACTGTTCTGGAAATCCAGTAGCATATGTCTGTCATTTCTGGGAAATTTTCTTTCATTATTATTTTGACATTTTCTCCACAGTTTTGTTCATCCTCTCTTTTAGTAATTCTATTAGCTGGAAGTTTGATTTTCTTGAGCGATCATCTAAAGTTTTTATGTCTTCTCTTTTACCTACTCTTATTGAATGATTTTTATCCCATTTTGAAGGCTTTCTGAATTTTAACTCCAAAATATCTATTTAAAAAAATTATAATTTTGAGGCCAGGCAGGATGGTTAATGCCTGTAATCCCAGCACTTTGGGAGGCTGAGGCAGGCTGATAGCTTGAGCCCAGGAGTTTGAGACCAGCCTGCGCAACATGGCGAAACCCCATCTCTACAAAAACTAAAAACTTAGCCAGGCATGATGAGGCATAGTCCCAGCTACTTGAGGGTTTGAGGTGGGAGGATTGCTTGAGCCTGGGAGGTGCAGGCTGCAGTGAGCCATGACCATACCAATGCACTCCAGCCTGGGTGACAGAGCAAGACTCTGTCTCAAATAATAATAATAATTAATAATTATTATTATTATTATGCCATCATATTATTTATGTCATTTTCATGCATGGTATTTATCTCAGAACACTGTATTTCATATTTTTGCATATCGATTTATGTAGTAAAATTTACATAAATTGAAATGCATGTAGTTTAACTGTACAATGTAATAAATTTAAATAAATGTGTACACTTTTGTAATCCATATTCAAATCAAGATATAAAATACTTCCAATAGACTACCACTTTCTTCCAGTCAATCCCGCATTCCAAAAAAAAAAATCTGTCCCAATCGTATCACCATGAAATGGTTTTGTCTATTTTTGAGCTTTATAAAAAATAAGTCATACAATTTGTATGTTATTGGGTTTGGCTTGGTTTCCTCAATAAAACGTTTTTGAGATTTGTGTTATTTCAAATATCAGTATGTATTGTAATAGTTTATACTGCTGAGTAGTATCCATTGTATGAATATAATACACTTTTTATCTATTTTTTCTTAATAAACTTTTGTGTAGTTTCCTTGTTTTTTAAAAAGTAATTTGGGGGCTGGGCATAGTGGCTCACATGTATAATCCCAGCACTTTGGGAGGCCAAGGTGGGTGGATTGCTTGAACTCAGCAGTTTGAGACCAGCCTGAGAAACAGGGCAAAACCTTGTTTCTGCAAAAAATACAAAAGTTAGCCAGGTTTGGTGACACATGCCTGTGGTCCCAGCTACTTGGGAGGCTGAGGTGGGAGGATCACTTGAACCTAGGATGTCAGGGCTGCAGTGAGCAGTGACTGTGCCACTGCGCCTCAGCCTGTGTGACAGAGGGAGACCTTGTCTCAAAGATAAAAATAAAAAATAAAATTAATTTTGAGAAGGTATCTCTTATGAATAAAGCTGCTGTAAACATTCCTCTACCAGTTATTATTTGGGCATTCTTTTTTATTTATCTGTGGGAAATTCTTAGAAATAGAATGGTTGAGTCAGCAACTAGGTAAATGGACAGTTTTTCCAAAATTGTTTAAACATTATATACTCCCATTAGCTGTGTATGACAGCTCCAAATCCCATTTATCTGCAACAGATTTGAGATAGAGATTGTAATTTTAGTCATTCTAGTGGGTGTGCAGTGATATCACTTTTTGGATTTAATTAGAGTATTCCTGATAATTAATGATGTGGAGTATTTTGTCTAGAGTGGGAACTAGAGGGAGGCGGCTCTAGGGTGTCCTTGGTTACACCTATGCAGAGTAGAGCCTCCAAAGCATGGAAGTGGAAGGCAGTGCGACGGTGCGATCTTGGCTCACTGCAAACTCCGCCCCTGAGTTCAAAAGATTCTCTTGCCTCAGCCTCCTAAGTAGCTGGGATTACAGATGCACACCACCACATTCAGCTATTTTTTGTATTTTTAGTCAAGACGGGGTTTCATTATGTTGGCCAGGTGGGTCTTGAACGCCTGACCTCAGGCATCCACCCACCTCAGCCTCCTTAAGCGCTGGGATTGCAAGCGTGAGCCACCACAACCAGCCTGGTTAGATTTTTTTAAAAATGTAATTCTTACTAGTAACTGACTGTTTTGCTAAGGAGAGGGCCTGTCATCCTCTTCACACAGCCATTCCAGAAATCCCACATCCTCCCCTTCCTTTTTGAAGGATATCTTTTTGAGATATAAAAATCTCAGTTTACAGGGTATGTTATTTTTGTGTATTGTTTCCACTAATTTGTTTGCTTACAACACTTTAAATATGTTGTTCCTTTATTGTATGGCTCAAATTGTTTTTTTTTTTCTATTTATGTAACGTGGTTTGCTTATTTCCTAGAGTGTGCATACACGTTTCTCTGTTTGACAGGGTGAGAGTGATTGGTGATTCAGATTCCTTCTGTAAGTCAATTCGAGCCTTAATAGGTTTTGTGCATTGGCTCTTATTCCAACTCTTTACCTCCAGTGGCACCAGAACGTTTTTGTTTGAAATATTTGAATTGTAAATGAATTGAAGTTTTGGGTTTTTCAGTTTACAGTTGATTCAACTAAATGCCCCCAAGATGGGCAACAGTGTATTTTTTTCTTCCTTATAGCCCCTCATCCAATGCCCCTTTTAAAGCAAAATTGGAAGAGACAACAAACCAAGTGCAAATCTAAAAGTATGAACCTACCACAGTTCTCTTCTCAGTTCTACAAAGCTTGATTTTAATCTAGAATTTTTGTTGGTGACGCTCCCTTAAATCCACTGTTATTTTACAGCTCTATCTTAGACTTTGCTGTCTGGGTAAATCACACTTCCATATGTCCTATGTTGTTTGAGGTAAATCAATATTTGTAAAATACAATTTAAACTATTTTAAATGACTTCTTTTTAATGTGAAAGAATCAAAATAAAATTTGTCTGTATAGATTTTCTTTATGTTATGTCATTTTATTTTATTTTATTTCAATGAGATAGGGTCTCACTCTGTTGCCCAGGCTAAGTGCAGTGGCATGATCAGGGCTCACTGCAGCCTTGACTTCCTGGGTTCAAGCAATCCTCCCACTTCAGCCTCTAGAGTAGCTGAAACTGCAGGCATCCACTACCATGGATGTCATGGATTTTAAAAAAATTTTTTTTTAAATTTTTTATAGAGACATGACCTTGCTTTGTTGCCCAGGCTGTTTTTACATTATTTAAAACTCAATGTTTTGAATGTCTCTAAGAAAGCCATACTTTTTTGTTAATATATCTATATTACAAAAGATATATGCATGCATATACATACATATATACACACATATAATCACAAAAAGATGTGTGTATGTATAGTGTGTATATGTGTGTGTATATATATATATATATAGTATATACACATGCATTAAAATGTATATGTATTTTAATTATACCATGGAAGAAAAGAAGTAAAGGGAAAATACATACGTATTCATTAAACATGCATACTTAGAACATATTATGGTCTTGTCTTTATTGTTAGATTAATTTTTATGTATGACTGTGTCTCACTTTCAGTTCTGAAAACCTGGAATTAACTGATTAACAATGCCAATGCAAATATATGTTTCTTACTGTACAATTATAGCTTAAAATTAGAAGTCCCATTTGTTATTTTTAAATGCAGAAATTAGAGTGTGCCAGAAAAGTCATTAAATATTAATTCGATTAAAACAGAGATCAGTAAAGAAGAATTTTCTTATATCACAGAAATAAGGCAATGCTGATAGAAAACATACAGAGAAGAAACCCAAGTAATTCTTAATAAATTAAAACAAACAAAAAAGAATGTAACTCTCCTTTTGATCTTCCGAAAAGAGACAGCCTTCTGTGGTTGAAAGGAGAGATATACTTTTAACTAAAGTCAATTATAGATAATAATTCATCATCATAATTGAGTTTTTGATGAGAGGCAATGTGTTAGTTTTCTATGGCTGCTGTAACTAATTACCACAAACTGGGGACTTAATAGAATAGACATTTATTCTCTCTAGCTGTGGAGACTAGAAGTCTTAAATCAGTATCACTGGACCAAAACCAAAATGTCAGCAGGGCCATACTGCCTCTAGAGGATCTAGGGGTAAACCCATTTATTACTTTTTTTTTTTTTTTTAACAAAAGAAGGAGCTTTAATGGACTTACAGTTACACATGGCTGGGGAAGCCTCACAATCATGGAGGAAGGCAAGGAGGAGCAAGTCACATCTTACATGGATGGCAGCAGGCAAAGAGAGAGCTTGTGCAGGGAAACCCCCATTTTTAAAACCATCAGATCTTGTGATTTCTTGCTCTTTTTAGCTTGTAGTGAGTACAGGCATTACACTACTCTGGTATCTATCCCTGTGGTCATGTTGCCTTCTCCTCCTCTGTCTATATCAAATCTTCCTCTGCATTCTTCTTATTAGGATAAATGTGATTGTATTTAGGACCCACCTTTATAATCAAGGATAATCTCCCTCATCTTAAAATTTTCAATTTAGTAACATCTGTAAAATCATCTTTTCCATACAAAGTAGCATTCAAAAGTCCTAGAAATTAGAATGTGAATATCTTTTGGGAGGTCATTATTTCAATAATAATGGTAAGAATCAATTCTAGAACACATATTGTAAAAAGGGACTATTTTTTCAAAAAACTTTGATTCACAAAGAAAGTGAATCTTTTTCCTTTCCCATATATATAACAAAAAGTGGACAATACTGAAATAAATAACAATTTTGTTTAAAAGGCAAACATAAGAACCATTCATGTTTTTCATTTTTTTTTTGTAAATTGGAATGTTTAGATGGCAATGTTTATGCCTATTAAGGTCCAATTTGAAGGAGTATATCATGATGCTATGTTGGAGAATTATGGGACTTCTTTAACACAATGTTCCAAAGTGAACATCATTGCTATTTCTAGTTTCTATATCTTTGCTGTTGTGCTACATAGGCAAGGTTGTTAGCATACATTTCAATATTAATAAACTGCTTAGCTTACATTTGTAATGGGTACAGTGTCAAGCACTGTAGTTCAGAGCACTTAAAATATCACTGATTGATTCACAAATGCTAGCAAATTTCTGTCTTGCATGTAGTGTCCGTGTGTGTGTGTAAACAAATCAGATGCCATATTTTTATTATTTTTCTTAAGTTTGGCTAAGAGTCTTCCCCCTTTTAAATATTATTCTCATATGAATTGCCTGAGACTTCTCTTAGAGGAAAAAAGTATCATGTTTGTTCACTGCGGAACATTCTGTTTTCACATTTTGAGCTTAAGAAAAAAAAGTACTAAAAATAATTTGAAACTACACATTTGACAGGGGACTAATATCCAGAATTTACAAGGAACTCAAACAGTTCAAAAATAAAAACAACAACGAAAACAACACCATTAAAAAGTGGGCAAAGGACCTGAGTAGACATTTTTTAAACAAAGATATACTTCTTAAAAAGACAAAACATAACAGATTTTGGAAGGGAACTCAAATAACTCAACAGTAAAATAACAAATAATCTACTTTTTTAAATGGGCAATTGTTCTGAATAGACAGTTCTCAAAAGAAGACATGTAAATGACCAACAAGTATATGAAAAAATGTTCAACATCATTAACCATCAGGGAAATGCAAATCAAAGCCACAATGAGAGATCATCTCACACCAAATAGAATGGCTATTACCAAAAAGACAAAAAATAACACATGCTGGTGATATGGTTTGGATGTGTTCCCACTCAAATCTCATCTTGAAATCCCACACGTTTTGAGAGGGACCTGGTGGGAGGTAATTGAATCATAGGGCAGGTCTTTCTCATGCTGTTCTCATGATAATAAGACTCACGAGATCTAATGGTTTTGAAAAACAAGAATCTCCCTGCACAAACTCTCTCTTTGGTTGCTGCCATCCATGTAGGACATGATTTGCTCCTCCTCGCCTTCCACTGTGATTGTTAGGCTTCCCCAGCCACATGGAACTGTAAATTCAATTAAACCTCTTTCCTTTGCAAATTGCCCAGTCTCAAGTATGTCTTTATTAGCAGCGTGAAAATGAACTAATACAGTAAATTGGTATCAGAAGAGTGGGGCATTGCTGAAGAGATACCCAAAATGTGGAAGCAACTTTGGAACTGGCTGAGAGGTAGAGGTTGGAACAGTTTGAAGGGCTCAGAAGAAGACAGGAAAATGTGTGAAAGTTTGGAACTTCCTAGAGACTTGAATGGCTTTGAGAAAAATGCTGATAGTGATATGAACAATAACGTCTAGGCTGAGGTGGTCTCAGATGGAGATGAGGAAATTGTTGGGAACAGAAGCAAAGGTGACCCTTGTGATAATTTAGCAAAGAGACTGGTGGCATTTTGCCCTGCCCTTGAGATTTGTGGAACTTTGAACTTGAGAGAGGTGATTTAGGGTATTTGGAAGAAATTTCTAAGTGGCAAAGCATTCAAGAGGTGATTTGGGTGCTGTTAAAGGTATTCCATTTTATAAGTGAAGGAGGGCATAAGAGTTTGGAAAATTCGCAGCCTGACAATGTGATAGAAAAGAAAAATCCCATTTTCTGAGGAGAAATTCAAGCCAGCTGCAGAAATTTGCATTAAGTAACGAGGAGCTGAATGTTAATCCCCAAGACAACGGGGAAAATGTCTCCAGGGTATGACAGAGGTCTTCATGGCAGCCCCTCCCATCACAGGCCCAGAGGCCTAGGAGGAAATAAAGGTTTTCTGGGCCAAGCCCAGGTTTCCTGTGCTGTGTGCAATCTAGGGACTTGGTTCCATGAATCCCAGCTGCTCCAGCTGTGAATAAAAGGGGACAAGGCAAAGCTAGGGCCATGGCTTCAGTGGGTACAAGCCCCAGTCTTTGGCAGCTTTCATGTGGTGTTTAGCCTGAGGGTACACAGAAGTAAAGAATTTAGGTTTGGGAACCTCCGCCTAGATTTCAGTGTATGTATGGAAATGCCTGGATGTCTAGCCAGAAGTTTTCTGAAGGGGAGGAACTCTCATGTAGAACCTCTGCTAGGGCAGTGCAGTAGGGTAATGTCATGTCAGAGCCTCCACACAGAGTCCCTACTGGGGCACTGCTTAGTGGAGCTGTGAGAAGAGGGCCACCATCCTCCAGATCCCAGAATGTTAGATCCACTGACAGCTTGCACAGTATACCTGGAAAAGCTGCAGACACTCAATGCCAGCCAATGAAGGCAACTGGGAGGGAGGATGTACCTTGCAGAGCCACAGGGGCAGAGCTTCCCAAGACCATGGGAACCCACCTCTTGCATCAGCGTGACCTGGATGTGAGACATGGAATCAAAGGAGATAATTTTGGAGCTTTAATACTTGACTGCCCCCTTGGATTTCAGACTTGCATGGGGCCTATAGCCCGCTTATTTTGGCCAATTTCTCCCATTTGGCATGTCTGTATTTACCTCATGCCTGTACCCCCATTAGCATCTGGGAAGTAATTAACTTGCTTTTGATTTTAGAGGCTTATAGGTGGAAGAGATTTGCCTCGTCTCAGATGAGACTTTGGCCTGTAGACTTTTGAGTTAATCCTGAAATGAGTTAAGCCTTTAGGGAACCCTTGGGAAGGCATGATTGGTTTTGAAATTTGAGGACATGAGATTTGGGAGGGGCCTGGGGCAGAATCATATGGTTTGGCTATGTCACACCCAAATCTCATCTTGAATCCCATGTGTTGTGGGAGAGATCAGGTGGGAGGTAAATGAATTATGGAGGCAGTTCATTCCCATGCTGTTCTTGTGATAATGAATAAGTCTCACAAGATTTGATGGTTTTGAAATACAGGAGTCTCCCTGCACATGCTCTCTCTTTGCCTGCTGCCATCCATATAAGATGTGACTTGCTCCTCCTTGCCTTCCACCACGATTGTGAGGCTTCCCCAGCCACATGGAACTGTAAATCCAATTAAACTTCTTTGCTTTTTAAATTGCCCAGTCTCAGGTATATCTTCATCAGCAGCATGAAAACGGACTAACACAACTGGCAAGGATGTAGAGAAAAGGGAACCCTTATATACTTGTTGATGGAAATGTAAATTAGTACAACTACCAATAGTATGAAAATTAGTATGGAGATGCCTCAAAAAGCTAAAAATAGAACTACTACATGATCTAACAACCCCACTGCTGGGTATATATCCAAATGAATGGAAATCAATATGTTGAGGAGATATCTGCACTGTCACGTTAATTACAGCAATATTCACAGTAACCAATACATGGAATCAACCTAAGTGCCTGTCAACAAATGAATAGATAAATAAAACTGTGCGTGTGTGTGTGTGTGTGTGTGTGTATGAATACTATTCAACTCTAAAAAATAAATCATGTTTTTTGCAGCAACATGAATATAGCTGGAGTTTATCATATTAAGTGAAACAACTCAAACAGAAAAACAAATACTACATGTTCTCACTTATAAATGGGAGCTAAATAATATGTTTACATGGACATAGAGTCTGGAATAATAGACAATGGAGACTCAAAAGGGTGGAAGTGTGAGAGGGAAGTGGATAATAATAAATTACTTAATGGGTACAATGTTTATTATAGATATACTGAAAGCCCAGATTTTGCCACTATCAAACATATCAATGTCACAACATTACAGTTGTACCCCTTGACTTTATAGAAATAATAATTTTAAAAAACCTGAGGTAATGGTGCATTTGAATCAGAAAGTTTACTGCAGTCAGTATAATTTCCAAAGATAAAAAGGTTAATGGAGTGTGTTTCTTTATTGTAGTGCAGTAGTTCTGTTCTTTTTTTTTTAATTGAAACACCTATAGTCTTTCTCTATTTTGACTTACAAAAGTACATTTAAAAGAAAAATGTAATCATTTCATTATAAATATCATTATAAATCTATGTTAGAATATACAAATCACAAATCTTAGAATATATAATGTTGAGTTTCTGTCTCATAATGTAAACATAATGTTCAATATTGTTCTTATTTTCTAAGTGAAACATTGTCATGACTTCAATCTAAATATATTTAATGAGAGACCACAAACAATGTATTTTGACAAGTGATACTTAGTCTATTCCATTATAGCCATGAACATAAAGGGAAGAATTTTAAATCTAGCTTCCCTCTAGATTGAGTTGGAAAAGTGATTCCAAATCATGGCAATGGCCATTTATTAACCCAAATGCATGTTAAAAAATCATATGACCAGAAAACGGAGTGTTAATATTTGCAAACTGAATCTTGCCAGGGCAGTTTATAAAAAGCTTATTCTATTCTGCCTAATGTAGCTATTAGTAATGTAGAACTGAAAAAGAAACTAATTAGAGGAAATAGCAAAATATCAACTTCTTATGTACATCGTTTAAGAGTTAAATACTACTTTATGATTTCAACATTTTAAAGCCATTTGTAATTTTCTAATTGAAAATGTAATATAACTTCATTATTTATATTTTTTATTTGACAAAATTTATTATATACCTTCTGCGTACCAGGCACTGTCATAGGCCCTTAATATGTCATGAACATAAATATTCATTTTCCTGAAAATTTCTTAACTTACATTTGTTATACTCTACTAAGTGAAATACAGAATAAACATAATAAACAAATAAAATACATAACAGGCTAGGTAGTGGTAATTTTAATTCAGCTTAATCAGTTCAGTTGGATCCACAAACAATTTTTTGGCATTCTTGTCAGGATGCACATTCACTATGCAGAGAAAAAATACAGTCTTCAAACAATTTTAAATATTTTTATTTGATCTTATGGGACAAAAAGCATGGCAATCCTAAGATTTTGCATTACCTTCTCCAATGCAAAAAAAAAACCCACTCTTTTTCTTATGATAAAGTATAAAATACATAAAATATAATTCAATTATTTTGCTGGACTTAATATTTAATATGAGAAAATGCACTGTGTGCGATGTTGAAATAAGGTTACCATGGCAACCATGTGCTTTGTGAAATACAAAAATTATTTCTGTTGTAAAATTCCATAAAACATAGACCTTAATTAGAGGCTTCCCAAGAATTTCTATGTTGTGCAACTTCTTATTATTAAATTTATTTTTTATTATAATGACTATATAGATTAAATTAGTGCCATCTCTTCAGCGTTTACAGCATTCATAGCGTATTTATTCTCTAAGGAAGAGGCCAAGGCGCCAGAAGAAGTAAACACATTAGAAACAATAAGTTAAAAAAAGAAGAAATTGTTTCTTTATACGGGAATTGCTTTTATAATAATTTTTTCTAAATATTTTTAGATTTTTTCTAGCACATCCATAGACAATAATAAAAAAATTAGTCATCTCAAACAACATGCCTAATATGAACTGAAGTAATAATATAATTCACTTTTTAAAAATTTAATGGAGGTAAGTAATATAGCTGTGATGTACGTCACATGAATTTATTTTACAAAGTTTTATAATCTCACAGAGGTGACTGGCGCTTGTTAATAATTTGTAAAAATGAACTATTAAGGTTCTTATGACAGTACTTAAAGATAATGTTTTTCTCCTTAAACTATGGACTGTCTTATTTAATAAAATAATCCAAATCTGAAGACGTCCATATATTTCCAAAACATACTTTCTTGAAAACCTCCATTACATTTCTTATAATGTGACAATTTTCTTGAAAAGGGGTGTGTTCTCTCCTTTTTATGATTCTAACTACTTAAGTGGAATAGTTTTCAGAATTTTCTTCCCATTGTTAATAACTGTATATATATAATTTTGAATACAAGATCAGTTTCTCTCACTACTTTGACCACAGTGGTGACTAGAAAATAATGTAAATAGATCATTATTCTAATTTGGCAAGAGTATGCTTAACATATTCCTAGATAATTTCACGCATATTTTATTAGTAAAGTAACTTGATAATATCTTTACATTTATCTTGGTTTTTTTTTTTTTTTTTTTTTTTTTTTTTGAGACAGAGTCTTGCTCTGTGGCCCAGGCTGGAGTGCAGTGGTGCCATCTCTGCTCACTGCAAGCTCCTCCTCCCGGCTTCATGCCATTCTCCTGCCTCAGCCTCTTCAGTAGCTGGGACTACAGGCACCTGCCACCACGCCCAGCTAATTTTTGCATTTTTAGTAGAGACGGGGTTTTGCCATGTTGACCGGGATAGTCTCGACCTCTTGACCTTGTGATCTGCCCACCTTGGCCTTCCAACATGCTGTGATTACAGGCGTGAGCCACCGCGCCAGGCCCCAAATTTTTAACATAAGCAGTTTTAGCTTTATGGATTTCAGAAGTGGTTGTTAGATACAAAAAGTTATTAGTACAGCATGACTATAATTTTATTATTATTACTATTATTATTTTGAACACAATAGCTCTAAAATTCTCCAAATTTTTAAAGCATATCTTGTTGCTTAAGGGTACATGACATGGACTATATTCCTAGATGCATTTAGGGCATTTATACTCAATTTTCAGGGCAACGAATACCCTCTCCTTAAACGCTTTCTGGAATCCTATGTCCCAAAAAAATGAATAGTCAACTTTTAAAAGAAGTAACTATTTATTTTATAAATTGAGACTTCCTGTGAGTCAAGTTATTTTGAAATAAAATCTTAAAATTAGAATTTAAGTGCACAGTCTTAAAAATACTAATGTACAGTTTTTAAAAGCTCTCTTATGAAACTTTTCTGTGAAGTTAAAAGAAAATATTTTCTGTGGCATCGAAAGGTATTAGAAGCCGTTTGATTTCTTTTGTATTTTCATTTATTTTGTGCTTATATTTTTGTTCTGCTTTTAATATACCATGATAATCTAACATACAAAATACTCATATCCTTAGAGAGAATTCAATAGTAATAACTGTGTATTTTACTAAAATTTAAAAAAACATACAGGCCAATAAGAGCCTAATCTGATCATGTTATTTTATGAAGAATTCATAAAGGTGGCACTTTGAGAGGTGTACTTTTCTGAAATGACAGGTATTGTTATCCTCCAAAGTGGTTCACGAATGTAATCAAGGATTCAGTTACTTAAGAAGCCTTTTAGAATTTAGTAAAATAACGGAAACCTGCGTTATACCTCTAAATTCATGGAAAGTTTCTTTTTATTTATTCTAGTTTTCTTGTTTTTATTCTAAGTTTATAGCTATAATTTTTCTAAATGTCACACTGACATTATCTGTCTCTCTCTAGAAGAAACCCCAGGCTCCATGAAAAAGTGCTCTGTCGATTTCTCTCATCATTGTACTCCGATGACTAACGCAATGCCAGGCAAATCGGAATAAGCAATAAATATTGTTGGGTGAATGGTTGAGTGTTCTCATTACTGCAAACAAATTAAGTTGATTTTTCACAAAATTCTTCAGGTATGGAAATCATTCTATTTTAAGGTCAGAAACCAAGCAGAAAAACAAAATCTAATAAAATCTTAGTTATATTTCTTATTAAGGTATAAAACTCAGAAATGTGTTTTCAATTCTACACGGTTACCTCATTTTAGAATTTATTGTGATTCAAAATTTTAGCATTTGCACATTTGTACAATATTGCCTCCTGCATAATCACTGTAAATGCATTTAATTACATTCAAATCACAACATTAAAAAGTATCATAAGTGTATGGTAGTATGTTAGAGAAAAAACATAATGAACTGACTGGAAATTGTTAGGAACAATGTAGATTACATTTTAATTAATCTACTATTAAAATTTGTTTTCTCTCACCATGTGTCGTGAAAACTGCTATGTATTTACTTCATATTGGAATCACAATTTGCTCATGATTTCAAATCTATTATTACATGTGTTACATGAGAATATTTAAACAGTGCAATCTACCTTAATTATTTATTGTCCTATATGCATATTGCAGAAGATCCGAAAATAATTCATTTTTTACATATGTAAAACAATCTCTAAGTTAGATAAACAGCATAGCCATCCTGGGTAGCTTGAGGAGTGATAAAAATAAAACAATCACCTACTATCAGCAACAATAAAAGCCTATTTGTTCTTAAAGTAAACTCCAGTTTAGATAAAATAACTTAAGGTGTAGTGTCACGTGGGCTATGAACAATCTTGCTTTTGAAATTACTGCTCTTTTATAAAACTGAATCTATATGCAAGTGAGGACTGTTATAACAGCTTAAGTAATGGGCTCATTTAGTGATGAAATGTTTCTATAGTTCAAATATTTAGTATTTTACACAGCATCTGTTTTGTCACATAAATGTTCTCCAGTCATTAACGTATATACTGGACATAAACATTTTTTTCTGGGGATTATATTACTTGATTGTTATTAAGGTCTTCAGTTAATATGTGCCCTGTGAATTTGTTAATATTATCCCAAGCCATAAAGCAAGTCAGCCAAGCCAAATCCTAAGCAGGATACCAAATCCTTCTCACGTTTAACCCCCATTTTCAGTCATATTCCTATTTAATATTCAATATTCATTCTAGTACACTCATTATATGTCACAAATTACTCCACGTCTCTCCATATCAACTGTGACTGTCTTTGTTAACAAATTTCTCATTGTTTAAACTAGATCATTCAATAATCTGATAGAGTCATACCTTACTTTATTGTGCTTTGCTTGATGTGCTTCACAGATACCATGTGTTTTTTTTTACAAATTGAAGGTTTGTGGCAATTCTGTGTCAAGCAAGTCTATGGGTACCAATTAGTTCAATAGCATGTGCTCACATCATGGCTCTTGTGAAATTTTGGTAATTCTCACAATAAGTTAAACTTTTTAATTATTATTACATCTATTCTGGTAATATGTGATCAATGATCTTTGATGCTACAATTGTAATTGCTTTGGGGCAGCATGAACTGTGCCTATAAAAGACAGCAAACATAATTTATAAATGTTGTATGTGTTCTGACTGCTCCACTAACCAGCCGTTCCCCAATCTCTCTCCCTTTCATTGGGCCTCTCTGTTCCCTGAGACACAATCATATTGAAACTAGACCAATTAGGCCAGGTGCGGTGGCTCACAGCTGAAATCCCAGCACTTTGGGAGGTCGAGGAGGGTGGATCACAAGGTCAGGGGTTCGAGACCAGCCTGGCCAACAAGGTGAAACCCCGTCTCTACTAAAAATATAGAACTTAGCTGGGTGTGGTGGCGGGCACCTGTAATCCCAGCTACTCAGGAGGCTGAGGCAGGAGAATTGCTTGAACCCAGGAGGCGGAGGTTGCAGTGAGCCAAGATCGCACCACTGCACTCCAGCCTGGGTGACAGAGCGAGACTCCATCTCAAAAAAAAAAAAAAAAAAAAAAAAAAAAAAAGAAACTAGACTAATTAACAACCTTACAATGGCTTCTAAGTGATCAAGTGAAAGAAACACTGGTATGTCTCTCACTTTAAATTAAAAGCTAAAAATGATTACGTGTAAAGAGGACGACACATTGAAAGTTAAGATCAATGAGTACTAGACCTCTTTGGCCAGTTAGTAAAGTTGTTAGTGTAAAGGAAAAGTTATTGAAGGAAGTTAAAAGTGCTACTCCAGTAAACACATGAATAATATCAGCTTTGTTGCTAATACGGAGAAAGTTTGAGTGGTCTGGATAGACGATCAAACCACCATAACATTCCCTTATGCCAAAGCTAATCCAGAGCAAGGCCCTAACCCTCTTTAATTCTATGAAGGCTGAGAGACGGAAGTGAGCTTCAGCAGAAAAGTTTGTAGCTACATGAGATTGGTTAATTAGATTTTTAAAAAAAAATCTAAATTCTTTATGCAATCTCCATAACATAAAAGTACTAGGTGAACTAGCGTAGTAAGGGTTAATGTAGAAGCTCAGCACATTATCCAAAAGATCTAGCTAAGATTCTTGATGAAGGCGGCTACAGTAAACAACAGATTTTCAATGTGAATGAAACATTCTTCTATTGGAAGATGCCATCTAGTACTGTCATAGCTAGAGCCAAGTCAATGCCTGGCTTCTAAACTTCAAAGGACAGGCTAACTTTCTAGTTAAGAGCTAATATAGCTGATTAAGTTGAACCCAGTGCTCATTTATCATTCTGAAAATCCTAAGGCCTTTAAGAATTATGCTAAATCTGCTCTGCCTGTGCTCTATAAATGGAACAACAAAGCCTGGATGACAGTACTCCTCTTTACAGCAATGGTTTACCTAATATTTTAAGTCCACTGTTGAGACTTACTGCTCAGAAATAAACAATTCCTTTCAAAATATTACGGCTTATTCACAATGCACCTATTCACTAAAGAGATACCAGGAGTTTAAGGTTGTTTTCATGTCTACTAATACAACATCCATTTTGTAGCACATTGATCAAAGAGTAATTTCAAATTTCAAGTCTTATTATTTAAGAAATACATTTTATGAGTCTATAATTGGCATAGGCAGTAATTCCTCTGACGTATGTTGGCACAATACGTTGGGAAGCTTTTGAAAGGAATTCATCATACTAAATGCCTTTAAGAACATTTGTGATTCATGGAAAGAGGTCAAAACATCAACATTAATAGGAGTTGGAACAAGTTTGATTGCAACATTCACACATGACTTTGTGGGGTTCACAACTTCAAAGGAGAAAGTAACTGCAGATTTGGTGAAAATAGCAAAACAACTAGAATTCAAAGTGGAGCACGAAGATGTAACTGAATTGCTACAATCTCATGATAAAACTTGTACAGATGAGGAGTTATTTATTACTCTGGGTAAAATACTATCAAAAAGCACTGCATGCTACAGAGAATTTTTTTTATAAAAGGAAGTGTCAATTAATGTGGCAAACTTAATTGTCTTGTTTTCAGAAATTGCTACAACTACCCCAATCTTCAGCAACCATCATCCCCATCAGTCAGCAGCCATCATCACTGAGGCAAGACTCTCCACCAGCCAAATTGTTAAGACTAGCTGAAGGGTCAAATGATTGTTAGCATTTTTTGGTAATACATTATTTTTCTTTAAGGTATATACATTATTTTTCCAGACATAATGCTATTGCACACACAATAGATTATAGTATAGTGTAAATATAACTTTAATATGCACTGGGAAACCAAAAATTTGTGTTACTCTGTTGCAATATTTACTTTGTTGAAGTGGTATGGAACAGAACCTGCAATATCTTCTGGGTATGCTTGTAATTGATTCTTCAACCTGAAGTTTGTCCTAATTCCATTCTATATTCCTCCATGCTTTCAAATTTACATACACATACTGAAGTGCACAGTTATGATCTGAAGAGAAGAAGGACATTTAAAATCATCATCACAACAATAACAGTTGACAACCTGGCAAGACTGAGATCACTGAAATCAACGAGTTGATTGCAAAGAGGATCAAGCCAATTATAAAGCAAGTTTAGAAAGAGGAGATTGTTTTAAGTGTGTGTATGGAGACTAAGAATTGCCTCCTGGAGGAGTGAAACAGAAAAATAAACCAGGCATGTTGGCTCACTCCTGTAATCCCAGAACTTTGGGAGGTGGAGGTGGGAGGATCACTTGAGATCAGGAGTTCAAGACTAGCCTGGATCACATAGTGAGACCCAATATCTACCAAAAACAAACGAACGAACAAACAAACAAACAAATAAGCATGATGTAATGGCATGTGCATGCACTTGTAGTCCCAGCTACTGGGGAGGCTGAAGTAGGAGAATCGCTTGGGTTTGAGGCCACAGTGAGCTATGATCACCACTGTACTCCAGCTTTGGTGACAGAGTGAGACTATTTCTAAAAAAAGAAAAGGAAAAATACTTCAATTTCCCAGGAAATGACATGGATTTTTTTTAAGAAAGTGGAAGTCGGTACAGCTATTGTCATACTTTAATTTTACCACTTGCTAGCAAGTATTATCTCAGGTGAGTTAATTGCCTCATTTATTTAGCAAATATAATTGAATTTCTACTATTTTTCAGAGTCCAGGCCCTGGTCTAAGATCTGGAGATTCAAAGATAGATTTCTTTAGTTTGGAGTATTTTTCTCACTTAAAATATTTAGTTTGATTATTTCAATTAATGAAATATCAAATACTATATACTTCCCTCAAATATAGTGAGGTCAAGTCATGTATGTGTATACATCTATATCTATCTATCTATCTATACACACATGTATATATGAATTTTTAAAATTTTCATTATACGAAAGTTGTTTTCTCTTTTTGAGTTGTTCTTTCTTTCGTGTGGCCAGACTATAAGGTTGAATGAGGCAATGAAAACCTGTGTGCTTGAAGGATAATGGTAAGAAATCACTGTTTTTATCCCTGGCTTTTGAGGGATATGTTGGTATGTTTAATATCCCACGAGATTGAACTGGCATAATCAACTTTAATTATCAACTCTTTGTCAGGTATCCCAATTCCTGTAAAAGGCATCAGTACCTAAGAAAACCAGAGGGAAAGACACGTGGAAACAAAAATACCCTGCACAGCTCTAATCTTGCTTCCCAGGTCAAAGTGTGGAGGGGGAGAATGATTAAAGTGCCTAGGAATCTTTTAAATATCAGTTTGTTTACCCAAATTAGAAAAATGATAAATAGGTTATTGAGACTAGCGTCTTGATCTGAAAATAAACACACGTCTTCTTGGAATATACCTTTTTCTACAGATTAGTTAACTGTTCAATCCGAGGTTACAGATTTTGTGAACATGAAGTATGGTGAAAGAAAAGAAACAAACCAGAGCTTCAATCTAATTGGTTATGGTTAAAATGTATGCAAATTTGAATTTACTTTTGTTTAGGTGTTTTCTTTCAGTTCTTTGTAATGCGTGATACAAACCTAAAAGTAATCTTTGCAATCTCCCATAGTGCCTCAGGCCTTCCCAATCAGCAGATGATCTTGTCTTCCATGTCAGATATTGTTGCAAACTTCTTAAAAAACTTTGGGATCACATGGGCCTGAATTAAAACTCCCATCTTCGGCGTTGTAATATAAGATCTAGGGCAAGTTATTTAAACCATGTGTAGCTTAATTTCCTTGTTCTCTTAACCCAAGCATACAAAGTTCTAAAAATTATTATTTGTTTTTCCATTTCTATATCTATATATATCTTTACCTTTTCTTTTAATTATAGAAAGTGGGGAAAGGAACTATATTTATTCTCTCTTAAGACCTCCCTTTGTGCTCTTGATTTCTTCCCTTGCTGCTTTCTAAGAAATGTTGTTTTCTATTATATTTTTGTTTTCTTTTTAAAGATTTCTTCATTCTCTCTTGCCATTTGAAACTACTTCTTAGTCTACAATATGGTCAGGCATGCTTCCTTATTTTCTATTGATTTATCACCTCACTATACTATAGCCAATCTCTTTATTGTAAAAATGATAAAATATTAATATAGTCCTACCATCTCTATATTCTCACTCGTTAGTGTACTTTATCATAAATTCTGCCTAATACATCTTTTCTAGAAACTGTCTTGCTCAGTTCACCAATGGAAACTTAATATCAAAACATAATGATTTTTTATTTTTCTTTATTTACATTTACCACTGATTATAAGTTAAGCATCTTGTTCTTAAAATTTTCTTCTTCTGTGTCCAAGACTTTGATTAGTTCTGCCTTACATTTTACATTTTCTAAATTAATTTACCCCAGTGTCAATACGTTTTATAGTCCAAATGCATCAACATATTAGTTTATCTAAATTCTAATCTTCTTCAGTTTCTTTAACTATTTCAAGTATTTTTTCTCGCATAGAATCCGACTTCACGGTTTTAAATATTATTCAGGAAGACTGTTACATAAATATCTCAGTTTAACTCTTTTCTCCATATTAGATGATCTACTTATCTACTGATAATTTTTTTTTCCGTGATCCATAGGTGCTTTAAATTTACCTTTGGAGTTTCTATCGCAAATATCGATATGAAATAGCTGTTATGATAGTAACATAGGTATGTCTGTGATAGAATAGCTGTCCCCAGAGATGTCTGTATACTAATTCACAAAAGCTATGAATATGTGGCCTCATGTGGAAAATAAGTTGTATACAGGTGTGATTAAGTTAAGGGAAATTATCCTGAATTATACCAGCAGGCCCTGCAACCACAAGCATCCTTAAGAAGTGAAGGCAGGAGTGTCAGAGTCAGACGAGATCTGACGATGAAAGCAGAGGTCAGATTAAGGCCAGGAAGGAGTGATATGGCGAGAAATGCAGATGATATATAGAGGCTGCAAAAGGCAAAAATTTCACAAAGGCAAAATGATGATATATAGAAGCTGCAAAAAGCAAACATTTTGCAAAGGCAAAAATTTCCAGAAGAAACACATCATACGCAAAGCCTTGATTTTAGAACTGCTGATCCCTGAAACACTGAGATAATGAATTTCGATTGTTTCAAGTCACTGCATTTATGATAATTAGCAATAAGAAACTGGTTTTGATACTGAAAGTGGTATGCTGATATAATAAATGTATACTTAGTATATGATTTGCATATCATAATAAATATAATAAAAATGTGGAGGTAATTGTGGACTTGAGCAGTGGGCAGAGGCTGGAAAATCTTGAGAAACATGATGGTAAAAGCCTAGATTGCCTTAAGCAGATTATTTGTAGAAATGGTTCACAAATCTGCTGGAGTGCTCAATGTGAGAAGCATAGTAAAGATAAATACATAAGTAAATAAATAAGGGTGTGTGTGTGTGTGTGTGTGTAGATTATAAACTGACTGTAGAAGTATGAACATAAAAGTAACCACTGGTGAGGGCTAGAGGAAATGATGATCATGGTATTGGAAATTGGATGGAAGGAAATCTTTGCTATACAGTTGCAGAAACTTTAGAGAATTGGGTCTTACAGCTATGCAGAAAGCAGAAATTTTTCACAGTGAACTTGTATATTTAGCTAAAGAGATTTCCAAGCAAAGTGCTGAATGTGTAGACTGGTTTATTCTTGCTGCTTCTGTGAGAATGTGAAAGGACAGAGGTCGTTTGAGGAAAGAACTGAAAAGAAAACAAGAAACAGAGGCTTGATAATTTGGGTAATTTTCACATTGCAAAAGACACTGCAATTAGAAAACTCACTGTCAAGAAAGTTGGCTGTGAAGAGAAAGCCAGGGTGTGGCTCTACAACCTTTTGCTAATGTGTGGAAAGAATCAAAAGGCCAGAATATTCCAACACACAGAGGGTTTTCTGAAGAAATTAGACATGTGACTTACAGATCCCTCAGCCACTAAGCAGAGCCAAGAACAGAGATGATCTTATGCAGAAATATCTATAGTGAAGCCTATTGTCCAGTGGAGTGAATCCCCAAAACACTTATTGGAAAAACACATGAATCTTAAGGCTGTTGCATTAGCAGAAACATTGCCAGCTTAAGCTAAAAGAACATAGAGAAGAAACAATGAAAGAAGGCTGTTGAACTCTCAAAGTTCCGTAGACAGGAAATAGGTAGGTAAAATTATTTAACTGTGAACACATACTATCTTTCATTAAAAAGGAAGGTCGACTCGCAGGATGGAGCAACAGACCCAAAAGCTCAGAGAAATAGCTGAGACTTAAAGAGGATTATTTGTAGACCATGGAACCTAATGAAGTTTTCCCTGCTGGATTTTGAAATTGCGTAAGAACTATGATTCTGTTTTTTCCCCTCTATTTTCTTCTTTTTTGAAAAGAGAATGTCTATAAGTGTATCCTGTGCTAGCCCAAGCATTGGATTTTGGAAGACAACTTGCTTTCTAATTTTATAGATCCACAAGAAAAGAGAAATTTTGTTCCAAAATGGATCATATCCAACGTCTCACATATTTCATATTTAGATAATTTACATGATGAAATTTGAAACTTTTGAGTGGGTGAGATCTAGATGAAATTTTGCACCTTTAGTTGATGTTGTAATAGGTTGAGACTTTTGAATATGTTTGGATAGGTAAATATAGTTTGCATGTGGAATGAATGTGAATATTTGGAGGTCAGAAGGCTATGTGTGAAAAAAAAGTGCCCCTTGTCCCCCAAGGGATCTCCCTGTTGTAATCCTTGACATTTTTTAATACGTTAACTTACATGGCAAAATGGACTTTGCAGATATGAATAAGAAAGTATCTTGAGATGGGAAGATTATCCTGGATTATCTGGGTGTGCATGGTATAATAGAAAACCTAGTGTAAACAAAAGAGGGTGGCAGAAAATGAGAGTCAATAGGAGATGCGAAGATGGAAGCAGAGATCAGAATGATGAGAGAAAAAATACAGGAGACTAGGAATGCAAGTGACTTTTAAAATCTAGAAAAGCAAGTACACTAATTCTTCCCTACATATTGTAGAAGGAATAAAACTTTGCTTACTCATTTTAAACTTCTGACCTTCAGAACTGTAAGATGATAAATATTAATATGTTTAGTTTCACTATAAAGAGTTTATAATTTACTATAGCTGCAAAGGGACACTAATACAACTTACACTTCATTACTTATACCTCATGGTTTTGATGATCACCTGTCAATCAAAAGACTGCATTAGCTAAAGCATTAGTCCGAATTTGCTCACCTATACCCCAAGTGTAAAGACAGGTCTTACCTCCTCAGCATACATTTTAATTTATAAGGCCAACCCAGAACCTACCCATGAGAGAGAGCAAAAGTTAATAAGATCAGTAGCAATTACCATAAATTTTATTAAGAAATTTCTGTGAAGTTGAAATCATTAATTCCATTAAGTGGAAATTATTCTAAAAGAAATTGAGTCAAGGGTTGTCTTCCTTACCCATGTTGCAGAAAATAGATGATCATAAAGACGTCCATTTTACAAATTACTTATGTATACTTATACGTATGTAAGCAATATACAAGTATTTTATTATACATAAGTAACATACATATAACATTTATCATAAAAGTATATTTTATAACATAGTATAAAAGTATAATATTTTGTAGTATATTACAAAAGTAATTTATACTGTATATAAGTAACATATATAACACGTACATTACATAAGTAACATATAAAACATCATGAAAGTATATTTTATAACAGTATAACATTTATTATGTTATAACATTATTATATATGTCATAACATTTATTATATATGTTATGACATATACAACATTTATTATATATTATAACATATGTTTATTACATGCCATAACATATATAACACATATACGTCATAACTAACACATATAACACATATACGTCATAACTAACACATATAACACATATACGTCATAACTAACACATATAACACATATACGTCATAACTAACACATATAACACATATACGTCATAACTAACACATATAACACATATACGTCATAACTAACACATATAACACATATACGTCATAACTAACACATATAACACATATACGTCATAACTAACACATATAACACATATACGTCATAACTAACACATATAACACATATACGTCATAACTAACACATATAACACATATACGTCATAACTAACACATATAACACATATACGTCATAACTAACACATATAACACATATACGTTATAACTAACATATATAACACATATATGTTATAACATATATAACACATATGTTATAACTAACATATATAACATTTATTATATACGTTATAACTGACAGATATAACATTTATTATATACGTTATAACTAACATATAACACATATAACATTATATGTAATGTTAACATTATATATGTTATATATAACATACATAACACTTAACATATATAACACTTATATATGTTACTTATATAATGTATACATTACATTTATAATATGTATATGACTTTTAATATGTATATAACTTAATATATAATATGTATATAACTTCATGTTTAAGTATTTTATTTGGGGGATGCTAACATAAATAAATTTTTTCTCCATTTATAAGTTTTGATGAGAATGGTGGGGATAATGAAACCAACATCTTCTGTGAAAGTTTCTTTGATTAATATCCCTTTGGGATAAGAAAAAATTAATTCATATTGGAATTTCTCAGTTATTTTTAATCTATTACATCTGCATATAATATGTAATTTAATTTGAAAATCAATCCCAAAGGTTTTGGAGTCAATCAGGCACATACTCAGCATCCAAATTCTTAAAAGAAAAAAAAAATTGTTTCATATTTGGCTGGTTGTTTAATCAGGAGAATTAAGAATATCCATCAAAATGACACATGCATATATCCTCTGATCACAAAATGTAAGTTATAGGATGTTTTATATCAAATATACACACTATTATTAAATGCAACATTATTTGCCATAACAAAATATAGAAAATAAAATAAGAATTCATTTCTGTAAAATATTAGGGTTCTGTGGAGACTGGAGAAACAGTAGGATGTGTGTGTTTGTGTGTGTGTGTGTATTACGAAACTGAGTTACATAATTATGGAGGCTAAATGCAAATCTTCAGTCTTGCACAGATAGGCTAGAGACCTGGAACATCCAATGGTATAAATGAAGTCCACAGGTACTCTGCTGGAAAATTCCCTCTTTCTTGGGGAAACCCCAGTCTTTGTGTTTTGTTTAGACCTTAAACTAAATGAGGCCCACCCAAATTAAGAAGGGAAATGGGTACTCAAAGTTTAAAGGTCAGGGAGCCAATGGTGGATTCTGCTGGTTGCTGAGCATATCTGTTCCAATTATATGCTCTGGAACCAGAGAAATAACCACAGATGGGCTCAAGGACAGCTAAACCCACTGTGACACAGACCTTAGCTGAAACTCCATTGATCACCTGAGCTCTTTAAGCACCTAACTCTGACTAGTGGACCACAGCAACATTCTGGGTCTCTTAAAATTTGTGTCAGTTCAGAGCCAGTGTCTAGGGGTCCCTGAAAGTTCTGATTAGTTCCTTTTCCAAAATGTGCAGTTAACCCACAAAAAGCCTTATATGCCTTTGGATAAAGATAGGAGAAATAGTATACATTTTTGGCAGTATACTGAGGTCCCTCGTCCAAACAACTTGGCCTCCCATTCATTCAAAGGGATCTGGGTCTGAAAGCTGGCTCAAGTCTGGGAATTGATCGAGAGGTTGTTGTGACTCTATTTTATGATTCAGCTTAGACTATTTTTCACTTGACCTAAAAATTTTCTGCTTATACAGATCAAGTAAGAATGTAGTAAGCCTCCTATTTCTTTCATTTCTAGAGGCACCATGATTAACTTACCAAAGCTCTAGGTCTGCTCAAGTCAGATTATTCTGATTGTTGCTTTGACTCTGCTTTCCATTATGGTAACAACACCTGCCATTTGCAGTCAAGAGCTAAAACTTGGCTCTTGTGACACTGGAATCCAATTACTCCAATTACGTTTACATTTCCAAATCAGTGAATGCAGTTCCCACTGTAAGGTCTGACCTACAGAGAAGAACAATAACAGCTTTTCAGTGGAGCTAGAACACCCCTCAAATATTTGTTTTTACAATTGTAATGAAAGGTATGTTATGATGGGTAAATGGGTCTTAAATAACCTTAAATAACCAGAGTAGGAAAGCAGGTCTTAAACGACAAATCTACTCTAACATTCCAATCTCATTAAGTCCTTGAATCTCTCCTCTCTATTAAACCAAGGCAGGTCTGGGCATTTCTCAGGTAATTACTAGGGACTACCTTTTGATCTATGTTTTATCTAATGGACACCCCCCCAAAATAAATCTGGTAGAGCCTCTTCTAATTCCTTGAGCTGCAACATTAAATGCAGAATCTCTGCTTAGTGGGCCCATAACAATAACGTCGGCCTGATCCAACTTTAGGTTTCCCCCACCATTATCCCAACACTCTTAATATCTGCTTTCACACCTATATCCCAGATTTCTGTCTGCATAAATTAGAAAACTCAGGTAGTTCTTTTGAAGTGTAGCATACTTCTTCGTAGGTCATACTTTTTACCTCACCTTTAGGGGACTGCTGGAAACTGAGTCTAGTTGTAGGTCAAGGTGCAAAAGGAATGTTGGATTAAGTCTCGAGGAGAACAGCATGTCTTGCCAGGTAATAGCCTCAACAAAGGCCGTTACCATTTTCTCAGGCATTGCCCTGAAATGGAGGTTAAGAGACTGCTTCTACTGGCAAAAGAAGAGCAAACAAATTTTAGGGGGTAAATGTCACCTGCTTTATCACTGTCTTTCCACATATCCCCATTCCAACTTTTAGGATCCCATTTCTTTTTTCTTTCTTTCTTTTTTTTTTTTTTCGAGATAGCATCTCACTCTGTAGCCCAGGCTGGAGTGCAGTGGCACGATCTCAGCTTACTGCAACCTCTGCCTCCTGAGTTCAAGCAATTTTCTTGTCTCGGCCTCCCAAGTAGCTGAGACTACCATCATGCACCACCATCCCTGGCTAATTTTTGTATTTTTAGTAGAGATGGGGTTTCAACATGTTGGCCAAGCTGATCTTGAACTCCCAGGATCCCTTTTCTTCCCAATCAACATCCTTACTTTAATAGTACACACCATGAGAGGCTGGGAATTTAATTTGCATTGTAAGTCAGCCACTCACAGGATGAGATTCTGGGTTTTGTTTTCAGCAATCTCAGCCCTGTGGCTTCAGACTATATGAGACTCTTTTACTTTAGACATAGAAGCTTTTGCTGTTTCATGCAATATTTTAGCTAGAAAATTTAATACCTGAGCTCATCCTCTTATTTCTCCTACTTTGTCTAGTGACATTAGGGGTAACCAGTCAATCTCATTCTACTTATTAGTTTGACACATATATGTGTGTGTGTCTGTGTGTATATATATATATACACACAGATATATATATATATATATACACACAGTATACATATATATATACATATATATATATATATATATATATATGGCCGGATTATACCATGGACTATGAGTGGTTTCTTTACAACCAGAAATAGAGTCACAGTGTCTTAAAATCTGATTATATTACAGGACAAATTTCAGACAATTTAATATTAAGATGCTATTTTTTAGGAGTGCATAACACTTATTGGAAAATAAAAATATTTTAAAAGGTTCTATTTCTTAGGGGGCGTGGAAGAAGGAGGGAAGAGGGCTAAAATAATCACCTATTAGATACAATGTACAGTATTTGTGTCGTGGTTACAGTAAAAGCCCAGAGTTCATCACTGTACAATTTATTCATGCAACCAAAAACCACTTGTAACCCTAAATTTATTGAATTTATTTTTAAAATTCTATTTATTTAAAAAATATTTATGGATACCAAATAGTTTTATGAGGTACATGTGATATTTTAATACAAGTATATAATGTGTAATAATCGAATAAAGGTAATTGGGATATCTATCACCTCAAACATTTATCATCTCTCTGTGCTAGAAACATACCTCATGACATCAAAATCTGTATTAATAAGGATTCTCCAGAGGAACAGAACCAATAGGATGTGTGTATATATAGAAAGAGATTTAATATATAAAAAAACTTGCTCCACGGGAGCGTGAGCAGGCAAACCCAGGAGACCTAATGTGCAATTCCAAAGGCTGGCAGTTTGGAGACCCAGCAACGCAAGTGGTGCAGACAAAGTCTGAAGGCAGTGTGCTGAGGAATTGAATGACTGGGGAGATGCCAATTTTTTTGTTGTTCTATTCAGGCCTTTAATTGATCTGATGAGGCCCACGTACATTAAGGAGTGCAATCTGCTTTACTCAAAGTTCACTCTCTAAAATGACATTCTCATACAAATACGCATCCCAATTTATCACATAAAATTCACTGTCATAGGTAGAAGATGGATGCTAAAAGAGTTGGATACAACTTGTTGAATACAAGGTCAATGTGTCTACATGTAAATTACTTCCTAAATACAAAAGAGAAGCAATGATATCAGAGAAATTTAAATTATCTCATCCAAGTGACCAGAGTATAATAATACAGTAATAAGTTATACTGGCTGCATGTGGTGGCTCAGTCCTATAATCCCAGCACTTTGGGAGGCTGAGGCGGGTGGATCACCTGAGGTCAGGAGTTTGAGATCAGCCTGGCCAACATGGTGAGACACCTCTCCTAAAAATACAAAAAAAAAAAAAAATTATATGGGTGTAGTGGCACACCACAGTAGCTGTAGTCCCAGCTACTCAGGAGGTTGAGGTAGGTGAATTGCTTGAACCTGGGAGGTTGAGGTTGCAGTGAGCCAAGATCACGCCATTGAACTCTATCCTGGGTGACAGAGCAAGACTCTGCCTCAGTAAAATAAAATAAAATAATAAATTATACTGATGATATGTGTCACCAGATGTGACAGAAGATCATCTAGGTATTACTCCTGATAGTTATATATAGCCTAGAGTGAATCATGGGAAAGTAATCAGACAAACTCAACTACCGTCTATTATTCTTCAATAATAGAAAATGCTGAGAAAATGTTGCCAAATTAAGGAACACTACAATATATGACGAGTATTAATAAATGCAATGAAGTTTCCTGAATTTGAGAATCGATAAGAAAATATGAATATTACAGTACCTTTTGACAAAAACGTAAAGGGTCTTAGTGAAACTGCCATAACAAAATTAGAACTGAGACAGTGACAGAGATCCGACCTAACCAACTCCATCTTGCTTGTAACCTCCAAGCTGTCCTTGTTCATTCCTGGACCTAGGGTGAACTAACCTTAGGAGGAACTCAGTTTACAGTTTATAGGTTAAAACAAAGATAATAACAGCTCTTTCCCAAAACAAACTTCCTTCTTGTCTGGGACTAGACAGCCTTTGTAGGACTAACAAATTAACCAAAAAAATAGAAATTATGATTTAGGAGTCATGCAGCTGAAGGCTACAAGATTCTCACCTTCCCCAAATTGTTCCTGGGGATAACATCACTATCGTTTTTTTGTTTGTTTGTTTGTTTTTATTTGTTTGTTTTTGAGACAGAGTCTCACTCTGTCACCCAGGCTGGAGTGCAGTGTCACTGTCTAGGCTCACTGCAACCTCCGCCTTCTGGGTTCACACCATTCTCTTGCCTCAGCCTCCCCAGTAGCTGGGACTACAGGAGCCCGCCGCCACGCCCGACTAATTTTTTTTTTTTTTTTTTTTTTTTTAGTAGACACGGGGTTTCACCATGTTAGCCAGGATGGTCTCTATCTCCTGACCTCATGATCCGCCCGCCTCAGCCTCCCAAATTGCTGGGATTACAGGCATGAGCCAACGCGCCCGGCAACATCACTATTATAAAGCTGAAAATCAGTGCTTGAGATATTTTGCAGGCCCTTCATTTGAGGAATCAGCTGGCACCACTCGGATGGATAAAAGGTCTCATCTGATCTTGTGTCACCCACTCAGGAAATGACTTAAGTGCAAGATAGCTATGATTCCCTATAATTTCATCTTCGACTCAACCAATCGGCACTCCTGACTCACTGGCTGCCCCCCACACCCACCAAATTATCCTTAACAACTCTGATCCTCAAATGACTGGGGAGACTGATTTGAGTAATAGTAAAACTCCAGTCTCCTGCACAGCTGGTTCTGGATGAATTACTCTTTCTCTAATGCGATTTCCCTATCTTGATAAATTGGCTCTGTCTAGGCAGAAGGCAAGTTGAACCCAGTGGATGGTTACAATGGTACCTGCAATTTATTCACAAACTATTGAGCAAATAGTAATGTTAATATTTGTGGAGTAAAGGTAAAGCAAGCATGGAAAACTTAGTAGCATATGTAGTTGATCAGCTCTAGGGCTTGAAAAAGAGGGCCTTAACATTTCTGTCAGCTAGACCAAATTCTAGGCAGACTTCCTCCTGCACTTAGGTCCATGATCTCTTATCCCTTAAATGATTTTTTTTTAAAAAATACTTGTAATTTTATATATATATACGTATGTGTGTATATATATGTATGTATGTGTGTGTGCGTGCGTGTGTGTGTATATATATATATTTTTTTACTCTTTTGAGATGTAAATCTTTTAAAAAGCCTCTTGCCAGTTTTAAAACCCGGGAATGTCTTTCTCTAGATCTGGGAACTGTCCCTTTGAAACGTAATCATCGGGAAAAAGCAATCCTAATTCTTAGTCTCTGTGGGAGTGTAGGCACATATAACTTCAGTGTAACTTGGAGCAAGGCTACAAGACATTCTGTCATAAACATAGAAGAAGATTTACTTTTTGCTGGAGTAAAGTCAATTAGCCAATACGCATGACTAGTTTACAGAAAAATAAAACACATTTGCAAATAATGCAAACATAATGTGCTGGACATATCCCAGGGATCAACTGCCTACCTCACGTCCTCCATGACTTTTCTACTAGCTCACCCCAGAGTTTAAAAACCCTTCTCTGCTGACTTTTCCAGGAAAGACTGACACTTAGAGTGAGAGAAATCACTAGTAAGTGTTCTGTGATCATAATGAGGAAATCCACTGTGAGGGCCTCGGGAGAGCTTTCTCCTTAGTCCTCTGAATGTTTGCTAAAAAAAAAAAAAAATCAACTCCCAAATGGCAGATTTATACACGAAAAGGCATACAAATTCTATTTGGCATGTATACACAGAAGCCTTCAGAACGAAGATCCAACCCCGCAACAAGGTACAGAAGCTTATATACCATCCTGAGGTTATAGAAAGAATGCAGGCTCAGAGCATGGCCCAAAACAAGTTCTAGTGGTAAGGCAGTTTAAAGGAGGCAGAAAAGAAGAGGTTTGGCTAGCAAAGGGGGCCTTGTTGTGTAGCCTCACAGTAGTAGCCCTCAGAGAGAATAGATGGTGGAAGTTTCTTTTCAGACTTGAAAGTGTCAGACTGTCAGTCTCTCCTAGATATGGAAAAGGTCCTGAAAAGCAAGGCCTGGCTTCATTAATGGAGATTCTCTATAATGCAAATATTCCCCACAAAAGATACCTCTGCAAGGCCACTCTGTCTGGTGGCTCTTCAGTAGCCATTTAAAAATATGTCAAAAAATGCATTTTGGGGTAAAATATTTTGATTTTCTTCACCATTATGGCTTTAGTCTTTATTTTTGGTAGCTAGTCTAGCAGCAGCATCTCAACAGATTTAAACCAAAAAAACAAGAAGCATTTCAACAATTGCTATATATTCATATTATAACTCTGAGAAAGCAGTCATTTGCCTCCTGGGGAAGTTTACTGACTATATATTGTGTATTACAAAAAAAAATGCTTTTATTTTTTATTTCTTTCAAGTTGTTTTGAATATATATTTTTCATTTAATGTATTCAGTTGGCTGCTCAAATTTTCTCTTACCATATTTCCATTTCTTTTCTTTCCCCATGTATAGTTGTTTTGTATATTAACTTTGGCTGGAGACTTGACCGGTGACGAATCTATATTTTTTTAATTCAATCAATGTTTAAGAAAACTGCCCCCAAGCTACTCTAACACAAAACCTTTTGATGTAATCTAATCCATAATCATTACCTGGAAAGAAGTTAACAGTTCTGATAAAATGCTTAAAGAGTCACGTGAAATTATATTGCATTGAAATTATATCAATGATTGAGAAATTTAAAATGTGATAATTGTTTTATTCACTATTAACATTTCAGAGGATTGCTTTAGTTTGACTTTTTAGTTCTGTCTACATGAATCAGAAAGGGATAGGGTTTTTTTCTTTCTTCTCTCAAAAAACATAGGAAAAAATTTAAGAAAGAGAATATTTTATATTTTAATATCAAATACTAAAATCTGGACATTCACACCTTACATAGTCTGCTTTATCTCAGCTACCAGCACTTGGAGTAAAAATTTAAAAGCATTTTGACATTCTTCTCCTGGGTCAGGGATTCTGTGGTAGTATTATCCTATCAGGGGATGCTGGAACAACATAACTGTCAATCATCCCTAGCTCTGAACAATCAAATCCATTTTCACAAAAGCTAAAGAGTTACTAAGTACCCCAGAGCAGTTCCACTATTCAGTTGGCTTTTTCATTGTTCTTTTTCCATATCCCCATCTTCCCCCCATGTATTCTCATTTTGCATTTTAACTTTACCTGCAGTCCTGACCTTGGCTACCCTATATTTCATGATCCAATCAACGTTTTAAAAAAAGGCCCCCATGCTAATCTAACACAAAACTTTTGGTTCCATTTAATTCATAATCACCATCTGGAAAGAAGTTAACACTTCTGACAAATGCATAAAGATTGTTCTTAAAATTTTTAAAGCTATTTAAACTTTTTTTGCGGTAACACTAAGGGGAAAGAGAGACCCTCTCATATTGTTTTATATTGTTTTATATTCAGTACCAGTTTTAAGAAAAAACAAGGAAGTAAAGCCAAAGACCAGCAGCCCGGCGCCAGGCCCGAAACCAGGCTTGGGCCTGCCTGGCCTAAACCCAGTAGTTAAAAATCAACTCATAACTTAGAAACCGATGTTATTCATATATTCCAGACACTGTATAGAAGAACACTGTGAAACTCCCTGCCCTGTTCTGTTTGTCTCTGACCACCGGTGCATGCAGCCCCTGTCACATACCACCTGCTTGCTCAAATCAATCACTACCCTTTCATGTGAAATCTTTAGTGTTGTGAGCCCTTAAAAGAGACAGAAATCGTGCATTCGGGGAGCTCGGATTTTAAGGCAGTAGCTTGCCGACGCTCCCAGCTGAATAAAGCCCTTCCTTCCACAACTCGGTGTCTGAGAGGTTTCGTCTGCGGCTCGTCCTGCTACAATACCACAATCTACTCTATCAGCTGTCCATCAAGAATTCAATGACTACTTATTGGTCAGTACTTTCTTTTCTGATGTAACCTAAAAATGAATACTTTGTTCCTGTAAAATATCTCTTTCAAGATTAAATTGCAGAACTGGCCTATTAGATGTCATTTCCTTTAAAGCAAAATTATAATAATTTTTTGTATATATTTATAAAGTATTTGAATGCTTTTGTATAATATGATACAAATATTCTATTTCATTTTAAATCTCATTTCAATTACTTTTTTCAGATTAAGGCTATAAACCTGAGTGAGTACATGTGCATGAATACCTTTATATAATGCATTTATCCCAAGTTCTTACCTGCCTTCTTCCTCCTAAAGAAGATTTCGAATCTTGACTTCTTCAAAACCCAACTCTTGGAGGCATTCTTCTCAACTCCTAAAACAACAGAATAAAAATTGGGTGCAAGAGAATAGAAATGTCAATTATGGGAAGAAGTGTTTACTTTTAAAAGACTAAATTCATTCTGAGTGCAGGATGATTACAGAAATAGCAAATTCCACACAGCTTGGGGTTGGGGCTGAGGAGAGGTATGCTGGAACAACCAAGCCTTTTAAGAAAAGATGATAGATGTGGGGGAAAGAAGGGCTGCTCAAGAATTAGAATTTGTATACCTTTCATGTTTTGGGGGAAACACTAGAAAGAAATTGTTTTCTTTTGAAATTAGTTCAAGAGACGTAAACTTTCTAGTAGATGTAAGCATTTGATGTACATAGATACAGACGTTTTGTAAGAAAGGTGTACATCAAAAGTAAAATTCTGTGCCCTCTGACAGACTCAGTGGATCCTCCTCTTGGCCAAGGGGATCTCAAACCTGAAACACATATTTAGTTCGTGATGGAAAGGAAGATCAGACATGTCTTATTGTAACCCCTGCCTTTTGGAGTTTGTGCACAATTGACCAGCATTAACATTAAAAGAGAGATGATGACACTGACAAAATGGATTATTTATAGTAATAAGATACCAAATTCCAACCTGACTCTGATATAACATCTCATGACAGATAAAAAGGTCATGAAAAAAATCAGAGTATTTTACCCCAAAATATATTTCTTTGAAATATGTTGAAATTGCCCTGCAAAGGCATCCCTTATGTGGGAAATTGCATTCTATACAGACTCTACTTCCCTTTCTTGGTCTTTTCTGAATCCAAGAGAGATTTAACTAAGGCTTTAACACCTTTTAAGATCCAAGAAGAGAAATTTACCATTTATTCTCTCTGAAGCCGGCTACTTAGAGGCTTCATCTACATAATAACAACCTTGGCTTCCACAACTCCTGTAATCTTAATGCAAACATTTCTTTCTGCTGATTTAATGAGGCAAAGCTTAATTCTTTGAACCAATTGCCAATCCAAAAGTCTTCAAAGCCACCTATGCCCTGTAGCCTCTTTCACTTTGAGATGTCCCCCCATTCCAGGCTGAACCAATGGATCACTTACACGTATTGATTTATGTCTTTGCCTGTAACTCCTGTCTCTCAAAAATGTATAAAACCAAGTTGCAACCCATCCACCTCCAACACATGATCTCAAGACCTCTTGGGACTTGAGAGGTCTGGGCCATAAGTCACTCATATGTGGCTTAGGATAAATCTCTTTAAATATTTTACAGAGTTTGACTTTTTTGTCAATAATGGATTTTCTAAATTAATTAATTGCTTCTTTCATAAATAAAAGATTAAATATCAAAAACTAATAACTGACTGCTTTCAAGATATAAACAAGCTCATACAATCGTGGAGGAATCCCTCTTGTGAGCACGGCTATTTTATGGTAGATTTGGGGTCAAGTGAAGAAAAGATGATTCACCCACTCTGAGTGGAGGACTTTAATGAATGTAAAGGAGAGAATGTAAAGGAACCAGTTCATACAAACTTTAAGAATACGCAAGGTATTTTAGGGAGAACAGAGGCAAACACACACAGAAATAGGTAGTATGAGAACATGATTCTTCTCTGCTTCGTAATCGGTGTGTTTGGGTTGTATTGTTAGGGGAAAAGGGTCCTGATCCAGACCCCAAGCCATGGTTCTTGGATCACGAGCAAGAAAGAATTCAGGGCAAGTCCATAGAATAAAGTGAAAGCGAGTTTATTAAAAAAGTAGAGAAATAAGAGAATGGCTATTCTACAGACAGAGTAGACCCAAAGGCTGCTTGTTGCCCATTTTTATGGTTATTTCTTGATTATATCCTAAACAAGGGGTGGATTATTCATGCCTTTCCTTTTTAGACCATATAGGGTAACTTCCTGACATTGCCATGACATCTGCAACTGTCATGGTGCTGGTGGGAGTGTAGCAGTGAGAATGACCAGAGAACACTCTCATCGCCATGTTGGTTTTGGTGGGTTTTAGCCAGCTTCTTTACTGCAATCTGTTTTATCAGCAAGGTCTTTATGACCTGTATCTTGTGCTGACCTCCTGTCTCATCCTGTAAGTTAGAATGCTTAATGATCTGAGAGTGCAGCCCAGAAGGTTTCAACCTCATTTTACCCAACCCTTACTCAAGATATTTGTTGCTCTGGTTCAAAGGCCTCTGACAGTACCAGTTTGTTTCTGTTTTTGTATTTTTTTTTCCATTCATATTGACTTTAGAATTAGTTCATAGATTTCTACAAAAAAAGTCTGCTGGAATATTGCTTGGGATTGTGTTGAAGCTATAATATATATCACATTTTGACAAATAGCACTCTTAATAATATTAGGAATTCTTATCCATAAACATATATTTATTAATATTTAAATCTTTAATTTTTCTTTGTAACATTTTATTTGTAGTGTATGATTCTTTCACACCAAACGTATAATCTCTTAGTATGTATTTTATATTGTTGGTGCAGTTATAAATGCATTTTTTCAATTTCTGATTGTTCATTGCTAGCATGTAGATATACAATGTTTGCACATGGATTATTAATTTTGATACTATGCTAGTAGGTTTCTAAAATAGAATTTATAGGATTTCTTATATAAATGATCAAGCCATTTGCAAATAAAAACCATATTGATGTATATTCCATCTCGCATGCTTTTCTGACTTTGAGATATTGGCACACTCCATTGAGTGCAGGGTCAATATTTTCAGCCTTTAAATATGTGAAACTTTTCTAGTGCATTGACCAAAAGTCAACTAAATGATAATTTCTGTTCTTAAGAGTCTTAAGGTCTGTGGTAGTTTGTGATATAGTAATATCAGAACAGATTTAAAACAAATTGTTTTATTTTATGCCATACTGCACTCTTTAGAAGGCATGACACTATACACGATGCACATTTGAAAAATAGAGAGTTACCTCTACTTTCTTCAAGGAAGAATATCTACATATATTATTCAGAACTTTTTGCATGGGGGATTTGTTTATTCTCATTCTACTTATTCAACGATTTTTATGTCAGTATGGACTTAAGGTTATTTATTATATACTTGGTGTAACACCTGCTAATCCATCTGCTCGTAACTAAAGGCAGGCAACATATGCTTTTAATTGATTTGATAAATATATTTTAAAGAATGTCTTTAAATGTTCACTTACCATATATGTTCTCATGATTATATTTTGGTGATGCATCCCCCATACACACATATACATAAATTTCTGTTAACTAAGAAATTTACCTTTCTTGCCCTTATCTAATGAATTTTCACTTGAAATATTAAGGGGGTAAGGAAAGAAGGAGTGATGAAGAAAGATAAAGGAAGCCAACACCATAGCATTTAATTGGTCCATTAGGCAACTCATTCCTTCACCAATTTCTTAGCAAACCCAGGTGATAAATAGTTAAATTATAACTTATGATATATATTACTTAAAACAAAAATCCCTGCCAGGTGCAGTGGCTCACGTCTGTAATCCCAGCACTTTGGGAGGCCGACGGGGGTGGATCATGAGGTCAGGAGTTCCAGACCAGCCTGAACAACATGGTGAAACCCCGTTTCTACTAAAAATACAAAAATTAGCCGGGTGTGGTGGCTGAAGCAGGAGAATCACTTGAACCAGGGAGGCGGAGGTTGCAGTGAGCCAAGATCGCACCACTGCATTCTAGCCTGGGCGACAGAGCGAGACTCCGTCTCAAAAAAACAAAAAACAAAAAAAACAAAAACAAAAATCTCTAACCCAAATTAACCTTTTAACTTTTAAGCAAATCAAGGTTTACCAGACTAATGATAAATTCAACTTCTGTCATACGTGGAATTCGTTTTCTCTGTCTTTTCTAGAAATAATTAAGAATGCTATTTATATTCACACAGTTTATTTTTTAAATGGCTCTCCTGTTTCCATACATGATGGGTTTTTATGTCAAAATAAAATTACTACAAAATTTTAATATGCCAAATATAGACTATATAAGCACCTGAAATTTTTAATTCTTAGTTCTGTGTCTTTGTTTCACCTAACATTTTTAATCCTTAGTTCTGTGTCTTTGTGGATTTTGCTTGAAGTTATGTGCTTTAGATGACATCAATTATTTTTACTTTTACGTTTGTGTAAACTAAGGTTTTAGCTATATTTAGCAGTTCTCACTAACACATCTCCTGCTACAAAGACAATATCTTTTTATACTCCCTGCAAGGGTCAAACGAACTCAAACTTAACTAAACTAAATTAAACAACATGGAACATAGGTTTGTTTGTATCTACCACACAATGCTCTCCTTTTAGAATAGGTCTTTTAGTCTTATTTCTCTCTTTTTTTTTTTTTTTTTTTTTTTTTTGAGACGGAGTCTCGCTCTATCACCCAGGCTGGAGTGCAGTAGCGTGATCTCAGCTCACTGCAACCTCCGCCTCCCAGGTTCAAACAATTCTCCTGCCTCAGCCTCCTGAGTAGCTGGTACTACAGGCCCCACCACCACACCCGGCTAATTTTTGTATTCTTAGTAGAGAAGGGGTTTCACCATATTGGCCAGGCTGGTCTCGAACTCTTGACCTTGTAATCCACCCACCTCAACTTCCCAAAGTGCTGGGATTACAGGTGTGAGCCACCGCACCCGGCCCTCTCTTCTTTTTATAATAATATTTGCTTTTTATAGTTGGGCTAATAAAATTGAAATTCAAAAAAAAGAATTAACTATTTATGTAAAGCCTCACCCTTTTTTCCCTCTCTGATAACCAAGAGCTTGTGTTCTCTGATAAAGTAGTAGCATGCACATTTTCTCCCCACGCTGTGTCCTCAGAGGTTTACTGCTAATTTCCAAAGTTGCTACCTAATAGGAAAGAGCACAGGACTCCCCAGCACAGGCCACCAATTATGTTGTATAACACTAATACTAAAAATTAATTAGCTTACTATCCTCACCTTCAAAACTATAGGATCTCAATTCCACTCCACCTCCCAATGTTTCCTCTTAACTCTTTGTGTTCACGAATGAGAATCTCACACACATTCTATTTTTAGATGTCTTTCATGTTCCATTTTCTTTAGCACCAGTGTGTAATTCCACTGCCTAGTCTCATCACCACTTATGCAAACAGCGCCATCTTTGAAGATGTGTTGAGTTGCTCCTCCACCAGTACTATTAGGCAGTGAGTTGCCTAATGGACCAATTAAATGCTGTTGTGCCACTGCTTTGTACCACTCTAGTGCTGTTGTGACACTAGATGCTCTGCCATGTCCTAGGCAAATATGGGGATAAATACCTATGGGGATAAATACCTATTCCAAAAGAAGTACTTTCTGTGACTTAAATCTTATAACACATAATGTAACTTTAACCTCACTTCAAAAAAAGGGGCATCTTTCAGCCTGGGCAACATAGTGAGACCTCATTTCTAAAAAAAAAAAAAAATACAGTGGCGGTACATACCTGTGGTCCCAGCTACTCAGGAGGGTGAGATGTGAGGATCTCTTGAGCCCAGTAGATCAAGCCTGCAATAAGCTATTATTGTCCCACTACACTCCAGCCTGGGCAAAATAACTAGAAAAAAATAAAATGACATCTTAAATTTACGCCTCCACACATTATTTTAAAAGGATCTGAGACAGTCAAGATTTGGTGTACCTGGGATAGGTGGCAAAGTCTAAGTCATGTGGCTTAAAAAATATAGAATACATCTTTGTATCATGTAAAAGATGTCTGAAGGGAGATGTTCCAGGGCGGGTACATCCTTCTGTTTTGGTATTCTGCCATCCTGTTCTCAGCAATGACCTCATAGTCCAGAAAGGCAAAGATGACACCCTGAGTTCAAGCCATCATATCCACGTACAAGCCAGCAAGAGGAACGCCTGAGTAAGGGTACGATAGTGTACACATGGACATACAAAGTGGAATAATAGACACTGTTGACTTGGAAAGGTGGGAGAGTGGTGGGAGGAGGGATGAGAAATTTAATTTAATGGGTACAATGTACACTATTCCAGTGATGGCACCACTGAAAGTCCAGACTTCAGCACTATATGATATATCTATGTAACAAAACTTTACTTGTACCCCCTAAATATATAAAAAATATAAATACAAATGTAAAATAAAAAAGACAAACACACACAAAATAAAACCATTGAACTACATTCTTAAAAAAAAAAAAAAAGGCCAGGCAAGGTGGCTCACACCTGTAATCCCAGCACTTTGGGAGGCCGAGATGGGCGGATCACAAGGTCATGAGATCGAGACCATCCTGGCTAAGACAGTGAAACCACGTCTCTACTAAAAAAATACAAAAAAATTAGCTGGGTGTGGTGGCGGGCACCTGTAGTCCCAGCTAATCGGGAGGCTGAGGCCGGAGAATGGCGGGAACCCGGGAGGTGGAGCTTGCAGAGAGCCAAGATCCCGCCACTGCACTCCAGCCTGGGTGACAGAGCGAGACTCCGTCTCAAAAAAAAAAAAAACAAAAAACAAAAGGGCCAGGCGTGGTGGCTCACAACTATAATCCCAGCACTTTGGGAGGCTGAGGTGGGTGGATCACCTGAGGTCAGGAGTTCCAGACGAGCCTAACCAACATGGTGAAACCACGTCTCTACTAAAAATACAAAAATTAGCCGGGGTTGGTGGCACGCACCTGTAATCTCAGCTACTCGGAGGCTGAGGCAGGAGAATTGCTTGAACCTGGGAGGTGGAGGTGGCAGTGAGCCGAGATCGTGCCATTGCACTCCAGCCTGGGCAACAAGAGTGAAAATCCATCTCAAAAATAAATAAATAAATAAATAAATAAATAAATAAATAAATAAAGACAAAGTGTTCAGTAAATATTCATTCTACCTTGGTGCCCACCACACTGATGGTAGGTTTGGCTGTAGAACGTGCTACGGTCAATGGAATTCTAGTAGATGTAAAGACCAGCCTCAGATGGCCTCTGTTCTGAGCTTGGCCCCCAAAATAAATAGATGTGTAGCAGACAACCATAATATCTAACCTAGAGCTAAGACCAACTGAAGAAGAGACACCTAAATGGGCCCAGCCCAGACCCGAAGTGGAGACCTACGGTGAAAAGAAAACTTCTCCTTTTAAATATCATGAAGACTTTGAAGTTGCCTATTATAGACAGAGGTAGTTGACTAATGCAGATTATTCTGCCTCCAACAACCTGCATAGATTTTCTTCTTCCAACATTACGTTGGTAATACTACCAAGGAGTATGTTTATCCGCAACCATAAATCCAAAGCAGTTCCCAAGTCTTCTAACATAAGATACATTTCACATAATTCAAATTGCAAATTTCAGAATCATCATCCACCAGGAACTGTAATTTCTTTAGGAGGATATGCATTTTACCTGCAGAAGGAAATTTAGTAAACAAAATATGTACTTATAATCCTTTCTTTTATTTTCTGTGCTTTTATTCATGATCTGCTTTTACACCTAATCTTTTTTTCCCTTACATTTCTAAATGTATCTGGGCAAAGATTCAAGTTTTATAAACAAAATGGCCTTACAACTTGAACTCTTTACTGAACATCCTTATCTTTATTATTGTTGCTGTGTCTCTAACCAAAAAGTACCACTTCCTTTACAGCTTTCTTTACTATGGCTCTCTCTGTGTGTGTGTCTACTGTCTATGTTATTAATGATGATCTCTGGATGGTCAGATTAGGGATAATTATATTTGTCTCCTTTATATGTTTTTCTGTACTTTCCACATTTTCTACCTTGCATATGCATTGCTTATTATTGTAAGAAGTTATTAAATAATTTGGAAAAACATACAAAAATAGTTTAGCCTTTTCTATTTATTGAGGTCATAAAGCAATTATTGGAATTATTTTGTTGGCATTAACAGGCAAATTGATTGAGGCTTTAAAATAGCTTTTGCTGAATCTGTCATGGCATTTTAATATTTTTAGATAAAAAATAAAGCCCAATAGGATCAGTAAAAATTATTGGGTTTTAATTTCTAGTATCATCAAATTTGCTGGAATGCCAACTTAAAAAGCTGAACTTTTAAGAGTTAGTAAAAGATATATTAATTAGGAATGTTCAGTTCTTGGCCCATTAATGCTATTCTTTATAAATGCATTGGGATATATTCATTTAATACTTCAGCAGTTTTACCATCCTTGCGATCTCATTTCTCGTTTCATGCTGAAGGGCTCTAATTTCTTCCTTGATTAAACTTTTGCTATGATAATAATGAAAAATTATTTTAATTATGAGAAAACTTCATCCACAAGGATTTGATGTCTTTCTTATTGAGATCTTTATTGCCTCTCTGGATCACTCCAACACGTTTTTCCCATATCCTAGTTAAATGTTTTCTTTTCCTGAAATGGAAATTAACATCTTTTATTTTATTTTAATTTGTTTGATAAAGTGCATTTATTATTTTCCCTTTTTATTAAAATCAGATGTACAATAATTTACCAATTTAGTTTATAATTAATGGCTATGCAGTGATATACAGAACCAGAAATTCAAATCACTTGTTTGCAAATAAGGACATCTGAGTTTCCTCACTGTAATGTTCAATCATATCATAAAATTGCGTGTATATCTACATAGTCATCTCCTTTTTATACATGCTATTTTATGTCAATTGTTATAAATTAGATATGCATCTATTTGTCTGTATGAACAAGAACAGTCTCAAATTAATTTTTAGTGCCCAACAGGACAGAATGTGAAAGAAAAAAAATCGGGATAATTTAATTCTACTATTTCCTAGCTCTTTCATTTGCTCTTTAAGCCTCTATCCTTGGCCCCTGCCTCTATTGCCAGCCTCAGTTTCTTGTTTTTCAATATAGGTATTAAGTGATAGTTACTTTAATATGGATAATTTTTTTCCTTCCTTCCTTCCTTCCTTCTTTGCTACCTTCCTTTCTCTCCCTTTCTTTCTTTCTTTCTTTCTTTCTTTCTTTCTTTCTTTCTTTCTTTCTTTCTTTCCTTCTTTCTTTCTCTTTCTTTCTTCAGATCACTTGTTCAACTTTGTTGTTCAATGTTGGGAATATCATTTTTTTTTATTCTATACTCTCACCCATGGCTATGACCCCAATACTATACATCAATGCTTCTACACTTATATCTTGAGTGTAGACCTTTTATTTTTTCAGATACATATATGAAATTGCTTGAAGTTGTTCTTCAGTGATGCCATAAAGTCATCTTAACTCAAATGCAGCTTAGCCCTCTCCCTCCCCTCTACCCTTAATGTTAGTAAATGACATCACCCTCCAAATCTTGAGCAGCCTTGTAAGTTTCTCTTTCTGACACCTATCTTTTCACAGGTGCCATCTGAAACTTAATCCATTAAGTTTCCAAAGTCTATACTTTAAACTATTGTCATCTCAAATTTGTATAAAAGGGACATTCCCCTTCAATCCATTATCTTCATTGCAGACCGAATTTTTTGATTAAAAATCAAACCAGATTAGGATTTTTCCCAGCTTTAAACTATTTTGCTGGCTTTCCTGTCCTCATATGCCATGTAACAACTTTTTTTTGTCATGGCTCCGCAAACTTTGCTATATCTTCCACTTTCCACACTATACGATTGTT
The DNA here is from genome assembly GCF_029281585.2 of Gorilla gorilla gorilla. Taxonomy (NCBI): domain Eukaryota; kingdom Metazoa; phylum Chordata; class Mammalia; order Primates; family Hominidae; genus Gorilla; species Gorilla gorilla. The sequence goes on from NC_073246.2 coordinate 26,564,612, forward strand.
CTTCTATTGCCCTGTCTGTTCCAGATATACTGGCTGTTTAAAATTCATATTTTACCATGCCACATCCCATCTCGCTTCAAGTATTACCCATAATTAACCTTTTCCTAGTTAATTTGGATTCCTTCATCAAGTCTCACCACAAAATCGCTACCTTAGGGAACACGAGAGAACAGGAGAGTATGCAAGGACATGGTCGTCATAACTTTGAACTGAAATATTAATGAATGGTATAATTTAAGTACAGCATTAATGACTGTGTAAAATTAACAATAATAACAGTTAATATTTGGAGCACACTTGTCAGGTGCTGACTTACATGCATTAGCATGGATTATCTAGCTGCTCCTTACAAAAGCCCATGAAGGCACTATAAGTAGCCTCATATTTTACAGATATTGACAGTGCAGCTTAGAGACAGTAAGTAACTTGTCCGAGGTCACACAGTTAGCAGGAGGTGAAGACAAGGGGCAAATTCAAACAGCTGAGTAATAGAACTTCTGTATGTGTCCCACTACTATATAGTTTCAAAATCTGGATTCCATTGCAACTCAAAAATCAAGAAAACTTGCTCTGTGTCATAAGAGCTATCTGAACTATTGACACTGCCAAAGCTAAAATGCACTCCATATGTTTCTTCAATCACCTCATATTTCTAAATGTCACTTCTGACTTTGATTAGGCAATCTTTTCTTGTGCAGATTTATCATCATCTTTGTGTTCTGGAATATTAAAAATCATGTCAATTTACATCTGAGAAAAGGCATTCAATTAAAATTTAATTAGAATAACAGCATGCTCAATTTTTCTTGTGATATCTTTGGTTTAATGATGGAACAAAATGAGTTATTGACAGAAAAAAACAATGAAAGTAGTTTTGCATCTGCAAATTAAGATTAAAAATATAAAAGACAAATATTTATATCCTCTCTTAAATGATAGTGCTAAATCATAAACAAAAGATGATTTAAATTAAATGTTTGTGAAAAAAGTTATAAAAATGCTTACATTTCCTCAGATTATAATACATGTATACAATTAACAAACTAAACTAAAAAAAGAACCTGACCATGCATTTTTAATACATCTCATGGAACTCATAATGTTTTTCCCTATACCCAACACAGTCTATTCACTATTCAGAGAAAGGAATCTACTGCTAATGCACTTGGGTATTGCCACAATAATATATTGACATAAAAGTATATTCTCAGCTTTTCTACTTATCACACTGTAGCCTGGTAACAAAGCGTATTTTGAGTAGCTCTGGTTTACTTTGTTGTGGAGTAAATCTGTTCGTGGCACAAAATTACAGGGAGGCTGGTAGTGCCTCTCTACTCTGCAAATCCAGACAACTAAGATATTTTGGAAAGATTGTATGATCATAGGCTTGTATATTAAAACCTTTTAAAAATTATGTTGAAACCTGCAATTTTATATGTTAGACACACTTCATCAATCATAACACTGGAAACAGTAGAATTATTATTCCTCTAAAAGCACCTGCCGCCAACTTAGTGATTAGGGCAAGTGAGGGATTCTGATATGGTTTGAATATGGCCCCCAAAATCTCATGTGCTGGAAACTTAGTCCCCAGTGCAACAGTGTTCAGAGGTGAGACCCTAAAGAGGTGATTAGGTCATGAGGGCAGAGCTCATTCTTACTGTTGATTTTACCAAGAGACTGAGAGTAGCTTATCACAGGAGTGGGTTCCTGCTAAAAATATGAGTTTAACCTTCTCCCTTTCTTGCTGTCTTTCTTGTACACATGTGCATGTGTGCTCTCCAGATCTTCTACCTTCCACCATAGTATGACATAGCAAGAAGGCCCTCACCAGACACAGGCCCCTCAACTTTGGACTTCCCAGTCTCAAGAACTATAAGGAATAAATCTTTGTTGTTTATAAATTATCCAGTCTTAGGTATTCTATTATAGCAGCACAAAACAGAAAAAGACACTCTCTATAGCACTTGACAAGTTCAGTGAAGCCATATGGTCTTAATTTCTAACAAGGTTATATTGTGCAATGGTCAAAGGGAAAAGAACTGGAGTTTATGGTTTGAAAGTAGACAGGTAGATTCACAATATACCAAAGTTTTCCCTTCCCTGACATTTAGTCACAGCAATGACTCTTTGGTGTTGGGTAAATATTTAGGGTTTTGAGTCAGTTTAGAGGGTCAGAGAGAGGAGATGTAGCAGTAAGAGAAGAAAATAGGGGGTTTCAAATTTTGCTAATGGGAACAAATGGGGTTACCAACAAATAATTTAAGAAAAAGTGTTATCATATTTTGATATTAATTAGTTTGATATACTATTGACTTTATACATTATCAGGTAACATACACATTACTTACTACTTACTATAGGTTGCAAATAATATTTTCTTGCATGAACCATAGGATTCAAATTCTTTGACAATTCAAGGGAGTTAGTTTTCATTTGCAACTAGAATAAATCACTTGACTTCATAAGAGTGAACAGGGAACAGATAGACACTGATGCTTATGAAGAAAAAACAGCACTATATAGAAAACCAAAATGTATATTCCCAGGGTGGCATTCTGACAGAAAGTATCTTTGAATGTCCCCATTGCACGCAGTGAAAAACATCTTTTAAGACACATTGCAAGTAGTGCTTAAGTAATATCGTTATATCAAAACATGCCATCATTTAAACTTATCTGAATCAGCTACCGATATACAGACTTTCAGTTATACATAATTTCACCAATTTAGTCATTTTACTACAGTCTATGTCAAACTGAATATTAATGTCAAAAAAACCCCATAACTTCATAAAAGATGCTTGAAGATGCATAAACATATTTTAATGAATATTTTGACATTATCTAAAATTCCAGGCATTTATAAATAATGGTTTGGCATTTTGATTTAATTTAATTTATTTGTATTTAAATATTTGTTGATGTATAATGTGCATACAGGTGTACATGCACAAAGCATTAATGTAAAACTCAATGAATTATTACAAGGGAAATACATTTCTGCAACGATGAAATAGAATGAGCTCTGTTCTGCCCCTGAAAACCATTTTCTCCCTCTTCCTTCCCAAAGGTAACCACAATCTTAAGAACTAATGTTGTAGGTAAACTGTCTTTTTATACAAGGGTTTTTTAACAGAACATTTTAAACATATATAAAATCAACAAAATATTATAATAGACCTGACACCCAGCCTTAGCAATTACTAATCATGTACCATTTTTGTTTCATCTATACTTCAACCCATTCCCCAGCCCTGTTTTATTGTTCTTTCTAGTCATTTTTTGTGAGATAAGATGTATATGCATCAAATGTGCAATCTTAACTGAACATTTTTAACAAATTAATATACCCCCATGACCTTTTCACCTTTAAAAAATAGAATTACCTCTATTAACAATCATAAATATGCTTGTAAATCACTAAATCACCTGGAAATATTGAAAATCCAGATTTTGATAAAATAGATCTAGGTTTTTTTCTGAGAATTTGTATGTCTAACAAGGTACGGATCCATGGAGCACATGATAACTAAAAGGTCTCTTCTATCTGAAGTATGTATAATTAAGAACAATTGACCTCAGGTGAAAGGACAAATCGAAACACATGTACAATATGCCATCTGTAGGAGCATGTGGTTAATAATAACATGAACTGATGAAACAATTTTATAATGATTTTAATCTAAAATTAGCAAAATCCCTATTATGGTTTCCATAGAAATGCTCCTTCAGAGTAAAAAAAAATAGTATGAGAGGGCAATAGTTAAAAACAGCAAAGATTTGGATGTAGATGTCTCATAAAGTAAGTAGCAGATTTGGAAGTAGATGTCTTATTAAGTAAGTAGCAGACCCCTCTTCACACCCATAGGTGGCCTTTGCAGAATTACCTCAAATTCAGTCATTTACACATCAATTGCACATACTTCTCACAGCTTCCCTTTAAAATGATATTTTAATACCCTTACAAAATTTAACTCAGTTTTTTAATCAAATTAAGTAACAAAACTTTTATATGATATTATACATTCCATTTACATTAAACTTAAACTTACACTACTTTATTAGGCAGTGTCTGTGTGTCTAGTACCTGATATTCTTTGGGGTTCTGCCATATGCACAGGCACCACAGCTGAGAAGCAGGGATTCACCAGACAGGTTAGTCCTTGCGTCTTTTTCTGTCTCAGGGCATGAGTTAATCAGTAAATCAAGTCATGTGAGAATAGACCATACATTACCTAGCATAGAAGTCTCATTCCTGGGCACTCTTCTCAGAGGAGGAAAAGACCAGAAAATCCTCTTGGGGGCATTTCCTGAAACAAGAGCTAAAGGCCCTAATGGGTGACGGCTCTGATCAGAAGGTACAAATTTCTCAGGAGGGAGGAATGAGGCAGGTTCATTCTGAACCTGGAGCTCCATCATCCTTTGTCCCATCTCATCCAGGCATTTCTGAGGGGCTGTTCTGGAGCATGTCTGGATGGTGGAGGTTGGGGAACAGTGTGGGCTTTGACTCAGGTAAGGTGTTTCAAGGGGAGGCAGAAGGTCAATGCTAGCCATCTGGGACGGTGTACTTGTGGGTAGTGGGTTGCCTTTTTGGGTTCAAGTCCAATTTCACTAGAGAATGGGCTGGAGAGTCTGGATGACTTCTAGATTCCCATATCTGATGCTCTGGGTGTGGGGTCTGGAAGGAGCTGAGTCTCAATATCTTTGGGAAATTATGGAAAGTCTGTTTGGGAACTTGGGAAGACCTGGTGCCTGAATGTTTGATTTGCTGTCCTGGCCACATATATCCTTTGCAGGCAGAGAGCTGGGTTTTCATTCACATCAAGACAACCATGAGCCAGAGGTTGAAGTGGCCATGGCAGCTGTCTTGGTGGCAGGCTAGGGTACATCAAGAGAGAAAATTTCAAGTCTGTTGACAGCCTTGTTCTCCTGGGCTCGAGTGATCTTCCCACCTCAGGCTCTCTAGTAGCTAGGACTAAAGGTGTGTGCAACCACACCTGGCTAATTTTTAAATTTGTTGGCCAGATGCAGGTCTCACTATGTTGCCCAGGTTGGTTTTGAACTTCTCGGCTCAAGACATCCACCTTCCTTGGCCTTCCAAAGTGTTGGAATTACAGGTGTGTGCCACTGTCCCGCTGCATTTTAAATATAAGAAAGTTCTTTTTACATTTGTGTTTTAATGTTTTGAATGTGTTCAGTATTTAATTTTGTATCATATCACATAGCTATATTGTGAGAAATAATGCGAACCAAGGAATAACGCACAATTTGGGGGAAGTAATATTTCCTTTTCAAGTTAATTTGTGTAATCATATAGAGTGAATAAATATTTACGTAATGGTTAGAATGACAAAGGAGGTAACATTAAGCGTAAGAAAATAACTTTGATTTTTTTTGGACCCATTTATCCTTTTTGGGTTTATCACCTACTTCTAAATCTCTTTCCACCATATTCAGATAATTCACTGTGAGTTCTGTTGCCCATTCTCCAAAGTATTTTTTTATTTTTATTTTTTTGAGACAGAGTCTTGCTCTGTCACCCAGGCTGGAGTATAGCTGTGTGATCTTGGCTCACTGCAACCTCCACCTCCTGGGTTCAAGTGATTCTCCTGCCTCAGCCTCCTGAGTAGCTGGGATTACAGGTGCATGCCACCGTGCCTGGCTAATTTTTGTATTTTTAGTAGAGACGGGGTTTCACCATATTGGCCAGGCTGGTCTCGAACTCCTGACCTCATGATTCACCCACCTGAGCCTCCCAAAGTGTTGGGATTACAGGCATGAGCCACAGAGCCTGGCCTAAAGTTTTTTATATGTGCAATTGTCACTCCTACCTTCTGCTCTCAAAATTATTGTCCTTTGAGTTTGATATAGCCAATGCTGCTTCATCCTGCTACTGAAACCTGTGCCATTAAGTGATGTTCTTGGAGCTGTAGCTGACCACTGTCACAGCTTTTACAAGCACTAGCTCTAGGTATGTAGGTATGACAGGCCTGGGCCTGGAGTTTTGTTTTTTTTTTGTTTTTGTTTTTTGAGACATGGTTTGGCTCTGTTGTTCTGTCACCCAGGCTGGAACAATGGCATGATCATAGCTCTTTGTAACCTTGATTTCCTGGGCTCAAGCAATCCTCCTGCCTCAGCCTGCTGAGTAGCTGGGATTATGGGCATGTTACACTATGCCAAGCTATGTTTTTTATATTATATTTTATATTTTTTATAGAGATAGAGTCTTACTGTGTTGCCTAGGCTTGTCTTTATCTCCTGACCTCAAGCAATATTCCCACCTCAGCCTCCCAGAGTACTTGGATTTTTGGTGTAAACCATTAGCCCCAGCTTGAAGTGTTCTTAATACTGATGAAACCTAGCATATATTTACCAACTGGACTCAGTTTCTCGGAATTGCAGGTTGCAGAGACCATTCTGTGTTTTGTGCTTAATAAGAAATAATCCCACTCTCCTTTAAGTGTATTTCTCTTTGACCTTATTCTCAAAACAATCCTACTTTTCAATCTTAAATTTTCTAAACAATCTTTTCAATTGTTGGTCTTTTATTTTCTGGAGCCCCGAACCCCAGCTTCCACCACCAAGTCAGATAAAAGTTCATTAAGGCTGGTCTTGGGAACAATTTTAGTGAAATTTTTAAACTTGTTACTTCCCTCTGATGGCCAAGTTAATATTAATGAAAAAATTGGTAGGTCTTATTCACTCTTCTCCAAGGTGATTTATTACCCAAGAAACATTCTCTTAAAGCCCTAGACATTTATTATCCTGTGAATTATCCATCTATTGTCAATGAAAAAAGTATAAATACCAGTGACTATTAGAAAAATAAAATCCCTAGGCAGTATCGAGACACAGCTGAGATGGCTAAACATGAAATAACAAAAGAGGGAACATCTCCATTTTTACTAGATTTTTGTTTTATCAGCCCATAATCATCTTTTTTTTTCTAAATATGAAATATGAAGTACATGCTTTGGTTAATCTAGACCTGAGGTTTTTTTTTTGTTTTTTTGTTTTCTGTTTTTTTTTTTTTTTTTTTTTTTGAGACAGAGTCTCACTCACTCTGTTGCCCAGGCTGGAGGGCAGTGGCGCCATCTCGGCTCACTGCAACCTCCACCTCCCTGGTTCAAGCAATTCCCCTGCCTTAGCCTCCTGAGCAGCTGGGATTACAGGCACACGCCACCACGCCTGGCTAATTTTTTTGTATTTTTAGTAAAAACGGGGTTTCACCATGTTGGCCAGACTGGTCTCGAACTCCTGACCTCAGGCAATACGCCTGCCTAGGCCTCCCAAAGTGCTATGATTACAGGCATGAATCACTGCGCCCAGCTACCTGAAACTTTTTTCAGGTAGTTTTGACAAAGGAAAACAGAAAAAGCAGTTGAATGTTGCCGAAAGATTGCTTGAATCAATGCATCACAGAATTTAAAATATCAGATGCATAAAATATAAGCAAGCAAATTCAGAATTGTCTTGCTAGGTAAGGAGTAAGCACTTCAGTGCTTAATAAACCAGACAAAAGGACAGATTTCAGCAAAAAAGATGGAGTGTTAAGAAGATATGGTGAGACCTTTATATTGAAAGTTTTACAGTTTCAAATTATACCAAGGTTTACGGTATAGAGACAGTAACTGATGTGGATAGAAAATCATATTTGATAACTAGAGTGATCACACATGTTCAAAAATGCAGAAGAGTTCACAGACTCCACAGAGGATACTCACATAAGACTTCTAACAAAGGCAAAGAATATGGTAGAGCTAGAGGAAGAGATTACAGGTAAACATCTGAGATGTGAGGGATAACCAGGACTAACCCACCCCAGAGGGTTTTTATTCACACAAGAATGTACATAGGCTCTGAAATGAATTGTCAAGATGAGTTGAAAAGTTGAAAAGGGTTGGTTTCGGAGGACTTCTGGCAAAAGCCTCCAGCTGACTCTTTCATGTGTCTCTTGTCTAATTTGTAGGTGAAAACTATCCGTAAACATAGTGGGCCTGAGTGTCACCAAGAGAACTTTGGACTTTAAGCGGAACATGATGAATCATTAATCAATTAGTAACTTAATTAGTTAAACTACTTCCCCTTATTTTAGCCAAGCATCAAATTCTGATGAGAAATTCTGAGAGACAAGGATAAATATCTTCCAGTCCAACTGTTAAATAACTGGCTTACACAATATCCTGCCCCCATAGTGTGAATTTGTTGAAGTCATTTGTGTTAGACAAAGAGTTGAGTAAAGTTGTGTCAGCTGCTAAATTTAGGAAGGAAGTGCCTAGAACTTGGTGATGAAATTAACGAGGAGACATTACGATTAACAGATGGTAGTGGACTCAAAGATGCCAGTATTTTTATGCAGGCATGTAGTCATATATTGATTCACAAGAACTCAAGGAAAGTGACAAGAAGGCTTACTCTAACTTCCAACCTTAAAGCTTATTTTCGAACCTGAGTCTGCCTTTGTAAGGATTATTACAGTGAGATTAGTTTAATTGCCTGACTCCATCTTGCTTCTGGTCTTGTAGGCTGATTGTCCTCGCTCATTCCTGGGCATAGGCCAAGCTAACCATGGAAGGAATTTAGTTTTTGATTTAATGTTGAAGCGAGAATAATAGTCCCTTCCTAAAACTGATTCTCTCCTTGTTTGGGGACTGAGACTGTCTTTGCAAGATTATTGAAGTCTACAAGGTTGGGATTACAAGAGGAGCCTGAATTCAACTAAAATGTAGATATACAATAATCAGCTATTGCACTGCGGCTTGCTTTTCTATAACCCCTTACTGCTCAGGAGTCATGTGGTCAGAGGTCTCAAGTTTGTGACTTTTCCAGTTGCTCCTGTAGATAGCATCATTATTGTGGAAGCTAACATTGGTCTTTTGAGATGTTTTTCAGACTTTTGTGCTCTGGCTCACCGATTCCACCTGGACCCAGGACTCATGACTGGACTGGTTCTGTGGCCCCATCCAGAGGCTGACTCAGCCAAAAGGATAGTTTTCCACATCCCTATGACTTCATCCCCCAACAACCAGCAGCACCCATTTCCTAGCTCCCTGCTAGGCAAATTATGCATGAAAACCCTAGACTCTGAGTTCTTGGGGAGATGAATTTGAAAATTAACTTCCATTCTTCTGCTTGGCTGGCCCTGTGATTATTAAACTTTGTCTTTGCTGCCAAAAACCTGCTATTCTCAGTGCATTGGCTTTTCTAAACAGTGGGCAAGATGAACCCATCAGGTAATTATACTTCCTAGTCAATCATTCATTTGTGAATTTAATACTCTCTTTACAATTATTCCAAAAAAAACCAGCTAAAAATTCCCTCTTCACAAAAAATGCATGCCCTTGAGTTAGAAATCATCAAGATAATTCTAAACAGTTGCTTTATGTAGAATTGCCAATGTTAAATCATGAGCTTTCAGTAAACTACTTGGTAATCTGAAACCTACTTTGATAATTGCAATTTTATAAATATAGGCAGGCAACAGTCACAAGTTTTTTAATTAAATGGCAAATACAGTGTGCTTTATGTTTGGTTACTTAAAGTATGAGCTCAATGTCTATAGCTTAATAAAATCTGAAATTTAACTTAAAGTGCAAGTATACCTTCTCCATATTATGGATGATGCACTGCTCACCAATACATTTCACTTAAATCACAAAAGATTAGGTAATATTAATGCCATGAGACTTTCCAAATAAAGAATTTTCCATATATATGTTGATTGATAGCCATGAACTCATTCAAAGCTCAGGTAAAAGCTGAGTGATGTCAAGCAGTTGGCAACTATGCAGATTGATCAAAGTAATGCCTCATTGCTCTGGAGACAATGACAGGAACTCATGTTGAATTTGACAGGTTCACTGACATTAGCTCTAATAAGACCACATTTCAGTGCAGCTGCATTAGGCTACAAACTGAACTGCTCCCTGCCAGTAGTCCTGGAAAAGGAGAAATGATTCATGCTATCAGATACTGCACAGACAAGCAATGAGTGTTTACTACTTGAATGAGATAGAGTAGACATGCTTTATTTCCTCCATAATCTTCTTTGAATTGCATTTGCCCAAAACATCCCAGTATTTCAAACAAATAAATACTACCCAAAGTATGTCTCCATGCTCACGGATCTTGCAGAGATATTTGTGTCCAGGCCTTATCTGTTATGGCCCTAGAGCTTTAGCCTTTAGATCCATGACCCATGATAGCATTGGATACTCCTAATTAACTACACAACTTAATCAAATTAATATGCTCAAATGTGTGCTGTCCGAAGAAAACAGTAGACAGAATTCTGAGAACAAAGATTCCTGTGTAAATGCTGCATAGTGAAGATTGTCATCGAGTTCAGCCTTAATTTGATGATTTGATTGGAGAAGGGGCAACAAAAGGAGCAAAGCATTTCAAGGAACAGAAAATGAAACAAAATCATGAAAATATTAAAGACCGGGGTGTGTTAAATGTTCTAAGAGATGCCTGCTCCAAAAGGAATTGTTTGCAATTTAAGGCTACAAATCACACTTAGGGAGGAACACAGTTGGGTGACTCAATGAGAGAGATTGTTAAAGCCTTGGAAAGGAGGAGGAAAATCTCAATCTCAGCAATGCATACGTTTAAAAAAAAACTGTGAATATTTTTAAATTGTGGTATGAAATAAGAGAAAAGCTTATATTTTAGGAAAAGTTGATCATTCAGTATTGTGAAAAACTGATTGGAGATTAAAGAGTCAGGAGGAGTTAAGATGACTATGACAAAGCCAGTTTGCCAGCCTGCTGCCTCTGGGTAAATTTTTATTCCAGTCTAAGAAGTTATTGGTAGAAATGGAAATTATGCAAGAGACATAACTGAAATTTCAATGAATAAGTAATGTTTGATGATCTATTTAGCAAAGGAGAGAATAATAAGGGAACTTTATTTTTATTTTCTGAAGGGTATTTTAATTATGAAACAAATATTAGCAAAACGTGAAATGATTTTTTTTTCCTAGGTTGGACAACGTTGAGAAACATGTTTACTTTTGTTATTGAAAGGCCGCACATGCCCTCAGCTTAAAAAGTCTATTCAAGATTTTTTTGTCAGATTTTTAATGTATATTTTATACAATTTATTTCAGATCAAACATTTAATTATACTACCTTTCTATGCTACTTTTTTGGCAAATTTAAATATATATTGTAGAAATTCTAAAGAGTATCATAAATCTTAATTTCTCTATCATATATCTTCAATAATTACATCTATTTTGCCGTTTTGTATAAGTTATATCTCCATTCAATCCTCTCTCCCTATCTTAATTATTAATATTTTAGAGGTTTTTCTAGGTGAAATTTATTTAATTAAATTAATTGATTAATTATTTTTTGAGACAGGATCTTACTCTGTCTCACATGCGGTAGTGCAGTGGTGTGATCTCAGCTCACTGCAACCTCCGCTTCCCAGGTTCGAGTGATTCTTCCACCTCAGCTTGCCAAGCAGTTGGGATTACAAGCATGAGCCACCCCGCCTAGCTGATTTTTTTGTATTTTTAGTAGAGTCCGGGTTTTGCCACGTTGGCCGGGCTGGTCTCGAACTCCCGGCCTCAAGTGATCTGCCTGCCTCAGCCTCCCAAACTGCTGGGATTACAGGTGTGAGCCACCACCCCTGGCCCTAGGTGAAATTTAAACATCGTATCTCTTCCACCAACTTTTAGCCTTCTATGATGATTTTTATTTATCTGGCATATTTTTATATATTATGGATATTGAAAGAGGAAATAAGTTGTATTAAATTTTGGCAGGGAGGAAAATAAGATGTTGAATACAGAGATTCTCTGAGGAGAATGTCTACTGATAAATAAGAAAACTGTAAGGTGAAAAGATGTTGTTAAGGGAAATAAAATCAAAGGCCCACTCACGCTCTTCAAAATGTCACTAAAACATACTGGTATTCATTCTCTTCCTAGGTAATTTAAGCCAGGCCAATCTACTTACAGAATTATGGATCGTTAAAATAAATTGCCAGTATTTGCCAATTTCCAAGGTGACCAAAGAGGACTCAATTTGTCTCCTGTTGCTCCTTTTGTCCTTGAGGTTGTATGATGTCTCTAAGTCTTGATTGTTCACTATAAGACCCAGTCCTAGCCCCTTCTTCACTGCTGGTATTGTTCTCCTCATATGTTCACATTTGATGGGTAGATATAAAATATAATGCTGCCTGCATAAGCCACTCCTGGTGGTTTAGACCTAGTGGAGGCAATTAGGTAGGTAGCATTATATTTTCCTAGTAGAACTTTCATGCACCTCAGTGATTCCTAGGAGAGAATCTAGCATTACTACTACTAGCAAATTAAGAAAAAAGGCAATATAAGGACAGAATAAACATCTACTTTCATTAATTTACAATGTAGCACTGTTCAGAAAAAAAAAAATCTGTGGTGGATACATGTGAAGATCTTCTATAATTTTTCGTGATAGCCTCCAAACTAACATTTAAGCCACTCGAATTGTGAGGCAACATGATATTCATTAGAAGCTATGCCAGCTGCAACAACCAGTAGTTTGCCATCAAATGAAAAGGCATTCAATGTTTCCACTGATCCCTCAGGCCCTAACACAGTCTTTAATGTACAAATCTTCTTAGTTATTCATCCTTTAGAATGTTTAGGTCAGGGAAATTTTAAAAGATTTTGAAAGAATATAGTAATAATGATCTTGCCTTCTCTATGTAAAATTTTGAATATTTACTGGATGTGTGGCCTGCTTAAGCACTGAAATATTTTTTAAGCCATGTGAAATCTTCGTGAAAACGGGGGAGAAGTATATTTTTATAGACTTTGAGATGTAACAAAAAAGACTCAAACTGCCTTAAAATATAGAGAATTGGCTTTAAATATAGAGAACATATTACCTCTAATTTCAAAAATTGCCAACTTAGATGATAACTTCAGAGGTCCAACACTATTTACTTAAAAATAAACCCCCAAGTTGTTTTCCAGGACAGAACAGATTTCTCCTCTTATTTTAATGACGAGAATGTGTTCACTTATTCTTTTCAGTCGATTTCGGAGAGGGAGCCTTGAGTTAAAGATAAAGATGGGATGAAAATCAAATATAAAGATGGAGTGAGTATGCACCAAATGGTGTGTGAGTGCTATGGTGAATTTAATCATCTTTACCTACAAATAAACAAATTAAAACTTACAAAAGTTCATTCTTACCTAAGATCTACCAATTTATGACTGTTAAAGCCAAAATTGAGAATGATTTTAAATTTTATCTATATTTCCCCAGTATAATCTATTTTTAATATATTCATTAAGTTTAGATGTATTTAAAAGCTACTAGATAAATTATGTTAGACCTTGAGGTTTAAAAATAAGTGAGATAACCCCACAATGAATGTCATCCAGAAAGGCCAAACATATAATAGATTGTTTATTAATGAATGAACGTTAAGTGAAAAGATACAAATATGCCCTCACATGAGACTGCATAGGGGAGGTGTTAGCAGCAGTGAATCCATACAGGTATGCAGCAACTCAATTATAGTCTCCTCAAAGGAAATAATTCGTCCAAGGGGCATAAGGCAGAGTGAGAGACTGAGGCAAGTTTTTGAGCAGGAATGAGAGTTTACTTAAAAGTTGTAGAGCGGGCTGGGCGCGGTGGCTCACACCTGTAATACAAGCACTTTGGGAGGCCAAGACAGGTGGATCACGAGGTCAGGAGTTCGAGACCAGCCTGGCTAACATGGTGAAACCTCCATCTCTACTAAAAATACAAAAAATTAGCCGGGTGTGGTGGCATGCACCTGTAGTCCCAGCTGCTCAGGAGGCTGAGGCAGGAGAATCGCTTGAACCAGGGAGGTGGAGGGTGCAGTGAGCCGAGATCACGCCACTGCACTCCAGCCTGGGCAACAAAGTGAGACTCAGTCTCAAAAAAAAAAAAAAAAAAAAAAAAGTTGTAGAGCAAAAACAAAAGGAAATAAAGTACACTTGAAAGAAGGCGAAGTGAGCAACTTTAGAGATTCAAGTGCCTCGTCTGACCCTTGACTTGGGGTTTTATACATTGGCATCATTCTGGGGTTTGCAGTTCTTCCCCCCAAATTCTTCCCTTGGAGTGGGCCGTCCACATGCACAGTGGCCTGCCAGCACTTGGGAGGGGCTCCATGCACAGCGGGTTTTTTGAAGTTCTGCACATGCTCATCTGAGGCGTTTTTCCCTTACCTGTCAAGTGTTCCTAGAGGAAGGTTATATACCAGTTAAGCTCTGCCTTTTTGTCTCTTAGTGCACATGCTTGAGCCCACTCACCCAGCTTCTGCGATCTTATCAGGAAGCTGCTAATCACCAGCTTCAGGTGTTTTCTTTTTTCTTTCTTTCTTTTTTTTTTCTTTTTCTTTTTTTTTTAGACAGAGTCTGGCTCTGCCGCCCAGGCTGGAGTGCGGTGGCGCGATTTCGGCTCACTGCAAGCTCTGCCTCCCGGGTTCACGCCGTTCTCCTGCCTCAGCCTCCGGAAGATGTTTTCTATCTATTGAGAGACTGCCTTTCACTGGCGCTGGCTGCGACCAATTATTATTTTAGAAGGACAATTTAACAACGGACTGACCATCATGTGATGGTCGCCTGACACTCCTGGAGGGGCCCTTTCCCGCCGTGCTCATGTCTGCCCAGCTACCTACTCTAACAGAGGGACATATAACAAAGTGCAATGGGACTTGAAGGAAAGGAGACAGATGACCTGAATCACAAAGAATGGGACCCCACATTTATTGAAGTCACTGGGAATCATCTAACAGAAAAACATGTGCATCTACAGCTAATGAAAATGTTATTTTCTTTCTCTATCCCTATTCCTGATTTTACGTACTTTTGTTCTTCATTGTTCTTAATATTTGGTTTAGTTTGTTTTGAGACTTACGTAAGAGCTGGGTTTTATGGCTTTAAAATCTCTACATTAACCATGGACATTTATATAAATTTATCATATGCATAAAATCCGAAGAAGAAAATTTATGTACTCATGAAAATAAATGATCTATTTAAAAAGAAAGCAAATTGAAAATGGAAATGGCTATAAAATTATTTCATTGGTCAACTGGCAAAATACTCTCAGCAATTTTTCTGACCTATGAATCTAAGCATTTTTAAGTATCATTGTATTGTTATATAAATTCTACTTGTATTATGCCAGCAGATTTCAAAAGCCTCTCTTTTTTTTTTTTGCCTATTGTGAAAGTAGGAATAAGATGTTGTATCAGAAATCCACAGTTGCTTCTGTAGGGAAAAAAAATCTTTTTTCTCTACCCATTTTAGTTACAAGTTTGAGGCTCTGTAATGTAGACTAACAAAACGCAGATTAACAAAAAATCCACCATGAAGTTTATTAGTGTGCATATTGCAGTTACACATGGGAACAGTTAGTGATGCGGAACTCAAAGGGTGATTATAATTGGAGTTTATATAGCATCTTAACAACAAAAAAAAACATTGTACATTTTTAGGGAAGTGACAAGATAAAAAAATCAAGACTGAGTTTTTAGGGTAGCAAACAGTAGAAAGGTAAATACATGGAGGAAACTAATGGAAGAAAGGGCTTGTCATGCAGGTTCTTGCAGTGCTATATCTGGGCTGATAGGGTTTAGAGTTGTCACAGATGACTGGTGATTGGTGATTAACTTCTTTCCTTCTACATAGAGAGTAGAGGACACCTTTATAAATTTTCATCCTGCTTTTAAGCAAATGCGGGAAGGCAGACTTTTCTTGTGTCTACGTCTCAATTGCCTTTAGCTCAAAATAAACCTATGTCAAAGTGGTATATTATTTTAGGGTGGTGTATTCTGCTTTCCTTCACTTGAAACTACTCATTAATCAATTACAAAACCAGTAAGAAAATGAGAGTAAGTTTTCATTATAGACCTTGCGAAATATAATAGCTCATAAATCAGCTAATAATATTTATCAGTGTTATACATTATCAGGTACAGTTAACTCTTTTTTTCAGAATCCTGTTCATTCAAATAATTTATTTAGAAGTAAACAAAAGTAAAAATTTCAAAGAAAAGTCAAACAAAAGAAAAGAAGAAGAATTTTCTCCCAGGATATGTAACTCATTTATTTATAAAACCATTCTCTCAAAGTATCTAGGATTCTTGAAAGACCTTGTTATGCTTTCTTTGTTTGAAGTGAAGAGCTGAAAATAAAATCAATAGGATTACTCCTCCTCAAATTATTCTTGGAAGAGGCAAA
This sequence comes from Gorilla gorilla gorilla, assembly GCF_029281585.2. Lineage (NCBI taxonomy): Eukaryota > Metazoa > Chordata > Mammalia > Primates > Hominidae > Gorilla > Gorilla gorilla. The sequence goes on from NC_073246.2 coordinate 26,580,830, forward strand.
TAAGTTCTGCCCACTCTTCAGCCTTAATGAAGAATTGAAAGCATCAAAAGTAGTCAAAATTTGAGGCATTAATCTCTAAGGAATGTTCTGACACAGATAGTTCATATTCACAAGTTCCTATTATACGGTTTTATTTTAAAATGGTGAAAATTATTGAAACTCAGATGATTAAACAGTCTTCAAAGCTTGAGTACCTTATACACTTTATATAACTGCTATGAATATTCTCTTGAATGCTAGTGGAGGAAGGGTTATCCACAGCTATTGTAGAAGTCTTAGGGAATCACATTCTAAGGAATGCACAAAAGAAAATTAATAAAGCAACTGCTAGAAATAAACCCACATCTTAAGAACAATTTGACAGAAAGGAGAGTCTCCCCACAATTGATGTAGAATATCTAAAAAGGGAATAAAAATATAGGACATAGATCTTGGGAAAACAGTATTTCTCAATTAGTGAGATCCAGGGAATGTGCAGCTTCATTCTTTTGTTTTAACATGAGGTCTTCTTAGCAGGCATATATTCCCAAATCAGAGACAGAGGCATTTAGCACCATTGACAGCCAAATGTCGTTAAATGTTATATTAATATAATTTATTTCCTTTTACCTAATGTCATCCTCCCTCAGGCAAACTTCTGCTTAAACTGTATCTTTCATTTGTTTTCTGTAATTAAGACATTTGCTGGTTATCCTAATAGATTTTATACTACTCATTATAATTCAGCAAACTGATAGGTTTTATATCAATTTTTGAATTTTCCTAATATGAGCCAACTTTTGAGAGACTGGAACTATCTTAATAGTGCCATAACAGTAGAGCTAAAAAAAAATACCCAGACTATGAATAGTGATAACCACTTTTACATCAAACCAGACTATTCAGTAAACTTCTGCCAGGAAAAAACCAAGCTCACAGTCCCCTTTCAAATCACATTATTTACACAATGGACAAATCAAGAGGAAGGATTAGGCGGAGTATAAGTATACATTATGGCAGTCAAAAACACTCTTTTGGAATGCTTTATTTCTCTGTAAAGTTAATGTATAAAGTCACACACAAAGACACACCCTCATTCATCGCCCCCATGTGATTAACAGAGATGTTCATCACAACAGTATTATCTTTTATTTTTAAAATGCAAGTAGATTATCTGATCTTTACTATGGAAAATTGTCATAGAATAGTAGAAGGAATTTCAATTTGATTAAAAGATGAAGCAGATTCAAAGGAATGAGAAATGTATAAGAAGCAGATTGGGAAATTGGAGGCAGCAGGTTCAACTTCTTAGCTGTCAAAATCTGCCCCAGTTCTGACATAAATTTAATCATTCATAGACTAATAGAGCCATGGCTTCAAGCACTGAAAAGCAGCTACGACTTTATCCTGCTTCCAAGCTAACAAGGTAGTTTTCACAGCTTCATACATGTTGTCAGAGGACACAAGACTCCTGGGTTAGACACAATGGCCTTTTTTACATTAAAGCACAGCACGTAGCATGAGTTTCACGTTCTGGTTGACTCTTGTTATCCCCATGTCCCACTAAGCAACACAGAGCTGCCCAGGTAGATACTGCAGACAAAATAGGCTTATATTACTAATAAGAAACCCCCAATCTTTCAAAAACAGATGCTAACAAACGTGGCCAGCCGTGCACCTTAAAGAAAACTGTTTACTTTTTTATTCTGGAGGAAAAAAAACAAAAACAAAAACACTTTTCCTCTGTCCTGAAGGAAGGTACCATTTCTATCCTCTGAGGCTGTATGAACATATTTGAACATATGTAATACGATAAAGGCCATCAATGACTCTGTTTAGAAGACATGCAGAAACACAAGACCGATTGAGATTAGTCTCTCAACTCATAGTCAATGTTCATTGACCTTCATTGTAATGTAGACATACAATTCAAGTGGAACAATAAATACATAAGGGAGGTTCTGCAGAAAAACTTCATGTATAATGATATGTTTGCCTTCAGTGGTCTTTTTTTATTTTCTATCTTCTAATATATATATATATTAAATATATATATTCACTAAAAACTTTGTGATATATATATATATATATATATATATATATATATATAATTTGGCAATGCTATCTCTGTTTTCTTGTTAGAAAAAAATTTAGAAATCAAAAATTCAAGTCTGTAGACTCCTAAGTGACTCTTCATATCGTCAATGGCTAGTTTCATGACTCCTATTCTGGTAAAAATACACGGAACCATGCCATCGAGGCATAATTATTAGAAAAGAGAAATAACACCATATGTGTCAAACGGGTTATTACAAACTCATGCCTGCATCCAAAAAGTTATTTAACTTCAGTTTTCAGGATCTCCTATACCTGAACATGGCTCTGTGTCATAGAGTGCCTTAACCTTGGTCTGTCTTTTTTTGTCACAAATATGCAATGCATAAGATGAGATACTTTTGACTGCAGTTGCCAAAAATTTTGGGTCAGCTAAGATGTGGTGATATTTTTCATGATGTCCACTATGCCACTACATCCCTTCTGTTTCTCTTCCCTATATCCTATCTTTTCTATTTCCAACACCATAATTTTACAGTCAAACTTATTGTTGGCTTCTTTAAAATCCAAATTCCTAAATGTCAGGGGCTGTAAAATTTGTTTGAGAAGACCTAGCTCCATAAAGTTCGGTCAGTGTTCATTAAATTCAACCTAATGTTTATGCAGTTTTTAAGTACAGCTGTTTTCCATAGTAACCTGAACATTCGACTAGCAGGAAGGCAAACATATTCTATTTGATTTATGTTTATTTAAACTTGACCATTGTTTTGCTTTATAATAAAAACAGTACAAGGCTGTTATTGTCCTTTCAATTTATAATAGAGCAATTTTACTTACCAATGTTAAGTATTTGACTGCACAAAAAACAAGGAAAGATCTTTGCTTCCCTACAGACTGCAGGAGGCTTGTTGGCTGAAAGCTCAGCACAAGAGAAGTTTGACAGCATTGATCACTGCCTATCAGCAGATCATTCCAATATTCATGGTAACCAGAAACTAAAACAGTAGGGGATGTCCAAACTGTATCTTTTCTCCTACTTACTTATCTTACTTTGTGTCCCTAATAGGATATTGCAGTCATTGTGTTCTAGACTAAATCTGATGTTACTGAGGGTATGTAACTCCTCATGTATCTGCAGGTGTGTTATAACTGAGAGAAAATAGGAAGCATTTTTTTTTTTTACTCTATACTGGTTTTTTTATTTTATTTTATTATTGTTTTACTTTAAGTTTTAGGGTACATGTGCACAACGTGCAGGTTTGTTACATATGTATACATGTGCCATGTTGGTGTGCTGCACCCATTAACTCGTCATTTAGCATTAGCATTTCTTGTCATTACTCTTTTAATTGGATCTCACTGGGTGAACTATCAGTAAGCCAAAACCATTGAAAAGTCTCAAGACAGAATATGTATTATGAAATGGCAAACCAACGTCATTATTGGGTGTAGAGTATTTTCACTAAAAAACTTTGTAATTAGAAGGAACATAGTGATTATCTAATGAAATTAACCCATTTTATAAATATAAGGGATTATCTCATGAACTTAACCAATTTTTAAATCTGAATTTAAAAAAAGATTAATAAAATAGTTACCTCACCAAAAATTTAAAAAAATAGCAAATGCCATCTAAATCCTTTATATTCCACAAAAATTGTTTTTCTGAGTTATTTCCATGAACAGTTCTCTGACTGCATTAATTTTTAAGCGTTGATATATTTAACAAGATAATACACTTATATAGGTTGAAAACATTAAAAAGTTAAATGGCAAAAGATCTGTTTGGGATCTATACTTTTCATCTGTCCTGGTCCCATTCACATACACTAGCCATTGTGGCAGCAGCTCACTTTACTAGTTTCTTTGTGTTCATTCAGAATTTCTATGTAACATATTTGATGTTCCCATTCTTCTATGCAAATGTAGCTTATAATGCCCAAAGTTCTGGATATTTAAACCCTACCAAAATATGGTGGAAATGGTTCCTTAATTCATAGACTGTGTGTGTAAAATATACACACATATATGTATTATGTATCAGATATGAGTATATATGTGTTTTATACAACACATACTCTCTCTCTCTATCTCTCTCTCTCCCTCCAGCATATCATTTAATTGTATGGATATCTACATTTTATATAATTATTCTACAAGTCTTAGATTTGTAAATGGTTTCCTTTATTTTGCTATTGTGAGCATTACTGTTTTGAACATCTTTGTACACATATTACTTTCTTTGTGCGTACATATTAACCCTAGGGCAAATTATCACAAGCGAGGGTGGTAAATCAGTTATAATATATTTGTAATTTGGTTTTATACTTCCAAATTGCCCTTCGCATGGTCAGTTTTGCAACACAGAGGTGTGTGTGGGGGGGGCACATGTGCACATACATGTCTTAGTTTCTCATTGTATCATCTCTAAGTTTGGGTTTAGAATGTTTCTGGCTTGTTAGTTTTTGCACAGACTTTCATGACCATACATATCCATTGTGAATTTCCCCATATTTCTTTATGAATTCTCCCTTATAAAGCCCCTTATAAAACCATCAGATCTCTTGAGAACTCATTCACTATCACGAGAACAGCATGGAGGTAACCACCCCCATGATTCAATTACCTCCTACAGGGTCCCTCCCACAACATGTAGGGATTACGGGAACTACAATTCAAGATGAGATTTGGATGGGCTCATCGCCAAAGCATATCACCCGGGTTTTCTGAATCAACTTCTTAAAGAAGTATCCTTTTATTCAATGCATAGTTGAGTTTGGCTTTTTGATTCAATCTGAAAATACTGTTAATTTAGTGAGTTAAACCACATCATAGTGACTGAAAAGAAAGTTATAGTTAGCTTGAGTTGTGCCATATTGTTATGAATTATGTTTTCTGTTTATGTGTCTATCATAACATGTTATGTATGTTGTTTTTCATTTGTTTGTTATTGTGTATAGTTTTTTCCTGATATCTAAGAAAGTTTAAAAGTTTGATCTAGTGGTTACATTTATAATTACAATTTCAATAATATCATTAGTTAATTTTTTAGAAGATATGTATTAAATAATTAGTGAATAAATTTTCTCTTTTTTTCTTGTTCCTCATTTTTCTCCACTACATGATTTCAGTGGATTTAACTATCTTTATATACTAATAAATATGATTATATTACTTGACTTTTCAACTGTAAATAGTCTTCAACTTCCCATTCTATCAGAGGAAGGAGGAATTATTTACCCAGTAGCCATTTTTTTCCTTCACCAATAACTTTTACAGTTACGTTGTATTTACATTCTTATTCTTAATTCCACGGTAATGCTTAGTTTCATGGTAATTTATTCTTAGTTCCATGGTAAATATATATGTTTTTTTGTGTATATCTATGAATATATATATGAATATATCTATGAATATATCTATGAATATATCTATGAATATATCTATGAATATATCTATGAATATATCTATGAATATATCTATGAATATATATATGAATATATCTATGAATATATATATGAATATATCTATGAATATATATATGAATATATCTATGTATATGAATATCTATGAATATATATATGAATATCTATGAATATATATGAATATATATATGAATATATATATGAATATATATATGAATATATATATGAATATACATATGAATATATATATGAATATATATATGAATATATATATGAATATATATATGAATACATATATACGAATATATATATGAATATATACGAATATATATATGAATATATGCGAATATATATATATGAATATATACGAATATATATATGAATATATACGAATATATATATGAATATATATACGAATATATATATATGAATATATATACGAATATATATATGAATATATACACGAATATATATATATGAATATATACACGAATATATATGAATATATACACGAATATATATATGAATATATACACGAATATATATATGAATATATACACGAATATATATATGAATATCTATACAAATATATATATGAATATCTATACGAATATATATGAATATCTATACGAATATATATATGAATATCTATACGAATATATATATGAATATCTACGAATATCTATGAATATATCTACGAATATCTATGAATATATCTACGAATATCTATGAATATATCTACGAATATCTATGAATATATATATGAATATATCTATGAATATATATATGAATATATCTATGAATATATATATGAATATATCTATGAATATATGTCTATGAATATATCTATGAATATATGTCTATGAATATATCTATGAATATATGTCTATGAATATATCTATGAATATATGTCTATGAATATATCTATGAATATATGTCTATGAATATATCTATGAATATATGTCTATGAATATATCTATGAATATATGTCTATGAATATATCTATGAATATATGTCTATGAATATCTATGAATATATGTCTATGAATATCTATGAATATATGTCTATGAATATCTATGAATATACATATGAATATATATGAATATATGAATATATATGTGAATATATGAATATATATGTGAATATATGAATATATATGAGAATATGTCTATGAATATATCTATGAATATACGTCTATGAATATATCTATGAATATACGTCTATGAATATATCTATGAATATATGTCTATGAATATATCTATGAATATATGTCTATGAATATCTATGAATATATGTCTATGAATATCTATGAATATATGTCTATGAATATCTATGAATATATGTCTATGAATATCTATGAATATATGTCTATGAATATCTATGAATATATGTCTATGAATATCTATGAATATATGTCTATGAATATATATATGAATATATGAATATATATGTGAATATATGAATATATATGTGAATATATGAATATATATGTGAATATATGAATATATATGTGAATATATGAATATATATGTGAATATATATATGAATATATATGTGAATATATATATGAATATATATGTGAATATATATATGAATATATATGTGAATATATATATGAATATATATGTGAATATATATATGAATATATATGTGAATATATATATGAATATATATGTGAATATATATATGAATATATATGTGAATATATATATGAATATATATGTGAATATATATGAGAATATATATGTGAATATATATGAGAATATATATGTGAATATATATGAGAATATATATGTGAATATATATGAGAATATATATGTGAATATATATGAGAATATATATGTGAATATATATGAGAATATATATGTGAATATATATGAGAATATATATGTGAATATATATGAGAATATATATGTGAATATATATGAGAATATATATGTGAATATATATGAATATATATGTGAATATATATATGAATATATATGTGAATATATATATGAATATATATGTGAATATATATATGAATATATATGTGAATATATATGAATATATATGTGAATATATATATGAATATATATGTGAATATATATATGAATATATATGTGAATATATATATGAATATATATGTGAATATATATATGAATATATATGTGAATATATATATGAATATATATGTGAATATATATATGAATATATATGTGAATATATATATGAATATATATGTGAATATATATATGAATATATATGTGAATATATATATGAATATATATGTGAATATATATATGAATATATATGTGAATATATATATGAATATATATGTGAATATATATATGAATATATATGTGAATATATATATGAATATATATACACACGCACACACACACATATCTTAAACTTACTACCAGTATTTTTGCCTTGTTTCTACAGACATTCCTTGTTTGTCTTATCTAGAATTGTCGAAATTTCTAGGAACCCGAAAAAAAAAAATATATATATATATATATTATTTGAGACCAAGTTGCTTTATTTAAGAAGAAGTCTCGCTCTTGTTGCCCATGCTGGAGTGCAATGGCACAAATCTAGGCTCACCGCAACCTCTGCCTCCCAGGTTCAAGCAATTGTCTCCTGCCTCAGCCTCCCAGCTAATAGAAAAAAATATTTTCTGTATGCTCACATTTTTAAATCACTTTTTCCCTATGATTTATACTTGAAGAGCAGTTTACTTTGATGCAAAATTATTGACTTATACTTACTATCTTTGTGTCTTTTCTTGGTAAGTGTGTCTTTGAAGAAACATGTTAGTGTATTTTATTTCAAGGGAGGTTTTATGAATAATTTTAAATGATCATTTTCTGCCATTTCTGCCCTGTTTTCTTCATCTGGGACTCTGTACATTAACCTTTTTCTTCTCTCTTCTGTAGACTCTGTTTGGTATTGAACGTCTGTGTTTCAGGTTACAGTACATTATATGACAATAATACTCTGAGCATTTTATTAATCTAAAACAAATTATACTTTTTTTGACATTATGTTAGCTCTTACTTTTTCAAGTAGTTTTATTTTGTCTTTTAATTTTTTAATTTCTGGTTTGCTGTGCTCTTTCAAAGCTGTAATTTTAAACATACTTAAACATACACATACGTATAATATGTATTGTATAACTAAATATACATTGTACATATATGCATATGTATATACAAATATGTGAATTCATATACACATATAGAGCCATGTGTATTCATACATGAATACGCATGGCTACCTATTTTCATATATATACAGATATTAATACTGAACTGTATATGTCTTTATATGTATGTATGTATATGTGTATGTATGTACATACACATTTATGAGTTTATTTCACATCCACACAAATGTATATGTGTGTATGTAGCTTACATACCTTAAATGTGTGTATATGTCTACAAACACACACATGCACACACTAATACTGTTTCATATCCTCTGATACATGATAGAAATAATTTGTAAGTACACTTTGCCCCTTTTTTTTCTGAATGCCTCTATGTGTCAGCACAGTTCAAGTTCCTTTCATATTGCTCATTAGTGATGAAGCTTCAATTTGTCAGACTAGCAAAACGAGGAGGACTCCTGGAGTATAAGCAAGGGTCATATTAACCTTCCAGTCTTCACTACCTAAACACTCCTTTGTTCTCCATTGCACAGAGATTGCTTTCAATAAACTTGGCCTGTGAGATTGACTGAGTGGCTCCATCTTCCTACTTCTTGAACCAAAACAAATGTAGAGAGCCACTTCCGCTACCACAATTCACCCCAGTTTCTATAGTCAGTTTTGCAAGAGAGATTGCACTCTGAAGTCTTCATCTCCAAGACCATCTAATCAATTTTCAAATTGTGTGTGTGTGTGCAAACAAACTCTTTTTCTGTAAGGGTTTCTCTTAATATCTTAGTTACGGCAATCTTTATTTGTATTCTGCTTATTGTACATTGAACATTGTATTAATCCTTTGATAACTGATAAATTCTACTTTTTTTGCATTGTCATAGTAACAAAACTTTGTCATGGAACATTTCTTCCCACAACTCTAACTGTATATTATTATTTTTTAAAAAAACTTTGTATTTTGTCATAATTTTAGTTTTCAGAAAAGTTGCAAAGATAATCCATAGGGTTCCCAAATACTTCTCCCCATCTCCCTTAATATTAACGTTTTATGTTACTATGAGAAATTTATCACAACCAAGAAATAAATATTGGAAAATTGCTATTAACAAAAGTTCAGATTTTATTAGAGCTTCACCAGTTTTTCAATGATTATGTTTTTCTATTCCAGTATCCAGTCCAGGACACCACACCCTGTCTCCATAATTTATTGTACCTTTGACATTTCCTCAGTCCTTACTTGTTTTCAAAGACCTTGACAATTTTCAGAATCACTGGTCAGGTATTTTGAAGAAGTCTCCTAAATTTGAGTTTGAGAATTTTTTTTCATAGTCAGACTGCATTTACGGAATTTTGTGACAAATATCACAGAAAGAAAGTGCCATTTTTATCACATCTTATCAGGTACACATTATATCAAAATGATTTAACACAGATTGTGTTAATCTCAGTCACTTGGTTAAGGCAGTGTTTGTCAGATTTTTTCCAATATAAAGCAACCAATTTTATCCCTTTACTCTATGGAAGCAAATAAGCAAGTCCAGCCTATACTCCGAGTGGGAGGGATTCTAGTCAATCTCCTGGAGGAGAAAGTATCTACACCTGTTATTTGGAATTTTCTGTAAGGATCATGTATCTTTTATCTTCATCTATTCACTTAAAATCATATAACACTATGGACTTAAATATCTTAATTTTTTATACTGGGTTATAATCCTATACTTGTTTATTTATTTTGTTGCTCAAATGTCTCACGCTTTTGGCATTGGGAGCTTTTCAGGTAGGCTCTGGTGTCCGTTCGACACACTCTCATCCTTCCGTCTCTTGATTACTTCCTTGCCTTCTGCCATTACAGGATATGCCATATTCATTCGTATTTTGTCTTCCCTAGCTATAGATTTGACTACTTCTCATAAGCATCCTTGATTCTTTGACTGAAAAAGTATGAGAATCAAGATCTGGTCTCTGGGTTTGCCTGTTGAGCAGTTTATAAAATAGGGGCAGAGGTCTGGTTCTGATGATCTTGACTTTTGCTAGAAATCTCAATCTTCAAAGATAAAGATTAAAAATACCCTCTTATGGTGGAAGTTATATTAAGTATGTTAATCTGCTTGGGCTGCCACAAGATACCATAGGTTTGGTGGCTTACAAAAACAGGAATGTATTTTCTTGCAGTTCTGGAGGCTAGCATTTCCGAGTTCAAGGTGCCAGTAGGGTTTCTCCTGAGGCCTCTCTCTTTAGTTTGCAGACTTCTTGCTATGTCCTAGGATGGACTTTCCTTTGTGTAGTCACACATGGAGAGAGAGTGGGAGATCTCTGGTGTCTCTTCTTCTCATAAGAACATCTGTCCTATTGGATCAAGGCCCAGACTTCTGACCGCCTTTAACCTTATCTCCTTAAAGATTCCATGTGTAAATACAGTCTTAGTGGGATAAGCATTCAGTATATGAATTCTAGGGGACACAATTCAATCCACTATGATAGGGAGAGAAGGCAGGGAAATTCTGGGTGGAAGAGGGCAGGTCCCCAGCAAGGGCCCCACCCTCAAGCTGAAAAGCCTGGAACCATGGCCTGAAGGGAAAACTTACAGCCCTGTTTTTCTGCTTCAATGTTGTCTTTTCCAAAACAACCCATGGCCCTGCCCTACCCCCATCCTGTGCCCATAAAACCCTTGAGGTCAGCCAACATGGATAGGAGAAGCAACTGGACGTCGGAAACTACAGTCAGACATCAGAGAGAAGCAGCTTGACTTCAGAGGGACAGCTTCATAGTGTAGCTTCGAAGAGGAGCCGGGCTGGCGAGGGCCGGACTCCAGGGGAAGATTATCTTCTGATTCCATCCTCTTTTCAGCTCCCCTTCCTACTGAAGGCCAGTTTCACTGGCAATAAAATCCCCCACAATTACCATCTTCAATTTGTTCATGTGACCTCATTCCTCCTGGACACAGGGCAAGAACTCAGGGGCCACAAGTGTGGGTGCTAACGAGTGTCACACTGACTCTCTCCACTGAGCTGTTAACACTGAAGCCATCTGTGGATGGCAAAGCTAAAGGGGCAGTGTCACACTTCCTCTGGGGCTTCAGGGTTGGTGGGCACTCTCCCCTAGACACTGCCATGGGACCAGCATGGAGTTCACTCTTGCCAGCGCCCAAAAGCGCTTGGCTTGGCTCCTGCACCTGCCCACCTGCACTGCCCCTCCCGCGAGGGATGGAGCAGCGAGTGAGTGGAGTTCATCCCTGCTGTGCCCATGCACTTCAGTTCCTGCCTGCAAAGAGTTCAGGGAAATATTCAGCTTCATCAACATTGGGAAAGGCATTAAAGAGTTGAAGAACAATGCACTTTTCCATGCCTTGCAAAACACCATCTATACAGGAATTGATAACCAGGGAATTTGGCTGCTTCAGCAGTAGAAAAACCTAACAAATGGTCTGAGTTGAAAATATGGCTTTAACTTTTTCTTCGTGTTCTATGTGAGGCCCTTAATACACTAACCATAGTTTCACATATAATATATGACCAAAATTTCATTTTATATTTTTATTTTTTGAGGAAACTTTCCTCTGATACATCAATGCTACTGTAGGAAATGAAAATACGAATGAAAAATTAAACATTATCTACCACTGGGGGCCTTGAGATTACTTTGAAACAGATTATCAGCCTGTTGAAAGAAATTATGAAAAAACATCAAGTTATTTCTGTTTTCTTTGTCAATTATATTCTATTATGTGTGCTCTTCAAAATACCAGTAGAAGTGCTTGCCTTTCCCTGCTACAGTAGGTAAGAAAGGCACCAAATTGAATATAAAATGTGATCACTTTTTCTTTTACTCTCCTTCTTTCCACAGACTTTCCAGTAAAGTCAAAACAAACAAATAGATGTTTCATTAATAATTTTATGAGTGCTTTTGTAAAATCTGATAAACGTTTAGAAACAAATTAAGGGAAATGAACAAATAATGAGACCAACAGATGCACACAACAATAAAAGCAATCAACATTGATTCTAGTTTTGCATGATGGTCCTTGGTGTCTTGTCTGTGTTTTCTGATGATTAGTGCCTCAGGAAAACAATTTACAGAAATCAGTGTTGCAATTATTTTCTGTATCTTTTTAGGGGTTAGAGACATTGCTAAACTGTAATTGACAAAGTGATAAATCTGCACATTTTACAAATCTATCAATTCTTGTGTTTTATTTAACTATTTTCAAATGCAGCATTGTGTGAAAGCTACTGCAATAAACATTGTATTGGAAAAAATTCAAACACTTAAAATATGTGCTATATTTTAAGAAATAATTCAGTGATACATGTAAGTCAAATGATTATTTTCTGTTAAAAAGTTAAATACAGTACAGTATGTACTTATTGTACTAGTAGTCAGGGGCCACAAGTGTGGGTGCTAACATGTTTCAGGACAAATGTCACTAGAATATCTTCAAAGCCTAGAGTCTGATTAGTAAATTAAAGGACATTTATTTATGAATGTTTGTAATATGATATCTGCAAATTTCCTTTTACATGAAATTTGAATTATTTTTAAAGCAAAACTCAGATAAAGTTATTTCATGCATATACTATTTAGAAAATTTGCTTTGCTTTACAACATCTGTTTTAAAGACAGTATACTACACATTTTGAGAGACTGAATATATGTAGGACACATAATCTATCCTCAAATTTTTGAAGCTTCCAAACAAGTTTGGTAAGGTCATGTATTTCACAATGCATTACAAATTGTGTATATGATAAACACATGTGCTTATAATTTGTCAGACATTATTGTAAATATTTTACGTCTATGCCCTTAAAATGCCCTACACAAAGGGACAAAGACATGGAGTCACAAAGCTAGGATGCAAACTCAGATAAACAGCTGAGCCCGCTTTCTTAAACTCAATACTATTGTTCAAAATCTACTCCAGAATAGGCATTCTAATGGGAATATATAAAGCATAAGGTATTTTTGAGTGATTACTAGAATTATCAATGGAACCATAGACAGAAAATAAGACTGGAAATATAGTGTTTTTACAGCTATGAAAGTCAAAGAAAAGAATTTGAGTTGAATCTGTCATCACTAATAAAAATTTGGGGGGGAAAAATGCACAAGATGATTTCTTAGCACAGTATTGGTGTAAATTTATTCGGTTAATTAATTACATATTTGCTCATTAGCAAACTATGTATTAAATGCCTATCATAGGTTCTGGCTTTGGGATGAGCCATGCAATAAAAATGAGAAAACAAACAAAAAACACTGGAATCTATGGAATACTAAATGTAAGTAATATTGGGACTCATTTGTGCTTCTGGCAGAGAGAAGAAACACAAATCAGGACTATGTAACCATCATACCCAGGATTAAGTTTACATTTATATTCATCTTCTGACAGGACATGTGAGATGTCTGGATCAGAAAACAGATGTTTTATTACTCCCAGCAACATAAGTAGCCAGAGTAGCATCTTGCATTGCATTGGTTCTTTACACTCAAGTTTCGCATTAGGTGAAAAAATGAAGATATTCACCTGTGTATGTAGCAGGGTTTGCACTACCGGGAGAAAATTTGAAATTATGAGACCTGGAGTTTATCTAGGGAAGCTGGCACATTGGCCTGTCCTCACTTCTCAAGAAAGAAGGACAAAGACCTTTGAACAAATCATCTCTGTGAGGGAAAAGGATAATCCCTGGGTTTAATTAATCTCATAATATAAACAAATGTCTCCAAAAAAGACTGGGAAGACATCTATGGGTTTATTACTTTAGAATATGATATCAGGAGCTCCAGGATTCTCACAGGCAGAATCCATGTGGATCTTTGGCTCAACGTTAATCTGTATATGCATAGAATAAAACTATGTGACAATGAAGGAAATACAGAACTACCATAAACTGAAGATTCTCAGAGTTCACACTTTGGTAGATATTTGACTTTTTCCAGGCAGAGGAGAGAGAACATTTAGAATAAATGGAACAGGCCAGGATTGGTGGCTTATGCCTGTAATCCCAGCACTTTGAGAGGCCAAGGAGGGTGGATTGCTTGAGACAAAGAGTTTGAGACCAACCTGAGCAACATGGTGAAATCCCTTCTCTATCAAAAATACAAAAATCATGCAAATCAAAACCACAGTGAGATACCATCTCACATCAGTTAGAATGGCAATCATTAAAAAGTCAGGAAACAACAGGTGCTGGAGAGGATGTGGAGAAATAGGAGCACTTTTACACTGTTGGTGGGACTGTAAACTAGTTCAACCCTTGTGGAAGTCAGTGTGGCGATTTCTCAGGGATCTAGAACTAGAAATACCATTTGACCCAGCCATCCCATTACTGGGTATATACCCAAAGGATTATAAATCATGCTGCTATAAAGACACATGCACATGTATGTTTATTGCATCACTATTCACAATAGCAAAGACTTGGAACCAACCCAAATGTCCAACAACGATAGACTGGATTAAGAAAATGTGGCACATATACACGATGGAGTACTATGCAGCCATAAAAAATGATGAGTTCATGTCCTTTTTAGGGACATGGATGAAACTGGAAACCATCATTCTCGGCAAACTATCCCAAGGACAAAAAACCAAACACCGCATGTTCTCACTCCTAGGTGGGAATTGAACAATGAGAACACATGGACACAGGAAGGGGAACATCACACTCCGGGGACTGTTGTGGGGTGGGGGGAGGGGCGAGGGATAGCATTTGGAGATATACCTAATGCTAAATGACAAGTTAATGGGTGCAGCACACCAACATGGCACATGTAAACATATGTAACAAACCTGCACATTGTGCACATGTACCCTAAAACTTAAAGTATAATAATAATAATAAAAATACAAAAATCAGCCAGGTGTGGCTGCATTTGCTTGTGGTCCCAGCTACTTGGGAGGCTGAGGCAGGAGGATCGCTTGAGTCTGGGAGGTTGAGGCTGTAATGAGCCATGATCACACCATTGTACTCCAGCCTAGGTGGCATAGCAAGACCCTGTCTCAAAAGAAAAAGAAGAAATTAGAATAAATGGGACAGTCAATAAAGAGGCTAAAGGGATCTAGTCTTAATAACAAAGCTAAACAATTCCTAGAATTAAGGCCACTTTATAGTTGTTCTAAGTAAAAATCAAGCTGCTACGAACTGAACACTTGTGTTTCTTCAAATTGTGTACATTGTTGCTTAAATCTCCAATGCAATGGTATTTGGAAGTAGAGCCTTTGGAAGATAATTATGTCATGAAGGTGAAGCCCTAATGAATAGATTAGTGACATTATATGATGAGACAAAACAGAAGTGATCTCTCTCTCTCTACTCCCTGCCATATCGAGATACAGGAAGATGGCTATGTGCAAACCAGGAATGGGGTCCTCATCAGTTACTAAGTGCCTTGATCTTGGCGTTCAAGAATCCAGAACTGTGAGAAATAAATTTCTGTGGTTTAAGCCATCCAGTCTATGGTATTCTGTTACTGCAGCCCAAACTGAAACACATGCTAATCTGCAAGAAATTTAATTGACTGACAAGATAAACATGAACACTTCTTAAAGGAAGACAGTTAAATCTAAAAACTCAACAAAGTAACACTCATAATGTGTGGCATGAAATAAAGTTTAGTTGACATGTGAAGAAGTAACAGTGTTATCCATAATTGGGAGAAAAATCTGTCAATAGAAATTGACACAGAAATGTCAGAGATGATGCAATTAACACACAAGCTCATTAAAAACTTATTAACGCAAAGCTTTTAAGGAAACACTGAACATGATGAGAAGATACATTTAAATTACTTTTAAAGGGAAGTTTGTGAGTTGATACATATAATGCAATAAGGAAATAAATCATCAGATTAATTTATAAGCAGATATACAAAGGAGAATAAAATGTTACTTAAGTTAGAGACATAACAATAGAAATCACAGAGAAAAAAATATTTTTTAAAAATGAAAGAGCCTGATGGTATATAAAGGAATATTATAACACTGAGTATAAACAGAAACTGGGAAAGAGATGGATGTCAGAAAATATTTGAATAAATAATGGCAAAACATTTCAAATTTAATGAGAATTATAAAACCATGAAAATTATAAAATATATGAAGCTTAAAAAACAAGCAAACACTAGAAATATATTAAAAAATCCAATCAAGACACATCAAAATCAAATTGCTGAATACCAGCATCAGTGAGAAAATTTTATGATCATGGCTAGGAGGAAAACACATACCTTCACTAAAAAATAAATACAAGTGAGATCAGAAACATTGCTGCAACATGTTAAAACAGAAGACAATAAAACAGCAGTTAAAAGAACCAAAGAGAAAGACTGATTCATCGAGATTGCATTTCGATTAAAATGTATTTCAAAAAGGAAAGAGACAACAAGACTTAAAAATATGGAAAAACCCCTAAAACTGGACACTAGAAAACTTTCATATCAAGAAGAGTAAGTTCTTCAGATGAAGAAAATAATATAAGGCAATCTATGCAGGAGGGAAACAGAAAGTCAATAGTAAATATGTAACCAAATATAATTTTTTTTCACAACTTTGTTTCTTTAAACAAGAAAGAAACAAATCTATTACAGGATTTTAAACAAATTTAGAAATTAAAGATATCATAAAAATGTCAAAAAGGATGAAAGGGATGTTTGTATCCATTAAGTTGTATAATATTATTTGAAAGTAGATGATAATATGTTAAAGATGCAGCTGCAGTCTGTAGACAAGCCACTAAAATGTGATATAAAGAGATATCTCTAATAAGGCATTAGTGGATATGAAATGAAATACTAAAGAAAATAATCAAAGCAAATGCTGGAAGAAAATTGAAGACAGAAATATGACAGAAGATAGATTTTTTGGTAATAGATTTTGGAAAATAGATTTTATGTCAGAATAGATTTTTTTTTTAAATGAGAGAAAGATGCCCAAGTATTTATTGTCTACAAGAAGCTCACTTTAGCCGAGATTGTGCCAGGCCACTGCACTCCAGCCTGGGCGACAGAGCCAGACTCCGTCTCAAAAAAAAAAAAAAAAAAGCTAACTTTAAATATAAAGATTCAGATAGGCAAAAATGAAGCAAGAGAGAAAATTATATATTCTTACATTAACTTCAAGAAAGCTGGAGAATCTATATTAATTTCAGAGAAAACAACTTCAGAAAAGGGAAAATTATGAGGAATGAAGAGAGACATTATATGAAAAAATGATTAATTCTTAAAAAACCCATAATAATTCATAATGTGATTGCACTTGAATAAAGCATTAATAATTACGATGCAAAAACTAATTTAAAAATGGAGAAGTAGATAAAACCAGTATTGTAATTGGAGACTTCAACAGTCCTCTAGTAGTAATTGATGGACAAGCAAGCATAAAATAGGAATACAGTTAACCTGAAAAGCACTATTATCCACTTAATTTAATTGATACATTTAGAACCTTCTACCACAGCAAAAGCAGAATGCACATTCTTCTGAAGTTCACATGGAACATTAATTAAGACAGACTAGTTTCTTGGCCATAACGCACACTTTAACAATTTTGTATAAAAATAGAAGCCACACAAAGTATTTTCTCAAATCTTAATGCAATTTAACTAGAAATCTATAATGAAAGATAGCTGAAAAATTCCCAGGTATTGGAAGTTAAACAGTTAGACTTCTAAATAATACATTGATCAAGGAAAAGATATGAAAATAAATTTTAAAATATACTGAACTAAGTTAAGATAAAATACCACTTAACTCAGATTTGTTGGTTGCAGCAAAAACAGTGCTTTGAGGTAAAGTTAAAGCATTAAATGGCTTTATCAAAAAAGACGTAAATAAAATAAACACTCTAAGCCTCTGCCTAGGAAAAATAGAGAAAGAAGATACATTTAAGCTTAAAGCAAACAGAAAAACAGAATAGAAATAAATTAGAGCCTGGGCTATAAATGCATATGTGTGTATATATATGTGCATAAATGCATATGTGCACACACACACATGTGGATTGCCAGGAAGAGCCTTTGTAACTGCCTTTGGTCAGGCCTTAAAACAAAACAAAACACGCACACATAAATTTTTAGCCATAAACTGGATTCCTCACAGGTCTTAGAAAAAATGAATAACTGTAAATACTCATTTTAGAAAAAAATTAGAAACCTAAAATTGATATGCTAAGAATATAACTCAAGGAGTGATCAAAACTAAAATTAAAAAATATAAAGACTGTAGGAAGAAAGATATAAGTGTAGAAATTAATTGAAAAGAAATGGATGAAAAACATAAAATATTTAGAGACACTAAAACATGAGAAAATCTCTTGCTAATGGTTCAGTGTTCTACTCCAATTAGTCTTTTTGCAGTAACAAAAGAAGAACAAATCACTTTAGAAATAAATACATACATGAACATAAAACATACATACTAGTAAAATATGTCCATGAAGAAGTAGAAAATATGGATAATCCTTTAGCTGACAAAATTTTGGAATCATTAAAAAGCTTCCCACCAAAAAAAAATGATAATGCATAGATGGTTTTCTAAATGAATTTTAGCCAATACTTAAGGTGTAAAAGTTTTTTTTTTAATTTTTTATTTCCACAGGTTTTTGGGGAACACATTGTATTTGGTTACATGAGTAAGCTCTTTAGTGGTGATTTGTGAGATTTTGGTGCACACATCACCTAAGCAGTGTACACTGAATGCAGGTATTAGTCTGTTTTCACGCTGCTGATAAAGTCATACAGAAACTGGGAAGAAAAGGAGGTTTAATTGGACTTAAGAGTTCCACATGTCTGGGGAGGCCTCAGAATCATGGGAGGAGGTGAAATGCACTTCTTGCATGTCAGTGGCAAGAGAAAAATGAGGACGAAGCAACAGCGGAAACCCCGGATAAACCCATCAGATCTCGAGACTTATTCACCATCATGAGAATAGCACGGGAAAGACAGGCCCCCATGATTCAATTACCTCCTCCTGGGTCCCTCTCACAACACGTGGCAATTCTGGGAGATACCATTTAAGTTTAGATTTGGGTGGGTAGTCAGCCAAACCATATCAACCCAATTTGTAGTCTTTTATCCCTCACCCCTCCCACCCTTTCCCTTGAGGAAAAGAAGTTATTATACAAAAAAGATATGTGCACACGCATGTTTATAGCAGCACAATTCACAATTGTAAAAACGCGGAACCAACCCAAATGCCTATTAATCAACAAATCAATTAGTGAATAACAAAATTGTGGTGTATATATATTAAATCTATCTATATATAATATATATACATAGACACACACACACACACACATATAGAGGATGGAATACTACTCAGCCATAAAAGGGTCTAGAAAATTTTAAGTTCTGTAAAAGCAGTAGAGAATAAAACAAGATGGGAAAGCCTCAACTAATTTTGTAAAACTAGTCCAACATTGTTATCAAAATAAGCCAAGAACACTATGACTTAATAAAGTTACAGGTCATTATGATTTAAGACCATATATGCAAAAATTCCATCTCAGATAAAAATAAGACTAGGTTACAACTAGATTGGAATATTTTATAGAAATAAAATATTAATGCACTTTTTAAAAATTAGTAAATTAATCTGATAAACAGAATATATAAAAAGCCATATGGTTATCTTAATAAATATCAAATAGTTCTATAAAATACAATATCTATCATAATTTTTAAAACATAAACATTTTCAATTCAGTAATAAAAGATAACAGTCTGAATCTTGTGAAAGGTATCTGTAAAACCAACAGTAAATGTCATACTGATGAAATATTAAGAACCTTTCTGTTATGATCAGATAGAAAATAAAATGCATGCTGTGACCTCTTCTGTTCAATATTCTTCTACGATAATTTTGTATTGTTGTAGTAATATCGAGGAAAGAAAATCTAAATTCCATATGGATAATTAAACAAAGTGTGATTTAGGAACACAAAGTGAGCTCTAATGAAATAAAATAATGTGATTAGCACAAAGTTGGAATATTGGCTTTCCTGGGGGGAAGAGAGGAAAAGAGACGTGATGATACAAACAGGAATGGAAACAGGAGATTTTAGAAACTTGGTAACATTCTGCTTTTTAAATTGGATGGTGAAAGTGCTAGTATGTATTTTATTGTTTCAAACTGGATATAGAAGTTATCTGTACATTTGTATGAATAATATATTCCGTAATAAAACTTTTCCTTAAACTAGGAGACAAAAATAAGTCTAAGGTTACACAATGTCCAGTTCTGGGCTTTCTTCATCTGAATTGTATTGCCTATAAATTATAATATAATTCCAATCATTATTCTCTTGCTCATCACAATATTTCACTCAAAGATAAAACCTTTTTAGATAATCCATCCTTCCATATAGCTAAATGCCTGTGCTTATGTATTATGCAGAACCCGACATTTTCAGCCTGATCATAGGAGTTGAACTAACTCATTCCAGGTCAGAATTAGTGAACATTGTGTTTATCCCTATAATTACCATTTTTAAAAATCTCATTAGGGTAAATTTTTCAGAAGTTGTGAATACTGCTTTTAGAAACAATAATTTTAATTTAACTTCTGGTATGTAGGATGAAGGGGAGTGAACATAAGGTGAAAGAATATGTAAATTGACCCCAGCACTACTTTAAAATTAAGTAAATGTCTTTACTAAAATGCAACAAAATCTTAAATTAGTATCTTAATTGTATTTTTTAATATTTTGCTAGAAAAATCACTAAGCATTCTGTTGACTAGATCAGTATTTAATTTTTAACCATTTTCCAAAGTCAAACGTCTGTCTTAAACTATAAGTACTGAAGTTAACACGATGCTAAAACAATTTTAGAAAAATTAATTTCTGCCTTTAAAAGATACTTAAGCATGTTTTTATAATACTGATTATATTCCAATTAATTTATACTCCATGAATCTCAAAGATTGAAATTAAAAAACATATATCGATCTATATTAGTGAAGACATACTGCCCTCTTTTGAACAAAGTAAAATTTCAGGGAAAAACAGTTTTTTTACAAAGCAAAATCAGAGTGCATAGAAAAAATAAATGCAGAGACGATGGTAAACAAAGAAGATTACCTTTCACATTTTATAAAGATTTTAAGAATGCTGAATTTGATTTTATTTTCTCAAACTTTTAGTATGTGTGTTTGTTTACTTTCATGATAATTCTTAAATGCATTTGGACACAGTTTGCAGTTTAAAGAATATATCTATACATATGGAAACCCTTGTCTTAAAGATATCTAATGATTGTTTTAAGTAATAAAAACTCTGATATTCTCTGCAGATTCCACCTGAAGTAATTTATTACTATTTTGTTATTGCTATTATTCACCTCTATGAATGCTTTTTTACTTGACAAGTCTGTATCCTTAGTTTAGCAACAAGGCCAGAACAATACACCTGTCACTGTGTGATACACTCTGGGTACAAGTTTATGAGATTGTCTCCATGTAGATGGCTACCTAAAATTATTCTAGGATGTCATAACTCTGTTAACTTTTTCTCTAATTTTGTAATATTTGGATATTCTCCGTTAAAAGAATAAATGTGGAAATTTTATAATTTTCATGTTTTTTAAAGAAATGCCAACACTTAGCATGACAAAGGGAGCTAAATCCTCATTCTCTATTCAATATTATTGCTATAGATATATTAATACCTGATTTTTTGAGTGAAAGTCGATGAACACAGAATGGATAGTCCTGTAATAAACACATTTATTGCAATCACTAGCTTAAATAGTTATAGTACTCACTTAAATTGATTTTAAAGATGAATTTAATTATTTCCGTTCACTAAGCCCTATTCTGTGATGTGAAAGTATGTTTCTCTGGAAGAGTGAAAAAAACAGTTTTTTCTGCCCTTCGATTTTTGCCCTCCCTGGTAATGGAAAGTTAGAAAAGCATATGCCTTTTTGTGGTCAAGTGTGAATGACTTACTAAGATAGCCAACAACTAAGAAGTTTCATTGGTAAATAAGAATGAAAATGAGATTTCAATGTACAATGAATCATCACTACTTCTATTGAACGATGGGCACCTTTAGTTCCTGAACAGGATGATCAAGAGAATCATCAACGGGTTGGGCATTTCAGAAAGAAGATGAAGTGTGTGTTAGTGGAGGAAGCTAGCCAAGAAAGCAACGACCTAATATAATTAGGAAGAGGCTTTAGAAAAGATGGGAATGGAGACAGTCTGTGCTCAGAATTCAAAGACACAAATAGGAGCTAGGGTACAAATTGGTTATTTATCATGCCCTCTAGAGAAGAAGCACAGACTGTACTTAGTGCATATTCCCTCACACTTTACCCGTATCTCCAAGAAAATCAAAACAAAACGAAACTTAAACAATATGATGATGACAACAACAACAACAAACTCTAATATCCGTAATTTAGGGCATGACCTACCCAACAAGATAAAAATAGTTCCTCCTGACAGACTAAAGCCTCCAACTTTACATTAGACCCCTCACGAAATGACAATCAGAAAGATTCCTAGGTTTAACTGGATATTGTGGACATGAAGGTGAGTATTTTTCTGCAATTCTAAAACCCCTTTTCTCAATTTTGACTAAGTCTGCAGTATAAGACTCTCTTTTTTTGAAATCGAAACATAAACAGGTCCATTAGAACCTGGAGAAAGCTCTTCAACAGCCTTCTTTTCTCGTCATCTCTACAAAAAAAGAAGCTTTTTTTTCTATTTATACATGTGTGATCTGGAATCCTTGGAACGTAAACTCAACTTCATGGGAAACATAAAAACATATTTTTAAATTCTAACTCCATCTTTGACCAGATTGCAAAGGTTCATATCCCTTGCTTTAGGGCAAAAGCTGCCACTGCAAAACCTACTACTGATGTTCTTACTGACTTAATCCTAGGCTCCCCATTGACTTCATGGCTCCTTATGCAGTGCATATATTACTGATACTTCTAACTGAGAAAACATTACACTTTTAAGACAGTAGATTAAAGTCTTCTCAGAATCTCTTATCCTTTGTCTTCCACATCACTATTCCTGCTATAACACCCAAAATCCTGCCACACTGGGCCTTACCAGAAGGGAATTCTCGCTATTGTCTTACTCAGGGAAGTTTCTTTATTTTACTCAAATTTATTAAAGATTCCCATTGAGAACCCTGACCTAATATTTTTTGTTGAAGGATCATGCCTCAAAATTGAAATTGGAGGTTAACCAAAAGGATATGTTATCACTAATAAAAGTTCTCCTTTATTTTACAGTACTTTACATCAGGTAAAATCAGCCCAGATGGCAGAAATTATTGCACCTACTAGGGACTGTCAACTAGTCAACAGTCATAGACGAAGCCTGTATACAAATAACAGATAAACTTCTCAAGTAGTACTTGGCTTTGTTATGTTTTGGAAACAAAGGATGTTACTTTCTTTTGCTGGAAACTCCATCAGAAACAGGCAAGTTAAGAAAATTTAAAATTCATTTCTACTTCTTAGTGAGGAAGTTATTATAGAAGTTGAGACCAATGCCACAAATTACTGACACAAGTAGTAGTGGACAATCTCATTGTTCTCTATTTCTTGATGTCTAACCATGATAGCTTCTCAACTATTAATAGTATGTCATGCTATATTTGGAGGTACAGAGATAAAGCATGCAAAGTAGAATAGGCTACACATTTTCTTTTAAAAAAAGTTACCTGACTGTCTACAATTGATTTTTATCACATTTGGGACTTACTATCTTGGCCTGTATTGGGCAATTGGGTTCTTGTTCCAAATTATCTTTGAGGACCTATTGATTATTCTCATTTTTGCCATAGTGGTCATGATGATAGCTCATTGCTTTACATCCAGAGTCTTACATGCTTCTCTGTAGCTGCCCTCTTATCAGAAAATCACCATCATAATACAATAGCAAAAAGCTGAAGAAGATCTATTGATACAGTTGATTATGGAGACAACTGAATGATCTCAAGCAGTAAAGACCTGGATCCCTAACCTTCCATTTATTGGTAAATCTCTTACAAATGACAGTAACAAAAAGGGAAACTGAAAGACTGAATATACAATGGGCAATTACAAAATACTATAGGGTAATCGATCTCTGACTCACAATTTGTGCAGAAACCAACCCAGGAAGGCAAAGCATATCATCTTTGGCAGTCAGCACAGAAGGACTAAGAACCCGTGACAATGACTATCTTCCCTATTTTTATCCCACTTCCAACTCAGGGCCAATCATAGAGAGCCAATTATGCTTTCCAAATTAATCGTATATTTCGAGTTAGCCCTCTTCAGCTTCTCCAGGCCAAAAACCTCCCATCAGAGCATTCCTGAAACTCTCCTGTGTTCATTATAGAGCTTTCCCACTCCTCTCCTTGCATTTGAGTCTCCACTGAAGGCAAATGATGGCAGCTGAATCTCTTGTTACATGAAGTTATGACTATATGGTTTTGTGTTTCCTTATTTACGTAGACTTCATTTATTGCTATATCTGCACCCAATAGCATCTCTTTCTAATCTATTCTTCTCTCAGGATACAATTTTTTTTTTTTTTAAATAAGTGTCTTATTTTGACAGATCACTCTCTTATAATTCCCTACTCACACATAAGAGAAGTCTTCATCTATGTCCCATTTAGTATTCAGGATTCACAGTTCATTATTTGATCATCAGTCACAGGAATAGTGGCTGGCTACATTATTTCTGGGGCCGAAGTCCCAACACTCATTAACTGTGTGATGTTAGGTCAGTGACAACTCATCTATCTTTATTTTACTTACTTATATTTACTCATCTATGCCTTATTGTGGAATGGGAATAATGACTCTATTTTCTTGATTGTCTTGAGATAATTAAATGGATATTCTTGAGATATTAAATGAGATAATTAAATGAGATACAGAATTTAACATGATTCTCTAATGCACAAAAAGCGTATAAAATATAGCTATTAAAATGCTTATAAAAAGCAGCTATTTTATTGGCTATTATTATCAAGTTTAAATATCTGACAACAGATATCCAACATTATAAGAGATTTCTCTTACAGCTAAAAGCATTACATTTCATCATTTCATGAATCAACTTACTTTTACTGAAAATAATATTATAACATAAACTCATATAATTCAAATATTTTCCCCTTGAATTAAGTACCTATAGGTAATGATCAAGATTTGAAAGTAGAAAAACAAAGTATTAGTTTTCTGTTGTGCTAATTATATAAAATCCCCTTGAAAACCAAATGTAACTTATATATTTTCATTGCATCAGTTACTTCGGTTTCAATACAACAATGGACAACTTATTTTTTTTAATCCACCCTGTCCTCTACTTTCCCCACTTAACTTATCTATAGAAAAAAATACATATCATAAAGTGCATTGTAATAATATGCATCTCACCTTCAGTTCTGTGTCTCTGTTCATTTTCATTTTCTGTAGTAATCAAGTACTACTTAAGAAACTTTGAAACTATGCACACTAAAACCCTTTCAAGAACCAATTTTAGTGTTTACGATAGTTAATAATAACCACAGCTGTACTAAACATTCCTCTTGATCACAATCTCTTTTTTTGTTGTTTTTTTTGTTTTGTTTTTTGTTTGTTTTTTTGAGACAGAGTCTCGCTTTGTCGCCCAGGCTGGAGTGCAGTGGCGCGATCATGGCTCACTGCAAGCTCCCCTTCCCAGATTCACGCCATTCTCCTGCCTCAGCCTCCTGAGTAGCTGGGACTACAGGTGCCCGCCACCACGCCTGCTAATTTTTTGTATTTTTAGTAGAGACAGGGTTTCACCAAGTTAGTCAGGATGGTCTGGATGTCTTGACCTCGTGATCTGCCCGCCTCGGCCTCCCAAAGTCACAATCTCTTTTTTTAAATAAGTAGAGCAAAAGTATTATTGAAAATCCTCACTAATTTTTAGAACTTACCATAATTTTCAGGGATGTTTGTACATAAATTTTAAATCACATCACCATCATAGTTTCTTGACAATTATCAAATGAAAATATAAGACACAGGAGTATTTCTACCTTAATAAATTTATTTAATTATGAAACTGGCAACTACCGTGTAAAGTTTGTTATTTGCTTCACTGCAGAGTAAAGAAGAAGTTATATTAAAGAAAAAATAGTATACACTGAAAGCTTAGTGTTTTACAGAAATATTTGATGACTGACACCAGCAAAATCCAGGGTGACTCTATCTACACAATAAAAATAGGCACTTCCTTTATATGATCATCCCCAAGAATTTCGGTTCTTATTAAGTGATATAAGAGTATGCTTCTTTCTGTTACCTGGAATCAATGGTTATTTCCAATTATCATTATTAGTCTTTTGGATAAAACTGTATATCATAAGTGCCTTCTCAAAAAAGAATATATTTTACATATGAATATAAAATTATACTAAATTTAAATTTAATAAGATAACATAAAAGGGCAGATGGGGCCGGGTGCCGTGGCTCATGCCTGTAATCCCAGCACTTCGGGAGGCCGACGTGGGCGGATCACCTGAGGTCAGGAATTGAAGATCAGCCTGGCCAACATGGTGAAACCCTGTCTCTACTAAAAATACAAAAAAAATTAGCCAGGCATGGTGGCGGGCGTGCCTGTAAACCCAACTACTGAGGCAGGAGAGTTGCTTGAACCCAGGAGGCAGAGGTTGCAGTGTACTAAGATGATGCCATTGCACTCCAGCCTGGGCAAGAAGTGCGAGACTCTGTCTCAAAAAAAAAAAAAAAAAAAGAAAGAAAGAAAGAAAGAAAAGAAAAAAGACAGATGGAAGTCAGGAAATTTTACATGCAGAATTTTTTACCTAAAATTTAAAAAATGAATGATGCCAAGGTTTATATCAATTTGAATTATACCTATTTCCACTCAAATGTATTAAATAAAAGAGAAAGATCAAAAACTTAAGCAAGAGAACACAAACTTTATATTCAGAAAGGTAAACTACAGCTATCCTTGACAGTTTTAACTACAAAATTTTATAATAACCACATTTTCAAAAGATTAGGTGTAATTTTATATAATACTAACATAATTTATTAGTCACAATTTATAGGCTATTAGAAGTTTGACATGGATAAGTGTACTAAAAGCATTTTGAAGTTGCTAAAATCAAAATATCATGTCCACTTTATATTTTTATCATGGTAATAAGATAATAGGTTCTTTGGGTAATGGAAAGAAATCATAAGTGTGTAATAGATTAAAATGAGAAAATGTATACGTTGTGGATGTAAGTAGGAAAGTTATCTTTCCAGTATTATTTCTATTCCATAATATCTCAGAAAGCTTTGCCCAGTTATTTGAATTTCTCTTTCATAAAACAATAAGCTGGATAGTTTTATTGGTTGGTTGTTGATTTTGTTCTTATATGACTAGTAGAGAATATACTGTACTAAAAAGTTTTGGAGAGAGGCAAGCTCAGTTGGAGGTTGATGTTATAGTGTAGCCTCTATTTCCAATAATTCATACAAATATTTATAACTATTGGTGTTATAGTGCAGCCTCTATTTATTTCTAATAATTCATAAAAATATTTATAAGTATTATGTTTTCTTTCCAAGCTTGAGTAAATACTATTTAATTGATTAATTGAATAAAATACAATACATAAACTTCTGTTCAAATCATGAGTTGTATGTTTGTTTAAATGCCAATAAACCAAATTATCAGCCCACAATAACTCACTAAGTAATAAATTTATTATAACTAATGAGTAACTGAAGTTTATTATAATTTTAATTTAACTGATTTCCATTTGAATAATATAGATTTGTCACTTTTTAATGGGTCCTGCTGCTTTGAATAGAACTCACTATTCTCAAAGAGATAAGTTTATCTGAAAATGTCCACATTTGAATCATAGAAAAATGTAATGCTATTTTTTGAAGTGTCTTTAATTTATCTGTTCATAAGCTTCACTGAGATAAATTGTGAATGGATTAAAAATATTCCTTTTACATTAATTTTTGGGGGATTGTTGAGTGCAATTTTCAAAGTATAAGTAAGTAATTTCTGTAGCTGTTTAGTGCACTTTTAATGATATCAGAAAAATTGTTCATCATAATAAACAAACCCTGTCTTCAGCCCCGTGTCTGAAGTGCTCTTCCCCAATCAACACTAGGGATTGAATAAAATGGAGAAAAGACAAGGAAATAGGAAAAGGAGACTGTTGCTCAACTGAAGATTTTACGGGTGTGACCTTCTATAGATGAAATTAGAAACAAATTGCTATGGACTGAACTGAAAATTGTTGTCTTCCCAGAATGCATACATTGAACCCTTAATCCCCAGTGTGGTAAGTTTTGGAGGTGGGGGCCATTGGAAGGTAACTGGGGGTCTAACTGGGATCATAGGGGTGGAGCCCCCATGCTGGGATTAGTGTTTTTATAAGGGATTGAAGAGACCAGAGTGCTCTCTCTTTGTGCCACATGAGGATACAAGAAGAAAGCCAGCTGGACCACCAGATCTCCTAGTACATTGATCTTGTATTTCCCAACCTTCCAACCTTAAAGAAATAAATGTTTGTTGTTTAAACACCCAATAAATGGTCTCTTGGAATAGCGCATCCAAGTGACTATGTCACAAACAAATCAAACATATAAATCAATATTTTGATTAAAAGCAAAAACAAAAATGTGAACCCTTATAATTCTGTCACAAGTTCCATCATCACTAAATACATTTAATTTTTTCATCAATAAAAATAGGATTATTAAATTACTTTAAGACTCTAAGTCATAAACCACATTTAATTTTTGTTAATATAAATCTAGAAAGCAATAGATTTAGTCTAATAATTTAACTATGTTGAAACGCTGTGAACTTGGATTAAAATTGAATTTAATAATACAATTTTTAAGATAATCTGGAAAAAACTTCTACAGTATTTACTTTTTGTAATTTCCTAATTTTTAAGTCATATTAACTCTAATAAAGCTAGATATAGCAGTCTAATGAATGTAAATAAAATATAACCCTGTAAATACAAGATATTGTTAACACTTAAAATAACAAATGGTAACAGTGGAATATATAGTTGCCCAGATTCATCATTTAAGTCAGATTTTAGAAAATTTGAATATCTCAGATTCCTAAAACAAATCTTATACTTGGGATTAGCAGTAGTGATTCTAACGATCCATGCTAAATGAAAACATTGTATTGTAAATAAAACCATATAATTTTAGTTTGGATAAAGGAGCTAATATTTGCACAAAATATTATTTCCTACATTAGCAACATTGAAAGAAAAACTGGAATTATGTTTTTCTAGACTAGCAGTATTGGTTAACTTTTAACAGCTTAGGTCTTAATGGGATGTCATCAACTTCATTTAGCTGTTTTATTTTGCCATTGTTACTGGAGTCTACTGCTCTTCCTCCATTTGTTCCTGTCCATTTTTTTTCATGAAAAAGAAACTAAGAAATATGTAAGAATATTTAAGCAAAGCACAGGATGTATCTCTTTGCACATGAACCTAATGCTGTAGTAATATAATTTCACTAATATTTATTTTAATATATCAATAGA
Source organism: Gorilla gorilla gorilla (assembly GCF_029281585.2). Classification (NCBI taxonomy): domain Eukaryota; kingdom Metazoa; phylum Chordata; class Mammalia; order Primates; family Hominidae; genus Gorilla; species Gorilla gorilla. The sequence goes on from NC_073246.2 coordinate 26,610,973, forward strand.
GTTATCTATAATGAATACATTTTAGGTTTGCAAGATGGTGATGATGAACCATTATGCAACAGTAAGTATCTCACTTTAAAATTTAAAGACACTACCTGGACAAATTTAAAATGCAAATTTCACATCCTAGGAATTTAGCTCATGGTTAGCTTTCCTGAAATAATTACTTTCAAAAGTCCTGAATAACTTACTGAAATATTTTTTCCTAGGCAAGCATTATATTCTCTTTTAATTTCAAGGTATTATTATTTATATATTTTAAAAGCTATTTAATTTACAGAAGTTGAATTACTCACCAGCAAGCTTCTAGAAGGTATTAAATAAACGAACGCATCTAAAGCTCTTACTGCAATGACTAGCCAATAATGGCCATTCGGTACACATTAGCCATTATTAAAATTACTCATTCACTTGTAATTTAAAATATTCTGAAGCCTGACTATAATAGAGCCAATTTTGCCTTCATTTTTCCTCCACCTTCCTACACGTACTTCTATTGCTACATTCTCAAAATGGCATAATATTCAGAGATTATTTTAAACTCTGAGATATTCATCACTTCTAAAATTGTCAGGTCTTTTTTATCTCCTCTAGGTTAACAGTTAATGAAGATTCTCAGCAGGGTGTTAAGGTAGCAATTACAGCAGAAGTTTTGAGCTGCCAGAGCTGGGTTGAAAAGCAAATTCTATCTCAATCAAATCCCTATTGAGAAAGTGAAAGCAAAGGAAAGTGTAGTCGCTACACTGGCATGGTATCTGTAATGAAAAGATTTAATACTGCTGCTCTTATACCCCGGCAACACCTATTATCAGGAAATTTCAAATAAAAGTATCCATTTTTAGATTTCCCACATATTCTGTTCTTGGGATATGATCTACTGTACTTAATATTTGAATAAGATGAGATGGGTACGATTATTCTTTTTGTTTTTATTTTTCTAATCACTACAGTTAGTAGCCGTATACAATTTGAAAATGACTGAAGGTTATCAATAAAGCAGTAAAAACAGGTTGCATATTACATGCTATAGGATGACATACTTATTCCAGCTAAGAGCAAAGTCGTCATAAAATGTATGTTTAGATTTTGCTTGTATCTAAATGTTTGATAATACTCATCGGGTCTTACAGATGAACAAGCCAACTTCCATCAGTTAAATAGCTTCCCAAAGATCTGAGTAGCAAAAATACCAAGGTGCAAATTGTACTGATTCTAAGACTGATTTATACAATGTGAAAATTATTTTTCAAATGGAGAATAATAATACTAGAATAAACAATAAGAATAAATGATAAAAAGAGACAGCCTTCTACGTAGATACTCTCTAAAGTAGAATTTACCGTTCCCAGATGTCTCATTCGCAGGCCAAACTTTGGACAAGCTTTAGCATATGAGTCACTCATTGACTTAACAACATTTTTAGTTACAATTCAAATTGAAGTAGTTTAATTTATAATAAGGTGATGACAACCAGGTAACGTTTTCCTTAATACAAAATGAAAGTTATAAAGACTCTGGAATAAACTACTTGATTGTCTCCAGACTTGTAACTGGAGCAAAGTATACAATGTAGTTTTATTGATATTTTCATTTACTTTCAAAGAAATTAACACTTAAAACTTCATTTTTCTCAAATGAAAATAAAAGGCTTTCATGATGTTGAAAGTGTTTCTGTGCTTTAAATATTAAAATGAGAATTACTTACCTCAAATTCATATCTGAAGAGACTTTGAATAACACGTCTGAAAGGTTTTCATAAATGTTGTAAAATCATGAATCAGAGATGAGGTGCAGCAGGGGCCATTTGGGCAGGCGAAAGTACTGTAAGTTAAACTTTTTTCTTTTTTTTTTTTGGAGACGGAGTCTCATACTGTCACCCAGGCTGGAGTAGGGTGGCGCAATGTTGGCCCACTGCAACCTCTGCCTCCTAGGTTCAAGCGATTCTCCTGCCTCAGCCTCCTGAGTAGCTGGGATTGCAGGCATCTGCCACCACGCCTGACTAATTTTTGTATTTTCAGTAAAGATGGGGTTTTGCCATGTTGGCCAGGCTGGCCTTGAACTCCTGACCTCAGGTAATCCACCCACCTTGTCCTCCCAAAGTGCTGGGATTACAGGCGTGAGCCACTGCAACCAGCCAACATTTTTCATGAATATATTAATGAACTAAACTGTAAAGTAAAATTTCCATGGTACACAGGTTGGTTTGGAACTCATCCCTGCTGCTTCTTTTTCCAGATGTTTCTTCAAAATAGTTATATCACTTGTACTTTCAGTTGGTCATTGAAAACTGCTACATTGTGCTGAATCAGGGAATATTCAGTGCTCATCTATAAACTTTCACTTAGAAAGTAGCATTCATATTACATTAGATAAATTTCTAAATATTGAGAAAACTTGGCTGTTGAGATGTAATTCTTATCTATTTGTAAAATTGGATTCTTTCCCAGTATTTATTTCCTTATCTACAGGCATGGTCAACAACAACAAAACACAATCAGATTTTTTAAAATGAGCAAAGGACTTAAATAGACATTTATCCAAAGAAGATACACAAATGATCAATAGACACACGAAAAGATGTTCAATGTCGCTACTTATTAAGGTAATGCAAATCAAAATCACAGTGAAAGCAACCTGGTGATTCCTCAAAGTAGTCATATGATTCAGCAGTTCCCCTTATGGTTACATACTCAAAAGAAGTGAAAGCTGGGACTCAAACAAACATTTATATACACATGTTTATAGGCAGATTATTCTCAATGGGCAAAAGGTCAAAACAATTCAGTGGACACAAGGTAGAAACAACCCAAGTGTCCACTGAGGAATGAATGGGTGAACAAAATGTGCTACATATAATACATAAAGGTGAACCAAATGTATTATTACACATAAATGCTATATATTATATATAATATATGTATATGTACACATATATACATGTATTTATATATAAATGTGTGTGTGTGTGTATATATATATACACACACACACACACATACACACACACACACGTATTTTTTTCCCGAGACGGATCTTGCTGTGTTGCCCAGGCTGGAGTGCAATGATGCAATCTCAGCTCACTGCAACCTTCACCTCCCAGGTTCAAGTGATTCTCCTGTCTCAGCCTCCTAAGTACCTGGGATTACAGGCATGCACCACCACTCCCAGCTAATTTTTGTATTTTTAGTAGAGACGGGGTTTTACCATGTTGGCCAGGCTGGTCTCGGACTCCTGACCTCAGGTGATCCTCCCATCTCGGCCTCCCAAAGTGCTGAGATTACAGGTGTGAGCCACCATGCCCAGCCAACATACCTGATTCAGCCTTAAAAACGAAGACAAATTCTGACACACGTGATAACATGGATGAATGTTGATGACATGCCAAGTGAAATAAACCTGTTAGAAAAGGACAAACAGTGCATGATTCCACTTGTGTGAGGTTCCTTGAATAGTCAAAATCATAGAAACAGATAGAATGGTGGTTGCCAGAAGCTCGGAGAAGAAATACGTGGGCTTAGTGTTTGATGGGTACAGAGTTTCAGTTGGGGAAAGTGAAAAAGTTCTAGAGGCGGATAGCAGTAATGGTTGTACAACGATGTGCCTGTACACAATGTCACAGAACTGTACATTTGAATATTAAAATGGGAAATTTAATTTTATGTATATTTTAACACTGCACATATACAGAGACGTGGACTCTGCATGACTTTAATTTACAGTATAATTTCACCCCCTCCAAAACCACAATATTTTTGGTTTTATTCTAATAATCAGCAAAAACTATTCAGCAGGCAAATATATTTATTTTTTCCATGAAGAAAACTACATAGAAGTATAATATGGGAATAATTGTCCTACAAAGTCCCAAAAAGAGGCCGTTCGATTGTCCTCTCCTGAAAAGGATTTAAATGAGCATTCGCATCTTTATAAACCAAAGCAATTAGTATCCGTGCGGTTTTGTCCTTTCCTCAATATGTGATTAAAGCTAAATTTATATTCTTTCAGCTGGCCACATTTCTTAGTCAAATGAAATTTTTCATGTAAATGATTTTCCAACTTGAATTGGACCCACTCAAAAAAAAATTCTTGTCAGAAATGCAAATTGAACAGCGTCTTAAACAGAAGCACTATCTTGGGAAAAAAAACTCAGAATGTATATTGAAATCTAAATGGCCGCCTCTTTTTACAGATAAGCTCATTCAAATGTCATTCAAATGTCTTTCAAAAACTGTTGCTTTATCTGTGAAAAAAATACCTGTGCTGGCTGGTTAGCACTGGAGTTTTCCTAATGTTTTGCTCTGTCAATATTTCCTTATCAGCAAATGAACTCATGCGATGGTAGATGCAGAACTGAAATACTGCAGTGATTATGCGTTAACATCTAGTATAGTTTTATTTTTCTAATTTTAGCTTCAGTAAAGTAATGACACACCTAATTTCTTTAATATTTGACTCAAAATAAAAGGATCTGAGTTCAGGAATTATTGTCCAAAAAAAAAGATTGTCCTAAAACGAACGTGACATAATGGGAACAGCAGTGGCCGGGAAGTAGAGACCTATAGATTCTTTTTGCCATAAATGAGCTTTGTGGTCTTGAGAGTGGCACCCTAGTATCTCACGGTGGCAGTGAAACTTGTTAAATAAGAAGAAATTGAATGGAAGAGTGTAAATTTAATAGCAAGGTTTTCTGGTTTTGGCACTTATTATAACACCTTTTAAATATAAGAACTTGGAGGAAGAATCTTAAAGTCTCTCCGCCATTTTATATAATTAGGCAAAGATACACAGTTGAAATAGACAAATCTGACCCATTTTTTTCACAGGTCAGGACGTTATACACTATTTCTACATCAAATGTTCTGGACAGAATACCCGTTAGGAACAAGCAGGGAGAAACTATTTCCAGGCATTTTAAAGGTCCTGGTTTAATCTGTGGAATAAGATAAAGGCCCTAGTTGCACAGTCCAGGAGATGGCCCTAGCCTTGCCAGGGAAACCTTGCAGGTCAGCATTAATATTCCCTGAGATGTAATCAGGGTTGGGAATAAGAAATCGCCCTAGTGCCTTACCCAGTTAAATATTACCTGAAGCCCAAGGTTGGAGTTACTGTTACAATAAACAAGCAAATAAATAAATAAAGCCAGAGAAAGTGAAAGAAAACAAGTTTAAAGGGATGCGATGATATTTTTTCCTCAGAGAGTTTATTCCCATAAAACCTACATTTCCAGGTACGACAAAGTAAATTAAACAGTGAAAAAATAAAAAAAAAGGTCTTTCTCTAAAACTTTGCGGCAAAGCTATAAAACAACTTTAGGCTTAAGATTTCTTGCAGCTAAACCTGATGAGAGAGAGACGTCGGTGAAGGTGAACACTCTTATTCTGTCTCCACTGGGAATCTGAGTGAGACAGTCAACTCATCAGGATAAAAATCAGCAACCAGCAATAGGATGGGATGATTTTATAAAAAGCTTAGTTCCTTAAGGAAAGCAAACACATTTCTTGCTGTTATTTTCTTCCTGTTTTAAATTATTATACTTTAAGTTCTGGGGTACATGTGCAGAACGTGCAGGTTTGTTACATAGGTATACGCGTGCCATGGTAATTTGCTGCAACCATCAACCCGCCACCTACATTAAGTATTTCTCCTAATGCTATCCCTCCCCTTGCCCCCAACCCCCAGACAGGCCCCAGTGTGTGATGTTCCCCTCCCTGTGCCCATATGTTCTCATTGTTCAACTCCCACTTATGAGTGAGAACATGCGGTGTTTGGTTTTCTGCTCCTATATTAGTTCGCTGAAAATGATGGTTTCCAGCTTCAACCATGTCCCTGCAAAGGACATGAACTCATTCTTTTTTATGGCTGCATAGTATTCCATGGTATATATGTGCCACATTTTCTTATTCCAGTCTATCATTGATGGGCATTTGGGTTTGCTCCCAGTCTTTGCTATTGTAAATAGTGCTGCAATAAACATATGTGTGCATGTGTCTTTATAGTAGAACGATTTATAATCCTTTGGGTATATGCCTAGTAATGGGATTGCTGAGTCAAATGGTATTTCTGGTTCTGGATCTTGAGGAATCACCACACTGTCTTCCACAATGGTTGAACTAGTTTACAGTCCCACCAACACTGTAAAAGCATTCCTATTTCTCCACATCCTCTCCAGCGTCTGTTGTTTCCTGACTTTTTGATGATTGCCATTCTAAATGGCGTGAGATGTTATGTCATTTTGGTTTTGATTTGCATTTCTCAAATGACCAGTGATGATGAGCTTTTTTCATGTTTGTTGGCCACATAAATGTCTTCTTTTGAAAAATGTCTTCTTTTGAAAAATGTCTGCTTAGATCCTTCACCTAATTTTTGATGGGGTTGTTTGTTTTTTTCTTGTAAATTTGTTTAGGTTCCTTGTAGATTCTGGATATTAGCCCTTTGTCAGATGGATACATTGCTAAAATTTTCTCCCATTCTGTAAGTGGCCTGGTCACTCTGATGCTAGTTTCTTTTTCTGTGCAGAAGCTCTTTACTTCAATTAGATCCCATTTGTCAGTTTTGGCTTTTGTTGCCATTGCTTTTGGTGTTTTAGTCATGAAGTCTTTGCCCATGCCTATGTCCTGAATGGTATTGCCTAGGTTTTCTTCTAGGGTTTTTATGGTTTTAGGTCTCACCTTTAAGTCTTTAACCCATCTTCAGTTAAGCTTTGTATAAGGTGCAAGGAAGGGATCCAGTTTCAGTTTTCTGTATATGGCTAACCCGTTTTCCCAATAGTATTTGTTAAATAGGGAATCCTATCCCTATTGCTTGTGCAAAATTACCAGCCAGCATCATAATGACAGGATCGAATTCACACATAACACTATTAACCTTAAATGTAAATAGTCTAAATGCCCCAATTAAAAGATACGGACTGACAAATTGGATAAAGAGTCAAGACCCATTGGTGTGCTGAATTCAGGAGACCCATCTCACATGCAAAGACACATGGAGAAATATTTACCAAGCAAATGGAGAGCATAAACATAACAAAAAAAGAGAGCAGTTGCAATCCTAGTCTCTGATAAAACAGGCTTTAAACCAACAAAGATCAAAAGAGACAAGGAAGACCATTACATAACGGTAAAGGGATCAATGCAAGAAGAAGAGCTAACTATCCTAAATATAGATGCACCCAATACAGGAGCACCCAGATTCATCAAGCAAGTTCTTAGAAACCTACAAAGAGAGTTAGACTCTCACACAAAAATAGTGGGAGACTTTGATACCCACTGTCAATATTAGATCAACTTGCTGTTATTGTCTATCTGTGCTACCATTGGGCAATTTTCTTTTTTTCAGAAATAGAAATTAGAAAGCAGTAACTCGTTCCACTGAGATTATGCTCAGTTCTAGGTCATGTGTCTTTTGACCCTTTTGCCTAACATGAGAAAAGTCTGTTTTAATGCACTGAAGATCAAGTTTTCACAAAACAACATTGTGATTTCACAAATGCTTTACTAGAAAGCTAAAAATGAAGTAGTGTGATGGTATTTTATTTTAGATCAATTCATGCAAGCATAACCTTACATGGTAGACTAAAGCTTCATGAAGTCTAGTTTGATTTCTATAACCTGGATATTTAGAGCTGCTGATTTATGAAGACTGATTAGAAACCTGAATTTCAGCTATTTTCCCCTCAGGCATTTTGTGATGTACTTGTTTCATGCAGTTGATGTTCCCTGCTTTGAGAAGCACAGAAATAAATACCAATCAGTCAAACAGATAACCCTGGGACAATGATATACATATTTCTCACATAGAGAACAGTGGCAATTGGGTTCCTGCCCATTACTGTGTCACAGGTTTTCTGAAATGACTTCCTATGCTGCTCTCCCACCAATGACATTTATAATTGTCTCTATTCTTTCTGAAGGAAGACGCCTGGAGGATGTGAGTCCTTTGATTCAAAGAAGCTCACGGTACTCTGTAAGATTCTAATTATAAATACAAAACATTAAAATGTTTTGCCTATTATTTTCCACTATTTTTCACTCCTGTTTATTGAAAACTAATGAGATAATGCATTTTCAAAGCACACTTAAATTATTGAACTTTAAAATACAGTAACCAAATTATCATTCTCCTAAAGCAATTTTCAATCTTTTTAAAGTATAAAATAGTACCTGAAAAAAGCATAATGCTTTTTTAAATTTAATTTTTATTTATAATTAGCACGTGGTATTGTACATATTTATAGGGTACAATATGATGGTTTAATGCATGTATAGATAGTATAATGGAATCCAGCCATTCTATTACTGGGTATATCCAAAGAAAATGAAATTGGTAGGTCTAGCAGACATCTGCACCCCCATGTTTACTGCAGCACTATTCACAATAACCCATATATTGTATAAACCTAAATGCCCATCTAATAATGAATGGAATAAGAAAATGTCATACATATACACAATGAAATACGATTCATCTACAAAATAGATTGAAATCCTGTCATTTGCAGCAACATGGGTAAATCTGGAGGACACAAAATAAGCCAGGCACAGAAAGACAAACACTGTATCATCTCACTCATATGTTGAATATAACCTGTTAATTCTTAGGCAATAAATAAATGGAGATTTTTTTTTTTTTACTTACAGCTTTGATAGAGCATCAATGTTGAGCCATTGAAAAATCTGATGGAACAGAAGGTTTAATACTAAATCTAACCTCTGGCAGATATTTAGGACAAAACACCCAGGGTTCTCGAGCTACTTTGGTCTCATAGTGGAATTATAGAGTTTACTCTACGTTCTTGAAAAAGGGATTTCAGATGTCATTTTTCCTTTCTTTGTCTGATATAGAAAGTTATAGGCCAGGTATGGTGGCTCATGTCTGTAATCCCAGCACTTTGGGAGGCAGAGGTCGGCGGATCACGAGGTCAAGAGATTGAGGCTATCCTGGCCAACACGGTGAAACTCCGTCTCCACTAAAAATACAAAAATTAGCTGGGCGTGGTGGCTAGTGCCTGTAGTCCCAGCTACTCGGGAGGCTGAGACAGGAGAATCGCTTGAACCTGGGAAGCAGATGTTGTAGTGAGCTGAGGTCAGGCCACTGCACTCCGACCTGGTGACAGAGAGAGACTCCATCTAAAAAAGAAAGAAAGAAAGAAAGAAAATTATATAGGTGGCTAAACTGTCTCATCCTGCTCAACTTATTAATTAAATCCTCCTCATCCTGATTTTATACTTCAGCTATCAGTCAAGTTGGGAATGACGTGGTTATTCTTTCACTCTACCATGCTCATGATGACTATGTGATTACTGGGTCATTTTGTCAGGGAAATTACAATCAGTAAGGGACAAGTATTCACCTTAAATAAACTCTTACGTTATTATTTCAGATATTGGTAATAAGCATTTTAAATCTGGTCATTTTGTGTTTGTGTGTGTACCATCCCCTAATATAATAGATTTCTATTCTAATTATATAGTTATGTATAATTTTGACAGTGTTCACCATAAAAAAATATTTTTAGGTATTTTTAACTAAAATATTTATATGAATACTGTTACAGCTGGAGGAATCAGGGATAAATCACTTAAATTCTACAAGAAATATATAGGCTTAAAGAATAGAAAGTGGGGATAATGAAGACTACTTCATGGCTCCTTCCAACTCCAAACAAATATTTATAAATACATTATCATAATATATTATAAACATCATATATGACATTATAAATAAAATGCACATTAAATAAACATATATATACAGTATACAATACATAATAAAACACAAAATTATGTGTGTCTATATATTTATAATTCTTGATAGGACTGTAAATTTTGAGGAGCTAAATTAGTGAGTTGAGGATTGTAGGCTATGAAAGGACCCACTCTAACAGGTATAACAAAACATACATTTGAGAGGCCTTGAAAATGTTTAATTTTTATGGAATGATATTATAGTGGATTGCTCAGACTCAGAAACTGATGTGATGGGAACTTGCCCAATTATATCTAAAAAGGATAAAGAAAATTAAAGGACAAGTGTAAGACCTCTAGAAGAGATATTTTATAGTCTTCTTATGGCAGAAGTGGTATTAAATGCCAAAGAATGATTGATCTTTTGAAACTTTTGTCATTTTTTACAATTATCACTTTTAAATAAAAATTTTATAACAAAACATTTTGAACTTGACTTTGAGGAAGACAAAGTTTGTCAAAAGGCCATATATTTTGCAATTTATTTTCAATTCATGACATAAAAACATAAAACAACTACTGTGATATTAAGTAAATTTAAGGAGAATCTTGGTGATTGTAGGTGAATATGATTCAAAATATTTAAGCCACATGTCTTCAAAAGATCATAAAATAAAAGATTTAACAAATTAATAAAGTATTGAGTAAATCAAATTCAAACAAGAACATAATTTCAGATTTTTTCCATAAGAAGACAAATTAGAATTGATTAGTGTATTTTATTGGATGTTTATTTAACAGGTGTCAGAGTATTGGAGGAGAACTAATATCACCCAGTCCCCAAATAAATATTTTTCTATACTAAGTGTGAGATTAGCTTATCTCTCTGTTACTAATGGAATAGATAACTAGAGGTTCCTATTTCATCAAGCATGTGTAAGAAAGAGAAATCAGAAAAATAAATTCTCCAATGTTTTTATTACTGAAGTAAAACAAGTTTATATTTAACAACAGCATAATCACAGCAGAAACTCTGCCAAATGCATTTTACTTTGGACACATTGTAATTTTCTATATCCTCACTGGATGAAATCATACTCATTGTTGCTTTTTTGAAACCCCATATGTTGAACTTGCATATGATAATTCAATATTGAACACACATTTCTTCATAATATATAAATATGATTTCAATATTTTGAAGAAAACACTTTTTTTATGATTTGCATTTGTCCAATGAGCTGGAAACTTGGCATTTGACAAATGTGAAAACTCTATTAAGAAAAGGTAGTAAGCGTGTGTGCCAACAACACACAAAATTATTTATTTAGAACTGAATATATGTTAGTCACTGTACCAAATACTTTATGGTTTCTCATTAATCTTCAGACAATTACATGGTGTACTGCAAAACCCATTCTGCTCAACTAGCACTAACAAACTTGAATTCAGATTAGCTATCAGACTAAGCTCATCAACACAATAGGCTTATCCCACCACCATATTTACTTAGACTCATGAGAGATATAGGTCAGTCAACAACACAGCAGAGTAAGAGCTCAGGATTTACAAATCCAGTTTCAGATTCCCCAGTCACTCCTAATTTGGGATCTATGTGATCACAAGAAAATTGTGCACGTGTACCCTAAAACTTAAAGTATAATAAAAAAAAGTAGCCAGAATGGGCATGGGTGAAATAGAGTAGTCATCCTTTCTAAGCCTTTGGTGCTTTCAAAAATCCCTAATCACTTAGTTCTCCCACTGGTACCGGGCCAGTTCTTATTTTCTAGGGCAGGTGCAGCTCAACAATAGAATCTTGCAATGAAGTGCTGGTATTTGATCCTAAACATAGTAGCATAAGCTGGATTCTTATTTATTTTGGGTCAGATATGATGATGTTCTTATAGAATACATTCTGTCAATAAAAATATAATAATATGCAATGCAGATGTTACAGAAATATTAAAGCAGTGTTTAGCATACCAAATACCAGTAAATATCATTTTGTCAACCATGCCAAGAAAAACAGCCTTTTCCAGGTACCCTAAAGGAAGATAGCAAGTATATATTGCAGTCCTTCCAATGCAAAAGGAAATTAAGTTTCTTCCTCCAAACATAGGAATGGGAATAAAAAGCATGGATCAGTTGTTTTAATCACCTCCTATTGGAACTGTTGCTGAGTGGGGCTCCTACCCTGGGGTTTTGGTGAGAGCAGAACACATGACCACGTAACTCTGGACAGGTAGGTTGACAGCAGTTTATTAGGCACTAATAACTCGTAGCCTTCTGGAGGAGGATGCCACATGCATGCAGGGCCACAGAGGACTTGTGCCCAGGAATAGAATAACAACCAGGGGTTGTGAGAGGCAGGCTTTGTAGAATCAAGAGACTGAGATTTCCTCTGGTTTCTGCAGGAGAATATGAAGAGCTTGCTTTAGTGACTCTGTGGGCTGGCAGGGAGCCAAAAACTGCTACTTGGCAATAAGCTGGAACTGTGCCTGATTGCCCTGGTGAGGAGAGACGTTTGGCTAGAAAACCTTATCCACGGAAGCAGAGTGGAGAGGGAAACTTGTGGTTAAGCTATCCTAGGCCCTTCCAATTTTACCAGATGTCAACACAGCACATGTATTGAGCTTTACTTTTAGGCCATACGACACACAAGTTTATGATGGCACGTCCGTCCCATAATCCCACTGGACATCATGAACAGCTCTCACCATAAGTGGCACAACAGAGGCTATTGGTGGAACCAGATTATTCAAGTCGTAATAATCAAGTTAGCATCCAGGATCCATCTGCTTTTCTCATAAGTGAAGCATGGTTCTGGCAATTAATTTGCTTCATTCAATCATTAGTCTTATTAATAATGTTTGATATTGGTTATGGAAGAGATTTTGGGCTATTCTATAGCTTTCTAATTACACATGATCAATTAAAATTGGCAAAAGACGTAAGTATTCACTGTCTAACCATAGGTCAGCTATAGCAAAATCCTCTATTCTAATACCTATTTCAATTATGAATCTATGTACAGATTTTTTTCTGATTTTCTAAATTTTCCTTTCATCGTAGCTATTACTTTCTACCACACAATTACCACACCTTGCATTTTGACTTTCAGCCCTCTATTAGTACTTCATGTCCTTCTACAGACATTGCAGGTCATCATGCCCCGGTTTCTGATTCTCCCATCAGGCTGTATTACCTTTCTTATACCATTCAGTTGCATTCGTTTTAGAAGCTTTGGCTCCTCTGCTGAAAATCAGCAGTTATATTCTCCAACTTCTGCTTCAAAATATATATATATATATATATTTATATATTTTAATTGTCAAATAAAAATTGTGTGTCTTTATGGTGTACAGCATGATGTTTTGATATATGTATACATTGTGGAATGGTTAAATCCAACTTCTATTTTTAACATGATCTCCAGAAATTTTCAACAGAACGTTCCCTACAACTAACCAAGAATAATTTAATATCCTTGCATCAGAATTTTGTCCGAACCGCTCTCTCCAAGCTTTCTCTTATGCAAAATTGCCTTTGACATATTGATATGAGGATGTGGCGGTCACTCCTGCTTCTAACACCCCTGTGCAATAGGCTCTTCACTCTACAAGCATCAGTGGTCTTTAGTTAAAACTGACAAACTAAACAAAACATGCTTCGTCTAGTATCAATTTTTTATTTATTTATCTTATGAAAGCATGTAGACTAGGAAGAAAAATGCACTATCCATAGCAACAGTATATTGTAATTTCTGTAACTTTCAAACAAAGTTTCCAAATGTTCCCAAATTACTAAGGTTGGGACACACATCATCAAGAGGGAAACCGAGTGGGCTCCCAGAGATCAACACAGAGAACTCAAGAGACATTTTGGTTTTTGAACCTCACTAGTTATGAAGTCTTTCAGGAATATTGACTATCTCCTATTTTATGATGCAGATGTATATTATTAATATGAGTGATATATCATCTGATTAATAAAATTTGCCACAATGAGCACATGTTTATAGTAACCTAGACCAGATTCTTACTTATCTTAGATCCCTTAATTAAGAGTTGAAAGAAATATGTTATCAAGGACCAAATTTTTACGCATCGCTAAGAAGAAACATAAAAGTATCAGAAATATTTGTTAGTCACTTCCCTCCTATAACTTGCTTGGCAGTTTTTAATCTTATTTTTGTTGCTTAAGAATTTCCTAAAATAAAATTAAATATACATATATGTTTTCCCTGAATAATTCTGTCTGAAACTCAATAAAATCTTTCAATCTGCTATTCAAATCTATTATTCGCCCAAAAACCAATCAGAAAACACATCTGGTACTTTTTTGTACTCATTGCCTCTTCCCATCTGACTTATTTTCTTTCTTGATCTTTCAATACTCACATATTAGATCTATAATACCACTTGTTTTCCAATTATTTCCTCTACACAATTGCCTCTTTTTGTATTTTTACTTCAAATTATTTCTTTTGTTTGGTTTTCATCTCTTTATTCAGATCTCAACACTGGCCATTTCCTTAGTTCATCTACAAAAATCTCCTTCCATGATTTATTTATTCATTTATTTATTTATTTTTGGAGATGGAGCCTTGCTCTGTTGCCTAGGCTGGGGTACAATAGCATGATCTCGGCTCACTGCAACCTCCACCTCTGGGGTTCAAGCAATTCTCCTGCCTCAGCTTCCCGAGTAGCTAGGACTGCAGGCGCACACCACCACACCCGGCTAATTTTTGTACTTTTAGTAGAGATGGGGTTTTAACCACGTTGGCCAGGCTGACCTCGTGATCCACCCACCTCAGCCTCCCAAAGTGCTGGGAGTACAGCTGTGAGCCACTGCACCTGGCCTTCCTTTCATGATTTATTAACCTACTCTTGACAAAATTGATGTGTTACTTCAAGTAAAGCTCAAATAGTCAGCATCTGCCTGTAATTGTGAGAGACCTAATTCTGAAGTCTGTAATTCGGGATCTTTCCAGAGCCTCACGTAGAGCTTGTTGCTACATCTCCCCAGCTTCCGCTCTGGCCCAGAGAAGATAGTTTCTGCACTGATCTTTTTCAAAGTTTCTCCTTATCACTAAACTCAATGAAACAGTCATCTGGCTTCAGAGACTTCCTCTGTTTTACGCAGAAAAGTGATTATTAAGTGATGTGTGCCTTAAAGAGAATTTTATATCTCTCCTTTTATTTACAAAGTATAAGAACGGTGATAGATGTTGTTTGTTATTATTGCTTTTTTGTAATTTACACCCTTGGGCCTTTTATTTTCTCTCCTTAAACATCATGTATTTACATCGAGTAAAACCAGGCACCGACCTTGAGACAGTATTGTAACATAATATTTAATATTTCATTTAGGGAATATGAAAAGAATCTCCACCAAAATCTCAGTCACTAGTTGACCTAATGGACACAATTATCTTAAGAAGCTAACTTGATCTATTGTTTAACCATATCACTCTTTTTATAGATAGCCGAGGTATGGCATTTTAATAATTAATCAGGAAGGATACATATAATTTAATATCTATTTTGGAAAAAGCTTTTATATGGGTCTAAAGATCATTAAGCAATAAAATTTAAATTGAGTTGGTACAACATAAATACATATACATGCTTCAAAAAAGATGGGTGAATTTTTACAGTAAAGTGAAAAGAGGAACTGGATTAAGGAATAGATAATAAGTTTTCAGCTAAAGAAAGTTATTTGGTTCCTATACCCAGAATACCCCATATCTTTATCTTTCATGAAGGCATTTCATCTCTTACTGACAAATCCCAAAGCAACATGTTACCTTCCCATCAAATTAAAGCAAAGACCAGAGCTTCATTGACTCAAGAGAGAATCTGTACCTGATCAATGAACTGTCATTTGTATCTTCTAGAGCATATTAAAAGAAAATAAGGATTCCAATATGTGACATTTCATAGATTTGTGCTTTTTGTTATAATGTATGTAGATTTTATGAGTTGTATTTACGTTGTTTAACATATGCTTTGGAACATTGCATTAATTCTGAAATTTCAAATCAAAAGACATGGCAATGGATAAAACATTTATATGCCTTTATATCATGAAGATACAGTTCCAGCTTTGTAATTTGGGTGACAAATGAGTAATAACTTTTTAAGTCAGTAAAAATATTTCATCTCTTTAGTCGGTGTCTGTGAAATAGAGTGATAGAGAGAGAGAGAGAGATACAGAGAGAAAGAGAGAGAGAGAGACAGGGGCAGGGAGAGAGAGGGAGTGAGTCTTGTGTTGCTATATAACTTACTGTTTCATATATACCAGCTGGGTTTCTCATAACTACCAGTAGCTTCCATGGAAATTTCTTTTATAGGTTAGTGATATCAGACCACTGCAGTATAACAGTTTTCACTCCCAAATTATTACATGACATACTAGAATTTTCACTGGTAGATGTTATAATTTAAGTCAGTATTGATTGTTCTATCCTTTTAAAGATCAGTTTCTTTTTCAATTTTTATTACAGGTTCAGGCAGGACATGTGCAAATTTGTTACAAAAGTATATTGTGTGATGCTGAGGTTTAAAGTACAAATGAATCCATCTCCTAGGTAGTGAGCATAGGTAATTTTTTAGTTCTTTCTTCTCTCATTCTCTCCCCACTCTTGTATTCCCCAGTGTCTATTGTTCTCATCTTTATGTCCATGTATACTCAGTGTTTAGCTCTCACTTATAAATGAGAACATACAGTATTTGCTTTTCTGTTTCTGCATTAGTTTGTTTAGGATAACAGAATCAAGCTTCACCCATGCTGCTGCAAAAGCTGATTATATTCTTTTTTATGGCCGCATAGTATTCCATGGTATATATGAACTACTTTTTCTTTATCCAGTCCAGAGTTGATGGGCACCTGGGTTGATTCCATGTCTTTGCTATTGTGAATAGTGCTGTGATGAATCTACAGATGCATGTGTCTTGTTGGTAGAACAACTAATTTTCCTTTAGGGATATACTCAGTAATGGAATTGCTGGATGGAATGGTGGTTCAACTCTTCGTTCTATGAGAAGTCTCCAAAGTGCTCTGCACAATAGTTGGACTAATTTACATTTCCTCTGACAGTGTATGTGTTCTCCTTTCTCTGTAGCCTCACCAGCATCTGTTGTTTTTAAACTTTTTAACAAAGGCCATTATAACTGTTGTGAGATGGCATCTCATTGTTGTTTTGATTTGTGTTTCTCTAATGATTAGTGATAATCAGCTTTTTTATGTTTATTGGCAGCTTGCATGTCTTCTTTTCAGAAGTGTCTGTTCATGTTCTCTGTTCACTTTTTAATGGAGCTGTTTTTGCTTGTTGATTTAAATTCCAAAAAACTGAGGAAGAGAGACCCCGCCTTAATTCACTCTATAAAGCTAGCATCATTGTGATACCAAAACCTGGCAGGGAGGCAATGAAAAAGAAAAACTTCAAGCCAATATCTCTGAACATAGATACAAAAATTCTTAACAAAATATTAGCAAACTGAATCTAGCAACACATCAAAAGTTAATTCCCCACAATCAAGTAGGCTTTATCCCTGAGATGCAAGGTTGGTTTCCACATATACAAACCAATAAATGTAATTCACCACATAAGCATAATTAAAAACAAAAAAACATGATCATCTCAATAGATGCAGAAAAAGCTTTTGATAAAACTGAATATTCTGTTATATTGAAAACTTCAACAAACTAGGCATCAAAGGAACATACCTCAAAATAATAAAATCTATCTATGGCAGACTCACAGCCAACATCATACTCAATGGGCAAAAGCTGGAAGCATTCGTCTTGAGAACTGGAACAAAACAAGGCTGCCTACCGTCACCAATCCTATTCGGTGTAGTACTGGAAGTGCTAGCCAGAGCAATTGGGCAAGACAAAGAAAGAAAAGGCGTCCAGATAAGAAAAGAAATAGTCAAACTATGTGTCTTCACTGACAATATTATTCTATAACTAGACAACCCTAAAGATTCTAGCCAAATGTTCCTAGACTGATAAGCAACTTTAGTAAAGTTTTAGGATACAAAATCAATGTACAAAATCAGTAGCATTTCTATATACCAGTAACGTTCAAGTTGAGAGCCAAATCACGAATGCAGTTCCATTTACAGTAGCCAAAAAAGAATAAAATACTTAGGAATCTAGCTAACCAAGGAACTGAAAGATTTCTACAAAGAGAAATACAAAACAGTGCTAAAAGGAATGAGAGATGACACAAGCAAAAGGGAAGACATTCCATGCTTGGGGATAGGAAGAATCAAAATTGTTAAAATGGCCATACTCACCAAAGCAATTACAGATTCAGTGCTATTTCTAGCAAACTAACAACAAACTTTCCACAGATTTAGAAAAACTATTCTAAAATTCATATGAAACCTAAAAAGAGTCCCAATAGCCCAAACAGTCTTCAGAAAAAAGAACAAAGCCGGAGGCGTCACCTTGTCTTTCTTCAAACTATACTGCAAGGCTGCTGTAACCAAAAGAGCATGATACAGGTAAAAAATAGGCACATACACCAACGGAACAGAACAGAGAACACAGAAATAAGGCCACTCACCTATAACCATTTGATCTTCGACAAGTCAACAAAATAAGCAGTAGAAAAAGGACTCTCTAGTCAACAAATGGTGCTGGGATAACTGGCTAGCTGTATGTGAAAGAATGAAACTGGACCATTACCTATCATTATATATGAAAATTAACTCAGGATAAATTAGGCACTTAAATGGTAGAACTCAAACTATAAAAATCCTAGAAGAAAACCTAAGAAATACCCTCTCTGACATCAGCCTTGGCAAATAATTTATGGCTAAGTCATCAAAAGCAAGTGCAACAAAAACAAAAATTGACAAATAGAACCTAATTAAACTACAGGACTTTTGTCTAGCAAGAGAAACTATCAACGGAGTAAACAGATAACCTACAGAAAGGAAGAAAATATTCTCAAACTACACATCCAATAAATGCTTAATTTTAAGGAAGGAAACATCCTAATATACATATATTAGTTTTCAAATTTCTATTTTATTTAAATATGTTGTATTAGCTCTGCAATAAAATTGCAAATAGTATTTCATCCTCTATTTTATCTGAAATCTCACATTTACAACCAACCTCAAAGGCCCTATTAAAATGTATCCTTTTAATTTATTTTCTTTTATTCCCATTGGATCTGCTGTGAAACACTATGCCTAAAACTATTTGGGAAGGGAAAAATGCAAGTAACAACAAACAAATATAGAATCTTTATTTTTGTAGTTAGGAAATTTTATTGCCAACTTAATGTTCATGATTCTTGTTTTATTGTCTGTTAACACACAGGAAGAGTCTTTAAAATGAGAATTTCTATTTTCCTTGAAAATCAGTATTAACTGTACTTTGTACCATATCGTGGCAGTCTGTATTCAACTTATGAATGCTCTGCCTCCTGAGTGTGAGAGATAGCAGGAATCCTACTGAGCTCATTATACTACTGGCCAGAGTGATTTGCTTATGGCCAAAGCAGATAGATAAAGATATGCAATGCAAAGAATAGTCAGAAAGTCACACAATTAAATAGACTATTGTCATAATGTTATATATTACCAATGATTTTTGTTATAAATGTAATAATTACTTATTAAAACTATACTGATATACCTGTACACATATTTTTAAGTAATGAAAGCTTTACTCTCCCCACCACACAGACTTAAGAAAGAATTACTGTTAAAAGTTTGTTGAATATTTGTACAAACTTTATATAACTAGTCACCAAGAGAACTAGAGACATAGACATAGAACGACTAGGTAGTTTTAAGACATATATACAGCACACATTTAGGGTATGAATAAGTTAACACTTCGGCCCATAACATGGACCGTTTGGGGACAATTTTAGGCCATTGTTGCAAACACACACAAAAATGAATCCCAGATAAATTAACAATTTTAAAGCAGTAACCTTAATAATACAATAAAAAGTCAGTAGCAGCTAACGTTTGTTTTCTTCTAGATATTATTTTATTGTATATGTATTAACTCATTTAATACAAACCCACTAGGTTTTAAGTGCGATTATCTTGGTGCCATATTTAGTTGAGAAAACTAGGACATGCTAAGTAACTCGTCCAAGTTCATATAGCTTATAGAGGGTGAAAGCTGATTTAAGAATGATGACACCATAGAAAATTTGGTTCCCCCAGTTTTTGGCCCAAGGAAGAGCTTCTATGATGTCTTGCATTTCCCTTTTTGCAACATTCATAACACTTACAGATATTTTACTATATCAGGTCAGCACCTGTTGTACAGATGGTCCAAACTCTGACACTCAGAACAATTTCTAACTTATTTTTGATCCCTAATAGTGAGTGACTGATTTTCTTAGTCCCCCCCAAAATTGGCTTTCTAAATTGCCAATCGAAATTTCAGCAGTATCTGTTGGGCTATTTATGATTATTCTTATTTTTTACTTTAAATAATGTCTTCTTTTTCTCTCATTTTTTTCATAGCAATATGATTTTTCCTCACATATGAATCAGGCTTAGGAATCTTACTAATAAAATATTTACTTCATGTTAAAACTACTTTCCTTTCTTAAAATCATTATTGTTCATTTTGATCCTTTTGGCTCTAATAACTTAAAAGTTTTCCCATCACATTTTTCGGTATGTGAGCAAATGTTAAATGACATAGTGGGGTCGGTATTTGCAGCCTGTGGACTACACCTGGGTATTGTGAAGTCCACTGAATGGACTTCTGGAAGATTCCAAATCCTGCCTCACCATCCCTTAGCATAAACTTAGTGAGGTGGGGAGCTCTGGTGATCCGAGGGAAGTCTTCATCCTTTAAGGAGCGGGCAGTTGGGAATGGAGATCATGTCGACTTCTTTTGCTTCCATAACAAAGCCAAAAGATTCGGGGCATGAGGGTGCATCCAATGTGGCATGTATTGCCAACTTCGTAAATGCTGATTATTTCCCAACAGCATCCCAAGAGTTGATGTTCCAGTCATGTCATCTGGGGAGAGAACTCTGATGAAATTCCGGAAGTCCGTTGTGCTGTGTGTTCTCTTGTCCCTAATACATCTCTTCATCAGCCTCTGCCAGTGAGATCTCTGGATAACTGTGCCTTAGAGCTACGGTTGCCTGTGGGAAACAGAAAAGGGTTATCATTAAAGGAGCATCTGTTAGAGGGGTGTTCTTGTTCTGTTTTTGTTTTCTCGGCTTCTCTATTTGGTGTCCATTCATCACAAGGAAAATTATATTAACTATGTTTTCTTATTTTCTGTATTCTTTATGATCTGGCATTTGGGAACATCAGACCCATTATAGACGCAGGGAGAGACTGCCCCTTCCAGGGTTAGCTAATTCTTAAATACAGCAACTTGCGTAAAAGCATGCCTTTCATATGCAAGCCAACCACTCTCTTTATCTCACCCTCACACACCAAGCCAATATTCTTCTGCTCTAAATCATCCCAAGCCTAGGTATCAGACCACTAAGGACAGCCTCTATCCCCCAAAGCCCACCAGAATTACTGAATCTAACCAATCCTAACCCATGCACCTTGTCCTGTCCTGCCTTTTCCACAGGAATCCCAATACAGACTCTGACTAAGGCTTCCCTTTTACTGTTGTCTTCTGTCTCTGGACCATCTTGTGTCCCTGTGAGGTCTGACATGTACCCTTCCTTTGTGAAATGTAAGTAATAAGTTATTCTCTTAATGGAATTGGACTCTTCATGTTGTCACTCAGTCATACTTCTATAAATTAAAACCTGGGTATAATTTTAGAATGGTTATATCGCGTGGCTTCCTCAAAACATTCTGCGGGATATATTTGTTTGTTTCTAGCAACATAATACAGTCCTCGGCATTCTATTAATTTGGAATATTCAACATTGTGTTGTGGTTAATATTGCATCACATTTTCCTGATATGATTGCGGCTGGACTGGCTTTTCCTAAAACTTGTTATCTAATAAAGACTGCTGTTTTGAAGGAGAGTTTATATATACTAAGTTTGTAACTAATTCAAATACAATATGTCTAATGTCAAATTTTGTGCAGAAAACTACTTCCTTAGGGTGTCCCTGGCTGTCTCCAGGGCTGCAGCATATGTGAGTTCCACATCTGGACATTCTTATACTGTCTTCTTGGAAGGAAACCCAGCCTCCCAGCCACTTCTCTCTTAACTGACCCCCTCACTTCTCCCAATAAGTTAGTCTGGGCTTATCACCTCAGTAGCCATCCCTGATGTGGAGAGCCTGGGCAGCAATTGCAAGTATAACAATTACCAGACCTGACAGCAGTTAGCACGACAAAGTACAAGTAGAGACTGGTACTAAACTGATGAAGGAGAAGCAAGATCGGGAGGAGACATGTATGGGCCTGCGGTTCTCCAGGAAATATAGCTGGATTTAGTTAGTTTCAGGATGAAAGGAAACTGGTAGTCAAGGTGAGGAAAAAATTTAGGCTAAGATTAGAAATTTGAGCAAATCGGTGTTTAAGTTAATATTTTTAAATGAGTCTCATAACTTTGAGTTCCCTAGTCCCTAGGATTGCAAAAATTGTTTGAAAGCATTAAATAGAATAGCTTGGGCTGGGCACGGGGGCTCACTGCTCTTTGGGAGCTCACAGCACTTTGGGAAGCCAAAGTGGGTGGATCTCTAGAGTCCAGGAGTTCTAGACCAGCCTGGGTAGCATGTTGAAACCATGTCTCTAAAAAAAATACCAAAAGTAGCTGAGTGTGGTGGCCTGTGCTTACAGTCCCAGCTACCAGGAAAACTGAGGTGGGAGGATCACCTGAGCCTGGGGTTGTAGAGATTACAGTGACCCCTGATGGTGCCACTGCACTCCTGCCTGGGTAAGAGACTGAGACCCTGTCTCAAAAAAAAAAAAAAAAAAAAAAAAAACGAAAGAAAGAAAAAAAGAGAGAGAGAAAGAGAGAGAGAGACAGAATAGCTTGGACTGTACTTTTAAATGTTAAGAAAGCACATTTTCCCTGTTTTATTGTCTCTGAAGTTTATCATCATTGAAGTGCCTACTGAGACTCTGCCAAATGCATATTTGATTGAGCAGCATTGAATTTAAAAATCAGGAAAAATCTCCCTTCACTAAGGAATATTTTGTTGTCTGAGCAAAGTCCGTTTTGGTGTATCATTCTAATTTATTTTTTATCAAGTTTATTTTTGTTTCCTTTTGGTGTTAATTATGCTTCTGATCCATCCCTTTTATTTACATTTATATTTAAAATCAATGTTGTATATCATTTTAAATTGCATGTTTTACAACATCTGGTTTAATTACGCTTTCTCTCTTATTGCCATCTTTGCTGCAGCTGTTTCTCTCATTCACTGCTTGCTACCAGAAGTTTATTTTGCCTTATTTCTCAATTTCATTTTCATGATGTATGCAACATTTTTTTCACATTAGAGAAACTATTTTTTTCTTTATTTCATTTTTATAATAACAAATTAATCATGCCACAAGAAACACAGTGTTGACACAGACCCACAGGGAGAAACCAACGGTGTGTGAACTCCACACAGAGAATAGCTTTGCATGCTCGGTTGCAGAGCCTGAATTTGGCTGAGTTTCTTGCTTGCATGACATCTCCAGAGGCAGGACTCAGGGAGCAGAAGGTTTAAAACTGTGAGCACAATAGATAGTGAAAATCTTTCTCATCTAACCCTTCCCAGAATCCCTCAAGGAGACCCATAATAACAGTGAGAAATACTTTTGAAACAGATAGACATAGAGGTTTCCATCTTTAGAGGAATAATTTTTTATTTTGCTGAGTTGGCAATCTAATGCTTAAGAAGAAGCAAAGAAGTCAAGGAGCAGGATATTGTCTATGCCAGCTCCAATAAGATACAGTATTTAAATCTTAATACAAAGTTCAGTTTTAAACCTATGAAAACTAATATGATTTTGAGATATACATAGATCACACGACCTACCACTACACTGATATATCTAAAATTAAAATGTCATTAATTAAATAAGACACTGAGCAATACTTTCATATTTTTAACTGTATGTGAGAAACATATACAATAGAAGAACATTCATAAAATTGAAGCAATTGATTCTTAATGTCATTAGAACAGTTTAAAAGCAGTTTCATATATATTAAACCACCAGATATCCATAACAACACTAAATAATTACTAACATACCCACTAAGTAAATGAGAAAGCGGAAATTCGCAAAATATAATAGACCTGCTTCAGTTACAAATACATTAAAGAACAGAAGTGGGACTGGAATTTGAGTCTTTTAACTTCAATTTTAGGTTTCTTTTCTCCTATATATGTATATAAAAACAAACAAGCAAAAAACAGGCTGGGCGCAGTGACTCATGCCTGTAATCCCAGCACTTTGGGAGGCCAAGGCAGGTGGATCACTTGAGGTCAGGAGTTCGAGACCAGCCTGACCAACGGGGTGAAATCCCTTCTCTACTAAAAACACAAAAATTAGCTGGGCACAGTGACACATGCCTGTAATCACAGGTACTGGGGAGGCCAAGGCGGGAGAATTACTTGAACCTGGGAGGTGGAGGCCGTAGTGCACCGAGATCGCTCCATTGCACTCCAGCCTGGGTGAAGAAGCGAGACTCTGTCTCAAAACAAACAAACAAACAAATTTCACCAGTCTAAGGTTCAGAAGATTGAAGTTCTAACTTCATTCACACTCTGCATTCACATCGTCATTCACAAGATACTTGAACAATGGAATGTTATTTTGCCTCTTTGCAATGTAGATCCAGAGATTTGGATGTAAAGTAAGGAATCTAGGGTTGCAAATATCTCAACTTCTCTCTCTCTCTCTGTCTCTCTATATATATCACACACACACGGTATTGAGTTACGCATTAACATAAATAAGTTCTTCCAGTGTTTTCTTTTTAACAGTAATAGAAAATAATCTAACAATATTAATATGTTGCAAAAAACTCCACAGGGCCATGAGGACCATATACTTTTAATATTTGTGGCAAGACAACAAATATTATAATTCTGTGATAATCAAAACTTCAAAAATACATTTCACTTTACCTGCCATATAGATGAATAGATTAAACCATTTATTTTATTTCAGAAAATGGTAATTTCAAGAAGAGGGAAATATTTAAGTGGAGATAATGAAATGTTCAAACTGAAATGATATTTTATTCACTTATTTTATACCAACCCAGTAAGAGTTCAACCTTTAATAATAGCTATTGTAGGAACAGAGTTCTCAAATGCATTTTCAGTTGGGATTATTTTGGTTAAAGTAATTTTTTTATATTCAACACTTTGTTTTGTTGCCATGGCTTTGTGCTGCTAGAGTTTTAACATGGATTTCAATATGAGAACAAAGCCTAGAGAAATATGGTTTTAATTGTCAGCTTATAGATGAGAAGGATGTTGAAGAAAAATAAAACTACTCTCCTACTATATATATGTATATGTAGTATATATGTGTTTATATATGTGTGTGTGTGTGTGTGTGTGTGTGTGTGTATTTGGATGGTTAGCATATTAGAAACAATGCATCTATTTATTTTTACAAGTATAGAAATCCAGTTAGAACAGCAAATCATTTCACTTTAGACAGTTTGAAATCCATTTTATCATTTATATAGAACCATATTTTGAGGTTTATGTTTATGAATTCTGAAGATAAATAATTCCTCTTATAAAAGTAAGAAGGGGAGTAAAAGAAATTTATCATAACACAATATTCAAATAGAACTAGAAAAATCTTACTTGAATACCTACAGTAATTGTTAGGGTAATTCCTTCCCAAAAGAGCTATTAATCAAATACACAATGACAAAATTAGCATTGTTTAAAATTCTTTGGAAAATATTAAAATAAATTTTTTATATCATAACGAGATGGCAAAATGTAAAAAGAAGTCCGATTTTTTTAACTGAGCACAATTTCACTGAACGAAATCTATATTTCATTTTTACATGAATTACTGGGATGAGGAACATTTTAACATTTTTAGGTATGAAAGTACTGAGAAATCTTGGTAATAAATTCCATTAAAAATTTAGGGCAAGTTTAAAGGTACAATTTATAAAAACATCATATTCGATATTATGATTTTGTGGCTGTAGAGTAGAAATGTGCCAAATGTTTATAAATAAAAATCAGATCATTTTACATTCTTTTAATATTTGACATGGGGTTATTAAAGGGTTCCATAGTTTTTAGTTCCCCTGGTTGCAAGTAGTCAAATGCTCTTGAATTAGAGCAGTTTTTATTAAAAACAAAAATTATCATATTGATGGCCTATTTTCTTTTTTGTTTCATTTTATTTATACTCAAAAGAAATTCCGGTAGGTGGTGAACCGTAGGTCTGTTATATAGTCTTCTAGGACATTAACATTGACTAGGTGATAATATTCATGTTGATGTTTCTGAAATAAAAGCAATATGATGGAGTGAAATTTACTAAACAGAGACAAATGTGTTAAAAACTGCCAGTGTCATAAATATGTTTTAGGGTTTATCATTTGCAGTCTTACCTCTTTTTTTTTTTTTTTTACAATTCTCTGTTTTATTTTTAACTCTTCACCCTTATGAAAACATGTTGTTTACAAATTATGTTCTAAACACAGGAGATAATGAAGTTATTTTGTTTTTGTATGATTTTTGGGGGGCAGTAAATAGAACTAATGCAGGAGAGACTTCAGGTAGGCCTAAAGTCTGAACCTGGTAGGAATATACAATATTCAAGAAATTGTCTTTGGGAGACGGACCTTCAGCTTAGCCATTTTAGCACAGAGATAATACCTAAAAGCCAAGTGCTTTCATCCAAGCTGCTATAACAACTACCTTCTCCTGGGTAGTTTATAAACAACAGGAATCTATTTCTCACCATTCCGGGGGCTCAAAAGTCTAAGACCAAGGTGTAGGCACATTGGTGTCTGGCAAAGACCCCCCTTCTTGCTGTATCTTTACGTGGTGGAAAGCAAACAAATTCCATTGGGTCTCTATTACAAGGGCACTAATCTCATTCATGAGGACTCTGCCTTCATGACCTAATCACTTCCCAGAGGCCTCACCTCTTAATACTATCACATTGGGGATTAGGTTTCAACATAATTGTTTAAGGCGCATGCAAACATTCAGACCATTGCAAAGCAGCATATGGAATGAGGCAACTGCGCTGCTGTTAGATGTAGGTGTTTTGGACTCTGATCTCTGATTACAGCCTCCACAACTACTTTCGTATAATTCCCATTAGAAAATGATCTTGGCCTTCTGGTTGTGATGGTAGCTCAGAAAAGTTCCAGAAAGTATTGTTAGTCATGAATCATTCAACAACCTCAGGAAAGGTCCATTAATTAATCTGAATTGACTAGGACTAAAATCTTTATCCCCTTTACCTTGAGCTGATTGGAAGAATAATAAACTATTTTTAATAATTAATTGCTTTTGAGATACAGGACAGGCTTATTACAATGACACTGATGGTCCCTCATAGGACAGGCTTAGAATTTCGTCAGTAAATATGCTGTTAAAAACACACATGCTGAATTATTTTTCCAGACCACTAGTGTGTGCATAATAGGCTGCATAGGAAATGGGTCTCCCTAACTAACTGCAGTCTCTGGAGCTAAGATTGTGTAGGAGTTGTGGATAGGGTTGGCCCATGATTGAAAAAAACTGAGCAAGGGAACCCCCAAAGCCTTCACTGTGATGAGGGTCACCTCTTGAAATAGAATAAAATAAGAGTATAGCAATAAATCAAAAGCCAGATGATAGGAAATCAAAAATTGGAGAGTTTTTGAGGATTACAGCATTCAGCTGCTGGGAGTGAGGGAAAAGACAAAATGAACACGTTGCTAAAATTCTAGCTTACTAAACTTAATAAAAGAGAATGTCTTGAACCAAAATAACATGATAAGAAGTGCTCTTTAAGAGATGTTGATGAGGATGAGCTTACTTTCTGAGCATATAAAATAGAACATTTTCCTCCAAATCAGTCAGGATAGCACAGTTAAACAAATGCTGTATTCACATTGAGAATGTTGCGGAGAATTTAACATTCAGACTATTTACAATGTATCGGAATGTTTAGAGAAGCCACAGAGAATAGTGCAGTATTTGGAGGAATGGAAGATGGGTTAGGGCAATATTCAGAAAACAGAAATAAAGATTGTCTTATTTTTTTTTTTGCCTGGCCTTGAAGTTAATTGTCAGTACTAAGTACTCGGAGGAAGAAGAGACACAAAAAGATTCAAAAGTGATATGTGCGTGCATGCGTGTGTGTATGTGCATGTGTGCATGTGTGTGTGTGTTCCCTATGTCCTGGGGCAGAATTTAAAATATTATGCCTTTGCTATGATTTAAATGTTTTTCACCTCCAAAACTTATGCTGAAATTTAATTGCCATTGTTACAGTATTAAGAGGAAGGACACTTAAGAAGTGATTAGGCCATGCATGAAGCACCCTCATGAATGGGTTAATGCAGTTATCATGGGACTGGATTCATTATAAAAGCAAAAGCTTGGACCACCTTTTTTCCTTCCCTCATTCTATCTTGCTCTTCCTCCACATGAGGACACAGCAACAAGGTACCATCTGGGAAGCAGAAAGCATCCCTCTCCAGGCACCGAACCTGTTGACACCTTGGTTTTGGACTTCCAAGCCTCTAGAATCATGAAAAAGAAGTTTGTATTGTTTTTAAATTACCCAGACTCAAGTATTCTGTTATAGCAGCAAAAGTAGACTAAGACAACCCTCTTCCAAAAAAAAAAAAAAAAGTCTTAGAAATTAGCTGTTCCAGACCTTTTTTACATATAATTCTTATAGAAACACTTTATATAAATTACAATTCTTTATATGTTTACTTAGGTCTGTTCTCAATAGCTGATTTTATTTTATTTTTTGCTCTTATCTCATATGTAAATTTTAACTCCTAAAGGAAGCATACAAAATATACTTGTGTTTGTGTGTCTGTGTGTGTGTCTGTGTTTGTGTGTGTGTTTGGGAGAATACAAAGGTTTGAAGTTCTAGATTTTTAACTTACAGTATAAAGTGTATGGCTTACTCCTCAGAACATTCTTCTATATTTTAATTGACTGTTTAACTTGTATATTTCCTCAATATCAACACATTCTTTGTTATATTTCCTGTGTATCTCATAGTTCCTAGAACACATTTGTCTGTGTTGAGATAATTAATGAATTAATCAAATAGATATTTATGAAGAAGATTGACCATGAGGACAAATGTGTACATACTATCAAATAGCATGTGTGAATAAAATGGTAGACTTTTAGATTAGTCAGCATCATTTATCACTAAATTTACCAACATAGCTAAAGTTTAATTTTACCCAATTTTGTCAGACTCAGTTTATAAACAAGAAATTGGCATGCATTTTGTTGAATTATCTAAAGATTTATCTTTAACTCCTAGGCATCACCCCAGTACCAACAATATGAAATTTGAAGCTTTAGTTTCTTTAAACACTTTGTAATAAAATCTAAATTTCTCCTTTAAAAATTACTGACTTGGTTATATTTCCACCCCAAACTGCACACTTCTGTTTCAACCAGTGATTTATCTTTGTCACCTTTTAAAGTAAATATCCTTGCTTTGTGTCCTCTAATGATAACCAAGAAGCAGTAATATGTAAATAGCTATAGACATTATCTCAGGTGAAACAAATATGTGAAAGCTGTCATGCATGGACTTAACACAAAGGAACCTTATACACTACTCTAGGTAATTTTTCCTGCAGGACTAACAGAGAGACATAATGCAGGAAAATATCAGGAAACAGGTTCAAGAACATTTTAGGGTGACCTCTTATCAACCAGTTCTTTACCATTTTATGAGAACACACTCCACTCTCATCTATAATAGAACAGCTATTATGGATTATAATTTGAATGTTTCTTTTGGAGTATAAATGAATTGATTCCTACTCTACTGAAATTAAATGTTGTTTTCCTCTTCTCATATGGTGAATGTACATACGCAGCAGTCAAACAAGTCTGAAGAAAACATTTCAAGGTTTTAGTACAGGTGACATTGGTCAATGGCCCACTAGCTCTTCATCATATGTAGCAGTGGAGCCTGTTCATGATGTGGGTCACAAATGAGGAGAACTAAAACAGTGCACTATGTGCAAGAATTCAGACCACAGGAAATCATGGCATCTGGAACTGCTAAATGGCCAGCAGAAACTTAACAGATAAGCACGGAAATACCTTAAAGAAAAACGAAAAAAAACCTCACAACCTTAGTATAATTACACTGTTCAAACAGTAAATAAGTATAAGGTGTAGGTTATGCCTGTGCTCATGATTAAGCAGTAGGTCAAGTTTCTAGAAAATATCTATGAGAAAAAAATTTGCCTCCCAAAACCTGAAGTCTTTAAGTCATTTTAATTATAACAAAATCTTATCCATATATATAGAAAGGTGATTATTATTGTGATAATTTCGTTATTTTGACTTTAAGGATGTAATAATAAAAATTTTATGATGTGAATTGATTATGTATAAGTTATGAGCCACATACTCTAGAGATATTTTTGCTAGGTTTTAAAACATCGTTGAAAGGTAGCTTTTATTATCACCATATTACCAATGAGAATGTAGATCCAACAACTAGATCCAAAAGTTTGGAACTTGTTTCCAAAAGTTTGAGTTGTATCACAATACATCATACAATCTTCATTTTTCAATATCAGACATAAATATGCTCATGTATATTTTTGTCTAAATTATGTTGTATTATTTGCTTCACAAGTTCTTGTTGCCATCTGGATCATTAACATAACAGAAAACATAAGACAGTTGCACAAGTAAATTATAATAGTTTTGAATTGATTTGCAGATTCAGTGATATGCTTTGGATCACCATGTAAAATAAGTCCGATGTCACCAACAAGCAAGAGAGAAATGGAACACTAAGCTGGAATTTTCACAGGAAATTATAATTATAAGCTTAAAATAATCACTGAAAACTTTTCCTTGTTCTATTGAAATATATTTAACTCTAAATAAACAAACCAAACCGAATGAGACAAGGGTAAATTTTGTGATACAGATATACTACTTGATTTCCATTTGCTTATTTACTCCTTTATTTATTTTTTATTTTTATAGATGTAAGGGGTACAAGTGCAGTTTTCTTACATGGATATATTGCATACTGGTGGAGTCTGGGCTTTTAGTGTTGATTCCTATTTAAATTAAGTGTATATATTAATAATGGCACCAAAGCTCTAAGACTCAGATCTAGTACAACTGCCATTTTTATGCCATTTCATCACCTTCGTTATCATTCATGCAAAGTATTGACATTAAGATAGATTCAGCAACAGCAAGACAAAGAACAGAATCACTTTGCCAATGTCACATATTAATCACATTTAGTGATACTGATCGCATAGTTGATGCTCAATTGGTAAGGCACAGTAAAGCAGCTATGTAGAAGACGGAGTTAAATGGGAAGACTAAAGACAGAGTGAAGGGATTGGCAGAAGTATACCCTGAAATAAATTATTCCCAGAAACCCTGAAATACAACTTAAAGTAATGCCACACATCCCCAGCCTGCCAGAAAACTGCAGATAGAAAGGACCTGGGCTATTATCAGATTAAGGTGACTTCAACAAAGGCTCTCAAGGCAATTTTGTGTTTTGCAGCCTTTAGCTATGGAAGAAAGAGTGCTGAGAACACATTCTTTCTGGCTATAGCTGCACACTTAGGTGAGAATCATTGTCAAGGGAAAGTAGCTATTTCATTCTCACCACAGCCAATGGAGAAAAGAGTGAGGCTGTGCGTGGGACAAAGCCTCATGATGAAAGTTGTTCCCATCCTGATCGATCGCTGTAACAATCTGCGGAGCTGGTTAACTGTATCGATTTATGCCAGCAACCTCCCCTATTCTAAGATGGGAGACGGTAGCGAGGATAGTGGGTCCCAGTTCTCATAATGTGTCCACTTGATCTACATTTTTTAAGTTCTCAAAAATGATTTTAACAAAGATCTAGGTTTCAAGGCCACTAATTTATTCTACTTCTACTTTCCCCTAACACCCGTCACTTTACACACCTGATGTATTGATATTTCAGATCAATGGAGGCCGATTTTGCCCAGAGAAGTCTCTAATAAAGAAAAAATAGAGGGAAATAGAAAAATTGCATTATATACCTAGCAACAATTACGATAGTGAATCTGTGTTTCTTTGGAATCACAGACAATTTGTTTTTTTTTTTAATTCTGTATCACCCCATACAAACAGTCCATCTTCAATGCCTTGTTTTCCCCTTTTAAAAATCTCTTTTATTTCTAGTATCCTTTTCTTATATCAAGCAATTTGGTCTCAGTTTCCAGGAAACCATGTGCACACATGCACACATACAAACACACACAAAAGCACACACACATTATGGAACATTCAGATAATCTACAATCAATCCTGCTAATCAAAACTCAATCTCATGGATTTTTGGAAATCCATGAGAAAATGTAAGTAAGAAAATGTCTAAACTACTTATTAAGCTCACATAAATCAATGGAATGGAACCTAATGTGACAGATCAGATATTGGTTTGGGACGAGGTAGACTGAATAATATATATTTGACCTGGATTACTCTTGATTCACTATCATACTTCATGAAACAAAACTTGGACTATGGTTCTACCTAAGGCAGTAGATAGTCTGGGCATGAAGAAATCATGCTGCCAAACAGAATTGCTAGAGGAGACGCTCAGCATCACAAGGACTTGAGGACGATGAGACATTATTCTCCCCGATGGTAAGCCTAAATCAGTGTTTTACATGCCGCTTCGTAACAATAAATTGCTTCCGCATTTCTCTTTCTGGTTGTCCCATGTTTTCCTAAGATCCTACTACCACATAAAGCATCTTGTTTGCTACCTCCTATTACTATAATATGTTAGTTTTACTTCTAATAAGTTCAAAACCAAAAACCTCACTACCATCACTAAGAAGCTCCACAAAACAAAACAAAACAAAAAATAAAACCCTGAACCAATTTCCTGATATTGAGTTTTCTCTATTGTGTTTCAAAAAATATATCAGCTAGTTAAACAACTGTTTTGCCAAATTTGTACACAAAAGTGTTGGATAAAACAGTGAACCTGTTTATCTGTATAAACTGAATCTGGAACATAGCTAATAACTATTGTCCCTCTACGATGCAGGAGTAATAATAAAACCCAACTCCTTGGGCTTTTGAAAGGAACAAATCAATCAACTCAAATATGGCCTACAAAAATCATAGCCATCACACATAATATTATAGTTCACATGATTTATGTTGAAGGTAATTATTTCATGTTCTAATTACTTTAGGTCTTACTTACATTTTTATTAAGACTACTTAATCTATTTCTTGCACTTATTACTTACGCAAATATCAGTTGAATATGTCCTGTATTTCAAGGTTCTAAACACTGGAAATTTTACAGTGACTAAGGTAAAGACCCCACCCTCATGAAGATTACACTCTAACTGGGGATAAGAGATACACATTCCCAAGAAACTAAATATGTGTATTTTCTCAAGAATGATACACATTTTTAAGAAAATAAGACTGAACAAAGGCAGAGTAAATCAGGGTTTCTTGCTAGGTAGGGTGCTCTGGAAAGGCATGTTTGATGATTTGATGTTTTAGAAGAGTCCTGAATATATTGAGAGAACATTGCACATGTCTGGAGAGATGGTTTCAGTGAAATCAGCAAATGCAAAGGCTGAGTTTGTTGCATTGTTAACATATCTGAGAAGAAAATGAGCCAGTAAGGAGGAGTAAGCAGAGGTCAAGAGGCAAGATATGATACTGTGGTTATCCTACAGCCAAATCATTTAGGGCTTTGAAGAAAGTTGTAAAAAATCTGGAGATGCATATAGTAATTTCTTTAAATGTTTCTCTTTCTTCTAAAGACATAAATTGGAGGCTATATCTGTTTTCAAATTAGTATATGCAGAACGTTAACTAATTAGAGTTAAAAGCATTTCCAATAATAGAATAAAAAAGAGTAATAAAACACATTTGATAATATACTATATATTTAGAACAGATGAAATGAAGCTAGTTTAAAAATATAATATGCATGGTAACTTATAATTTCATAATTTTAAAGAGAGATTAACAGTATATACATGATTAACTTTTTTATTAAAATGACATAACACATTTAATTTTCCTCCTTTTAACTCAGTTTCATTTAGTTCACATTTACCAGTGCATTCTTTGTACTCATCACCGAGTAGGGCAAAATAATAACACTTTTATTTTTTTGTTTGAAAGAAAAGTAACTTAAAAGGTAGAGGTGCAGGCAATAACACAACTATATACCCCATTCAGAGACAGCACAGCTCACACAACTCATATCTTCCAAGATGCTCTTTTTCACCTACAAAAGTTGATCCTCAAATGTTCGGCTTAAAGTTCTGTAGCAGTACTCGTGATGTGAGAATTAGAGGGTGTGCAACTCAAACTATGCCATTTCCTGAACTTCCTGCAGTTCATGCAATAAGTATAGCGATGTTCTCAACTGGGGCTTTGAGACTAAACTTATCTTGCATGCAGATGATTTCTGATCTGAAAGGAAATGTAATTATTCATATAATAAATTCTTTATATTTTTGTTGTGTATATATATTTATTGACATACATTTTATGTATGCATGTATACATATATGTGTGTAAGTGTGTGTGTGTGTGTTTATAATTTAGGACATTTTATTGTATATGTGCATAAATTCATGGTAGATTCTCTGCCTATATTTTCATTTCCCATAATTTCCAAAAGCAGTGTCTCTTTCCCTCTGTCAAGGAGATTTTTCTTACTAATGGAACCCTCAATCTTGTACGTGGGGCAGGCTAGAAGGACCAGGGAACTAATGTCCTTAGCTAGTGCTGGACAGAAGCACAGAAGTGGTTCATTTCCTTGAGCTTTCTGTTGCTGATTTTGAGGCCTGTGTTTCATGCTGATTCCCAGAGTTCCCAGGCAGAAGTAAGCTGTAGTATTCCACAATTGTGACTTACTTTATAGTTGAAGCTTTGTTTTCCTTTCATCCCTTACCTGTTTAAACTCCCAATTCCCCTACAGGTGATTCCTGGATTCACTGCCTGAATGAACTACTCATACTCAATTCCTTGTCTTAGTTATCTGCTTTAGGGTGAACCCAAACTAAAACAAATGACATATAATATGAAATGCCTGTAAGATTAAAAAATCTGCGTCAACACTGTGTGGGAGAAATCACACTCACCAGCTATGTACATGTTGCCTGGTATTTTCCATTCTCCCTTGCTGTTGGATTAAAACCGTAAACATTCTTCTGGCCAAAGGATTGTGAGTGGTAGTGATTCGTGTTTTTGTTCCAAGCCAACGCAGCTCAGAGCCAGTCAACTGTTTTCACTTTTCTCTTCCACTGTCACATCAACTTTGGAAAACAAATGTTCCACATTCCATTAAGGGGAGCCGCTTGCCTATCTGAATATTTTATTATTGAGGGATACATTATTTTTCAGTGTTGGACCACTGAGGTTTTAAAATTCATTTTACACTAACACAGCCTAACATCATTATGACCATTATAAAATTGGGTAGCAAAATGTTGCTGTCTGTTGAAAAAAATTCCCCAATACATGGAATTATCTTTGTTGTTCAGGGATGAGAAATAAGAAAAATTAAAATTATTTCCAATCCCATCTCCAGTCCAGCAAGTAGGTATGTTGTGGTACACAAGTGAGTTTACTACTTTAATTTATAAAACATGGCTACCTACATTTACAAAACATGTATATATAGTACTGTACTGATTTCAACAGCCATTTGAAAAGTCAATGAGACAATTCACATAGAGTTCTTGGTATAGTTTTGGATATATATAGTATTTTCTATAGATATTAGTTATTAGGATAACTTCTTGTCTATATGTGTACGTGTAATAGATAGATACCTAATGTGTTTATGTACTTATTCTGTGAGTTGTTCATGTCCCATCATTTTATATTTCCCTCATCAACATATTCAAATTATAGATATTCCACCAACATAAAATTTTACCCTACCCAATTTGATTTCCCCAAATGCCAAAGAAATCTTGCTTTTGCTCATCACTGTTTGACCTGCTTCAGAAATTTATATATCATAGTATGCTACAAATTCAGTATTTATGTTCCATTTAGATCTCCTACTAATAACATAAGCTAATTAAGGTAAAAATAACAAAAGTTTTTTTTTTTTTTAATGCAGAGCTGCTAACAGAAATTTGAGCTCTAGTGAAAAATAGTTTTAGGTTACTAAATGTAAACTTGTTACTTCAAATTTGTAATAGAGTGTATGGCTATTGTTATTTAACTATAAAACATTAACATCTTCCTAGTGTGAAATTTGGATTTTATTATATCATGGCTTTATGCCACTTCAAACTGACTTCAATAATGGAAAAATATTTCTTGTTATTAAAATTCTATTTGTAAGAATACCGATTAGTTGATTAAATAAAAAAATTAAGGCTATTTAATGATGTTAAGCATCTATGGACTAAATGTTGCTTTGTATATAATGTGTAATATACATAAGGCAATGGAGCAGGGATTCACACACACACACACACACACACACACACACACAAACACACACTTCATGTATATATAGCTAGACCACTGTTGACCTGACTTGAGAACATTGCTAAAAATGCACAATTTTATTTCCCATCCAGGCCAGGCCTGTTGAATCAGAATCTACACTTTAAACAAGATCTTCAGGTGACCCTTATTGAGAAGCATTGGTTCATCTTACATAGTATGATGCATATTTATCCTTTGATAAACTGATTATGACAAATTCATATTTTTATAATGAAGTCATATTTCCCAGATGAAGTTGTGAGAAGAAAAACGTGTGTGGAATTTTTTAAACTAAGCATGTGGGGGAAAGCTTCTGAACATACTCATCTCCAAATCTCATATAGAATTATGGGCATTTAATTATGTTCCAAGGATATTTCTTGTGGCAATAAAATATTAATTAAATTGTAAAGATTAATTATTACAAATTTCTAAATACTGGCTTTAATTAGGAGTATAACCCTGAAAAAGCATATGTTATTTTAGTTTATGTGTGAGAATAAAATCGATATAGAATAGAAGACAAGGAAGACTTTCTTCATTTATAAGCAGGATACCTATTTACTAGTGCATTGGGGAAAAACTAGGCTAATATGTTTGTGATATTATGCTAACATATTGTGCATAATATGCTGTTTATTTGAGTATGCTTTCCCTATCAATTGGATAAGTCAGAGTTTTTTTTCATTGCATAGAGAATGATTTCTATAAAAAAATTTTCTGTAAGAAAATTGAAATAGCTGATTATGCAAGACAAGTAGGATTTTGCCTGAATATAATTTTATTGGACTAAATAATATGTTCCATTTGCTGTTCAAGCTTTAAAAATACAAAATATTGGTTTGCAGAAGTGGAAAAGGGCCTTAGAGAGCAATAGGAGATGATGAAAATCATTCTGTGTGCACTAAAGAAATTTGCTCTGATTTGGACTATCCCTTCTGACACTCATTTGTATCCTAAAGGTAGTCTTAAAATTGGTTTGTAGATGAACACTAACATTTTTGGTAAAACTTATGAAATTGGAAAACGTTTTTTTAATATTACAAATCAGCATGCAAATTTAACTGTATTATTAGAGATACACTTCTATTAGAATTACTTAATTTAAAACAACCACAAATATAATTGCAACCATTGTGCTCTATCCAATAATGCAGTTTGTGACATAGTTAACTGTATTTCCCACTGTGTAAACTACACCAGGGAGACTAAGAAACACTCTTGGAAGTTGTGTTCCAAAAAGGCCAGTTGGATATTATTTAGGAAATTAGCACTCATTGTATAAAAATGATACACTTGGGGCTTGGAAGGTCAACATAATTTTCAAAAATTAGAACTTGTCGATATTATGGCTCCAAAGTGGTCATATTACTTCAATAATATATTATTAAGAATTTGAAAATAAGAATCTTATTAGGGATAAGAAAAGTAAATATGCTTGGATTCAATGACATCAATTGCTGTAAAGAAGATTGAACATGTCTACTTATGTGAAGAAAATAAAATAAATGAAATACAACACTAATCTTTGCACAGAAATATATTTCTATGTACACTAGAAGTAAACTCATGAACTCATTCCAATTTGGCCATATATGTTTAATGGAGAAGTATAATCATTTATTATTTCATCAGCACCATCATGAGTCCTATTAGTAGTCCAATTCTATGCTTATTTTGTAGAGTGAGAAAATTTTTGAATATTCAAACTCTTAGAAAATTATATATTACTGCAACTGCTCTATACAGACATGTAATACATGTCTGGTTTGTGAATATTTTAAACTTATAAAAGCTTTAATATGGATTTTATCATCTATATTTGATAATGCAATATAATTTGCTTAGAATGTTTAATGTTAGAATGTTCTGCTTAAGAGTCAGAAATTGTTTCTTTATATCTATGCATGCCCCTTTTTAAAGTGACTTTATTATTTTACCCATAGTGATGACGAGTTTTATGTGTTAACTTGTCTGGGTCACAGGCTGCTCAGACATTTATTCAAACATTATTCTGATTGTGTCTGTGAAGATGTTTCTGGATGGGATTAATGTTTGAAACAGTTGACTGAGTAAAGCAGATAGTTTTTCTAAATGTGAGTGGGCCTTATTGGTGGTTCTTTTTCTCTGAAGAATTCTGTCTAATACGCCCCTGTAGAAGTGAACTTTATTGACACCTTGAATCTGCATTTGATCACGGACTTACTTTGGACTATGGTACAATAGCAAATATAACACAATAAATATTTGAAAAGACTTGCACATCAGTGCTGACTCATTACCACTGGGAGCCCTCAATTATTATTTGAAGATG
This sequence comes from Gorilla gorilla gorilla, assembly GCF_029281585.2. Classification (NCBI taxonomy): domain Eukaryota; kingdom Metazoa; phylum Chordata; class Mammalia; order Primates; family Hominidae; genus Gorilla; species Gorilla gorilla. Next base: position 26,649,604 of record NC_073246.2, read on the forward strand.
CCCAGGTTAGTCTGTTGGAAGATGAGACAATGTGGAACAAAGACGAGCCATTGATGAAGACTTGGATAACCTGTTGGAATGTTGGGCAATATAGATCAGAAAACATTCATCCTGACTAAGTTCCCCTAAACTAACCAGCCTGCCACCTGTCAGAAATAATTGAGGCCAACATTGTTCACCCAGTCATTGATCAACCAGTGGCAGCCATCCTGCAAGGTAATATAATTCTAACGATTATTCGTTAAATTGAAATGATTGATTTTTTTACTTTATAGAACATTGTTTATATAAACCAACATACATAACTGTATATATTATATACAGAATAGCAGACAGCATGTGCTCCATGTTCACATTAGTTTCTGAGTATATAAAAGCTCTGGCCATATAAAAGTTGCATACAAGTCTTATCTTGAAAATTTTGATATACCTCATAATTTTTTAATATCCATATATAGTAAAGTATAACATTAACTTGACTAAAGCAATGAAACAACACCTTTCTGCAACTGTATTTATTTACCTACAAATAATCCTATAAAATTAAAAAAAATTCCACTTAAATGCACAATATACAAATTCATTAACACTGTCAAAAATAAGATCAATATCCTTTCTGACTATAAGGCCATATAAAAGTTATATACAAGTCTTATATTGAATATTTTGGTATACTTTATAATTTTTTAGTATCCATAAGAAAAACATATTGATAGAAATAACAATAGACTTTTATTTTACTAATATTTTTTAAAAAATAAATTGCAATTTGATAGTTACTAGATACACTGGGTTTTAATAACTAAATATCTTAATTTATAAATTGACGTTGCTTAATATTTTAAGATTATAATGTAATAATATAACTTACAATAAATATACATTTTGTATGTTGCTATTTGAGTACATTTCATGTTGTTGTGGTGTTGTTGGCAAGACTCTGAACTAATTAATGCTTTAATTTAAATCTCAGTCACTCTATTTTTGTAATCGCCTTTGAGGGATTTCAGTTTCTTTTTTCTGCACATTTTTTCTACACAGATTCATCGATGCTGGAAGAGCACATGAAACAACTGGGTCAGAGACAAATAGCTTTTTTCCTCAAAGTAGAGCAGAAAACACGAGCTCCATGTTCACAGTGGTTTCTGACTATACGGCCAAATAAAAGTTGCATACAGGTCTTGTCTTTAATATTTTGATAGATCTTATAATTTTTTAGTATGCATAATAAAAATATATTGGGAGAAATAACAATAGACTTTTATTTTACTGAGTTTTTTCTGGGCCCTCCAAGACTCAGGGGGCCGTGAGAAATGTCCCAGTGAATGCTGTACACAGTGGGTTTGGTCACACCTGAAGGACCCAGAGCAAAGAAAACCCCCCAGATTTTAAAGGGGCTACTAGAAGCTTTGTTCCACGTAGAGATAATATTTTCACTTTCCTGATCAGGAAACAAATCTTCCCTCTGCAGCAGGAGGGTGCTGCCTCTGTTCAAAGACTGCTAATCAAAGATTCATGACAGGTCTCTGGGTGGCCTTGGACAACTCAGTTCCCCTCCCTTTCTCATTTGTAATTCTCAAGAATAACTGAAATGTGCTGGGAATGCAACATCTTGAGATAGGGGAAGACTGGCTAGAATAGATCAGGCTCCGTTCCAGTCCCCTCTAGAACAAAAGATCCTTCAGTGTTATACACAGCATGTCATTTTGCCCCCAGAATACAAAACTCAGAGCTACTTGCTTTTCAAGGTCCCTCAGCTGCAGTGCAAGTGAGGCACACATAGACAAGAACAGATTAGACTTCATTTGTCCCAGACAGCTTCCTTGAGCCTCGTGGGATGGATCACAGTGAATCCCAGGTTCTCGTTGTTCCTACGAGTGATAAACCTGCTGCATGTAGCTTGTTACTCTATGTATGTTCTGTCTCATCAAATCCAAACAGGTCGGTAATCAGTGCATGGTGAACCTTCTTCAAAAAGATCCTCGGATATAGAATTCAGAAGAAAATTTGCTAATGTATTTTCATAAGACATGCAGAAATACAAGTGATCCATGGAGAACCGTCTTCCAGTGTGAAATGTCTCCCACATCTTGGGTCCCTGAATGGCTGACTACATAGAACAGAATAGGCATTAAGTCATAACTACTACCAGATATAAAACCTGATGAAGAAACAAAACTTTTTGGCAATATCGTCTAGTCTAAGCTAACTAATATTGACTTTAAGAAGTGGGAATTATTCATAACAATATGGGATAATATTTATATTGATGATAATTTTCTTTTACACATCAGATTTGCCACAGAAGTAAGAGGGAGGCTGATGGATGTGAGAAATGAATCCAACATTCTGCAAGAAACCCACATGGAGAAAGAGATGGTTTGGTCTTACTATGTGCCAATGCCAGCAACCTAGTATAGAAGAGGTAAGTATATCAAGATTTAGGCTAAGCTAATATTTTTAGCTGTATTTTCTCTCTTCTCCCACTTTTTTGGGGTTAATCACAGCCTTCAATGTTAAATAAGCAAGCACACAGTAAAGAACAAATAAAATCTTGCTTCTGCTCACAACCTAATTGTATATACTAAGTATGAAACAATACAATCCTAAAATTATTTATGTAATGTTATTTATTTTGAATATGGTTGGATATGCAAATTTAGAGTCATTCCATTTCTATTATTGCAAAATTCTATATTGGAATATAAGTAGAAGTCATTGAAAACATGGATCTATCAGTCTAATACATGGATTTCTCTTTCAAATCTATCTAAGATCAAGACTGAGAGTCTAAGGCCCAGCTTGAAGAGATTTAACAAAGTATGTACACACCACAAGTGACACGATGTAGAGAGAAGATCATCAGTAGTTTCCAGTTAAGAAATCTCAAAGGGTTTCAGCCAACTAGTAACCTCTATGTGACCTGGTGGAACTACTTACTGCTTTCTGCTGAATTCAACGCAATCTCCATAATCAGTGTCTTGAAATCAGAATCAAGGCTACTGTGAGAAAATTGGTAAATATTTATCTACTGGTGGAAAATCAAAAAGAAAATAATCCCCAACTCATATTTATTTTGATTTTGTACTATGCATCAGATTTACACAGCAACTAGAAATTGGGTATATGGCAAGAAATTAGGAAACTGCCACACACACACTCAGGAGAATTTTGTTTTTAGCGCATAGGAATACAATTAGAAAACATCTTTTTTAATTGGAGGGCTTGGTGGCTCTAGAATATTTATATACTCTGCAGCTGCAATATGGCTCATAATTCAAATTCTGTATAAAATTCCCAAGTCTCAGTGAGGACTCTAAAAATTCATATAAGAAAGAGAAATGTGTTCCAGGGCAACAGAAATTTTTTCATTTATTACTTAGTTCTGAAGTTATATCTAAAATACACAACACACTAAGTGTTTAGCCAAACATAACTAGAAAGACTTGATATGAAAAGGGGAGTCTCCAGACAGGTTTCTCAGGAAGCTCCATATTTAACTTGCCTTCTGGCATAAGCAAAGAAATTGTTAGACACTAAAATCTTGAACTATTTAATTCAGGTGTATTTTTATATTTAAAAAAAAACAAGAAGGAAAATCTCTTTAAGTAGATAGTGAAAATTTATCTTGAAAATTATATTTTCATATGGAAGGAGAAACAAATGAATATGTGAAAATGTAATTCACAGCCTGAAGATCAAGAAGAGTTAACCATTCTTTCTTTTTTTTAAAGACATGGATCTTGTTTTGCTGCTCAAAGCTGGTGTGCAGTGGTGTGATGATAGCTCAGCTATTGCAGCCTTGAACTCCTGGGCTCAAGGGGTACTCTCACCTTAGCTTCCAGAGTGTCTGGGACTACAGGCATGAACCATCATGCCCAGCTAAGTTTTACTTTTTGTAGAATTGGGGTCTTGCTCTGTTACCCAGGCTTGTCTCAAACTCCTAGGCACATGCAATCCTCACACCTTGGCCTCCTAAAACACTAGAAGAAGAGTTACTCATTCTAAAATTCTGTGGAAGGATTCTCTATTAGAAACAGAAGCACCAACTTCCATAATGGTTGAACTAGTTTAGAGTTCCACCAACAGTGTAAAAGTGTTCCTATTTCTCCACATCCTCTCCAGCACCTGTTGTTTCCTGACTTTTTAATGATCGCCATTCTAACAGGTGTGAGATGGTATCTCATTGTGATTTTGATTTGCATTTGTCTGATGGCCAGTGATGATGAGCATTTTTTCATTTACTTTTTGGCTGCATAAATGTCTTCTTTTGAGAAGTGTCTGTTCATATCCTTCACCCACTTTTTGATGGGGTTGTTTGTTTTTTTCTTGTAAATTTGTTTGAGTTCATTGTAGATTCTGGATATTAGCCCTTTGTCAGATGAGTAGGTTGCAAAAATTTTCTCCCATTCTGTAGGTTGCCTGTTCACTCTGGTGGTGGTTTCTTTTGCTGTGCAGAAGCTCTTTAGTTTAATTAGATTCCATTTGTCAATTTTGGCTTTTGTTGCCATTGCTTTTGGTGTTTTAGACATGAAGTCCTTCCCCATGCCTATGTCCTGAATGGTATTGCCTAGGTTTTCTTCTAGGGTTTTTATGGTTTTAGGTCTAACATGTAAGTCTTTAACCCATCTTGAATTAATTTTTGTATAAGATGCAAGGAAGGGATCCGGTTGTGGTGATTCCTCAGGGATCTAGAACTAGAAATACCACTTGACCCAGCCATCCCATTACTGGGTATATACCCAAAGGATTATAAATCATGCTGCTACAAAGACACATGCACATGTATGTTTATTGCAGCACTATTCACAATAGCAAAGACTTGGAACCAACCCAAATGTCCAACAATGATAGACTGGATTAAGAAAATGTGGCACATATACACCATGGAATACTATGCAGCCATAAAAAATGATGAGTTCATGTCCTTTGTAGGGACATGGATGAAGCTGGAAACCATCATTCTCAGCAAACTATCGCAAGGACAAAAAAACCAAACACCACATGTTCTCACTCATAGGTGGGAATTGAACAATGAGAACACATGGACACAGGAAGGGGAACATCACACACCGGGGACTGTTGTGGGGTGGGGGGGAGGGGGGAGGGATAGCATTAGGAGAAATATCTAATGCTAAATGACGAGTTAATGGGTGCAGCACACCAACATGGCACATGTATACATATGTAACAAACCTACACGTTGTATACATGTACCCTAAAACTTAAGGTATAATAATAATTAAAAAAAAAAAAAGAAAAGAAAAAAAAACAGAAGCAGTTTTAAGGCCTGAGAAATAAATACAAAGACAGTGTAAGAAAGAAGCTGAAGTTTCCCATGGCTTAGGGGAATTAAATGCATTGTGTTAGGGGGCTACATGTTTATGCTTACTCCACCCCAAATTCATTTATTTAAATCTTAACTCCTGCTCTGATGGTAGTAGGGGGTGGGAGCTTTCAGAGGTGATTAGATCTTGAGGGCGGAGCACTCATAATGGGATTAGCATTCTTGTATTAGTACTCTTATAAGACACATAACAGCTTGCTTCCACTCTGCTCTCTGCTTTGTGAAAATACAGCAAGAAGATAGCCATCTATAAACCGGGAAGCAAACCCTTACCAGACACTGCATCTGCCAGCACTTTGATCTTGGACTTCTAGGCCTCTAAAACTATAAGAAATAAATATTTGTTGTTTAAGCCATCCAGCCGATAATAATTTATTATAGTAGCCTGAACTGACTAGGACACGTTGTAATAGAATGGAATGAAAAAGATAAAAGGAGATTTATATGTTTTCCTAGCTGGATTAAAGAAGTGTCCATGAAACAGTACAATATAAAGAACTGATACCAGGATGTGAGCTCTTGGAGGACAGAGGGGTTTGTTAAGTTTTGTTTGCTGCTATAAACATGCATTTATAGTGGCATCTTGCCAATAACGCCTATTGATGAGTATCTGCTTGAGATTTGAATGCACAAATTAAATTGAAACGGAAAAAAAAGAATAACCACAAAAGATAAAAATACAAGTTTTAGTTGTAGCAGGAATTAATGTGAAGGTCTTGTATATTTGAAAGAAGCCTTTCAAAAAATGTACAATGAGTCTGAGGAGACCTTAGGGGTGGTAGTCTTTGAGAGATATTATTAGCAACAGGATAGGATGAGCCAAATAACACTATTATTTTCTCATCGTCCAACAGAGTCTCTTGCATGTGTTGCTTTGCAGGGTGCCTTGTATATGAGCCCTCATTTAGTATTTTCTTAAAAGACAAAATAACTTTTTAAAGGACCGTGTCTAAGATATTGTTTTTATTACTGGTTGCTACAAGATATAGCACATACTCGGAGCCATTGTGGCTCTGGCCAGTTGTGCTGACACTCGGGGAGGCGAGGGTATGAGTTCGAGGCCAACCTGGTCCACATTGATTGAAAAAAAATAATTAAAAAAAAAAGATATAGCACATGCTCATCACTGTTTCACAAGAACCAGGTAGCACATGCATACAGCATAATTCCAGAAAAAGTTTCATTTTCATGCTATTTACAAAAATTTTAGCAGAGTATAGGAAAAACCACAAGGAATAATGCATCAATCCAGAGTTAGAAGGATCAAAGTGTCGTCTCTCGTAAGTCCTAAATAGAAGGAGAGGAGTGAGCATTACCTAGACCCAGAGGAAAGTCTTGTAGAACAGGCCACCTAAAGGGAAGCACTAATCTTAGTTGAAGGACACCATGGGCCCCAGATGAAAAAACAAGGGAAATACATATTCCAGCTTCCTTCCCCATCCAGACCATTGGGCAAACACAACTGGAATCCAGAGGGCAATCAATCATTCTAATCTTGCCTGTGAAGAATTTCCCCTCACATTGGGAAGAATTCTTCTCATGTTTAATATTCAGCCTCACATTCGGAAGGGTGAAACATAGCTTTAGGAGCCAAGTGGATGGTAAGGAAGCATATAGCCCCACACTCCAGAGTGAAGGATTGGTAATTACATGCACCATTTTTTTTTCTAAAGTGTTTGATTACGTATTTACCTTAATAAATTGCTTATTGGCATTCTATAGAAGAGACTCATTCGTGTTTTGATTATTTTAAAAACAATTTGCTTTTCCATAAATCCAGATCCTCTAAATTTAGATCTCTTTAGCATAGGCTGGTGATTGAGTCGGACTATTCACAATGAACAGAACATTACATCACATACTTTAAAAGTTAAAAAATTCAACTGACACACAAGAAAATTCAAAACCTACTTCATTCTGCCCTGAGAACTTCCCTTTTTGTTCTTTTCTGCCTCTACACAAAGAATCTAGGAAAAAAGAACACTAGGTGCTTAAAATGCAGTGCCAAGTTTTATATCTTGAAAAGAGAAATTTCTTTTCCTGTAATAGGCCATTATAAATTCATATTTATGAAGTAGTTAGAAAATAATTCAATTAATATGTATTATAGCCATTGGCCATTTATCTGTTCCATTCTAGTCATTCATTTTTATGATCACAGAAAGTCATAGGGGTTCTATGTGCAATTTGAAATTGCTCTAAAATGTAAAGAATAAAGATTGCTTGTTATTTTAAAGTATCTGAATGATGATTGATAGATACATTTCCTCTGGGAACCTTATCATTTCAGGCTTCAGAAGCTGGAAACCATCATTCTCAGCAAACTATCACAAGGACAAAAAACCAAACACTGCATGTTCTCACTCATAGGTGGGAATTGAACAATGAGAACACTTGGACACAGCAGGGGAACATCACACACCGGGGCCTGTTGTGGGGTGGGGGGAGGGGGGAGGGATAGCATTAGGAGATATACCTAATGTAAATGACAAGTTAATGGGTGCAGCACACCAACATGGCACATGTATTCATATGTAACAAACCTGCATGTTGTGCACATGTACCGTAGAACTTAAAGTATAATTAAAAAGAAAGAAATTCATTAATTGTAAACTCTTAAGAATTTCCACTTCTGTAAGTAATTAAATGTAGATCAAACACTGTGAAAATGTCAACTAGGACAGAATTTAAAAGTCATCTACTTCCTATCGTCATTGCTTTATCTGAGAATGATTAAGCTGAGAGCCACGGAGACCAGTATCATGCAGTTAGCTATGCAGAAGCTATATCAGGATAATGCTGGACTTCTAAATTTGGACCTGGGCCTTATTCACTATCCTAGTGGTTTTCAAAATGACTAGAGAATTTCTTGAGAATTTGGGAACTCCTAGTAGGGAGTTTATTAAAAACAAAATAGAAAGCATAGAGACGCCCAGGAGCGGTGGCTCACGCCTATAATCCCAGCACTTTGGGAGGCTGAGGTTAAGAGTTTGAGGCCAGCCAGACCAACATGGAGAAACCCTGTCTCTACTCAAAATACAACATTAGCCGGGCATGGTGGTACATGCCTGTAATCCTAGCTACTCAGGAGGCTGAGGCAGGAGAATTGCTTGAACCCGGGAGGCAGAGGTTGTGGTGAGCCAAGATCGCACCATTGCACTCCTGCCTGGATGACAAGAGCAAAACTTCATCTCAAAAAAAAAAAACACACACACACACACACAAAAACAAAAGCATAGAGACTCTGGGTTCTCCTGTCTTAATTCAACCAGAGTTTCTCAATATTATTCTATTTTAGAAGTAAAGTTTATGACTTTATCCATTCTTCTTATTGGTATAGTTTACTATAGTTTTGAGTAGATAAGATTTTTACCTAACTAAGCGACAGAAATTTATTGTCTCACAGGTCTGGAGGCTGGACATCCAGCATCAAGGTGTAGGCAGGGGTGGTTGCTTCTCAGGACTATGAAGTTGAAGCCTTTTTCTGATCTTCTAATAGCAACAGCTTCAAACATTTTTTTTTTCTAATTTCAAATTTATTTTAGATTCAGGGAGTACGTGCGTAGGTCTGTTACATGGATATATGGTGTGATACTGATGTTTGGGGTACAAATGATCCTGTCACCCAGATAATGAGCATATTACCCAATAGGCAGTTTTCAGTCCTTCCCTCCTCCCTTTCTCTCCCCTCTACTGCCCCCCAGTAGTTTCCAATGCCTATTGTTTCCATATTTATGCCTATGTGTACCCTATGTTTCTCTCTCTCTTATAAATAAGAACATATGGTATTTGATTTTCTATTCCTGCTTTAACTTGCTTAGGATGACAGCGTTCAACTGCATCCATTTTGCTGCAAAGGAAATAATTTTGTTCTTTGTAATGGCTTTGTAGTATTCCATGGTGTGTGTGTGTGTGTGTGTGTGTGTGTGTATATATATACACACATATATATATATACTCTCAAATGTGTATATATATGTGTGTATATATATGTGTGTATATATATATATATATATATATATATATATATATATATATATACACATTTTCTTTATCCACCATGGATGGCCACCTAGGTTGATTCCGTGTCTTTGCCATTGTGAATAGTGCTGTGATAAACATACAAGTACATGTCTTTTTGGTAGCATGGTTTATTTTCCTTTGGGTATATACCCAGTAATGGGATTGCTGGATCAAATGGTAATTTTAAGATCTTTGAGAATCTCTAAACTGCTTTCCATGGTGGCTGGAAATTTACATTCCCACCAGAAATGTATAAGCATTTCCTTTTCTCTGCAGCTTCACCAGTATCTGTTATTTTTATTATTTTTTATTTATTTTTTTTTTTTACTTTTTTTTTATTATACTTTAAGTTTTAGGGTACATGTGCACATTGTGCAGGTTAGTTACATATGTATACATGTGCCACGCTGGTGCGCTGCACCCACTAACTCGTCATCTAGCATTAGGTATATCTCCCAATGCTATCCCTCCCCCCTCCCCCCACCCCACAACAGTCCCCAGAGTGTGATGTTCCCCTTCCTGTGTCCATGTGATCTCATTGTTCAATTCCCACCTATGAGTGAGAATATGCGGTGTTTGGTTTTTTGTTCTTGCGATAGTTTACTGAGAATGATGGTTTCCAATTTCATCCATGTCACTACAAAGGACATGAACTCATCATTTTTTATGGCTGCATAGTATTCCATGGTGTATATGTGCCACATTTTCTTAATCCAGTCTATCATTGTTGGACATTTGGGTTGGTTCCAAGTCTTTGCTATTGTGAATAGTGCCACAATAAACATACGTGTGCATGTGTCTTTATAGCATCATGATCTATAGTCCTTTGGATATATACCCAGTAATGGGATGGCTGGGTCAAATGGTATTTCTAGTTCTAGATCCCTGAGGAATCGCCACACTGACTTCCACAATGGTTGAACTAGTTTACAGTCCCACCAACAGTGTAAAAGTGTTCCTATTTCTCCACATCCTCTCCAGCACCTGTTGTTTCCTGACTTTTTAATGATTGCCATTCTAACTGGTGTGAGATGATATCTCATAGTGGTTTTGATTTGCATTTCTCTTATGGCCAGTGATGATGAGCATTTTTTCATGTGTTTTTTGGCTGCATAAATGTCTTCTTTTGAGAAGTGTCTGTTCATGTCCTTCGCCCAAACCCACAGCCAATATCATACTGAATGGGCAAAAACTGGAAGCATTCCCTTTGAAAACGGGCACAAGACAGGGATGCCCTCTCTCACCGCTCCTATTCAACATAGTGTTGGAAGTTCTGGCCAGGGCAATCAGGCAGGAGAAGGAAATAAAGGGTATTCAATTAGGAAAAGAGGAAGTCAAACTGTCCCTGTTTGCAGATGACATGATTGTTTATCTAGAAAACCCCATTGTCTCAGCCCAAAATCTCCTTAAGCTGATAAGCAACTTCAGCAAAGTCTCAGGATACAAAATCAATGTACAAAAATCACAAGCATTCTTATACACCAGCAACAGACAAACAGAGAGCCAAATCATGAGTGAACTCCCATTCACAATTGCTTCAAAGAGAATAAAATACCTAGGAATCCAACTTACAAGGGATGTGAAGGACCTCTTCAAGGAGAACTACAAATCACTGCTCAAGGAAATAAAAGAGGATACAAACAAATGGAAGAACATTCCATGCTCATGGGTAGGAAGAATCAATATCGTGAAAATGGCCATACTGCCCAAGGTCATTTACAGATTCAATGCCATCCCCATCAAGCTACCAATGACTTTCTTCACAGAATTGGAAAAAACTACTTTAAAGTTCATATGGAACCAAAAAAGAGCCCGCATCGCCAAGACAATCCTAAGCCAAAAGAACAAAGCTGGAGGCATCACACTACCTGACTTCAAACTATACTACAAGGCTACAGTAACCAAAACAGCATGGTACTGGTACCAAAACAGAGATATAGATCAATGGAACAGAACAGAGCCCTCAGAAATAACGCCGCATACCTACAACTATCTGATCTTTGACAAACCTGAGAAAAACAAGCAATGGGGAAAGGATTCCCTATTTAATAAATGGGTGCTGGGAAAACTGGCTAGCCATATGTAGAAAGCTGAAACTGGATCCCTTCCTTACACCTATACAAAAATCAATTCAAGATGGATTAAAGATTTAAACGTTAGACCTAAAACCATAAAAACCCTAGAAGAAAACCTAGGCATTACCATTCAGGACATAGGCGTGGGCAAGGACTTCATGTCCAAAACACCAAAAGCAATGGCAACAAAAGACAAAATTGACAAATGGGATCTAATTAAACTAAAGAGCTTCTGCACAGCAAAAGAAACTACCATCAGAGTGAACAGGCAACCTACAACATGGGAGAAAATTTTTTTTACTTTTTATTCCTAGTCATTCTGACTAGTGTAAGGTGGAATTTTGTGGTTTTAATTAGTAATGTTGAGCATTTTTTATATGTTTGCTGGCTGCTTGTAAGTTTTCTCCTAATAAATGATTGTTTATGTTTTTTGCCCATTGCATATTTTTTTCTTTTTTTTCTGCTGCCCAGGCTGGAGTACATGGAGTGAGGTGGCACAATCTTGGCTCACTGCAACCTCCACCTCCTGGATTCAAAAGATTCTTGTACCTCAGCCTACTGAGTAGCTGGGATTAGAGGCATGCATCATCACGCTTGGCCAATTTTTGTAGTTTTAACAGAGACAGGGTTTCACCATGTTGGCCAGGTTGGTCTCCCACTCCTGGACTCAAGTGATCTGCCCACTCGGTCTCCCAAAGTGTTGGGATTACAGGTGTGAGCCACCTCGCCTGGTCTTGCCTACTTTTCAGTGAGCTTGTTTGTTTTTTGCTTGAGTTGTTTAAGCTCCTTGAAGATTCTGGATATTAGACATTTGTCAAATGCATAGTTTGCAAATGTTTTCTGCCATCCTGTAGGTTGTCTGCTTTCTGTGTTGATAGTTTATTTTGCTGTGCAGAAGCTGTTTAGTTTAATTAGTTCCTGACTGTCAATTTTCCTACTTGTTGCAATTGCTTTTGGGGACTTAGTTAAATATTTTTCAAGGCTGATATCTAGTAGTGTATTTACTAGGTTTTCTTCTAGGATTGATATAATTTGAGTTCTAACATTTAAGTGCTTAACTTGTCCTAAGTTAATTGTTGTATGTGATGATAGGTAGTGGTCCAGTTTTATTCTCCCACATATGCATAACCAGTTGTCGCAGCACCATTTATTGAATTGGGAATCCTTTTATTATTGCTTATTTTTGTCAACTTTATCAAAGAGAAGGTTTTGTTAAGTGTATAGCTTTATGTCTGGGTTCTCTATTCTGTTCCATTGGTCTGTGTGTCTCTTTTTGTACTGGTACCACGCTGTTTTATTTACTGTAGGCTTTATAGTCTGAAGTAGGGTAATGTGATGCCTCCAGCTTTGTTCTTTTTTGCTTAGCACATGAAATCTAAGCCGTGTCAGGCAATGACTCTCCCAGGTAAGTACGCCCTGTGGCACTGCAGCTGAATCAGATGATATGGCCACGTGTGCCAAAATATTGTATACAGATGGTACTGGAGTCATTGCCTGCTCCAGCCAAAACTACATGTAAGGAAACATTTTGAGAAACTAATGATTCCACAAGTAACCAAAGGCAGTGATTCCGCAGAGAGCATGGGAATAGAGCAAATGCACAGAAAATGGCAAAGATGAGAGAGATGGATGGCCCCATCAGAGAGAGTGATTTCTGCTTCTGCATTCAGCTGTATTTCCTGCCCTTGCATACCCATGAGATTACTGGTTTATCTGATGCACGAATACCAGCTTTCTTAAGCTAAAATCTATGCAGATCTATTATGGAAAACAATTATCCTTAATTAAGTCAAGATAATTGTCTCAAGAATTAAGTATATAAATAAATTTTGAGAGAATCTTTAAATAAAGAAGGAAAAATATGTGAATACTTGGAATAAGTAATTTCCAAGACTTAAGATGTATCTTTAGAAAAACTTCAAGTTGAGAAGTAAAGCTAATTATTTTTTTAATTTAAAGAATATTGAACAAATGAGCTTCAGAGCAGTAAAGAAATAATACTGACAGAGGCTACAAGGGAGCCGGTCTAATTATGCAACTTACTGTAGACACAAAATCAAGATGGAGCAAGCTGGTCAATAATTGTTGTTTTATCTAAAACTCTATGTAATTCTAATTAATTGCATTTTAATTAGGACTCTTCAACGCAAGAAGAGAAACCAACATTGACTTTTCCTGGAATGTAACGTACGATTTAACTATTCAGGTAAAGAAATGACAGCTGTAGAACTAGATCTCAGAGGCCATGTGAAAACTCAAAAATACTACGTTCTCTTTATCTCCAGCTTTTCTCTCTTAATCTCTCTGTGTGAGTGATTCTCTTTACTGGCATGTTTTCATCACATGGCAAGAAACATGTCTGCCAACAGTTTCCTAATTGTAAAATTCATAGCTGTAGGCACCGTGAGAGAGAATGACCAGCAGACAGTCCAAAATCTAAGTCCCATGGAGGTACTCCTTGGCCCAGATTAAATCAGGTATCCATATTTGGATTAATCATCTGCTGTTAGCAGACAGAATAGCAAATTAATTGTCAAGACACTCATGGTTATATGTGTGGGGGACAAGGGAAATATGATAAGCGGGATAATGACCTTAAAGATATCTTTAATCTACAGAACCTGTGAAGGGCCAAAGAGAGAATTCTAGAAGCCAAAAAAAAATTGCTTTTTAGAGTCTTCAGAAGGGAATGAGCCCTCCCAACACCTTCATTTTAGACCACTAAGGCCCATGCTGCTTTCTGACTTGCAGAATTTAAGATAGTAATATTTTTAAAGCCACTAATCTTGCAGTAATCTATTAAAACAGCAATAGGAAATCAATAGAGAGAGGAAGGGAGAGACATTGTAAAAGGGATGTTGGGATGACTATACCATACCTAATATCAACCATATTATTGTGGTTGATACTGTCAAGCTCTATTGACATGCTGTACAGTTATAAAGCCTCAGAATTAGAGATAGAAATAGAGATAGAGATAGATAACTCAAAGTTGCCTCAAAAAAATCATATCTTCAAATTACAATTCTTCATGGTTCATATAATTATTACACTTTTTATGGTTTGTTTTAAGTGCATTAAAACTTTAGGTTTGCATATCTATGTAATATTCACATTTAAACAAAATTAGTGAAAATGTATTCATTGATTTAATTATGCATTTTATTGAGATATTTTTTAAAGCAGGAAAAATTATTTTGTAACATGAAGGAATCATATCTATATTGCTCCATTTGTATTTTTAAATTTTGCTATAATGTTTATTTTAAGGGTATAGACTTTCATCTGAATTTGAAATCATTACATAGAAAGTTCAAACAAAATCAATGCAAAGGCATTTGTCTATTTCTATAATAATTACATTAATGATCAAAAGAATATACTAAATAAAATATTGCATTTTTATTTTCTTTTGGTGTATACTGAAAATTGATCTGTGTTTTAGAAGGAATGAAACTATCAAACATATTATGGTAGGCATGGCATAAAACTGGGTAAAAGAAAATCTTCTTTAGTTAGTTAATGGATTATCTGTTGCTAAACTGAAATAATCAAAAAGTCATCTAACATCAACTTGAATTCCTTCAAAAAATAAAACAGGCATGCAAATAGCATTCAAAATGAGGAAAGTTGTCTTTATTAACTATGAAAATGGTACATTTTATAAATTTAGAATTGACTACTCTCTTCATCTTATGAAAAGTGGTAAAAATATGTAAATGAAATAGAAATAATTTTGAGGTGTTTATTTTCACTTACTTAGAACCATAATCACAAAATCAATTCCTAGTCTTCTTGATGACATAATACTGAAAAAAGGAAAGTGTATTTAGGTTGGAGATTTATATTTTAAATAAGAAATAACCCTCTGTATAAAAAATAGATCCTGGTTTGTAATCCCAGCACTTTGGGAGGCTGAAGCATGTGGATCACGAGGTCAGGAGATCGAGACCATCCTGGCTAACACGGTGAAACCCCGTCTCTACTAAAAAATACAAAAAATTAGCCAGGCTTGGTGGCAGGCACCTGTAGTCCCAGCTACTTGGGAGGCTGAGGCAGGGGAATGGCGTGAACCCGGGAGGTGGAGTTTGCAGTGAGCCGAGATCACCCCACTGCACTCCAGCCTGGGGGACAAAGCGAGACTCTGTCTCAAAAAAAAAAAAAAAAAAAAAAGATCCTGGTGATGATGATCACTCATAGTACTATGGGCTGTATGAATTGCATGGACCACTTAGGGGCACAGTGAGAAGGCGGGTACTTGCAAGTCAATGAGAGAGGACTCAGGAGAAACCAATTCTGCCAACATCTTGATCTTGAACTTCTAACCTTCAGAACTGTGAGAAAATAAGTGTCTGTGATTTAAACCACCCAGTATGTGGTATTTTATTACAGAAATACTGGTATACTAATATTGTCATGTTAATCACTCATGTATTAAGATGAAAAGAAAACATTTAAAGCTATAGATGCCTCTTACTGCATCCTGTGCAATGTTCCACTGTGCAATGTCCTTAATACCATTTCTGTGGAATTAGTTTAAAACAATAGTTCAACAGCACAATTAAATGTCATGTATTTACAAGACTCTCATCATGCCAAAAACATTGACAATGCTTAAAACATTGACTTGTTGTGCAAAAAAATGCAACATCATTATGTGCATACGTTGAGAAACAATTTGAGGATGCTTAAGAGCCAATATGAATGGGATGCAGGCCTGTTTCTAAAATATCTGAAATGCTTCATATATTTTAAAAGCTAAACAAAAAGTAATAGACATTAACGGAAAACAATCATTAATTTATATTATTTAAGGACAGTGGATAGGATGCTGTTATTTCTGCTGTCCTTTATCTAAAATAAGCTTGCTTTGTTTTAAACTTCTTATTGCTTCTAAGCATTCTTTAGAAGAAAAGATTTGAGAACAATAATAATTAAAAACTACTAATGAAGTAATATATTTGCCAGCCCAGCCCATGGTTTACTTATAAAAGTTTCCAAAACTGAACATTTCAAAAGAAAGAGTAAGGTTCAACTTAAGCTATTTTTTTAATAAAACAACAGATGCAGAAGGCAGTGTCACAGTATAATACCCAAACTATTGCAACATATCACTATTGTTAAATAAAGTACCTATAAAGTTGACATTTTAAAGGAAAAATAAATATAAATATATAAGTTTGGGTTAGTATTTTTCTTGTTTTTAGCACAATTAGCTCACTAATTTACCCTAAAACCCTTATGATCATTTATTCACTATGCCTTATAAGTGAAACAGCTTTTTGGTTGATGTTTTGTCTATCTTAGTTACTGCTAGCTATATAGATTAGTGACCATACTTTGTAAATGTGAACATTTCTTCCTCTGGACATGATTTTTGTCCAACTTGGAGTAACATAATCCATTTATTATAAGACTGGGTGCTATGGACTAAATGTTTTTGTTCTCCCAAACTTTATGCATTAAAATTCTAAACCCCAATATGATGCTATTAGGAAGCGGACTCTTTGGAAGGTGACTAAGTCAAGAGTGGAGCTCTCGTGATGGGATTAGTGCAAAATACTCTAGAGCTCCATGCTACCATGTGAGTACCAAGCAAGAAGGCCGGGTCTATGACCAGGATTTGGCCCCTCACCAGAACCTGACTATGCTGACACCCTGATCTTGGACTTCCAGCATCCAGAACTATGAGGAGTAAATTTCTGCTGTTTATAACCTACACAGTCTATGGTCCTTTATTAAAACAGCCACAAATTAAGACACCGAGAAAAAATATCAGATATAAAATAATACTACATCATTTATGATCTTGTTTTTATAAGGTACAATAACAGCAAAACTCTTTTAGGAGTGACAATAGCAATTACTCAATGATCCTTACAGGAGTTAGTAAGTAGTGACTGGAAAGAAAGGGCTTTCTAGGAACGGGTTAATGTGAAAACTCAGCAACTTGCATACTTGCATATCATTAAAATGTTCATATTACCCAATCTGTAGATTCAATGCAATCCCTTTCAAAATACCAATGACATTCTTCACATAAATAGGAAAAGCAATACTAAAATTTATATGGAAGCACAAAAGACCCAGCATAACCAAAGCTATCCTAGGCAAAATGAACAAAATGGGGGGAATCACATTACTTGACTTCAAATTATACTACAGAGGTATAGTAACCAAAACAGCATAGTAGGGCATAGAAACAGAAATAGGGACCAATGTAAAAAATAGAGAGGCAAGAAACAAATCCAGACACATATAGTGTGCCCATTTTTCAACGAAGTTCTCAAAAACACACACTGGAGAAAATACAGTCTCTTTCAATAAATAGTGCTGGGAAAATAGACTATCTATATACAGACAAATGAAACTAGACCCCTATCTTTTACTGTATACGAAAGTCAAATCAAAGTGGATTAAAGATTTAAATCTAAAACCTCAAACCATGAAATTACTACAAGAAAACTGGGGAAAATCTCCAGGACATTGGTCTGGGCAAAAATTTTTCAAGCAATTACACACAAGCACAGGCAACCAAAGCAAAAAATGGACAAATGGAATCACATCAAGTTTCAAAGTTGTTGTGGAGCGAAGGATACACTATTAACCAAGTGAAGAGACAACCCACAGAATCAGAGACAATATTTGCAAACTACCCATCTGATAAGGGCTTAATAACCAAAACATGTAAGGAGCTCAAATAACTATATAGGAAAAAATACAATAATCTAATCAAAAGATGGGAAAAATTTGAATAGGCATTGCCCAAAAGAAGACATACAAATGGAAAACAGGTATATGCAAAGGTGCTCAACATTATTGATTATCAGAGAAATGCAAATCGAAACTACGATGAGATATCATCTCACCCTAGTTAAAATGGCTTATATCCAAAAGATAGGCAATAAAAAATGCTCGTGAGGATGCAGAGAAAAGGGAACCCTTATATACTGTTAGTGGCAATGTATACTGGTATAACAAAGATGGAGAACAGTTTGGAAGTTCCTCCAAAAAAGAAAAAATTGAGCTACCATATAATCCAATAATCCCACTTGGGATATATATGCAAAATAAAAGAAATTAGTATATTAAAGAGATATCTGAACTTCTATGTTTGTCAAAGCACTGTTTACAATAACTAAGATTTGGAAGCAAGCTAAGTGTCCATCATCAGATGAATGGATAAAGAATTGTGATACATATACACAATGGAGTACTACTCAGTCATAGACAAGAATAAGATCCAGTCATTTGCAAGAATATGGCTGGAACCGGAGATCATTTTATTTTTTAATTTTTATTTATTTATTTTTTTTTGAGATGGAGTCTCACTCTGTCGCCCAGGCTGGGGTGCAGTGGTGCGATCTCAGCTCACTGCAAGCTCTGCCTCCTGGGTTCACACCATTCTCCTGCCTCAGCCTCCCAAGTAGCTGAGACTACAGGTGCCCGCCACCACACCTGGCTAATTTTTTTTTTTTTTTGTATTTTTAGTAGAGATCATTTTATTAAGTGAGATAAGCCAGACACAGAAAGACAAACACAGCATATTCTCCCTTATTTGTGGGTTCTAAAAATTAAAACAATTGAACTCGTGGAGATAGAGAGTACAAGAATAGTTACTAGAGGCTTAGAAAAGTATTGGAAGGCTGAAGGAGAGGTGGATATGGTCAATGGGTACAAAAAATACTTAGAAAGAATGAGTAAGATCTACCATTTGATACACAGCAGGGTGACTATAGACCATGATAACTGTACATTTTAAAATAACTTGAAGAGTGTAATTGGATTGTTTACAATCCAATGGACAAATGCCTGACAGGATGGATACCCCAATTTTCATGATGTGTTTATTTCACATTGCATGTCTGTATCAAAACATCTCATGTACCCCATACATATATACACCTACCTTGTACCCACAAGTGTTTAAAATAAAAGAATTTAAAAATTAAGACCATATTAAAAATAAGCACAGGCTTTCAACAATACCAGTGATGCAATATAAAGATGTTTACAAACAACTAAAAACGCTGATTAAATTATGCTACTACACAATGAAAATTATTATATTACATTTTGTGTTTAATCAAAATAAGCTTATTTTCTTTCCATGTATATTAGTTTACATTTAAACTATATTTTATCTTCAGAAACATTTCGACATAACTTACAAAACTCCCAGTTCGGTAGTGGCAATTTGCTAGTTATTAAAATACATTTTTTAAAATGTATAATTTAATTTTTAGTATCTTTTTTCTCATTCAGACATGATCTAGTATTGTTGATAGTTTATAGGGCCACTTTATCTAAATAAGTTACTGAAAGTACTTCCAGTTTTTTACAATAAATAGATAAGAGCACAAAGATAATTGCAATACATTTTTGTAGCTTCTAAACATTTTATCATTCTGTATTTACATTTTAATTTGATTTTTAGTTTATATTTTAGTTATTGATACATATTTGGCCACAAGTACTAAAATTGTGTCTTGATTAGCTAGATATAATTTGTAGTTGTCAATTCTCTTATATAACTTATTTACTTGAAAATCCAATGCTAAATATAAGGTTTTATTTTGAGAATTATGCTCACAACTCGTGTGTGTGTGGGTGTGTGCCTGTGTGTGTTTGTTTGTGTGTGTGTTTATTTCCTTTATCCTTCAGCTCTTAAAGAGGAGGGACATTTAAAAATTTTACTGTCATCAAAGTCTTCTTTACTTGAGAAAATGTTTAAGAAACGCATTGAAATATACATATTTTGGAATTATTGCCATCAGAAGGAATGTTTCACTTGGTTCCATGAACTCCCTGAAGAGCATCCACGAATGTTCAGATCATTAGTAAGACCTTGGAGATTTAGCAGCCTTTCAATAATTCTTAATAGTACTGTAGGTGTTTTTAAGATCATATTAAATAAAGCCACTGACAATTTAATTTTTTAAAAAGAAAATAATAAAATATATTTGAAGGGTTTGAAGAATCCACAGGGCAGAATAGATGATGTATAAAATGAGGTTTGTGAGTCGGTCTTCTTCATTAAATTTTAGTTCACTATTTTTCACTACTCAATTCAAAGACTGTAAGTACTTCTTTTTTATAGTAGAAGTAATAGAAGTTGGTACAAGTGTGACAAAAAATAGGACTTCTGATACTGGATCTTGCTGTAAAATAAAAGCTGCAAGTTTATTTTCACTCTTGTTGAAGCCAAAAATGGCCATTTTGGGTTAGCATCAAGAATGTAAATTCCAACCAAATGAACATATAGGGGATGAAAAAATATAAGTTGATAAAAAATGAAACACAACAATTTAAAGAACAAACATTTTGAAAAAATATTTAATAGTTATATTAATGAATATTTATTTTTAAATAAATTTATAATATTTGTTTTCTTTTTCTTTACATAAAAACTAAAATAGTTTTATAATTTATGCCTATTTTTCTGACACTCATGCAGGAAGTATTTTAAAGTGCATAAATAGTTACTAAAATCCAATCCATTCACAATCTTTTGAAATATTTAATTAATATTTATGTAAATTGTTTTTATCACAAGACAATAATTTTTCTCCATTTTCTTGTGTTTTGATGTTAGAGGGACACATTTTTCTTTCTAGTTAATGTAATAAGAAAAGTTAATGAGAATCTATTTTTAATAAACATATCTAAGAATAAAACATTGAAATCTGTCCCTAAGGGTTATAATTGTGAAATGTTCTAATTGCACACATAATCAATTTTGATGCACCAAAATTAATTTCAACATCAAAAAATAATATTTCTTAACTAGCCTCTTTTTTGTATATATATATATTACGTGCAATTAACTTTGGTAGACTGAGAAGATAGCTAGCTTCTGGTCAGAGTCTACTGTAGTGAACTGGTCTCATAGGCACATTCCAGCTACCTGAACTGCTTAAACATCAAAACCCTCAAGGGTCAAATAGAACCAGGTACAGATTATAAACCCAATTACTATTTCTATATAATAATGAGAAGCTGATATGTCATGCCCCAACATAACTAGTGAAATTCTGGTAACCAAGTATCATTTATACATAGTTTATATATTCCATGGTGTTCCTCATGGATCCCCAGAATTCTCCAGGCAGTTCTAGAGATTAGCATGTGGTCAATCCAGGCCAGCAGATACTAACTCATATTTTATAGATAATTTCAGCTGTTTAAAGCATTTCATGATATAGAAACACTCTGGCCATCACAATATCTTACCAAGTGGCCCCATCTCCCTCTCTAGCTTTGTTGGTTTACTTTCCTGCTGCTCCCAGCCCTGGGGCCCGCTGTGCTTTACTCAGCTTTATGATGAAGGCCTTCTAATTCTTCCTCCAAAACCTGGACCTCCCTCACCTTCAGGCCCTTGATACTCTTTGCAACGCTTTCTACACAGTCTTTTTGTGAGACCCCCCTTCTCATCACAGATCCATACTCACCTTCTCAGGGAGACCTTCCTTCAACATTGTCGGGGAGGAAACGTTTCTCCCGTATCCTGTTGGCATCTCGGGCTGGGCCTACGAATTAAACTGACATAAAACGTATTAACAGGAGAAAAGAATACAACTTTTTTAAGACGCTGGGTGGCATGTTCTAAACTCCTTGAATATCCTACCTATGAGAGTCCGCCTCATGGCAGTACACACAGGCTGATATATTATTTCTCCTCTGTTTCTCCCATTTAAAGGTAAAGCACGTGAAATCAGAAACAGCGTATTTCCAGTTCCTTAAACTATGTCTGTCGCATGTTATTCTGGCTTACATTTGCGAATTTACATTTGCATTTACATTTGTGAATTCATAACGATGAATTTACCTTATTAGCCTCATCACTTAGATAAGCAAAACAATTAGATTTGAAAAAATAGTTTAAATATTGAAGTCATTTTACATATATTGGTGGATATTATTTATATTCAGAATGATCCATACACACTCGATGATTGTGTGATAAATGTCAGCTCTACGAAGGTCACCAAAGAGCCACCTAATTTTTAATTACTATTGATATTGAAAGGTTGATAAGATCAAACCTAGTCTGTGTCTCCAGACTTTCATGTTGTCAATGTGTCATAAAAACATATAGGCCGTATCTTGCATTTTCTATTAATGTGACAAACACCATGCTTTTGAAGCCATCTTTTCCCAGTTGCTGGTACAGCTTAATGGCTGTAGAAAGTCTATATTTGTATCATTTTATTGTTTTTTCTTCTTTTTCTTTTTAGGTTTCAAAAATATCTTGAGAAATTACATAGAAGCCGAATAATACTCAAAGAAAAAAACATTCCTCACCTTCCAATTAATGTACAAATTATACATAAAAGGAAATTTTACAGCAGTTGATGTTTTTTATCAGCAATAATGTAGCTTATCATCTGCTTTGGGGAACATAATTTGGAGAATTTATTTTCTTCCCCATTTTTTCAGGTTAACCAAGCCTAACTCTTCTTTTCAAATTACACTGAAACTTGAAGAATTAATCATTTGGGGTAGATGATGCTCCAGGGTGCTTTTGAGAATGTGAATCACCTTTAAACCCATGGTGTTGCTCTGAACATGAGGCCACCAATCCTGCCCTGAGCCATAATTCAAATTTTTCTGAGCCTTGACCACTAGTTCTAGTGACAAATGGAACAGATTCTACAAACTACCTTGCACAAATAATGCTTTTGGATTGCTTGTTGCACTCACTTGCAGAGCTGAAAGACCCATTTGTCTTCTAACCCTTAAGGACAAAAATGCATTAGTCTTTCTACTTCTAATCCAATCAGTGCCATTTTTTCTCTTGTGAGTGAATGGTTGTGCGGAGCCTCTGTCTGTCATTTTAACCACTGGCTTATGAAAGCTTTCAGTGTGATTCAGAACTCTATATTCTCCTGTAACCTTCATCACAGGACTTTAGTTGAAAAGAAAAAGGGAGATGCCTCAGAATAAAGCTGTTTTTAATCTTAGTGGTGTCTTAACTTTATATAGCACTTCAAGGAATAAAATCACTATGTTAAATGATCTATATGATACAATAACAGGTAATAATAATTTTTACAAGATTTAAAATATATTTGTTACATTAAAATGTTCTAGTTAGTTTGAATGGCAGCATAGTGTACTGGTCAAGACCATGAACTTAGAACACGGGTACCTGGGTTTAAATCTCAACCAGAGCCAAGACCTCACTGTGGGGCTGTGGGCCAATTCTTTAATTATGTTGTGATGATCACCTCTGTTTCCTCAATTACGAGATGTTAATAAGAACAGTAGGTATATAAGTGACAAATTTACATATCCCATGTTTCTGGATACCTCAAATATGTATCTATGTTTTACCTCGTGTAGATTTTAAATTATTTACAGAAAATTTTGATGAATCAAAATGTGCCCAACGTTAGTTCGCACATGCTTTGTGTCTAACAAATAACAATTGAGTGCTTGATTTTGAAATTTAAAAAAGCTAAATTTATTATTAATTTTGTCATACAAATTTTGTGCTGATCATGATAGCAGAGTTTGGCTAATTGGGAAAATATTCTTTAAAATTATAAGGGAGATGTTCTTGGTAGCCAGCCACTCCTGAACATACTTGTTATAAACTTCCAGGAAATTTTGCTATGACTGTTGCAAGTAAGGGTGTATAATAAAGAACTACATTGGCAGAGTATCCCATATGTCTTTGTCTTGGTCTCAACTTAGATGGTATCTCATAATCGGGAGTTCTGATTTTGGATCCTAGCTTAGTACCCTCCTTAGCACTGGTTATTTCCCTCTTAACACAGTGACCAATACTTCAGGAAGAAGGAGCTAGACTAAGAGGCTATGATACAGTATAGAATGATAATAGCTACTATTGAACTGCCAAGTCAGCAGGTGACTTAATGAAAGATATACTGCATCAGACAAAAAGCAGATGCAAATCAGATTAATTAAAGAGAATGTGGAATGATAAGTTCTAGGCAAATGTTGGCATACAACATTCTAATTTTCCCATTCTATTTTGGGGCTAAAGATGATTTCATGTTTGCTCTACTATTGTTAGATGTTACTGTTCTATAAATGTCAACAAGGACAAGTCGGTTAATAGCATCCTTCTGAGTCCGCTAAGTTTCTATCTACTTTTTCTATTAATTAGAGAGGAGAGTTGAAATCTGTGAGCATGACTTTGTATTTTTCTGTTTTTCCTTGCAGTTATATCAGTTGTGTGCCATATACCTTGAAGTTCAGTTACTAGATTTATAAACATTTAGATGTTCATGTGTTCTTATTGAATTGATAACTTTATTATTTTAAAATGACCCTCTAGGAATCTTCTTTATTCGAAATCTATTTTGTCTTATAATAATATAGCCATTCCAGGTTTCTCTTGATTGTTCTTAGCAAAATTTTAATTATATTTGCTAAATAAAAAGTTCTAATTATACTTAAAGTGAGTTTCTTGTAACAGCATGTAGGTAGGCCTTGTCCTTTTTATCCAATATGACAATCTGCATTTTAATGGGCATTGAAACAACTTAAGCTAATGTATTATTGACATCTTCAAGTTTAAATAAATTTACTATCTTGCTATTTCTTTTCTATTTGTCCTACTTGTAGTTTGTATCATCTTTCCTGTTTTGTTTTGTTTGTTTGTTTTTGTTTTTCTTAAGTGCCTTCTATGTATAAATCAATGATTTTTTTAACTGCTCCTTGCAGAGAAGGGCCACCCATAGGAAGTGTGTTTTGAGTAGCCCCAATGATTTTTTGTGATTCTGTTTTATCAACTTTTTTGGCTTATTAGCTAGGATGTGTATGTGTGAGCTAGGATGTGTATGTGTGAGCTAGGATGTGTATGCGTGTATCTATGTTTGTTGTCTTAGTAGTTGCTTTATGATTTATAATATATATCTTTAACTTTTTACAATCTTCATCCAATAATATTATACCATTTATGTGTAGTGAAAGAACCTTACAAAGATATGTTTTTACTTAAAATCCCCTGACCTTTGTACTGTTGTTCGCATGTACTGTGTGTCTATACGGTCCACAATACAATTATTTTTAAATAGCTATTACCTTCAAACATATTTAAATAAGAAAATTATTTTACATTTAACTATGTAATTATCATTTATGCTTTTTGATTTTCTTTATTTTCTTGTGTGGATCCAGATTTCTATCCAGTATTATCTTGCCTCCATTTCAAACACTTCCTTTTACTGGCTATAAATTCTGTCAATAACCCTTTGTTGAAAATGTCTTTATTTCATCTACATTTTAAAATACGTTTCTACTAGGTAAAGAATTCTAGGTGAACAGTTATTGTCTTCAGTACTTTAAACTTTTTGTTTCATTATCTGAAGATGCTCATATTGCATATGATAACAAATGGTCTTTTTAAAAAATTTACTTTGTGTATAATATGTATGTTTTTCTGGCTGCTTTTAAGATTTTCTTAAATATTTTGTAAAGATGTTTAAGGTTTTAAAAAGATTTTCTTAAAATGAACGACAAACACATTTTAAGCACTTTGGGTACGATAGGCTTTGGTCAAATTTTCTTCATTTTGTTTTACTTCAGTTTCTTAACCTTCCTTGATTTTGGAGTTTAGTGTTTCTTCCACTTGGACAAATTTTGACTATTATTTCTTCAATTTTCTGTGTGTGTTTGGTCCTGTTTCTCTCCCTCTCCCTTGGGAGCTTCAATTACATATAAATCAGGCCAGCAACCTGAAGTTACTCCCTATCTCACTGATGCTTTTCACCTTATTCCAGTCTTTTTCTCTTTGATTTTTACCATAGATTCTATTTATTTTCAGATTAATTAATGCTTCCTCCTTCAATGTTTATGCATTTGTTTTTCCAAATAAGTACATTTTTTACCTCAGATATTAAAGCTTTTATTTATAAATGTGTGATTTGGGACTTTTTAAATATCCGTGTCTTTAGTTACCATGAGCAATCTTTTTGCTGGCTTCTGGGAGATATAATAATAACTATTTTAATAATTTTGCTGTTAATATCTTCATCATTTCTGGGTCATAATTTATTGATTTTTTTCAGTATTATGAATTATCTTTTCCTTCTTCTTTACCTTACTGGTAAATCTCAACTGAATGACATATATTAAGAATTGGCATTTTTGGGGTCCTGGATACTTTATATTCCTATAAAAAATATTTAGCTTTGCTCCAGTATGTAATTAAGAAATATGATGTATTACTCACCATATTAGTTTTTAAGTTTGTTAAGGACCAGAATAACATTTATTCCACAGTCAATTTGAATAATTATCATATTTTAAGAATATCAAAAAAACTTTACAATATATTCTGTATCATGGCTCATGAATTACAGGTTCAGCATCCCAAATCTAAAACAATCTGAAATCAGAAACATTTTTGGTCCAAAGCATTTAGACTAAGGGATATTCAAACTGTATCAGGTCTCCTCTCTAACTTGTAAGAATAGGCACTGTGCCTTATATTGACTACATTTATTTTTGCCTGTAATTTTTTTGGGCAGTTCTTTCCATAATTTTCTCTCTATAAAGTACTCTACTCTCTGGTGGTCTGCCCTAGGAACTCTAACTGCCTTGGTCTCTCCAGATTCCCAACTCAGTTCCAGCTCAACTCAGTGATCCTTTGCTTGACCTGGATTGCTACTCCTTATGTTGCAGCCTGGAAATTTTCTCTAACCAGTAACTAAACTGGGCTTTGCTGATGGAAAATCTAGGACATTCACTCTCAGAGATCATTTACTCTTAAAAACTTTTATTGACTCAGGATCAAGTAGAACCAAGTCTCACTTAAGGTTTGACAGAGCTATCACTGTACAAAGAAATTTTTAATAAAATGTATTTTCAAAATGAATTATTGAAACTAAATGAAAGTGACAGGCTCCAGAAAAAAAAAGAAAAATATATTAGTCTGAAAGCAAATGTAGCTTTTAATAGAAAAGATCCAAAGATAAATTAGAATTATTCATTTAAGTCAAAGAACTGCTAGGGCAATTTTAATGGCTGTTTAATCTATTAATGGCACTAAAACAGACTCTTGATAATCATTAAATCAAGGTAGTCTCAATTAAACTATAAGGATGTAGAACTAAAAAAAGGTAATATGATTTGTGCAAGGTGATATGATTTTATGCAAGAGTACTTAATTCTGTTTATTAATTCTGGGATCTGGTCTCTATAACCATATTACATAAATTACATAAATAAATGATGTTAGTGAAGACATACTTAAAAATAATCACTAGAAAATATATTATATAGATGGTTACTCAATTTATTCATATGTAGGAACTTTTATTGTATCACTGCAAACTTTTGGGCCATTTAGAACTGAATTTCCCCTCAAGTCACATATTTGAAAACTGATCTGACAAAAGAATTATCTAAAAACTGGAAGTGAATGCTGAGCCTACTAATTTATGCAGCCTCAATTCTCAAAATATGCTATGTTCTTATTGCTAAGTCTAAGTGAGAACAGGTGTATTTAATTTGTATTTATTTCAGAACAGAAGACAATATAATTTGACATACAAAATATCTATTATAGTGTCATTGTGTTATACGGCTGTTATATAGACTTTGTGATCTGGACTAGCTAATGAGAGTAGAAAGATTTAGCTAAAGATATAGTCATATACATGATATTATGTTTCTAAAGGAACTTGACTGAGAAATGGCCTCTTTCCTTTATTATTAGAATTTATTGACATTTTTTCATGCCACATTCAGCAATTTCATTTGTTTAAATGCAAGCTATATTCATACACTTTATTCCATTTTTTAATAATTTGAAAAATATTGTTATGAATTTCAAAAGTTGCTCATAATTTTTATAAATTGCTATCATATAGCAGTCTATTCTTAAACAATAGACATAGAATTCTGTATGGACACAAATACTATTTTTCTACTTTTTAGGTGTTATTTCTACTTCATATGCTAACATTCTGAAAAACAGTAAATGACCTCTTGATACATTAATCTTTTTTTAACATCAAAGGTTTTCCAATAAACTTTGTGCCTCTTAAAGGAATAATTTCAACATGCTAACTAATTTTCATAATTGTAAGCTGTCCAAGATAGCAGAAAGTGCCTGTTAGATTCTCAGAATATATCCTTTGTAGTCTCTGCCATTTATTTGTTATTTGACTTGAGGCTCTTTGAATTGATCAAACTGTATCTAGTTGTTCACAAAAGGCAATTGGAACTGCAATAACTGTGACAACTCTCTGAAAGGGTGGTTTCTAGAATAAAATTATGTAGAATGGATAAAGATGTATTGAAAGTCACAAAATTTTTTCAAATTAACACTGACTGAGAAAAATGAAGTGTCATTGTTACTTGCAGAGGTTAGTGTATTGAAATTGCAGAGAAGAAAAATGAAAGCAATTGTCATATCACAAAGAGGATTTTGATTCTGATCATTTTATGTTATCTGGTCAAATTTGGGTATTTCAAAAGAAAAACTCTCTACAGTGTCTTAATTATGTTATAAAGGGTACAGAGCAGCTCAGCTTGTTCCCACATTAGTTGCTATTTATGGTGCATTACAGAATTCTGCCATATTATGTTGAAGACTCAAAAAGAGCATTGATAACACATCACTTAAATGTGACACCTTAATATTGCCTTCTTATTGCTAAAAGTGCTATAAAAAATTGATGAGATTAAATTGGTACCTTTTTACTTACTTTGGCTATTAAATTCAATTGATATTTGATCTTTTTATAGAAAGAAAGGAGGCACAGTATAACTTTCAATGGTTCCCCCCCCCTGCCACCGCCGAGGACTAATAACACTTGGAAGAAAGATTCAACACAACTAAACAAATTGGATGCAGCAAGAAAATCTCTTTCCTTGCCTTAATATCAAATACTACTCCAGGTGCAGCAAAAGCTTAAGTGTAGTAGGTTTAGCCCTGTAGCTCCACTTCCACTCAGAAGTTTTAGAGAAAAATTGTAACTGGATGACACAGTACTCATTTTCCTTCTTATTCCCTTCTTTCAAAATGTACAGCTTACTTCATCACAGCCTCATTATTAGATCATTTCCTTATGCATTACCTGTAGTCATCTCCTTGGTACTATTCAAAACATGAACAGTTTACTTATCTCTCCCTTATAAGATCTAGTTATTCACTGAGAAATGTTCCTTAAAAATACTTACAGGATGAATGAGAACAAGTTATGTGAAAATACATAAGTTTCATTTAACCTCAACATCAAAGGATATGTTGAAATCAAAGAAATTTTAAACCCCAAATAGTTATTATAAAATACATGTTTGAAAGCCCCTTGAGAACTTCATAAAATCAAGAAAGAGGAAATGGATGAGTCCTTAGCAATTCACAGAGCCAGTTTCACAACTTCCTGGCCTTGTGGCTTAGCTATACGAAGTAGATGAAAAATAGAAAGCTTTTATTCATCACTCATGTTGTTCTCTAACTAAAGTCCTTTAAACAGAGAGGAAATGCAAATCCAAGTTGCCTACTTTAAAAAAAAAGTCTGCAAACTGACATTTCAATGTCTTTATACATTGACCTCTAAAACAGTATAAAGTAATAAAAATTGTTGGGTGAAGGATAAAGACAAGCAATAGCTTTATAACATATTCATAAAAGATGCCACAATACTGCCATCTACAGCTTCAATATTTGCCACTTTTAGATATTACAATGCATGTTTCATATTTTAAAATAAGAGGAACATGTGACTTGAGTTGTGTGAACATGTGATATGAGTTGAGGGTCATGCTGGGTGAACTGCTGTTAATAAAAGTATAAGTGGATTTCAGGATGGAGATGAAATGTTAACAATGAACAAATCAATTTATAATTATTTACATACAACTGTAATTGAGGCTATTTATAATGTTTAAAATTAGTATGAAATTTACACCACCATTCTACATATTTCAGTTTTGATAATGGTCTGCTTGAAGAAAGGAAAGAGAAAAAAGGAGACTCCAAAATCTTTTTCTTGTCAAAGAGACACACCAAGAAGATTGTCACTGCTCCTGTTTCTTTCCAAAGTCATTGATTGCCCTTGACTTTAATACAGCCTTATATTATGATCTATGGAGATGAACAGACTGTATTAGAAACTAATCTACCTTCAGAATTCTTGTGTCTTCTCAGATCCTGTATTGAAGATCTGGGATCAAATCTCACCACAATTTTCAGCTCCTGAAATACCAGGGTAAAAGACCTTGGTGAGAAATAATGCAAGCAGCCTTTCAATTCTAAGTTAAACAACCTTTTTTTGTTTGCTTTGTTTAACAGATGTCATAGAATAAATTTTCTGGTTAAATCTTATTATTTATTTTTTTTGTTTTTGTTTTTGGAGATTTAGTCTCCCTCTGCCACCCAGGCTGGAGTGCAGTGGTGCAATCTTGGTTTGCTGCAACCTCCACCTCCTGGGTTCCAGGGATTCTCCTGCCTCAGCCTCCCAAGTAGCTGGGATTAAAAGGCGTGCACCACTGCATGCCACTATTTTTTTTTTTTTTTGGATTTTTAGTAGAGAGAGAATTTCACCATATTGGCCAGGCTGGTCTCAAACTCCTGACCTCAGGTGATCTGCCCACCTTGGCCTCCCAAAGTGCTGGGATTATACAGGCATGAGCCACTGCGCCTGGCCAAAAATAGACTTTATTTCTTAGAGCAGTTTTTCTATCCAAAGGTAAATGCTATTTTGCTATTTTATTCTTGTTTTGTTTTTAGTGAGAGTGCATATTGTACCACTCCTGCTTTGTTTTAATAGGCTGAATCTAAGGGGCAGATTGGCCTTTACTACCCTTTGACTGTGTTGATTCTGTCTAGTAGGACAGGATAACAATAACTTGTTACTATACAGAGAACTCACTAAGGAGAATTCTTTTAACTTGTATTTTAAGTTCAGGGCTACAAATGCAGGTTTGTTCCATAGGTAAACTTGTGTCATGGGGGTTTGTTGTACAAATTATTTCATCACACAGGTGTCAAGCCTAGTAACTATTAATTATTTTTCCTGATCTTCTTTCTCCTCCCACCCTCCACCCTCCAACAGACTCCAGTGTGTGTCGCTCCCTTCTGTGTGTCCATGTGTTCTCATCATTTAGCGCCCACTGATAAGTGAGAACATGGGATATTTGGTTTTCTTTTCCTGTGTTAGTTTGTTAAGGATAATGGCCTCCAGCTCCATCCATGTCCCTTCAAAGAACATGATCTTGTTCTTTTTTATGGCTGTATAGTATGCTATGGTAAATATACACCACATTTTCTTTATCCAGTCTATTATTGAAGGGCATTTAGGTTGATCCTAGTCTTTGCTATTTTGAATAGTGCTGCAATGAACATATGTGTGCAAGTGTCTTTATAATAGAATGATTTATATTTCTTTGGGTATATACCAAGTAATGGGATTTCTGGGTCAAATGGGATTTCTGTCTTTAGGTCTTTGAGGGATCGCCACACTGTCTTCCATGATTACCCAGCATCTATAAGGAGCTTAAGCAAATTTACAAGAAAAAAACACACACATTAAAAAAAGTGGGCAAAGGATGTGAACAGACAGTTCTCAAAAGAAGCCATACATACGGCCAACAATCACGTGAAAAAAAAGCTACATCACCGATCATTAGAGAAAAGGAGAACTTTTGTATATGCATCACTATTGAAATCTCGTAATGCGGTTAATATTTTGTTTGTTTTTCATTAAAGTTTCTATTGCTCTGGTGTTGCTGAATTTGGATAAATAACTTATTTAAACACATCAAAGAGATTAGTCTGACAATTTTTATGTTAAGAATTATGGAATGTATTGATGGTTGATTGTCCCTCCATGTATTTCTGATCAAATAGTCAGAACGCCTAAAAGACAGGCAAAGTTTCAGTATAGAAAACCAGGAAAACTGATCAATGATGAAAACAATATGGCAAAGCAATAACCATAGAAATAGACCCACTGAATGTTTCTCCCTGTCAGAAATCAGTGTTTCAATAAGCACAGGGCAGCCATTACTCTCCTTTGAAGAATCAGGCTCAGCTACTTCATCCCTTCCCTACTTCTCCATTCCCTGCTCAGAGAGGGTAACATGCCACTGAAATGGTTAAGATTAAGCAAGGCAATATGCCCTTAGGAACAAATAAGCAGAAGCAAATTGCCACACACTTTGTGGCTTAAAGCAGCAAAAATAACAAATACACGTTTCATTGTAGTTCTGGAGGTCAGAAATTCAAAACAGGTCTCACTGAGCCAAAATCAAGGTGTTAGGAGGCATGGGTTCTTTTTGGAGGCTCTAGCAGAGAATCTAGAGTTTCCTAGACTTTTCCACTTTCTAGAGGCCACCAGCATTCACTGGCTCCTGGTGTATTCCTTCCTCAATTCAAAATGTATCACTCCACTTTGCTTCCTTTGTCATATCTCTTTTCTCTAATCTTTATATTTTTGCCTCCATCTTATAAGGAATTTTATGATTACTTTGGGCCAATCTGGGAAATCTAGGATAAAATCTGGAGCACACTGGTTTGATCATGGCTCACTGTAGCCTCAAACTCCTAGGCTCAAGCAATCTTCCTGCCTCAGCCACTGAGTAGCTAGGACTATGGGCATGCACCCCCTTCATCTACCTAATTTTGTGTGTTTTGTAGAGATGGGATCTCCCTATGTCACCCAGGCTGGTCTGAACTCCTGGCGTCAAGTGATCCTCCTGCCTCAGCCTCTCAAATTATTGGGGTTACAGGCATGAACCATTGCACCCAGCCTCAAGATATTTAAATTAGTTATCTGTAAAGTTCCTTTTCCGTATAAGGTAACATATTTACAGATTCTGGGGATTGGGACATAGATATTTTTGCAAGGAGTGAGTGGGGCAGTGCTGTTAGAAATATTCCATTTGCCACAAATGCTAGTCACATGCAAGGGACGTAGCTTCCAGTGACAGTTTTGCAACACTTAATAGTCTCGGACACAGTGAACATTAAAAACTCTATTTTTCCTTCACTATCACAATTCTGCAATAACTTCCAATACATAGGAAAGGTGCCAAAATAATTATTATGGAATAAAATATCTTCTGTGAACTCACAATGACTGAAATTTACCATTTTAGGTTATTCTCTTCTGCTTTCCTTGTTTTATTCACAAAAGCATTTATTTTTCCAGTTCTTGAAAAGTACCAAGTTCTTTCCCTTCTCGGTGCCTTCACATATAATTAATTTTCTGCACCCCCAAAGTCTTATAGCCAAATCCACTTTTTAATAGAATATTTAATGCCTTATGGTCTTCAAGCTTTTGTGTGTGTCTGACTTTGCATTATCACTATAAGGTGGGCAAGGGAAATATCCTGAACACTGAGTTAATGGCTATTCCTCTAAAAACAAATAAATAAATACAAACAAAAAAAGCTGTTTTGTAGTAAATTGTGAATTTGTTTTAAATTTTCAAAATGTGTAAATTCATGATTAACGTAAAACTAGCCAGGCGCGATAGCTCACGCCTATAAATCCCAGCAGTCTGGGAGGCTGAGGCATGCAGATCACCTGAGGTCAGGAGTTAGAGACCAGCCTGACCAACATGGAGAAACCTTGTCTCTACTAAAAAATACAAAATCAGCTGGTCGTGGTGGCGTACACCTGTAATCCCAGCTACTCGGGAGGCTGAGGCAGGAGAATCGCTTGAACCCAGGAGGCGGAGGTTGCAGTAAGCCAAGATTGTGCATTGCACTCCAGCCTGGGCAAAAAGAGTGAAACTCTGTCTCAAAATAAATTAATAAATAAAAATTAAAAAATTAAAACATCCAAACAATGCAAATATATTTAAATAAAAAGTGTAATATCAACATCAGCCCCTCCAATCCTAACCTCTCTCCAAAGGTTTACACTTTGTAGCTCAAAGCAGGAGTCACCCAGGTATCTCACTTTTTCAGTGGGATTTTACATTGTCTCTGCAATGCTAGGATTGCAGCTCCTGGTTGTCAAAGGGAGAATTCACCAGGAACATGGGAAGGGTTTCAATGAACTCCAAACTATAAATGTTCGCAAAACACTGTAGAATTCTTGTAGCTGGGAAGTAGCCAGCTGGGAAGTAGCTGGGAAGTTGCCATTCATTGAGGGATATTTGACTCTGGTCAACAGGTGGTAGTTGGTTTGCTTTTACAAAAATGAGAGCAGAGAGGAATATGTATGGAGCCATGTCACTATTGGTCCCTCCTAGCTCTTCACTGATCCATTATAATGGTGAATGGATATGAGCAGCAACCCCTTCCTGAAAGGAACATGGCTTCCATTGACTCAATAATGATGGCTTGTGTCACACTAATGAATAATTCACTGAAAACTACCAAAGTGAAAGCTAAGGGCAAGAATAATTTAGAATGAATAGTATAGGAGAGAGAGAGAATGAGTACCAGTTGCAAGCTGGAGACCATCGGCAGAGTTGGAGCCTATATTTCATTCTATGAATCTCCCTCTTCTAAATTTTCTTACAGAAAGAGAAGTCTCCAGCAGCCATGGAGGAGCTATCCTCTAACACTGCTTAGAAAGTGGATCTGTGTGGCACAAGTGGTAGACTGTGCTCACCAGGAAAACAAGTACTCAGATCTACTGCTTCTGGGAAATCTGCAAAATTGACCAATGGCCTCAGTGCTACCCCACTGTTATAAAATGCACAGGAGACAAGGACTAGAAAGAGAAACCTTCAACATATATAAGACATGTTTTTCCTTCCAGACATTTGCCAGGTTATGAAGCCACATGTGGTTAAAATCTAATAAGCTAAACTCAAAATATGCAAAGGCTAGAACTTCCAGGAAGATGTAACAAAGATCTGCCAAGTCCAGTGAAGTTGATACCTCAGGGGTCGTGGGCTGGACCTGAAAGGCAGTGTGAAATATTGAGAGATATAGTCCTCCTTAAAGCAGAACCCTGCAGCATGTATACCAAAGTCACATCTTCAAAGCTAATCGCTGCGACCTGTTATTGAAACAGACATTTTACTATGACATTGAGGTGACCTCTCATACCTTTCACCTGTTAACACAGGAGTGGACAGATACTCATAGGAAATAAATAATGAACTCAGTAGAAAAAAAAGACATATGAATTGAAAGAGAATACAATAGAAATTATATTTAGTAAAGCACAGAGAGAAAAATGAGTAACAAGAAGAGAACTTTCTATATGATGCGTATGGAACACAGTCAAGTAAAGACTAAGCAGAACATAATAACAGCCTATATGTAGAAACTTCTCTATTCATTTATTACATTACATTTGTGTGTATCCTTTAATTGTACCCTTACTTTTTATCCTGTCAGCTTTATTCTTTCTGGCCAGTATCATTTATGTAAAAATTAATAGGTAGGACTGGCTGGGCGCAGTGGCTCACGTCTGTAATGCCACCACTTTGGGAGGCCGAGGCAGGCGGATCACCTGAGGTCAGGAGTCTGAGACCTGCCTGGCCACATGGTGAAACCCTGTCTCTACTAAAAATAAAAAAATAATAAAAATAACAAAAATAGCTGAGCATGGTGGCGGGCGCCTGTAATCCCAGCTACTTGTGAGGCTGAGACAGGAGAATCGCTTGAACCCGGGAGGCGGAGTTGCAGTGAGCCAAGATCATGCCACTGTTCCCCAGCCTGGGAGACAAGAGCAAAACTCCATCTCAAAAAAAAAAAAATTAATAGGTAGGACTAACCAGATATATTTCTATCAATATTATTTTTAATATTTTTCTTTTTAATCAAAATTTAAAAGTAAAAATATGCATACGGAAAATGAGACTAGTATTTATTTATTAGCTATTGAATTTCTACCAACTCTATTAAATCTTTTGGAATGTCTTAAAGTATAATTTATATTTTAGTTTGGATAAAGACATAGCTATATATTAACATGAATATGAAGTTATATATTGATTTATATTTCCTATAAAATCACATAATACATAGTAAGAATGTATAAGATGATACAAGTCAAATCATGGATGCTTGGTGATCTTGTGATGAAGCCTGTTCTTCCCTTGGTAGCTGGGCATGATGTGGCGCATCTTCATGCTAGGCCAGCATTCCCTTGCTTCTGTATACCTAATTTCTCCTTCTCAGATGCACTCCCAACAATGTATGCAGAAAGCTAAAAAAATGAATGAGTGTAGTTAATAAGAGGCTATTGAAACTGAGCCCCAAATCTAGCTCTGAGCACAATGATAGCTAAAACTTAAGGAGAGGCAGATCAAATAGATTTCATCACCAAAGCACAGAAGCATATTTGTTCAACAACAGAGCTTTGCATTTACAAAAGAGAAAAGAGGCTGTTTGGGGTAATTTATTTTGAAATTGCTCTGTCAAAAGCTAATTTCATTTTGTTCCATGAGGCCAATTTGGCTCATATGTTTGTGCTTTGATAAAGGCATAGGAATAATATTAAAATTCTTGCAACTCTACGGAGATTATAAAACTTTCTCAAGGCAAATTTCTTGTCTCTGGAAAGAAAGAATGGTGAATAATGAATGATGGAAATTTGAAAATGAATTCATTCAACAAACACTTATTGAGTGAATGCTGTGTGCCCGATGCGTTAGGTCTAAATCATCTAGTTGTGCAGTGAGTGAGCCAGAGTGTGAAAATAATGAAAAGAGCAGACAGGTTGTTATTCAAAATGTCTTTTTTTTTCTCCATGCAATGTTTCAAATTTGGAGAGTCATAGTTTGTTATTGATCTATCGCATATTATGAACTATAAGACCCCAATAGACAGTGGCTTAAAAATAGAGATATATTTACCTCTCACCTAACATACCAGGGCATTTCCAGGTTTTATAGTAGCTTAATCATGTCAGGAAACCGCACTTCTTTCATCTTCTGCTCCTCTATCCCTATAGGCCTTTCCCTATCATGTGAAAAAGAGTTTTAACCAGTGGGAAAAATAAAAAAGAAGAAAGGGAAGAGTAATTCATATCATTTGAATTAAATAACCTAGAATTTGCACACGTCATTTCCGCTTCTATCCTATTAACCAAAATAGGAAGTTACGGAACACCTACTGAAGGAGCTGGGCATAGAGTTTTGCTGGGTAGCCAGGCAGGTTATTCTTCCCACAAATGAAAAACACTCATTTTTAATGCAATAACACAGGGATCTGTGTTACAGGGTAACACGCAGATCTATTCATTCACTATCCCAAGGTAAATTCCACAATTTTTTTTTTGATAAGTAATTCCACTAGGGTTTTGTTTTGTTTTGTTTTTTTGTCTTTTTGGACAGAGTCTTGCTTTTCACTCTGTCACCCAGGCTGGAGTGCAGTGGCATGATCTCGGCTCACTGCAACCTCGTCCTCCCAGGTTGAAGCAATTCTCTGGCCTCAGCCTCCCGAGTAGCTGGGACTACAGGCACGTGCCTCCATGCCCGGCTAATTTTTTGTATTTTTTTTAGTAGAGACAGGGTTTCATCGTGTTTGCCAGGATGGTCTCAAACTCCTGACCTCGTGATCTGCCCGCCTTGGCCTCCCAAAATGCTGGGATTACAGGCGTGAGCCACTGCGCCCGGACACCAGTAGGTTTTTAACCCATGGACTAAATCAAATCCTCTCCGATATAAAATATAATAGAGAATAGGAATATGGTCACTACCATAATACTCTCATTTGGAAAATGGAAGAATAAGAAACAAACATCCTCTTTTCTAAAGTAAATTAATACATACATGTGAAAAGTATCTGCTCTGCTACTCAAGAGATTTTCCTTGATAAATATTTATGGCAGTTCTGGGTTTCGCTCTCTTGAACGTTTTTCTCTGCTTAGAAACTTCTTGGCCACATCTGAGATTGGACTGAAAAAGAAAAATTATGTCCTTAAAACCTGCCTAACATTTACCCAAGTAATTGTAGTTTGTTGCTCATTTATTTAGGTAATAATACACTTGCTGCAAAACACACAGCAGGTTTTAAGTTTTCTTGCTTCTAATAAGTTTTGTGTGAAAATGATTAAACAAAGATTATATCTTTACGTAGTTGGTTTGTTTTGTTGTCTGTTAATCTTTGAAATCTTGTTTGTTTTCTGGTGTTTACTGGCCACAGAACCTGCCATTTCTCTCTATCAATATAATGACAAATACTTTAAAGCAGGGCCTCAAAATGAGAGATAAAGATGAGACACCACTTTGGAGGGATAGATTAGAAAAATAAACTTCCCTGGTGCTGCCGCACTCCCCCAGGCATTGACTTAGCGAGTGGATAATACTTTTGTGAGAAGTAGATGCTCCTATCTCTAGGCACAGCCAGCTTCAGTACATGTTGAATAAAGCTGAAGCAATGTTTCAGCCCTAGCCTGCTGTCTTCACTGGCAGCTTTTTAACAGTGTAGTTCGGCTGTGCAGACTGGACTTGCATTAAAGCATTCTGGTGCAATAAACCTGAGTGGTTAACGAATGTCCTTAATTTGATACTCGCAGTTGGACTGGCTTCCAAAGCCTAGCTGCAGAGATGGAAAAAGCTTGAGGAAGAATGTTGGCTTCTGATCATGCTGCCTCTTTAGAAGCAAGCCAACTCTACATAATAAAAGTTCTTCTCTGGTAGATCTTTACTAAGCGGAAAATATTTTGTGCTTTTTCAATTATTTCTGCTCAACAATCAAGCTATGTTGGTCTACCTTCCAGGAATCACTGGCGACATTTTTGCTATGACTTACCAAAGGTCATCAACTTCAGCAATAGTAGCTGTGAGTCCTTGTTCAGTCTTTTCCCTGTTCTATTAGGATAATACATTGTTTTGGGGTTTTTGGTTGTTGTTTTTGTTTGTTTGTTTGTTTTTTGCTTTGAGATGGAGCCTCACTCTTTTGCCCAGGCTCGAGTGCAGTGGCGCGATCTCGGCTCACTGCAACCTCTGACTCCCAGGTTCAAGCGATTCTCCTGCCTCAGCCTCCTGAGTAGCTGGGATTACAGGCACGCACCATCACAACTGGCTATTTTTGGCATTTTTAGTAGAGATGAGGTTTGGCCATGTTGGTCAGGCTGGTCTTGAACTCCTGGCCTCAAGCAATGCACCCACGTCGGCCTCCCCAAGTGCTGGCATTACAGGCATGAGCCATCGAGCCCGACTGTTTTTGGTCTTTGTCCAGCATTTTCCTACATCTTTGTCCCAAAATCCTTATGGTTAGAATGCAGGCTAAGCTGCTTGTATAAAGGACCACAAAACACAGTGACTTGAACAGTATATAAATTTGTTTCTTTTTTATGTGACAGTCATGTTAGGTGGACAAAGGCAAGCAGGAAAACTTAATGTTGTTAGAGAGGAAGATTATCTGTAGAATGGGTTGACAGTCCACCGGGTTAAGGCTAACTCATCACACTATGTTGCAGTCTGTAACAGGGAAACGAAATGTGAAGATACAGCTTTTTCCTCCTTCCTAAAGACCCTTCCCAGAAGTTGCACACGTCTCTTCTGCTTCAATGCAAGACTAGAAATTATAGTCTGTAGTATGCATTTGTGTATTATGTTAAAATATTCTTACTAATAATAAAAATGGATAGATGTTGATGTAACCAACACCTTCTTTTAATAGAGTTTTGAATGTTTATTTTAAATATTTGTAAGAATACCATTGAGGAAGCTAAAGGGTAGTTCATTTTTAAGTTATTTTATAGGTTATGTTGCCAGGTATTACATTAATAAAGTATGTAACAAAGCACTAATGACACTTTTTCTTCAAAGTTATTTTCAAATAGAATTTTGAGAAAAAAGACCATTTTTCATTAAGCATGTAAAGACATATATGTATAAACAATGAATGATATTCAACAAAATATTATGCAAAGACTTGAATAGAAATGAATGAGATGATCTGTTGGTAGTTGAGTATCTCTAGGCAACCTTCTTTTTATACCTCTCCTGCATCATGCCACCTTTTGTATCCCTCCATCAGAAGAAGCTGATTATCTGATTAATGTCCCATAAATTCAAAGTTGTTATTATAAATGACCTGAAATCAGGCAAAAAATATATATAGACAAATTATATTAAACATACTAGTAATGAATTATCTTCTGCTATAGTTGAATGTAAGTTTAAGAAAATATTAAAACATTCATAACAGAAAATAAATCTTTAATTCCTCTTGTTTCATAAAACACATTTTAAGTGCTTAAACTTATAATTAAGCATGTACTTTAGCCGCAGAGAAATATTACAACTACTTGATTATAACAAAACAAAATTGTAGTTGTGTTGCACTTAAATTCTGAAGCTGATTATTTTTATTGGTTACAATCAGCAAATAAGCTCAAAATGTTTTACAGGAGACTGCAGGTTAGTTTCTTCTTTGTCTAAATAAGAAATGTCTCAATGTCAAGGTCAACTTTTAAATACTTGACTATTGGCACTCTCATGAATCAAGTATGGAGTGAAAGTGAACGGTATCGTTGGTCTGCATTGTGAATATTTAACAATACTTTTATTTCACATTTGATTGCTAATCATATTTTTAGGTTGAAAGTTCAGTTTTAACTCTTTAGTGTAACATAAATTAGATGAGTTAATATAGATAGAAGATTTAGAGCAGTGTCTGATACAAAACATTAAATAAATATCAGCTTTTCTGTGTATCTTATAAATGTTGCTCTATAAGTGTTTATGGAATATATTTAGAATATTTCCTTTAATTTGTTTCTCATAAAAAGACAGTATATCTGTAATTTTTTTCAATGAATTATTTTCAATATCAGTTTCAATTAGTAGTTTGATATTTGTCTTACAAAAACACTTCTTGTTTAGTCAATTCAAAGAGTGAAGTCTACTTTATTACCACTCTACTTCAACTTTACTACTGGTGT
Source organism: Gorilla gorilla gorilla (assembly GCF_029281585.2). NCBI lineage: Eukaryota > Metazoa > Chordata > Mammalia > Primates > Hominidae > Gorilla > Gorilla gorilla. The sequence continues at coordinate 26,690,840 of NC_073246.2, forward strand.
CTTTTACTTTGCCTTACATACTTATGGAACCACACTAGTAAGTTGTGGGTAATTGTCTGCTTAAAATGTATAATTTAACTTTTCAAAAGTCATCTTTATTTGTGAAGTTCAGGCCAGCATAATCATTAATTGCAAACTTTGAAGCCGATTGTCTGAGTTGGCTACTCCCTAACAGGTGAACAGTGCTTATGTTTACAGGGTGTCTAGAGTAGAGTTAACTTACTAATTTTTCCATTTATATCCAACATATGTCAACCATATGCTAATATAATTTCTACAATGGCTATTTTGGGAAAAGAAAATATATAATACAGAATATAAAACTGATTACTTACCAAAATCTCATAATCATCATCACTTTAGAGAAGCGATCGGTTTTTGATTTCCAGTATGCACTCATCTATTACTAACCAAATTTCAATGAGGACAATTCCAGGCACTGCCTTAATTTTTTTTAATTAAAATCCTCATTTTACTGGATACCGAAGAAAAGGAAATATGTTGATGTGTTTAGAAGCTTTAAACTAAAATACCTACTTAAATGAGTATGTAGAAAAATGTTATAAAAGAGAGCATCTGACTTGAACTACTGCTTCAATCAATAATCAATTTGTGTAATTACTTTAAATCATTAAAACCAGGAGAAAAGACACAAGCAACTGTATGTATTACACATTTCAAAGCAAGATGTTTAGTAACAGAAAATAACCTTGTAGTACTAAATTCAGATTGATAATTTTTGAAATGCATTTCTGAAAGATACAAAACTTAAAATCTTTGTAAGAAAAATAACCATGTAATGAGTATTAAAATTATAGACGTGATATAAAATAGAATATTTCATGCTGAAGGTGGAAATTTGTTTTGTTTTGTTTTGCTTTGCTTTGTTTGAGACGGAGTCTCGCTCTGTCTCCCAGGCTGGAATGCAGTGGCACAATCTCGGCTCACTGCAACCTCCGCCTCTCAGGTTGAAGCAATTCTCCTGCCTCAGCCTCCCGAGTAGCTGGGATTACAGGCCTGTGCCACCACGCCCGGCTAATTTTTGTATTTTTAGTAGAAACAGGGTTTCACCATGTTGGCCAGGCTGGTCTCGAACTCTTGAACTCAAGTGAATCCGCCCACCTCAGCCTCCCAAAGCGCTGGGATTACAGGCATGAGCTGCCGTGCCTGACCTGAGGTGGAAAAATTACCTTTTGGGTACAATGTTCACTATTCAGGTGATGGGTACACTAGAAGTCCAAACCCCGATACTATCCAACATATCCATGTAACAAACCTGCACATGTTGCCCACGAATCTATGAAAATAAAAAAATTTAAGACTATTTTATGCTATTCTTGTGTAGGAGGCAGAATAATAGTCCTAAAAAATACTCACTTCCTAATCCCCCAAAGTGTAAATATGTTACCTTACCTGGGATGAGGGACTTTGTAGATGTGATTAAATTAAGGTTCTTGAATTGGTGAGATTGTCCTGGATTATTCCTGTGGGTTCAGTATAATCACAAGTTCTTTACACATGTAAATGAGAGACGGGAGAGTCAGAGGAAGACATGTGACCACCGAAACAGATTGCAGAGACGTGGCTGTGACCTGGGAGCCATGAGCCAAGGAGTGTCGTGCCTTTAAAGCTGGAAAAGGCAATGACACAGATTCTCTCCTAGAGTCCCCAAAAGGAATGCAGCCCTGCGGACACCCACTTCAAGCCTAGTGAGACCCATTTTGGACTTTTAACCTCCAGAAGTGTAAGATAATAAAGCTGTGTTGTTTTAAGCCAGGGAGTACATGGTAATTTGTTACAGAAGCATTAGGAATCTACGGTCTCTGACACATTTAAAGAATTCAAGAAGCCTGAGGTCTAATTTAAGAAATACTATTAATCTTTTCTCTACTCATTTTCTTCAACTGCCAAGTGAGTATTGTAGTGCCAGTCTTACATACCTCACATCATTACGTAAAGATAACATTAATGTTTAAAATAACGCATTACTTTTTCTATAGTTTAAATAGCTTGCTCCCATAACGCATTCACTCAACAAGTATTAATGGAGTTCCATCTAGATTCTCTCGGCCCTGGGGATAAAGCATTGAACAAACATTCACAACTTCCTGTGATTATGAAATATATATTCTAGTGGTAGGGAAGTGCATAAACAATAAATATGTAGTGTGTCAGATGATGATCAGTGCACTGGAGAAAAAGAAATGATAAAAAGACGTAGAAAATGGGGAGCTTTAATTTAAACTGGAGTCATTCTGAAAAGTCTCAGTGATGGGGGATTTGTGTAAAGACCTCACTGAGGTGAGAGAGTGTGAGTCTCATGTATATTTAGGGGTAGGTGTTCCAGTCTCCTCAAAGGTCTTCTGACTGACATGTGCCTGAACTATGGGGAGGCTAATGTGTGTGGAAGGAAGTTACAGAGGGAGCCTCCCATGGCAGGAGATGAGCGCAGAAGATAAGCAGGAGACTAATGGAGTTACAGGAGATAATTATGGGCTTCCTTTGTCTTTGTTAGGACTTTGGTTTTTACTCTGTGAGAGAATGGATGTCCTTGGGGTATTGAGCAGAAGAGTAACATGATTGGAAATACGTTTTTAAAAGATGCTTTCTAGCTGGTATGGTAAGAAATACCTGAGGTTGGGAGGAGATGAGGTAAAAGAAGATTGCAAAAATGCAGGTCATTGATCTTGATGGCTACGACCAAGGTGGTATTAGTAGAGGTAGTGAGATGTTGTTCAATTCTAAATACAATTTGGAGGTAGAGATTATGCAATTTGCTGATGCATTGGATGTAATATATCAAAGAAGAAAGGAGTCAAGGATGTTATCAAAGCTTCCAGACTGCACAGCTGAATTGAGGGTGTTTTCCCCAGCTCAGATGGGCAAGACTGAAGGAAGGATAGTTGGGAATGAGCAAGTGTTTTGTTTTGGATAAGTTAAGTGTGAAATGCCTGTCAGCTATCCAGGTGTGGATGTTTTGATGGCATTTGCGTATGCCACTCTGGGTTTCATGAATAGAGTTCAGGCTGGAAATAGAAATCCTCCTGCACAAATTATTGCACTTATTAATCTCAACTTTGTCAGATTTTCTAAGTAAAATTTAAATGCAGTAGTATCTATAATTTTTACAGCAATTTGATGTCCCACTATTTAAGAGGCTGGAGCCAATATTGCCATAATGTGATATTATGCAATGATACGCAGGTAAATAAACTCTCTGCAAAAAAAAATAATATTAACCTATAATTATTCGTGAAAATCATTCATATTGGATTTTTCAAAAATGCATATTGATTTCAACATTCAGGTAAAGTGAAACAGAAAGTGAAAGACACTCAAGCTATGAACTACTTACTTATTGTAATGAGGATGCTGATTTTGCATATTTTTATAATTAAACTATACAAATCATCTCATTATTTAAATACAGATTCCTTCTTAAAATATGAAGTCCACTTTGTTTTATTTACATTATGTGAGGCTCATAAAACACTTTGGAAAACTACTTCTTGAGACACGGCATTAAAGACTAAGTGGCAAAGTAAATAAGGATTATATCCCTATAATCATTCTGGATATATTTTTTAAAGCTATCAAAAAAGGGAGGAAGGTCATCATTAATTTTTTTTAATTTGCTTTTAACGTATATTGTCTTTTTTTAATTATTATACTTTAAGTTCTAGGGTACATGTGCACAATGTGCAGATTTATTACATATGTATACATGTGCCATGTTGGTGTGCTGCACCCATTAACTCATCATTTGAATTAGGTATATCTCCTAACGCTATCCCTCCCCCCTCCCCCCACCCCACAACAGGCCCCGGTGTGTGATGTTCCCCTTCCTGTGTCCGAGTGTTCTCATTGTTCAATTCCCACCTATGAGTGAGAACATGCGGTGTTTGGTTTTTTTGTCCTTGCGATAGGTTGCTTAGAATGACGGTTTCCAACTTCATGTCCCTACAAAGGACATGAACTCAGCCTTTCTTATGGCTGCATAGTATTCCATGGTGTATATGTGCCACATTTTCTTAATCCAGTCTATCATTGATGGACATTTGGGTTGGTTCCAAGTCTTTGCTATTGTGAATAGTGTCGCAATAAACATATGTGTGCATGTGTCTTTATAGGAGCATGATTTATAATCCTTTGGATATATACCCAGTAATGGGATGGCTGAGTCAAATGGTATTTCTAGTTCTAGATCCCTGAGGAATCACCACACTGTCTTCCACAATGGTTGAACTAGTTTACAGTCCCACCAACAGTGTAAAAGTGTTCCTATTTCTCGACACCCTCTCCAGTACCTGTTGTTTCCTGACTTTTTAATGATCGCCATTCTAACTAGTGTGAGATGGTATCTCATTGTGGTTTTGATTTGCGTTTCTCTGATGGCCAGTGATGATGAGCTTATTGTCTTATAAGAAGAAGAATGAATTTCAGTATGTTTCCTTTGTTACCATAGCTGCTATAATTCACAGAACAAAATTTAATGTGCAACCAAATACAGAAAGTTTCAAAGAGAAAGAGAAGGCCTGTGGCCTATGGCCCAAAAGTCAAGCTTGAGAGAAAGCTACTTGAAAGTATTGGAGTGAAATACTGAGAGCCAAGCTATAGATATTACCTCTTTAATCTTCTATTGAAAATCTTCAGTAAAATCTATATTTTTCTCTAGTGATTTGTGGATTCCCTCTCTTTTTTTGGTGGGTGTTGGAGAAGTCTTATTGGTGAAGGAGAAAGCAATGAAGTGTTAAGTCTTGCTTCATGGAGCAGAAATAGAGGCTGCTCTTGAAAGATGGGAGATACAAGATTTACACTTGCGTAAGAGATAATAATAATATAATTAGGAACATTGCCATGTTGGAAGATATAAATTGAGAATGAATAGAAAGGGAAATTAACCCTGGTTTCACATGTCATGTTAATTCTGGAGAAAATGATATCTAAACTAGAATTAGAATTAGTTTTGATGGAGTTCAGAAAAAGCTGAGGTTGTGAAATGTTTCAGGAGAAGGCAATTACATGTGAAAAGACCTAGGGGCAAAAGTTAAAGTAGCAGGTCTAGGAGCCTAGAGTGAGATGGAAGAAGTAAGAACTAGATACCCCGGAGAGGCACTTAAGGATAGTGTTGTAAACAGCCTTGTCAGATTCATAAGGGAGTTGTTCTTTAGCCTGAGAGCAATGAAGAGCCCAGCGAAGCGGATACTTTAATCACAATTGTGCAAACTTTTGGCAACAAAATGGAGGATGAAGCAGACTGTCTGTGCTTTCATTAAGTTTAAGTTCCCTAGGTGCAAAAGGCATTGAACTCTTAACCATACAGATAAAATAATAATGCAATGGCAGCCCCACCTCCTTTTGACAGATCTAAAGAATATGTCTAGAATGACTATGGGGATACCAATCCTCATTTACCTTACAAGTTTGTCTTTAATGCAGAGTCTCAGCAAAGAAGTTTCAGAGAGATTAGATTATAACTCAAAAAGTAAGCTGTAATGCTCTGGCAAACAATGAATTGGAATAGCGATGCCTAGTTTCAGGAAGACAGAAGAGGACTACCATACTTTACTGAGCAATTACTGGTGGAATTTCCACGTTTCTTAGTCTACTTATATTGTTTAATTATAGTAAGTGCACATTTTTATTCCTTTATTAATCTACTTCACTAATATATTTAAGTACCTACTCATTAGTAGAAACTGAGCTAACTGGAGAGAGAAAATAGTAAGCAAATTCAATCCATGCTTTCATGAAACAAACTCCCTTAGATGCAGATAAAACTTACTATTTTTTATTAATAACATGGAAAAAGTTATACTGCACTATATCTTTATGATATAAAAAAGAATAAAATGACCAACGAAAGCATAATAAAGCATACTTTTATCTATTCTTTTTTTAAAAAAATGCAGGGTCTCACTCTGTAGCTCAGACTGGAATGTAGTGGAATGACCATAGCTGACTACATCCTTCAACTTCTGGGCTGAAGTGATCTTCCCGCCTCAGCCTCCAGAATAGCTGGGACTATAGGTGCGCACCACCACACCTGCTTCTAAATTTTTTTAATTTATGAAATTTTAAAAGTACGAAGAGATCTTTTATATCTCATTAAGGCATAGCTCTGAGTGATAAAATATTAACATATCACTTGGAAGTTCCTAACTTTCCAAATATAAGCCTTTTAACTCCAGACAACTGTTAGGTCACATTTGATAAGGAAGTTGTCTGTTTTCTTTCGTAAGTTCACAGTTTTTTTATTTTTTTTACACTTTTTACTTTTTTTTTTTTTAGCCTTTAACTCTCAGGGAAGCAATAGATATACTTTAACACAAACTATAACAATTGTTTATTCTTATACTACAGAAAATGGATAGATGCTATTCTGAATTGTTCTAGTTTGTCACTATATGTTAGATTTTAAAATGTTTCAACTTTTTTTCTAGTTATATTTAAACTTAGATTTTACACTAAAATTTTCAGATATGCTACTAAAATATCAAGAAAACTATAATTAATGGAAATCTTCCATAGGCAGAGAGACATTAATGTTCACAAAATGTTTTTGGTCTCTATATTAGTCACTTTATTTGCAAGAGGGAATCAAAAAGAATGACCTCTGCACGTATATGTAGAAAAACTTTGACCAACAGTGTTTACTTAAATATGGCACCGAATCAGGAAGATGCTTTATTATAGCACCACTTCTCCTTCTCCAGAAGGAAATCAACAGAGAATGGAGATTCTAAGAGAACATCCCTATCAGTCGGCTGTCCCTTCTTAAATATCAATGTAATATAATTAGAGCTTTTAATTATTATTCTTACATTAGTTTCTTTTTAACTCAATTAAATCACTCAAATCGCTGAATAGTGAATAATGATACACATTTATATTTAAGAGGGGATTCATTATCCCAAGATGATGCATTATTTTTAGTTTAAAAATAACTATTTAATTGTATGGAACAATCAGTTAAGTTTTGTCATTTTGGAGGATTCAGAATTTGCATTATTTTCTGAACAGCAGACTGATAGGAATGTTCTCTTAGAACCTCTATTCTCTGCTGATTTTTTCTTTTGGAGAAGGGGGAAGAAGTGCTGTAGTAAAACACCTTCCTGATTCAGTGCGATATATAAATAAAGACCATTGGTCAGAATTTTCCTACATGCATGTGCAGAGGCCAATCATTCTTCTAGGGTTTAAACAATTTTTGAAATACATATTATTGGACCACAAAACAGGTACTCAATTATGCTGGATTTCAAATTTTTTCTATGTCCAGCAGGTAAAAGCAACTAATTAAAATTACTGAACCTAGTTCTACTGGAGTTAATTTTCATGGGGAAGCACAAAGTCAGAATCAAAAGACCCAATTTCTTGCTGCTTCTCAGATAGCTGAATGATCAACAGTAAACAAGTAGAATTTCTAAGATTTATGGTCCTGTATCTATCTGATTCATCTTGGCTCTTATTGTTTTTACTCATGCCTTCCTACATTTTTCTCTTTGTGCCTGGTGTTCTTTGCATGAAATTTATTTTCCAATATAAAGCTGTTAGTTGACATGCTAGTATGATTAGGAAATAGAGTTATATTGCTCCCGTTGTCAGAGACACAGTTGCACTGGAGAGCACCCCATCAATTCATATGATCAGTCAGTTTAAAACAAATCTGAATAACAACTACGGAGTCCAGTGAAGTACAGAATAATGATGGTTTGCCTTATTTTACTTCTTTCTTATTTGATTTTGTTTTCTTGTTGTTCAAGTGTCTCTTGGATACCAAATTAAAAATACAAAGAAAATAAGTAATTACTTGGCAGGAAGGAAGTTAAAAAAAGTTGAATATAGGTGTTTTCTCTATACACATACTGTTTATCAGCAAGCTGAATTTGTTTATTTTATCCTCTTACCTATTTCTTTTGAATAATCTAGATTTATTATAGTAACTTATCTCCTTAGATGCCTTTAAAGAAATCTCTTTGTGTACTTTACTCAGTGGGGTGCTTTGACAAAATGTACCAATTAAGCTCATGTGAGATGTCAAGTGAGAAGAATGAGTAAGAAAAATTGATCTCAAGTGAATGAACACATTTTATTCAGAGTGATTTTAAAATGTGAGCAAAAACACCACAATACATGATAAAATTAACCACCAACTGAATTTGAATCATGTTCTTTATAGGATGCATCCTGAAACTTCATAGTATTAATGCAAAGGAAACAAAAGCTGTGGAAAATGATATTCAACATTGAACATCAGAAAAAACAATAATAATTTTTTATTTATATTTATCAATATTATTGTTTATTGTATGGACAGGTTGGCTTACAGACTGCAGTTGACAGGGGCTAGAGCTAAAATTTAGGGCACCTTCTGGAACTGCAATGGGACAGAGCCAGCATGCCTTTGGGACTGTCTCTCCCATGAGTTACCTACACGGGTCGGGTACGTCTGAGGCTGCAGCAGAGAAGGGTTGAGGCTGAGACAGGGTCCCATCAGGATCTGCTTTATGATGGATGCCAGCAAGCCCATCCAGTTGGTGCTCATGGGCATATTTCTCAGCATCTCTCTGTGGCATCAGGATTGTACCCAGGCTGCCCTATAGAGAGGCTAGAGTTGAGCTTCAGGACCACTTAATCTGCTGTAGGATAGAGGCTGGTAATCCTGTCATGGTGGCACAGATGGGAAAGTCTCCCAGCTATTTCCTGCACAGGGAAGATTTCTCTCTGTCTGCAGCCAAAAGGAACTGGAGCTGAAACAGGGTCCCTTCAGGATACAACATGGAATGAAAGCTGGCAAGCGTATCCAGGTGACTCAGACAGGTGTCTCTCAACTGGTGGCTATGAGGCAATATTTTAAGACAACCAGTATAATTTTCGGCAAATGCAATCTGGCATTTAAATATATTTATCAACAATTCTGAAAAGTCTAAATATGCTATAATTTCAAACGCTCATTTAGTTGATGAATCATGAAGAAGTTATATGGATTAAAAGTAGACTGTTGATTGATATCATTTATAGTGAGATAGCAGTTGTGGTGATAAACAAAAATATTCTAAAATTCTTATGGAAAATTAAATGTCCAGAAGACTAAAAGGTACTCCGAAAGGGAGAAAAAAATGGGAACTTGCCATAAATCATAGAAAATATTAAATATAATACATTTATTAATGTACTGATAAATTTTAGTCAATATTATCACATAAATAGAATGTAATAAACCATTTTTTCAATATTGAATTATAACTTTTTAATATTGAAGTACAATGTTTCCAAGTTAACTGGTAAATAGTCGTTCATTACAAATGTAACTAGTACTACTATATTTGAAAGAGTAATTATTTTTGTCAAAATAAAATAAAGTATAATCACACTCAGGAAGATAAAATATTGTGATTTTAAAAGTCAGAGACTGCCTTTACATGATTAACTATATTTTGTTTTTTTGTTTACATTGGTCAGAATTTTATGTTATTAATGCCTTTTTGAATGCTAATTCCTAAGCTCTGAAATTAAAAAAAAAGCTAAAATATTTCAGATTAATTATATAGATCCAAGTTATAAACAGCTAAATTCTTACCTAGTATCTGAAAAATATGAGAAACAATTATTTTTTTCCTAATAATAAGACTAACTTTCGGCCAGGCACAGTGGCCCATGCCTGTAATCCTAGCACTTTGGGAGGTCAAGGCGGATAGATCACCTGAGGTCAGGAGTTCAATACCAGCCTCGCCAACATGGTGAAACCCCGTCTCTACTAAAAATACAAAAATTAGCTGGGCGTGGTGGCACATGCCTGTAATCCCAGCTACTCTGGAGACTGAGGCAGGAGAATTGCTTGAATCTGGGAGATGGAGTTTACAGTGAGCTGAGATCATGCCACTGTACTCCAGCCTGGGCGACAGAGCAAGACTCCATCTCAAAAAAAAAAAAAAAGAAAGAAAGAAAGAAACACACAAAAAACTAACGTTTGATTGGATTTCCCCTTATGTATAGAGAACAAAGCAATGATAGTAACTTCATATCATCATAGATCCCACTGTAATACAATAATTTGCTAACAAAGAAACAGTTTCAATGAAGTGTAGTGTTTACAAACTACATTACAGTCTACAAATTATGTAAATTATTGTTACCCTTCTTATTATTTAAATGCATAAAGATTTTTCTTCTTCAAATACTGTCAGCTTCACAGTGAAAATAATTTTTGCTCAGCTGCTCTGACAGTCTTCTAATGGAAATTTTAAGTGGACCACGTCTATCTGCTGCATGAACTATGAATAAACTAAATATAGTTCTTTAAAGAGCCTTGTAGCGTTGATTGCTTTGACAAATCCTGCATTTGCTCACTCTCCATTGTTTAATTTTTCGCTAAGAAGAGAAGAAACAAGTACTCTGTCCTTGAATAGAATTAGCTATAGAGAACAGAGTGAGAATACACTTGAGATGACAGAAACTAAACAAATGCTTTGTAGCAGCCATAAAGGACTTGAGAAATAAGGTCTTTAAAAGGGTAAAATTCAATGTGCTTGTACCTTAAAAGATAATTTCAAAACCGTATATAACAGAAATATTTAACACTTTCAACCTATCAGAAATTTTAAATGTATTTGTTCTTTGGAAAAATATTTAGTGTGGCCAGGTACGGTGGCTCATTCCTGTAATCCCAGCATTTTGGGAGGCCGAAGCAATTGGATCACCTGAGGTCATGAGCTCAAGACCAGCCTGGCCAACATGGTGAAAGTCCATTTCTACTAAAAATGCAAAAAAAATTAGCCGGGCTTAGTGGCAGGTACCTGTAATCCCAGCTACTCGGGAGGCTGAGGCAAGAGAACTGCTTGAACCTGGGAGTCAGAGGTTTCAGTGAGCCGAGACCATGCCATTGCACTCCAGCCTAGGCAACAAGAGCAAAACCCTGTCTCAAAAAAGGAAAAAAAAAAAAAAAAGAAAAGGAAAAAAAAGAAAAATATTTAGTGAGGCCTCCAACATGCCAGATAATAGTCTAAGAGTTGCTGTTAAGGTGGTAATAGGACAGAAAAGCACTCTAATTTCTGGAGGTGATTTCTCCAGGGGCTTGTATGGCAATAGGTTTTTCAAGAAGGTGTTTGTGGAAAACTAAAATCTGGGAAAGAAGAAACATAAATAGATAAGTAAGCAATCAGTATTCAAGAAGCTAACATTCGAATCTTATAAGAAAATGGAGAGGTTTTAAAATGAACTAGGTATTGATTATGCTATATGTATTGAGGGGTGGAAACTGGATTAGATTAAATGCCCTTATCAGTGGCAAGTATAAAGTTTGCAAAAGAATAAATCTTATGTTTACAATCCTCCTGAGCAAAAGCAGTTAAAGTGTATAAGATTAAATTATGTTGATCACTATCAGAATAATATGCTATATTTAAGTAAGTCCTTGAAGGCAATAGCTATATTTATCATATCTTTACTATGCAAAATATGTAATGTAAAAATTGTCAAACAAAAAACTGCATGTCCGTAACAAAGAAAAGTATGCTTATGAGTTCCACAATTGTTACTGATTAACCTTAATAAAGAAACAAATGAACAAACAAACTCAAATAAAAGAAGCTATTGACCAAGGAGAGCAAGAACAATTTCTCACATGTAGACAGACATTCATTACTTCTAATAATGCTTTATCTACACTTCAGAAGTATTTGGATAATAATTTTACTGTATTTTCGCAGCCATAGGATAGAGGTAGCTGTCTGACTGTGCATGTATTTGTGTATGTGTATATATGTAATTTCTATCACTGTTGACCTCTAAAATTAAAGGGCATAGTTCAAGAGAAAGAATTAATTATTTTTTGAGAAAAATGGAAGTTGGTTCATTGCTGTTTCTTATATGGAAAATAATAAAGAAAGCATAAATGGCCAATGAAAAATGAATACTATTTACATCAGAAATAGCAACTAATCAGTTTAGGGTGATGGCTTACAATATTGCTGATTATGTAAAAGTGGAAAATCAATGACCTAGTGAAAAATTTAAATATAAAAACGGAGTCAATAAGAGGAAAAAAAGAGGTATATAATTTGTGGAAATATTTCATAAGGAAATGGACATTTCTGAAATATGGACTCTGTGATGAGAGAAAGAATATTTGATATTATTGGACAATTTATCTGTTTTCAAAAATTGCTCACAAAGCACTTTTCAATTGAGTTGTTCACTAAGGCTGCAACTATTTAACAAATAAATTAATGGGTTAATAAGTGACCCCTACGTAATGATTTCTCAGAAATTATTTTCTTCTTTTCTCTTTTTTTTTAGACAGAGTTTCTCTCTGTCACCCAGGCTGGAGTGCAGTGGCACAATCTCGGCTCACTGCAACCTCTGCCTCCCGGGTTCAAGTGATTCTCCTGTCTCAGCCTCCTGAGTAGCTGGGACTACAGGCACGCACCACCATGCCCAGCTAATTTTTTGTATTTTTAGTAGAGACAGGGTTTCACCATGTTGGCCAGGTTGGTCTCGATCTCCTGACCTCGTGATCCACCCACCTCGGCCTCTGAAAGTGCTGGGATTACAGGTGTGAGTCACCTCACCCAGCCAGAAATAATTATTTTCAATGCTATTCTCAACAATTACCTAAAAGCTATTATTTATTTTGATTCAATTAGCCAAATCATATTCCTCTATTTCACCTAGGATTTATATAAAAGTTAAGTGTTTGTAAGAATTAAAGAATATCATGAACAGTTCACTATTTGAAGAAGGATTTCCTCATTAAAATTGATTACCTTTAAAAACAAAATTATTGTAAGGTTAGAAATTCTAATCAAACAACTCATTGCAGGTTTATAATGAGAAGCTAAGCTTATCTAATTTATCACATAATATACATATATGTACATACAGTTATATTTATGCATGCTTATGCATATATATATAAATAAATAATGTATATATTATTTCATTCAGGCTGCAATAACAAAATACCATATGCTGGGTAATCTGTAAACAATAGAGATGTATTTCTCACAATTCTGGAGGCTAGTAATCCAAGATCAACGTAGTAACAAATTTGATATGGGGTGAGGACCCATTTCCTTGTCATATATTCTCATGGGACAAACAAGCTCACTTGTGCCTATTTTATAAGGACACTAATTGCATTATGAAGGCCCACCCTCATGACCTAATCACATGTAAAAAGGCCCTGATACCTGATACCTTCACCTTGGGGGCTAGGACTACAATGTATGAATTTAGGAGGTATATAAACATCCCAATCACAGCACATGAATACTCACAGACGTACACACACATTATTATAAACGCAGATATATATATATATCTTATTTATTACATCAACTGTACTTTAACACATGTGCTTTTCATGTAGAATATATTGTGCTTTCTCTAAAGGAGTTTTAAAAAAGGGTGATGAATTAAAGTACCAAGTTTGAAGAAAAGGAAAGATAAGAAATAGGCCATAGACTATAAACTCCTTTTCATTCATTATGCTTCATAAATTATTTAATTGTATATTCGGAATATATGAAAGGACATTTTAAATTTTGTGTAGTGCATGAAGTAAAAATAAAAATAAGAAATACCTGGATACCCCACTATTTAAAATAATTACAATATTACAAGCATTTTAGAGAAACCTGCGGCTTCTTCCAGATCCAATTACCTTCTCTTCCTCACATAGGCATAATGAATGTTCTGTTTTAAAAAGTTTATCTTTCTTGTACTTTCATCTGCAGTTTTTCTTCCTTTTGGATTTTTATGAATAGAATTAAACTGCACGGTGTTTTGACTTGCCTGCATTCTCAACTTTATGTTCCTGAGAATCATCTATGTGGTCATACAAACTGTAGATCATTCATTTTTCATGGATGAAATTCATTTTATGAACAAGCTACAATTTAATTTTTTGCTAATTTTGATGGGCATGTGGGTGGTTTCCAGTGTGGAGGGGTTACAAATAATGCTACTCTGAGGCTTTTTGCATATGTGTCTTGATGCAGATATGCAAGAAGATATCTAGGAATGAAATTGTTTGCTTTGAGTCTAAAGAGAAAAAGTAGAACCAATTTTGAGCATTTAAACCACAGGGAGTAAAATGCAGAAAATGTTTTACATGTGTGAGAAGCTACCAGAGGGCAGTGAAGCCAGAAGAGGATAACAAAGCAGGGAGCCCCTGCTACCCTTTGGAAAAGTGACAGATGGGAAGACGGGTTTCCAGATGCTTGGTGCTGGTTACTGTTTTGCTGAGGCGGGAATGAATTCAGCCCTGTCTTCCCCTTTAAATTTTTTCCTCTCTTTCCCATGGATGTAACTGAGCAGGAAAGCATCTGACTTTGGGACACGGGATGCGCCGTTTATAAGTAACAAACTCCATATGATACAGAGTAGAGCAGCAAAAGGGTGAGGAATAGATCAGATGAGGAATAGGCCTAGTACCAGCATGTGTTGAGGTAGTTGTATTATTTCAAATACTTGTCTAAAATGGTTTTAATATTTAAATTTCCACAAATAGGGTAAAAGCATTTGTTTTAGTCCACATGCACAGTAATATTTAAAAACGTCATTTAATTGTGTGTCAGTCTTATGTACATAAATATCTCATTGCGTTTCAGTGCCTTTATGCAGTTACTAATAAGGATAGAAATTTTCTGTAGTTTTTGACCATCTTTTCTCATTGTGAGCTATTCTGCTTTTGACCATTGTCCTATTGTTTTTGTTTTGTTAATTATTTTAACAATTTCTTTATAGATTCTGGATATTATTTATTGTTTAGTTATATATGCTGTATCTTTTTCAATGGCCTTAAATTCCAACTTCCATTTTGTGTCTTTCAATAAAAAGATATTCCTAATTATAATGTGGTTTATTTTTTATCATTGTTTATTATTTGTGTGTGTTTTGTTTCTTGCTTAAGAAACCTGTTACTCTTCATTAGTCATGAAAATACTCTTCTTTATTATCTTTTAAAGTTTTGTAGTTTCGTGATTTCCAATTAAGCCTTAAATAGCTGATATTTATTTGCTATATGATGTGAGGGGATACATTTTCTTTCACTGTGTAGTTACCTGTGCTAGGCCTATTTATTGAAAACTGTGATTATCTACAATAGAAGCTATATCATAAAGCATATTCCCACATATGAACTGCTGGGTTTTCTACTCTGTTTCTTATATCAATTTATCTATCTCTTGTCCAGCCTCATAATTAGCATTGCTTACATTACCATGTTATTGTAACTATGTTCTCTTTATAAAAATTATTGATATGTGGAAAGCAAAATCAACTTTATTAGTGAATTTATGATTCTGAGTCTTTTGTACTTAATATACATTACTTTCAATGGCAAAACAGCAATTTACTTTACACCAACCTAATAGAACCAGTTTGTCTAATTCCATTAACATTTCAATACAAGTTTTAATTGAAAATAAATGGATCTATACTATCTAGAGAGATTGGTATTCTTACGGTATTGATTCATCTCGTACATTAACATGTACATCTCTTTCGTGTTACACTCCTCTTAAAAATTTTTTTGCAGTTAGGCGTGATGGCTCATGCAATACCAGCACTTTGGGAGGCTGAAACTAGAGCTTCACTTGAACTCAGGAGTTCAAGACCAGCCTAGGCAACATAGCGAGACCTAGCTCTACAAAACAATGAAAAAAAAAAGTAGCCATGCATGGTGGCATGTGCCTGTAGTCAAAGGAAGTCGGGAGGCTAAGATAGAAGGATTGCTTGAGCCCAGTTGTTCAACGCTACAGTGAGCTATGATTGCTCCATTGCACTTCAGCCTGGACAACAGAGTAAGACAGAGCAAAACTCTGTCTCCACATGCCCCCAAAATTTGCATAATTATTGAATATAATAGATATGATTTATTTATTAAAAGTCTATCTGTTACCAAATCATGTTATCTGTTTGTGGCTCATGTCAATGACAAAATAGGAAATTTAATTTTTTAAAACACTGAAATTGCAATAATTGTATGTATACAGATCACCATTTTTTTCACTAAGTAAATTCTCCAGGTAGAATCAGCATACAGATCAAGGATTAAACATTAGCAGCTCCCAAAAGGACTTCATTGCCCCTTTCCTAAATCTAGTCCCAAGGGTTAGCATTAACATAACTTCTAACACCATGGAATAATTTTGCCTTTTTGAGGGAAGTATATGTAAAATGAAGCAACCGCGACTTTGTATCTATTTTGTTCAACATAATGTTTCTAAGATTCCTTTATGTTTTCATGTAAGAATAGTCTACTCATTTTCATTGCTGAGTTACTTTATAGTCCTTCATAATTGGCATACAATTGTGACCCAATTTATATATCTTTTCCAATGCTGATGGATATTGGTGTTGTTTCCAGGTTTGTGCAATTTCAAACAGTGCTGTTATGTACATTCAAATACTTATGTGGTGAACAGATACACCTTTCTGTTGGGCATGTTCCTACCAGTAGAATTACTGGGCCAAAAGATCTACAGTCTCAGCAGTATCTGCTGAAAAGTTTTCAGAATTGATATAATAATTTATAGATCCCCCTGCAATATATAAGAACATTCCATGCACTCACTAACATTTTGTAATGTCAGGACCTTTTTTTATTGTTGTTATTTTCTTATGTGTTAATTTCTTATATGTTATTCTCTTATTTCTCATATTTTCTTACGTAGTAGTATCATTTTTTAATTTTAATTTGCCTGATGGCTAATAAAACTTAGCACATTCTCATGTGTTCTAGTCCATATAAGTACCCTCTTTAGGAATATCCCAATTCTATATTCTATGTTTGGAAGAAATTAAAAAAAGAAAATCAATGAACAACAAAACCATTTTTTCTTGATCTTAAAAAACTAACTTTGGTAAATGAACTAATATCCTTGAAAAGAATATATACTTGTGATTATTTAGTGCAATGATCTTTCTCTTTCTCATTTCAGATTATTGCTATAATTAACTGATTTAGTCCATTTGTTCTGTCAAAAATCATGTATAGTTTTTTAACATCTACAACTATGTTTATGGTTATTAGTCTACTTTTAGTTCTGTCAATTTTGCTTTATATATGAAGCTCTAATTTCAGGTACATGCAGCTTTTATATTTTTTTCTTTGTACAAATTTATGGGGTACCTGTGCAATTTTGCTACATACAGAGATTGCATAGTGATAAAGTCAGGGCTTTTAGGGTATCCGTCATTTGAATAATGCACATTGTACCCATTAACCATGTTTTCCTGATGAATTGACCCTTTTCTCATTCCATGTGCCCCTTTTTACAATTTATAGTAATATATCATGTCTTTAAATTGGCTTATTATGTATTTTCTGTTTAACCCATCTTTTTTACTTTTTGTGTTAATTAATTACAAATTAATTCACTAATTTATCTTCTATTAACTTGTTAAGTAGTTATTTTCTTATTATATAGTTAATGGTACACTAAAGATTAAAATAAACCTATATTAGCCTTCCATGGAAAACTTTTTACATTTTCCATTCTTTCATAAATGCTAGGAATCTGGAAGTATCTAACTCCAGGTACCTCCTTTCCATCTTTGTATTATTACCATGCATCTCAATACTATACATACTTTAAAATCAAATACTATTAACAGCCAATATTCATTTATGCATACCAAGACACTTAACATCTCTCTTGCTTTTTATTACTTCCAACAATTTTGAGTTTATCTTTTTTTTCCCTGCCTGCCTGTCTGCTGGTGACGAATTATTTTTGTTTTGTTTATCCAAATATGTCATTATGTTACTTCTCTTTTTGAAGTATATTATTTGCTGGATGTAGAAATTAATTGATAGCAACCTTATTTTTGGTACTTTAAAAATATTATTATATTTTCTTATGGATTTAATAGCTTCTTTTTACATATTAACAGAAGTCTTATTTTTGCTTTTACTAGGTATTATGTTTCTTTTATTCCTCTGATGCTACTTTTGAGATTTTTCTCTTTGTATATATTGTCAAGCAATATTAATCTAGGTAAAAATTTTTTTTATTTATCAAGTTTAGGTTTCTCTGACATTGTGGAATTTGTGAGTGTATGTATTTTATCAGTTTAGAACATTCTTGGTTTTTAACTCTTTAAACATTTCTACTTCAATTTTTCTTTCCAGGTCTCTCAGATTTCAATAATTTGTGTCTCACATCTTGAAGCTTCTGTTCCTTTTTCACTCTTTATTCTCACTGTGCTTAAGCTAACACAGGTATTCTATTTATCTGTTTTGCCATTCATGTAATTACATTTTTATTCTAGGATTTCCATTTCCCCTATTATATCCTGAAAAATTTAACCTTTGCCTTTTTTTTCACTTTTTTCAGTATTTTCTTTAGCACACTATTTATTTTTACTTTAAATTCTGTGTTTGATAACAACATATAGTTATCTTTAATGATGTAGATCTGTTTATTTTGGATATTTTTCTATAGGTTGAAGTTTATTAGATTCCGTCTCTTGGTATGCCATAAATGATGGAATAATGTATCCACCATAGAATGTGGAATGATGCACCTGCTGTGTAACATATAGTACAAGTCACAGATGGCAATTTCTTCCTTCAAATAGGGTTTAACAGTTCATCTTCTAAGAAGATTAAATAGTGGGGTAGCAGAGAGTCCTGCTTGCTTTATTCCAGTCAGGTACTGAGCCAAGTTGGTTCTGCATTATAGCTTAATGTGCTAGCTAGTTCTGGTTTGTCCCTGCAGGCCTTCCAGTTGAGAGTTTGATTTTTCCTCCAAAGGCCCGCATTCTCCAGTAGACAGAACTGTAATGTTTTCTCCTTAGAAAGACAAGATTGCAAAGGACTTCTGATTTTATTATTTATTTATTTTTGAAGACAGAGTTTTGCTCTTGTTACCTTGTTACCCAGGCTGGAGTCCAGTGGTGTGATCTCGGCTCACTGCAACCTCTGCCTTCCGGGTTTAAGCGATTCTTCTGCCTCAGCCAGCAAAGTAGCTGCGATTACAGACTCACGCCACCAGGCCCAGCTAATTTTTGTATTTTTAGTAGAGACGGGGTTTCACCATGTTGTTCAGGTTGGTCTCGAACTCCTGACCTCAGGTCATCCACCACCCCCACCCCCGGCCTCCTAAAGTGCTGAGATTACAGGCGTAAGTCACCATGCCAGGCACAAGTCACCGTGCCAGGCGCATCTCTGAATTTTATATATCTAATTTACATCCAAAAATCTTAATAATTCTCATTGATTCTAACAGTTTATTTATAGATTTTGGGAGAGTTTTACCTATAGTTAGTAATATTTCCTCTGAAAATAAAAAAAATTCTGTTTGTTTTTCCTTCCACTCTTTTATTAAACTTATTTCTATTTATTTGTCTTGGAGTACTTGCCAGAAACACTCTCTTTTTAAATTGTATTATAATTGTATTGTCCTGAATTTTTATAAATTAAAATAACTTACTTTTAAATTTTCAATGAAATATATATTGTTTTCTGTAGGTTTTTGGAGATTCCCTTTACTTGCTTAAGGATATTCTGTGTTAACTAAGAATGTTAAAATCAATCACCTGCATCTACCCAGGTGAACATATAAATTTTCTCTTTTAATTAGTTTAAATAGTGAATTATTTCTCTCATGCTAACCTAATTTTTCTAGAAAAAACTCACCATCATTACATGTTTATCATATATATATATGAATATAGTTTCAGGTTCTATGTGCTGATATAAAATTTTTACATTTATATTCACAAGTGATTCTCACCTACATTTTACGTTGTTTTTTGTCTTTGTGACAACTTTGTTCTCCAGTAATTTTTAAACTAGGTTTTCAAAGACAAGAAAGTTGAAAGAATTTTACAGTGAAGGTAAAATAAGTGCCACCTAGATTCTACGATTAACATTTAATATATTTGTTTGAACATGTGACTGTCCATCCATCTATCCGTTTATCAGATGTGTTTTTAAAGCATCTCAGGGCGTATTGAAGACACAAATACACTTCCTCACAAATCCGTCAGCATAGATGCTGATGTTGACAAGAGTTCAATTTTGTTTTATAGTTTTTTGTTTATTGGAGAAAATGTATATGGAATAAAATGCAAAGTTTTTAGGTAATAATTCAATGAGTTAAAAAAATGCTTATTTTTGGGCATCCCAAACACTTATGATGTGCAGAATATCATCATTCCAGAAGGTTTTCACATTCCACTGTCTGAAACACGTCACTCACCCCCCCATCAGGCAACAATTGTTCCCACCATAAACCAGTATTGTTCATTTTACCACTTCATATGAATAGAATCATATACTGTGTACTCTTTCAGTCACATTCATGTATTTCATACTCATTCATTTTGCATGCAACAGAAGTACATTTATGTTTCTTGCTGAGTAGTTTTCCAATGTGCGAATCTACTAGATTTTTTTTTTTCCTGTTGATGAAACTTTTGGTTGTTCCAGGTTTTTGAAAATTCCATGCAAGACTACTTATAAACTTACACTCACGGGCATGGTGTTTTGGGAACATATGAGTATATGTTTGGTTTATAAAACACTGCCAGCCAATTTTCAAAAGAAGTTGTACAATTTTACACTCCAGCAACAGAGTATGAGGATAAGTTACTGCATATCCTTGACAATATTTTGGTATAGTCAGTCTCTTTAATTTTAGATGGTCTGGTAAGTGTAGTGGCATGGCACTGTAGTTTTAACTTACATTTCCCTGATGATGAGTTCTTTTCATGTATTTATTAGTTACATGTGTATACTCTTTTATGAAATATCTGCTCAAATAATTTGCTCATTTGTAATGGGTTATTTGACCTTTAAATATTGAGGTTCAGGGTTTTGTTGTATGTGGTTGTTTGTCTCATTTGACAGATTCCAACTTTTTAAAAAGTTTTTGAATGTTGTACCTGCTGGGTAAGAGTGTGTGTGTGTGTGTGTGTGTGTGTGTGTGCGTTCTATTTATAATACTTGAGTTTAATAGAACGTCTTGAATTTATATGTTTGTCTTTTTAAAAAATTAAGACCATAGTCAGTCAGTCATTATTTTCCCAAAATATTTGCTGCTGTACTATTTTCAGACTTTCCACTTGCTCTACTCCTCCTAAGGAAAACATTACAGATATGTTAGTCCTATTGATATTATGCTACAAGTGCCTGAGCCTGCTCCATTAAAAAGAATTAGTTTTACCATTTTTTAGATTGTATAATTTCTATGAATCTACTTAATTTTTTAATATTTATTCTTTGGTTAAGTCTAGTTAGTGATTTTTTTTATTTTTTCAGGTATTATGTTTTTCATTATTGAATATTCATTTGCTTCATTATGCTTAGATATCCTTTTTATTGATTACAATAATGTTTTCTCTTATTTCTTAATTATAATAGCTACTGTAAAATTCTTGTCCTATAATTCCAACATCTAGCTCAGCCTGTGTGGTTAGTCTTTATTAATCATCTCCCCTTGTCAGTATGAATTATGTTTTTCTGTTTCTTCTTGTAAATTATTTTTAACCTTTTCTGGCTCATGAATGATTCAAAGAATCTTTTTTGATGGCTACACTTTCTTTTTAGGAATATATATATATTTAGAAAAATATATATTTTATATATATTATATATAGGAATATATATAGGTATATGTATTAGTACAAATATTAGTTTCGTCTTCAATTTTTCAGGGAATGTCTTATATTTTTGGTGAGAAAGAGGTTTTGTTATTTATAACCTATAAAAGCACTGTAATCACTCCTTTTAAAATATTACCACAGCTTCTTATCCAGCAGACTACCCTCTTGGAGAGTGTTCTATCAAAACTCCTTGATGCCAGCTGACATGCTCTCATCCATATGGCCCACAGAACACACAAACAACTTGTCACACAATCCTGAGAGTATCGACATGGGCTGTTTCATCTAGCTCTTCATATTTATTATTTCACACGGGGTGAGTAAAAATCAGCAAATCAACTCCATTGATTATGGATGGCCTTAAATTCTATAGTATGCCTGTTGGGTTTTCCAGAGAAGGAAATAATCCCTGCTTGCTCTACTCTAGCTGTACTTTAGTAACATACTTTTTTTAAGCGTAGAACACTCCTACGTGAAGATACTCCTAATATTCAACAGAAAAGCAACAGCTTACCTTTTGACTATAGTAAAAGACATTTAAGTGATCTCATTTTGATTTTTGTTTTTAAAAATGTAGTAAAACATTAGTAACATAAAATTTGCTATCTTAACCATTTTTAACCTTCTTAACCATTTTTAACTGTACAGTTCAATAGTATTAATTCATTCACATTGTTGAGAAACAGATCACTAGAACGTCTGCGTCTTGCAAATCTGAAACTCTATACCAATGAAACAACTCCCCATTGCCCCTCCCTTGCTCCTGGTAACCATTATTGTACTTTCTGCTTCTAAGAATTTGACTACTTTAGTTGCTAATTGTAATTAAGAATTTGAATACTTCAGCTTCTAATTGTAATTTTAATGTATAATTGCAATTAAACATTATCTTTTATAAAATACTTTATTTTAGAGCAGTTTTAGGTTTACAGAAAAATTGAACAGAAGTTAGGAAAATTTTTCATGTACTCCCTGCCTCCACACATACATAGATTTCTCCATTATAACATCCTCCACCAGAATAGAACAATAATTACAATGGTGAGCCTACACTGACACATCATTAACACTCAAAGTCCATAGTTTACATTAGAGTTCACTCTTGGTGTTTTACATTCGGTGGGTTTGGACCAAAGTATAATGACATGCACTCACTATTCTAGTTTCAGAGTATAGTGTCACTACTCTGAAATTCCTATGTGCTCTGCCTACTCGTAACATGCTTCCCACTAACCTCTAGAAACCATGATATTTTTATTGTCTTTATAGTTTTGCCTTGGCCAGAATATCATTTAGTTAGAATCTTAGCATCATAGAACATTTAGTCTTTCAGATTGCCTTCTTTCACTTTGCACTCATTTAAGTTTCTCCGTATCTTTTCAGGACTTGATAGCTCATTTCTTTTTAACACTGAGTAGTATTCAGTTTTCTAGACACACCCTAGTTTATCTGTCCATTTACCTCACTGAAAGACACCTTGGAAGCTTCTAGGTTCTGCAGTATGAATAAAGCTGCTATAAACATCTGTATGCAGGTTTTTGAGTGGACATAACTTTTCAATTTCCTTCAGGAAATGGCAAAACTGCTGGATTATATGGTAGGCGTATGTTCAGATTTTTAAGAACCCCAAGGCTGTCTTCCAAAGTGGCTGTACAATTTTGCTTTCCCAACATAAATGAATGACAGTACTTGTTGCTTGACATTTTTGTCAGCATTTAGTGTTGTCAGTGTTCTAAATTTCATCCACTCTACAGATGATTAGTGGTATCTCATTGTTGTTTTAATTTGCATTTCCCTGATGATATAAGATGCAGTGTATCTTTTCAGATACTAATTTACCATCTGTACATGTTCTTTGAGGAAGTGTCCATAGTGATCTTTGGCCCATTTTTTTTAATTGGGTTGTTTGTCCTCTTATTGGTTGGTCTTGAGAGTTCTTTGCATCTTTTGGATAACAGTATTTTATCAGATATGTCTTCTGTGAACATTTTCTACCAGTATGTGACTAGCCTTTTCATTCTTTTGATGATGTCTTTCTCAAAGCAGAAGTTTTAAGAATTTTAATGAAACCTAGCTTATCAATTATTTCTTTTATGGATCCCGTCTTAGTGTTACGTCTACAAAGTCATTGCCAAGCCCTAGCTCATTCTAGATTTCTCCTATGTTATTGTCTATTATTTTTATAGTTTTGGGTTTTAGATTTAGGTCTGTGATACATAATGGATGAACTTTTGTGAGGGATGTAAAGTCAGTGTCTATATTCATATTTTGCATGTGGATGACCAGTTGTTTCAGCACCATTTGTCTAAAAATTATCCTTTTACTATTTTTATTGTCTTTGCTCCATTGTCAAAGATGAGTTGACTATATCTGTCTGGATCTATTTCTGGGATTTCCATTCTGTTTCATTTGTCTATGTGTCCATTCTTTCACCAGTACAGCACTATATTGATTATTGTAGCTTTGTGGTAAAACTTGAAGTTGAGTAATATCAGTCCTTCAACTTTGTCCTTCTCCTTCAATATTGTGTTAGCTATTTTAGGTCTCTTGCCTCATTATATAAACATTAAAGTTACTTTGTCAATATTCGCAAAATAACATCATGAGATTTTTCTTGAGATTGCATTATATAAACATTAAAGTTAGTTTGTCAATATTCACAATATAACTTCTTGAGATTTTGCTTGAAATTGCATTGAATCTATCAGTTGAGTAGGAAAGAACAGGTATCTTCACAATATTGAGTCTTTCTATCTGTGAATGTGGAATACCTTTCCATTTACTCTGTTCTTTGACTTCTCTCATTAGAATCTTGTAATTTTTCTCATATAGATTTTGTATATTTTTATTAGATTTATGCAAAAGTATTCCATTTTGGGGGTTGCCAATATAAGAAGTATTTTTTTAAACTGTCAAATTCTATTTGTTCACTGCTAGTACGTGGGAATCAATTGACTTTTGCACATTAATCTTACATCCTGCAAACTTGCTCAAATCTTTTATTAATTCCAGGAACACTTTTATCAAGTCTTTTAGGTTTTCTACATAGACGATCATGTTATCTGCAAACAAGGACAATTTATTTTTTTCCTTCCCAATCAGTGTAACTTTTACTGCTTTTTCTTGTCGTATTGCATTAATAGGGCTTGTAGTACAGTGCTGAAAAGCTGTGGTCAGAGAGAACATTCTCACCTTGCTTCTGATCTTAGTAGGAAAGATCCAAATTTCTCTCTATTAAGTATGATGTTTGCTGTAATTTTTTTTTGTAGATCTTAGTTTTCAAGTTAAGGATGCTGTTTTCTTTTTTGTTTATGTATTTATTTTTTATTTTAATTTTTGTGGGTACATAGTAGATGTATATATTTATGGGGTACATGAGATATTTTGATACAGGCATGCAATGCGAAACAGACACATAATGAAGAATGGGTATCCATCCCCTCAAGCATTTATCCTTTGAATTACAAGCAATCTATTGCACCCTTTACATTATTTTAAAGTGTGTAATTAAGTTACTATTGACTAAAGTCCCTTATTGTGCTATCAAATAATAAGACTTATTCATTCTTTCCACTTTTGTACCCCTTAACCATCCCCATCCCCCCAAGCTCCCACTACCCTTCCCAGTCTCTCTTACACATCCTTTTACTTCTATATTGATGAGTTCAATTGTTTTGATTTTTAGATCCCCTTCTATTTCTAGTTTACTGAAAGTTTTTTTATCATGAATGAGCATAAGATTTTGTCAAATGCTATTTCTTCATCTATTTATATGATTTTATAATTTTTCCTTCTTAGCCTGTTAATATGATGGACTACATTAATTAACTTTTTTGAATATTGAGCAACTAGCCTTGTATATATGGAATAAATCACACTGGGGTCATGGCACATAATTATTTTCATACATTGCTAGGTTCTATTTGCTAATATTTTGTCAAAAATTTTTACATCTATGCTCATAAAAGTTATCACCTATATTTTTATTTTCTTTTAATATCAGTCTGGTTTTGGTATTAGGGTGATGCTGGCCTCATAGGATGACTTAGGAAGTTTTCCCTGTGAAGCAATTCATTGTGCATTGATGGCCAACTTGTCTGAGTCTGGTGAGATAAAACATCCACCCACACAACAAATTACATGAAGAGGATTTATTATTTACAGATAAGCAGCAAAGGACAATAGAACTTTTTGAAAATATTAGATTTGTTTGACAGATGCTTAAAGCTCTGCTCGGCAAGAATTTGAACAATTCACTCATATTTGCTCCCCATAAACTTGTAACTAGAAGTTGGTACTATCTGCCCATTTCCCTAAAACAGAAGCAAACACTTTCCTGTCACAATAAAATTATGTTTTTATCCAACCGTTTTTCTTTAGAAACAGCTTTACTTTTGCTCAACTGATTTATTTCCATTTTAGTACGTGGGAGCATAAGTTTATTCCATGTATTCTAAAAAAATGTAGAGAAAAAGAAGAAGCTACATAAATTTTTCATGCGAATTTCTCAAAGATTACATACATGTTTAAATGAAAATGTAGAAAATAGGCCGGAGGTGGTGGTTCACGGCTGAAATCCCAGCACTTTGGGAGGTGGAGGCAGGTGGATCACCTGAGGTCAGGAATTCAAAACCAGCCTAGCCAACATGGTGCAACCCTGCTTAATGAAAATACAAAAATTAGCCGGGTATGGTAGCACACACCTGTAATCCCAGCTACTTGGGAGGCTGAGGCAGGAGAATCGCTTGAACAGGGAGGCGGAGATTGCAGTGAGCCAAGATCGTGCCACTGCTCTCCAGCCTGGGCGACAGAGTGAGACGTTGTCACAAAAGAAAAAAAAGAAAGAAAGAAAGAAGAAAGAAAGAAAGAAAAGAAAGAAAGAAAGAAAGAAAGAAAGAAAGAAAGAAAGAAAGAGAGAAAGAAAGAGAGAAAGAAAGAGAAAGAAAGAAAGAAAGAAAAAGAAAGAAAGAAAGAAGGAAAGAAAGAGAGAAAGAAAGAAGGAAAGAAAGAAAGAAGAAAAGAAAGAAAGAAAGAAAGAAAGAAAGAAAGAAAGAAAGAAAGAAAGAAAGAAAGAAAGAAAGGAAAATGTAGAAAATAGATAAATTACATAAATGTTAGTAAATAGAAATTTTGGTTAGGCACAGATAAACTTCAACAATAAAGCCAGGGGCATATTGCCATTTAAAAAAAAATAAAGTTCAGATGTGATTATGTTTAGTGGTGAAGTTATTACTGAATCCGACAGCACTCAGTGATTAAACTCAACTTGTTTATGAAAACAAAGGAATTTTAATCTTTCTTTGATTTATTGAGAAATACTCATTGGCAAACATCCTTTCTGAATCACCCCTGTGTACCCACTCACACACACACAAAATTACTATTATATCATGTAATTGAGCAATTTTTTGTTTTTTGTGTCTTTTTTTGAGACGGAATTTTGCTCTTGTCACCCAGGCTGGAGTGCAGTGGTGCAATCTCGGCTCACTGCGACCTCTGCCTCCCAGGTTCAAGTGATTCTCCTGCCTCAGCCTCCAGAGTAGCAGGGATTACAGGCATGTGCCATCACGCCAGGCTAAATTTGTATTTTTAGTAGGGACGGGGTTTCTCCATGTTGGTCAGGCTAGTCTCGAACTCCCGACCTCAGGTGATCCGCCCATCTCGGCCTCCCAAAGTGCCAGGATCACAGGCGCGAGCCGCCATGCCGGGCCAAATTGAAGAATCTTAAAGAGAACTCACCAGGGAGTTTCACAGGAGCTTTTAGTCAAGTATTGGCAGAGAGCTTTGATGAGGCCTGTTTCAGGATGGCCATTTTTGCATGAGGTTTTAGTTGTTTTTTTTTTTTAGACCTCTCTAATCTTAGATTGTTTTGGATGTTAATTCAGTACAAATTTTTTCTCATCAGAGATAGTCACTTTTTTGACAACATAGAATTTGACACAGTAATATTATAAGATGAAATATTTTCCTCTTCTTGTTCTATTCCAAAAGTATCATCTTGTCAAAGACTGCATAAAGCCTCTCTATTATGTTAAAAATACTTTTCCCATGAAGTTTAAAGAAATTTTCTCCCTTTTGAAAATGTGTTGGGATTTTTGGTCCTCAGGGATTTGAGGTCTTTCTATCTGCCTTTGTTAAATAACTTTTTACTCTGAAAATGAGTTGTAATGTAAAAGTTAAAAATTGGGAAAGAGTTACCACATAGTTTTATGCACCCAAGAAAATTTTAAAGACAATAAGAAAAGCTTTTGCTGTAGCATAGTGTCTATTACACGTACAGGGCATAAGAGCTTGAGGTGTTTGTTCAAAATTTGGACATACTGTCAGAATGAAGATGATTATTTGTTAACGTATAATAGTTTGACATCTGGTATAAAAATAATA
The DNA here is from genome assembly GCF_029281585.2 of Gorilla gorilla gorilla. Taxonomy (NCBI): domain Eukaryota; kingdom Metazoa; phylum Chordata; class Mammalia; order Primates; family Hominidae; genus Gorilla; species Gorilla gorilla. The sequence goes on from NC_073246.2 coordinate 26,718,845, forward strand.
GTGTCTTATTTCTTTAGATGAATGTACTAAATTGTAAATTAAGAGTATAAGGAGAAAAAATAATAACAATTGTATGTTCATGCAAATTAGCATAGAAATTAATGAAAAGGATAGAAGATACAGACTCTCATTTCAAAGCATGCTCCCACTGGTAAAAACGTTGATGGCGCCTATGTAAAACAAAATTTCCTCTGTATTGTCAAGTTTACTAAGAAATACAAAACAGTGATGAGAAATTTGTAAAAGATTAAATACAGAATCATAAAACGAATAATGATGGGAGATAAAGAAATATTCTCTCCCTTCTCAAGAGAATGGATTGTTCACAAAGAAAAGTTTAATAGCTTGCTCTTGCAAAACTTTTTAATTCTAATGCCCGGATGATCTTATGTTCAGCTAAGATAATTGAATGAATATTGGACTGAGCATAAAGAAGTTTTGGAAAAATTCCAAAGGAAAGGTATTAGGAGCAAAAAAAAAAAAAAAAAAAGCTACACCATCCTCGCTTTATCTTATCAAAATTTTTGCAATTTTTTTCTCTGACATACTTGTTTTTATTCATTGTATTTGGTTGTAACTAAGAAAACCCTTAAAAATGTAATTTCAAGCACATTATTTCTTAGTACATGCTCTTTTTGTCAACATTATCAAAATTATTTTTTCTTTATTACAGGAAATAAGTTTTTTACCATGTGTAGTTACCAAAAACAACAAAACTAGATGATTTTGAAGAATTAACAAAAGCCAGTTTTATGTTTTAATAATTTAACATTTTTATGGACAGAGTTTTATGGTAGAGACTAAATTAAGAAAAGTCAATGTCATCTTGAAGATAACCCATAAAAAATGTGTCTGAAATTTACATGTTTAGTGTAATTATTAGGTTTTGTTAAGACTGTTTTTTAATACCAGAGAGAGGCAAATGGTTTAGTGAAGAATTAGACTTAGAGCTTAATAGAAATATGATTCTCAGAAAGTTATTTATAATTTCTGAGCTTAAAAATGTTATTTTAAAAAATTAATGTATGAATCACATTTATCCCCTCAGATATTCTGGGGTTATATGATATTTTTTAAAACAATACTTTGAAATATGTTTAAAACTTTTAAGGTGCTAATATTTGTTTAAAAAACTTTAATATGAATTGGAGTTAAGAATTTTACTTCAACCTGAGTTGAATTTGTTAGACCTTGAGATTTCTATGACTACTATTAGAATCATACAAAGAAGACATTAGTTAAACAAAAATAATATTTTATGCTCTTGGTATGGAATAATTATTTCCAGTACTAACACCTTCTCTCTGTGAAATTCAAATAATCGTAAGAAAGTTATCCATATTTTTTACAATGTAGGAAATCCTCTCTTTAACATACGTGAGTTAAATGATTTTTAAAAACAGCTTTATTGAGCTATAGCAGATATACAAAAAACTATGCATATTTAAAATATAAAATTTGATGACTTTAAACATATATGTCTACCACATCAAGGTAACAGAAATATCCATCAAGGTTTAATTTATACCATAATATTCATATTTAATGAGTAAGGAAAATATTGGCTTACAATATTTTGTAAGCCAGTATTACATGTAATAGTCAATAACAGGTAATATTTAGATGTTAACTATAATATACATAAATCTGGAGACCTTTTTATTGCCTACATGTGTTTGGATATTTCAGATGCTATTGATAGAGATATAATATTTAATTCATTGGCTCCATATAATTCAAAAATGAAAAGACATGGAGTGCAGAGTGTTGGTTTTTTACTAAATATCAGTTACAATCAATGTTTTATTTATATGAAATGGAGTCAAATAAGTTGAAGGCCATTGTAATTAATAAGTAGGAAATGAAGTGTGAACACATTTCAACTGTCCCACTGGGAAATCTAGGTGACCAGGAGCAGTTAAACTGGACACCAGTGGTCATCTTCCCAGGAGAGCTCTTTGTCATCATCTTTAAATGAAGAATGCAAAACATCATTTTCAGATATTTTTGAATCCTTACAAGTCTGAAAGCCTTTAAACATCGTAACTGAAATAATGAGAGACTATTAATAAATGTGATTGACTAAAAGAGTTGCCAGGTGGGTTTGATTCCCAAGTAAGCCAAAAAAAGGCAACAGAAGCTTATGAAATGTCACAACAATTTATGACAACTTTTGTTAACACAAAGAGAGTCATTCAATTTCCAAAATAATGTAATTTTAGAAACATGTTATTTAATTTGATCATAGACGCAAGTTCTATATTTTATTATTAAAATATTTTATTTTTCTTCTTTCTAAATAAAATAAAATTAATTAGAAACCTAAATAATCAACAGCAAAAATGTGGACTAAAGTTTTACAGTTGTGACACAATACTCTACTTGATGAACAAAGAGAAAAGTATTATATGGTTTAAATTATTTCCTGAATTAAAAGTAATTAAATCTTTGGATTTGTAAAACTAAATACATACATTAATATGGTAGATGTAAAAGTAAAAGCCGAAATAATTTATCTGTTTCCACAGAAGAAAGAAAGGGGTAGGGAGAGAGGGTGAAAGAAAGAAAAGCAATGAGCAAATATTCTTAGGCTTCAGTTCTGAAATCTAATTGCTGATTTATCTAACAAGTTGTGCCTTGCTTCAGAACCTTGGGGGTTATTTTAAATGTAAGTGTTAGAAAAGTATGTTAGAAAAAACTGCTCACTTTTTATGTGAGAATGCCAAACTTGGCCAAAATGAAATATATTTATATATGTCCTAAGGTCAAGGTTTTCATCAATAAAAATACTAAACCTGTGTCCTAGACTCAATATAAAAACCATAAAATGCAACTTTTATAATTCGAATATTTTTACCCAGTTCAGTTCTCAAATTATTTTTATTCTTCTGTCAAAGCCACATATATACAAGTCTTAGTGTCTCCCAATATCAACCAGTTTCTACTGCTTAAAATAGTCCTACAGTGCTTTATTGTTTTAAAGATGAGGCAATAATGGATATTTTCAATGTGCTTCTACACAACACACCTTACCCCTACAATTCAGAGATTCCAAATTGCCGACCTGGGATGATGTTGGGACATTGGTATTTTCGAAAATACTTTCCAAGTGTGTAACGAGTAGGCAAGATGTGAAGCACTTTATGAGATAATTTCAAGTAAAGGTTCTTTGCTTAAAATAAAGCGAATGCTTCTGCTCATTTATGTAACAAATGTTATCGAGAAATAACTTCAGCACAAAGATTAATAATACACTATCCTGTTCCATAATACACTTAAATTTTAATGGAACGTGTGTGTGTGTGTGTGTGTGTGTGTAAAACATAGACAACCATAAAGGTGTAATTGAATGACTCTCAAGTCCACATTCCCAGAACAAAAGCTGTTTCTCAAATACCTAAATGTTCTTCCATTCCTAAAATTCATCGTGACCTAAACCAAACTCATGATCATGTGTCATAAATTAGTTTATCCACCTGACGTTCTTATTTCTTAAAGTTTCAGCATTGTTCCTGTTGACCCAGTTTTATTCCTTAATTCAACTTTTAGACATTCCCAGACATTCTGAGTAAATTTTAAAAATCACTTTTAAATATTGCTTCAAAACTATATATTATATAAATCTGACTTTTCTCTTCCTACCACCAATATGCAGATTCTTGTCCTCATTACTTCTCAGTATAATTATTCTACCCACTCTCTCTAAGGGTTAAGCTTGGCATTGCCAATTATTACACTCTCAGAAAAATGTTTTGTACTCCCTCTGCCTTTGTATGGCAGAGAACACCAGCTATTTCCCAGGATTCGTCCTCCCCTCTTCTACAGTAACACACACATTGGTTTTCAGTAGGAATAAAGATAGTTTCTACCATCCCTGTTGTATGTATGAGGTGGAAAAAAAATCCTGGTCAAAAGTATATGAGAAACTTCCAGGAAGTCTCCTTAGACAGAGACAATGCAAATTTCTTCCTTTCCTTTTTTGGTTTCCCTTTTATTTTTCCTTTTAGGCTGGAATGTTTATGTTATTGATGGAACTTGGGGAGACACATTTGGTGACCTTGGGAATGAAGATCTATCTGTAGGGGATATAGAACACACTTGGCTTTGAGAAACTGTATACCACGATACCAGGCATAGAGCATTATATTTACATGAAAAATAAATAAACTGCTATGTCCTTACCCACCGTTATGATGAGCTTTTGGTTACTCTTAAGTAAATATAATCCACTTTAAATTTCCCTCTTTCTATATCCGATGTAATATTATATTTCTCCTAGAAGTAACTTCTTGACTATATAACTACTCCATTCCTTGTTTTTAGATTACATCTTATCATTTGGTCTTTCAACTAGTGTTTAATGAGGACCTACTCTGTGCCCACCACATTTAAATTGCACAGATGCCAGAGTTAAGTCAGATAAAACATTCAGCCCTCATGGACTCTATACTTAAGTTGAAGAAACAAGTAAACAAATGACTCAGGAAATTCATATTATGTTATCTGGCAATAAGTGTATTGAAGAAAAAGTAAATTAAGAAAGAAGGATAGCAAACATCAGGGCTATGGGAGGATTGTGGAGGGGGAATTGTACTTTAAAATAAGTCAGGGAAGGCCTCAATTAAAAAAAATAATTCTGGCCGGCACAGTGGCCCATGCCTGTAATCCCAGCACTTTGGGAGGCTGAGGTAGGCAGATCACCTGAGATCAGGAGTTCAGGACCAGCTTCACCAACATGGAGAAACCCTGCCTCTACTAAAAAAAAAAAAAAATACAAAATTAGCCGGACGTGGTGGCACATGCCTATAATCCCAGCTACTTGGGAGGCTGAGGCAAGAGAATCGTTTAAACCCAGGAGGTGGAGGTTGCAGTGAACTGAGATGGCGCCATTGCACTCCAGCCTGGGCAACAAGAACAAAATTCCGTCTCAAAAAACAATTGTATCATGACTTGAGGAGAGAAGGAACCAACTACAATGGTGTGTGAGGATAGATACTGGAACCTACTAGAGGGAGGATAGAGGGTGAGGGACAAGGCTGGAAACTACCTATTGAGTACTGTACTCACTACCAAGCCCCAATGTCATATGATATACCCACATAACAAACCCCCACATGTATCCCCTGAATCTAAAATAAGATTTGAAATTATTTGAAAAAGAAAGAAAAATGTGGGGGCAGACCCTCCCTGACTCCCAACTTTTGTTCGTGGTAATTTCTCTACCTGAAGGACCCTTTAACATTATGTTAGGTTTTTGAAATTCAAGATTTCTTTTAAGATCTCAAATACACTTTCTTTAAAAAGCCTTTTCTAATACCCTTGTCCAGGTGATCACTCCTCAGTGACATGATAGCCTGACTGATTTTACTTTCTATCTCTTACTAAAGTCTGGCTGTAATTAAGTAAGTCTTAACCCTCTTCTCTGATATACTGTGTCCTGAAGTTATGCCTTGAAAGATAACATTTATCATGCAATACCAATTAGCACACAACAAAACTCATTATATACCCATATATGCATGTATGTATACTTCTAACTCAACAACATGCCATTTTAATATCATACATTTTAGCACAATCAATTTTGCTAATTAAAATGTTTGTTTCCTTATATTAGGCATGCTGGAATTCTAGTTAAGTATGCACAAAGTAGCTTAGCAAGTGAGGATTATCAAGGAGAGAAGGGCAATGATAACAATATTTTTTAGGCTATAAATGAGGATTAATGAAACAATTCTACATCAGATTTCTCACCAAACATACTAATTATTGTTGTCTTTTACTTGACTGACTGGCCAAGAGAAAGACTGTCAGATCCCTGTTTTCTGAAACAGGACAGTTCTATTCTTATGCAGTTGTGGAGGCCAGAATTCAGAAATGGATTTTACAGAGTCAAAATCAATGTCTCTGAAGGGCAATGCTCTCTCTGGAGGCTCTAGTGGAGAATCCTTTTGCTTGCTTTTTCCAGCTTCTAGGACTGTAATTCTTGTTTACCTTGCCTTACGGCCCCTTCTTGCATAGCCAGTCAACAGCACAGCACCTTGCTTCAGTTATCACATTGCCTTCTTCTGTGTAAAATCTCCCTTAGTTCAATCTTAAAAGTGCACTTGGGATTATATTTACCAACTATTTGAGAATCCAGAATAATCACTCCATTTTAAGATTCTTAATTTAATTACATCTGCAAAATCTTTTTGGCCATAAAAACGCTCACAGGTTCCAGGCATTAGGACATGGATATCTCCAGGGGCCATTATTCAGCCTACCTTCATGCCATATAATAAAACAATTTGGCTTGAGAAGACAAGCAGCGCTTTGTTCTGAGAAGAAAGTTCACCAGCACAAGCAGCACACACTGGAAAATTGAAAATACACTCCTTTTATATCTAGAATGCTTAAAATTTAAATTCCAATTCAAATATGCCATGCAAGTATTCCCTATAGCTGTGGCAGTAACATTCTATCTATGGCAGTCTCAAGTGGAATTCCTTCATGACTTCCTCAGGATTTTGCCCATGACAGGGAAGGAACTGACAAGTATACTGAACATATTCTGTCTCTTCCATCCTTACCATATTGCAAAGCGTCACTTCATACTGTAGATCGGATGGAGAAGAGATTCAAACCAAACATCCAAATTAATCCTTCCTTCTTGTATTTTCTTATAAAATAATTATTCTCACAAATTGAACTGGGATGTTTGAGTTTAAAAGCCAAGAATTGGCCACCTCTCTTCTCTGGTGCTATCTGACAAATTCATTCTGGGGCAGATGGCAGTAGATGCCTTAATAGGGAAACATAATGTGGAAAAAAACCAGTTATCACCTAACATTATACACACACACAGAGCACATATTTTAAAACGTATTCATATTTCTTCCCTTTGAAGAGTGTTCTAAAATTTCAGCATGTGTCAGCATCACCTAGAGGCCTTTTTAAAAAAGATAGCCAAATCCTACTCCTAGAAAATCTGATCCAATTGGTCTGCAGTGGGGCCAAGAATTTCCATTTCTAGCAAGTTCCCAGATGATACTGGTCCTACATATTCAGGGACCACTGCTTTAAAATACAACTGATACTACGTCTTCTAGTTCTCAGTCCACAGTTGGTGACTAAAAAGCCACTTTTATCATGGTTCTGAAATGAGATCAATTTCACCTATGATACACAGCCTACAAAAAAAAATGCCTTATAGTAGCTTTAATCTTGTATAAGGCATTTACAGAAGAGATTTTCACAGTGTCAGTGAACCTGAGATTTGTAGTGAATCTCAATCTCCTCCTACATGTAATTTTTCTCCTTATTATAAACCTCAACTAGAATTAGGGCAAGCCCCTCAGTGAGACTAAAATTCTATCAGCTTCATTTTACCTACAGAAGTCTTTTCAGAAAGAGAACCTTTGATCAACCTTCGAGGGTGTCATGATTTCTCTGAGAGATGGAAGGGAAAAAAATAAAATCCATTACCGCAAAATAACCAGCAGAGAATCCTTCCTCACTCCCATCTCTAGTCCCCTTGCTGCATAATTGCTTTAAGGCTTATTATGGCCACATTAGGGGTTGAGCTCAAAGTCTTCTCTAAAACACAAAATGTAGAGAAGTAATTCTTTACGAATACTGAATAAAGCTTACATTTTTTGTACGTATTTTTATTAATGTGGGAATTCCATTTATTACCAATTCATGTGGCAGGAACATATATCCTGTGAATTAAAATCTCTATGGTGACATGACAAGACCCATCTAAGAAATTCTCAAATGAACATAAATTAAGATCACAAACCACATAGATAAAGGGCAAGGAAATTTGCCTTTTTCAAGATATTGTTAATTTTTAAAATGTTCTTTATTATGATTTTCCAGAATTTTAATCAAGCTCACATATGAGCTCTACTACTTTTTCTCCTACAAAACCAATTACTTAAAGCTCTACAAACATACGTTTACTGAAATGAGCAGCTTTGTCCTTTAGCCTTGCTGCGGGCATCAAATACCATGGCAATTATGGAAAGACTATTCAATGTATACTAATTGGTGTCAAAAATCAATAAGACTTGGCGTTGCCTCTTTATGTAAGGACGGTAGTTTCCCTTCTAACATTATTATGATAGTTATTTTGTAATTCTTGCCCTGAACTCTGTTTTTAAAATCTGGATTATAAGGTAATTTATTGGTATTCTATTACTAGTTGGCATAAAAGAAATGAGTCTACTGGTGTGTTCCCTAGAGCTTACTTCAGATTTAATGCTACAGTAACAAACTTTTTGCCATCCCTGTGAAAAGCAAGAGACTCTCTTGAAAGGCTCTTAGATATCAATTATTGCCTTCATTTCCTGAAATTAAGCAGAACCATTGTGAATGTTACCAAATAAAGGACTACAGGACGTAAATCATATACACTTGAAAGAGGATATGGGAAGGGAAGGTCTGAAAAGGGCACCTGGAAGTTCAGAGAGAAGTCACCAGTAAGCCCTCTTGAAGCACTGAGGTCTGGAGACAAGTCTGAATTTTCAGGCTGGTCCAGACGCCACAGTGGAACCATGAAGGTAAGCTAATGGGAGCTGTTGCCTCTGTGCCTCTCAGTGGGCCTGAGATCACTGTGGGTCAGCAGAGAAGTAGGGAAGAAGAACTGGGTTAATTAATGGGAGGGAACCAGGACAAGTTGGACCCCGCTGGCCTTTCTGCAGCTGGCTGTCACCTTGTGTAATCATGAAACCTTCAAAAAGCAATGGGTCTTCCTTCACCTCTAATTTCCAAATCTCATGAAACGCCTCTGTGGCCAACTCTAACTCAGAACCACACAGAGAAAGGGACTCAGGAAAACTTAGTTCCGGGTTAGATACATTGACACAGAGCAAAACTACCACTGTGGTTTTGTAATGGAAGCATTACCTTTTTCTACTTCCTTATTAAAATCAAATAAATGTGTGTTTCAGTGTGTAAATGAGTACCTCGATGGCTAAACTCTGGTTTTGACTATATCCAACAAATATTATATATATATATATATGTAAATATATACATATAGAGGGAGCATGCATAGATAGGTACAAATGCTATATATTTATATATGAATACGTGTGTATTTTATGTATAAACATATGAATAAATATGTAAATATTTGGAGCTATTTTATGATACATACACATATAAGCACACACATATAGTCAAAGATCAGGGCTAGTTAGAGGTGTCTTCTGGCACTCAGCAATTCTTTTTCTCTTCGTAAGGAAATTTAATTAACATTATCATTGATCCCTCATATAATGAGGTTATATATTTTGCATGCTTAATTAAAAACTAGACCTGGAGAATAAACAAAGTAAACAATGGTGGTAATAGTAAAACATGAGTTCCCAGGTGTTTTTTAGAAGTATCTGTATGTGATAATTATCTATTTCTTGAAACATGTTTGAGGGTCAGTTTTACTCTTTACAATTTTCCAGCATGATACAGTTAGTGTTAACTATGCTGATGATTCCAGTTAAAGACACTTATAAATATCAGTATATTCTACTGTGCAGATTCATAGGACAAAGTGATTTTAACTGGGACCAAAAACTGAAATGAAATGAGGTAAGCACACTGCCCTGGTGGGATTTGTTACTTAATCAGTTGCAGGACACACAGCAGTTGATGTATTCTGACAGGGAGAATGAGAAACCTGGATTATGCTAATCTTTTCATATGTTAATCCATAATCCTAATAAAAACAGATATGTTATTCTCTCATTTAGAAAGTTAAAGCAAAGGCTGGGCGCAGTGGCTCCCACCTGTAATCCCAGCACTTTGGGAGGCCGAGGCAGGCGGATCACAGGGTCAGGAGATCAAGACCATCCTGGCTAACATGGTGAAACCCCGTCTCTACTAAAAATACAAAAAATTAGAAGGGCGTGGTGGCGGGCGCCTGTAGTCCCAGCTACTCCGGAGGCTGAGACAGGAGAATGGCGTGAACCCAGGAGGTGGAGCTTGCAGTGAGCCTAGATTGCGCCACTGCACTCCAGCCTGGGCAACAGAGCGAGACTCCATCTCAAAAAACAACAACAACAACAAAAAAGAATCAGATCTCATGAGAACTCACTATCACAAGAACAGCAAGAGGGTAACCACTGCCATGATTCAATTACTTTCCACAAGGTCCCTTCCACATCATACGGGGATTATGGGAACTACAATTCAGGATGAGATTTGGGTGGGGACATAACCAAACCATATCACAAGTTTAAACAAATTTAACCTCTATTTCATAAAGGAAATTATTAAGACTAAAAATATGCTCATACGAGGGCTTTGCTTTACAAATGTGACCAAACTATTTCATATTAACTGTGAATAATATTATTAGCTTTGAGAATTAATAATATGAGCAAGGAAAATGAGCTTCTTTTCCTTCCTTTAAAAATGTGCCAACCAAGATGAAAACATTAGCTCTGCTTGTAATCATCAATTTTCAGTAACTCATCAAGTCCCAATGCTTGATGATGTCACTCAGATCACCCTACTGGCAATCGGTTTTCTCTAACCTTGTGATATTCTGTGTCTCTGATCCAGGGCCACCACAGTAGTTAACTTATTCAATCATGCCTGCAGCAATTCACTTTATACTTTAGAAAAATTAACCAGGAATAATGTTTCCAAATCATGTGGCCAAAACTAACTGTGCAAGGGACTATCATAACCCTTGCCCAGAGGATGAGTCAAGTTTCTTAACAAGCCCATATGTCCATATCATGAATTGCTATTTTATGTGTATGGTGATGACTATAGAAGAGGAGAGGATTTGGATCTCTGCTAGAAAGTGTTGGTACATTTCCTACTCCTTTTTTATACTTCATTCCAGAAACAATCTGCTAGGCGCATTAGGAAAACGCCAGTTCAGTCATAACTTTGATCTGAAAATTAAGAATTTAGGGATCAAAGGAGAGTTAGTACTACTCTTAACACCCTCATAGGTGCAGGATCAAGAGTCAAGAAATAACTGACTTCAAACACTTTGAAACTGTGATGTCCACAGTTGAAGGATTGATTTCAAAAAAACCCACAAAAAGTCCGGCCACCTCCAAAATTTAAAAAACATTAACATGTAAAAGAGTACATTATTTCTCAATAACACTTTCTACTTGTGGATATAGCTTAAGACTGGAAAGAAAGATCAAAATACTTGTAATGATTACATCATTTTTATGTATTTATGAGTATATTTTATAAGTTCAGAAATGTCAAATAATGTACCAGATTGTATATTTCTGTGCACTCATACTGAATTATTTCTGACCTAAAAACAAAATAAAATTGACAACTACTAATTTAATATAAATATTTTGTGAGAAAAAGGAAAAACAATTCCAAATGAGATCAATTCATTTCACGTAATGCTTCTTTGAAGGAAACTGGTGTCTGAGTTTCTGTTGGAAATTTACTATCCTATAGAATTTCTGGTATGTGTACATAAATAAAATTACATATATTCCTGAGTATTATTTTGTTTTTCCAGTTCATCTCTGGGCACAAATGATTTTGAAGAGTGGGAAGAATTTAGTCTTTATAAATAAAGAATATCTAATGGACAAAAGTAAGATTTCTGGATTATCATTAGCAATCTAAGTTGCTTATTTTCTTTAATTATAATATCTCAACCTTAATGAAGCAAAAGTAATATGAAGCATCTGTGAAAATATATTATTGACTTGTAAGATTTCTAAACTTGTTTAGTTTTAAAAATTTACTTCAAATATGACTTCTAGATTTTTCAAAGTTCAGAAGACTGACCTATACTTCTACATGCCTATATTAAGAAAGGATTAAGGGAAGAACACATCTGGAAAAGTAGAGCAAGAACTTCCAAAAATCCACTTTTCCATAAAAACAATGATAACACTGATGACATTGTCAAAATCAATGTTTTTCAGAACTCTGGAAATTAAACAAATGCTTACAACCATCCAAGGAATGTTTATTCCACAAAAAAGAAAATTGGTGGAACTGGAAGTAGGAACAGTGAGGTTTGTAGTATTTAAGTTTCCTTATTCCCATGCACATTCTCACACTGCCCTCTCCAACAGCTTCCCAAACATGGTAGCTGTCAAAACCAGCAGTCTAGAAGCAACTTAAGGAAGCAGAACATGTTTGGATCTCCTCAAAAAGCCCTTCTCCTATTGTCCCTATTTGGCCCAACAGCTCCCTAAAAAATCTCCATTTGCAGGACTTGTCTTTTCTTGACCTGACACAGAGCTCAGGTGATAAAAAGCCCTTGATTCAATTTTAATATCTTACTGCTGATGACGTTTAAGCCCCACAACTACCTTGCTCTTTCCCTTCTGCTCCACTTCTGGAACTCTAATAAGAAAGTCTAGATGCCACTTCCTTTGGTATCTTTGCAACTTTTAAATCATGCAATTCTCTGTCCGTATGCAAGCGCCCTTGCACTGGCACCACCCCCTTATAACAATAAAAATCCCAAGCCTGTCTACTTCTAAGTTTTTAGTCAAGACATTTGGGACCAACTTGAGAGGCCTGTCCTGCTGTCCTCATAAAGCCTTAGTATGTAAATAATAAACTTTCCATATTTCCAAGTATTTGGTGTGTGCTTATGGCATCATTTGCCTTGACATCTGAAACAAATTATAGACGGGAATTGGTAATGTCTCTGCAGGATGGCCTGAACAATTGCTTCAGTGAGCTGGGTGTCTAGAGAATGACCACTGTCACCATGGGTCTGTCTTCTCTTGCGTCAGCTTGTTAGCTGACTCTGTTATCTGCAGGTAAGCATAGATTTTGAGCTGCTGCTTGCTGGTTAGCTTGCACTTTAAGCTGTGCTATGTCGTACCTCATTTGCTGAATTACACCAAGCCTCTGTTAAAAAAAAAAAAGATCTAAGTCAGCAATTTGGGTAATTGACATTTTGGGACAGGACTACAGGACTGGAAACTTCTTAAAGTCTCTCCTTTTTTTTTTTTTTTTTTTTAAGACAGAGTCTCGCTCTCCTGTCCAGGCTGGAGTGGGCAGTTGCATGATCTGGGCTCATTGCAGCCTCTGCCTCCCAGGTTCAAGCAATTCTCCTGCCTCAGCCTCCCGAGTAGCTGAGACTACAGGCCCATGCCGCCACACCAGTTAATGTTTTTGTATTTTGAGCAGAGATGGGGTTTGACCCTGTTGGCCAGGATGATCTTGATCTCCTGACCTCAGGATCCACCCACCTTGGCCCTCAAGGGTCTTTTGTCTTTATTCCACACCTATCTGTGTATCTTAGCACGAATCATGTCTCTCAATTCCAGCATAAGCCATGACCGATGGTATACTCAGGGGAACAACTTCTATACCCTATGTGGTACATGGGCCCTTTGGATGGTAACATATGTGGAGAAAAAGCACTTATTATTTAATAAACAGTAATTCTTTAAAGATTTGAGTTACCGATGTTTACACTCCTAAAGGTGAATGGCTCAGTTGTACCCTACAAAATGCTTCTGTTGCTGTTTCTCTGTTAAGACGAAGATCATGATTCTCAGGACTATAGGGAAATATATCCATAACATTCCTGTGGTACAGTCACTTAAGCTCAGACCCTTATGGCCAATAAAACAACTATTATTGCCATGGCTGAGGCCCTAAAGATGGCAATACTACTGGCCTGAGGCTTTTTGGAGGAAGGAACTTAGAAATATGAGCAGGGTAGAAAGCCTACCACCCTAAAGTGTATCAAGTAATCACAGAGATAGGGAGACAGAGAGAAAGAGACAAAAAGAGACAGGGAGGGAGAGAGAAAAAGGACAGAAAGAAAATGGGCAAGGGAGAGGCAGGGGAAGAAGTCTGGATATAGGAAAAGTAAACAAAAACAATGAAACAGAAGTCCCCAATTTGACCTAACTTGAAAACCAAAATTTGCTAAAAGAACTTACGTAACAGAAAGATAAAAGACACTGATTGTATTTTGCACCTCTACAGCAAAGGCTCTGAAAAAATTTTAACACCTGCTAAATTACACCAATTTGCAAACCTTCGTGGCCTTAATACTAGAATTCAAATTACAGTTATAGCTGAGAATCTAATTTAAACAAGATTTAACCTATAAATTTAGGGCAGTTCTTGAACACAAAATATAGGACAGTTATAATCCATCTTAACTACACTAACTGTTGTCTTGCTTAAATTCCCTGAGGACGTAGTATTTATTGCCCTAAAATACCTCTAGTAGTCACAATTGCTCTGATACATTATGTAATAGATTAAAATTAAATGAAACCTTTGGCATTTACAAACTGGCTTGACAAAATGGGGCCCCGTAGATATTGTCCCTTCTTCCCAGTTAAAATAGTTAATACGTCCCAATGTAAATTAAGATAGGACAATCAAAGATTGAAACCCATTGTATAAGAGCTATTTAGAGGAGGAATGATTATCTCCACTCATTTTCACTTAACCCAATTTTCCCAGTTCTTAAATATTGAACAAATGAATGGGATCTCACAATATATTATTGTAGTCTTAATGCTAGGGCTTCATCTATTGGACACCGATACTCAATATTATTAAAATTACCAACACAGTTGAATCAGCAAAATTATTTTCCTATTATACATCTCAATAATAAATCCCAGTCAATGCTTATTTCAACAGCTCTCTATCTACAATTTGCCCTTCACTCCAAAGAGATACAATAATCTTTTACCTGGCTATCCATGGGGTATGGGTACAGGCCTTGAAATAATGCATAACCATCATAAGCAAGATCTTCACAGCATCTAGCTTTCTTCAATAGCATAGGCATGACGTTATATTGATGACATCCTTACCCAAAGAAATTCATTTGACATGCTCACAAGGAAGCTCACAAAAAAAGAGAAAGGGCTGTTGCTCCACACATAGTTCATGGGCCAACTGCCTCAATCAAATCCATGAGAATTATTTTAATAAGTTAACTGTTGTTTTATCCCTGATAGTATCAAGAAACACCCACAATGTTAAAATAATCCTAATATATTTTGGTTTTTTATTGTGCTTTGGGTGCAACATATATCCCTCATATAAAAATTTTACTTAAGCCCATTTATACTGTTACTTTTAAATTTACTTAGCTTTGAAATGGAGCTTTTCCCAACAAAAGTTTCTAGACTCTGTCAAAATTGCAAGACAGCAGGCATTCCCATTTGTTTCTTCAGACACTCTTCATTGTAGAAGCTTTGGAAACCTACTCTCATATCTTCTGGAGTATCTGAGTCACCTATGATGACCACATGTTGTCCATAGTCTTGTCCTGAAAAAAACCAGCCCCGTTGGCCAGGCACAGTGGCTCACGCCTGTAATCCCAGCACTCTGGGAGCCTGAGGCGGGTGGATCACGAGGTCAGGAGTTCAAGACCAGCCTGGCCAAGATGATGAAACCCCATCTCTACTAAAAATAAGAAAATTAGCTGGGCGTGGTGACAGAAGCCTGTAATCCCAGCAACTCAGGAGGTTGAGGCAGAGAATTGCTTGAATCCGGGAGGCAGAGGTTGCAGTGAGCCAAGATTGTGCCACTGCACTCCAGCCTGGGCAACAGAGCGAGACTCCCTCTCTAAAAAACAAAAAACAAAAAACAAACAAAACTAGCCCCGTTGGTTCCATGCTGTATATAATTACAGCAGCAATTGCTTGTCACAAGCTGGGATCTCCTGGAAACCGAGGATCTCACAGGTTCTGGGTCTTTGAGCCTATCTTTCCAGTTGCATGTTATGCCTTGGGTCATAGAAGCAGCGCCATACAAGCTCAGCATGGCTACTGAGGACTCTTCTGCAGGATGGAGCCAAACTCTGACATATCCCATAAGCAAGAGGAGGTAGCTACACCTTTACTCACTTCTTTACAGATGCCTTGTTGCCAGAAAATGTCATCCTTCTTTCAGATGCCATGGCTACCTGGGAATATCCTTGTGATGACAGCAAGTGACAATAGAAGTTCATACACATCACACTTGATATTACTGGTATTACGCAAGAGGAACCCAGTGGAGAGTTGCTACTTTTCACACCTTAACTAGGACATCCCTGATAAAGGACAAGATCCAAGGGTCAGTACATTTGGCAGTCATCTTACCACTGGATGTCCTGGAAAGCAATTAGCCTCAGCATATAGAATCTTGGGATGTTAACAATGGTTGGCCTTCTGGGTCAAGCCAATGGCAGTGATGATATAACTCTTTATCAAAGGTTACCCCCTTAGGAATCTCTTGACTCACAGACACTCAAAATATAAACCAAGGTCACACACGTCTCTGCATATACTAAAGCCACAGTAAATAGCCTCACCTTAATCCCTTCAGACTTCCAGACATCGGCAATAATCTTGGAGAAATCACTTATTGCAGTTTCAAGTCTCTTATTTAATAAATGATAGAACTACATATTTTTTTCCTGTAAAAGAAAAGAAAATTTCTTTCTCCAGATGTCATATGGAGAGTCTCTTCATCAAGAACTATATTATTTTAATTTTAATAAAGATTTCCGTATCATTTGGGTGATGCAACTTAAGGCAATAGGTCAGCACTTTAGAGCTCTTTAGTTTCTGGTTAATCTTTACCTTAGTCTTTTTTGGATAGAATGATGGTTTAATTACAATTTCTTCTTTTGCTGTTCCCTAATCTTGCACATAAATCTCCCTAGCCTCAGGAGGATGTCGAAAAGAGAGCTAATTTTTGCAGCATTTTTTTTTTCTGGGATCAGAATATGCCTGCTCTCTTGGCAGAATCAGTTTTTAGTCTAGAATTTTCCCTGGTAATTGTGATGTATCTTATATGACTACCAAGATGCCTTATTTATTTTGTAAAGCCTTCTAATCATTCTCAGTGAAAAAACCAAATTAAACCACTCAATACTCTATTAACTGATGCAGAACCCTAGCTAATGCTATGTCCTACGAAAAAACTATCATGAACTAGCAAAAACAGATTCATAAGTAGTCTTATTCAAGTGTAAGCTGTTAGGTTATTTTACGTATAAAATAACAAAATCATTAATTCTAATAACTTGACCTCATGATAGGGTTAATGTCATCCTTTATGTGTGACTGTCACATTTAAGACACTCTCATCACACTATCAACCCCAAAATACCTGGAAACT
The DNA here is from genome assembly GCF_029281585.2 of Gorilla gorilla gorilla. Lineage (NCBI taxonomy): Eukaryota > Metazoa > Chordata > Mammalia > Primates > Hominidae > Gorilla > Gorilla gorilla. The sequence goes on from NC_073246.2 coordinate 26,735,939, forward strand.
CAAATGTATTTCACCTACCTATCTATTCTTGATGAAGATCTATTAATAAATTCATGAGCATAGCTTTTATTTTAATGATACATCTTAGAGAGATGCTGTATTGTAGTGTCCAGTCTATCTTTAATCTATGTCTTATAATATTCTTTCATGAAAAACTGTGTAAGTAAACAGACGGTAAGTTTATGTAAATTGTTAAGGTTGTATCTATGTATATGAATACATGAATATTACATACATACAGTACATGTATATGTGTGTATATACATATATGCATACTTATGCATGCCATTTTTGGCTAGATAACTAGACAACTTTAGAATCATTTAAGTGAAAATGCTGTATTTTATTTACATATATATTTATTTGTAAGCTTCGACCCCAAAAATGAATCAAAGCAGCAGAATGCATGGCCTAAATGAAGGAGCTTTCATATCACAGTGCTCTGCACATTGTGTAGTATCTTTTTACCTTTCCTAACCAAGTGAAATTCAAAAGAAAAGAAAATGTTTTTTCTTGTATTACAGCTTGATTAAGCTTCTTATTTAGAACACGACTAGATAAATTTACGGGATATTTTATGAAGGTCATCTAAATTCCACTAAGAAAATTAAATTAATTCACAAGGGTTGGCTGGGTTTTTATGAAGTATTATGAAGAATTCCATTGTTATTACCTATTTTAAGATAATTGTTAAGAAGCAGATATCCCTTGTTAAATTAACAGATTAATTTGAAAAATCATAGCTAATATAATAGTTACCCACCCAGTTATATTCTTTAATTACTCTATGGAAAAAATTACTAATATCAGGACCACCAGCAACAAGAATTAACTCAATCAAAGTGCCCTCATTATGAAAAGAAAAACAATTTACTTTTTTTCAGTTTTTTACAGTGCACTCAGAAATACAATTATTAAGCTTTTAGCACTTGACCAATATTACAATTTTGTAATGAACAGATGTATACCATTTCAATTTTTCAATATGATAATTATTAATATTAAACATTCCCTGTGACGGAAAACAAATTTTGAATATATTCATTCTTATAACTTTAAGAATATAGTTGTTATTGTTCTTGTCATTCTTTATGACTCATTGATTTCCCTCAAAAATTAAAAATAAAAAAGTCAACAGTTTTAATTACTGTTCAAGAAATGGCACAAACTGGATGCTAATTATTGAAGGCTTAAGAATGGGTTTCAAATATTTTTAATTCTAACTACATATTCTGAGCCAGGGGTTCTTAACCTCCAGGTCGCAGACTGGTACTAGTCCATGGCCTGTTAGGAAACAGGTCGCACATCAGGCACATCAGGAGGTGAGCCGTAGGTGAGTAAGCATTACCCACTGAGCTCCACCTCCTGTCAGATCAGCGGGGGCATTAGATTCTCATCGGAGGAGGAATCCTATTGTGAGCTGCACATGTGAGGGATCCAGGTTGCACGCTCCTTATGAGAATCTAATTAATTCCTGATGATCTGAGGTGGAACAGTTTCATCCCAAAACCATCCCTCACCCACGTCTGTCCGTGGAAAAACTGCCTTCCATGAAACCAGTTCCTGGTACCAAAAAGGTTGGGGACCTCTGTTCTAAGCAATCTGTGGTATAATACACTTTCTGAAGGCAAACACTTTAGGAGGCATTTGCTTTCCACTTGTAGACTGAATGTTTATGTATCCCTGCCTCCACTTCCTATGTTGAAGCCCTAATCCCCAATGTGATGATATTTGGAGGTGGGGCCTTTGGGAGGTAATCACATTTATCTGAGGACATATGAGCAGGGGGCCTCATGAGGGGATTAGTGTCCTTATAAAAGGAGGAAGAGAGATCAGGGCTCCCTCGCTTTAGCCACATGAGGTCACAGGAGAACACAGCCACCGGCAAGCCAGGAAGAGGACACTCACCAGGAATCTGAGCATGCTGCACCCCAAACTTGGACTTCCTGCCTCCAGAACTATGAGAAAAAAATTGTCTGTTGTTTGCAAACACCGCATGTTCTCACTCATAAGTGGGAGTTGAGCAATGAGAACACATGGACACAGGGAGGGGAACATCATACTCGGGGGCCTGTCGGGAGGTGGGGGGCTAGGGGAACAATAGCATTAGGAGAAATACCTAATGTAGATGACAGGTTGATGGGTGCAGCAAACCACCATGGCACATGTATACCTATGTAACAAACCGGCACGTTTTGCACATGCACCCCAGAACTTAAAGTATAATAATAATAATAATAATAATAATAGTATATGTTCGTTGTTTAAACCACCTTGTCTATGTTATTCTATGATAGCAACCCAGACTAACATAACACTCATTCATAAACATCACATTCAAGGCTAATTTGCAAACTTTTGTTCTTGATTGCTTGATACTCTAGCTTCTAATTTGCTAGAATTTATTTTGCATGTATAAACAACTTAAGCACCCCCAAAAGGATGGTTAAACAAAGAAATCTTTGCAAGTATAAAATACCATTTTCTTGAACTTTAGTCATATACTACGGAAATGATAACAAATTTCAAGTTTTTGTTGCTGTGATTATTCTTGCAAATGTTAAAATAAAGAAAAGTGAAAAAATGAATAGACTTTAAAAATAAAATAAACAGAAATAAATAATACAAAATTAAGTATAGCAATTTATATTTGTTGGCTGTTTTAATAATGCCCCTGAATAAAACATTTTTGCTATTGATTTATGTAGCACAAGCTATAACTATATGGGTTTTCCCTCAAATTCTTGGCCTTTTTAAAAATAGCTTATGCTAACCAGAGGAATAATTTTACTGTAATGTCTGAGAGATTAGCTTTTTCCCCCACAGTATTTTTATGCTAGTGGTAAGCTGAATAGTGGCTCCAAAAACACCTAGATCCTAATCCCAGAGTCTGTGGTTCTTACAGCACAGAGAAAAAGAAAAAGAGTCTTTGCCACTGTGATTAAATTATGGATATTGAGAGAGAGAGATTATCCTCAGGTTGAACTTAAATATAATCACAGTATTTGTACAAAAGAAAGTCACAGGGCCAGTTGACTACAGATAGAAGAAAAGTCAGCCATGTGATAGGAACAGAGACTGGCAGAGTCAGAGAGAGAAGATGCTATACCTCTGACTTTGAAGACAGATGGGCACCATGAGCCAAGAAATGTAGCTCTGCATGCAGGAAAAGGCAAGACTTAGATTCTGCCCCGGAGCCCCTGAAGGGAGCACAGCCTTGCCAACAGCTTGATTTTAGTCCTGCAGCACTGATTTCTGGTCACCAGAACTGTAAGAAAATTAATTTCTGTTGTCTGAAGTTGGCAAATTTGTAGTAACTTGTTACAGTGGCCATAGGATAGTGACGCAATATTGTGAATTTAGTTATTTTTTCCTCGTTAATATATATTGTTTTTAGTGCTACGCATTCTCCCCCACTCGCATAAACATCTGAAGGTACATGCAGTATGCTCTTTCCTTGTTTTCAAAATATCCTAATCAAAGTACAAAATTTTTCAATTGATAAATAAATTTGACTAATACTCTAAAATCCACTTCTATAAAGGTTAAATTAAATGTGTATACTTTTTGAAGCCCGTTGATCAGAATCAAAGGTACTTAAATATGCATCTACTCTTCTGAATCCAATTTTAAAGGACATTTTGCATTGTAATGTTAGAAATACTTAGAACCTGAAACGGTGGTTATTTAGGTTAAAATAGCTATTTTTCCCAAGACAGAGGTTATTCCGATATGTGATAGGAAGAACCTAGGTGGTATTTAACAATCCATTTCTTTGAATTACTGCTTCACACCAAAACAGTAAATCTCTTTCCATTTAGCATGGAGTTTTAAGATACTAACAAGTTACTATTGATTCAAGAAAGTAAATTCATTTATGACTGGAAAAGTGCCCACACTCTCATTTTAAAAACATTATCAGAGTACATATAAGACCGAAGTTCTTGTTCTGTGCTTCTCTAATCATAGTATTACATTCATTCCTAACATAATAACTAACTGTATTGAGTGCTTACTATATGCCAGGCACTGGTTAAAAATTATTCCATGTAGATAGCAAGGTAAGTAATTTATTTTATCACATTAATCCTATAATATCAATAGCAGTTATGCTACAATTACAATTTTACTGGTGGAAAAACTGAGAAACAGAGAGGTTACAAAAACTTGCCCAAGAGTGCACACATAATAAATAGAAGAGCGGTTTATTTGCAAAAGCCGTATCCTTAACCATAATGCCAACTGAGTTTCTGTAAGCAGGGGTTGCATGAGCAACTGCTGGCAAGCCACCTAAAGCTCCTGAAGGTAGCAAGATGGTAAAACATTTCTTAGTCGATGCTAAATATACAATGTATTGTTTACACAAACACACAAATTTGCAGTGTGCAATATAATATTCACCTAGGATGGATTAGACTGGGCACATGTTAGCACCGTTCTCCCCAGAGCTGCATATGCTCTGACTATAAAACATTCAAAAGGTTGGTTTTATACGTAGGGTATACGAAATTTAGTAAGATACAATCTATAGATTCTACTTCTTAATAATTTTTAAACTTAATATGGAATCTAGATACATACATCTGTCTCTAGTACATGTATAAACAGTGCAATCTGACCCATAAGTTCAGCATGTAAATCATTTTAAAATATATATAAACATTTTTAAAGTTTTAAATTAAACTTTTTACAACTTTAAAATTTAAATTTATTACTACAATAATGTTTTTACAGGCAGCAAATATTCCTCTCTTGGATTTTCTAAACACCTCTAGGTTTTTGTAGTTCATCTGCCCTGGAAACCAGTTACATCTCAAATGAAAGAGTTAAGCTAAGCTGGTTTAGGCAATGAGTGGGGATGCATCTTGCTTTTAATTATCCTGCTGAAAACTGGTCTACACAGTCTGATATATGATACATATTTTGTATATTTCATGATCTCCTCTTAGACTTCCCATAGGCATTAAACAAGGTGATTTTCTCCTTTCAAGTTAAGCCTGCCTGAGAGTGCCTGTTCTGGCTTAGGGCAGGGGATGGAGGATTGGGAGGTGGCTACTTATTCACCAGCCCTAATGTTTTCTTCTAGGTGTAAGTGTCTGTATTCACTTGGCACTCTTGTTCTTTTTTCACTCCCTTATTTACTCTTCCCATATCCATTTTTCTTCTCTTTTTCCTTTGTTTTTTGTCTGCTCAAAAATGACATGTTTTCAACGGCTCTTGGATGTGCGGTACGCTGAATAGTAAAAGTTCCGTCCCTGTAGGGCATGGTTTTCCAAGATCCTGTGCCTACCAGGGGGTCACACTAATACTGAGATGCTCTGTTATAAAGCGCATTTCGGACATACCAGATCAAGTCCTTTAGTTCAGCTTTTCGTTTTAGATAAAAGTATTATTTGATTTTTATCTACCTTCCATTGAATATTTCTCATCCTGTTACTTGCTATAATTCTTACTTTTTAAAAATATTTTAGGTGTTCTTTTTCATTTTAAATGTTCTTTTTCCATAATTGCCATCTTACATTTTTTCATCCTATTCTTGTATTATTAGGTATTCATCTATCTTTTTTAATTCTATTGCAGATGAATTATTTGAAACCCTTCCCACTTACTCTGTACTACAGTTAAAGAGTTGGGCACAGTCTATTCTGTATCTTGAGAGGAGGGTAAGTAAGGAAGAACCCAGAAAGTATTTAACAACTCATTTCCTTGAATTATTGTTTCGTCCCAAAACAGTAGATCTCTTTTTATTTAGAATGGAGTTTCCAGAGAGTAATTTCTTTCAGAGGAGTAGTGTCTTACATGGAAGACTTGAGCTCAGCTCTCTGTTAAGAAATTTTGTGGCCTGACTGTTTTTAGGGCCCAAATATCCTCTGTTTCAGCCCTTAGAAAAATGATTTAAAAGCATTGAGGTTTAAATTGGAATTAGATTTTACATTTCATAACATTTCGTTTATGTGGTTGCTGTTTGTCTGAATTTAACTATCCCTTTAATAGGCTATTGATGTTGGAATACTCTGGAATTTAGCTAGGTAGTCAATGGAATCTCTTCTGAATACCATCCCTCAAGGTTATAACCACAGGCTACATAACTTTCAGACAGTAGCTATAAAATTCACCATGATCCATTCCAAGATGGGAATATCAGAGTGTAACTGAAATAAATTATATCTAAAACCTCAAAATGTCAAATTATGCACTTAGTTTTTGTTGTTGTTTGCTTGTTTGTTTTTTTCTGGGAGACACCCCCTCCCCATCACGGCTCGTGATCTCTGAAAGGGATTCCCCAAAGGGAGAAGACTGGACTGACCTCCAGGCTCTAGTTGGGTAGATGCTGAAGTATGATCAGCCTGTGTTTACCATTGCTTCACTTTGCCACATAGTGTATATTCTGAAAACTGGTCTAGTGCTGGCCCAGATCCCTGTGCTGGTCACTATGAATATTTGAGGGATACTGCCATAGTTCCTTCACTGCTTACACTGTTAAACGTGTTTCCTGGGACACAACTGACTCCTAGTGCCCTGAGTGTTCTGGGTCCTGTGTATTCATGAGCTAAATCATGAATCACTACCAAAAATCTTGTGCCAAAATTGGTTTAAACCAATGGTTCTCAACCATGAACAATTTAGCTCCCCCAGGAGACATTTGATTATGTTTGGAAACTTTTTGGTTGTCAAAGCATGGACAGGAGGTTACAACTGGCGTCTAGTGTGTAGAGGCCAAGGATGCTGCTAAACATGTTACAATGCATGGTGCCTCACTTCAAAACAAAGAATTACATGGTCCCAAGAGTCAACAGGGCTGAGGTTGAGAAACCCCAGTTTAAACCCTTAGAACCTTAAGCCAAACTTTCAGTGTACGGTATTTGGTTTTCTGTTCCTGAGTTAGTTTGCTAAGGATAATGGCCTTCAGCTCCATCCATGTCCCTGCAAAGTACGCAATCTCATTCTTCTTTATGGCTGCATCCTCCCACAGCCAGGGACCAACTTAAGTGTAGGTCGTTATTCTGAGAGCATTGTAGTTATGCCTATTGAGGATAAAGAAAATTGTGAAGAGCACCAGACAATGCAGATTAGGCCTTCACCTCAGAATTCTGTTTGCTTAGAATTGAAGTTTGGAGTCATGTTCTCATGTCTGATTAGTTTCTAAAGATTTAATGTTCCTGTTGTCTTCTGTGTTCTAGAGTTGTCTGATGAAGAAGGGATAATTTGATGTTCCTCTCATAGATGCATTTTGGTTCATAGAAGATTTTGTTCTCTCAGGTGGGACAGTGCTAGGAAGGACAGTGCCACAGCTGTGCCCACCTCCTTCCTTGCATTTTCCCATGGGAAGAGGGAAGCTAATATGAACAGTTCGATATTGGAGTATCTATCGGGTGACTTTCAACACCTGGCAGCCTTAAAATGACCAAAACACAATCAAGTGCTAATCACTCATCCTCTTTCACTTTCTGTTTCAAAGAGCATTAAGGTCTCTTAAATTGATGCTTTCTATAGCATAAGTGACTATAAAGAGGCCTGCTCTGTTTCCTTTTGTCTTCTCCCAGCTCTCTCTGTACCTGCCAATCTCAGCACTTTCTCTATCCCTGCTTGTGACTGGGTGGAGTTATCCTTCCTCAGGAGATAACTTCCATCATGTCACTGGTTGAATGGCGACAAAATTATGGCCAGCTTTGCAGTCTGCTTTGCTATATATACAAAGATTAAATTGAATTATAAAATAAATCTAATTACTAGTATTTCCTAAGGCTAAATATATTTGACTTGCTAGTCTTATGTAGTCTACGCTTGCACCATTCATTGAATAATTAATAGCATTGATTTTATCACAAATTCCATATGCTGTATGTGAAAATTAATTACTTTTATGAGAAAGCTATTATTGAACAGAAATGGTTCTTGGCTGTGGTGTCAGCCACCATGTGTCATTTAGGACCTCTGCAACTGAACCTAGGTCACTACTCCTGTGTACAGTTTTGCGATCTGATCAGCTACAGTGAGGTGGCTTCATACTGGTAGGCTGGGCTCATTCCTGCTGATCAATGGAATAATTGCTCCTAGAACAGTTTTAATGAATTATGCAAAATGTTCATCTTAATTCTGTCTCAAGTAGCTCTATGATTTTGTCCATGCCTCTGATCTGCCATTTCTCCATGGTTCAAATGAGGGCATGGCAACAATAAGAGTTCGCCACCTAATCTGTCAGTTATCAAATTTCCAGTGAGGGTCGGGGTAGGGTTCCTGTCATTGTCTGACACTGCTCTTAGTTGAATTAGCAAGTAATCTAATACTTCAATTTCACAGTCAATGTAAGTACAGAGGACTACATTTAACTTTCGTTTCCTTTCAGAAGCTAGGCCTTCCAGCTTTCTGTTTTGCTCCTAGACATGAAAATAAGGCTGCAGGTGGTGACTCTCATTAGCCTAGGTAGTTCATTTTCTATCTGGCAGTGAATAATCATAGTTGTGATCTAGGTAGGCTCTGACAGGAGGTCAGTTTGGTAATCTTCTATGTTTTTCAGTTCTACTTTTCCACTAAAATTACAAATACATGACTTAATTTTGCATTCACAAATTAAGTACCTCTCAGAGCACTTTTCTTGAAAGATGGTTGGTCAGAATCTCTGAACTCTTTGGGATGTCTACAGTGATCTTTATAAGAATTTTGCAGCCTATGATACCTTTCTCTATCCACTGCCTTCATGTCACCAACACGCGTAGGCAGATTAGGAGGGATTCTCCTATTGTGAGGTCAAATTTGCACCAATTTTTTGGGGGTAGTCACACCCCATCAATATGACTAGATGAGTTATATTCTGTTAAAAATTTAGGTTTGGGAGGCTCTTTCCTCTAATGTAAATTTGGAAAATGTAAAATAGGAGACAGACTCCTAAAATCAGGTAATATAAGGAGATTAATATGTCATGTAACTACTGATCCCTCTGCAGTTTTGAATGGAGTATAGCAATTTATTAAGTATAGAAAAACACCAAAATATTCCCACCTGACAGAATACAGCAGACCTAAGTTTCCATTAAATAGTTTTCTGAGAAGAAGGAAAAATTACTCAAATGACTCAATGTTCTCCTAATTCTGGAGGTCCCAAAGTCTATAAAGAAGCAATTTCCATGTCTCAGTCCCAGTGTCCTCTTATTGATGATGAACTTATTGTAGGAAATCTCTAGCAATATAATGATGCTCAAAATACTGAAACAATAATGAATTTCCTATTCATTGTATCTGGAACAAAGCCTTGTATCTTGCAGTTGGGAATGTATTTGTGTACATGAGTGTGTGTGTATGAATGTATTTACACATATGTTTTGACCTTACTGTTAGAAACATGAATATATTTATGTACGTAAATATATTTTCATACATATGTTTTGATCACACCATTATCTAACTCTGCATACATTTCATAGATAAATGTTTTTCTAGTTATCTAAAGGATAGGCCATTGTCAGAAGTAGTTAGAAGCTTCTTAACTACCCTTTTACGCATCTGAGATGATGTACAGCCATGTTCTGAGTGACATCATGCCAATGGCTTTTAGAAATGTCACTTAAACACCACTAAAGGCTTATAATCTCTGTTTAAACGTCTTCAAAATTTTTTTCTCAGGCAGAAAGTACATTTCTGTTCTTTTCCTTGAAAAGTTTATTGTTTTTGAATTTTTATTTTTTAAGAATAAAATTATTATATTTCTTGCAATAATTAAAAGCAACTTTCTTATTCATAATTATAATCTCACTGAATTAAATCAATGCCTGGAAGACATGTGATTTTACATTTCTTCTTGACTGAACACTCAATTACAAGGATCCTCATGACAGAAGTACTCAGACTGAGGTAGAAGCACACAACCTGCCAGAAACGTGGTAATGGAGCAAGACAGAGTGGGCTCCCTGCAAACACACATCTTCACAGTCACAGACCATTCAATATTTAGTGTGATTTGTTTTTAAATTTAAAAATGCATATTAATTATATATTGTGTGTATGTGTGCATGTGTGTGTGTAAGCATGTGTGTGCATGTATGCCTAAATGCAAGCTGCAGATAAACTTATTCTGAGGCATAGGCATGCTATGTAAGTATTTCATGTTTGTTCAGAAGGCCTATGCTTTCATACAGGTATAGATACGTACATATCTATCAGCCATCTATCTGTCTTTCTCTATTCTGAGTGAGAAAGAGATCTACCACCTATATTTAAGCACAGTCCTTATATATATATGTAGACACACACACACGTATATGTAAAGAAACAGAGAGAGAAAGAGAAGTTCATTCCAGAAAATGGTTCATCTCAAGAAAAGTGACTGAGTATTAAAATAAAATATTCTTTGAGGATAAAGTAACAGCTGAGGGTTGGGGAGTACCACTGAATACAGTGCACTTTACTCAAATTTTACCTTATACCAAGTGTACTCCTCCTGGACCCTTAGAGTACTGGGTTTGCACTTAATGAACAAGAAAACTCATTAAAAAATATATTAACATTATAATGGGACTTTGAGAGTACATGGTGAAATATACAAAGTCAGTCACTGACCCTGGCAGGATCCGGAAATCACGCTAATGCTTTAAAGCACTTCCAGGACGAGAGTCCTTAGCACAGACAGCAGTCTCAGGTTCAGGCATTACTGTCAGGGGCACAGATGGCAGCCCAGGCCCCATCACAGTGAGGCCAATGTCTTTGCCAGGTATGAGTGCCTTAGTAGTTTCTCCAGGCACAAAAGCACAGGTGGAATAAAAGAGAAAACTGCCAGTTGCCAGGAAATGCCCAAGGAGACTAATTTATAGAGAAGATTCAAAACAATCCCTGAATTTCCCAGATTTTTTTGAGAAGTGTTTGGCTGGAATCCCAATACAGCGAGTGGAAGCAGAACTAGAGAAAATTATTTTCTTGTGTTTATAATTAGCTACATAGTTTTGTATAGAGTTTGATGGTTTGGTTTCCTAGTCATACATTGTTATTTTCTCCATAGTATAGGAACCTAAGAGACCACAGCAACTGGTATCAGTATCATTCTGTATGTGTGACTGTGTGTGTGAGTGTATGTGTATGCATGTATGTTTGTGACTACATAACATCAATGTCTTATCACAAAGTAGCTCTGTAAAAATCTTATCACATTTTTGTGCATACATGCTGTCAATTTATTTTAAAAGGGACTTTCACTGGATTTAAACAAAGAATACCAGCCGCTACATTAACACTAAGGAAATGTTTTGTTTTCATTTTGGATAGATTAGAAAATAAGCATCTATTTTAAAATGCATTTGCATTACAAATGAAATACTACATATTTCAGAGGTTCCTACATTTTCTCTGTTCATGGAATCCTTTCATATTTTTATTTTTTACTTTTTTGTCAAAGGAACCCTAAACTAAAAGAAATATCTAATAGTTTCATGTATAGTAGTTAAGCCCAACAACTTACTAAGTATTATTTATTAACAACTTAACACCTACGGCATACAACAACGTCTCACACTTCCAAATCGGATTGGATTCTATCACCCTCATTTTCTGCTCTCCGCTGTTTTTTCTCAAAGTACTTGCCTTTTATGTTAGCTGTCTCTGAAAGCCCAGGTTCACAATAATAAGACACCACTATAAGGAGAGTCAGTGATCTAATGCTTAACTACGAACTATTTCAAGCTAGTAGTTTTGGAGAAGCTGCTGTGTTCCCTTGAAAATTTAAAATGACTCCTAATCTCAGTATGAAAATTTTAAAATTTTCAAGGCAACACAGCAGCTTCTCAAAAACTACTAGCTTGAAATAGTTCATAGTTAAGCATTAGTTAATATGATGAGTTATATTCCAGGTTCTCTCAGTTAGGAATATTAACTTACTGACAGATAATAGTCCTTTTAGGCAGTTGATGAATTCAGAAAAATTACAGATGAAAAATCTGGGAGAGGTATCTGAAACTCAAACATCATCAGTGAAAGTTACTAGTACTCTTTACCTATGTGTGCTTGCTAATACAGCATCCCACTGAAAAGAACCTTATATCATCAGGATTTTTTTGCTGTAGATATATTGAGTATGCCCACTTACAACTTTTCACGTGATTATTTAATGGCTCAGCGTTCTTAAGAAATGACTTTCTTCTTTTATTAAAAAATTGAGGCTGAGGCGGGCAGATCACAAGGTGAGGAGATCGAGACCATCCTGGCTAACATGGTGAAACCCCATCTCTACTAAAAATACAAAAACAAAATTAGGTGGGCATGGTGGTGGGCAACTGTAGTCCCAGCTACTCAGTAGGCTGAAGCAGGAGAATGGCGTGAACCTGGGAGACGGAGGTTGCAGTGAGCCGAGATCTTGCCACTGCACTCCAGGCTGGGCGACAGAGCGAAACTCCATCTCAAAAAAAAAAAAAAAAAATGTTTTCCTCTTCATTATCCTCAGAGAAAAGGAAATGACTTTATCTTATTCAAAAGATGAATGTGAGTTATGTCATGTGATAGTATGTTTAAACTGGCTGATTAAAACCTAAAAAATAATATTTGAAAAATTTATGACATATAAATAAGATTCAAAAATTAAGTTGCTTTGTTTTTATATTTTAAAAATGACTCATAATCTAATATGACCCTTTAAAAAGTTAAAACAACCCTGTGAATTCACTGTGCTATACTGGATGGGCCTTAATGCATAATGTAGGAAGAGCAGATGTACTCAAAAGTCAGTGGTAAATATCAGAGTAATAAGTACAGTAGTTCTAGACATACATGTTAAAATGTTTACCAAAAGGGAACACTCAGCAATACTTGTCATTATAGACAAAGGCAAATAAAATTTGATCTTATCAAGGTAAATTAAATGTCTAGTGAATAGGGACCTTAGAATTGTATGTATGTTTCTAGGCTAATACTTGCAAGACATGTCTAAGGTTTAAAGTTTTTCCTATTCCCAGACAATAGTAATATATCATCTGTAACTGTTTATACAGTGAAAGTGAATAAAAACCAGATAAAGTCATTATTTCATTTTAGTATGAAGGAAATAGTTTGTCTAAGAATTACTTCTCCACAGACGGTTCAGATTTTATTGGCATTAAACTCAGCCATATTAATGATTTGCTGTTTGTATGAAACAATAATAAAAATTTTAATTAAAAATTCTAGCACATGAAAGTTTAGTACAAGCAAGAAGCTGTTGCTTTGTTCACTTGTAAGCAGGTGAGATATCAAAAAACAAATAAAAAATAAGATTCGTTTTTGTCTGAATGAGAATTAATTTATATAAATGCATTATTTTATCTAATATCCCCTTATATGTTCCTAAGGTATTTCCAAATACCATTATGAAGTTCCACCTTTTTATAGGACTTCCTTTTAAATAATGTAAAGCTAAAATCAAATTTGAATAAAATCACAAATACATAGAATGCATTATTGCAGTGCTAAAAATGCATAGCAGTTTTGTGTATGTATGTGTGTGTGTCAGTATGTTTTCCTTCCTCTATAATTACCCCTGTCTGTCAGCTTAGTCTATCTGAATACACAAGCTCCCTGTTGCAGCACAAAATCTTAATCTGGTGTCTTGGGGCTTTTATCACCGGCAATTCTGCAGATCATGTTCCCAGACCCAGCCTTGGGTCACTGTTCCCTCCAGTGTCTCCAGAAGCAGCTCGGTGGATGAAACAGCCTCTCAGTAGTCACAAGATTCTAGCTTAATTTTTTCAAGGTTTAGAATTTATACTATACTAGGCCCAGCAGAATGAACACCATGAAAGCTCTGAACAAAAAATTGGAAGCCTTGGTTATATTTCCTAGTTTCTGTCCTGGAACCCAACGGGCCTGCGGGCTCAGCCTCAAACATAACTAATTTTTTTACTCTGATTCAGATCCATGGTGATTCACAACTTGTTTTTAAACACAGTTAACTACTTTTTCTTATTTTATCAAAGTTTTCCATAATTTGGCAAGTGAAGGAATGAAAGATTGTCTAACACGTGAAATAACAGCACCAACTTGACAAGATATTTGCAGGCCAGGAAAAAAAAAGCATAAGCAGAGTATGAATCAAATGTGAAGAGGAAATGGAGAAAATAGAGGAAAGTGATTAACATTGCTTAAATATAAAGGTGTAAGAAAAGGGAATTTCATATTCAGAAATAACTCTCCCTTAGGGTAATGTATTTCAATAGAAAGCAAGTGCAGAGAAATTGAAAGCAGCTCCGTGAAAATTCAGGAAAATATCCTTAATTCAATTAGGAACTGCCTGTCATTACAGCTTGCTATCAGGTCTGGACAGAGCCTGATGGGCACATGCAGCAGCCTAATAGTTTAGTTCTTAGTTAAAACAAAGTTAAAAAAAATAAACATTTAGTTGGAAAGGAAACCTTTTTCTATAAATTTGTTCTATAAACGTTCATATTCCTTTAAATTTGAAATAACTGAAATAAAAGGTGAATAGTCTACATAAAATGCAACATTATAATTCACCTTAACAGATACTGTTTTGTTTTTGATATTTTTGCAACAACACAACTAAGTTGAAAGGATAATTTCCAGCTTTATTGAGGTACAATTAACAAATAAAAATCATATATTTTAAGTACTATGTGATAATTTGGTGTGCATATGCATTGTGTAAAGATTACAACAATTAAATTAATTACCACGTTCATCACCACACATTGTTACTCTTGTGTGTGTGGAGGGTGAGGACACTTAAGATCTACTCTTTTTGCAGATTTCAAGTAAAGAGTACACTATTGTTACCTATAAAAATTAGATCCCCAGAACTGATTCATCTTATAACTGAAAGTTCCTACTTTTTGAGCAACATGTGAGATCATGTAGTATTTGTTTTTCTGCATCTGACTTTTCCACTTAGCACAGTGTCCTTCAGGTTCATTCAAGTTGTCACAAATGGCAGGATTTCCTTCTTTTTAATGTCCGAATAATATTAAATTATATATGTATATCTATACAGTATATATTAGTTTGGTGCAAATGTAATTGCTGTTTTGCCATTACTTTTAATATATGTGTATATGTATTGCATATATGTTTATATTTGTGCATATGTACATATATATGTATACACACACCATATTTTTTTGATCCATCAATGAACACTTAGGTTGTTTCCATATCTCAGCTACTGTGAAGAGATCATTCTTTTCTATTTAGATGGCACTTGTCCTTCTACTCACTAATTCAGTAACCTTTTTTGGGAGGTTACTTAACAATTTGCCCTGCTTGCATCATATGTAAAATAGGGGTGTTAAAAATAGTTCGCTTACAGCATTGTTGTAGTAATTAAGTAATTTACTATGTGGAAATGTTCAGAGCTACACATAATAATGAATAAGTATCTTCTTTTGTTAACCTTTGATTGCAAAGTTTGATCTAACATGTTTTGTTTGATGGTCAGGACCACAAAACCCCCTCACACCTTACACATATTTATTACAAAAGTGCTCAGGAGAGATCAGTCAACTCAGATGACAAGTGATTTTTGTTTCTATTCTGAGGTTTTGTTGCCTGTTGAAAGAATGTGACCAGGTGTATTTCATAAGATATATAAGGAGTCACATATAAAATTCCGAGATTCCAGGTACCATAATTCAAATTTAGACCAATGTTATAGCATTGCTTCTACTCTGGTGCCAAATAAGCTTCCCAGATGGCCCATCCATGAACCTGGCTCTGATTTTTAATAGAGTTAGTGTGATGTTTTGGAAAGAAAATTGGATTTGGAGTTAAGCAACCAAGTTTGAACCCTAACTCAGAAATTACTTAGCTGTCTAAATTTGGGACAAGTTACTTAACTTGGCTGAGTTTCCATCAGATTAAAGGTGATAAAACAAGAATCTTGTAATGATTCTGAAACTTACAGGAGACATAAGTAGGGCAAATAACTCAGTGCTTGGTCTTTTTATTTACCATACTTACGTTTCTCTCTCTTCTTTTTTTTGATATCAGTGCCTTGGTTTTTCTTGAAGAAGCCACATCTTCCTCACTCCCTGTTTAGGCAGTGCAAGTGATCTATAGCAATCTTGAGCAATGCCACATGCCGAGGCCACCAGCTTTATGAGCACTCTCCCTGTGACTTTTGCAAGAACTAGCGGAGGAGACATTCTGTATGCCATGGAGTGGCCCAGCTAGTGGGGAGGCCCTATTTTCCACCACTCTGAAAATTTGTCTGAAAATGAAATCGACTCATAGAATAAAGCATGTCTGAGCTGCAAGACCAAGAGTGATGCCAGTCATTCCAGAAGACAAGTTTACCACATGGTTGGAATTAGTCAATAAATTCCTTTTTGTTAGTTAAAAAAAAGTTTCTATATTCTGTAATCAGTTTTAGTTGCCTCTTACTTTTTGCAAACTGAAATATTCCTGGAAAATATAGTAGCTAATCAATAGAGGAGGGATATATTTATTATTAGTCTATCTCTCAAATATTAGAGCCCCAAAAAGCAGAAGCCAATATCAATGACCTGGACCATCAGCTTTTTCAGGGTCTCAAGCCTGCTGCCTTTAGACTGGAACAGCACCATAAGCCCCTGTGGGTCTGCAGCCTGCTAGTTCACTCTGCAGCCTTGTCAGGCTCCATAATCGAGTGAGCCAATTCCTTGTAATAAAAATTTGTGTGTGTACACATACACACACACACCCCCCCTATTAGCTCTGTTTGGTTCTATTTATCTGGAGAACATTGACTACACAAAGCCCTACTTCTCAAGGTACACTTTTCATTGCAGCAGAATGAGTTTCCAAAAAATCAGGCTCTTCAATTTTGCATGCCAATATAGGCCTCCTAAAAATGAATTTTTATTCCATTCGTTTCAACAATTATTAAAATCATTAATGGCTTTTTATTGTTAATGAAACTGCAGCATGGCTAATAAAAACTTAGTAGAAGAAATTTACAATCTCCAGAGAAAAGACATTTACTACTTATTATGGATATTATACTCCCCAAAGAAATAGGTTGAACCCCTAACTCCCAGCAGCTCGGAATGAGATGCTGTTTAGGAATACAGCCATTGCAGTTAAATTAATATGAGGTCATACTGGAGTAGGGTGATCTGTTGATCCAATATGACAAGTGTTTTTATAAGAAAAGTGAAAACAATGTAAAGACAAACACAGGAGGAGAGATCTCCATTGGCAATGGAGGCAGAAAATGAGGTGTTAACAGCTGTAAGCCAAGGAACTACAAGGATTGCCAGCAAACCACCACAATTTAGGAAACAGCAAGGAAGAATTCTCCCCTACAGGTTTCAGAGGAAGAATGGCCCTGCAGACATCTTGATTTTGGACTCTGATGCTTCAGAACTATAAAAGAGCAATTTTCTGTTGTGTTAAGCCATGTAGTTTACTGTGCATTGTTATGGCAGCTCTGGGAAACTAAACACTGCCCAAGTAATATTTGTTCATTTCATTTTTTTAGATTTTACATCTAAAGTTACTCTATTTATATGGAACAGGATTTGGACGAATTTCTATAAGTTGTGGTATATTTTTTAAATAAGTCTTAATTTTTACTACTATGGGGCAAAGAATAATTTTATATGAAACCAAAGTGAAGGTAGCTGAAAGTAATAGTAGCAATCTAAATTATCATGTCATTTTGTATATTATCTCCCAAAGAAAAATACATGGATGCCATTTTGAGAGTATAGAAGTAGCCAATATAGTTACCTACTGACTGTCATTTCAGTCAAAAGTACTGGGTACTAGGCTTATTACCTGAGTGACAAAATAATCTGCACACCAGACCCCCATGACACAAAATTTACCCATATGACAAACCTGCACGTGTGTTCCCAAATCTAAAATGAAAGTTTTAAAAAAAGTGTTCTTTGTGATAAAGACTATAACCAACTCAATTCAATTTATTTTGATATTGAGAGCTTTATACAAAGTATCAAAATATCTAACAGAGAAATAAAACAATGAGAACTATGTTATTTTATTTTGAAGTACCTTACAAGGACCAAGAGAAGATCCTTGTAAGATAAGAAAGAAAATCAGTATCAAAAATTGCTTTTAATTTAAATAAATATCCTTAACATTCTTTCTTTGCAGAAGGGGCATTCGGGGGAAAGTGAACACACTTGTACCTGTAATTAATATATTTGAAAGGTATTAAAGAATAATTAAATAAAATGTTCTGCAAGAGAGAAATTCTGTTTCAAAAATCTGACACATCTTTGTTTCCTCTTTTTATTTCAAGCCCCACATTTAATTGAAGAGTATATACTATTGATTTCAAAATATATCAAAATTAAGCCACCTCTCTCTGCACTCCACTTCTGTGCCAAGCCACTATTGTCTCTTATATGAGACAACAACCTTCTGGTGTTTAAGCCATCCAGTTTGTAGTACTTGGTTACACCAGCTTCTTCATGAGTTTTAACCTGACCTTCCTATTTTAAAATTTCTACATCTAGTACCCCAACCCCACACTGACCCTGTTTACCCTGCTCTATTTTTCCATAGCATTCAATATAATTTGCTTTTTAAATGTTAATTGCTTAATATCTTCTTTCTTCAACTAGAATACAAGTTCTACAAAGTCAGATGTTTTTGGTCCTTTCACAGTTGTACAGCAAGCACTTTGCCTAAAGCTTTACATGAAGTAAGTGCTTTGCTTAAAGCTTGGTATGAAGTAACTAAGTACTCAATATACTTGCTAAATGAATGAATTAATTACTACAATGTAAAATATTCTACATTTCAGTTTGAATAAAGAATACTGTGAGATATTTCAGTGTCACAGTATGGTATACTGGAGTGACTTGTGAATTTGCTATCGTTACAGTTGGAAATGAGCATGCAATGCCATTGTGCAGGCATATATAAAATTAAATAGATTAAGGAACAATTTGGTTACAATATTTTAGTAGCAAACTATCATTTCTAGATAGTAAAAGAAGGTAGAATTTCTTACAGGTTATGAAGCGGCTCTATAGTATTATCCATCAAGGACTAACAAGTAATAACTCCTCCTAGTGTTAGTCAATGCTGTTCTAGGATCTGAAGAGATAATTATAACATGAAATACTGGTCTCTGGGTCCACATGTCTCTTGATCTGTCTAAGTGAAAAACAATTAACAGTAAAGCAAATTACAAAGCAAATAACTGTGTGATAAGAACCAAGAGAACTAAAACAAATACATTATTACAGTTCAAAAGCTGGAAAGGATGAAAAGAAGTTGATGGATGGGTACAAATATACACTTAGAAGAAATAAGACTTGATGTTTGATAGATCAGTAGGGTGACTATAGCTATCATTAATCAATTAACCATTACAAAATAGCAAGAAGAGAAAAATATAAATATTCCTAGCCTAAAGAAAAGATAAATTTTTAAGATGATGGATATATCAATTGTCCTGTTCTGGTAATATGCATGTATAAAGTCATCACATGTACACTGGAAATATGTCCCTGTAATACGTATTAATTTAAAAAATACAATTATAAAAGCTGTAAAAAGTCATTATTGAAGAAGTGAAATGAAATGGATCCTGAAAAAAATTCCTAAAAGCTATAATCAAGATACACCAGAAGGATTGGTTCATAATTCTGTTTCATCCATTGTATAGACTTAGAATCATTCACAGAAGCAAAGGTATACAAGTCAGAAATGGCACTATAAATTTTATATGTACAGAAAAAGATTAAAATTGGAGAAATGTAAATTTTTTTTTTTTTTTTTTTTTTTGAGACAGAGTCTCACTGTCGCCCAGGTTGGAGTGCAGGGGCGCGATCTCGGCTCACTGCAGGCTCCGCCCCCAGGGGTTCACGCCATTCTCCTGTCTCAGCCTCCAGAGTAGCTGGGACTGCAGGCGCCCGCCACCTCGCCCGGCTAATTTTTTGTATTTTTAGTAGAGACGGGGTTTCACTGTGTTAGCCAGGATGGTCTCGATCTCCTGACCTCGTGATCCGCCCGCCTCGGCCTCCCAAAGTGCTGGGATTACAGGCGTGAGCCACCGCGCCCGGCCGGAGAAATGTAAATTTTGAAAGTATAATGTATAGCTGTAGCTTAACAAATAGTGGCACATTTATATTGACCAGAAGAAATTGAGGTAATATAAAAATATACGCATGAGATATTAGGTTGGTGCAAAAGTAATTGCAGTTTTTGCCATTGAAAGTAATGGCAAAAGGCCGGGCACCGTGGCTCACGCCTATAATCCCAGTACTTTGGGAGGTCGAGGAGGGCAGATCACGAGGTCAGGAGATCAAGACCATCCTGGCTAACCCTGTGAAACCCTGTCTCTGCTAAAAATACAAAAAATTAGCCAGGTGTGGTGGCGGGCGCCTGTAGTCCCAGCTACTCCGGAGGCTGAGGCAGGAGAATGACGTGAACCCAGGAGGCGGAGCTTGTAGTGAGCTGTGATTGCACCACTGCACTCCAGCCTGGGCGACAGCGAGACTCCGTCTCAAAAAAAAAAAAAAAAAAGAAAGTAATGGCAAAACACCCCGCATTACTTTTGCACCAACCTAATATATTATTATATAAATATGTGCCTGTGTATTCTGATCCAAACTCCTCAACAGCAAAGAAAAAAATTGATATGTATTTTGATTCATCGAGCCCAGTAAGTGGTCAAAATTTATTTTGTGAGTGTGTGTGATTTAATTAACATGAAATAGTATTTATTTATTTTAATTATATATTTTAAAAATTTTTGTATTTTTAGAGAAAGGATGTCACTCTGTTGCGCAGGCTGGAGTGCAGTGGTGTGATCATAGCTCACTGCAGCCTCAAACTCCTGGGCTCAAAGGACCCTCCCGTCTCAGCTTCCTCATTATCTAGGACTTCAGGCACCTGCCACCACATCTAGCTACATTTTTTTGGCGGGGGAGGTGGGATCTCACTATGTTGCCTAAGCTGATCTTAAACTCTTAACTAACTAACCTCAAGCAATCTTCCCATTTTGGCCTCCCAAAGTGCTGGTATAAAAAAAGGCATAAGCCACCATGCCTGACCTTTAGTATTGGTATTACTATTTTTTAAAATAATTTTAACTTTTATTTTAGATTCAGGGAGCATATGTGCAGGTTTCTTACATGGGTATATTGCATGATGCTGAGATTTGGCATATGAGGGATCCTGGCACACAGGTAGTGAGCATAGGACCCAATAGTTAGTTTTTCAACTTTTTCACTGTCTCTCCCTCTCCCATGTAGTTGTCCCCAGTATCTATTGTTGCAATTTTTGTGTCCATGAGTACTCAATATTCAGCTCTCACTTATAAGCGAGAACACGTGGTATTTGGTTTTCTGATCCTGTATTAATCAATTTATGATAATGACCTCTAGCTGTATCCATGTTGCTGCAAAAGAAATAATTTCATTTTTAAGGCTGGGTGGTATTCAATGATGTATATGCACTACATTTTTATTATCTAATCTACTGTTGATGGGCACCTGGGTTGATTCCATGTTTTTGCAATTGTGAATAATGCCGCAATGAACATGTGAGTGCACGTGTATTTTTGGTAGAATGATTTATTTTATTTTTTTAATACATACCCATTAATGGGGTTGCCGGGTTGAATGGTCATTCTAAATCCTTTGAGAAATCTCAAAACTGATTTCCATTTCCACAGTGGCTGGACTAATTTACATTCCTACCAACAGTGTATAAGTCTTCTCTTTTCTCTGCAACCTCACAGGCATATGATATTTTTTGACTTTTTAATAATAGCCAATCTGATAGGTGTGAGATGGCATTCCATTGTGGTTTTGATTTGCATTTCTCTGATGATTACTGATATGGAGCATTTTTTCATATGTTACCTCATCACTTGTATGTCTTCTTGTGAGAATTGTCTGTTCTTCTCTTGAGTATATACCCAAAGAAAATAAAAATCACTATTTTGTAAAACATATCTGCCCTCCCGTGTTTATTCAGCATTATTCACAATAACCAAAATACAGAAGCAACTTAGGCCGGGCGCAGTGGCTCATGCCTGTAATCCCAGCACTTCAGAAGGCTGAGGCGGGCGCATCACCTGAGGTCAGGAGTTCGAGACCAGTTTTGCCAACATAGTGAAACCCCGTCTCTACTAAAAATAGAAAAATTAGCCAGGCGTGTTGGTATGCTCCTGTAATCCCAGATACCCAAGGGGCTGAGGCAGGGAATCGCTTGAACCCGGGAGGCAGAGGTTGCAGTGAGCAGAGATCACACCATTGCACTCCAGCCTGGGGGACAAGACTGAGACTTCTTCTCAAAAAAAAAAAAAAAGGAGCAACTTAAATGTCAATTGACAAAATATACGTAAAGTAACTCTGGTATGTGTGTGTGTGTGTGTGTGTGTGTGTATGCATATAATCATATATATAAAATGAATATTATTCAGCCTTTAAAAAGGAGATCCTGACATTGGCCACAAAATGGATAAACCTGGAGGACATTATGCTAAGTAATCCAAACACAGAAAGAAAAATATTGCATTATCTCATATGTGGAATCTATTTCTTTTAAAAGGGCAAATATACAGACACAGAATAAAACAGTGGTAACCAGGGATTGAATGGAGAAGGAAAGTGGAGGATGTATGTCAAAGGATACAAAGTTGCAGATACATAGGATGAAGAAGGCTAGAGATCAACATGAAGACGTGAAAAAGACTATAGTTAATAATATTGTAGTTTTCGGGATCTTTGCTAAATGAATAGATTTTAGCCGTTCTTAGCACACAAAAAAATAAATAGCTATGTGAGATGATAGATATTTTAATTTGCTTTATTATACTAACCATTTTACTATGTGTATCTCACATCATGTTGCATACACCTTAAATATACACAACACGATTTACTTAACAAATAAAATAAACCAATGTTTATTCAAAAACCAAAAAAGAAAATAGACATGAAAACTCCATTTTATGTATTTAACAGCAGATTAGACACAGGTGAAGAGAAAATTAATCAGTAGAAAGATAGGTCAAAAGTAAACATCCACGTAGAAGCATAAGCAATTAAAAGAAGGAAAATGGGCCAAGTGTGGTGATTTATGCTTGTAATTCCAATGCTTTGGGAAGGCTAAGACGGGCAGATTGCCTGAGGCCCAGAGTTTGAGACAAGCCTGGCCAACACTGAAACCCCTCCTCTACTAAAAACACACACAAAAATTTTGCTGAGCATGAGTCCCAAGTAGCTGGGAGTACAGGCATGTGCCACCATGCCCAGCTATTTTTTCTTGTGAAGCACAAGAATTCCTTGATCCTGGGAGGCGGAAGTTGCACTGAGTCGAAATGGTACCGCTGCACTCCAGACTCGGGGACAGATGGAGACCATGTCTCAAAAATAAATAAAGTAAATAACAAAAGAAGGAAAATGTTGACTAGAGGGTAAGAGCGCATGTAACATGGTGAAAGGTTCTAACATATATTTAATTAGAGGAAAAGAGTTGAGAATTATTAGGAATCAATTATCAAATAGGTCATGTCTGAGAACTGGCAAAGCCTGGAAGTGACATAATGCCACAGACATAAAAATAATAAAATCTTAAGTGGGGGAAACTAAAAAATACCAGACCACAAAACATCAAAAAGTATAAAAGAATCGTTGAAAACCAAAGATGCAGAGAAAAACTTAAAAACAGTCAGAAGTCAAGATGAGAGTAGAGATAGTGTGTCCCGAATTGGTGGGTTCTTGGTCTCGGTGACTTCATGAATGAAGCCGCGGACCCTCGCGGTGTTACAGTTCTTAAAGATGGTCTGGAGTTTGTTCCTTCAGATGCTCAGATGTGTCCAGAGTTTTTTCCTTCCGTAGGTTCAGGGTCTCGCTGACTTCAAGAGTGAAGCCGCAGACCTTCGCGGTGAGTGTTACAGCTCTTAAAGGTGGCGCATCTGGAGTTGTTCGTTCCTTCTGGTGGGTTCATGGTCTCCCTGGCCACAGGAGTGAAGCTGCAGACCTTCGGGGTGGGTGTTACAGCTCATAAAGGGGGCATGGACCCAAAAAGTCAGCAGCAGCAAGATTTATTGCAAACAGCAAAAGAAGACAGCTACCACAGCATGGAAGGTGACCCGAGGGGATTGTGCTGCTGCCTCGGTGGCCTGCTTTTATTCCCTTATATGGCCCCACCCGCATCCTGCTGATTGGTCCATTTTACAGAGAGCTGATCGGTCCATTTTGACAGAGTGCTGATTAGTGCGTTTACAAACCTTTAGCTAGACACAGAGTGCCAATTGGTGCGTTTAGGAACCTTTAGCCAGACAGAAAAGTTCTCCAGGTTCCCACCCAACGCAGAAGCCCAGCCGGCTTCACCTCTCAATGGCGCTCGCCCGGGATTTTACTGCGGCACCTGGTCCAGGCACTCCGGCAGCCCAGAGGGAGCTCGTCCCCGCATCAAGCCCAGCAGGCGCCAGCCTGCCGCGCCGAGTGCAGAGCCCGCTGAGCCTGGGCCCACCTGGAACCCGCGCCGGCCTGCAAGCGCCTCGCACAGCCACGGATCCTGCCAGCGCCTCTCCCCACACACCTCCCCGCCAGCAGAGGGAGCCGGCTCAGGCCTCGGCCAGCCCCAGAGAGGGGCCCCCCACAGCACAGCGGCGGGTCTAAGGGCTCCTGGAACGCGTCCAGAGCGGACGCAGAGGCCAAGGAGGCGCCGAGAGCCCTGAGCGAGTAAGGGCTGCTAGCACGTTTTCACCTCTCAATAGGAGGAAGTAAAGGAAATTTTACCTACAAAATAGCAATACTAAGCTTTACAGCTGACATTACAACAGCAACAAGAAAAGGTAAATTATAATGGAAAGTATTTTCAAATAGTTAAAGGTAATTAACTGCAAATCACTTGGAATTCTCTACCCTCTAAAAAATAATGTCTTCATTAATAACTTCCACTGTCATTGGAGTTAATTATTCATGTTCCCTCTATGTTTAATGTATACATATTTATTCAGCTAGTTTGTCTATACTTTCAGTTCACCATGACAAACAGGTTTTGTGTTTATATTTGGTTTGATCATCTATCACAAGGGCTACCTTATCATAGGCCTTAATAAATGTTGTTAATCCTATGTATAAGTGCCCAAGAATCTCTTGACAATAGTCCCTCCTAAAAGTTAATCTTAAAACTCTTCTTTAAATAGGACTAAAATGGAAATACTGATTACCTTTAAGGTGAATCTATTTTTTTCATATGAAAAAGATGTAAAGTAATTTAAATGAATGCACATGTCAAAGGCATGTCTTTCAGTGACCCACGTGATTATTGGTCCAATTGATATGGCTCCATTGTCTGGGGAAACACCCAGGGTTTTTGGTCTCGTGCAGAGAACATTAGTGACACGGACACACTTGGAGCGGATTAAGGACTAGAAAGTTTAGTAAGCAAGAAAAAGAAAAGAACAGTTCTTCCTTACAAAGGGAGGAGGGCTCCAAACAGAATAACCCTGCTGGGGCGGAAGGCAGTAGGTTACACTGGGAGGCTTGAGGAGGCGGTGTCTGATTTGCATAGGGCCCAAGGGATTGACTTGACCAGTTGTGTCATTCAAATAGCCCCCCCAAAAAAGTCCCTCCCACCCTAACTTTGATTATGCAAATGTGACTTACTTGGCTGGTCGCCATGATACCTGTACACATGGCCTCTACCTGGCTCACTGTCATGATGTCTGCACACGTGGCAACAAAGAAAAAGTAGCGGGAACCGCCATATTGGGTGTACTTGGCTCTGAGCCACCTGCGTTTACATGTGCGAGCCTGTGGCTTGCATATCAATGCTTGCAGGTCTGGTTTTTCAGGCTGCTTTCTGTCAGAAAAGAAATGTTTTGGGGGCTGCTTTATTATTAAAAGAAAAAGGCTTACCGAGGACTCTTTTACCCTTTCTATCTGCCTAAAATAATTTCTTTCTTTTTTTTTTTCCGAGACGGAGTCTTGCTCTGTGGCCCAGGCTGGAGTGCAGTTGCACGATCTCGGCTCACTGCAAGCTCCGCCTCCCAGGTTCACGCCATTCTCCTGCCTCAGCCTCCCGAGTAGCTGGGATTACAGGCACCCGCCACCACGCCCGGCTAATTTTTTGTGTTTGTAGTAGAGACGGGGTTTCACCGTGTTAGCCAGGATGGTCTCGATCTCCTGACCTCGTGATCCACCCGCCTCGGCCTCCCAAAGTGCTGTGATTACAGGCGTGAGCCACCGCACCCGGCCAAAATAATTTCTTAATAACTCCTGTAATACAATCCTGGGAACATAAAAATTACCTGAAGTTTAGTGGCGCCATTCAGAAATCTAATTTTCAGGAAGCAGCACTGTGTGCGTGGCCGTGTGTTATGCTTCTTCAATTAGTCCCTTTCTTTAAGTTCATCAGTTCACATCCTCTACTTTTCTAATATAATCCATAAAATCAAATTTTATCAGTTACCATAGATATCTTTCTAAAATATAACTTTGGTTTCTTTTCTTTCTTTTGAAATAAAATGCATTTTACTTTTTATATTTTTATTTTTTAACTTTTTATAATGATATAAATGTATACTTACAAGAGTTGCAGAAATAGCGCAGAACCCATTTACCTATCCAGCTTCCCAAGTGGCATTTACTTATATAATGAAAAAGTGCAATTATAAAAAATAGCAAGTTGACATCAATGCAATACTATTAGCCAATCTAGGGATTTTATTCAACTTTTATTCTTTGTATCACTAATATTCCTTTTCAATTCCAGAATCCAATTCAGGCTCACACATTGAATTTAGTTGGCATATTTCCATAGTTTCCTCTAATATGGAGTATTTTCTCTGTCTGTCTTGACTTTGAAACTATTGAAGATTACTGGTCAATCATTTTGTAGAATACATATCAATTTGCATTGTATAATATACACTACAGAAATTATGCTGTGTTATTATTGCATTAGGAGGTATCTGATGTTGATAATATTACTGGGATATTTATAAGAGAGGACCATGTGTCCAAAATATGAGGTACATGAATAAAAGCATTTAGGAATAATCTCTGCAAGCTTCTGTACTCCATCAAATTTAAGACGTATTGACTATAAGATGCTTCATTGAATTTACCTGCAGTATTTAGAAGAAAAAAATAATGCTTTCATGAAAAGTACAATGCAATAACTTTCTAACAACTAGAAATGTTACAAAAGTCGAAAATTTTAGTTTGTTTTTATTTAAATAATAGAAGTGCTGATAACATGAACAGTTACTGACCAGGTTCATAAAGAGCAGTCTGACAGTAGTATATCACCACAACTGCCACCAGACCAGCTGTGATTGGTATTCCCTTCTTAGGTTCAGAGATGTTAAAATGGGCATGGGGGGAAGAGGAGAAATAAGTATTTTAGAATTAAAAAAAAATTATATTAACACCCTTAATCAATGGTAAGAAGTCACACTTCAGATTGTATACAGTGAAAACTCCTTCTTTTTTTTGTTATGGTAGGGGAATAACATGATCATAACATGTTGTTGATATTATTACTGGGATGCTTATAAGAGAGGATAATATATCCAGAATATGAGGACGGTTTTATGCACTGGGATATATTACCTTCCCCCAACACCAGGAATGACAATAAGGGAAAAAGTTTCTGTTTCTTTGAGTTTGGGGATCATATTGCTAAGAAAAGAAAAGAAAAACAGGACATCTATTTATATGCCTATGCTTACATAGCACTATAACCATAGTGCTAAGTTAATAGTCTCCTGCTTTAATGTAAACATTGGGAAAAGCTTAAAACAATTTAGAAAACAAATATAAAAATCCTAAAGCCATGATTTTTCCAAGCTGGAGGTCATTTTCCCATTTCACAGCCTGGTGTTTCATGGAAATGCTTTATATTCTCCACCCAATGATTAATGAATACAATTACACCAGTAGGAAATTTAACAAGACAATAGGAAACAAACTTACAATTATGAGTATTCATTTACCAGAGTGGCAGATTTTTACCTGTGTAAAGTAAAAAAGTGCATTTCCAAAAATGTGTAGTATGGCATAGAAAACCTGAATTAATTATTTTAATTAGAGAATCGATCTAGCAGCTTATGTTGAAGAAGCAAAGCCATTTCATTGTATCTGCATAGACCCACCTCTAAGGGAGCTGCCTGGGACAATCCTTTATGCCTATTGTCCTGGCATAATTATTAATACCATTCTCTTTCACTGTCAACATTTTTCCAGTTTGACAATAAGTTATATACCCATTGAACTGATAACTGCATTTAAGTTGTAAGTAATGTAGAATATACAATGTCAAAAATACATTTATTTTGACATTAATTTGCATAAGTGAAAAGCAAGAACCTAAAATTGTAAATGTTATGTAATAAACTCCCAAAACTTATTTTTAATTTCAAAAATGCATTTATACTCTTGAGTTTCTTACATTACTTTTATTTTCCATGCTTATTCGAGGTATATGGGATGCCCAGGAACTTTTCTAAATAAGTCAAATAGATATAAAAACATAGAGAATCTGTAGCAGTTAGGAGCATGGGATTTCCCATAGCATTTGAATCCTGGCTCCGTAGTTATCACTAAGTAACCTTGCAGACTCACTCTAAGCCTTCTGTGTCTCAGTTTTTAAATCTCTAAATCAGAGGTCATTGTAACATTTACCTTAAAGTATTGCTGTAAGAACTGAATGAGTGATAAAGCTCTATATAAATTAGAGAATGTGGCTGGCATTTTGTAAGCATTACATTACGTAAGTACAGATAGCCCCCAACTTAACTATAGTTCAATTTATGTTTAATTAAAGGATACTGTGAAAGCAATATGTATTTAGTAAAACTATACTTGAAATTTTATATTTTGATCTTTTCCCAGGCTAGTGATATGCAGTATGATGCTCTCTCCAGATGCTAGGCAGTCAGCCAGGAAATCAGTAGGATAAACAACCGACGTTCTTCAGCGTACCGTGTTGTCAGATGATTCTGCCCAGCTGCAGGCTAATGTAAGTGTCCTGAGGATGTTCAAGGTAGGCTAGTCTATGCTATGATTGATGTTCAGTAGTTTAGGTATAGTAAATGCATTTTCAACTTAGAATACTTTCAATTTATCGTGAGTTTATAGGGACATAACCCTATCATGAGTTGAGGAGCGTCTATATTTAGGTGAATAGATAGATAAAGAGGAATTGGGGGATTATTGCGTCTTATACAAGTTCAAATTCACTTGGGAAAATGGGGGAAGTTGATGGGTTTTTAAGTACAACACTCTGAGAGAACACAGAAAGAATAAGCAAGAAACTTGACCCAAAAAAGAGATAGTGAATCTTTAACACACTTCAGGACTCAGGGCACCACACAGGTCTAAGGTAACTTGCAGGAATATGACATGGGTACAACTTTCAAGAGCTTTGAATTTATTTCTTAAAAGAGCTCAACATAAAATCAAAGTGAGAGCAAGAATATTTTAGCTTCCTTCTCTGTTCTCTTTATCTTTTGCTCCATGTTTCATATATTAACAAACCCTGTTGATACTACCTTTAAAATATTTTGAAAATGTGTCCATATATGATTACTTTCATTTATACTACATACTCCATGACGTCATCACATTTATGTCAATTGTCTCCTAATTTGTCTCCCTGTTCTGCCCTTGCTCTCTATTCAGTATATTTTCTCCAAGTAACAAGAAATCTTCAGTTAAGGCAGAAGTCATGTCTGTCAAAACCATCCATTGGTTTCCTGTTTCAGTCACCATAACAGTCAAAGTCCTTAGAATTGTATACGAAGCACTCTGTGCTTACCTCTTTATTACACTTTTTTTTGTTTCTTTTTTAAATTTTTTTTTAACTTTTTTGTTTCAATAGGTGATTGGGGAACAGGTGGTGTTTGTTTACATGAATAAGTTCTCTAGTGCTGATTTCTGAGATTTCAGTGCACCCATCACCCAAGCAGTGTACACTGTACTCAATGTGTGGTCTTTTATCCCTCACCCCCACTCCCACCCTTTCCCCCAAGTCCCCAACGTCCATCGTATCATTCTTATGCCTTTGCATCCTCATAGCTTAGCTCCCACTTGTAAGTGAGAACATACAAGGTTTGATTTTCCATTCCTTCACTTAGAACAATAGTCTCCAATTCCATCCAGGATACTGTAAATGCCATTATTTCGTTCCTTTTTATGGCTAAGTAGTAGTCCATGGTGTGATATATATATATATATATATCACATTTTCTTATCCACTCATTGATTTATGGGCTTTTAGTCGGGTTCCATATTTTTGCAATTGCAAATTTTGTTGCTGTAAACATGCATGTACATGTATCTTTTTTCATATGATGACTTCTTTTTCTCTGGGTAGATACCTAGTAGTGGGATTGCTGGATTAAATGGTAGATCTATGTTTAGTTATTTAGGGACTCCCCACACTGTTACTCATAGTGGTCGTGTTTTAGTTTCAGCAATGCACCAAGATGTAGCAGTCTCTTGTTGTCTGAGGTAATACCTGGAGTTCTTTGTCCTACCTCCAAGAACATTAAGGAGAGCAGACACAAAAGTGAGGTTCGAGCAAAAGTTTTGATAAGCAAAAGAAGAAAGCTCTCTGCCAGCGGAGAGGGGAGCCCGAAGGGGGTGCCCCCTCTGAGGCTGGGGTCCAGGGTTTTTATGGACTGGGAAGGGGAATAAATGTGCTCAGTCCGTAGACTGTCTTAGAGAATGCGTGATTCAGC
This sequence comes from Gorilla gorilla gorilla, assembly GCF_029281585.2. NCBI lineage: Eukaryota > Metazoa > Chordata > Mammalia > Primates > Hominidae > Gorilla > Gorilla gorilla. The sequence continues at coordinate 26,766,572 of NC_073246.2, forward strand.
TTGGCCCAGGACCTTGGTCTGGGACCAATTAGAAAGCTTGGCCCAGGACCAATCAGGGGCTGAAGCGATGATGTATGGAGGCTACTCAGCTTGCCTCAGGACCTATCAGGAGCTGAAGTAAAAGCTTGGCCTGAGACCTTGGTCCAGGGCCAATCGGGCTGAAGCGATGATTCATAGAGGCCGGGCTCACAATCAAAAAAAAGAAAGGAGAGTGCCCACTGGAACCCACTGGAGCCCACTGTGGCCATGCCCACAAAAAGAGAAGAAACTTTTTCCTGGGAGCCCACTGACTATAGAAGGGACAAAGGCATTTCTACACTGGGCCTTGTTTTTTTTTTTAATCTGAGTGAGCCAGAGGTTTGTGCAAGTGTTTATCCAAATGGCCTGGAGGTTTTTCTATCTGTGCAGCCGTAGCCATGTCTCCAGGCATAGCACCATGTGCTAGTTCCCTTATGGTGTCTGCAGCTTGATTTTTTTCCCAGGCTGCTTTTTATGTTATGTGAGGATGAGGCACCGACCCATGGGCCAGGGGCTCTCTGGGGACCCTTCTTTGCTATCTACCTAAGGCAAGCTAACTCCTTTCAGCTGTACTAGTTTACATTCCCAGCAACATTGTAAACGTCTTCCCTTTTGATCACATCTGTGCCAACATCGATTTTTTTTTAATTTTTTGATTATAGCCATTCGTACAGGAGTAAGGTGGTATCGCATTGTGGTTTTGATTTGAATTTCCCTGATAATTAGTGATACTGAACATTTTCCCATATGCTTGTTGGACATTTGTGTATCTTGTTTTGAAAAATGTCTATTCATGTCCTTGCCTACTTTTTGATGAGATTGTTTGTTTTGATGATTTGTTTGAGTTCTTTGTAGATTCTGGATATTAGTCCTTTGTCAGATGTATAGATTGTGAAGATTTTTCTCCCACTCTGTAGGTTGTGTGTTAACTCTGCTGATTATTTCTGTTATTCTGCAGAAGCTTTTTAGTTTAATCAAGTCCCATCTATTTATCTTTGTTTTTGTTGCATTTGCTTTTAGGTTCTGGGTCATAAAATCTTGGCCTGAGCCAAGGTCTAGAAGGGTTTTTCCGATGTTATCTTCTAGAATGTTTATGGTTTCAGGTCTTAGATTTAAGTCTTTGATCAATTTTGAGTTGAGAGATGAGGATCCAGTTTCATTCTACGTGTAGCTTGCCATGTAGAATTATCCCAGCATCATTTGTTGAATAGAGTGTCCTTTCTCCACTTTATGTTTTAGTTTTCTTTGTTGAAGATCTGTTAGCTGTATTTGGCTTTGTTTCTGGGTTCTTTATTCTGTTCCATTGGACTATGTGTCTATTTTTATACCAATACCATGATGTTTTCGTGACTATGGCCTTATAGTATAGTTTTAAGTTGGGTAGTGTGATGCCTCCAGATTTATTCTTCTTGGTTAGTCTTGCTTTGGCTATGTGGGCTATTTTTGGTTCCATACGAATTTTAGGATTGTTTTTTCTAGTTCTGCAAGAATGGTGGTGGCATTTTGATGAGAATTGCATTGAATTTGTAGATTGCTTTTGACAATATGGCCATTTTCACAATATTGATTCTACCCATCCATGAACATAGGATGTGTTTCCATTTGTTTGTGTCATCTGTAATTTCTTTCAGCAATGTTTTGTAGTTTGCCTTGTAGAGAGGTCTTTCGCCTCCTTTGTTGGGTATATTCCTAGGTATTTAATTTAATTTAATTTAATTTTTTGCAGCTATTGTAAAAGAGGTTGAGTTCTTCATTTGATTCTCAGCTTGCTCACTGTAGGCGTATAGCAGAACTACTGATTTGTGTGCATTAATTTTGTATCCTGAAACTTTCCTGAGTTCATTTACCAGCTTTAGGAGCTTTTTAGATGAGTCCTTAGGGTTTTCTAGGTATATGATCATAACCAACAGCAAACAGCGACAGTTTAACTTCCTCTTTATTATACTTTCTAGTATTCTCGCCTTTCCTTATTTTCATAGAAGCTGCAATGGTTCCATGCTTGTACCCAACAGACACATGGGTGACTCATGGCTTTGCTCTTCTTCCTTATACATGAAAACTCTCCCCCCAACATAGCCGTGTGGCTCCAAGGTACACCTCCCCAGGATCTTTGCTAAACCTTCTTCTTTAGTAAACCCTTTTCTTGACTCTGGTAAGATAAGAAGTTCTCATCTGTTATGGTCTAGATTGACAACATATCAAGGCATGTATAATAGGTAAATGCTTCTCAAACAGCCTGAGGCTTGTTAAACTTGGGCTGTGTTTTTCCTGTGATTAATATGTATTTCATTCAACTATATATGAATATCTTATATAAAACAGTATAATGTATAACAATTCTGAGGACAGTGCTTTTATGGAATAAAACATTCAATTTTTTTAGTTTTCTGAGCCTAACTTGGTATTTGGAGTTAGAAAAGAAGTGGAGGTATTCCATCTTTTTTTGTTTGTTTTATTTTGTGAGACAGAGTTTCGCTCTTTCACCCAGGATAGAGTGCAGTGGCACGACCTTGGCTCATTGCAATGTCCTCCTTCTGGTTTCAAGCGATTCTCCTGCCTCAGCTTCCCGGCTGGGATTACAGGCGCCCACCACCACGCCTGGCCAATTTTTATATCTTTAGTAGAGACGCAGTTTCACCATGTTGGCCAGGCTGGTCTCGAACTCCTGACCTCGTGATCTGCCTGCCTCGGCCTCCCAAAGTGCTGAGATTACAGGCGTGAGCCACCGCACTGGGCCAGAGGCATTCCATCATTTAGGGGTTTCTCTTCTTCAAGTATACTTCCCTTCCTGGTAGCCCTCTACAAAGAGTCAGACGTCCTAAAGAATCATTTTCTCCTTTCCAAAAACAACTCGTCTCTAGAACACTTGGTCAGTGCCCACTTAGTATACAGCATATTGTAGATTGAGTTCATAAACCTGCTTTGCCAGAATGTGCTGTCAGCATTCTTTGCATCAGAAGACCAGACTTAGAGTTGTTATGTTCGGAAAGAGAAGAATATATCATAAATTTAAAATACTGATAATTCTCTACAGAACATGTTTATGTACAAAATATAGGCAAAATTATTATCTGTTAAAAGGGTGATTACTATATGATCATAATATTCTTCGATAATATGATCAGATGTGTCTTCTCAAAATGTCATAAAGTAATATTTCAAAAAGCGTTCTCAAAACAGGTAGGTCACAGTCTGCTAAATAAAAGGAAAAGAAACCAGTGTATATTCATTAACAAGTAGGTATTCCTTGAATGAATATATTTTTGGCTTTTTACTCTTTTTAGTGTTGCTTTGGCTTCTCTGGACACTTCCCCCTATAAAATGATTAGTTGCCATGCTCAGATGTCATGTGTTGAATCTGAGACAAGAGTTGCCAAAGTATATAGAAATAGAATCAGACATTCAAAAAGACCAGCCACCTCTTTAGTGACAGCTCCAAGACACTATTATTTTGATATTGAATTTTCTGCATCCACCCAAGGTAAAAATGTTTAAACCTATGTTAATAATGTAACTTAAACATTAACAATTGTTTTGGAATGCCAATTCATCTCCTTTATGTGCATCGAAGAGATTAAGTTACCTAAGATGCTTTATTTTGGAGGATACAAATATGCTGATTGCAGCAGAATCTGCCCTGGAAAGAATGTAAATAACATAGTGAATGGTGAACTCAGTGCACTGCATTTATCTTCTAGATTCATTATCAAAGTGTCCTTTGAGTTTAACTTTTTTCATTTAAAAAATGAAGACCAATACACTAAGGAAGCATTTTGTTTTCAGAAGTGATACATTGGACAATTCTTATGTAGGAATTAATTAGGTAAAACGTCTTCAAGTGAACAATTGGTTCAATCACCAGATGAATTCAGAAATGTTTCTCTGAAGGCAGACCTATTATATTTTCACCTTCAGGCACCAGGGGGTAACATGTCTTATTAATGCCTGTATTAAAATTGATCTGCTTCCATAGGTATAGTACCAAATAGACAGCTCATCAAATAAAATGAATGCTTTTAAAAGGATTTTATACATAGTTATGCATTTTCAAAAAACAAATTTCCATTTTGATGCAGGAAAATGAGGAAATTTAAATACACTGAATCATTTTGCTAGCTAGAAGATAGCAATTTAAATCATTATTATTGGGAAAATACCAGATATGATTATATTATAGAAAGCTACTTAGCAAATAGCATCAGTTAAACATTATAAGGATGAATTTTACGTGATTTTCCTTACAGAGATCGTGCTTTTCTTCTATAGATAAATGCAATATTAAGGTTGGAAATTTGACTTATCCAGCATGTATTGTTTAAAGAGATAGATTCATGCGTTCCAAATCCAATTTAAATAATGCATAAATTGTAACACTAACAGATAAGCTTGGTTTTCCTAAAATATCATGATCAAGCAGACAAACCCTGTCTGGTTGTAACTTGATCAGTCATCTCTATGCTGTGGCTTGTATTCATCTGCTGGAGACATCTATGTGATATCCTCAAATAATACAGATGTTTGTAGAAATTACATAGACTGTACACCAGAAAAAGGCAGTGTTCATAATTTGTTAACTGACAAATAAGATAAAATCTCAGACTCTTCATCGTTCTTGACAATTTTGGCAGTGGACATGTGATAGTGACAGATGTGTTCTGAAGAAGAGAACTAAGGTCCTTGAGGACAGATTGAGAGGATTTGAGGGAAGCCTGTGTAAGTTATGGTGAAAATGACAAATTGTATGGTCAACAGCTCTATAAGTGGTCCTCCATTTTATTGCCTATAATCAAGGATGAATTGGATGGGTGATTGCAGAATAAAATACTGAATAGCATCTGGTTATTACTAACTCCTCTGGGGAGGGAGAGTTACTCATTAACTGACAGGCAGCCCCTGGTCCACCTCACTTTAACAACTAGTATTAAATCTGTGCAAGGTGGATAGAAAATCTAAATTCTTACAAGGTGGATAGAAAATCTATCCACCTTGTATATACTGGGTATATACCCAAAGGACTATAAATCATGCTGCTATAAAGACACATGCACACGTATGTTTATTGCGGCACTATTCACATTAGCAAAGACTTGGAACCAACCCAAATGTCCAACAATGATAGACTGCATTAAGAAAATGTGGCACATATACACCATGGAATACTATGCAGTCATAAAAAATGATGAGTTCATGTCCTTTGTAGGGACATGGATGAAACTGGAAATCATCATTCTCAGTAAACTATCGCAAGGACAAAAAACAAAACACCACATGTTCTCACTCGTAGGTGGAATTGAACAATGAGAACACATGGACACAGGAAGGGGAACATCACACTCTGGGGACTGTTGTGGGGTTGGGGGAGGGGGGAGGGATAGCATTAGGAGATATACCTAATGCTAAATGACGAGTTAATGAGTGGAGCACAGCAGCACGGCACATGTATACATATGTAACAAACCTGCACATTGTGCACATGTACCCTAAAACTTAAAGCATAATAATAATAAAATAAAATAGAAAAAGAAAATCGAAATTCTTTTCAGATACAGTTTACAGAGATGCACACCAACTCTGGACAGAAAAAGAAGCAATTTACAACTACTCTGTGCAGAAAACAGGCAAATTATTAAATTTCCACTGGTTCTCTTTGTAAAAGTAAAGGGTGTAATGCTTATAAAGGAAAAATGGCAATAGCTGGGACATCTTAGGGCTTAGACCTTCCTACACTTCTTAGAGTTGTTGGGATGAGATAGTAAAAGATCTCAGACTTCCTGTACAGTAGGTCTTGACTGTAATAATGGAGCTTTGGCTCTCTAGGAGATAGTTCCTTCAAAGAGATGAATTCCCATGAGAAAAAATATCAATGAAACGTTAACTAGTACCAAGGTTTTTATAGCCTTAGATTGGGTTTACATAGCTGTGACTTCATCCCGCTGGAGAATGTGAAACAAACAATCTAGGTATATTTTTTTGTGTTATCCTTGTGTGACATGGAAAACTTCACTAGATACTATGTAGAGAACTGGGAAGAATTATAGAGATGTTATCTTAGTAATGGTGCAGGAGATGCTGTGGATTTAGGTGTACTCCTTAAAGGAGTCATGGTTGTGTGAGTCAAACTTGAATCATTCAGAGGGAGCACATCCACTGGCCCCAACCCAGAAAGCAGTGTGACTGGCACTGTTGAGAGAAGGGATTCTCAAAACTGCCATAGATAGTGTCAGTCATGATATTCTCACAGCCTGATGGACCAGACACATTTAAAGTCTGTTTGATTGAGGCATTGGAAACTGAAAGTAAATGTACCTTGCCTGTTAGCTGCAAGCCACTCTCTACTGATGTGATCATCTTCTACCCTAGCCTCAGATGCTTTAAGAAAGATGAATAGAACTGGGACCAAGATGCCCCTGTCTCCAAAGAAAAATTAAAATGACATGCACACATTCAAGTTTGCAGGGAAACTTTGACCCTGGAATCTAGAACCCTGTAGGTAAGCTACAGCAGACCACTGAATGTGCTACACTGTGAAACATTTCAGTGAACTATGTATGAGTATTTATGCAAATGCATGTCTGGGGCAATATATAATATAGCCCATTTTCCATGCTGGTTATGTGACGTGTTGAGTACAAGTTGTAGGAAGGACCTTTCAAAGCTTCTTTCTACCCTAATTATCTTATTAACTTTGCCTCAGTTCCCAATTCCTAAGCACCATGATGCCTATCTTCCTTTATTCTTTCTTCTCACTATGTATTTTCCAGGATTGAGACTATGTTATAATTCTCTAGTTTCAACCCTTTCTTAAGTGATGTAGGTATTTTTCATGGCATTTTGCCTGTCCAAGTATTTAGCTGATGCTTAACCCATTGACTTGACATATCCTTGCTCACATAAAGATATAGAGAGAGTCCTCTACTACTACCCCTCTCTTTCCCCACGGAACAGTTCCTCTGTACATCCCCTTAGGTAAAATGATCAAAATATTAGAAGGAGAGACAAAGTGTGGTTAGCATGAGTAAACCACATTAATACAGAGAGAACATTTGACTGCGTCAATTTTGCTCTATATGCTTTTTGTAAGCATATTTACCAGCCTTGTTGAGACCAAAATTTGGGCCAAAAATATAAGTACCTGGCTGTTAAAGCTGAGAGGGAACTATGTAGCATAATTATAACACTCTGAAAAGAAAAAATTTGAAGATGCTCATTTTGATTATGTTTAAAAACTCCAATCATGGATATAAAATTCCTAATTTGCCTACCGGATGAACAAGTAGTACATCCTTGTATTTGTATAGCATCTGTTTCCATGGAATATAAGTAGTAAATGTTAGCTACAGAATACATATATGCAGATTTGAGTATAAAAAATATCTTTTACAAATAACATTTTATTTTCATTTTAGTAATAGCCCCAAACTCAGTCAGAAATGCAACAGTATTTTGGCTGAGGGCCTGTTTGTTGTAGGAAAACAGGGCTATTTTCCTGCTATTCATAACATGCTTTTTCTTATATTCAATTCACAGTATGTTTCATTTTTAGGAAAATTCATTTTGGAGAATTTTCCTTATTCTCCATTGCTTCACTATATCAATCTATGCGAATGACTTTGATTTCTTAGGGGGAAACACTTCCCATCGAGGTACATTTGGTTTACACATAACCAACAGAAGCAGAAAGGAAAAAAAAACAGTCTGATGATATTTAGAAGTAGACAAACTTTACTTAATTTACAGGAACCCCTACTTAGTTTAATGTGACAGACAATAATGAGGAAAAATATTCTTGTTCATTGTCAGCTCGTTTAGATGTATCTGCATTGAATTTCTGAAATGAACATACATTAGGCTCAAAGTGTAAAATGTGTTGAATGCGTCATTTGGGTGCAGTTTCTTCAGTAAATTCCCTAGAAACCAGAAGAGGCTCTTCTTCAGATTGGCTTCTGATAGTGAAGGATTTTTTTTTTAATGTACAGGCTTTCATTAAACTTCATTTTTAATGGCCCGCATAAGTGACTCTTTCTTCCCAGACCATTAAAAATAGTAATAATAGGGAAATAGAAGCAAGAAAGGAGGTCATTCATAACTTAAAAATTAAATAAAAATGAAATACATCCCTGAAAAAAAAAATGCTGCGAAACACAGAGATTTTGAAGACTAAAAAAAAATAGCTTCCTCTTTCTCTTGAAGTATTATCTCTTGAATTTGCCTACCATTCATCTGATAGCACCCAAGGATTTTTTTCTAAAATATGAAAGTTTTAGTAGTATTGAAGCACTACCCTAACTCTCAATGTTTTAGAAAATAAATGAGGATTGATTTCTTCTTCTAAGTTACCTTAAAAAAAAGAAAAATTGATAAACCAAGAGGATTGAGTTGAGGCATAAAGAGATTTCAAGAAACACTAACTCAGTCTTACCAGAGTCATTAGCAAATTTCTTCTTTTTTTTTTTTTTTAATTTGGGTAACTGCTTGTCCCTGGTAGAGTTGGGTACAGCTATGTTCTATTGCAACAACAAATGCAAGGACAAACATGGTGATTAAGGTAAAAACATAGAACTCAGAGTTTGCTGGTGCATTGTCTTCGCAGAGCAATAGTTACTACAAACCTATCACCATCGGTTATATCATCAAAAGATCACAAGTGATTACAGGTAAAGTTCTCATCGATAAAGGCAATAACATGAGTTCAAATATAGGTCAGATATCAGAGAGATCCCATATCAACAAAAAAACAATAGTATGTGGTGACTTTAGAATATGATTGCAAATTACTCGACAGTCTTCTCATTAAGACTGTCATCTCCTAAAATCTGGTGGGCTAGTACTATTTCAACCGTTTGAGTATAACTGAAGTTATGCCGGATGACTGTTTTAGTTGACTATGGTATTGCCATAATATAATACCACAGAGTGGATGGCTTATACAACAGAAATTTATTTTTTCTTTTAGTGCTGGAGGCTAGAACTCCAAAATAAGTTGCCAGCAGATTTGGCTTTTCCAGAGGTTTCTCTCCTTGGGTTGCAGACAGCTGTTTCTTTCTTTCTGTGTCTTTCTTTGGCCTTTCCTTGGTATTTGTCCTTCCCTAGTGTCTGTTCTTCCTATAAAGACATCACTCATATTGGATTAGGACCCCACCATTAGGTTCTGGTTTAACCTTAATTACCTCTTTAAAGGTGCTATTTCCAAATGTAGTCATATTGAGTGTTAGGGCTTCAACATATAAATTGGTTGGGGGCAGAGAGGTGCACTTCTGCTCTTAACAATGACTTTTGAAGCTAGGTTATAACAGATTGCACGACCTCCAATTTTAATGCTGGAAAATTTAATTTCATAGCCTTGAGTTGTCATTTAAAATATTAAAGTACCTTGAGACTACATGCTGTGAAAAAACAAAAGTTGTCTGTGGGGGGCAATGCAGAGAGCAGCCATTCCATATTTTAAATGAGACTTGAAGTATACATACAGATATATAGATAGGTTCCATGGATGTGAATATGTTGCAACATCAAGTTATTGACTTTTTACTTTCTACCCCTTGGGACTATAGTTGCAGTGTCTGGATCAGAGAATAATGTAATATTGAATTTGAAAGTGAATGTATGAAGAAATGAACATGTGAATGCTGGAATGTCCCAAGACTTGGTTCTCAGTCTCTTCTCAATGTACAAGTGTATCTCATTATTATTCCCAGTTATGTAAGTTGTGGCAGATTACATAACTGGAGGCAATTAAGCCAAATTTGAACACATCTGTAGGATCTCAAAGCTCACTGTCTAATGCATGTATCAATAATCTCTCATTTTCAAGTATATCTCCAAATGGACATATAAAAATAATATATTTATGTAACTACTGTAAAATATATGTGACTTTTGGAAGCAATAGGGATGATCAGAAAACACAGCTTCAAGTAGCTCCAAGTGCAAGCTTTACCACATATGATCTATGTGGCTTTGAGCTTCTACAAACATCGCTTCTTTAATAGGCAAAATGAGACTATTAATACCTTCCTGGAAGATTGGTTAAAAAAGTTAAATGATAAATGGATTCAATATATGAGAAAACATCCTAGAGTGTGTTAAGTACCATGCACATACACTATATTTTTATTATTTTAAGAATATAAATGCAGGGCCAGGTGCCAGTGGCTCAAGCCTGTAATCCCAGCACTTTGGGAGGTTGAGAGAGGTGAATCACTTGAGGCCAGGAGTTTGAGACCAGCCTGGCCAACATAGTGAAACCCTATCTCTTCTAAAAAACAAAAATTAGCTGGGCATGATGGCAGGGGCTTGTAATCCCAGCTAGTTGGGAGGCTGAGGAGGGAGAATCGCTTGAACCCGGGAGGGAGAGGTTGCAGGGAGCCAAGATCATACCACTGCACTCCAGCCTGTGTGACAGAGCAAGACTCCATCTACAAAAAGAAAAAAAAAAAGAAAAAAGAATATAAATGTATATAAATTTGTTGATTAGTTGTTGGAATGTGCAAGCAAATAAAATCGGTTTGTAAATGGCTTTCAGTGACTCTCAACACACCTTGAAATGTATACATGATTTATGTAGCATGCTTCCTACTCGATTACATTTTAATTAATCAGAAATAATGAAAAAAATTTCATATAATGTATATATGCTATATATAGCATATAGCATTTTTGATGTAACATTTATATTTATTGAAGAAATATAATTTGAACTAACTTCAAAAGTATTTTAAGTTGCTAAGGTATTTCTTCATTATTTAAATTTATAGGACCACAGAAAAAATATTGGATAGTATATTGTTTGGCTTGCTTTCATCTTTGTGGAAATTCCCAGGTATTCTTTTTTAATATGGCTAGGTTTGATTATTTTGCTTGCAAAATTTTTTCATTATAATCAGTTCCACCTTTTCTGTATCCTGACATATGGTAAATAAAATATTGTTTTTACCAAAATAGGCATATAAAATAGATATAAAAGAGTAAAGACTAGTAACATAATTGTCTTTCTCTCCAGTTAAAATTTGTAAAATTAAATCATCATAGAATTTCTAAGCACAAGCTCATATTTCATTTATTTTACGAATTACAATTTACGGAGTACTATACATGTGCAACTTTGCCTATTTAAAATCAGGTGATTTCTATGCGCTGTCGTATTAAAATTAATATTTCTTAACCTCATTTAATAAAAAGCATTCTATGTGATGTAAGTGAATCTTTAAATAGCACAACATATTACAAGGTTACCAATGCCAAACATTTAGGGTCAGGAGTGCAACACAACATTTCCTAATGGGATAAAGTAAGAGAAAAGTCTTCTTTTATTTTCTATCTCTGTATTTTTTTTAATCTAGAATAAGGATTTATTTTATTCCTTAACACTCATTAAGAATAATGGGCTTAGCCAAAATTGCAGGAACATAAAGGAGTCAAAATTAGTTACATGTAAAGCATTCATCTTCCTTAAAACACTTTCAGAAGGTCAATTTCAATCTATAAAAACCAGCTAAAAATTATTCAACTACGTATAACGACTTATCCTAGAGATCAATTCACTTAAAAAATTGTCTTTTGCCAGGAACAGTGGCAACACATGTAATCCTAGCACATTGGGAAGCCAAGGTAGGAGGATTACTTGAGGCCAGGAATTTGAAACCAGCCTAGGCAAAAAAGCAAAACCCTGTCACTAAAAAAAAGAAAAGAAAAGAAGAAAAGAATGAAGAAGAAAGGTTTTTTGACCCATATGGGCATTTCAAAGTCTTAATACTTCCAAATCTGGCTCACAAATAATGATTTGTTTATATATATATGAAAAGTCAATATAATATGTAAATTTATATATAATATTAAAGGAAGTTGAAATGTACAATGTTTGCTGTAATTATATTTATGTTTTCTTAACAGTTCTTCTCTTGTACCTCAGTTATATCCAAATATTCAGCCTACACAGGACCTTTCTTAATTTTACCTTCCTTGAACACAACTACTCAACAGCAGCTTGTTTTAAATAAACAGCCAAATGCACAATTTTTTTTCTTTTTTCTTTTTTTCAGACAGGGTGTCGTCCTTGTCACCCAGGCTGAAGTGCGTAGTGTGATCAGGGCTTACTGCAGCCTTGACTTCCTGGGCTCAGATCATCCTCCCACCTCATCCTCCCAAGTAGCTGGGACTACAAGCATGTGCCACCACACCCAGCTAGTTTTTGTATTTTTAGTAGAGATGAGGTTTCACCATGTTGCCCAGGCTGGCTTTAAAGTCCTGAGCTCAAGCATTCTGTCTGCCTCAGCATCCCAAAGTGACGGGATTACAGGCATGAGCTACCATGCCCAGCCAAAATTTTTTTCTAAATGTTCATATATTATTGCCTAAGGCAATTAGCATACTTGCACGTGTGTGTGTGTATATATATATGCATAAAATTATATTTCCGTGAATATTTATGGAGTGACAAGTTTCTGCTAAAATCTCAACTAGTTGTTGGGTATAAGTGATCACTATTCCCATAGCCATAAAACTAACAATGAGGAGGCTCTCATTGAAAATACAGTATAATATAGATGTGCACATGTGTGTGTGCATATATATATTTTTTTCTGGGAGCTAGAAGTATTACAAATATATATATATATATGATCACACACACATACATACATCTATATTAGATGCATATATATATATACACACACATAAATATACTAGTGTTCACCAGTCGTTGTCAAAATTATTTGCAATACTGTCTTCTTCCAGCCTCAGGGTCTCTGCATAGAAAGTTCCTGAGGACTATTGTTATACCTTCTCCCTGCCCTTATCTCTTGCTTCTCCTGACCCCTTCAAGTCATAGCTCGGCAACCACCTCCTTAAGACATCCTCCTATGACTCTACAGGGTATTGAAAATCACTTAACTAAGTATTTCTTATCACATCTATAATTATGTGCTTATTTGTCTGATGAATACATAAGGCATTAACGATTCAAGTATTATCAGATTTTTCAAGAACTATGACAATTAGCATGTAATGAATGATTACATGTATAATGGCTTAATGCATCATTTACTTTAATCCTCACAATGACACACCTAGGATCTGCAGAGCTAGAATTGGAACTGAAACAGTGTCGGTCTGGAAATCACAATTCTATATTTCTGAAAAACTTTCTTATCTTTTTTGTGAAGACATTTGTTTACATCACTGGGAAGCTATTAGTAGGGCATTAGAAGGAAACAGATTTTTTTTCAGTATAAAATATGTTTCATGTCACTCATGTATAAAGTGATGGTAGCATCCTTAAATCCCCAGGTTCTGAGTACACAGTTCCTAAGCTGATAACTGGCTGCTTTAGTTGAATATTTCTCGCGTTTTTAAAATCTCATACATAGAGAATAGATCTGTTCATTCTTCATGAGAGTAATAGCTTGTGTCTAGTTTGCTTTGTGTCACTATCTTTATCTTCTACTCTGTTTAGGACACCTTCTTTGTGCCTTTTTGCCAGAGAAGCTTCTTGTTCTTCTGCTAATTCTGTCAGCTGGGCTGATCAAATGATAATATTTGGCTAGTTCATGGCTCATTTGAAGAAGTGTTTCCTTTTTTCCCACATAGCATTTTCTTAAAAAAGAACTTCTTGAGAATATTTTCACTGCTTGAACCTTGAAAGCCTGACTCACCACATGTGAGACAATTAAAAGTTATTATTAAGAAAATGTGGTACATATACACCATGGAATACTATGCAGCCATGAAAAAGAATGAGATCATGTCCTTTGCATGGGAGCTGGAGGCCATTGTCGTTGGCAAACTAACACAGAAACAGAAAACCAAATACCACATGTTATCACTTACAAGTGAGAGCTAAATGATGAAAACACATGAACACAGAGAGGGGAACAACACATACTGGGGCCTGTCAGAGGATGAGGGTAGGTGGAGGGAAAGGATCAGGAACTAATAAGTAATGGGTACTAGGCTTCATACCTCGGTGTTGAAATAATCTGTACAACAAACCCCAATGACAGAAGTTTACCTATGTAACAAACTTGCACATGTACCCCTGAACTTAAAATAAAAGTTAAAAAAGTTATATAAATTTACCATTCACAGCCATTTCACAGGTTTAAAAACATCACTCTTCAAACGCAATTTTATTAAAAATTCTTGAATAACAATTTTTAGAAGTTCATGATTTATATCTCAGGTGCGAGAAACAAAACCCAAATAAAACTGAACTAAAATTTAGAAAATATTCATTATGTCACTTAAGTTTTTAGATAGATAAATCACAGAGCTGTTCAATTTATTGTCTTAGTGACATTTTTAAAATGTGGCTTTTCACCTTTCTGTCATCTTCAGTAAATTGGCTTAGTTCTCCTCATGAAGCTGGCCAGCATAATTCCACAATTTGCATTCATAACAGCCAACTTTGAACCGTAAAATGTCACTAAGTCTTCCTATAAATATTCTTTGATTAGCCAGAAGACCATCTCAGAAGCATCCAGTGGACTTTCTCTCTTGCTCCACTAGCTGGAAACCAAAATCATTCTCACTCCTAACTAATAATAACAAAGGAAATTAGATCATTAGGATGACATGTTCAAGCTTTACTAAAGACAAGAGGGCTACGTCCTCTTCTTTAAATAAACTAGGGATGAAGAGACAAAAAGGAATTTTGCCTCAAGGGATATAGCACATAAATGGTTTTTTGGAAGGCAACCAAAAGTATACCCTAATGTTTTTTTCAATATTTTACTGTTAAAATAATCTTCAAAAATATATGAAAATGGGTGACACATGGAGTTTTATTGTTTTGTCTTCAAATAAAAAATGATTATAAAGCAATTGATCATAGTAATATAGTTAAACTTTAGCTATTAACCATTTTAAAAGTAGTCAAATGAAAGTAAAACCTAACTCATTTATCATCAAACATTGAGCTGGTTGAATGTGCCAGATACTCTCAAAGTGTGAAATACTCTGACACAGAGGAATAAAACCCAGCCCCAGACCTCATGGTGGGAGCTGGCATCATTTAATAAAAGCCTCTTCAGGCAAAAATTACGTGACAGAACCAAAGAATGCTTTTTGGAAGAGGTGATATTGTAAAAGCAATGAAAGCGAAGACTTTAATTTAAAAAAAAAATGTATTCTGCCAACTAAGGAAAAAAAAAGGGTTCTCATTATCTAAACATTGAAGTGGAAAAAGTGTTTTGAGTCCCCAAAAGACTAAAGTTCTGATATTGTTATCACCAGATATTAATTCATATTTATCATCCCATTCAGCAGATGAACTTAATTAGGCACTTAGAAGATGTATAGTAAAATGGGTATAATATAACAATCCAAATCAACATGGAACAAAATTAGAATTTGTGGGAAAAAGATCTAGATAATCAGACTTAATTTAAACCTGACTTAATAAACAGAGCTCGCAAACATCCCTTATATCTACATTTTAGTTCTAGAATCTATTAGGTTTGTCATGAGCACAGTGGAATATTTTGTTTGAGCACCTGAAAGCTGAAATGTTTCATATGTGCCCTCTTTAAGAGACATCAGATTATGCATGAGACAAAATTAAATGGTGAAAAGATACAACAAACAAACCAAACATTTCCAAAACTGTCTTTTTCTTCAAAAGCTTGTATACATCTTTGTGTCAGATAACCTGTCACTAAGACTGTATTAGGAATTTAAAATGCCTGCAACAAGGAGGAGTGCTGCAGACCTACATAAAAAATTCAAAGTTGATGTAAATATTTTCCTGGGAGCTAGAAGTATTAAAAATATAAATAAAAAATATTTTAATTCCAAAGGTTAGAGTATTTGTTCTATTAAAATACCATAAAATACACATTGTTATGTATTCTTAGTTTAGTATGTGCTGTGGACTGAATATATGCATCTCCCTCAAATTGATACATTGAAATCTTTCGATATGATGGTATAGAAGTGAGGTCTTTAGGAGGTCACAAGTTCATTAGGAAGGAATCCTCATGAATGAGATTAAAGTCCTCATAAAAGAAAACAGAGGGAGACCCCTCACCCCTTTCTCCAACTGAGGTTACAGTGAGAACATAGCTGTCTATGAGGAAACAGGGCACCACCAGACACTGTATCTGCCATTGCTGTGATTGTGGACTTTCCAGGCTCCAGAATCGTGGGAAATAAATTTCTGTTGTATATAATCTATTCAGTTTATAGTATTTTATTATAATAGCCTAAGCAATCTAAGACAGTATGACTGTTGAAAAGTAGGAATGAGAAATGGGACTGTCAAAACAAGTTAGTTGTCCATTCTCAGACACACTGAGTTGACTTTTGATGTGTTGTAATGTAAACCGTCCAGAGCATATCCCTAAGCACTGGAATAATATCACAGATTTTATGTTCTACAATCCCTCACTGATGAAAAATCTACCTTTTTGTGTGTGTATGTTTGTTTGTTTGTTTGTTTATCTAAAGGCTAAATAAATAAGTCATAGTCCACCTATTTTTCTGCCCCTGTCCTACAAGTGATCAGACTCAAACTTACGGAAAGAAACTCTAACGGTCTCATTTGTTTTTAGAGCTGGTACTGAGCTCATTTATTTTATTTATTTTACTTAAATAAATGGAAATACTGGTGTCTATTTAAAGCACAACTGGACAAACCTCTGGAAACATTTTCTTGTTACTCCAAAAATGTACAATAGAACACTATAATACAAAATGCATTATTAATAACACACAGATGTCCTGAATATTTCCTTTAGAGTTTTCAATTAATGTACTATGGTTTCAAGTTGCAATTATTTTACAGTGCAGAGTGAAGGGAATGCTAATTGTGATCAGTTCTTTCTCTGTTCTTTAGTCAAAGGCAAAGCACTCTGTAATAAAAGCAGCAATATTTCCTTAAATTTGATGTGAGTGTTGGGTCTAGGGACAATTATAAATTCAATTTGAAAAGGCATATTCTTTAATATCTGGTATTTAATGACTGGAACTATTTCTGTCCGGTGTACAATAAATGACATTTCATGCTAACCAAATGTTTGAGTTTTCTTTTTGTTAACATTGGTCAATATAGAGCTGTTTTTAATAATAAATGTAGAGTTTCTGACCCCTCATAATTTTACCTATAACCCTTAAGTTTTAAAAAGGTAAGGTTAAATTCATAATATTTTAATATTTTTATAATTATTCTGTTTTTTACTACATGTAAAATACATTGTATACAATTGTATAAAACATAATCTAAGAAACTGAACATCCAACAGATGTCCCTTCTTCTTATTTTACAGGTTTTGTTTTGTTAACGTTGGTTCCCGCAAAATCTGTATTTTGAAATGCTTTATTTAATACTTTGGGTTCTTGGGCCAAACTAAAACTGAAATAGCTCCTTTTAAAATACATTTTATTGCAATATAATATTATATTGAAAATATGATCACATACAAATATGGAGAGCTTCCAAATTTATTTAATGGGCTAGTATAAGTCCAATATTAAAAAGCAGCTGGCTCAAAAATGGAAAGTAAGAAGGATATAACTTTCTTATTGTATATTTGCAAATAGAATTTATCACTGTGTTAAAAAGATTACTGTGCCATTAGGGTTTCTAATGTAAAATGATAATTTCACATTAGAAAACTTATTATCTAACTCAGTAGATTTTAAGGAAAAATCTATTAATCTTTCGGGATTACAAAAGCCAATAGAAGCAACAAAAAAATAAAGTTTGGTGCGTCTTCACAATAAAATTACTTGTGGATTCGAAATAGAACAAAATTTCTTTATCTTCATATGTTTGAAAAGATACATTAATAAAAGCCCTAAATTAAACATGATCATTAATATTGAATATGCTAAATGTCCCCATTGAAAATAGAAAGAAGCATGAGAGCTCATTGTCACATAAACTATTTATCTTTTACTGAATCTTAATCAACACAATCCATAAAGGCAGTAAAATATAAACAACATATTGCAAAAGAAAAACAAACGCTTATTATTTCCAAACTGTACTATTTCCAAGCAAGATAAAACCCAAATAGTAAAAAACAAAAAACAGAATAGTTTAGCAAGACGACCAAATAAAAAATCAATTTACAAGAAAACAATTGCCTTACCCTCTATGAGAAATGGCATTTAGAACAAAATAATCACAATGACTTAATTTGCAATGGCAGCATGATCAAAACATACCCAGAATATGCTTGTCAAGATATGCGAATTTTTTAAAGGACATAATAACAGCCACCAATTATATTCTGTGAGGTGGAAGAGGTGTTATGCTATTCAGAAAACGGCTTTAGTCCCAGTCGTTTGGAGAGCTCTAGGCAGCTTTCAGCTGTCAGGTGCCTCAGCTAGAGAGAAACAGCTTATTAAAAGTCCTGCCTTCTACAGAGTGGCCCATATCAAATTGCTGATTGATAGAGACATTGGTAAAAACACTTAGCTATTTTAGACCACTATGGGACAATATGGTGGGTGGTTGGTTTTAACTCCAGAGTTCCCAGTGCACTTTGCCAAAGTTTTCATGGGGTCTGTATGAGAGCTTGATTTCTCCTTCCGCCTAATCCTGATTTTTTATCCTCCCTTCCACATGTTCATATCCCAAAGGCACTATCTAATAAAGTATCCTGCACACTACTTACCACCTCGGTTGGTGTCTTCTTCCTAGAGAATCCAACTTGCAATACTGGGTGTCAAGAGTGGTCCAAGATATCAGGCAGTAAGATAAAGTTTTAGACCTGAATTGAGATGACTGGTTGGTAAGAAGACTTCCATCAGTGCTAGTAGGTAGAGCACAAATAGCCCTGGTAAAGGGTGAATTTCCAGTTGTTCAGGTGGTGATTTAAGTCGGCATGGGTTGAAAAAAATCTACTAGCCAGGAATTGGGTATGTTTGGCTAACCTCTGGTGAGTACTCTGGAACAATGGTTCTCAGAGTGTGAACCTGGAAATTTGTAAGAAATGCCAATAATCAAGTCTCACATTAAACACACTAACTTAACAGCTATGGAGGTGGGGCCCTGTGCTCCATGTTAGAGAAATGCCTACCAGATTATTCTGATATACTGCTTTATATGGCAATTAACAGGCAATTGAATGTCAATTTTACAAACTAGAAGTAACCTAAAATGAATCTATTATCTCCTGGAGAAGAAGAGCAGAAAAAGTAGACGCCAAGGCCCATGATTTTTTTGTCAATACAGACAAGAGAGCTAAACTCTGAGTTTAAGTAGTCATGCAGCTACAATGTCTAAATCTAGTCTGGAATGGAGACGACTTGGTTGATGTTCCTGAAAACATTAAAACTTTATATTCCTGCCAACCTTCTGAGGCTGTAGAAGTGGCACATTTTTTTTAAACTTTTACTTTAAGTTCAGGTGTACATGTGCATGTTTGTTACAGAGGTAAACTTGGGTCATGGGGGTTTAGGTAGTAAACCCATGGGGGAATTAGGTAGTAAGGCTAACTCCCATTAGTTATTTTTCCTAATCCTCTCCCTCCTCACACCCTCCACCCTCCGATAGACCCTAGTGTATGTCATTCCCCTCCATGTGTCCATGTGTTCTCGTTTCTATTAAGGATTAGCATCTGCTTGTCAAGAACACAAGACAAGGAAGACAAAGTTCTGAAAAATACACCAATAAAGGAACAATGAGCCATTTTAAGATTCAGATAATTTATTATTTCCATAGACAGTGAAGGAAAGAGTGCCCAAAGGTGCTGGCTTCCCAGGGCGCTTGTACAAGACAACACTAAGGAAAAAGGGGAGAAAAATTCAACATGGGTGATAGAATGCCATTTGCTGAGGCCATTCTAGACTGCAACCAACTTGTTTCATGGCCTGCAAGCTGCATCTCAAGAGGGACAGTAGAAATCTTCATGCTTCATCAGAAACTCATAATCATCTCTTTGGTAAATGGGGAAGCAAGTGAGAAAATGGCCTTGTGGAAGCTTCTTATAAGCCTCACATGCTCTTATGTTCCAAGAGAATCACAAGGTGTCACACCAAAACTCAGATCAGTGGTGGCTCAAGCCTTTTCCATGTGGCCTATATGGATACACACAAGACCATTGAGTGCTCTCATGGAGTTCTCACCCCCATCACTGCCACTCCTTGTTGAAAACAATGCAAAGGCTTCTGCCTAGCAAGCCAATATGTACCCCCACCCTGAATCAAGATCCCACCCTGAATCCTGCTATTAGCCCTATTCCTTGGGTTAAGTAACAGCAAGACCAAGTTAGGGACATGGTCTCCCTCACGCCCTCTCCATAGGTATTGATCCCCAAAGTACTCCAAATTCAATATTCTGTATGTTGAACACTGTCTTAGGGTCTGCTTCATGGAGGCTCAACTTTTGCCAGCAAGAGAACTATGAATCCAGTGCATATTCTACTTATTCCCTGATACATCTTTTGTTCATAAACTCACGGAGATTTTAAGTAGTCACGGTTGTAAAACTAGTAAATGATAAAGAAGTACAGACATTATGGAGTGGCTGCTTTTAACCACAATGCTAAAATGCCTCACTCTCTGAAAGATCTGTACATCAAAAAGGGTGAATTTTACTCAATAAAAATTTTACCTTAAGAAACAAAGAATGATACTAAGTAAGTTAGTGAAGACATGAAACTAGTCTAACTGCTCTTCAATGGATGACTGAATAATGGAAATATGGTGCATATATACACAACAGAATATCATTCAGCCTTTAAAAAGAAGAAATTCTTACCATTTGCAGCAACATGGATGAACTTGGAGGACATCATGCTAAGTGTACTAAGCCAAGCATAGAAAAACAAATGCCACATGATCTAACTTATATGAAGAATCTAAAAGAGTTGAACTCACAGAAACAATGAGTAGAATGGTGGTTGCTGGGGCTGCTGGTTGGGGGAAATGGAAGATGTTGGCCAAAGGATACACAATTTCTGTTATAAAATTAATACATTCTGGCGATCTAATGTTCAGCATACTGTCTATAGCTAAAATAATGTATTGTACACTTGAAATTTGGTAAGAAAGTAGATCTTAAATGTTCTTACTACAAAAAATAGTAACTGGAGGTGATTGGATATGTTAATTAGGTTTGTTGGGGTCACAATTTCACAATATATACATATATTAAATTGTCATGCTGCATACCTTAAATATATATAACTTTTATTTGTCATTAATATCTCAGTAAAGCTGAAAAAATAAAATCTAAAAAGAAAAGCTACAGTCCATATTGACACTAGCATAGAACAAGTGTGTTTTTCTGTTTAATAACAACTATGTCAGCGTAAAATTTTCTCTGTGTAAATCCTGTCAATTTTTGTATGAGAGCAAGAACAGTAAATCAAGCATAAAATATCTCAGATTATTTATAGATTCTAAAATTCCCTTCCTGTTTTATATGCTCAATAAACTATATGTTTTTTGTTGTCCATATGGGAGCCTTAGGAAAACAAATGGAAGAACAGATTTAAGATGTTATCGACTGTAATGAATAACAATTACATATGGACTCATTTGTAGAGTACTCCAAAAAATAAAGGTTATCAAGAAATATACTAAGTATTTACATTTTTCTAAGAAATATACCGATAACTAATTTTCTATGTTCTGTCAAATTTTTAAAGAGGTAAATGAAAAATAAAAAAGAATAAAAGTAAGTGAATAAAATGACAGAAAGGAAATATTTGGGGGAAAAGATGAAATAAGAAAAACAATGAGTTGATAACTATTGAAGCTGAATGATGGGCCCAGAGGATCGTTGTACCATTTTGTCTGTTTTTGACTGCTTGAAACTTTCCACAATAAAAAATTTAAAATACAATAGTAAATTGCAAATTATTAAAGTCAAGATGTATGAGAGAGAGAAAATGACAATACCTTTAAAGAAAAAATCTAGAAAAATAATCATCTCTTGGTATAGAAATATCTTAAAAATATGATTAAAAAGCCATATTGACAGGATGATACAATTTACTTATTTAAAATTTTAATCATCTCTGTCAAAAAAAAGAATAGAAAAACAATTATGAAAATTGACAACTTGAGGAAAAACTTGGTTTAATTATAAGGGACTTTTACTATTCATAATAAAAGGTTTCTAAAAACTAATAGATATATGACATCCAATTAGAAAACTGGCCAAAGAATATTGAACAGAAAATATCCGGAAGAACATATCCAAGTTTGCATGTATACACCGCAATGATGACACTGGCTAATTCTGGGAAGGTAAATAAGATACATAAGGCGACTCAAGGGACATATTGGCATCTTCTGCAATTTTTACAAATGTTTTTAAAAAATAATAAAATTAATTTTGTTATTTAAGCAGTGTAATAAATAAATATAATAAATATATTTATTTATTATAAAAATAATACTATAGGTATGCAATTTTTATAATAAATAGGTGATTTAAAATTATATATATTTTAAAAATTGTACTAGTCTATAAAGATAATTTTGAAAAGTTCAATAACAAGAACCACAGATTTGATTTGTTTAAAAAACATAAATTATAAACATTGGCTGATAAAGTAGAACACCTACATTGTACTGAAAAATAAAAATGTCAAAGAGAAACCTACCCATAAAAACAAAAGTCACAGAAACACCCTCACCTATATCCCCAAGATCTCAGGTCCAGATGCTTTTATGTGAGTATTTGAAAGTTAATAAAGAAGGGAAAATATTCATGGTATTCAGTGATCCTAGGATTATACGATACAAATCTGCTCAATTACTCTTCTAAACTCAACTTAAAGACAAACATTTACAATAATAATATAATAAAATGTCTGGATTCATTTAATTTATTAAAGAGACATGCAAAAACCTGACATAATATACTATCAAATTTGGTTCAAATATATATTAAAAGGATAATCCATGGTGATGAGAAGGATTTGCTATAGGAATGTAAAAATGACTTAGTGTTAGAAAATCTGGAAATACCGTGATACATTAAGTGTGGCGGTTAGGAGTTAAAATGAAAGTGACAGCTCAATTCTGATGCTAGTGACTAGAAATCCAAATTGTCGGGCAATCAGCAGTAACTCCGGACTCTGCTTACCTATAGTGCTAGATACCTAAATATTGTCAAGATTGCCTTCATGTGTTTGAGTTGTTGCAGGAATAAGTTTGTAGATTTCAGTTATTTATGCCAGTAAAGAAAGCAGTTACTGACACTGAAACACAGATGCTCCTTGACTTATGATAGGGTCACATCCAGATAAACCCACTGTAAGCTGAAAATTTCCTAAGTCAAAAATACGCTTAATAACCCAATAAATTCAACGCGAAGTTGAAAAATCATTAACTTAAACCATTACAAGTTGGAGACTGTCTGCTTACCTAAGGGTAAAAAATAGGATCGTGGAAATTATGCAGCATGTTAGTATGTAAATACTTTTTTCTTAACCACAATCTTATTGCATAACACTTGAAAATCCCTTGGGTCAAACTACACAGGTTCAGCTATGTAATCAACCCTTTACTTGATGTCCTAAGCTACTTAGAGTAAAATCTTAGAACCACTTGAAAAAAAAAAAAAAAAAAAGTCATAGGCAGTTCATTCTGGAAAAAAGCAAAACCAGCTATTGAAATAAAGACACCAAGAGAATTACTTAATACATGAATCATTCAACTTTCCCTTCTTTCTAGATCTGGTTTGTCAAGAATTGTGGAGGCTCTGAGATTTTAGCCTGTTTTCTATTGATAAAATAACCTAGCGCAATTTTATAGACACTGGCAGAGCCCATTAGAGTTTTTATTCACAACAATAGCAGTAAACAGATTAACATCTTTGCTTGGGTTGACTCAATCCCAATTTTCACATAAATGAGGGTCAGATGTGCCAGCACACGCAGTGAGGTGCGTTACTGGGGAAGAATATTAGGAAGATGTGATCTTATTAAAAGGGCTGTTAGCAAACCTGCCCAATCTCTAGAAGAAGAGTTATTTAATATTTATGATCCTGGAAGGTAACCAAATCTTCTCCAAAAGGGCACATTATCTTTACCTTCAAATTCTTCCAATAATGTCAACGGCATTGGAAAGATACCCTGGAGAAAATTAGCCGATAAAGCTTTTGCCAGCAAGATGGGGCAGAAATATTAGAGATCCATGAAGAATTGTATTGGAATACAGACCCTTGCCTACCTTCATAAATAAAGTTTTGTTGAAACACAATCACACTCATTCACTTATGCATAGTCTGTGGCTACTTTTACATATCAACAGCACCGTTGAGCAGCTGCAACAGAGACTGTGTGGCACACAAAGGATAAAATATTACTATCCGAATTTTTAAAAACATATTGATACATGTGTTAGAAAGCAGACTAAATATAAACAAGATCACAGCAACATAGAAAGGCTTCACATGTCTTACTGAAGTTTCCTTCTTTCCTGGTAGCATTAGCTAACTTAAAATATATAAGCCACTCTCACATAAATAAAGATCCAATATCAACTAAATCTTTGTGTTTTAGGAAGCCATAATCCTGGTTTGTATGAATATAAATCTGAAAATCACATACACTTTTTCTATACTTTTCATGGCAAAGAATGTGTTCAATTTGTATTTCTAAATTTAAAAATAATTTAATAATATCTATTGTTAACCTTTAAATTTCATAATTATAACTCAATTCTTTGATTTAATATCAATTATGATCTTTAAAATAAATAAAATGCAACATTAAATTTTTTAAATATAGAAATAAATATATAATTCATTGTTAGATCTGTTGTAGAAAAATTGTTCCCCATTGTGCCAAGCCAATGGTGGTGCTACAATGTTCTATAATAGGCAATTAAAAGTTCTTGTTGAACAAATTGATGTGTGTACCATAGGGTGACAAAGACTGTATTCATTGCAAAATGATGTTGCCCATACATCCATATCAATATGAAATTAAAATTAATTTAATAACTAAAATATGCATATTTTAATAAATTATATCAACTTTTATTTTAGATGCAGGGAGTACATTTGCAGGTTTGTTACATGAGCATATTGTGTGTGAGATTTGTGGTCTGGATGATCCTGTCACCCAGGTAGTGAACATAGCACCCATTAGGTAGTTTTTCAACCTTTACTCCCCTTTCTTCTTCTCCTTTCTAGTCGTCCCCAGTGTATGTTGTTGACATCTTTGCATCCATGAGTACCCAATGTTTAGCTCCTACTTCTAAGAGAACATTTGGTTGTCTGTTACTGCATTAATTTCTTTAGGATTATGGCCTCCAGCTACATTCATGTTGCTGCAAAAGACATAATTTCATTATTTTTTATGGCTACCTAATATTCCATTATGTATATGTACCACATTTTCTTTATCCAATCCACTCAAGTTGATGAACACCTAGGCTGATTCCATGTCTTTGCTATTGTGAATAGTGTTGCAATGAGCATAGAAGTCTGTGTCTTTTTGGTAGAACCATTCATTTTCCTGTGTGTATATCCCCACTAGTGGGATTGCTGGGTCAAAGGGTAGCTCTGTTTTAAGTTTCTTGAGAAAATTCCAAACTGCTTTTCACTGTGGCTGAACTAATTTCCATTCCTACCAACATTATGTAGGTATCATCTTTTCTCTGCAGTCTGACAAGCCTCTGCATTTTTTGACATTTTAGTAACAGTCACTCTGACAGGTGGGAAATGGTATCTCCTTGCAATTTTGATTTGCATTTCACTAATGATTAATGATGTTGAACATTTTTTCATATGTTTACTGGCCATGTGTATGCCATCTTTTGAGAAGTGTCTGTTCATGGCCTTTGCCCACTTTTTTAATGGGGTTATTTGTTTTTTGTGTGTTTAATTGTTTAAGTTCCTTATAGATTCTGGATGTTAGACTTTTGTTGGATGCATAGGTTGTGAATATTTACTCCCATTCCATGGGTTGTTTACTCTGTTGATAATTTCTTTTGCTGTGCAGAAGCACTTAATTAGGTCCCACTTGTCAATTTTTGGTTCTGTTGTCATTGCTCTTGAGGACAGTCATTACGACTTTTCCAAGGCCAATGTTCTCAATGATATTTCCTACCCTTTCTTCTGGGATTTTTATAGTTTGAGATTTTTCATTTAAATCTTTATATCTTTAACGCATTTTGAGTTATTTATTTAATGTGCTGAAAGGTAAAGATCTAGTTTCACTCTTCTGCTTGCTAGTTATTCCAGCACCATTTATTGAACTGGGGTTCTTTTCCTATTGCTTATTTTTGTCATCTTTTTCAAAAACCAGATGGTTCTGGGTGTGTGGCTTTATTTCTGAATTCTCTATTCTATTTCATTGGTCTATGTGTCTGTTTCTGTAACAGTAGTATGCTGTTTTGATTACTGTAGCTTTATAGTATAGTATGAAGTAGGCTAATGTGATGCCTCTGTCTTTGTTCTTTTTACTTAGGATTGCTTTGGCAATCTGGGCTCTTCTAATTCTGTGAAAAATTACGTTGGTAATTTGATAGAAACAACATTGGACCTGTAGAGTGCTTTGGTCAGTATGGTCACTAACAATATTGATTCTTTCAATCCATGAGCATGGGATATTTTTCCATTTGTTTGTGTCATCTATAATTTCTTTTAGCCATGTTTTGTAATTATCCTTGTAGAGATCTTTCACCTTCTTGGTTACGTGTATTCATAGGTATTTTGTGTGTGTAGCTGTCGTATACGTGATTGTGTTCTTGATTTCACTCTCAGCTTGAATGTTTCTGGTGTGTAGAAATGTTATGATTTTTGTACTCTGATTTTGTATCCTAAAACTTTACTCAAGTTTTAGGATTTTTTTGGTAGAATCTATAGGATTTTCTAGGTATAGAATCATACTTTCAGTGAAGA
Source organism: Gorilla gorilla gorilla (assembly GCF_029281585.2). NCBI lineage: Eukaryota > Metazoa > Chordata > Mammalia > Primates > Hominidae > Gorilla > Gorilla gorilla. Next base: position 26,793,399 of record NC_073246.2, read on the forward strand.
AAGATAATTTGACTTCTTTTCTTATTTGGATGCCTTTTATTTCTTTCTCTTTCCTGACTGCTCTGACTAGGACTTCCCATAGAATGTTGAATACCAGTGGTGAGAGTGGGCTTTCTTGTCTTATTTCTATTCTCAAAGGTAATGCTTCCAGCTTTTGCTCACTCAATATAATGTTGGCCATAGATTTATCTTATATGGCTCTTATTGTTTTAGGTAAATTCCTTCAATGCCTAGTTTGTTGAGGTTTTTATCATGAAGGGATGTTCAGTTGTATCAAAAGATTTTTTCTGCATCTATTGAGATGCTCACATGGTTTTTATTTTAAATTCTGTCTGCATGATGAATTACATTTATTGATTTTCACATGTTAAATCAATTTTTCATCTCAAGAATAAAGCCTACCTGATTACAGCAAATTAACTTTTTGATATGCTGCTGGAATAGATTTGCCTGTACTTTGTTCAGGATTTTTGCATCTATATTAAACAGGGATTTTGTCCAGTAGTTTTTTTGTGTGTCTTTGCCAGATTTTGGTATAATATTGAAGCTGCCTTTGTAGAATGATTTAGGGAGAAGTGCTTTCTTCTCAATTGTCTGGAATAGTTTCTGTAGAATTGGTACTAGCTTTTCTTTGTATGCCTAGAATAATTCAGCTATGGATCCATCTGGTAAAGGGCTTTTTTTCATTGGTAGGTTTTTTTTTACTGATACAATTTTGGAACTTGATAATAATCTGTTTAGGGTTTAAATTTCTTTTTGATTCAATCTTGGAAGTTTGTGTTTCCAGGAATTTATCCATCTTCTCTAGATTTTCTAGTTTGTGTGCTTAGAGGTGTTCATAATAGTCTCTGAGGATCTTTTCTATTTCTGTGGGATTGGTTGTAATATCACTGTTGTCATTTTTGATTGCACAAATTTTTATATCTTATATATGCTATAATATATGCTTAAAATCATATTTAAAGTAATGAGATAAAGACAATGATTTTAAATATTGTGTATAAGCATAAACACTTGATTTGAAATATGTCATTAATTTTTGAAATTCCTTTATAATCCAGTGATTTGAACTTTTTTAAAGCTGTAGGAACTGGGGAAAAACCAAGCAAACACAGAGATCCAAGTGGAAGCACCTCCTCCTTGTCCGTGCTTATGGAATCATACAAATTTATTTACCAATTTTACCTACTGGCTTTACAAATGATTTTGTTGAACTTATGCAATTAAATGTCAACATTCTCTAAAGTCAACTGTATGTTGTTGGGGAAAAAGAAGAAAAAACAAAAATTCTTTTTAAAGAATTTTTATTATACTAAAAATTTCAAACATTAAAATTTTAAGTTATAAGATTTTTATATTTAACTCACTGTAGTGTTTATGGCAACTAAACAGTACAACTAGAAAAATATTTTTAAACAGAAGTTTATATCTATAGCATGAGTTTCTTTCAAGAAGAAAGTTATGTTCTTAATTATTGTTAAGATGTTGGCTTTGCTTTGAGTGGTGCTTCTGTATGTGTATTTGTGTGTGCCTGAAAGTTGGGTATGTGTATGTGTGATTTAATATATGCAGCATAGCAAAATACTGTTGGCTCTTTTTTATAGAAGTGCCTACAAAATCAAAATAATTGGATTTTTCTTTTTATAATACATTTTAAAAATTGCCTACTTTCATTTGATATCTAAAAATTTCTTACCGCAGAATAATTACTGTGTGATATAAAATAGCTTATACTCATCATTTATTCTTTATATTATCTTTTAAAGTGTCTCCTACATAAAACCTTAATTTTTAATTTTTAAAATTGTTTGTGGGTTCATAGTATTTATTTATGGGGTATACTGGATATTTTGATGCAGGCATACAATGTGTAATAATCACATCAGGGTAAATGGGTATTCATCACTTCAGGCATTTATTTTTTGTGTTATAAACAATCCAAATGTATAATTAAATTACTCTTAATATTAACCATATCATCCTGTTGTGCTATCAAATACTAGATCTTATTTATTCTTCTAACTATTTTTTGTATCTATTAACCACCCCACCTATCCCCTTCCACTATCTCACAGTCTGGAAAGGGTAAAAATCTTATATTTAAAAACATAAGAACACATCTATTCCACAGTACAGAAATAAAAATGCATTGCAGTATGAAGGAAGCTCATTAACACGTGAAGGTGTCAATTATAACCCCTTGCGCTGTGATTTTCCCTGTGTTTCCTCCAGAAGCCTAAATCTAGGCCATGTGACCCTCTGGCATCTGTAATGAGTGAAAGTGGTAGTGTCAATCCTTATTCTGAACATTAGTAAATATTAATGCTTCAACTTTTCCTTTTAGGCAAAAAATACACATGAAAGTCTAAGTTTTTTCTCACACCATTGACTTCTTTGCATATAATTTCTCCTTTTGGGGATGACTACATGGATATAGTAAACTATTACCTATAGGACTGTTTTAAAAATCACATTGGGCTTTTAAAATATTTTCATAATTAAACATTTCATAAGTATATATTTTTTCATAAGTAGATATTTTCATAATCATATGGAAATATATACATCAATGTTGAGGATCAAAATTGTATCCTTTGGGCTATATAAATAGGACTTCTGGTTTGAGACTAATTATGTGACAGAGGTTTTGGCAGGATACTTTAATCTTTAGGTGACATATTGTTTCCAAGGTTCTATCTTTTGTAAGAAATATACATTTGTTACATCAGAAGCTATATTTCAGGAGCTGGGCGTTGTGTTGATTTGCTAAAGCAGATGACCAATATGAAATGGAATTGCTACAAATGATCCTGGTGAAAGGATAATCAAGTGTTATTCCCCAGTTCCCACTGTTTTCTGTCCAGATAAAACATATATGTCAAATGGAGATTTATAGATATTTTCACCTTTCTTACATTTTTGATAGTGGAATAATCGTTTATGTGGGACATAGGTTTATCTTCCCCAAAATACTATTGGACTTACTGAGTGTCTCTTTGGCAATCATGATGGCCCATACAGTGTTGCGTTATATACCATGAAAATTGCCTTCTAGCAAAATTGATTCTCACAGAATTCATTGATATCATCATATCCTCTATCACTCTGGTATAGATGACCTTACAAAATAATACGTTTGAATACTGAAGACAATTCCAGCACCAGCTAGAAGACACCTTGTAAGTGTGGATGTGATATATGCACTGAACCATGAAGTACAATTGTAAGGAGAGTGTTAATACATCTTTCTGTATTGAAAAAAATAGCTGCAGACTTAGGCAGGATTTATATGTTATCATAAAATCTCTGGACATGGAAGAATTTCAGTTCCCTAAGTTAGCAGCTGTATCAGGTAATAAATTATTTACAAAATATTATCAACTAACTTTAGATAGCACAACTGTTCAATTGATAGGTACATGTATTTTTATTTTTAATAAGATAGAAGTTTACCTGTCTCACACAGAATATAAATCTATTAGTTTATGCATATCCACATATTCCATCTACTGTTATTTGATACTTAGTACTTCACAACATTGTCTTAGATGGCTCCAACCATCTCATTCACATTAGCAGCGGGAAAGGGGAAGAGGTGAATAAAGATGTGGCCTATCTTTTATTTTTATGTCAGCCTTTTTATAACAAAGATAAGTGATGTACAGAAAAGTGCACACATTTACGTGTACAACTTGATGATTTCTTACAAAAAATGCACGTAACTATTTCCCAGATTATTAAAATATTAATAGCAACTGTCTTTTTCCAGTGCTATAACAGAATATCACATGTTGGGTAATTTATAAACAACAGAAGTGTGTTTCTCACCGTTCTGAAGACTGGGAAGTCCAAGATCAAGGCATCGGCTTTCCAGCCGGTGAAGGTCTTCTTGCTTCATTCTCACATGGCAGAAAGTAGAGAGGCAAGAAGGTCTAAATGGCTCCCGCACACTCATTTTATAAAGATATTAATTCCATTCAACAGGACAGCGCTCTCATGGTCAAATCTCTTCCCCAAATATCCCACCTCTTAAGACTACCATAATGAGGATTACATTCCGATGTGAATTTTGAGAAGGACACAAACATCTAAACCATAGCAGCAACCAAGAAGCTTTGTTTATGCCTTCCCCATATTAATCAAAAAAAACAAAAACAATAAAAAAACCAAACCCACAAACTTCTAAATTTCTAGGATCAAAAAAACAAATCCACAAACTTCTAAATTTATTCTAACAATATAGATTAGTTAGTGTCTGGCTCATTTAAATCAAAGTTTTCAATGTTTACCAAAACCTTGCATGTAGAAGCAGTATGTTCATTTATTTGATGTTTAATATACATTGCTTTAATATACTAGCTTATATAATTATTACAATTTTGGTAAATTGGATATCTGAGATTTTTCAGATTTCAATGATTATAATTAATGGTGGTATAAATACTTTTGCTTATATCTTCTTTCAGAGATATTTATTTCTTTTCAGTGTACACTTAGAAGTCAAATAGCTGTGTCATGGAAGATGTGTATGCTTCATGGGAATAGATATTGCCAAAGCCTGTTTTAAAGGAGTTGTACCAATTTACATTCCTACCAACAGTACATGAGAGTTTCAGTTTCTCCAAGTCCTCAGAGATTAGCTGACAAGGATTTTATAGTATCTTATAAATATATTCATAAACACAGGGATAAATGTACTATCATGAGTGAACACATTCAGAGTAACAGCAGATAAATGAAAACTATACGAAAGAGTAAACGTAAATTCTATAACAGAAGTACAATATCTTAAATTTAAAATGTACTAGACTGGCTTCTTTGTTTTGTTTGTGGTGTTTTTCTTTTGTTTCTTTTTTTTTTTTTTTTTTTTTTTTTGACAGAGGCTTGCTCTGTTGCTCAGGCTAGAGTGCAGTGGCACGATCATGGTTCGCTGCAACATCTGCCTCCCAGGTGCAAGTGACTCTCCTGCCTCAGCTTCCCGAGTAGCTGCAATTACAGGCGTGCACCACAATGCTCAGATGGTTTTCGTATTTTTAGAAGAGACGGGGTTTCACCATGTTGGCCAGGTTGGTCTCAAATTCCTGATCTCAGGTGATCCACCTGCCTCGGTCTCCCAATGTGCTGGAATTATAGGTGTGAGCCACCGCGCCCGGACTTAGATTGGCTTCTTAACACCATATTGGAGATGCCAGGAAAAGGGTCTGGGAATTTGAAGGCAGATCAACAGAAATTATCTAACCGGAATCCTCTCACAATTCTTAAGATAGATCAACAGATTCAATCTACCAGATTCTGTCTAATCTAAGACAGGAAAAAACAAAGTCATGGATTCTGTAATCTCTGGGACATTAAGCAAGAGATCTGACATATCCATAACTGAAATTCTATGAGGACAGGAGATAGAATAGAGAAGAAGAAAAACTGAAGAAAGAGGGGCTAAAAGTTTCCTAAATTTGAAAATGCAAACTTACAAATTGAAAACAAACAAAAAAACCCAGCGAGCCTCACACAAAAAAAGCAAAACAAACAAACAAACAAAAACCACACACGCCTAGACCCATCATAGTTATACAGCTAAAAACCAAAGATGAACATGAAACCTGGAAACGGTCAGAATCAAACAGCCCATTATAGAAAGGGAAGGGAATAATCTCAGCTGACTTCTGCTGATATACAATAGATGCCAAAATACAGTGGAGCAATATCTTTTAAAGTTTTGGTGTTGGGGTGGCTAGCTCCAGATTTCTATATACAGTGAAAATATCCTTTTAAAATAAAGGAAAATAGGCTGGGTGCTGTGTTTCATGCCTGTAATCCCAGCACTTTGGGAACCCGAGGAGGGCGGATCATTTGAGGTCAGGAGTTTGAGACTAGCCTAGCCAACACGGTGAAACATCATTTTTTAATATATATTTATTTATATTTATTTTATTATGTTTATATATATTTTTATATATGTTTATATATTTTTATATATTTATATATATATACGTATATATATATATACATGTATATATATAAATGTGAACAGCCACTAGCTGTTCACATTTTCATCAGCTAAGCACCGGATAAGTGAAGAAGTCTTCGAAATGACTGTAACCACAGCTGCTTTCTGATTTTAGCCTCAAGAGGGACCTCATGAAACTCTCAGCCAGAAAATCCCACCTGAGTAACTCTGTCGCCCAGGCTGGAGTGCAGTGGCGCAATCTCGGCTCACTGCAGCCTCTACCCGCCTGGTTTAAGTGATTCTCCTGCCTCAGCCTCCCAAGTAGGTAGGATTACAGATCCCTGCTACCAGGCCCAGCTAATTTTTGTATTTTTCGTAGAGACAAGGTTTCACCATGTTGGCCAGGCTGGTCTCAAACTCCTGACCTCAGGTGATTGGTTCGCCTCAGCCTCCCAAAGTGCTGTGGATTACAGGCATGAGCCAACACACCTGGCCCAATTGAAGAGATATTATGATTGAGGTAGAAAATGTTTGTATCATCAAAAAAGACATGCACCATATACGTGTGCAGATGATTATGATGAGAAGAATGTGGGCTCTATTACCAGTTATATATGAATTCAAGGGTATCATAAGAACTCTGAACTACCAAGTGTGGTTAAAAAAAAAAGAAACAATTGGTCTATTGCCTGCCCATGATATAAGCAGAGTCTCTCCTGTAGTCAAGGAGAAATCATGATTCAGATTTGCAGCTCTATGGAATCAGAATCAAGGCAAGGGCAGCTTTTACACTCTGATGGAAGACTAATTCATGTCTGAAGTTTGTGGCATAGTTAATATTTTACTGCTCTTGCTAGGGTGAATGATATGATACCGTAAGTCTTCTGCACATTTATCACATGGAATCTTTCCTTTAGAAGTGTAAAAAACATACAGAATTCAATACTTGAACATACATATTAAAATATATAAATACACATTAAAATATGTAAATACACATATTTTTTAATATTCATACTAAAAATTAGGCAACTAATAGTAACAATTTAAAACCCTACTATTTGAATGAAAAACTATCATAGCAATATTTTAAGTTAACAGAGAAGTTATTCAAGGTGGTAAGAAGCTCCCTTCAATGGCTATTTGGATAACCTATCAGATTTGTTTTAAACAGCAACAGAAACCCAGTGGATGGAGTCACAGGGAGACTGATTTCAAAGATAAGTTTAAATATACATGAAAATGTGAATATGTGACTATGATGAGGACACGCACACATATACACATATGTAGACAAACCACACATAATATGTATTGTATATTTATCTGTGTACTTCAGAGCTATTAAAGAAATAGAATGGGATTGTTTAAGAGAAAGCAAGATCTGGCTTAATGGAGAGTGTTAGATCTGCCTTTTCATCCAAAGATTTGGTTACTCAAGCTGGATCCAGTGAGTGAATCCGCAGTATCATTGTATTCCATTGATGAACTATGGGCTTAAGGAAATCCAAATGTGTAGTTACTCAGACACTTATAAAGGACAAATGTTTACAAGTGTATATTTATGGTCTAGAATCCTCTGCACAAAGCAATATTTTTATTTGTTCCTTCTGCACTGTTTTGTCTATCTACCCTCCTCATCTAGCACTTCAGTTATTTGCCTTTTTCATCATCCTGGGGAATTCTCTTGTGTAAATACTCATAACCTGAAGGGAACTGACCCCAAAGAAGTGTCAAAATGCTTATGTGCACTGTGACTATCTTCACCTGCTTAGGGATTGGCTAAAGCTTGAGTTTGCTATGATGATCTGCTATAAAAATGCTCCCCACAGAGCAACCAACCTGTGAAAGATTACTCAGCCTGCAGATTGCACAAGCTCTCTCATACCAAACACAGTATCTCTACTGAGCTAAGCAGCAACAAATATAGCATCTGACATTTACTTACTTAAATCTTAAACATATGCCCACAGGGAGTTTCAAGTAGAAACTGAATGAATACCTCGTGGTGGAGGTAGAGAAATTTAAAATATCGGATAAATGATGCTTTCACATCTGGATTCTGTGAAGTTCAGTGATTTAATCCATTCTTTGACCTCAGCTTCAGCACAATGATTTATGAATCCAATCCTCTTTCTGTTACACTTTAAACTCTAGGAGTCATTGTTCCCAATTTGTCCACCTATATTGGGAGAAACCAGTTTGGCTGGAGAAAATACGGCTATCATGATTCCACTTTTTAATTCAAACCTGTTAGGATTAAAAGAACACAATCAATCTGTAAGAAGTGGTGGGTATTTCATCAAATATTAAAAGGTCAAATAGTACTAAGTAATATTCCTACATTAGGAAAATTACTTAAGAAAATTCAATCTACTGGGAACTCTTATCTTTGAAATGTTATAAAGGTCATAGAACGAATGATTTAAAAGTATGGCAAACAAATAGTTGTTTATAATTTACTTATCTTGCTGTCTTTTTTAGCGTATGTCACTCCTTTATAAACCACTCTCACTGCAATGAATCACATCTCAAAGATAATAAACTTTTATTTACAAGATATAAAATTATCTTTAATTTTCATACAGTGTGGTCTCTGAAATATTTGAAACTATTTGTATCACTTTTTTGAAACCCTTATATATTTGCTTTCTATGACATATGCTCAGTGATTATCTTTTTGATCTCTGAAATGTACCTCAATCTATTTGCAGCTTGGAAATACAGCTCCAGAAACCGGGTGGCATGAGCTCTATAATTTATTCAGACAGAACTTCTTACTATGTCCCCTAAAAATATGAACTTTTGGCCTGGTGCAGTGGCTCACGCCTGTAATCCCAACACTTTAGGAGGCCAAGGTGGGTGGATCACCTGAGGTTGGGAGTTCCAGACCAGCATGACCAACATGGAGAAACCCGTCTCTACTAAAAATACAAAATTAGCCAGGTGTAGTGGTGCATGCCTGTAATCCCAGCTATTCGGGAGGCTGAGGCAGGAGAATCACTTGAACCCAGGCGGCGGAGGTTGCAGTGAGCCAAAATCGCACCATTGCACTCCAGCCTGGGCAACAAGAGCAAAACTCCATCTCAAAAAAATAAATAAATAAGTAAATGAACTTTTGTAAAGTTGCTGATTTCGTGGAAATATATTCTTCTTCCTCCCCATCCCTTTACACCTTTGATTACTGTGTTTACCAAATTCGTAGTCATTTTTCAAGATTTAGTTGATAATTTTCTTTCTCTGTGAGGCCTTTTACTCAAAATGTAAGTCAAATTCTACCAGAGAGCCTTATTCCCATGGCATAGCAAAGTCCTGGGCAGATAAGAGACATTCAATTTATGTAATAGATCAAACAAGGGCTTTAGATTCAGAAGTCCTGGATTTAAATTTTGGCTCTCTTGTGGGTTTGAAATCCTTCTCTGGAAGCCTTTGCTTCTTCATAGAAAACAGAGCTAATAACCACTTTCCTGTAAGAATTGCATGAGAAAACAGAGGAACATCACCTAGGACAATATCTGGTACTTAGTAGAAGTTCCGTAACCAGTTGCTACTACTGACACTATTATTATTATTTCTCTGCTCTCCCACCTTTTTAAAAATAATGATAAATAATTAAATATATAGAAATCTTGAAATGTCCTTTCTTTGTGAAGTTGTGTTACCAATCAAGATAATCACATCTCTTTAGACACCTGATATGGTTTGGCTGTGTCCCCACCCAAAAATCTCATCTTGAATTGTAATCCCCATAATCCCCGTTTGTCAAGAGTGGGACCAGGTGGAGGTACTTGGATCATGGGGGTGGTATCCCCCATGCTGTTCTCATGATAGTGAGTAAGTCTCATGAGAACTGATTCTTTTAAAGCATCCAGCATTTACTCCGCTTGCACCCATTCTCTCTCCTGCCACCCTGTGGAGAAGGTGCCTGCTTCTCCTTTGCCTTCCTCCATGATTGTAAGTTTCCTGAGGACTCCCCAGCCATGTGAAACTGTGAGTCAATTAAACCTCTTTCTTTTATAAATCACCCAGTCTCATGTATTTCTTCATAGCAGTGTGAAAACAGACTAGTACAATACCCCTGAAATATACATGGCATTTGTTTTTCTCCTGCAATGTATTTAGTGGTTTATCTGTTTATTGAATTCTTCTCAAGTCAGAAACAATAAAAATATAGTAGCTTCTTCTTAAATCATATCAGTCCATCTTTCCAATGTTATACTATTTTCTCTCATGGATTCAAAACTAAACCTAACTGTAGTAACATGATGATTTATATAACACAATAAACAAAATAATTATTGTGATAAGTAGTCATAGAATGTTGATGTTTGCTTATAAATGTATCATTCACATACAGAAGGTCCACATGATTTTTTGACTTTATGATGATGTGAAGTGATAGGCATTTGGTGGAAACCGTATTCTGAGTAGCCATACAAACATTCTGTTTTTCACTTTCAGTACAATATTAATTATATGAAACATTTAACAGTTTATTATAAGATGGGCTTTGTGTTAGATGATTTTGTCCAACAGTGTGGGCAAAATATAGGTATTCTGAGCACATTTTAGGTAACTTAGCCTCAGCTATGCTGTTCAGCAGGTTAAATGTATTAAATGTATTTGACTTAGAATATTTTCAACTTATAATGTGTTTACTGGAACATAACTCCATCATAAGTAGGAGAGCATCTGTACTTTTCTACTTTTATCCTTCTCCCTCTTTGGGAGTTTGAAATATTTTTTAATTCACAAGAAAGCCAATTAATTGTTAAAATCTAGTTGTTGAATTTCCACTAGTTCCTCCTCCAGGTATTTAGCAGGACACTTAAAATTAGTGTGAGTATTTCTTCCACAGTGGACACTAGTTATGCAAAAAAGAAATTGCATATTAGATAAATGTTGTTTAGCCTTGATGAGTGGATGGGTACATATATTTAGTCATATATGTTGGCTAACACTATTTAAGGGAAGAGATGTGATATTGGAGATTGTATATTTCTTCAAAGGCTGTAACTGGATAAACAAAGGGGTCAAAGGAAAACTGGTATAAGAAAAAAGCATTAAAAAGAATGATGATTAAGCAGGTTTAGGAGGAAAGCAGATCCCTGTCTATGACTAAAGGAGGAGAGAGAAGCCAGCATATTGGCAAGTCTTCTGCCCTTCAGAACACCTACACCTTATTTGTTTGGAGTAGTAGTGTTCAGCAATATTTATTTTCAAGATTGTAGGTCTGTGTATTAATCTGTTTTTATGTTGCTAATAAAGACATACCTGAGACTGGATAATTTATAAAGGAAAGAGGTTTAAGGGACTCACAGTTCCACATGGCTGGTGAAGCCTCACAATCATAGCAGAAGGCAAAGGAGGAGCAAAGGCATGTTTTACATGGTGGCAGAGAAGAGAGCATGTGCAGGGGAACTGCCTTTTATAAAACCATCAGATCTCATGAGACTTATTCACTATCATGAGAACAGCACAGGAAAAACACACCCCCATGATTCAACTACCTCCCACCAAGTCCCTCCCTTGAGACGTGGGGCTTATGGAAGCTACAATTCAACATGAGATTTGGGTGGGGACACAGCCAAACCATATCAGTCTTTAATGCTGCCTCTGCAGAAAAATCCCAATTTCTCTAATTTCTTTTATATGTAAAATGTTTTGATCATGGACATCTCAGTGTGTTAAACACTCAGATGAAGACCATGAGGAAATCTGAGTTATCTTTGCAATTAGAATAACCTCCCAGATAATTAACATTAGTAAATACTAAATTTCAATGCTTTATTTACCCCTCAAAGATTTGCTAAAAATATTTTATTTATCAACATTCAGTACAGTAACTCTATATATGAGCACCACAATTTTATACAGAAATAAGTCTTTGTATCTTGATGAATATTTAAGGCTTAGTAGTTAACAACATTTTTATCTACTGATGTGATGATACTAAGTGCTTTTGCAAGGTTAATGAATTTTAATATGGAGGCCATTACGTTACTCTGTCTGCTTCTCACTGTCTGCTGCACTGAAAAAAAATCCAATCTATTAAAACTCAGTGTGGAGCAAAGCCATGAAGACCCACTAGTAATTGCTGGTTGATGACGTTGCACAATAGTTGGTCCAAAAGAGATCTGGCCTTGCAGATCTGGCAGAGGAGTCTAGTAAAATGCCACAAAAGTTATTGCAGAATATAAATCAGAAATTGAATAACAGTAGTCACCCCACTGATAGAACATTGAGGTTATGTTTACTCCAGTGGTAGCAACATGGTTATAGACCCACTGGCAGCATTCGTCTCAGGCAAATTAATTAGCTTAGTCTACTCCAAAGCCACTTAGCAAAGATTGCAAATCATTGGAGAAACCAATTAAACCACAATAAGGAAGCCCATGCTGATCAGTTTGGCCATATATTATGGACTGCAGAATCTCCCAAGCATTCTCCTTTTATGTGCATTCACATAATTATGATCCTGGTCAGAATGAAAAAAGAGAAATTATTGAAACAATTGATTAAAATTTAAGTTTATATATGTAATGTTTGGATGTAATAAAATGCTAACAATTAGTCATCTGAGTGAGAGAATGGTTTAAACTTTTCTTATAACTTTTGTATACATTTTAAATTATTTCAAAGTATGAATTATTTTAAAAAATTAAACTTCCAAAGAATAAAAACGCATTATGAAATAAAAATAGTAATAATAAATAAATAACCTAACAGCCAAACCTACCATAATAATTTTATTTTCAATCAAATCAACCTTAAAATTAAAAAGTAAATAGGAAAATGGTATCTTTGTTTTTATTGTTGGTCAAATCACTCTCAGTGAATATAGTACTTACTGAACAGAAACACAAAAGGTAATAATACATTATGGATATTTAAAAAGCAGGTCTTGATATAACTGTATTTTTTAGAAAGAGTCTATGTTTCCTATTTTAAGGGCGTGTACAATCAAGGCAGTGCATGGCACAAAATATTTTTTCTGTTTTAATATTGTTTGCGCAGCTGCCCAGTACATTAGAAAAAAATCAGATCAGGCATATTTTGAAGTAATTCATGGTCTTTGGGAGTGAAGTAGAACGTAGAACAGCCACAGAGATGACATCTTCAGTGCTATTTGCAGCCTGGATATACCCTCACATGCTCTCTTGTCCCAAAAGACATCCAAAGCAGGCCTGGATGGCTTCTGAACATTTGGTGTTTTCTCGTATCATCACCTTCTAAATTCAGGCTCCTTATTAGAGGAAGACAAGCCTATCAGAACAGATGTTCAGTTGAGTGGAAAGAACAGACTACAGACTGAATCAGTAAATCATTAAATGGATACTTTAAGAAAACAAATTCGTTATTTTTGTTTTTATATTACCCAGATTTTGACAAAATATATGCCTTTTTCATATCATGATCATTTTAATGAAGAGTTTTCTCTCACACAAACACTTACTAATGAATATAACAGGATCTTTGTTTCTGCTGAATTCAGACAAAAATTGTACATTTTCAACCAAATTTCCTGAAAGAAATGTGAAAACATTTAGGCAACAGGAGTTGCCTGACATTGATGCCTCACTCATTTGTGAAATGTTTTATTATTTAGTCTATCAATCAAGGCCATAGATTTTATTGGATTTAGCTACCTAATGTCTGCACCTCATTTCATTTTGGTAATTTATTTATTTATTTTTAAATGGGTAAATAAAAATTGTATATATTTATCAGGTACAACATGTTTTGAAATATGCATACATTGTGGAATCCCTAAATCAAACTAATTGACATATATATTTTCTCACATACCATTTTGTGGGAACACTTAAAATCTATTCTTTTAGCAGTTTTCAAGAATATATTGTTATTAGCTATAATTCACTATATATTATCTCTGGAACTTGTTTCTCTTGCCTAACCCAAATTTTTTATTATTTGATTAACATCCTCCTAATACCATTCTCCTGCCCACCCCCAACGCTTGGTAACTACCATTCTACTCTCTGCTTCTATGAGTTCCACATTTTTAGATTCTTCATGTAAGGGAGTTTATGCGTAGTGTTTTTCTTTCTTTTAGGCAATTTCCAGTTCAAATCCTCATTTGCCATAAAGCCTTGCAAGAGCACTCCTTCAAAAAGTGATCTCTCCTCTTCAGGTGGTATGGCATGATTTCCAAAAGTTTGCTCCATTGAACGTTCTGATCCTTGAAATGATGTGTTTTCTATAAATTATATTTTCAATTAAGTTTGGAAAGTACTATAGACTACAACTCCTCTTGTAGAGATTGAAAAGGCAGATTCACTATTAAGAGTTCTGAAATTGCCAGAATTAATAAATCAAATTAGCTTGGTTTAGTCTAGGTTTTTCTAACGTACTTGATGATGGAAGCTTTCCCCGTCTGCTAAGATTTATTCACATCCTCCTGAATTATATTTCATATATCTCAATTTAAGAAATGCTATATTATGAAAAGTAGATAAAATATATAGTGATGAATTATTTTACTATTTTAGGGTGTGTTCATTTTTTGCAGTCAAATTGGTTGTTTTCTTATTTTCCTTTTTGCACATTCATGATTGCTTTGAGCATTGTGTTCTTTCTTGGTTCTCCCAAAATACCTAACAACATCATGGTAGGTTTTCAATCTTTTTGATTTAGCAAAATTATTTTTATAAAAATATGAATTAAACAAATATAAAAATTAAAAATATGTCTTGATGATGAAACACTAAGTAATACCATGTTTAATTAATTGTCTGAAAAGACATAAAAATGGCATAAAGAATAGTGTAGGTATACACATACCACAGAGCTTAAAAAATAAAACTTGAAAATAAAAGTTGAAGATCCTTGTATATCCCTTCCTGGTGGCATTTCATGCTATTTAGAGGAACTCACCATCCTAAAGTTATTCTTCCTCATTTTTAAAGCTTTTCTAACAGTTTATTACAAGCCCTGTATCCTTAAGCAGTAGTGTCGACTTATTTTATAATTTATATAAATGGTTCTGCTGTGTTTTTATTAACTTTTTTCTTATAAATATATTTGTGATTTTTAGCCTTACTAAAAAATAGTCCCAAGAATTTATACATTTAATGCTGAATAGAACCATGTTATTTGAGCACAATTATCATTATTATTATATTATTGTATATGCATTACAATTTGCTGGTGCTTGAAACAATACTTCTGTGAATATTCTCAAATATAGCAGCATTAATGTTGTTGGATGTATTCCATTATACTTGGTCATAAAAGCAATTTCTGCACCATAATGTACGCATATTTTTACTTTCATTTTGTCCCAGTTACCTATTACTGGGTAACAACTAACCTCCAAAACGTTGTAGTGAAAAAGAACCACGATTTGATTTCACCGACAGAACTATGGATGTCTGGAATAGTGGAGAAGGCTGAGGTGGCTTAAATACTGATATATCGGAATCCTTTAGCTTGTGGACTCACATCTGCTAGTCCAGGAATTAAAGGAAAAAAAATACACACTGTAAAATCAGCCTGTGGCCTGATTGTATATGGCCCCTGAAATAGAAGTCATTTTTACATTTGTAAAGGGTTATTTTTAAAAAGAAAAAAAAAACTCAAGGAAGTAATAGAAGTCTTTATGTGGTCCTCAAAACCTATATTATTTATACTATGTGGCCTATTACAGAGAAGCAAAATAAAAATAAAAGCTTTGCTAACAAATATCTTGGATATGGCATGTGACGAATTTTTTAAAAAATATATTATTACAAACTCTGCCTTTACTGATAAATGTAGTACAGTTGTATTTATTGTGTTTACTAGAAGGTTTAGGGTGTTTTCCCTACCATCATGTTCTATTCATTCTATTCATTATTTTTTCCTTTTACACATTTATATTTTTACAATTTATTTTTGAAATGTACACAGTGAAAAAAATGTCTTCAATATCTTATTTTGTTTAAGGATCATAACAAAGCTCTTAGTGTAACTTTAAAATAATCTATAACTTAATCTACTATTTTGAGTGAGAACTGGTCTCAAAATATATATATATGTGTGTGTATGTATATATATATATATGATGTTCTAGTGCTATTTCAATATAAACTAACTTAACTCCTGCCATAAGTTCTGCCCCATTAGCCAAATGCATTTTTAATATTTTTTCTTTGGATATAATTCCTAGGTACTTGCTTAGTGATATGATTCCATAATGCTTTGACCTAAAGCATCACATACATTTCAAAATTACCTGAATTCTTAATCTCTTATCCTCCAACTAATAGTCTTGTGCAAAGATGCACAAGAATGTGCCTGAAGGCAATTTATATGCAGAATAAGTAATGCAGAGAGTGAGGCAATTATCGCAGCTGGTTATCTATAGTGATTAAATTCACCTTCGAGTTGCTCTCTTCTCCAAATCATATGACAAACACACAGGTAAAGGATTCAGTTAAAATTATAATTCCTTCCATTCACCAGGTAATACATGTCTTCTTTCGTGGAAACAGAACTCATCTGAATGATTATGATTTGGCATTCACATAGAAAAGTGGTTCTCAAAGTTTAGTGCCTATCAAAATCACCTGAAGAGCCTCTTAAAAAATGGAGTGCTGAGTTCAAAAATAGAGTGCTGAGTCCTACTTCCAGAATTACTGATTCAATGGGTCTATAAGGGGCCAAGCAGTTGTATTTCTAGCAAGTTTCCAGGTAATGGTAAAGACGCTATTCTCGGCATCACTTTAAGAATCATTAATCATCGCTACTATTAAAGAATCGATCATATTGCAACACCCGGAATAATAAGGAATATTAAACATTCCCCCATTTTCAGAGCAAACTTAGCTTTATATAATCAATTAGGGCTTACCCATTCTTTTTGCCAACTTCTAGTAATTTACCAACTCTGTCTGTTAAGTATAAATTAAGCTGCTGACCGAAGTTCTTATTATATTTCCTCAATTGTGTATGAGAAATAAAATATTGAATGAAATCACTTGACCAGAGATAAATCCTTACAATATTTTTAGAATGCTAAATCGTATTAGTATCTCCATTAAAGAAATTAGTACAAATTAAAGGAGATCAGGAAACTCTGTGGGACAGGTTTTGTGAATCAATTAGGTAGGCTGATTATCAAATTAATACTTCCAATTATTCTTGAAAGAAATAATTAAGCACCATAGCCTGTCTGCTTAAGAAGAAGAAGTTGGAACATAAATAGGTAGAACCATGTTTCTATATGTAGGGTAAGGTTGAGAGAGAAGAGAAGTCCGGTAACAACGATGCATTTCATGAGGCATCAGAAAACATCCATGATTTCATTAATTCTAGAACTGCTTAGATTTCTTGCATTTGTGAGGTTGCTACATAAAATGCAGAACACCCAGTTAAATTTGAATTTCAAATGAACAATGGATATCTTTTAGCACAAGGATGTCCTAAATATTGCATGGGAAATATATTACTATAAATTATTTATTATTTTTCTCAGCATTAAATTTAACTAAGGTTTTCATCTGCTAAATCTGGCAACCATATTCTAATTGGACCTGCTCATGTAAAACATTTGGCAGATGTATGGCTGTATATAACTGGGTAGGAATAAAGAGATTTTTTTCTCTATTTTTCCCAATATATATCATTGTTTGTATCATACAGTGTTTAGTTAGGGAAACATAACTCCTTTGAGAATTAACAGCTTACATATTTGTTGGAAAAGCTAGGGAACAGAGGGTCCAAAAGTGGAAAAGTTACCAATGAGCCTCCTGAAACATTTATGTGGGTGGAAAATTTCCAACTGTCAAGAAAATCTGGGAAGGCCGGATGCAGTGGCTCACGCCTGTAATTCCAGCACTTTGGGAGGTTCAGGCAGGTGGATCACTTGAGGCCAGGAGTTCAAGACCACCCTGGCCAACATGGTAAAACCCCATCTCTACTAAAAATACAAAAATTAGCCAGGTATGATGGCACATGCCTGTAATCCCAGCTACTCAGGAGGCTGAGGCACGATAATTGTCTGATCCAGGGAGGCGGAGGTTGCAGTGAGCCGAGATCATACCACTGCACTGCAGCCTAGGTGACAGAGAGAGACTGCCTCAAAAAAAAAAAAAAAAAGAGAGAAAATCTGGGAATCCAGGCATTTCCAACTTCCGGAGTAGGAATGTGAAGGAAAACTAATAAAAAAGATTATGAAGGGCTCTTCCCTCTCTGCCTTTGGAGGTTAGCCCTATGGACAACAAAAATATAGCCAATGGGTGAATGATGTTCAGGATATAGATCAACAGGTCAAGAGTGAAGTTGGCATTGCAGATAAAGATTTCAGTTGCTCCCACCAACATAGTAATTTAAGCTAATTGGCACCCTGTACTTCTTGTCTTAGTTGAGGGTTCTGTAACAAAAATACCATAGACTGGATAGCTAAACAACAAGCATGTATTTCTCACAGTTGTAGAGGCTGAGAAGTCCAAGATCAAGGTGCCACCAGATCCAGTGTCTGGTGAGAGCCCTCCTTCTGGTTGCACATGGCTGTCTTCTTGCTGCATCCTTACATGGTAGAGAGGGGAGAGCAAGAGCAAACATGTGTCTCTTCTTATAGGGGCACTAATGTTACTAATGAGGGTTCCACCCTCGTAGCCCAATTACGTCTCAAAGGCACCACCTCCCAAAATCATCACATTGGGGTTTATGATTTCAACATTTGATTTTTTGGGGATGATGCAAACATTCAGCCCATAGGACTTTTCCTATTTCTATTCTTATCAGGCACTATGGCAAGTTGTAGATTTGTAAATCCCCTGTTAGTAAAGAGATCTCTCTAACTGAATTCTCACACTTGTGCCTTGGTTCGTTATTTCAAAACACTAAAAATTTTTTGCATTACTTAGCAGCAGATATGTTTCAATCAAAAATACATAGGAAAAATAATAAGACAGTCAACTGTTTTATTTTTCAAAGGTAGGGGAGGCATTTTATTTTATTTTTTAAACTTTCCTAACCCTATTTATTACATAAATAGGAGAATTTATGAATTTCTTATGAAAACAAGACTAGAAGAGACTAAAGTGAAGACATCGAGCCTCCTCACTGGCTGACGTTTATTGTTGAGAAAAGTTTAAGCCCCTTCATATCTTCCACATCTCCCATAACTTCTATTTTGGCATAATGCTAAAAGAATATTCTATATATTTAAATATAATGAAGGCTATAGTATATTCAAAAGTTGGATTACATTGACTAGTTAATTCAAACAACCATTAATGGTTGTCAGTCAATGTAATCCAACTTTTGAATATGCTATAGCCTTCATTATATTGCATTAAATGCAGCTTAAACTTCCTGAGCAGTTTAAGCACTTTAAGCTACACTGCTAATCTGTTATAATAGACTAATGCAATGTTCCATTGTTTGTGTTTATTCTGAGTCTGCAAATTTAATCCTTTCAATTCACTCTTTTTTAATTTTATTTTATTATATTTTTATTTATTTTTTATTATACTTTAAGCTCTGGGGTACAAGTGCAGAACGTGCAGGTTTATTACATAGGTATACATGTGCCATGGTGGTTTGTGGCGCCCATCAACCCATCATCTACATTAGGTATTTCTCCTAATGCTATCCCTCCCCAGCCCCCCACCCACTAACAAGGCCTGGTGTTGATGTTCCCCTCCCTGTGTCCATGTGTTCTAATTGTTCAACTTCCACTTTTGAATGAGAACACATGGTGTTTGGTTTTCTGTTCTTCTGTTAGTTCGCTGAGAATGATGGTTTCCAGCTTCATCCATGTCCCTGCAAAGGACATGAACTCATCCTTTTTTATGGCTGCATAGTATTCCATGGTGTATATGTGCCACATTTTCTTTATCCAGTCTATCTCTGATGGGCGTTTGGGTTGGTATCAAGTCTTTGATATTGTGAACAGTTCTGCAGTAAACATATGTGTGCATATGTCTTTATAATAGGATTATTTATTTTAATTTGAGATGGAGTCTTGCTCTGCTGCCCAGGCTGGAGCACAGTGGCATGATCTCAGCTCACTGCAACCTTTGCTTCCCAGGTTCAAATAATTCTCCTGCCTCAGCCTTCCAAATAGCTAGGATTACAGGTGCCCACCACCAAAGCCAGCTAATTTTTTTGTATTTTTAGTAGAGACAGAACTTCACCATGTTGGCCAGGCTGGTCTCGAACTTCCAGCCTCAGGTGATCCACCCACCTCGGCCTCCCAAAGTTATATGATTACAGGCATGAGCCACTGTGCCTGGCCTCAATTCACTCTCTTAACCAGAAAAATCAGTCAAATAGTAGATTATTCCACAGTTAAATTATAATTAAAATAATCTGAGCAATTTAATCATCAACATTCTTTTATTTCTTAATATATATATTTTAAATTTCCTAACTAAAATGTATTGATTTAGTATTTTTTTAAAAAGTGTTTTTAGTATTCATATTTTGTACAAGTGCATGGCACATACATAAATTTAAGAAATATTAAACTTATTAAGATAACAAGAATTTCAAGTACTTATTTTTTATGTTTCCAACACCACTTCTTTTTTTATTTTTTATTTTAAGCTGTTTATCATGTTAGGGCTAATGAGCATGCAGTATAATATGCTTACATATTATTTATGTAATTCTAGAATTACATATTTTGATGACAATGCTAAATTCATATGCCTCTTTTTTTTAATAGCACAGTTAGATTTTCTACTCTCAATTTTATAAAAGTGGAAAAATATAATATTCATTTATATTTTAGGTAAAAATTTGAAAATCTATAATTTTAACAACTATTTTCCATAACCTAAATGTGACTGTATGCTTTGAATATGTATAAACAGTGAATATTTATTTTAATAAATACTGTTTTGCAGTCCATGTAAACCATGCAGAAGCAAATTTATTTGGGACTGATTACAGACTTTAATAGCTCATCTCATGAGGACATAAGCAGATCAAATTAAAGTATTAATAATACTCTGACACAATTGATTTGATACTCCAGGCGAAAATATTATCATGGATCACAGTGCAGGAAAACATGGTATTGGTTATTCTAGGTAAATAAGGGGTAGGAAATTTATTATACTTTTTTTATTTTGACCCCATGAGGTAAGATTTGGTCTTAAATGCTAAATGATCATAGCATGAACCCAACAGCTTAGAATTTCTAAGCCATCCTAAAATTGCTTTAGTGACGTTTAGTAAACAAATATTTTTGGATGTTTCTTTTTACCAGGCAATATGCTGGGCATGGGGAATATGAAGATGACAGAAGTACACATTATCCCAGTTTATTAGTTTATGTTTACTGTTTGTTTTATATGTTATGAAAGAAAACAAATGAATAGAAAATTCAAATAAACAGAGAAAACAAATAATGGGTAATGTGCACATGTTTACTTTAGAAAGGTGACTGGAACTGGCTTTTCTGTGGAAGCAATATTGAATGGGAGATTTAAAAATCAAGAAGAATGGCCAGGCGCAGTGGCTCACACCTATAATACCAGCACTTTGGGAGGCTGAGGCAGGTGGATCACATGAGATCAGGAGTTCAAGACCAGCCTGGCCAACAAAACAAAACCCCATCTCTACTAAAAATGCAAAAATTAGCTGGGCTTGGTGGCGAGCACCTGTAATCCCAGCTACTCAAGAGGCTGAGGCAGGAGAATTGCTTAAACCTAGGAAGCGGAAGTTTCAGTGAGCGGAGATGGCACCATTACACTCCAGCCCTGGGGGCAAGAGCAAAACTCCATCTCAAAAAAAAAAAAAAATCAAGAAAAAGATAGTCATAGGAACCACAAGGGAAGAGCAGTCCAGAAAAGTGTGGTAGCCCTTGGTTAATGTGAAGAAATTAAGAGAAGTTCAGTTTAGCTTCAGAGTAGATCACATTGGATGATATCGAAGACAGACGTGAATTCATATTTTATTTCAAGTAATAAGCAAACGTTGGCCCTTCGTAAACATAAAAGATAAATTGTGCAATTTATATTTTTGAAAAGTCATTCAGTTTCCTGTGTTGATATTGCAGAGTTATATAAAAAGTGGGAAGACCCTTTCCGTGGCTGTCACAGTAAGATAAGAGAGCTGATGGTGGCTTTCACTAGGGGAGTGGAGATGAAATTTGTGAGGACTCAGGGAGAACAACTGTGATAGTAATAGTGATTGTAATATATAGTGGCCAAGGATATTTACAACAGGAATTATAATGTTGCATAATGGAATCTAGGTTAGACAAAAGAAAAAAGGAATGCCAGAAGATACTAAATCATCATAAAAATAGCATGAGAATAATGGCCTAAAACTTACAATGAAATTAAATAATTGAGATATTGAGATTTTTAAGCAAGTATTATGGAAGATAAGAGGTTGTAGTTGGGAAACAAACTTCTAGAAATAAAATTCCAAAGGTAGCCCAAAATCTGAAGATGATACATCCAGCAGGGGGCTGTCTTAGTCCATTTGAGCTGCTGTAACAAAATGCCTTAGACTGGGTCATTTGTAAACAGCAGAAATGTATTGTTCACATTCTGGTGGCTGGAAAGTGTAAGATCAAGTTGCCAGCAGACACAGTGTCTGTTGAGGCCTTGCTCTCTCCTTCACAGTTGGCACCATCTTGCTGCATCCTCACACGGTGGAAGGGAGAAACAGGGTTTCTCAAGCATCTTTTACAAGACCACTAATTCCAGTCATGCCCTCATCACCTCCTAAAGCCTCCACCTCTTAACACTATCACAATGGCTATTACATTTCAACATAAGAATTTGTGGGGCACACCAACATTCAAACCGTAACAGTGTCCATGGCAGTGGATAGATAGGTAACTTGGAGGGGAAGGAAGGATAAATGATAACAAGACAGACTAAGGCAGTAGAGTGTTAGATAGTTAAGCTCTGCAGAGGTGGAATTCAAAGTGATTAATGACAGGCATTCAGGGAAAGGGGAACAAAGTCTTTAGTGAATTAGATGAAGTTAATAGAAGTTAAAAAATAGAGTCTGGACTGTTAAATATAATTGTTGAGCTTTAAAAGCAATCTAGAAGTTGAAGCTATAAACAAAGCTACAATTATTCATTAAAGTACTATAAAACAAAGCGATCTTCCCATCTCAAATGTAGAGATAATTATATTTGATTTGAAATTACATAAATTGAATTTCAACCTTAGCATGATAAAGCCCTTTGAGAGTCTTAGAAAGAAGCTGCTGCATATATACAACTTATTACCATTAGAAAAGCAACTTGACCCTGAAATCTGTGCTTGGGATTCATTTTCTTTTTCTAATTTATTATTTTAAGAGCAGTTGTAGTACAAAATACAATTCTGTTTAAATAGATATATAGTATAGTATTTAATATGACTTCAGATTTGTTTATTGTGCTTTATTATCTAAGTAAAAGAAAAAATAATGTTTTCCTTAACAAAGCAATAAATTTATTGTGCAAAGGCAAAGATTGCTTCAGTTTGAATTTCTTGCCAAACCAGATAATTAGAACATACAAACAAGGGCCGATTTTTTTTCATAGAATATAAATACTGATATAAGAAGACATGCATTATTGGAAAGGCAATTATACATCAAGAGTTTGTCCAAAAGAGAAGATGCATCTGGCGTTTCTAATTTGATATATGAGTAATCTGAGATTGAATTTATCACACAAAAACCTGTAATCACAGGACCTTTAGAAAGATCAAATTATGGGTGATCAGAAAGCATTAGCATCACCTGTGAATCAGGAATGCTTCTGCTCTAAGGAAAAGCCTCTTGATTCAAACCTTTTTCAAATTTTTTACCCCAGTTTTTTCTTACCACAGTTTCCATCAGTCTGGCACAAGAAATCTTTGGCTTAAAAAACAAATAGCAGGATAAGAAAATCTTAAAGTACAAACTCTACACACAATGCATAAATAAAGTTCGATATATTTAAAATATTTTTTATTTTCTTTGAGTTCCCTCCTAAATACTGGCTATATTTCTTTGGGTTCCTTCCTAAATGTGAGTATCAGCTAACATTATAAAACAAAACATGTAATTAAAAATTTGGTTTCATTGCTAATTATCCATTCCTAGAATTCTAGGCTGAAAGACAGTGCTTAGTTTTAATATTCGAGTAAGGTATTTCTAAAAAACATTATGCATCTGGAACAGTGGTTTCTAAAGTCCAGGGTTATTTCCACAGACGTACATTCTTACCAGAGAAGTTTAGTTATTTACTGACATGGTAAATTATTTAGCTCTGAATTTTTATTTCCTCTTCTCTGTGGAGGTAGATGAAGTTAGATGAAGCAAAAGATGATTTCTACCACTCTGTATTCTTTGGATTCCAGTGACATAACTTAACTCAAAAACTTATAAAAGAAAATGAAGTCCATTGTACAAATGTGCAATGGAAATATGAAGACTTTGGTTGAAAGTTTGATTAAAATAAAACTGGCATCATATAATTCTAACAGTGCTATCAAAGCCATGCATCTGATAGCATTGCTGCTTTAATTCATAATTTATAAGAATGAGGAAGAGCTGGCTAACATGTCTGCATCTGTCAACCTTAATGTGTTATGATTACTAAAAATCTGTAATTAAGTGAAGAACTACTAGTCTTCTTTTGTGTTTAGCGGACAGATCTTAAACAAATAAAATTCTATGGAAGTGATTTGACAGAGCCTAGGAAAGAGGAGGAATGCTA
Source organism: Gorilla gorilla gorilla (assembly GCF_029281585.2). Lineage (NCBI taxonomy): Eukaryota > Metazoa > Chordata > Mammalia > Primates > Hominidae > Gorilla > Gorilla gorilla. The sequence goes on from NC_073246.2 coordinate 26,818,019, forward strand.
TAGCATTAAGAGCTCATCCTCTGAGTTAGATAAACTATGTGTTCATTCTGTCTTTCCCACTTATAGGGGTGTAATTTTCGGAGATTCAGCCAGTTCCCCTAAGCCTCATATTTGTTTGTAAAATATTATTATTAAATGAATAGAGTTTTGATAATTAAGTACATGTTATATATAAAACACTTAATGACCTTCATGTAGTTGACCTCAGTATATTACATGTACATATACATAATACATGTATGCATATGTGTATTTATATGTATACTTGTAAATGTTTTCTTATTATTAGATAGATACTCAAAATGGATTTTGCTCAGAGAATTTACATCACAAATATTATTGTACTCTATAGCTTCTTCCATTAAAAAGCCATGTGCAAAATTCAAGTTCATAAAACCATTTCTTAAGTAGCAGTAAAATCACCATCTCCACTATATTCTATTTTTAAATTTTCAGAAAAATCAGTTGACATTAAGATGGTGTATTAGTCTGTTTTTACACAGAGCTGCCTGAAACTGGGTAATTTATAAAGAAAAAAGGTTTAATTAACTCACAGTTTCACATGGCTGAGGAGGCCTCAGGAAACTTACAATCATGGCAGAAGGTGAAGCAGGCACATATTACAGGGTGGCAGGTGAGAGAGAGAGAGAGAGACGGAAAGAGAGAGAGAGAGACAGACAGAGAGACAGAGAGACAGAAAGAGGAAACCACTGCTGATGAAACCATCAGATCTCATGAGAACTCACTCACTCTCACAAGAGCAGCATGGGGGGAAACCACCTCCATGATCCAAACACCCCCCACAGGTCCCTCCCGAGACAGGTGGAGACTACAGTTTAGATGGCAATTCAAGATGAAATTTGGGGTGTGGACACAGCCAAACCATATCAGATGGTAAAAGAGATTTCATTTGCCATGTAAATACATCACAAGTGTAATCTTCTACCTTTTTGTGTCTACTTTGCTGCATGTCATTCACTCATTTATCTATCCCTTGGTCACTGCAAAATATAGAAGTGCCTACTAAACCACATTAAATTACTCTCAGTGTGATTTTTTAAATATGCTCTAATATTGCTTTAATCAGACCGTCTCAATAACCATAGCAGCTCATTGTACAGCTGTTAGATAAAAAGAGTTTTACTTAATTGCCTCGAAGTTTACTTGATTTTGGAACTGGACATATCTGAGTCACTGATAATGTTCTAGAAATGGTTTCTGCAAATTTGCAGGTTAACAGACCATTTCTATGGATTACTTATGTTTGAGTTCTGTAAATCTAATTTAAATAAGTAGCTGTTTTCCTCGATGAGCAATTTTATAAAGAAGCAACTATTAATGGGGATCTGTATATGGATTATTTAATGTCACTATGAAGTTTTAAATTTTTTTCTTAGAGAACAGAAACACCAAATCTTAACAACAAACCAAATAAACAAACTTCTCAAACACTTAAATTAGAAAATAACATTAGATAAGCATAATAAAATTAGAAAAATGTGATATTCTTATTATCTTGAAGATAAATTATTTCTGCTCCATAATTTGTTTTTAGAATAATTTCTGCTCCATAATTTGTTTTTAGAATAATTTCTAAATAACAATTATTTACACATTCTACAGTAAATTATTCTTCTGTCTGCACATTGGTTGTTTCTAACTCTAGTGGGGAGAAGATTTTTACTGACTGATAATCAGTAAAATATAAAGTAACAAGAATACACCACCAACATTTGAGAATAGCAAGTACTCTTTAAAACACACTGATATATGAACTCTCATAATTTCCCCACATTATTTTTCTGAGATTGTTTCACAGGCAGAATTCTTAAGTTTCTAAGTTCTGTGATTTCAGCATTTGGCATCAGAAGAAAACAGCAGGCCTGAGAAGCTTATACTTACAATATTGAAAAAGAAAAGTGAAGAAGAAATTTTAGAAGCAGAATATGGGGAATGTAAAGCCCCTTTTTCACTGCATCATATGCAGACTATCTTAAATTTATTAATAATATATTAACAGATAAAGCCTTTATTATTTTTAGATTCCATGTTCTATCTAAATTCGTAGTGGGCTTTGCTTCTTTAGGATCCAGGTGATAATATTTGTCATGCACTCTTTCAGAGCTACGAATTATGTAATATTTTCTTAGCACCCACTAAAGACAAACTTTCTACCATTCTCAGTGCCATTAAAGCACCTTGTACACATATCTATACCTTAAATTTTTTAAATGCCAGCAGCCCATGAAAATACAGCCCAGTTTTAGTCTGGCATAATTTGGAGACTTCTTTTTGGCTATTGGACTTGACAACTATGGATAAAATCCAATTTGTCAAAATGCACATGATAAATTCTTACTAAGATAACACACTCTTTTGTAGGGTAAAAAGAAACTAATTTGTGCAATTGTATAAATTGATATTTTTAAAGGTTATCACCCAGTGACCTTATCATTAGCCTTATTATTGCCAACTTGTCCTAAAATGTTAACTAGGACTTTGGTCTCTCTGGCAGAGCAAGAAACTCCATGTGGTAGAATCATCGTGGTTCTTCATGGCCTGGCTAGGTGTGTGGATCTTTTCCAAAAGGAAAGCTAGGAGATAATTAATGGATGGGTGCCATAATCTATAATATATGAGTTATACGAATTGCCTAGAAATCCTAAATAAACCCAGGTTTTACACATTTTATAAAAAGATAAAACTTTACAGATGTATCATGTTTTATATGTAATGTATAAGACGTTATAAACTGTACAAATTTATTTTTTAATACAGCTTAGGTTTTGTTTCTAAACCCAGTGCTGTAGACTGCATGGTTTTATCCCACCAAAATTCATATGTTGAAATCCTAACCTCCAATGTGATGGTGTTAGGAGGTGCAGCCCTTGGTAAGTAATTAGGTCATGAGGGTGGAACCCTCATAAATGGGATTCGTGCCCTTATAAAAGAGATCTCAGAGAGCTCCCTCCTCTCACCATGTTAGGACACAGCAAGAAGACATCTATCTATAAACCGGGAGGGCAGCCTTCACTTGACATAGAATCTACTGGTGCCTTGCTCTCAAATTTTCCAGGCTCCAGAACTCTAAGAAATAAATGTGTGCTGTTGATGCTCCCCAGTTTATAGCATTTTGTTATAGCAGCCCAAATGGATGAAGCCACCCTCTTTTTCAAGAACACAGTAAAATCTTGCTATAGTATGATTATAGAGAGAAAGACTTCAAAAGGGAAAGCATTTTTAAATGACTAGTGCAAAGTAGGAAATTACCATTTTGTGGAACATAGAGCTAGTTAATACTAATAATTTTTAAGCTGGCTTTCAACTGCAGCTATCCAGGTGCCACACCTGTCATACCAGAAGCTGTCATCTGCTCTAGGCATTTTCCTCTTATTATAATTTAGAAGTATAAGTAAAGCAGACATTTATTTAGGTTGATGCAAAAGTAATTGCGGTTTTGTCATTGAAAGTAATGGCAAAAGTAATAGAAACATAATTTTTCTGTGTCTGTTGATAACAGAGAAAGAATTAACTAAATGTATCTTTGCACTTCTTTAGACAATATTGCAATACAGTAATGAGGTAATGTCTATTGCTTTAGGTGGAGGCAATCTTATTCTTTAATAATTCTGAACTAGTAGTTCAGAGCAGAAATTTCAGCTCAACCAACACAGCAAATAGCATCTCCCAAGACATTTATTTGCTTACTGGCACAACTGTTGGTGATAATTATTTGGCTGGTTTTCTTCCATAGAGGAGGTAATATTAGCAATGCTGCCCAGTCCTTGAATTGTTTCGAGTAAGGAAACTTTTATAATGAGGAAGTCAGTTCTATGTTGTGAATTACAAATAAGGTATATGAGGCCCATACTTAGTTTATGGGGTGGCAGGGTGGAGAGAAAGAAAAGAAATTATTAGCTATTGACAAACAGGCAGGAAGGCTGTCCTATTGAAGACTTTGCTAAACACACAGCATGGGATAAAACTCATTTAGAGCAGTTGTGAATGGTGGAGGAACAAGTCTGGGCTTGATTTTGACATAGGGTTGATTTTACTAGTTAGCAGGAAGAAGTTAAATTAGGAGATCTACTACCAGCAACCACCAGGATCTTCTTGTCAGCCATCATAACCAGAGCAGTGTCCAAGAGAGGAGTGGATTTTGGGTCATATTTCTAGGGAGAAAAAGATAAATTAATATTATAAAGCTGTTTAGTGGGGGCAGCTGACATTTTCCAGTATTTGGTGACATAGATCTAAGATGGTAGTTCTTGGCACTTAATAGCTAATTATTAGACCAGAAACCATGGAAAGGCTTTTCTAGTGAAGTTCTGGCGATGTTTCAGCTGGAGATCCTTGTTGTGAACCCCATCACCAGGCATTTACCTTGGCAAGGTTTGTCCAAGTTAACCCGTGAAAGGAATTCTGTTGACTCACTCTGATTGTTTGAAAAACATATAACATGAACCACATAATGGTAGTACTTCCCAAATTTGTTTATATCACTATACACAGAAAATATGACATTTATAGGCCACACTAGGGTTAACAGACAAGCCTGTCAAGGTTAAGGTGGGTGGTGGTGGTCGGGTGTGCTATGAGGCCTTGAGCCTGGCCATCCTGACATGGCTCCTCTACCTGGTTCTAATCACACTACTTGGGCTACCTGATCTATCACATAAATATCTCAGTACACTAATTAACACTTTATATGTACTGCAAAGAATCCAAAGCTCTTCTTTTTCGGCAGCTGCCATATTTTTAAGGGCCATAAGCAGAACATTTTGTAATGTAAACCTGGTTCAAATCATAGTACTTGAACATGTTATTTTGGAATTTCCGATTCAACATTTCAGATGCTTTAGTAAACAATAGTGCTAATGAATTCAAGGTAAATGATAACTTTCTCTACCATAAGACTTGTAAAGTGTGTCCACACTTTACATTAAGAAGTATTTAAGTCATTAAGTCGTTAAGAAGTGTTCATACCTCGGGCCAAAATATTTTAGAAGAATCCTGCTGATGATCGCTGTATCAGACTTGGCACATGGGTCTGTTTTACCCATTGTCAATATCATAAGTGCTCTTAAATTTTTTCAGGTGAACAAATGGAACCTGAATACATTTACATGTGGGTTCCCAAGGGCAAAGTGGAAGAAAGTGAACCCTTTTTATTTGTCTTGAGTGTCTCTCCCCAATCCCCTACCCTGTTGTTGTGGCTGACAATAAAGCATCTCCAATATTACTAACGAGACACGCTGGAGAAATTTGGGGACATATTATTCATGTTCAAATCATCCTGGTATTACCCCTTTATAATATATGCCAGGACAAGGGTTATACAATAGAAACAGAATGAATACTCTAGTACTTTGAGCTGCTATTGGGGAGCAACAAACACGACCTGAGGAGGGAGAAGGAAGACATCATGACTGTCTTCAAAGCTGCTTTCTCTTTCCTTTTTCTTTCCTTTTATTTGCTTTTAATTTAATTAGTGAAGGCCAGTATCTGAAAGAGCTGCCAAGAGAGACTGCTCTGTTGATAAAGTAGAAAGAGAAAGCAATTTAAGAGTGAGAAATAACCACAGCCTTGGCTGTGTTATTGGACAGAAAACCATCTTTTTTTTAACAGCCTAAGTAGAAAGAAACGTAAGTACCATTAACAGTTTAGCTTCTCCAGGAGTAAGAAACCCTCATTATTTTAATAATTTTTCTCAGCCAAGAAGCACCCAAAGGCATTATGAAAGGGGTGATAACTGATGCTTTTTAATATGTAAGTGAACATTCTGTAGGAGAGCTGCCAGTTCTGGCACCTGGACAGAACACAGAGGCAAGGAGGAAATTTCACCACCTCACAGAGCACAAACTGCAGAATGGAAACCAATTTTATTTACTCTCAGACCTACTAGTCTGTTTCCTTTTTTATCTACCATGTATAGGTTTCACTTACTACCTTTTAAATACATTGACTTAGTTTCTATCTATGTAGTCATACAGGTTATATTTAAATGACATTATTCACAGATCTAAAACCGTTTCTGGTAACAGGCATATCAAAAGGCAAGCATATCACACAGCATCATAACTAGACCTAATAATATGTTGCATAGTTGAAATTTTCTGGGAGAGATTTCAAGTGTTCTCACCACACAAAATGGCTACTAGGTAAAGTGATGGATATGTTAGCTTGTTTGTGGTACTCATTTCACAAGGTATATGTGTATCAAAACACCACATTATATACTTTAAATATATACAATTTTTATTTGTCAATCATACCTCAGTAAAGCTGCGGGCAGGGGGTGTGGGCAGGGGATCCAAGCATATCAAAAGTTTGTAACATGTTCATCTAGGCTACTGTTTTCAGTGTCATAAAAAATTGCAAAATAATACAGATACATAGATAAATTAGTAGGTATTGTAATTTTTTTCTTTTTTTTTCTTTGCGACTATTCTTTTCTCAGAAGGCTTTTTATACATAGCTATTATTAATACTTCAGATGTTAATAAATAACTTATTGTGTCTGCTCAGATTTCTTAAATGTATTATTATTACCTAATATTTAATATTTATGTGTAACTTAACATTTAATTATTGATAATATATTATTAAATATGAATGTTTAATATTTAATTTATTATTATTTAAAAGTTAATTTATTATATTATATATATATCTCTCTCTCATTTAGTGTTGGTAATACATTTCTAAAAACAGACATTCTGCTTGAGAATGTAAATAGGGAGGCTATTTTCCATTATTTTAAAGGGAAATAATTACAATTTATTTACAACGCTTGTCAATTTCTCAAAATGTAACAAATATACAGAAAAAATGTTTTAATATAAGTAACAAACAGTCTTGCCAAGGTGTAAAATGCCTAAAGCACCAATTCTGCTTTCTGATCACCAAAAATTAACGTAGTTGTTACCTACCAGATAAAGCAACACAGCAATATATGCTCAAAACCAGTAGCACTTTCAATGTACCACTTCTTTGCTGACTTTTAGGGAGCTTTTCAAACCATTTACACGTGATTCTGATATTCCTCCAATTGTATTGGAAGTAAAACCTATAGACTTTTCCCCTTGGGGACTTTTATGTTCTGAGATATTAATATCATTTTTCCTATATGGTCATTAACTGAAACTCTTACTAAGAGTTAGATGTATACCATTCAGTTTGTATCTTAAAAACTGAGGGGCATTCTGGCCGGGCGCAGTGGCTCACGCCTGTAATCCTAGCACTTTGGGAGGCCGAGGCTGAAGGATTGCCTGAGCTCAGGAGTTCGAGACCAGCCTGGGCAACCTGGTGAAACCCCGTCTCTACTAAAATTAAAAAAAAAAAAAAAATTAGCCGGGTGTAGCGGTGTGTGCTTGTAGTCCCAGCTACTTGGGAGACTGAGGCAGGAGAATTGCTTGAACCCAGGAGGCGGAGGTTGCAGTGAGGCAGGATGGTGCCACTGCACTGCAGCCTGGCGGCAGACGGAAACTCCGTCTCAAAAACAAAAACAAAAACAAACAAACAAAAATGTAAAACAAAACAAAACTGAGGGACATTCTTACAGATAAATACTTCTCCATGAAAATATAACTATTTGAAACAACGTTATTTATTTTTCTATTTTATTGCCTCTATCTTTCTACTCCTAAAGTACACCCACAGATACAATTTTAGTCACTCACAGATGTCCGCAATTGACTCTTTTCCTGTTATTCTTTGTAATTCTCAGGTAGGTTTTCTACACAAGGTATCAAAAATGGTCCATAGCTTTCTTAGGTTTGCATGATTTATGCCATTCACAAGATCATAGGAGCAGAGTGCTTCTCTCTTCCCGAATGCACATCCAATCCTGAAAAAGAACTCTGATTGACTCCACTTGAGCCATCCATGCATCTCTGGATGAATTAACATGTGAAAGGTCACAGGGTACGCGAATTGGACAACTTGGACATGAGAATCTATTCCTGTACAGATGGGGAGTCAGGAGATGGCAAGGAGGATTTCTAGAAAAGAAAAATTCTGGATAGACACAAATGAAAATAACAGATTTTCATCAAATTCCATGTTCAGGGCAGTTTATCCATGCCAATTACCCTGAAAGATATATTGGGAAGTCAGCACTGAATTCTCATCTTTCTTTCCTCCTTCCCAGATCAATACAAAAAAGAATTACATTCATCTAAATGTCTTTCTCAGATGGCTTGAATCATTGGAATGTTATATGTCATAGGAGATTACGGTTCCTACAATAAAGCAGTGCATTGACAGGGAAAAATTAAATATATATGCAAGCTTTCCCAAGATTTCTAGTTATAGTCATGTAAATTTGGGTCATCTCAATTCAGGGTGGGTGATTTTGTCATGCTTTCACCACAGTAAGAAATTCAGTAGTAGATTTTCTTCAATACCTTTGCCATTATGTCTTCGAGCACGTGGGAAGAGGTTTTAAGACATGCGTTAGATTTTTGTATAAGGAGTTCGTGTCCTTTGTAGGGACATGGATGAAATTGGAAATCATCATTGTCAGTAAACTATCGCAAGAACAAAAAACCAAACACCACATATTCTCACTCATAGGTGGGAATTGAACAATGAGAACACATGGACACAGGAAGGGGAATATCACACTCTGGGGACTGTTGTGGGGTGGGGGGAGGGGGGATGGATAGCATCGGGAGATATACCTAATGCTAGATGACGAGTTAGTGGGTGCAGTGCACCAGCATGGCACATGTATACATATGTAACTAAACTGCACAATGTGCACATGTACCCTAAAACTTAAAGTATAATAAAAAAAAAGTCATGCGTTAGAGAAAAAAGAAAGCTGTTTCTGTTGTCAAAAGTAAATCTCTTATTATTATAATTTGTTGGTACTGTTGAATTGTGGCAAGAAAACAAATAGCACAGAAAATAGTAATACCTTATAGCATAGAAAATATTTCCTTTTTAAAAATTAGTATACTTATACTGTGATGAAATTGTTTTCCATCTCTATATGGAACCACATATGTAAAGTTAGGCAATCAAATATTAAGTAAAACTTTTTCATTAATATTTTATTAGGAGGTGCATGAAGCAAGGTTAAGAAGATGGGGGATGAAGAATGATGAATGGTAACATGCTAAATTCTGTTAAAAATGAGAAATAAGGCCGGGTGTGGTGGCTCATGCCTGTAATGCCCGCACTTTGGGAGGCCAAGCCAGGGAGAGCACCTGAGGTCAGGAGATGGATACCATCCTGGCCAACGTGATGAAACCTCATCTCTACTAAAAATACAAAAAAATTAGCTGGGCATGGTGGCACATGCCTGTAATCCCAGCTACTCGGGAGGCTGAGGCAGGACAATCGCTTGAACCAGGGAGGTGGAGGTTGCAGTGAGCCACGATCATGCCATAGCACTCCAGCCTGGCGACAGAGTGAGACTCCATCTCAAAAAAAAAAAAAAAAAAAGAGAGAGAAATAAAATAACCTTTTAGGTCAGATATAATAGGTGGTCACATGAAAATTACCTTCATAAGAAAAAGGAAATTAAAGAGGAACTCAAATTTTTAGTGTCTGGGAAGTAACCTGAGGTGAAAAGAGGATAGTGAGAGGTCAAATATAGGTTATGGAACCATGCAATTTCAGAAGGGGCTTGATTCATAGTGTCTATGTCATAAGGATCTAATTATTCAATGTAGGGGACTAATCTACAAAACTTCACATAAAGCAATAATTCCCAATGCAGATTTAGTGGCTGTTTATTTATGTCTGTGTTGAGATTCTGAACTTTTATCACAGTTTGTCTTACTCTGCAGCTTTTTTGGTAACCAGGCTTCTTTGTCTTAACTCTGATTTTGTAATTTGACTTAATTTTCCTACAGGATCCCATCAGCATTTAACTTACCAGTTTTCCCTTGGTTTTCAACTTCAATAAGATTCATCTTTAAAAAAGTAATTTCTTTCAGTCTGGAACATTAGCATGGGATAAAGAAAAAAACTGAAAATGTCTTATGTCCTCAAAATCATAATATTTGGTAATTTTAATGATGTTAAATATATATTATCATACGTTCGAAGGGTTTGAATTCATGAAAATTGGCAGGTTGACCACAATTATGTAGTTAAATTCTATTTAAAATAAAAGGGTCATATATGATACCTCAACCACTTTTATCAGTTCCCTACTCTGTTCTCCTTTCCCCACTCAGTTCACCAAGCAAAGGTAATCTGAAGCAATAAAGCAACACTACAGTCATCCTACATACTCTAATGTATGTTTGGGCATTATGGGATTCAAAGGAAGAGGCCATCAGTCACTAAGCATGAACAATAGATATCAGGGCCATTGCCATAGCTTTATCAAAAATGCAGTCTACCCCAGGCCTTTTAAAATTTTTGTTACATTGCATTAATACACATTTATGGGGTACATGTGAAATTTTGTTACATGCAGAGAATGCGTAATGATCAGTTGAGGATATTTAGGGTACTCATTGATTTATCATTTCCATGTGTTGAGTACACTTCAGGTCCTATCTTCTGGCTAATTTTAAAGTACAATATGTTGTGGTTAACTATAGTCACCCTGCCCTGCTATCAGATTAGAACTTATTCCTTCTATCTAACTGTATGTTTGTACTTATTAATCCCCCCAATTTTTATGTCTGTGTTCTCACAAGGACTATTCCTAAAGGAGGGCCTAATTGCTAAGGTTTAGACAATGGAAGTTTCTGTTGGAAATCTGTCTTTAGAAGAGGAAATGCTTCTGGGAAGGAAAGGGTAGTTGGAGATTGGAGTGGTTACTTTTACGTGTCCACTTGGCTTGGCTATAGCACACTTTATTCAATCAAACGCTGATCTAGGTGTTGCTGTGAAGGTATTTTGCAGATGTGTGTAACATCTACAATCAGTTGACTTTAAGTAAAGGAGATTATCCTCTGTACTGTGAGTGGGCCTTATCTAATCAATTGAAGCCCTCAAGAACAAATGGAATTTTCCATGAGGAAGAAGAAATTCCAGCCTTAAAGCCTGTCTGAGAGTTTCCAGCCTGCCAGCCTACCCTGCAGATTTCAGACATTCCTATCCAGATCCCATGATCATGTAAGCCAAGGTCAAGTCCTTGAAATATACCTTTTTACACACCTGCCCTCCCCACCACACGCACGCATAGGATATACCTATATACCTTCTATTGGCTCAGCATTGGTCTGGTGGATACAGAAATCCTATTAATTATTCATTTTATTCCTCTTATATCATACCGACCTCAGCCTGACAACATACCAAATTTCTCCCTTGTTCTAAGCTTTGGAGGGGTAGATGAAGTTCCTGATACATCACGTATGTCCTGATATACTTGATAGACCTTAAGTATTTATATTTAACAAAATGAAACCATGATCATTTTGAAGCAAAAGATATCTAAAGCTGGAATGAGAAACTTAAATGATTTCTTTATGAATATGAGATAATTTACTTGGATGTCATTCTTAGAGTAGCTTAATTTTAAGGATATTTTTTCTTCTCTAACTATACTAAATCAACAGTGGAAAAATCCCTAAACTCTGGAGGTGTTTTTATCTTACCAGTCTATCTAAGACACACTCAATCATAGTCGCTATTGAATTTGGCATTTCAATTCTTCACTGTCACTTCTCATTAATTATTGGTTCTAATACTGTCTTTGATGACTTCTTCCTTGTCATTTTACCTCATGAACTCATTATTTCTAATTGCTATTTTATGCCACTTTTTGGTTCATCAGTTTTTAATGTTCCACTTAATTGGCTCCGTTGTTTAAATGATGTGAGGAAAAATGGGGTTAAATTTATCATTTATCTGATACATTCTGGTATGAGAGAGCTTAATTTGGTTGTTCCATTTTCTAGATAGAAAAAGTAAGGAAATATTTTCTGCATTCTATTCAGATTGTTATTGCTGAAGTCATCTTATACTATGACCTTTTAAAATATTTTCAAAGGCTTTAGAAAAAAATTATAGGTACACTGACATTTGCTTATTGTGAAATGTTATATCATGTTCCTTTTTATGTTGTAATTTGTAGTATTCCACACGAGAGATTTTTCTGTTAATTGTACATCAGGTCTCACACTCTTATAATTTAGACAAGAATTAAAAAAAGACAAGTCAAAGAATTGGTTTTAACATGCCAAAATATGTCAGGGATATATCTGTGGATTTAAAGTTAAAGAAAAATTACTAGAAAAAATGGATAAATATTAAAGAAGTATTTAACGTTTATAATAGTGCAATTTTTTATGTAAAAAACAAAGTTTGTAAAATGTAAGCAGGGATATTTTATTGTTAATATTAACTTAATGAAAATAAAATATGCATTTTATAAGACAAAGAATCTAAATCATAGTAAATCTAAAAATTCATTGATTTAAATACCATAATATTCTTAGTTTATGAAACCCTTCTTCTAACAGATGGAATTTAAATGTATGACATGGCCATCTATCTTTGACTCTAAATGTATTTATATGAGTCCCACATGTTAAATTTATTCCTGGAGATTATCATGACCAATAGAAGACTTTTACATATGTGTCACAATAATCATGAAATAATGTGATCTCTTTCTCCTTTATTATATACCTTTGCAGCCACCAGACTGCAGTATGTGACTTAATCCCACAGAGATATTTTACACTGAAAGTTTGTCTTAAATTGTCTTGCAAATCTTTTTGAACTGTATGCAAAATGGTTATTCTAATTCTCAGAGTACAGCCACAAGCTAGGTAGGTGTAGATCGTGGCATATGGGCAAAAATATGGTGGGTGTAACTGGAACCACACTGGATAAAAGGAAATTTGTCATCGCAAGTATCTTAAGAATGAAAAATTTTGAGGCAGTATTTTATTATTTGCAGTGAATTTATATTAGTGAACTGACATATAAAATAAAATTTTATACAGCATATAATTGATTAAAATCACACATACTTGGAAATTAAGCTCATGGGAAAGTTTTTGCAAAAACAAATTTTATGAGAATTTTTGACGTTGGTAAAATATTTATAACAAAAGTTAATATTTATGGGGCTCTCTCAGAATTTTCAGTCTAAATGTAATGGGAAAACAAATTCCAATATATATCCAAGAATCGTAGAGAGCATGGCGACAATATCAGCATGGATTTCCGTTAAAAATAAAGAGAATAATGACTTCCAGCTCCATCCATGTCCCTGCAAAGGACATGATTTCGTTCCTTTTTATGTCTGTATAGTATTCCATGATGTACATGTACCATATTTTCTTTATCCAGTCTATCATTGATGGCATTTGGGTTGATTCTATGCCTTTGCTTTTGTGAATAGTGTGCAATGAACATATGCATGCATGGATCTTTATAATAGAATCAGCAAACTAACGCAGGAACAGAAAACCAAACACCACATGTTTGGTTTTATAAGTGGAAGCTAAACAATGGGAGCACATGGACACATGGTGGGGTAAACAACACACACTGGGGCCTGTCAGGGGCAGTGGGAGGGAGAGCATCAGGAAGAATAGTTAATGCAGGCTGGGGTTAATACCTAGGTGATGGGTTGATCTGTGCAGCAAAGCACTATGGCACACATTTACCTATGTACCAAACCTGCACATCCTGCACATGTACCCCTGAACTTAAAATAAAAGTTGATGAAAAAAATGAAAGAAATAAAATACAAATGAAATGTGAAAGATGGAACTGTTGCTTTGCACATCCAGTTGGCTGAAAATAGCTAATACTAGTTGCTCTGATGCCCTTTTAATTCTGCATGTAGAGCTATAACTTCATTTCATGGTTAGAGATTAGTAAACATAAAACCTCACTTCCTAAATCTCTGATTTACATCTACTGATGTAATAGTTGATATTCTAAAGTCAGAAATCTTCCCATACTCTCTATCTCTACTATGTGTTTTGCGAGTCCCCTTTTTAAAGAATCTTGTTCCTCTTAATGAATTCAGAAAAGAAAGACCATTTAATACACATAGAAGCATTATTTGTCAACATTATGTTACAAAAATATGTTTTTATTTTACCAGCTTTATTATATGGAGTAATTGGCACACACTAAGCTGCACTTATTGACAGTGTACACCTTGAGAAAATTTGACATATGCTTATATCTGGTGAAAGCATTTACTAAAATCAAGATTTCAGACACATCAATAATTCCACAAAGTTTCTTCATGCCTTTTTTAATCCCATCCTCCTACAATTCACCTCTATTTCAACCTCAGTCAATCATTGATCTACTTTCTGCTACTACAGATTAGTTCAAATTTCCTGGTATATATTTGAATTCATATACTATGTATTCTTTTTTTTCTTCTGGATTCCTCACTCAGCATATTTTCAGATTCACCCATATTGTAGTGTATAGTTGATTCATTTAAATATATGACTAGCATTCCGTTGTATGTATGTACCATAATTTGTTCATCAGTACATATGGAAATGGACATTGGAATTGCTTCCAAATTTCATCTATTACAAATAAAGCTATTATGAACTTTTCTTATAAATCTTTGTATGGATATATGCTTTCATTTTTCATGGGTAAAGTCTACCTAGGAACAGAACGGCTCAACTAAGTGGTAGATGTTTGCTTAGCCTTGTAAGAAACTGTCAAACTGTTTTCCAAAGTGGTTGTCCCATTTTACTTACCGACAGATGTATCTGAGAGTTCCAATGTACACTAGCACTTGGTAGGGTCAGTTCTTTTCTAAATGTGGGCCAATCTAATTGATGTTTCTCATTGTGGTTTTAACTTTTATACCTGTAATAATGAATGAAGTTGAACTTCTTTTTTTTTTAAAATTATACTTAAAGTTCTGGGATACATGTGCAGAATGTGCAGGTCTGTTACATAGGTATACACGTGCCATGATGGTTTGCTGCACCCATCAATCCATCATCGACATTAGGTATTTCTCCTAATGGCATCCCTCCCCCAGGTCCCCACACTCCAATAGGCCCCAGTGTGTTAGCCCCTCCACCACATGTCCATGTGTTCTCATTGTTCAACTCCCACTTATGAGTGAGAACATGCAGTGTTTGGTTTTCTGTTCTTGTGTTAGTTTGCTGAGAATGATGGTTTCCAGCTTCATTGTGTCCCTGCAAAGGACATGAACTCACCCTTTTTTATGGCTGCATAGTATTCCATGGTGTATATGTGCCACATTTTCTTTATCCAGTCTATCATTGATGGGCATTTGGGTTGGTTCCAAGTCTTTGCTACTGTGAACAGTGCCACAGTAAACATACATGTGCGTGTGTCTTTGTAGTAGAATGATTTATAATCCTTTGGGTATATACCCAGTAATGGGATTGCTGGGTCAAATGGTATTTCTGGGTCTAGACCCTTGAGGAATCGCCACACTGTCTTCCACAATGATTGAACTAATTTACACTCCCACCAACAGTGTAAAAGCGTCTCTATTTCTCCAAATCCTCTCTAGCATCTGTTTCCTTACTTTTTAATGATCACCATTCTAACTGGTGTAAGATGGTGTCTCATTGTGGTTTTGATTTGCATTTCTCTTATGACCAGTGATGATGAGCTTTTTTTCATGTGTTTGTTAGTTGCATAAATGTCTTGTTTTGAGAAGTGTCTGTTCATATCCTTCACCCACTTTTTTATGGGGTTCTTTGTTTTTTCTTGTAAATTTGTTTAAATTCTTTGTAGATTCTGAATCTTAGCCATACGTCAGATCGATAGATTGCAAAAATTTTCTCCCATTCTATAGGTTGCCTGTTCACTCTGATGATAATTTCTTTTGCTGTGCAGAAGCTCTTTAATTTAATTAGATCCCATTTGTCAATTGTGGCTTTTTTTACCATTGCTTTTGGTATTTTAGTCATGAAGTCTTTGCCCATGCATATGTCCTGAATGGTATTGCCTAGGTTTTTTTCTAGGGTTTTTATGGTTTTAGGTCTTATGTTTAAGTCTTTAGTCCATCTTGAGTTAATTTTTGTATAACATATAAGGAAGAGATCCAGTTTCAGCTTTCTGCATATAGCTAGCCGGTTTTCCCAACACCATGTATTAAATAGGAAATTCTTTCCCCATTGCTTGTTTTTGTCAGGTTTGTCAAAGATCAGATGGTTGTAGATGTGTGGCGTTATTTCTGAGGCCTCTGTTCTGTTTCATTGGTCTATATCTCTGTTTTGGTACCAGTAGCATGCTGTTTTGCTTACTGTAGCCTTGTAGTTTGAAGTCAGGTAGCATGATGCCTCCAGCTTTGTTCTTTTTGCTCAGGATTGTCTTGGCTTTGTGGGCTCTTTTTTGGTTCCATATGAAATTTAAAGTAGTTTTTTTTACAGTTCTGTGAAGAAAGTCATTGATAGCTTGATGGGGATAGCGTTGAATCTATAAATTACTGTAGGCAATATATCCATTTTCGTGATATTGATTCTTCCTATCCATGAGCATGGAATGTTTTTCCGTTTGTGTCCTCTCTTATTTCCTTGAGAAGTGGTTTGTAGTTCTCCTTGAAGAGGTCTTTCACATCCCTTGTAAGTTGTATTCCTAGGTATTTTATTCTCTTTGTAGCAATTGTGAATGGGAGCTCACTCATGATTTGGCTCTCTGTTTGTCTGTTACTGGTGTATAGAAATGCTTGTGATTTTTGCACATTGATTTTGTATCCTGAGACTTTGCTGAAGTAGCTTATCAGCTTAAGGAGATTTTGGGCTAAGACCATGGGGTTTTCTAAATATACAATCATGTCGTTTGCAAACAGAGACAATTTGACTTCCTCTTTTCCTAATTGAATACCTTTTATGTCTTTCTCTTGCCTGATTGTCCTGGCCAGAACTTCCAATACTATATTGAATAGGAGTGGTGAGAGAGAGCATCCTAGTCTTGTGCCAGTTTTCAAAGGGCATTCCCTTTGAAATGCTTCCAGTCTTTGCCCATTCAGTATGATATTGGCTGTGGGTTTGTCATAAATAGCTCTTATTGTTTTGAGATACATTCCATCAATACCTAGTTTATTGAGTGCTTTTAGCATGAAGGGCTGTTGAATTTTGTCAAAGGCCTTTTCTGCATCTATTGAGACAATCGTGGTTTTGTCATTGGTTCTGTTTATGTGATGTATTACATTTATTGATTTGCATATGTTGAACCAGCCTTGCATCCCAAGAATGGAGCTGACTCCATTGTGGTGGATAAGCTTTTTGATGTGCTGCTGGATTTGGTCTGCCAGTATTTTACTGAGGATTTTCAGATATATGTTCATCAGGGATATTGACCTGAAATTTTCTCTTTTTTTCTTGTATCTCTGCCAGGTTTTTGTGTCAGGATAATGCTGGCCTCGTAAAATGAGTTAGGGAGGAGTCTCTCTGCTTCTATTGTTTGGAATAGTTTCAGAAGGAATGGTACCAACTCCTTTTTGTACCTCTGGTAGAATTCAGCTGTGAATCCATCAGGTCCTGGACTCTTTTTGGTTGGTAGGTTGTTAATTACTGCCTCAATTTCAGAACTTGTTATTGGTCTATTCAAGGATTCGACTTCTTCCTGGTTTAGCCTTGGGAGGGTGTATGTGTCCAGGAATTTATCCATTTCTTCTAGATTTTCTAGTTTATTTGCATAGAGTGTTTATAGTATTCTCTGGTGGTAGTTTGTATTTCTGTGGGATAGGTGGTGATACCCCTTTATTATTTTTTATTGTGTCTATTTGATTCTTCTCTCTTTTCTTCTTTAGTAGCCTGGCTAATGGTCTATCTATTTTATTGATCTTTTAAAAAAAACCCAGCTCCTGGATTCATTGATTTTTTTTTTGGAAGGGTTTTCTTGTGTGTCTGTCTCCTTCAGTTCTGCTCTGATCTTAGTTATTTCTTGTCTTCTGCTAGCTTTTGAATTTGTTTGTTCTTGCTCCTCTAGTTCTTTTAATTGTGCTGTTAGGATGTTGATTTTAGATCTTTCCTGCTTTCTCTTGTGGGCATTTAGTGCACACTGCTTTAAATGTGTCCCAGGAATTCTGCGATGTTTTGTCTTTGTTCTCATTGGTTTCAAATAACATCTTTATTCCTGTCTTCATTTTGTTATTTATCCAGTAGTCATTCAGAAGCAGGTTGTTCAGTTTCCATGTAGTTGTGTGGTTTTGCATGAGTTTCTTAATCCTGAGTTCTAATTTGATTGCACTATGGTCTGAGAGACTGTTTGTTGTAATTTCTGTTCTTTTGCATTTGCTGAGGAGTGTTTTACTTCCAGTTATGTGATCAGTTTTAGAATAAGTGAGATGTGTTGCTGAGAAGAATGTATATTCTGTTGATTTGGGGTGGAGAGTTCTGTAGATGTCTATTATGTCTGCTTGGTCCAGAGCTTAGTTCAAGTCCTGGATATCGTTGTTAATTTTCTGTCTCATTGATCTGCCTAATATTGACAGTAGGGTGTTAAAGTCTCCCACTATTATTGTCTGGGAGTCTAAGTCTCTTTGTAGGTCTCTAAGAAACTTGCTTTATGAATCTGGGTGCTCCTGTATTGGGTGCATATATATTTAGAATAATTAGCTCTTCTTGTTGCATTGATCCCTTTATAATTATACAATGCCCTTCTTTGTCTCTTTTGATCTTTGTTGGTTTAAAGTCTGTTTTATCAGAGACTAGGATTGCAATCCCTGCTTTTTTTTTTCTTTCCATTTTCTTGGTAAATATTCCTCCACCCCTTTTTTTTGAGCCTTTGTGTCTTTGCACATGAGATAGATCTCCTGAGTACAGCACGCCCATGGTGCTTGACTCTTTATCCAGTCTGTCAGTCTGTGTCTTTTAATTGGGGCATTTAGCCCATTTACATTTAAGGTTAATGTTGTTATGTGTGAATTTGATCCTGTCATTATGAGGCTAGCTGGTTATTTTGCCCGTTAGTTGATGCAGTTTCTTCATAGCATTGATGGTCTTTACAATTTGGTATATTTTTGCAGTGGCTGGTACTGGTTGTTCCTTCCCATGTTTAGTGCTTCCTTCAGAAGCTCTTGTAAGGCAGGCCTGGTGGTGACAAAATCTCTCAGCATTTGATGGCTGTATAGGATTTTATTTCTCCTTCACTTATAAAGCTTAGTTTGGCTGGATATGAAATTCTGGGTTGAAAATTATTTTCTTGGTCAGGTGTGGTGGCTGGCACCTGTAATTCCAGCACTTTAGGATGCCAAGGTGGGTGGATCACGAGGTCAGGAGATTGAGACCGTCTTGGCCAACATGGTGAAACCCCGTCTCTACTAAAATACAAAAAATTAGCCAGGTGTGGTGGTGCGTGGCTGTAATCCCAGCTACTTGGGAGGCTGAGGCAGAGGAATTGCTTGAACCCGGGAGGCAGAGGTTGTGGTGAGCTGAGATCATGCCACTGCACTCCAGCCTGGCAACAGAGTGAAACTCTGTCTCTAAAAAAAAAAAAAAAAACTCTTTAAGAGTGTTAAATATTGGCCCCCACTCTCTTCTTGCTTGTAGGGCTTCTGCAGAGAGATCCGCTGTTAGTCCAATGGGCTTCTCTTTGTGGGTAACCTGAACTTTCTCTCTGGCTGCCCTTAACATTTTTTCCTTCATTTCAACCTTGGTGAATCTCATGATTACGTGTCTTGGGGTTGCTCTTCTTGGGGAATATCTTTGTGGTGTTCTCTGTATTTCCTGAATTTGAATGTTGGCCTGCCTTACTAGGGTTGGGGAAGTTCTCCTGGATAATATTCTGAAAAGTGTTGTCCAACTTGGTTCCATTCTCCCTGTCACTTTCAGGCGCACCAGTCAAACGTAGATTTGGTCTTTTCACACAGTCTCATATTTCTTGGAGGCTTTATTTATTTCTTTTCACTCTTTTTTCTCTAATCTTGTCTTCTCACTTTATTTCATTGAGTTGATCTTCAATCTCTAATATCCTTTCTTCTGCTTGATTGATTCTTCTATTGATACTTGTGTATGATTCGTGAAGTTCTCGTGCTGTGTTTTTCAGTTCCATCAGGTCATTTATGTTCCTCTCTAAACTGGTTATTCCAGTTAGCAATTTGTCTAACCTTTTTTCAAGGTTCTTAGCTTCCTTGCAGGCTTAGAACATGCTCCTTTAGCTCGGAGGAGTTTGTATTACCCACCTTCTGAAGCCTACTTCTGTCAATTTGTCAAACTCATTCTCCATCCAGTTTTGTTCCCTTGCTGGTAAGGAATTGTGAGAAGAGGCACTCTGGTTTTTGGAATGTTTCAGCCTTTTTGCACTGCTTTCTCCCCATCTTTGTGAATTTATCTACCTTTGGTCTTTGATGTTGGTGATCTTTCTGTGTCTGGATGTCCTTTTTGTTGATGTTGATGCTATTCCTGTTTGTTAGTTTTCGTTCTGACAGTCAGGCCCCTCTGCTGCAGGTCTGCTGGAGTTTGCTGGAGGTGCACTCCAGACCCTATTTGCCTGGGTATCACCAGCGGAGGATGAAGAACAGCAAAGATTGCTGCCTGCTCCTTCCTCTGCTGTTATGTTTTGCAAGTCCCCTCTTTAAAGAATATTGTTCCTCTTAATGAATCCTGAAAAGAAAGACCATTTAATACACATGACACTACTATAAAATATCATATCACATCATCCTGTCAGGATGACTATTCTCTAAAAATAACCATACTAACAGAATCTCTTATACATAAATATAAGAGATAACAAGTGTTGGGGAGAGTTTGCAGAAAAGAGAACGTATGTATGCTCTTGATAGGAATGTGGATTGATGCAGCTATTGTGGAAAACAGCATGAATGTTCCTAAAGAAATTAAAAATAGAACTACCATATGACCCAGCAATCCTTTTTTGGGTATATATCCAAATTAACTGATATCATTATGTAGAAAAGATATCTTCCTTCCAATGTTTATTGCATCATTATCCACAATTTTTAAGATATTGGAATCAATCTAAGTGTCCATGAATAGATGAATAGACAAATAAAAGTGGTATATGTACAAAATGAGTACAATTCCGCTTTAAAAGAGGTGGAAATCTTCTTATTTGTGACATCATGGATGAACTTTGAGAACATTATGTCAAGTAAAATAAGCCAGGTACAGAAAGACAAATACTGTATCATAGATCCACTTATATGTAGAATCTAAATAAAATGAACTCTCAGAAAAAGAATATAATGCAGCATTTACCAGAGACCAACAGCATAGGTGAAGGGACTGGGGAGATATTGGCCAAAAGGCACCAAATTTGAGTTAGATGGCAGGAATAAGTGCAAGAGATCTA
Organism: Gorilla gorilla gorilla; assembly: GCF_029281585.2. NCBI lineage: Eukaryota > Metazoa > Chordata > Mammalia > Primates > Hominidae > Gorilla > Gorilla gorilla. Next base: position 26,839,232 of record NC_073246.2, read on the forward strand.
TTGTACACCACGCTGACTGTAGTTAATAACAATGCATTGTATACTTAAAAATCACTGAGAGAACCATGTTCTCACCACAAAAAATTTTGTAAGTATATGAGGTAATGCATATGTTAAATTGCTTGATTTAAGCATTCTTCATTGTATACATATATCAAAACACAATGCTGTACACCATAAATATATACAATTTTTACTAGGCATTTTAAAAATTAATTTTAAAAACTGAGCGCATATTTGGAAAGTTAAAAATAGAAACATGTCTGCATTTATTCGGAAAGGAAAGAGAAGTAAATTGTTAAGTATCACTCAACTAAGAAAAATGAGAAAGGCTTTCAAAGAGCAAAAGTTTTAATTTTTTAATCTGCTCTTTTTCTGCCCTCTCTGGTTTTAATCAAATATTTTAAATGATTCCATTTTCTATCCTTTCAGCATTTAAAATTATGCTTTATTTTTTGAATATTTTAGTGTTTGTTCTAGAGTTTGCAATATACTGTAAATATACAGCTAATCTGTGTATACTTTCAAATAATACTATATTATTTTACAGTTGATGCACACAACTTATAGCAGAGTATTACCATTTCCTCTCCCTTATAACTTTGATGTCTTTCATTTTATGTATACATATTCTATAATCAATATATAATTGTGATTATGGCTTTGAATGCAAATTTATCTTTTGGATCAATTTAATTTTTTATTTATTTATTTTACCTTTATTTGTTCCTTCTGGGACACTATTCTTTTGTGTGTGTGTGTAGATCTGATTTTGTGTTCTAGATTATTTTTCTTCTCACTGAAGAATTTATTTTAACTTTTTTTTAATAGTATGGGTCTTCTGGTGGCAATAAATTTCCTTGGTTTTAGGTTGTCAGAGAAAAGATTTCTTCATTTTTGAATAGTAATTTTCCTAGATATAGTATTTTAGTTTGGTAAATTTTTTCCTTCATCGCTTTAAAAATGTTGCTCCAATTTTTCTTGCTGCCATGGTCTTTTAAGAGAAGGCTGATATGTGTGTGTGTGTGTGTGTGTGTGTGTGTGTGTGTGTGTTTATGGTGGTGAGTAAATTCTTTCAGAATGTTTATTTGAAGGCATATATATATATGATATATATATATCACATATAGTATATAATATATATATATCAGCCTTCAAAATACATATATATAAAGTATATATATAACTGTTCCTTATTTCTCTGATATATATGGTATATATCATATATATATCAGCCATTTATATATAAATATATATTTTTATTAACTTTCCTTATTTCTCTATAGTAAGGTGTATTGTTTTCTACTTGCTGCTTTCAAGATTTTGTCTTTGTCCTTAGTTTTCAATAATCTGAATTTGCTATAACCAAGAACAGTTTTGGATATATTTTTTTTTTGCTTTATTTTTGGTATTTATCCTGCTTAGTGCTCACTGAGATTCTTGCTCTATGGTTTGGTGTCTATCATTAGTTTTAGAAGGTTCTCAGCCATTATTACTTCAAATATTCTTCCTCCCTTCTCTGTCTTCTCATTCTCATCTACTATTCCTATTACATATATGCTGAATATTTTGAGATAGTCTGCAGATCTTGAAATTTCTATTGTGTAGCTTTTTAAAATTAATTTTTCTTTTAATTTCTGTTCAAAAATTTATATTGATAGATCTTCAGCTTTTTCACTGATTCTTTCTTCAGCCATGCCCAGCTTGCTGATGAGCTCATCAAAGCATTTCTGCATTTCTGTTAGCATTTTTTATTCCTAGAATCTTTTTAATTCTTTCTTAAATTTTCTTTATCTTTACATTATTTACCTGTTAGTACATGTTGTCTACTTTTCTCATTAGAGACTTTTACATATTAATCATAGTTATTTTAAATTCTGTCTGATAATTCCAAAATCTGTATCATATATGAGTCTTGTTCTGTTTGTTTTATATCTTCAGACATTTTTTTCCTGTCTTTTGGCAAGACTTAAACTTTTTTGTTTAAAGCCAACATGATGTATTGGGCAAAAGGAACAGAGGTAAGCAGTCCTTTATTTTGAGGTGTGACATCAATCTGACTAGGATTTGGGCTAATTTTAAAGTCTCTTGTAGCTATACGTTTCAGTCTTTTATTTCCTGTAATATCCTTGTTCTTGTCATTTGTTTTATCTTTGAGTTTCCCTAAAAACTCCTTCTTAAGTAGAATGTGCACCTGACAGCTCTTTCAGCTGTAATCTACTTTTATTATACAGGAACCCTGTTGATATGATGGGAGGGTGGAAGAGAGGGGAAACATTTTATAATCTTATTATCAAATATTGGTAGTAATGTTATATTCCCATCCTGATATTGACAACATGTGTCTACTCTCTTTTTGTTTTGGTCAGTCTCACTAGACGTTTATCAATCTATATTTTTAAAAAACTAGCTTTTGGTTTCTTTTATTTTTCTATTGTTTTTCTGTTTTTTACTTCACTAATTTTCATGCTGATCTTTATCATTTCTTTTACCTTCCTACTTTATGTTTAATTTGCTCTTCTTTTTTAGTTCTTTAATAAGAAGCTAAAGACCATGATTTATGAACTTTCTTCTTTCCTAGTATAGGTATACAGTGTTATAAATTTCCAGTTAAACACAGTTCTTGTCACATCTCACAGATTTTTACATATCTGTGTTATATTAATTATATTATATTATATTATATTATATTATATTATATTACATTGTATTATATTATATTTTTTCAACTTTTAAGTTCCATGGTACATGTGCAGGATGTGCAGGTTTTTTACATAGGTAAACATGTGCCAGTATTGTTTGCTGCACAGATAAACCCATCACCTAGGTATTAAGCCCAGCATCAATTAGTTATTCTTCCTGTTGCTCTCCCTCCTCCCACACCTCCACCCCTGACAGGCCCCAGCGTGTACTGTTCCTGCTTATGTGTTCTCATCATGCAACTCCCAGTTGTAAGTGAGAATATGTGGTTTCTGGTCTTCTGTTACTGCATTTTCAGTTTACTGAGGATAATGGCTTCCAGCTCCATCCATGTCCCTGCAAAGGACATGATCTCATTCTTTTTTATGGCTGCATAGTATTCCAGAGTGTACATGTACCATATTTTCTTTATCCAATCTATCATTGATGAGCATTTAGATAGATTCCATGTCTTTGCTATTGTGGATAGTGCTACAGTGAATATACACGTGCATGAATCTTTATAATAGAATGATTTATATTCCTTTGGGTATGTATCCAGTAATGGGACAGCTGGGCCAAATGGTATTTCTGCTTCTAGATCTTTGAGGAATCACCACATTGTCTTCCATAATAGACTAATTTACACTCCCACCAACAGTGTAAAATGTTGCTTTCTCCACAATGTCACCAGAATCTGTTGTATTTTGTGTGCCTTTATTTTAATTGAATTTGAAATACTTTCTATTTTTTGACACATGGATTATTGTGTTATTTATGTACAAATATCTGGATATCTCCTAGAGAATTTTTTATGAATTTCTAATTTAAATCTATTGTGGTTATATTGTAGGACATACATTGTATGATTTCAATGCATTTAGATACATTGAGAATTATTTTATGGCCTGCTCACTTGATTTGATTCTGTTTTCTTTCTGAGTTTCATGTAAGACAGTTTTTCTTGCTATAAACCTTTGAACCTCTCTTTTTAGGTCCACAAACCTTTCATTTTGCAGTGTATAATTTGCTGTAATACCACCGAGGATATTTTTCACTTGCCCAATTTCTTTTATCACTACAAGTTCTGAGTCTTTTTAATGGCCTCTATGTGTCTTTGAACATATGAGGTATAGTTGTATTTGTTTCCATATGCTTGTCCGTTAATTCTAAAACCTCTGTCCGTTCTGCATTCATTTTGATTGATTGATTTGTCTCTATTAGTAGTCATATTTCCCTGCCTCTTTATATGTTTCATGATTTTTATTAGATTTCAGATACTGTGAATTTTATCTGGGTAATTGATATTTTTATATTTTATAAATATTTTCTTCTAGGAAGTGGTCAAGTATCAAGGGAGTCATTTGATCCTTTTTGTCTCTTTGGAAGAATTTTAGGCAGAATTGGCACAGTGCTCAGTGTAGGGCTAATTATTCTCCACTATTGAGGCAAGACCATTCTGTGACCTCTACCCAATGCAACATGATTCATGAGGTTGTCTGGGATATTTGGTGGAAACATCACTATTCCCAGCCCTCTTACCATTAATCCTTTAGGTGATTTTTTTCCCTAGCCTTGGATTGTTTTCTTACACTTGAGTGCTAATCAGTATTCTGCTGAGCACTTGAGGGGGAAACTCTACGGGTTCCCAAATTTCTCTTTAAACTTTGCAGTTCTATAATTACCAGTACTCAGCCCTACAAATGTTAGGTCCTCTGTTCCTCTCCGACTGTCAGTTCTGTTTTCTCAATTCAGGGAGAATTCTGGTCTCCAGCTGGGTTAACCTTTTCTTCACCATGGCCTCAGAACTGTCATAAAGCAGTAACCATGGACAACTATAAGGCTCCCCTCATTTGCTTCCCATTTCTGAAGAATCACTACTCTTTGTTGTTAAATTTTTAGTGCCTTAAAAATTATTGTTTTATATTATTTTAGTTTTTTGGTGTTGTTATTTTAGTCAGGAGGGTAAATCACGTCCTCTTTTCTTCATCCTGACTGAAAGCAAAGTCTCTGATAGTAGTATTATCAAATACGTTAAATTTTGAAAGAATTTTGTATACTTTATTAAAACTTTGAGATTTAATCACTTTGAGATTATTACAATGTAATATATATGCCCTAAGAACTGTGGGGAAACTTCAAGTAATTTAATGTAGACAATTTTGTTATCTGAAAATTCTGAAACCAAACATTTAAGTGAGAAGCAAGAAGAAAGATCAATACAGCACAAAGTAGAGTATAATAAGTTTTGTTTTGTTCTTCAGTTTAGCTTTTTGGATACACGTGCTCTAAAATAAAGTGTTTTGTTTTTCTATTCCAATTTTAGTATAATGCTTAATGCCTGAGAAAAAACTGGATAGATTACAAGCAAAATAGAACCTTAGCTTGGAGAAGGAAATCTTGATAAACACTTTTATTATTTTTATTTTTCTGAGACAAACATCTTAACTCTTCTTTAAAAATTGGTTAGGGCTCTCAAAATAGAGGAAAACAGTTATCCTACCACTGTGAACATTTTTCTTTCATACAGTGCAATGTAACTTTTTTCACTCCTTTTAAAAATTAAAATAAAATTCAAAGTCATTACCGTTAGTTAGAACCAGGGGAAATAGCCTCCCAGTCAGACAGATGGCTCAACAAGCTTCTTAATGATGGTATTTTCCATTCTGGATTTCTCTACATAGAGACCAAAAAGGAAAACAAAGCAAAAACCCCAGGATATCTGATTCAAAATTGGAATAGAAAATTTCAATAAAGAATAAGAAACATTGGCATGTATTTCAGAATGCACTTTAGAATCATTTCTTGCCTGCCCGCTTCCACCTTATTTCAGGTCTTCATTACTTTTCATATGAATTCTGTACTAGCCTTCTAGGTATTCCCAATTCCTGACATTCACAGCTCCAAATTGTTTTTCAAACTTCTGATAGCATAAGTTTCACATGGCCCAATTTCCATAACTTTCAAGTCCCTGTGTACAAGCATTCAAGGTGGATTGATTTAATTGTCACAGCTAATCAAAATTTAATGCCTGTTTTTAAGAAACTTGTCTTCAACTTTCATCTAAACTTGTTTGTTCCTTGTCTCCAAAATAAGCCACTAGTCTACTCTGTTGGACTTAATCTAACAGCCCTATTAATTACCCCACTGATATGGCTTGGATCTGTGCCTGTACAAATTGCAGTTCCAATTATAATACCCCGTGTTGGAGGAGGGGCCTGTTGGGAGGTGGTTGTACTGTAGGGGCAGATTTCCCACTTGGTGCTCTTCTCATGATCCAGTGAGTTATCATGAGATCTGGTTGTTTCAAAGTGTGTAGCACCTCCCCCACCCCTCTCTCTTGCTCCTACTCTGGCAAGTAAAATGTCCCTGCTTCCCCTTCACCTTCTGCCATGATTGTAAGTTTCCTGAGGCCTCCCCAGAAGTCAAGCAGATGCCAGCGTCATGCATCTTGTCCAGCCTGCCAAACTGTGAGCCAATTAAACTTCTTTTCTTTATAAATTACCTGGTCTCAGGTATTTCTTTATAGCAATGTGAGAACAATTCAACACAAAAAATTGGTATCAGGGGTGGAGTATTTCTATAAAGATACCTGAAAACATGGAAGCATCTTTGGAACTGGATAACAGGTAGAGGTCGGAAGAGTATGGAGGGCTCAGAAGAAGACAGGAAGGAGAGGGAAAATTTGGAACTTCCTAGAGAGTTGTTAAATTTTTGTGACCAAAATGCCGATAGTGATACCAACAATGAAGTCCAGGCTGAGGACATCTCAAATGGAAATGAGGAACTTATTGGGAACTGGAGCAAAGGACACATTTGTTACACCTTGGCAAAGACCTTGGTTGGATTGTTCCCCTGCCCTAGGGATCTGTGGAACTTTGACCTTGAGAGTGATGATTTAGGGTAACTGGCAGAAGAAATTTCTAACCATCGAAGTGTTCAAGTTGTGACCTGGCTATGTCTAACAACTTATGCTAACATGCGTGAGCAAAAAAATGACCTGAAACTGGAACTTATATTTAAAAAAGAAGCAAAGCATACAAATTTGGAAAATTTACAGCCCAATAGAAAAGAAAAGTCTGTTTTCAGGGGAAGAGTTCAAGCTGGCTTCAGAAATTTGGATAAGTAAAAAGGAGCCAAGTGCTAATATCCAGGACAAAGGGGAAAAGGCCTTGAAGACATTTTAGAGACCTTCATGGCAGCCCCTCTCATCACAGGCCTGAAGATTTAGAATGAAAGAATGGTTTGGGATGCCAGGTCCAGTGCCCCACTGCCCTGAGCAGCATAAAGACATCACTCCCTGTGTGCCCACTGCTCTAGTCCCAGCTGTGGCTCAAAGGGACCCAGGCACAGCTTGGACCACTGCAAACCACAAATCTTGATGGCTTCCATGTGGTGTTAAGCCTGCAAGTGCACAAAATGTAAGAGTTGAGGCTTGGGAGCTTCTGCCTCAATTTCAGATGATGTATGGAAAAGCCTGGATGTCTAGACAGAAGCCTGCTGCATGGGCAGAGCCCTCATGGGGAACCTCTATGAGGGCACTGTGGAGGGGAAATGTAGGGTTGGATCCCCCACATAGAGTCCCCACTGGAGCACTGCCTGGTGGTGCAGTGAGAAGAGACCCATCATCCTCTAGACCCCAGAATTGTAGATCCACAGGCAGTTTGCACCCTGCACCTGGGAGAGCCACAGGCATTCAACACCAGCCCATGACAGTAACCATGATGGCTGAACCCTGAAAAGCCATAAAGCTGGAGCTTCCCAAGGCCTTGGGAGCCCACCTCTGGCCCCTGTGTGTCCTGGATGGAGACATGGAGTCAAAGGAGATTATTTTGAAGCTTTAAGGATTAATAACTGCCCTGCTGGGTTTCAGACTTGCATGGGGCCTGTATCCCTTTTGATTTGGCCAATTTCTTCCTTTTGGAACAAGAGTATTTGCCTAATGCCTATAGCCCCATTATATCTTGGGAGTAACTAACTTTTTTTTTTTATTATTTTACAGGCTCATAGGCAAACAGGGCTAGCCTTGTCTTAGATGAGACTTTGGACTTTGGTCTTTTGAGTTAGTGCTAGAATGAGTTAAGATTTTGGGGGACTGTTGGGAGGGTATGACTGCATATTGCAAAGTGAGAAAGACATGAGATTTGGGAGGGACCATGGATGGAATGATATGGTTTGGATCTGTGTCCCTGCTCAAATCTCAGTCAAATTATAATCACCAATGTCAGAGGTGGGGCCTGGTGGTAGGTGGTTTGATCATGGGGGCATACTTCCCCCTTGGTGCTGTTCTCATGATAGTGGGTGAGTTGTGAGATCTGGTTGTTTAAAAGTGTATAGTACCTCCCCTGTCTCTCTGTTGCTCCTGCTCTGGTTATGTAAGACGTGCCTGCTTCCTCTTCACCTTCTGACATGAGTGTAAGTTTCCTGAGGCCTCCCCAGAAGCCAAGCAGATGTCAGCATTATGCATCCTGTACAGCCTGTGAAGCCATGAGCCAATTAAAACTATTTCCTTTATAAATTACCTAGTCTCAGGTGCTTATTTATAGCAATGCAAGAATGACCCAATACAGCCACTAACAGATTTGCTCATTCTGTATTCTAGCCGTGCATGCCCTGCTCCTTCTATAAAATCTGAGCCACCTCTCACATCCCACCTTCTGTGGTATTCACTTACCAAACACAAACCAGTGAATCTATCTCTCTTCCAAACAGGCATTCATTTTCTTCTGTTGTTATCTAATCATCATCCATAGTATTCCTTACAATAACTGTCCATCACATTTTTCAGCCTATAGGTATAGCGCACATTTCCCAAACTCCCATCCTCCCATTCCCACTCCATTTCAGCAGTTAAGTAGGATTCAACTTCTCACATTCTACTTTAGGGAAAATAGAAGGCATACCCTTTATTTTCCTGTAATTAAACATATCCAGGATCCTTTGCTACCCTTCTCCCCTCCTATTACTATAGCAGAATTATTCTTCCTGTTACCTAAAGCCAGTTACTCCACCTGTGATTGGTTCTCATCCACTCCTATCTTCTAAGCTATCAATGATCTCTTTTCCCTTTTGATATTTACCTTCTCCTCGAGTGAGTTCCTCTTACTGTCTTAAAATAAAATTTCTCCCATTGTGCTACATTTCTGCCTCTCACAGTCCCTTTCTCTATCTACCCTTCTGATCTTCAGACCAGCGTATTCAATAAGCTTTTTCCACTCATGTATTTAGATAACTCCAAGTCATTTGAAGCTCAGTATGCCCAAAATAAAATTTACAATTTCATACATTCCATCCCACTAAAAAAAAAAATAAAACCCCACAGCTTGTCTATTTCCAGGGTTTTCTGTCTCAGTGACTATCACCATCAGCAAGCCAGACACTTAGACATCATAATTTATTTTATCTTCTCCCTTTCATTCCATGTAGAGTCCATCAAAAGATCTGGTCAATTGTGTATCCTAAATACCATTGACATTCACCCCCTTCTCTCCATCTCCACTTCTACCATTTCAGAAAAGCTGTCTTTATTCATGACTCTAAACATTTTAATCTGCATTTTCTGTCTACAGCATCCAGCCAAGATCCTGCTAAAGTGTCCAATGACATCTCTATCGCTAGACCAAGGGAAATTTTTGTCTTTATCTTGCTTGACCTCTCAGCAAAATTCAGTACTGTTCATGATCCTGTCCTTCTAGAAACACTGTTGATCCTTGTCTTCCATGAAAACTTCTAAATTTTTGCCTATTTTAGCCTCTCTTTTTCAGTTCTCTTTTTTGACTTTTCAATTTTAACTGGACCATTAAAACTGAAGTTTCATAAGAAGTCTCTCTCTTTCTCTCTCTCGATCTTGTCTATTTCTACCATTTCTCATTAGATGATCTTATTCATGACATGACTTCAAAGAATATTTACATACACTACTCCATTATCTTAGCTCATTAACATCTCCCCTCCTGAAGAAAAGCCTTCTCAACCTCATAGTTAATGTTAATTCCCCTATTAATTACTTTCACACCTTGTATGTTCCTTTATAGTACTTACTGTTTTCAATTATAAACTTATTTACATGATTATTCTATTATTATTTTTTACACCATTACACTGTTTGTTACATGAGATATAGTTTCACATTTTTAACGTTCATTTTACTTTTTATTTCTATGCAAAGGTCTTAGAACTATAACTTGAATATAACAAAATCAGAAACTAAAATATTTCCAAATTAGAAAACATTGAATGTTCAAATACGTAATATTCAACGTACTATATTGGTTATGATTGATAGTCAAGAAACTCTTTACATTTATAATGTCTATAAAAATTAAGCAAATTTACTTCATAATACGTAGTGTGAAAATAAAATATCTTGGGTGCCCAAAATCGCTAAGGAAAACTCAAGCTGGAAAGTGCTTAGGGCAAACCTGCCTCCCATTCTATTCAAAGTTATCCCTCTGCTCACTGCAATAGATGCCTATGTGATTGCCTCCTTTGGAAAGGCTAGTTATAAAGTCAAAAGAATGGAACTCTTTGCGTCTCACCTATCTGTGACCTGGAAGCTCCCTCTCCATTTCAAGTCTTCCTGCCTTTGCTTCAAGTCGTCCCGCCTTTTCAGACCAAACCAATGTACTTCTTACATATATTGATGAATGTCTCATGTCTCCCTAAAATGTATAAAATTCATAACCTCGATGATCAGCAAGATATCCAAAAAATAGAAGGACTATTCCAGACTTTACCCCTCGCTTCCTCCTCCCTTATTATTGGCAGCCTAGCTGTGTTGTGGGCGCATTCTCAACCTGGCAAAATAAACTTTCTGAATTAACTGAGACCTGTCTCAGATTTTCTGGGTTCCCAATAGTATTGCTTGCAAAGCAGTTACAAAGATGACAGCCTTGATGTGATATATTATTTCCTGTTTTACAGTGTAAATGTTGTAAGCTGTGACATAGTAAATATGTTTCAGTTATAAGGATCAATACACATTCTCTCACAAGTTAATAAGTAGATGTAATCTGGTGAAAAATTAAGAAATAAATGTTTAATTGCATTAAAATGATGGTTTTCCCAAAAAATGATGAGCTAACCCACTTCTGTACCAGCATAAATTAATTCATAATACTACATTCTTTTTCCTTTTTCTCTGCACAATACAATTATTGTCTTCATTGAGCTCTGAGAGCAATTATGGTCAATGAATTTATTTTCTCCATAATAAAGAACAAGATCATATTAGTACTTGAGAATTCAATTGGCATACTAGGCCTTTCAATCAATGTATTCCTTCTCAAGTTGCCTTCTGTATTAAGATCTCCTTTATACTTATCATAATAGAAAAAAATATACATGGCATTTCATTTTAAAGCAACTTTCATCTGCAAAGTCATCTGCTATGAAAATCCTATTGAAACAACACAGTAAGTATCATGTATGTGTCCTTCTTACTCAAAAGTATATGTAAATGTCTATTTGGAGAAAAAAGTTTGCTTTGAAAGATTGCTTTCCAAAGAGAGCATGTTTTGTCCTTAAAATACTGCACTTTTAACAAATTGGTAGAATCGGTCACATCCTATCACATCATAGTAGTATAATTTTCTCCCCTTCCCTTCCCTACATTTATGGATCATCTCAGAATTTTGCATTCTATTCCCCTCTTTCTATCTTTAGAAAAACAATAATACTTGCTTCATTATTAGAACAAAATTAATTTTAGTTGTCAATTGTGAAAACTAAATGCTGTGGAAGAAAACCAAAAGAACTGAGAGTAGAATAGCAAGCAAGAGGCAGTTTGTTCTCAACCACCTATTAGCTAAAGTGTCTTTAATCCCTCAGAACTGTAGTTTGCCTGCATAGAAAGGAATGTTTTATATATGTTATATATGTGTAACATGTCTAATTTCATTAGTAAAGATAGAGAAGTCGGTGAAGTAATTAGCTTTAAAGTTTTTGTTCATTTGTTTGTTTTCCAAGACAGAATCTTGCTCTGTCACCCAGGCTGGAGTGCAGTGGCACAATCTGGGCTCACTGCAACCTCCACCTCACAGGTTCAAGCAGTTCTCCTAACTCAGCTTCCCGAGTAGCTGGGATTACAGGCGTGCACCACCACGCCTGGCTAATTTTTGTATTTTTAGTAGAGATGGGGTTTCACCCTGTTGGCCAGGTTGGTCTAGAACTCCTGACCTCATGATCTGCCCAGCTTGACATCCCAAAGTGCTGGGATTACAGGCGTGAGCCACCGCACCCAGACTAGATTTTTTTATTAACCTGCACCATAGATATGCTTTGAGCAAATCTATTCTTCTCTATTTACATTATACCAAAATGTATTTATATGGCCTAATATGGTCTAATATTAATCTGTGTCTTCAAATTAAATACTATCATACATGATGCCTTTTTCTACCAAAAGATCTAAATCTTAAAAATATAATAAATATAAATTTAAAAAATAAATGGAGATGGTTTAGGACTTGTTTGGATTCAGTTTAGTTCTACCACTTACTATCTATAACCATAAACATGTTTTATGATCTCTATTAATAACTTTACTGTTTATTGTGTTTTCTTCTATATAATAGAACATTTGAAAATTTAAGAAATGTTTAAAAATTTAACAAAAAATTTAACAAAATTTTAAGAAAATTTAACAAAAAAAAATTTAACAAAAAATATGGCCAATATGGTAGCTGCTGATCTGATAATTAAATTAATTCCTAAGATCAATAATTTCTATACAGTCATGTGCCACATAGCCTTGTTTCAGTCAACGTTGGACTGCATATGTGACGAGGGCCCCATAAGAGTATAATGAAGCTGAAAAATTCCTATCTCCTGGTGATATCAAAGTGCATTTTTTGTTTTCCTTATAAATTTAGCGTAGCCTGAGTGTACAGTGCTTAGAGAGTCTACAGCATGTACAGTAAAGTCCTAGGCTTTCACGTTCACTCACTACCTATGGACTCACCGGCAGCAATCTCCAGTCCTGCAGCCTCCACTTATGGGGCCTGCCTGTACAGGTGTACCAGTTTTTATCTTTTATACCATATTTTTACTGTCCCTTTTCCATGTTTAGGTATGTTTAGACACACAAATGCTTACCATTGTGTTATTATTGCCTATAATTTTTATTCATAATTAGTTAATTATTAATTTTTTAATAGCATAGTTGCTACTATGTACAAGTTTGAAGACTAGAAGCAATAGGCTATTCCACATAGGCCAGGCGTGTAGTAGGTTATACCACCTAAGTTTGTGTAAGTACGTCCTATGGTGTTTGCACAATGATCAAATGACCTAATGACACACTTCTCATGTAGCCCTGTCATTGTGATGTATGAGTATTTTAATTGAATGATAAAACAAGAGGATACCTCCTTAACAACAAGAAATAAAACACATAAAGGTTATGTCAATAAATTATGCCAGACAAAAATGATAAAGTAACATCATTAGGTAAAAATGTTAAATAATCAAAAAGAGGTGTTTTAGTTTTTTGTTTAGTTTAACAAGTATTTATTAACAATGTAATATATAGCTAGCTTCATACTATGCTACCAGGAGTGTAGAATAAGAAGATGGTAAACTCTTACCTCTGTTAATTACTGAGTTAGAAATGCAATACCTGAGCATCAAATCCATAATCTTGCAGAAAAAATAAGATTTGCCTTTTGCAATCCCAGGACTTTGGGAGGCTGAGGCAGGATCACCAGGTCAGGAGTTTGAGACCAGCCTGACCAATATGGTGACACCCTGTCTCTATTAAAAATACAAAAATTAGCAGGGCGTGGTGGCACATGCCTGAAATCCCAGCTACTCAGGAGGCTGAGGCAGGAGAATCACTTAAACCTGGGAGGTGGAGGTTGCAGTGAGCCAAGAGTGCGCCACTGCACTCCAGCCTGGGTGACAGAGCAAGACTCCATCTCAAAAAAAAAAAAATTGTGGTGAGAATGTAAGTTCGAAAGTAAACGCTAAGAGGCACATGGCATAATGCTTTGTTCAGTAAACATGTGCTCTGGATAGTCATTAGAATGAAAAATATTTGTTACAACCATCTGAGAAAGTCTTACAATAGAGTTGGGATTTATATAAACCTTAAGAAGTGATTGGCTTAGAAAAAGAAAAGAATACCCATCACCAGCAGAACATACAAACAGAAAACCACAAGAAAATATAGAGATGAGAAAATGCATACTGTTTATTGAGTGACAGACCAAAATACACTGTTGTCTGAAAGAAAACAGGCTTTCAAAAGTAGTGAAAAGAAGATTAGGTTGAACTACTGTGAAATGTCACATGTACTGTTAATATGTTTTTGAACTTTATCTGAAAGGTAATGTGAATATTTTTGATTTTTTGAGTAAAAGCATTCCTCTTTGTTTAGTTTGTTGCCCAGGCTGGAGTGTAGTGGCATGATCATAGCTCACCGCAGCCTCAAACTCCTAGGCTCAAGTGATTCTTTCACTTCAGCCTCCCAAGTAGCTGGGACCACAGACACCTGCCATCATGCCTAGCTAAGTTTTTATTTTTTGTAGGGGATAGGGTCTTGCAATGTTGCCCAGGCTGGGCTCGAACTCCTGGATTCAAACAGTCATCCTTCCTCAGCCTCCCAAAATGCCTGGATTACAGGTGTGAGCCACCATGGCTGGCCCAAAGGCATTTCTATTTTTGTGTTTCACAGTAAGTTTAAGTTAAAAATGTACTAAACACAATAAACTCTATTTTTAGATTGGATATTATGCTGAAACTTTGTTTTCCTTAGATTCATTGTATAATCAAAAGATAAGGAAAATGACAAAAAATCTTGGCATTCTCATGAGATTGCTTTTTATCAGCTGACCATCTGAAGACAGCTGGGACAATAGCTGGCAGTGGATCACCTCTACTTCTGCCTGGCTAAAAATAAATGGTCAGTGAAAATTGCCTAAAACTCTATCATAAAGATTTGCTCATTTTCCTAGGCATATTCCTATTACTTTACACTCAGTGCATACTGTTTACTTTTGTGAGTCTTGCTGTATTATTATTAAAGTCTATGGTGATATATGTTGGCTCATTTAGTTTAGTATCTTAAAGATCAATGTATCTAACTCAGTAATTTCCCCAGTAGCACAGGTATTGATGAATGGCTTGCAATAACACAAGGAAATTTTCCTTGAACTCTCACATATTATCATCTCTAAAGGTATTACACACTAATTAGAACCAACCTTCCTTGTTATTTTGTTAACTGGAGATCAATTTGCTAATCACTAAATAAAAGAAAAGCATGACAGGGATAATACATATTGCCTCTGCCTTATAATCTCCAGACTTGGCTGATGTCTTGGAGCCTGTCAGGACTTCCGGATTTAGAGCACAGGCTAATGCAGTAGCCTTCATCAACAGGCAGGAGACTTGCCTACTGGAGAAGCATAACGATGAGCATCTCACACTACCACAGGCAGGACCTTCTTGAGAAGCAGCACCATGCTCTGGGCTTGCTTTGAATGTTTCTTTCCCATGAGATATGCGTGTACAGCTGGTGCTGGGACTCACGAGTCTCTCGCTTTTGGTTAAGTGTCATTAAAAAAGACATATTTTTTTCTATGCAGATTTGAGAAAGGAAAAAAAACTATATTTATGTTTACTCTAGAAGATAATTTCTTGGAAAAATTGTAACAATACAAAATTCCCATAGCAGTTTCAAAATGCAGAAGTTACAAAAAAGTGAAATTCCTTATAAAATATCCATGTGAATGCCAGAAGCTAATTTTATTCTCTCTCATGAAAACAAAATCTCAAGTGAGCCTAATTTATTAGTTCATTGATGTTGTTACTATGTCAAACTAAAAGACAAGGGGCTTTTTCTTTGCAGTAAATTCACCAATATTTTTAAATCATCGGTCAAATGCATTATCTATTTATTTCCAATATACAAGAGAAAAATAAAAGATAAAAGTTCTGTGCATTACCAATGTACCCATATTCTATAAGTGAGAAATTGAAGCATAGAATTTATTCATTGTCTATTTAACATTAAGTAAATTTAATAAAAGCAATTTATTTCAAAAATAATTCTGACTTGGACCTATGTGGTCCATCAAATTTTTCTACTTACTTTTCTTATGAAACATTCACAGTCTTTCTGTGTGCTGTTTGTTAAGTATATTTTAGTTTAAGTGTCCTAAAATTGATACTGTTATATTTTCAAATGTCATATTGTAGTATATCAGGAATTTTTTTTTAGAAATATATCATGGGACTAGAATTATGGAGGAAAAAAAATGGAGGTTTAAGAAAATGTCAATCCTTATAAGTTAGTATTATTAAATTAATATTAAGAATGTTAAGAAAACATGTGGTTTTGGCCAGGCGCAGTGGCTAACCCCAGTACTTTAGGAGGCCAAGGTCGATGGATCACCTGAAGTCAGGGGTTCAAGACCAGCCTGGCCAACATGGTGAAACCCCGACTCTACTAAAAATACAAAAATTAGCTGGGCGTGGTCATACATGCCTGTAATCCCAGCTACTCGGGAGGCTGAGGCAGGAGAATCACTTGAACCAAGGAGTTGGAGGTTGCAGTTAGCCGAGATTGCACCACTGCACTACAGCCTGGTGACAGAGCAAGACTCCATCTCAAAAAAAAAAAAAAAGAAAGAAAACATATGGTTTTAAAGGATTATGGTTGTCATAGGTGAGGAGTCTGAAAGATTGACTGTTTAGTACTTAATTGTGAGCACTAAGACTGAAAGTTAAAGGAGACAACAAAATGGGCAAACATAAAAAAACCTCCCCTGCTGTCTCCTTTCTTAATGATTCTAGATCTTTGTTAGTAAGTGTGACTTTTTACGCAAGTACATGGTTTATGGAGTACATTAGTCAGGGTTCTCCAGAGAAACAAAACCAATAAAATATATATATAAATACATATATAGAGAGAGAGAAAGATTTATCATAAGGTATAATAACAACAGTCTTGCATGATTACCAAAGCTGAGAAGTCCCATGCTCTGCCCTCTGAAAGCTGGAGATGGAGGAAAGCTGGTGTTGGTATAGTTGGAAGGCCTGAGGGACAGAGAGCTAATGGCGAACATTCCACTCAAAATTTGACTGTCTGAGAAGCAGGAATGAGTGCCAAGGGCATGAGAAGATTGCTATCTCAATTCAAGCAGTCAGGCAGAGAGTGAATTTAACCTTATTTTGTCTTTTAGTCATTTTCAAGTCCTGAATGATTTGGATGATGTAAACATACATTTGGGCAAATGAAGGGCCATATGCTTTACTCATGCACCAATTCAAATGCTCATCTCATGCTGAAATACCCTCATAGACATAGCCAGAAATGATACTTTACCAGCCATCTAGGCATCCATTAGCCTAGGCAAGTTAACATATAAAATTTACTATCACAGGAAAAGACTGGAAAATAATATAATCATCAGGAAAGGCTTATCTATATAATTTGTCTGGAAATTTTCTTCTCCGGGCCAAGTTGTGCATTGCTTTCTGCATATTGTTACATTGTATCTTTCCATGCCACTCTATCCTCTTATTCTGCTTTAATTTCTATTAGTTCAATTCACCCCCTGACATAGTATGAAAGTATTTCCTTAGTTGTTTGGTTGTTTATACCTTCCTCTCATCCACATTAGAAAGTAAACTCTGTATTTCTTTGCTCATAGCAGTATGTCAAGAACCAAGAATAGTGCATGGCACACAGTAGGAGCTCAGTAAATAAATAAATGAATATTCATTTATTGAATTAATAAATGTATCCAACATTAGCATTTGGTTTTAACCATATAACCATTCCTTCCATCATTGAAAATTTAGTTTCCCGAACTGTTGTAGTAAAGGAGTGTGTTTATTTTATATATTGGTCCAGTTGTGCTTTTTTGGTCCACATATTAAATGGAAAACCTAAAAAATATAGAATTAAAGTGAGTCAGTACAAGTATGCAACAAATTATTAGTGAAGAGTGTAACAAAACTCAAGTCCGCAGCATCAGACTGAATGCAGATTAGGGAGGTGTTTGGCAAGCTTCCATGTTACCATTCACACATGGGGTGGAGTCTAGTGTAGGATGTAATGTGCTTGTGGAAGATAAAACCTGTACTTTCTCAAGGCGTACTCTCTTTGGACGTCCCTTCTGCATTTGTTCTTGCATGCAGAACACACAGGTGAGGAAAGACGTATTGTTGCCTCACAACCTGGGGCATCAAAATGCAGCCTATGGGAATCCCGAAGTCAAGGAGGAACAGGAATATTCTACTTATTTCTGTCTTCATTGACTGTGCTGGAGAGTCATGATGAAAAAAAAGACACAGCCTAACGCAGAACAAAACAAAAATGGACACTGGGCTTTTGCAATGTAAACTGAGCAAATGCGGGCTATGTGAAATGGAAGAATTGAAAGCCCTGCAAAAGCAAACTAATTTTAGCTATTAGACTTCGTTTCTGCATGTACTACAGATCAACAATGTCTGAAACTGCTGAAAGGTCTCTCTATGAGTACCTTTTTTCCCACGGCAGAGCAAGACAAAGGATTGTATCCAACAGCACTGACAAGCTAGTTTTGAAAATCATGGATGTGAGATTTGGTGAATAAAGTGGGTGGGTAAAGACAACTTTCCTTCAATTAGGACTCTGAACAGAGAGTGATTTCCCTCCAAGCACTCTTTGTTTGGGAAAGATTGCAAAGCTGTACTCCTAAATCATTATTGTTGCAGCCTTTACCTCTGCTGCCAGACTTGGCATAGATTCTGCTGGCTTCCAGTGTGATGCTGCCAAGGCTGTTTCTATTCCTTTTATTATATGTTGGCTCATTGGAAACTGTCCTGGAAATTGCCCAAATGCATATATACACCATGACACAATGCTGCCAAGTTCTCTCCCTGGGTTTCTTTACCTCATTAAAGTATGTGTGACTGTGTTGCAAGGTGCAGTTCTAAAAACTCATTTTCAATCCACAGGGCTGATTTATTTAATTAAATGATCAATATCGTCTCCTTAACTTTTTGGTTTCAGTAGTTCACTGGAGTTTTATTTCTACTGCTGTAGTCTCTCTACATAGATACGCACTTAGAATTTCCTTGATAATGGTCTCCCAAAAATGTTGCAATGGTAGACCACAAAATTAGATGACTTTGGTAAGCAAAGTCTAATTCTACTTACTAGAGTTTATGCATATCTCCACAAATATTTGTGTCTTATGTTTGACTTATTATAACACCTTGTTTTAAGGGAAGATGGTTTAATGTCTTTCTAATTTTCACAATACTTCCAAGGCCCCTGATTTTTAGAGACTCCATAAAGGGACTTCTACTTCTCAGTGGCCTGATAATTACATTGAGTTTATATGTTCACTTTGTTGAAGGCACTTATCCCACTGCAAGATTTCTGCAACACCTCTTATTTGTTCTCTCTCTAAATGTGACCCACAACAACATCATCTAATCAGTTGGGAGGTGTATCCCAAACTCGTTGAACTATTAATAAGTTCCTTGTCTTTATGGTTGCCTTTACTTTAAAATATAAACTAAAACTGTTTAAAACTTATGTCTACAAAATCATTTCTCTCATAAAATTTTCCTGTGCTTTCTTCATTGTGACAAAAGGGATTTGAGTCGAAGTTGGAATGCAGGGAGAGCACTTAATTTTCTGTTTAGTTCCAAACTGACACACCTTACCCAAACTTTTTATAAACTCATGGCCTTGGTCCTTAAATTCAGATTAAAAACTCACTTCCAGTAAAGCATGTTCAAAATTAATCTCTCTATAACTTTTGATGAATATTCTTTCCATTTGTGTTTGCTTCTTTTTTTTTTTTTTTTTTTTGAGACGGAGTCTCGCTCTGTCCCCCAGGCTGGAGTGCAGTGGCACGATCTTGGCTCACTGCAAGCTCAGCCTCCAGGGTTCACGCCATTCTCCTGCCTCAGCCTCCCAAGTAGCTAGGACTACAGGCACCTGCCACCACGTCCAGCTAATTTTTTGTATTCTTAGTAGAGACAGGGTTTCACCGTGTTAGCCAGGATGATCTCGATCTCCTGACCTTGTGATCCACCCCCCTCGGCCTCCCAAAGTGCTGGGGTTACAGGCGTGAGCCACCATGCCCAGCCTGTGTTTGCTTCTTTACCATGGTCTGTTTTTGTTATTAGGTTTTATAAGAATATTATATTTTTCTTGATCCAATTTTTGAATTATTTGGAATGTGTGTTTTAGAATGTTTATCACATATGTGAAAATAAACTTGTGGGTATTATATATCCATGAAAAGTTAAAATGAAAACATTTTTAAAAATAAATAAAATTGTGGGTAAAAAGCAAAGTAAAAAAAACATGAAATCTGATTCAAGTCTTAAAATATATGTATTGAAAAAAACTCAAGTGATCTATAACTCCTTATTTCTGAGTTGAAACTAAGAAAATGTAAAAATAAAAAAATAAAATATTTGATTAATCTATCGACTTTGAGTGTCTTTCTACTCCTCCCTCTCTTTCTTGATTTATATACTTGATTTATATACTACAATTTCCAAAGTCTTGAAATACGTTGTAAATTTCAAGATGCTATGAGAGAGGGTACTCAGAGATAATGAAGGAAAAGTGTAATTTGAAGAACCTCAACTAATAGGTGGTTTTTAGTACCTAAGTTAAAGAAATAATAATATTTGCATTAGGACAAACTAAGTACTTAACAAGTATCAACTGCATAATAAATTGATAAATTAATTATAATTAATTTAAATTTCAAAATAAATACATTAGTAAATTAATTTAATTAATTGGCTAATTTGTAAATTAATTGGTTAATAAATTAGTAAATTAATTTAATTAATTGGTTAATTAATTTGATTTCCAAGGTATAAGTATACTAGATTGTATTTTAAAATGCACCCAAGATTTGTATTCATCAGGTCTAGTAAAACATGCAGACACAGAAATGACTGGCACGAAGGAAGAAGTTTATATGCACAGAACTCTAGAAGCAGGAGTCAGTGCACACATGCAGGGCCATAGGCAGAAACACCAGGTCAGCCAGGAGGCAGAGGGAGCAAGCAGAAAATGTGAGTCAGAGCTTTAATGAGCAAGGCAGGATAAACAACTTAGAACTGGCAAGTGTGAACAATTTCAGTGTACTCTAGATTGTAGGGGTTTCCTGAGTTGTCTAGTACCTGGCAATGGAGTGATTAGGACAGGGAAATATTGGCCTGGAGCGTAAGAGCTTCACGGCAGTGAGTGAGCTCTGGATTGGTTAATTTGCCTAAGAAAGATTCACTCCTGGTGAGTTGTTTGCTATCTCTAGGATTTAGCTAACTCTCGGGGGAACAGTCTCCTCCGGTGTCAGGAAGCCCACAAATTGTAAAGGTATCAAAATAAAAAGACATGCTCAACAGGTTGGATAATTTGTTGTCTATTATTTTTGTTTGCTCAATTTCTCTGTTTTGGGGTGAGAGGATCTCCAGTCCATTTAGTGTGGTTCTGGGAAGGCTTTTCAACAAGCAGCCCTATCATGCCTGCCATTCATGGTTCCCCAACCAGATGATTCAAGTCTATTCATATCCAACTGCGTTGAACACTGTTCCCTTCATTTGGACTTCTCAAGCATAAGGCAACAAAAAGCTTCTATTTTTTTTCTTCTTAAGAAATTTTAAGTTGGGTTTATCAACTTGCAACCCAAATAATTGTAATGAAATAGTTTAAATTTTCTATACTAGAAACTATAACCAATACCGAGGATAAACACTAACCACCCACCCTGACCTCAATTAATGTCAAGCGTTCATGAACGGCTTCCACCAGTTCTACATAGGGTGGACAAATTTAATTCCTCCTTGTGGGATACAGAATGTAATCTGTAATATTATAATTGGGATTTAAAATAAAATAATTTTGATTTCCGAACTTGAAACTGTCGATTATCTTGTGTTCATCTATTTTCTTTTCAAATTTAAAAAAAGCCCTGTGTAAGTGTATGTAAATGAAGGGTGAAAAAACTAAGTTAAGGTACTAACGAAAATAGTATAAACTAGTGAACAAAAAATAATACTAAGTAGATTCTGGCCTCTTCTAATGCAATATTTAAAATCATCAATAACAGGAAAAACTAGTGCTGGCTTTGGAGATCAATACTGTAGGAAGGGGAGAGACAGCAGTATAAGGGAAGCTTAGGAAATTCTTCATCATACTCTCTTTTGTACTTATTCATTCCTAGAATACCAAGAAATGTTATATTGTATGCTTCATTTTCCCAGCTTTCATTTAAGGACTTGTAACTCCCAGTAGTCTGAAGATAATAAAAGAGCCTTTAGCCTTTAACTAAAAATACTTTCCCTATATATTTCCCACCTCATCTACTTCACCCTTATAGACTTCTGTTCAAAAACATTTCCAGAGTTCTAAAAACATTGTTCTTGAATTCTATTTTAATTTCCCTAGATGTGACACGTTTTAAGTTATTCATATTTAAATTAGGGGACAATTGCAGATAGTGCAAGTTTCTCACCCTTATTTAGGACTGCTGAAATGTTAAGGAGCCATGTTTTAATGTTGTAGCTTTTTACTGAAGTGCTACATCCTACTCTGATCATGTAGCAGCGGGTCACCTTGTGAAGCAGGAGGGCTGTGTTGATACTCTGGTGCCTCTACATTACTCTCTACTTATAGTAGGTATCTAAGACTCCACAAAATAATATGTATAAACCCTGTTTCTTTTTTTTTCTTTCTTTCTTTTTCTTTTGAGATAGAGTCTCGCTCTGTTGCCCAGGCTGGAGGGCAGTGGCCCAGTCTTGGTTCACTGCAACCTCTGCCTCCCAGGTTCAAGCGATTCTCCTGCCTTAGCCTCCCAAGTAGCTGGGACTACAGGTGTGCACCACTATGCCCAGCTAATTTTTGTATAAACCCTGTTTCTAAAAGCCACTCTGAATGAAATGATGAGATTCCTGAGCCTGTTCTAAACATGCAGTGCTCCTACTTCTCCATATATCTGTTCACAGTTATCTGTCATAGAGATCCTTTGATACTAGGGCAGGAGTCCCCAACGTTTTTGGTGCCAGGGACAGGTTTCGTGGAAGACAATTTTTTCACTGACTGGGAGCAGGGAGAGGGGGTGGTTTCAGGATGATTCCAGCACATTATATTTATTGTGCACTTTATTTCTATTATTATTACATTGTAATATATAATAAAATAATTGTACAACTCACCATAAGGTAGAGTCCATGGGAGCCCTGAGGTGGTTTTCCTGCAACTAGATGGTCCCATCTGGGGGTGATGGGAGACAGTGACAGATCATTAAGCATTAGATTCTCACAAGTAGCACACAACCTAGATCCTTCGCATGCACAGTTCCCAGTAGACTTTGTGCTCCTATGATAATCTAATGCTGCTGATGATCTGACAGGAGGTGGAGATCAGGCAGTAATGGGAGTGATGGGAGTGGCTCTAAATACAGATGAAGCTTCACTTGCTCACCTGCTGCTCACCTCCTGCTACGTGGCCCGGTTCCTAACAGACTGGTAGTGGTCCATGACCCAGGGGTTGGGGACCCCTGTTCTAGGACATTAGTTTAGCCCTGCTCTTTCCAAAGATTTAATATATGAATACTTCTAGATCTTTTTGTTTTCTTCTAGAGACAGGGTCTCTATCACCCAGGCTTGAGTGCAGTGGTGTGATCACAGCCCACTTCAGCCTCAACCTCCTAGTCTCAAGTGATCCTCCTGCCTCAGCCTCCCATGTTGCTGAGACTACAAGTAAACACCACTGTACATGGCTAATTTTTTAAATTTTTGTATAGACGGAGTCTTGCTCTGTTGCCCAGGCTGGTCTTGAACTAGTGATCTCAAGAGATCCTCCTGCCTTGGCCTCCCAAATTGCAGTATTACAGGCATGAGCCACAACACCCTGCCTCTTAAAATGTTTATGACATATTTGAGACAAAAGATAATAAAAAATATATTGCAAACATATAAAAAGATGCTCCGCATCATATGTCATTTAGGAAATGCAAGCTAAAACAACAAGGTACCACTGCATACCTGTTCAAATGGGCAAAATCCAGGGCAACAGCAAATGCTGGTGAGGATGTGAAGCAACAAGAGCATTCATTGATGATGGGAATGCAAATGGCATAGTCACTTTGCAAGACAGTTTGGTAGTCTCTTACAAAACAAAACATACTTTAACCATATGATATAGCAATCACACTCATTTGTATTTACCCAAAGGAGGTGCATAAAATGTGCACAAAAACCTACATATGATTTTTCATATCTTTATTCATAATTGCCAAAACTTTGAAGCAACCAAGATGTCCTTCAGTAAATAAGTGGATGAGTAAACTGGTAAATCCATGAAATGGAGCATTGTTCACCACTAAAATGAAATGAGCTATCAAGCCATAAAAAGACATGGAGGAAACTTAAACGTATATTACTAGGTGAAAGAAGTCAATTTGCAAAGGCTGTATATTGTATGATTCCAACTATGTGACACTGAAACAGGAAAAATTATAAAAGATTAGCTATTTCTAGTCCAGGAATTAGGATAGAAACGGATACATGGGTGAAGCACAAAGGATTTTTAGTGCAATGAAACTACTCTATGATACTACAATGGTGGATAAATGTCATTATATATTTGTCCAAATCCAGAAAATGTTCAGTATCAGGAGTGAGCCCTAATGTAAACTGTGGGCTTTGGGTGCTAATGAGGTGACATTGTAGGTTCAACAGTTATAACCAAGGTACCATTTTGATGGGAGATGTTAATAATGGAAGAGGTTGTGCATGTGTGAAGGGAGGGCATATATGAGACCTCTTTGTATCTTCTGCTCAATTTTGCTGTGAACCTAAAACTGCTCTAAGAAATAAAGTCTATTTTTGGTCGGGCAAAGTGACTCACGCCTGTAATCCCAGCATTTTGGGAGGCCAAAGCAGGTGGATCACCTGAGGTCAGGAGTTCAAGACCAGCCTGGCTAACATGTTGAAACACTATTTCTACTAAAAATACAAAAAATTAGCCCAGTGTGGTGGCGCATGCCTGTAATCTCAGCTACTCAGGAGGCTGAGGCAGGAGAATCGCTGGAACCTGGGAGGCGGAGGTTGCAGTGAGCCGAGATCATGCCATTGCACTCCAGCTTGGGCAACAAGAGCAAACTCTGTCTCCAAAAAAAAAAAAAAGAAAGAAAAAGAAAAAGAAAAATGTCTATTTTAAAAAATACTACAAAATTTAAACAATAATCTATTGAACATACACACTCACCTTCAAGTTTAGTAAGTTAAAATTAAAATCACAATTATAGCTTTCTGTGTACTCCTCCTACTCTGCTCACTTTCCTTCACCACCAAGGGAAAACATTCTTTAACTTCTTAGTCATTATTCAGATGTGTATGTGCACTTTTACATCTGGCTATGCCCATATGCAACTTATAGTACTGTTTACCTATTTTGAAAATTCCCACACAGAGTATCACGATAATGATGAGGGTTGTTTATGATATGTAATGATGCTAATTTATGTAATGATGCTAATTTATGTAATAATATTGTATACATTTTCATTATTCTAAATATTCCATTTAAATTGACCACTTTTTTTTTTTTTTTTTTTTTTTTTGAGATGGAGTCTCGCTTTGTATCCCACGCTGCAGTGCAGTGGCGCGATCTTGGCTCACCGCAACCTCCACTTCCTAGGTTCAAGCGATTCTACCTCAGCCTCCTGAGTAGCTGGGATTACAGAAGTGTGCCACCACACCCTGTTAATTTTTGTATGTTTTTAGTAGAGACGGGGTTTCACCATGTTGGCCAGTCTGGTCTTGAACTCCTGGCCTCAGGTGATCCACCCTCCTTGGCCTTCCAAAGTGCTGGGAATACAGGTATAAGCCACTGTGCCTGGCAAATTGACCATTTTTAACCACATATTTTTTTTCATAAATAGATATTGGTTTTGTCCTAACTTAAACTTTTACAATTACTAAAAATTACAATATAGCAATAAACCTGCTGTAGAACAATATGCATTCTTGAACATAAACCTAATGTAAAATAGCCATAAGAAATAAGCTATTTAGCTTTGTTACATAATGCTCAATCGTTCTCTAATGTTGATGTACAATTTTTAGTACTACTTATAGTATTAGGTTGGTGCAAAAGTAATGCAGTTTTGCCATTACTTTTAATGACAAAAACCGCAGTTACTTTTGCATCACCTAATAGTATATAAATGTCTCCACTGCTCCACATACTTACCAAGGTAGTCAAATCTGGTAAAGAATTTTATTTTTCCATTTTCCTCATTAACAGTGAAATGAGTCAGGCATAGTGGTGCATACCTGTAGTCCCAGCTACTCTGGAGACTGAGACTGGATGATCACTTGAGCCCCCAGGTTTGAGGCTGCAGTGAGCTATGATCACACCACTGTACTCCACCCTGAGCAACAGAGCAAGACCCTGTCTCAAATAATAATATTAATAATGATGAAATGAGTGTGAGTTGTTATGTTTATTGGTCATTTAGGCTTCTTTGCTTGTGAATGTTTAATTCATATACTGTGCTAATATTTCCATACTGTTTATCTTTTCCTTATTGCTTCATAGTGGTCTTATTATGGCCATTAATTATGGATATCTATATTTATTACATATAGTCCCACCTAAACTTGTCTCTGCACTGATTTTATGGGGACTTTGCATTAGTAGGAGCATTTACACAATTCTTTATGAGTTGAAATTTTTAAAATATCATGTAAGAAATTATTCTCTATTCTAAGACCACAAGAATATTTTCCTCTAAAATTTCTCTAAAGGTTTTAAAGTTTTGTCTTTTGTATGTATGGAAATTATTTTTATATATAGTCGGACTTCAGGGATCATTTTGTTTTGTTTTGTTTTAGTACAGGTAGCCTACTGTTCGTTATCATTGATTGAATGGTTCCTTTTTACCTCATTGTTTTCTAACATCACTTTTCTCATACGTGCAATGATCTGTCCCAGACTGTCTATTCTTTGAGTCTATTTGTCTATTCTGGCAATAACATTACCGTTCTCTTTATATATTCAGATAACTTCATAATGAGTTAAGCTACCTGGGTAGCCTCCACCTTTTTTAGCTTCTTAAACATTGACTTAATTATTCTGAGGCTTCTTCGCTTTTGAATTACTCTCAGGCCTCCTTACTTCTACATACATTTTAGAATCGGCTTGCTAAGTGCCTTAAAAAAATTCTGATGGAATTATAATTGAATGTATGAATATACATTAAATTAAATGTATGGATTACTTGAGGGAACATTGACATCATTATGACATTGATTCCTTCAAAAGTTTATGAATGTGGAATACTTTTCCAGCAAATGTTTGATTTATGCTGTTACTTTGTATCTTGTTTCTATATTAAATAGTATATTTTTCTTAGAACAAATTTTTTTTTATTTAGTACTAGTTTATAGCCTGGTTTATAGTGAGCCTGTATTCAACAATTTTGTTAATTCTCATTCTAATTGGCAAGTAGAAGAATCCCAGAATTTATTTTTGGTGGGGGATGAGGTAAACAAATCTATAAATTTTAAATACTAGTGTATTTACAAACCGTGTAGCAAAGATAGCTTTTGCTTCTTAACAAGCCAGCCATCTGGGTTGTGCAGTTCTGATTTTGGCAGGGCTCCTCATGTATACAAGTGCCTCCAGCAGCCAGCTAGCAAGCCACGTCCTCTTCAGAGGGATCGGCTGGGAACATGGTCCACTGGCCTCTCATATCTTTCATTGTCACCCAGCTAGCTGAGGGCAGCTCTGCATGGTTTCCAGAGAAAAGAAGTGTGTGTTGTTTCTTAAAATCTAGGCCCAGAACTGGAAAAGCATCGTTTATGCCACATAATTCTGGCCAAATAAGGCAAAAGTTCAGCTCAAATTGAAGAAAGAAAAATTGGCTACAACTCCCCTTGGAAGTAGATACAAAATCACATTGGCAAAGGAACAGGGATTACAGGTAAAGGGACCTTTTTACAATCACATAATCACACCTTTGTTTCTTGGTCTCACATATCATTTTTGTTGGCTTTCTGGTTAGTTTTTACAAAGTAAGATAATGCTTTATTACTTATTCTTTTGGATCAAGATTTTTGTGATGCTTGTTAGAAATTATTTGTAGTTAGAGGAGCTGATGGATTAATAGACAAGAGCTTTGACCGTGGTATAAATCATCACATGAATTGCTGCTGGCAAAGAGTGTCAGGCTATCTATGCCAAAGCCTTTGCATTACTTCTTTTTTTTTTTTTTTTTTTTTTTTTTTTGAGATGGGGTCGCACTCTGACACTCAGGCTGGACCACAGTGGCACGATCTTGGCTCATTGCAACTTCCACCTCCTGGGTTCAAGTGATTCTTGTGCCTCAGCTTCCCAAGTAGCTGGGATTACAAGTGTGCGCCACTATGCCCTGCTCATTTTTTTGTATTTTTAGTAGACACAGGGTTTCACCGTGTTGGGCAGGCTGGTCTCGAACTTCTGACCTCAAATCACCCACCCGCCTCAGCTTCCCATGTGCTAGGATTACAGGCATAAGCCACCGCGCCCAGCCTGCATTACTTAAATAGACTTTTATGCACATTTTGTGTGTATATTATAAATTTTCCATGCTCCTGTACTTCCTGTTTTTATTCTTCACATAGACTTCTCCAAAGCTACCTTAGTTATGTGCCATGTTGCACGTGACTACTTCACCTTTCATTGATCAATTTTGTGTTGGCTCTTTAAATTTTCTTTTTAGTACAGTAGTTTCATATTTTTTCTGCCTCTTTTTACCCCCGGCTCTTACTATCTCTTTGATAGAAAGAAGGAGTTAAATAATTTATTAAATCTCTTTTTTTTTTTAACTACTTTGGTCTACGGATCCTCCTATATGTCAGTCAATCAATCTGTCAACAGTGTATTTTAGATTCTGCTGTCATAGAAATTAAAAATATAGAATCAAACAAATGATATGATTTCTGCTCCCTTAAAGTTTACACTCCAATAAGTAAACATAATTGTACTATGTGAAAGAGAGTCACCCATCTTCCAAGTTTGAGAGTCTGTTTAGTATTTTCTATGCATATGCAATCTGAGAATGGCCGTGAACAGGTTGCTTTATCATAGCACATGGATCTTTTAGGAGGCATTGGGGCTCCAGTTCTCAAATTTGCCATTCTTTTTTCCTCATACCATTAAACAAATCTGAGCTATATGAGAAAAAGTGATTTATCATTTTAAAAAGTCATCTGCATTACTTTTACTTTTAGATCAATTTTAATGCTTATATTGAATCCAAATTTGTCCACCACTTTTGTAAAGTTAGATTTCTTCGATGGCGATAATTTATATAAGTGAGTGATCAGACCGTAAAAGAGAGAAGAATGAAGAGTCTGAACTGAGAAGTTCATCCATATTCTTACCCTTCACTTTGGAAAGAATGAGTCTGAACAGCTCAGCAGGTAGTGACTCCTCTCATGCGTTGGCATCACATATAAGCATACATGGGAGTAGACATATAAACTGTATGGCCCCCAGCAAGATGCACCACCACTAAGAGTTCAATTGTCCAAATTGTATTAGCTTAGCTTGGTGTGGTGGCATGTTCCTGTAATCCAAGCCACTCAGGAGGCTGAGGCAGGAGGATCACATGAGCCAAGGAGTTTGAGGCCGCAATGAGCTGTGATCGCACCCTTGTACTCCAGCCTGGGCAACAGAGCAAGAGTTTGTCTCTAAAATAAATAAATCTAATTAGTCTGGGAGTTCCTTGAGAGCCAGAGTGCTTGATTCTCTTTCAGCTCCAATGTCCCATCCTAGTGCAGTTCCTGGAAGATATTCAGTAATAGCTGGCAAGAGAATATGAGAAAAAATTATATATGTATTGACATAATTTTAAAAAACTGCTTTCTCCTTCAAGCTTGTTTTGGTTCATAGATACTTTGAAAATGTTATTAATAGCATGATCCCTGGACATCACAGATATAAGGGCTTGCATTCACCAGCCTAATTCCAAATCTATTTTCTGAGTAACATTTTGAAACAGGGCGAAGCAGAACAACGCTTATTGCAAACCTCTCGGTCCCCTTCAAGGGGACTAACATTGAGGGAAAATGTTGTGGAAAAGTCAGCTGATTTTGAACAATGTATTAGTCAGGGTTCTCCAGAGACACAGAACCAATAGGATGTGTGTATATATAAAAGAGAGTTAATTAGGGAGAACTGGCTCACACAATTACAAGGTGAAGTCCCATGATAGGCCGTCTGCAAGCTGGGGAAAGAGATAAGCTGGTAGTAGCTCAGCTCAAAGCCTCAAAACCAGGGAGGATGACAGTGTAGCGTTTAGTCTGCGGCCAAGCTAAAGAGCCCCCAGGAAGCTGCTGGTGCAAGTCCCAGAGTCCAAACGCTGTGGAACTTGGAGTGTGATGTCCAAGGGCAGGAGAAGTGGAAGCAAGTGTCCAGCAGGGGAAGAAGAAAGAGAGTCAGAGCAGGAGCAAGAGAGAGAGAGAGAGTGCGAGAGGAGGTGCCACACACTTTTAAATGACCAGATCTCTTGAGAACTCACTCACTCTCAGGTGAACAACACCAATAGGACGATACTAAACCATTCATGCCCTCATAATCCAGACACCTCCCATCAGGCCCCATCTTTGACATTGGGGATTACAACTCAACACGAGATTTGGGCAGAGGCAAATATACAAACTAGATCAAACATTTTTAATGAGCCAGATGTTTGTCACTGATGTCTTCTCAACGTCATCTCTGAGCACTATATCATGGTTCTTATACATCCTGGAGAATGAGTCTTCCCTCTCCCCTCAAAATGCAGAGATTGGTCAAATAACAATATTAGTATTGAATCTACTTAGTCAAAAGCAGGATGGGCCCTTCTGCAGCAAAGGGAAGGCACATCTGTTTAATATGTAGGATATGGTGAATGTCTGTTTAATATGTAGGGTATGGTGAATGTCTCATTCTTGAATCCTGAAGTAGGTTTGACTGCAGATGTCCAGAAGTTGATTGAAGCTCTGCTCCAAAGGGGGGAGAAAAGGTTTTGTATGATTGAGACAGTTTCTGTAATAAGACAACCTGCTACAAAATACTTTTAGCACTGATATTATTAAAATGAATTAAATGGGAAGTCATATTAAATAGTTTGATGAGGGTTGAAGTTCCAAATTTCTGAAAATGATGCTTTTACTCACTCATTCTCACCTTCTTCAGATACTTTGCTGCTGTTAGTGATCTAGTAAGATATGCTCTCACCTCTGGTAGGTGGAGAATCGCCTGTGTAGGTGGCAGGATTAAAAGATTTATTATCACTTTTTCACCTTCTTCCTGTTAATCTAGTTCTTCTTAGGCCCTTCTCCTGATGGTCTCACTTTTGGCTATGTTTCAACATCCAAGAACTGTTGATGTTTTATTGTCACTTTCTTTAGAAATGTGGAAATGTGTCCTGAAATGAGAACTTTATTACACTTGATATAGAAGTTACAATGTTGCTTACACCTTTAATATGTAAAGCTCTGAATTCTTCTTGTTCTTGTTTTGTTTTTTGCTAGATTATCTTTCACAGACTGGATTATAATCTGTGGCTTTTCTAACACAAATAAGGCCTGCTCATATATCAAGATATTTCCTAATTGTTTCTGTAAATACATCAGCAATTATTTAATTGACACCTAGTAATGGTCATTTCAAATGAATGTTAATTTATTACATCATCTTTCTCAAAATGTTCAAATCAATACTATAATCAATATTTTATTGACCAAATGTGCCATATTAGTGAACAAATCCAGAAGTCTAGGTCTGATTATTATAGTTACTTTCTTAGAATACAATTCAGACTTTGATACAAAAGCTATAGCCCTTGAACAAATCACATTTCTTAGTTTTGTTAAAGACACTGGTTGTTACCATCAATTAACAATATTATTTTATTGAGATTTTCTCTGAAAGCAATGAATAAGATACAGTAGCTATCATGAAGTTTACAATCTAGTGTGAAGTATTAGAAAAGGACTAGTGAGATCCAGGCAAGGACAGAGTAAGAGAGAAGATATAAACATCAGAAAAATAATAAACATGAAATTTTCAAAGCATGGTGAAATTGACATCAATGTCTTTGATGGAGAAAAGTAGACTTTTAAGTTTTTCTTCATTAGTTCTCTAATATTCCACTCATGTTTAGGGCACCAGTTATTGGATTCTTGCATCTTATGCAGTGAAACTGTCTTTTAAAATTAATACTTTAGCTCTATAGTTTACTAGCTATTCATTGTGTGTATAAGTAGTGCAGGAGAAATGAATGTAGAATGAAACTAGGCTAGTTTTTCCTCTTACCCATTGAATAAACAAATGTTGGGGAAAATATGGTCAAATATGAAAACTGTAGTGAATGAAAGATATTGAACCCAGGAACATGATATGCAAAAAATATGTAAGAATAGGGTTTCATAGAAAATATTTTACCCATTTCCATTCTCCTATCTGAAACATAATAAGTATGTATTAGGAAATTTAGCCTTTCATTAAAAGCTTATGTTGGAATTTTGTTCAACTTAGCCAAGCATGTCTAATTAGCATTCCCGAAAGTTGATTGGTGCGGTGTGGTAGTTAGAGTTGCCTGTTGCAGAGTCTATCTCTAACTGTCTCAGACAGCTTCAATCCTGGCTATTCCATACATATGCTGAATAAGTGTTTGGGATTCAACTCTAGAAATTTATCAACTTTTTATTTTGTAGATTTCAGGTAGACATACAGGTCAATAGTTTAAGATGTTAGTTGGCACTTTTATATTTTAAGACCAATGAATATATAGTTGTATTAATGTCCTCCAATTTACTTCCAATTTATTTTTGCTTATACATTCCAGAACCATATAAAAAATATCCTAACCTTTTACTTTTTTAAAAAAGTATTATTTGTTTGATATTGCCCAGATGGCAAAGAGTTTTAAGCAATTTTTCACATGTTTTTGCCTACATTTTCAAATGATGTGTCAAAATGACAGAAATTTTGATGGCACTTTATTGTACTGTGATATATTACAGTTAATGTTTCTATTTTCACTTAAAATTAATGATGCACATTGAAGCCCACACATTCTCTTTTAGCTAATTCATAATTTCATTCAATTTGGGGTTTTTAATTAATAAGTCTTTTTTACTTAAGCTTATTTCTTCACTTTTTAAATGATTTTATTTACAATTTGAGAAATGATGACTTCGGACCTGATATATTTATTTGGGTCAATGTCATTGGTATTTTCTATTAAAAAAGCATATTTTAATAGGCAATGTTTTCATATTTACTATTTGTGACTATAATTTAAATTTCAAATTCTCATCAAAATATTCTAGCTTGTGATAATCTCATCAAGTATGTAGCATGATTAATTTTCTATGTATATTCATTTCTGCATTTTATTATGGGTTTTTGGTTGGATATTTCTTTAGTCACCTCCAAATATTTAATATTATGCTTACCTAAATTTTTAAATCAGCTTTGTTCAGCCATAATTTTAGAATAAAATGTACCAATTTTTGGTATAAAATTCAACATATGTATGGTCAGTAATACTAGCAAAATAGCTTCGTCACCCCCAAAATTGTACTACTTAGCTCTTTCCTGTCAATTAGCTTTCCCTACCTCCCTGAAACTGGCAAACTCTATTCTTTCTAAAATAATAGTTTTGCCTTGTAAAAAATATTTTTACATAAACAAAACCATATAGTTTGCAGCCATTTGTGTTTCACTTCTTTCACTTCCTATAATACTTTTGAAATTTAACCGTGTTGATATTTATATTTGTTCATCTCTTTTTATCACTGGTAACATTCCATTGAATGGTAGCTTAGCCCGTTTGGGCTGCTATAAAAAAATACTCTAAACTGGCTTGCTTATAAACAAGAGAAGTTTATTTCTCACTGTTCTAGGGCTGGAAATCCAAGATCAAGGTGTCTGCAGATTGGTGTCTACTAAGGGCTCACTTCCTAAACAGCTGCCTTTTCACTATAACCTCACATGTTTGAAGATGTAAGGATCTCCCTAGACCCTGTTTTACAAGGGCACTAATCCCATTCACAAGAGCTCTGCCTAAACACCTAGTAACCTCCCGATGGATCAGTTTCCTAATACCATCACCTTGGGAGTGAGGATTTCAACATATGAATCTTAGGGACACATGAACATTAAGATAATAGCAGGTTAGGGCCCGGCACGGTGGCTCACGCCTGTAATCCCAGCACTTTGGGAGGGTGGATCACGAGGCGGGTGGATCACGAGATCAGGAGATCAAGACCATCCTGGCCAACATAGTGAAACCCCGTCTCTACTAAAAATACAAAAAATTAGCTGGGCATTGTGCCGCATGCCTGTAATCCCAGCTACTTGGGAGACTGAGGCAGGGGAATCGCTTGAACCTGGGAAGCAGAGATTACAGTGAGCCAAGATTGCGCCACTGCACTCCAGCCTGGGCGACAGAGCTAGACTCCGTCTCAAAAAAAAAAAAAAAAAAGATAATAGCAGGTTAGTTCACTACAATTTGTCTATCCATTCATCAGCTGAGGAACACTGTTTTCTTTCCTATTTGATCATGTTAAAATATACCCCAACAGACAGGCAAGATGAACTCTTCATGGCTAACATGAGGCACAACCAAACAGAATCAAAGGGTCATGGCAGGGTGAGGAGCTGGTCACATATCCCTGCGTTACTCAGTACTGTCACGAAATTTTCTTTCCTGTAATTAAGCAGAAACCAGTTCCTAAAGAGCCTTGTCAAAACAACTACAGCTAGAGTGTCCCCTCTGACCCTCACAAGCTCAGCTGACACCTGGAACCTCCTAATTGAAAGACTTGTAGTTTCTATTGAAAGACTATCCAACCCAGGCTTTGCCCCTTATCCTACTGTTTCCCCTCCGGTTCTGCAGTCCCATCACAAATTCTGATTAGACAGGGTATTGGTCCTTCAAACATTCTTTCCTGATACACAACCACAAACCTCAAGCCAGTTTCGGCCGCCTTACACAGGATGTACACAAAATGCTTTGAACTCTGTAGTTCACCTTTTAATGTAGTCAGCTAAACTCCCCCTCATTTTAATACTAAAACTCAACCCCAAAGTGAACATAGAGTGTATGTTACATATCTGTTTACCCATTGTGCATGTGCCTGACTTCCCTCATAAATATACATAGATTTTCCCCAAACCTGCTGAAAACATATGACCCAATTATGCAAAACAGACCCTGTAAGGCATAAACATCAGCCTCACCCTACCCTCTTTAGAGAACACATTTCACTTACACTGAAGGCTTTGCTTCCCCAGTTTGCAGATTTTTTTTTTAATATAGAAATTAAAGCTACTCCTTTTCCCTCTGCAAATCTCATGACTTTTGTTAACATTTCTTTGGGGACAACGATGGGATCAGAAGTGGCCCCCAAGCTCCTTCCCAGCCACATCTGGACCAACACCTGGTGCCTACAAGAGTCCCTTGAACTCAGTTATCTTCTGGCTGCTTTCTAGGATTTAAGATCTCCCATTTTTAGGTTGAAGTCTTGAAAACTTTTCTTCAGGAAGCCAGTTCATTAGGCTCTATGAGCCTTGTGGGGTCCACTCACATTTTGTAGGGTACACTTGCAATTTGTGGGTACACTCGTGCTTCCTGGGGTGTGCTCACATTTCAGGTTTTGCTGTAATGCTCACACTAAGGGTATCAGAAGGGACACCTTTGTCAGGTCCCTGCAACGAGTAATCCATGTCCCGAGGGGATGGTCTCTGACCAGCTGCCTTCAGGTACCCAGGTAAGCTTTACATTTAAAAACTATAGGGAAAATTCCTGCACCTTAAGGCTTTGGATAAACTCAACCTGAGAAAGTTTAAAGCCATGCCAAGACATTTTCTGGGACTCTGATTGGTAACATGTTTAAACATTATAGGGATCATTCAAACCACCTGTTGTTTTAAAACTAGAATAAAAGATTGCTGCTATAAAATTTTACATTTTAAACAAGATATGCTTATCGCATTGATATCTTGAGGCTAGGAAACAAAGAACCATTCAGGACTCAAAGGCTACCTTGCTACAAAATACTGTCTCAAAGCTAACTAAAACTTTTTTTTCCTTTCCAGAGCTCCCCCTCCTTTTTTGACAATTCTGTCTCTTTATCTTTCTGTGAGCTAAACTCTCTTTATCCAAAACTCCTCACTATTCTGACATACTATTTAGAAAAAACACTTAAAAACCCACAAAGATATAATTCCCATGTAAAGACCCCCTTCTTATGCTCAACAGAATGGCAACATTCTTACCTTAAGGGCAAAGAATTGAGTCCAAAATCTGCTGCATAGACTTTGTTAAAATAAATTTTATTTATATATATATATATTTGTTCTCTTTACATAATTCAGTTAGATTTTCACAGTTAACTATTATTTGTCTAATTCAGTATATTGATAACTGCCTCAAATTGTTTTACCCAAAAGTAACCTGTTAGTAGTAGCTCAGTAGTAGCCTATAAAAGCCCTGCTAATATTTGTTGGTTTTTCCTTTCTGTGTTTCATCTGAATAATTTACATTTCTATGTATTTACATTTATTGATATTTTATTCTACAGTTTCTAATCTTCTGTTAATATCTTCCAATGTATTTTTTATTTCAGATAGTGTATTTTATCTCCAAAAATTCAATTTAATTCTTTTCACATCTTACTACTCATTATTTTTATACCTTTTAAAAATATGAATTATACATCTAATAGATGTTTTAGTGTTCTTTTCTGCTAATTCTATAATACCTTACATTTGAAAGCCTATTTCTGTTTATTGATTTTTCTCTGTTATGGATTATATTTTTCTACTTCCTTTCATGCCTGTCAATGTTTGTTTGGGTGTTGGGCATGGTAGAATTTATGTTTTTGTTTTCTGAATGTTTTTTGTAGTCCTTTAAATATTGTCGGGCTTTGCATTAGATCACAGTTAAGATACCTGGGACCAGTTGGATCCTTTTCAACAACTGCTTCTAAGTTAGAATTGTTAATTTGTTAGGATGATCAAAAAATATCACTCAGTATAGAACTCTTCTGAGGAGTTACAAGCATTATCTCTCTTCAATACTTGTTTTCTTCACCTAAGACAATGCTGTCTCATGCAGGCAAATTTCAGTATTGGGACAAAAAGAAGAGGTTTTCCTCATTGCAAATATCCAGGGCTGTCAATCTCTCTACTCTCCAAATTTTTTGTTATAAATTTTAACTACCTTGGTCTTCTGAATTCCAAATGTCTCCTCAACTCAGCAGGACCACTAATCTCTGTTCAATTCTCTGTGTTTTGTATTTAAGCCTGGGAACTCTATTAAAGCAGTAAGCTGAGGCAATGATGGGGCTTAACTCATTTGTTTTCTCTTATTCAGGAATCACTTTCCTGTACTGCATATTTCCGTTGTTCAATATAAAAACAAAAATGAAAGCATAACAACAAAAACCGTTGTTTCATATATTTTGTTTGGTTTTCTATTATTTTAAGATTGGAAAATAAATCTGGTTTTCTTCACTGTAAGCAAAAGTCAGATTTTTTTAAAACTTATTAAAAATATTTATTTCTCTAATTCCAAATTTGTTATAGAGTTGTTTCATTTCTATTCATACCGAGAGTCTGAATATCCTAAAGGTTAAGACACCAAATCGCCTGGGTGTAAAGAGTCTGAATATCCTAAAGCTTAAGATATCAAATCGCCTGGGTGTAAAGAGTCTGAATATCCTAAAGGTTAAGACACCAAATCGCCTGGATGTAAATCTCCGCTTTGACAATTACCTATTAGGTGACCTTGAAAAGCCTCCTTGGCCAGGCTCATGCCTGTAATCTCAGCACTTTGGCAGGCCAAGATGGGTGGATCAACTGAGGTCAGGAGTTCAAGACCAGCCTGGCCAACATGGTAAAACCCTGTCTCTACTAAAAAAATAACAGAAATTAGCTGGGTGTGGCAGTATGCACCTGTAGTCCCAGCTACTGGGGAGGCTGAGGCAGGAGAATCGCTTTTACCTGGGAGGTGGAGGTTGCAGTGAGCCGAGATCATGCCTCTGCACTCCAGCCTGGGCAATAGAGTGAGACCCTGTTTTAAAAAAGAAAAAAAAAAAAAGAAAGAAAAGAAAAGGCTTCTTAATACCTTTGTGTCTCAATTTCCCCACAAGAATAGCTCTTCATAGAGTTGTTGAAGGGATTAAGTTAGTTAATATAGAAAAAGCACTAAAAGCCATTTCTATCATATATTAAGATATTATTATCTTTAGTTCTGCTATCTAGTCATTTACTTATACATAAAGAAATTAGAAGGCTGGGCACGGTGGCTCAAGCCTGTAATCCCAGCACTTGGAGAGGCCCAGGCGGGCGGATCACCTGAGGTCAGGAGTTCCAGACCAACCTGACCAACATGGACAAACCCTGTCTCTACTAAAAATACAGAATTAGCCAGGCATGGTGGCACATGCCTGTAATCCCAGTTACTTGGGAAGCTGAGGCAGGAGAATGGCTTGAACCTGGGAGGCGGAGATTGCAGTGAGCCAAGATCGTGCCGTTGCACTCCAGCCTGGGCAACAAGAGCGAAACTCCGTCTCAAAAAAAAAAAAAGAAAGAAATTAGAACCAATTTTTAGTACCATCATATTTGTGGACACATTTTATATTTTACTTTGTCATTTTTACGTTCATTTTAATACATTCCTTTGTTATTTTAAATATGAAGAGGCTCACTAATCTTATGCCTCTATTTTCATAACATTTGAATTCATTACATACATAACATCTAAAGAAACCAACTTATAAATTTGACCTCAATGAATCCTCATAGTAGTTCTATGAGATTAAAACCAGTGATAGCTACACTATGTTGATTTGGGGAATAAAGTTAGAGAAGTTCAGTGATGTCCCCAAGGTCAAACAGCTGTCTCCTGAACACTGGAATACAAACCCAATTCCCTGTGATTCTAGAACCTTATCTGTTAGTGACTATGTGACTACCTCTATTAAATATCGTTATAAGTAGGATAAACACAATTTCAGTTTTCCTTCGCAGAGTTCTGCTTCATGCCCGCCTTGCAGACTGATTTTTATTTAATAGTGCCCATGGTCACTCACAAAAAGCCAAATTTGAATGATAAATTATATATTCACTGTTATATACATAACAGGTATTACTGACTGATGAGATTTATAATGAGCAGCTAAAACCTAGAGAGTGATTTATACAGTTAAAGGAGGTGATGTCTCTAATGTCATTTTCCTATGCTTCAGTGATTTTATCACTTTGACTTTTAGAGAAAAATGACATGACACTTCACAGAGATTTGTTAAAATTTAGCAGTTAGTTATTCAGCCTTTCCCATTCTGCTGGTAGTTACAAAATAAGGTAGATATTGAAGGACAGAGGTTAAATGCAGGAAGTGTATCTTGTCAGATGCCCAACACTCCATTCTTGCCTCCTCAGCCCTACTCAGATAAAAATAGAATAATTAAACTTTTAGGAAGAATCTGTAATCTAGTGGCTCTTTAGGGGATGGAAAGGTGGGACAAGAAGGAGAATAAGAGAGATAAATGAGTAAAACAGATATGAAAAAGAAATGAAGAGCCAACAATATTTTTTTTTTTTTTTTGAGATGGAGTCTCGTTCTGTCACCCAGGCTGGAGTGCAGTGGCACGATCTCCGCTCACTGCAACCTCCATCTCCCAGGGTCAAGCAATTCTCCTGCCTCAGCCTCTGGGGTAGCTGGGATTACAAGGGCACACCACCACACCCGGCTAATTTTTGTATTTTTAGTAGAGACAGGGTTTCTCCATGTTGGCCAGGATGGTTTCGAACTCCTGACCTCAAGTGATCGCCTGCCTCGGCCTCCCAAAATGCTGGGATTACAGGCGTGAGCCACCACACCCAGCCTCAGCAAAGTTTTTAATCATGTCAGAACTGTACTTATTTTTAAAGCTGCAAAAACATAAATAATCTATTCATTCCTCTTAGTCACTACTGAACAGGTAAAATAAAATATTTAATATTATCCCACACAAATGTGAAAAAGAGGGTGAACGGGGCTGTTCCCAGGAGAGAGGCAACTATGTCATTAAAGTTTGCATAATTGTTTTATCCATGAAGCAAAGAAAGGCACTTGGGCTCTTCAATAACAAAAAAGGAAATACTGGATGATATACTAGTGACTATGAAATAGTTCAGGTACTGTCATGCAGGAAATGAAATGAAATTGCCTACTTTGAAGTCTCTTGCCTTTGCTGTTCTTTCTGCTTGAAAATCTTTCTCCAAATACGCTTATGGCTTACCTTATCATAGCCACTGGAAGTCATTTTTTCACTGAGGGCTTCCAAAGTTGCCCTACATAACTTGCTAATTCTCTCTCACACATACGCACAGTCACACTTCCTATCTCCCTCTCTGCTTGTATTGCGTCATTTAGCACTTACTTCTACCTAATAGAGTATATATTTTTCTTATTTTTCTTTTTGATTACCTCAAACCTACCTAAATGTGGGGCTCATCATAGCAGGAATTTATATCTAATTTGCTCACTGCTAATCACCAATGCTCAAATCAGTACCTGGTAATGGTTAACAAATACTTCTTACATTAATAAATAATGAACAAGATATTTGTTTGGTTTTAACCCAAAGGGTTGAACAAAAATCCAGAAATAAATTGGAGGGCGGCAGATTAGGCTCATTGTAAAATATTAGGACTACACTCTGGCTCTTTATGAGTAAGTGGCTCCTCAGAACATGATTCTAACATTCTTGATGTTACTATATGATCAACTGACAGAAGTAATTTCAAGAATTCTTGCAGATTGGATGAGAGGTTGATATTCTTTTCCTTAGTACAGAGAAACTTTGATTATTCAGCAAAGGGAGAAAAAGACATTCAAAGCACTACACACAAGCTACAATACTAAAATGAAGACTAGCTTTCCTGTTTAATCATAGTTCTCGTTAGTTTATTTCTATTACTCAATCTAACTTGAAAGCTTGCTTCTGTGAAACCTGAAAAATAAAAATTGAACCAAGAGAGAAGGTGAAGGAGATATGAGTTCTGGGAGCAGTGGTGGAGAACAAGAAAAATAAAGGAGAAACAGCAACTCATAGAGCCTTTTTTGCACTGCTTATTGAGACAGATACAGTTTACAATGCTGACATTTGTCTTGAGAAAGAGAAAGAGAAGAAAAAATTTACTTATGACATGTTTTATTTTTCTAAAACTTTGAAAGGTTCAAAATTATCTTTATGCAGGTTTTATACATTAATTTAAAATCTTACTGACTTTGTGAAACGGTACAAAAATCAACAACAACAGCAACAAAAATAACTTGAACTCAATAAATGCCACTTGAATCAGCAAAGACCCACATGGGTGGTTCTGTCAAATCCCCTTGCTGCAATAGCTCTGCCAATTTACTTGACAAATGTGTAGCCCTGGACTTTCACCCCTTGTTTAACAGAACAATTTGAAGATGATGCTTTAGAAGTCTTTCAGATCATTAGATGGTTATTTTTGCAGAAGCAAAGGAGAGAGAAGGAGGTGCTACACACATTTCAAAAACCAGGTCTTGTGATAACTCACTCACTCACTCACTATCATGAGAACAGCACCAAGGAGGAGGTGCTAAACCATTCATCACAGACCACCTGCATGATCCATTCACCTCCCACCAGGCCCCACCTCCAATATTGGGGATTACAATTCAAATGAGATTTGGGCTATCAGCTTGGAAAAAAATACTATCAGCTTGGAAAAAAAAACTATTTTGTACTTTGCTTTTTTAAAGCACAAAAATAAATAGGAGTTATATGTTTAACATTTTCAACATTCAGGAAAATAAAATATTAATTTCTCTTTTTCATAAACCAAATGCATTTTAGGCTCAGTTCTTCTCTGTCTCTTATTTCATGGCTACTGTGTTTTTCCAACTAGGCCAAGAGTAAAACATTGCTGAATTTTTATAATAATACAAACCTCATTCCCTATATATTTTCACAGAAAAAAAAATCTTTTTGGCGATAAAACAATTTCATCATTACCCTGATGTCATGAAATTATATTCTGCTGAATTGACCGGAGAAAGACGTTGTGCATAAGGCATGGTAGATCCATTAAAATTAAAATAAACACATTCAATTTTAAGGTGAAATTTGTTCATTTGCATTTTTTTATAATTAATAGTCATGGAGGATAATACTTTGATGACATACTAATAAAAACACATCCACAATAATGTATTATTACTAGACTTCTCTTTATTTCTAACAACATAACAAACACTGTGATAATGATTGATATGGTTTGAATCTGCGTCCCTGCCCAAATCTCATGTTGAATTGTAATCCCCAATATTGGAGGTGGGGCCTGGTGGGAAGTGAAT
Organism: Gorilla gorilla gorilla; assembly: GCF_029281585.2. NCBI lineage: Eukaryota > Metazoa > Chordata > Mammalia > Primates > Hominidae > Gorilla > Gorilla gorilla. The sequence continues at coordinate 26,881,306 of NC_073246.2, forward strand.
GGATCATGCGAGTGGTCCTTCATGAATGGTTTAGCACCACCTCCTTGGTGCTGTTCTCATGATAGTGAGTGAGTGAGTTATCACAAGACCTGGTTTTTGAAATGTGTGTAGCACTTCCTTCTCTCTCCTTTGCTCCTGCTCTGGCAGTGTAAGATGTGCCTGCCTTCCTTTCTCCTAATCATGATTGTAAGCTTCCTGAGGCCCTCCTCAGAAGCAGAAGCTGCTATGCTTCCTGGACAGCCTGCAGAACCATGAGCCAATTAAACCTCTTTTCTTTATAAATTACCCAATCTGAGGTAATTCTTTTTATTTTATTTTAAGTTCCGGGGTGCACGTGCAGGATGTGCAGGTTTGTTACATAGGTAAACATGTGCACGGTGGCTTGCTGCACCTATCTACCCATCACCCTGGTATTAAGCCAGGCATGCATTAGCTGTTTTTCCTGATGCTCTCTCACTCCTCCCCCTCTCCCACTAGTCCCCAGTGTGTGTTGTTCTCCTTCCTGTGTTCATGTGTTCTCATTGTTCGACTCCCACTTATAAGTGAGAACATGCAGTGTTTGGTTTTCTGCATTGCTGTGCTGAGGATGATAGCATCTGGCTCCATCCATGTCCCTGCAAAGGACATGAGCTCATTCATTTTTATGGCTGCAGAGTATTCCATGGTGTGTATGTACCACATTTTCTTTATCTAGTTTATCATTGATGGGCATTTGGATTGATTCCATGTCTTTACTATTGTGAATAGTGCTGCAATCAACATATGTGTGCATGTATCTTTACAGTAGAATGATTTATATTCCTTTGGGTATACACCCAGTAATGGGATTGTCAAGTCAAATGGTATTTCATAGCACTGCAAGAACAGACTAACACAATGCCTTTTTGCACACATTATTTCTAATTATCAAAACAACTCAGACAGATCATAATCTTTGATTTACAAATGAGGAAATTTAAACTCTAAAGATTAATTGGAAGCTCATATAGCAAAAAGGGAGATATGATCAGAATTTGAAACTAAGTCTTGTTGATTCAGTAGTTATAATATTTATTAGTAGTTATTTGGTAATATCAATGAAATGGATAAACTGGTTAGCTAGCCTAACCAAAAATTAAACAAACAAATAAAGAAGACACAAATTACTAATACCAGGAATGGAAGAAGGGTCATCACTACTGTCTCATAGATGCAAAAAGAATAATAAAGGCATATTATGAACAATTCTATGACCACACATATAACTTTGATGAAATGTACCAATTAACTGAAAAGCACAATTTGTCAAAACTGACACAAGAATATATAATTAGAATAGCTCTATATCTATTTTTAAAATTGAATCAATAATTAATAACCTTCCAAAAAGAAAGCACTAAAACTGATGATTTCAATGTTGGATCTTACCAAACATTTAAGAAAGAAGTGATAGTAAACCACAATCCCCAAAAAATAAAATTGGAAAGGACACTTCCTAATATATTCTATGAGGCAGCATTATCTTAATCTCAAAATCAGATAAAGACATTACAGGAAAGGAAAATAAGGGACCAATATCTCTGATGAACATAAATGAAAATTTTCTCAACAAAGTATGAGCAAAGAAAATCTAGCAATATATAAAAACGTATACACCAGGGCCAAGTGGGATTTGTTGTAGATTTGCAGGGCTGGTTCAACATTCAGCAGTCAGTTAATATAATGCACCATATTAACAGATGAAAGAAGAAATATCACATGAGCATATCAATAGGTGCAGAAAATGCATTTGACAAAATGCAATAGCCACTTGTGATAAGATATCTCAGAAAACTAAGACTAGAACTCACTGAAGTTGGAAAAATAAAATCTATAAAAACCTATAGCTAACAGCATACTTAATGGTAGAAACTGGACAATTTCTTTCTGTGGTTGGGAATAAGGCAAGGATGTTTTCTCTCATCACTCCTATTCAATTCTATGATGGAAGTCCTAGAAAATGCAATTAAAAGAGGAAGGGTAATACAACATATAGAGATTGGGAAAGAATAAATAAAACTGTGTTTGTTTGTAGATGACATGGGTTGTCTGTGTAAAAAATCCCAAAGAACTAACAAAATTACTCCTGGGACTAAAAAGCAATTACTGCAAGATTGTATAATACAACCTTATAAGTACACAATGGTCAAATTATATTTATGTATAGCCTGTAATAAACAAATATAATTTGAAATTAGAAGCATTTTGGTTCAAATACACAAATATATACAAGATCTGTATGAGTAAAACTACAAAGCTCAGATAAAACAACAAAGATATCTAAATAAAAAAATAGATGTTCCATGTTTATGAACAGGAAGGCCTAATATAGTTAAGAAGCTAATTGTTTACAACTTGATCTAGATACAAACAATCGCAACCCAAAATTCTAGAAAGTCATTTTGTGGACATCAGCAAATGACTCTAAAGTTTATATGAAAAGACAAAAGATGCAGAATAGCCAACACAATACTGAAAAAAAAGAAAAAACTTATAATACTAAACTCCTGGAGTTTATAAATTACATAAAGGTACATTAGTCAAGACAGTGTGATACAGGCAAAAGGCTAGAAGAATGGAAGAACAGGTCAATGGAAAACAATACAGAGCTCAGAAACAGACCCAAACAAATACCATTAACTAATCTTTGAGAAAGGAACAAAGGCAATTCCATTGAGAAAGGATAATCTTTTCAACAAATGGTGCTGCAACAACTGGACATGACCAGAGAAAAGAGATTATTAGAGACCTAATTAAGGACTTTGGACCTCCAGACAAATGCAATCTTTGCTGAGAATGGAACTGCCTGTAAGTAAGTTCTAAAGATGTGTTCTGCAGCCTAGTGTCTACAGTTAACAATACAGTGCTGGGCACGTCAAAATTTGTTAAGAAGGCTCATCTCATGTTAAGTGTTCTTACCACAAAAACAAAAACACAGGGGCACAGGAAAGCTTTGGGAGGTGACGGTTACATCTGTAACCTCAAATGTACTGATGCTATCACAGGTGTCTGCATATACTGAAACTCACCAAATTGTCCAGATTAAATATGTGTAGTTATTTGTATATCAATTACACCTCATTAAAGCTGTTAACAAAAGAAATCAATGTGATGATTTGCATAGGAGAACATACATGATTCAGGTTAAAAGGCAAGAAAGGCCAGTGGGAATGTGAATTCCTATGATCACCTCACACAAATTAAATATGGGGTTCTAGACTCTGAGATAAATTCCAGAGCGCTCTCACTAATGATAACTAATTGATCGCCTAATGATCTCTTCAGTGAAATGAGGATTTCTTGAAGAAATGCATGAGTTTGTAATGACTCCCTGCCTGCTGAAAGCCTTCCAATCCCCAAACTGAGTGGACCCAGTGAAGACAAAACAGTGATATATTTCTTTTTTTTTTTAATTATTATTATACTTTAAGTTTTAGGGTACATGTGCACAATGTGCAGGTTTGTTACATATGTATACATGTGCTATGTTGGTGTGCTGCACCCATTAACTTTCTACCCCATCACAGCAAACAATGAACACAAATGGTTATCCAAAAAAAATCAAAATCTTTAGACATATTCCTGAAGAGACATAAAGAAATAGTTCCTTAGGGATAAGGGAAGCCCTAATAAGAAAATGTCACCTACATCTCAAGGTAGTTGTCAGAGCTAGATTAAAGAGCTGTTGATACTTTACAATTCCCAGACTTACTGCGGGCAAGGCTTATGAAAGGCAACAATTGGGGAAAAGTTCACTTCTTCCTACTCAGCCTGAGGCATATTTCCCACAGATCAGTTCATTCATTTGGCAAACTTTTATGGAGCACGAACTATATATTGTACTATACACTATACTAGAATCAGGAGATTAAAAAGTATGATTACAACACAGTCCATATCCTGAGAAATAGTCCCATCCTCTAGAATCTTAATATTTTTTCTGAAACGTGATTTGGTGGACAGTCTGTTTCTTTACTTATGTGACATATTTAATATAAACTATAGCAGAAAAAAAGATACTATTTAAGAACGAAGACTGCAGCCAGATTGCCTGGTTTCCAGTTTTTTTTCATCTCCTCACTATATGACCTTTGCCAAGTTTCTTACCTCCTCAGTGCTTTATATTCCTCATCTGTACAGTGCAATGTATAATATACTGAGTACAGTGTCATAGTTATCTACCTTGTAAGGTTGCTGTGAGGATTTAAGTGAGTTAAAACCTGTAAAGTATCTAAACCATTCTAGGCACATAGAAAGTTCTAAAGCCATGTTTGCTGCTGCTGCTACTATCACCCTTGTTATTACTGTTGTTGCCACCGTCGTTTTCATTCCAATGGGTTACAGGCTGACTTATGTTTATATAATCAATAGGAATGTTATCTCACCATCCCATGGCACATTAACCACAGCAATTGTTATTTAGTAGCTACGTCTGTACTGAGAGCCTTTCAAAGATTTATATCTATTACCAAATAATACCTTGCTGTGGGGACACAGATCCACAAATATTAGTGACTTTGTAACAATCACTAATATCTCATCAGGCACAGAGTTTTGAAGTTCTTTTTTTCAACTAGAGAGTTATGCAAATATTATGTATACTCACTGCACAATTAAACCTAATTATTTTAAAATGCAAAATGACTGACATTGCACATCATCTCACCATATTTTTCCAAATAGGATAGCATAGGTGTACTGTAAACTTTATGACAAGAATATGGCAGAGCTGTGCATCCTTTGGGAGAGATTTGCTACAATTACTTAAATTCCTTACACTTTAACCCCTCGGAATTTCTGTAGAGGAAGAAAAGTGAAATCTGTAACTATTATGCCTTCTACTCTGTTATATGCTCACCTCTCTGTGAATCTTGATTTAAGCTGAGTGCATCATTAATCTTTAATATAACCCGAGAACAATAGTCAAATAGAATAATGAGTGGTATTGAAGAAATATATAGAACAGCATGCCCAGAAATGCATTCAACCACTCCATATCTTGCATTATTAGACACACCCACTGACTTGCACAGATCCAGAATTTTTAACTCTTTGTTGAAAGCAAGGGTAGGCAAAACTTATTCATAACAGACCAGATAATATAATATGTTCAGCTTTGTGGGCCATATGGTCTCTGTGACAACTACTCAACTCTGCTACTATGACATAAAATGATCATAGACAATATATAAATAAAACATTATGGCTGTATTTTAATAAAACTTCATTTATGAACAGTAAAATTTGAATTACACATAATTTTCATGTGTCACATGTATTATTTTCCTTGAAAGTTTTTTCAAAAAATTAAAAATGCAACAAGTCTTTGCTCCCAGACCGTACAAAAACATATGGCAGGCTCGATCTGGCTTACAGGCTACAGTTTCCTGAGCCATAATGCATAAGAATCAGAATATTTTGAATTTAACAATTTAACCATGGAACTGCAATCATTACCTAGAAGATTAGCTAGTAACATAAAATGTCTCAAGGCATGCATTAGAACTTCAGTCTTATTTTTATCATTTATTTATTTAGGATTCTAACTTAAAGAACAAAAATCATGGGTTATGATTTCACATCTACCACTGTTAGTTTGCTAGCCTTCAGTGAAAATTTCCAAGCTGTGGCAACCTCTTTTTCCCAAAGTCTGTTATTTGGGAGATGGATTATATCACTACTATCAACTCACACTATGTATCAGAATCACCTGTGGAGAAACCAAGGCCGAACACTCAGAGATATGACCTCAACAGGTGACACCAACCTGCATCCAGGGTTGGAAACCACTGGGCTACTGAGCTCCAGACCTCTTTCTGTTTGATAAGTCTAAGAATTTCTATTCTGTACATACCATTGACACAAATATCAGTAATAATGTAGCATTACTTCAGAGAATATTAAATTTAAATAATTAGTAGAAACCCTTTGCAAAAAAATTCAGAACTATTGAACTTCTCCTCCTTCATGATGGCAAAATAAAAAAGAAAATATATATTTAACTCCTTTTAGCTCACTGTTGAGAGATGGACAGAATAGAAAGAAAATAAGTAAACAAAACATATGTATTTCTTTTCCCAATAGCTAGAGCGTAGAAAATTACAGAGAAATAAAGCAGCAATAATCTGAAAGCTTCTATGTATTCTTATTCTCAAGCCCTATTTCCTTATTTAGGGGGTTTTGTAGTTGAACAATTGCAGCATTATTTCTCTGCTTCCAGTTTCATTATTGAAAAGACAGTTCACACAAATATTCAAAAATAAGCAGTCTACATTTTCATAATATAGTTCATTTGTTCCTAACTTTTAGTACATTTCACAGTCAATATCTTGTGTATACTCATGTGAGTGACTCAATTTTCAACTGTCAGCTTCACAAACCGTCATCAAAAAAATCAGATGATCAAGCAGAGCTTGGTTGTTCAGACTTCTTACAGTAAGGGACACACACGCAGACACACACACACACACACCTAAACACACACACAAACCTTCTTGATTAAAAAACAGTAATGTTCCAACCTTTGGGTAGGAAATGTTTAGGGTTTTATAACCTGAGCAGAATGATTTTAAGATGAGTGTGTCAAAGGAGGAAACTGGTTGAAATTAGGTATAGTTTTTGAATTACTAGATCTAGATTAGTGATCACGGTGAGGAATGGGTCTTAAAGGGGAATTTGATAAGCAGGCTGTCCTCACAGTGAGCAGCGAGTCTTAAAGAGGGATTTGACAAGAAGATATGTCAGCCTGCCGTATGTTTTCGTATGGTCTGGGAGAAAAGGCTTGTGGCTGCATTTACAGTCTTGTCTTCAACAATTAAATATTTCTTGCAACAAGTAATTAAGACATTTTTGCTTGATTCCAATATTGTTTGACATAGGGACATGTAAATATGTTCATCATATATATTGCTTAACAGAAGGGCAGAAAAGTATGCCTGGACCTGGCATGACTTAACACAGAGAGAAAAAAAATGTTTGTATTAATGCTCACTGACACTTTTGGTCATGCTTTTGGTCATGCCTAAGATATACCATTATCTTATGAACTACCTTAGTCTGTTTTGTATTACTACACACAAATACCTGAGATGAGTAATTTATAGAGAAAAGTGTTTTATTTAGCTCATGGTTCTGCAGGCTGGACAGTTCAAGGACATGGCTGTGATTTCTGGCAAGGTCTTCTGTGCTGCATCATAACATGGCAGAGAAGGTCAAAATGGAAGCAGTTATGTGTGAAGAGGAAAAACCTAAGAGGCATCCTGGCTTGATAGCAACTCATTCTCAAGGGAATTCATTAAGTTCCATGAGAACTGATTCAGTCTTGCCAGAGTGAGAACTCATTCACTACCATGAGAAGGGCACTAAGCCATCAGGAGAGATTTACTCCAATGATTCAGACAATTCTCACTAGGCTCCACTTCCCAGACTGCCATTTCAGGGATCAAATTTCAACATGAGGTTTGGTGGGAACAAACTCAAACCAAATCACAGCATGAGGATATGATCAATGCAGATCAAAATTATTGTCTGATATATTGGGTTCACTGTGTTAAGCAGAATGGTGTTTCCCCATAGGAGCCCGTTTTGAAGCCTCTATAGCTTATGTATATATTAGATTAAATAGCAAAGGGGAATTCGAGGCGATAGATGGATATAAGGTTGCAATCAGCTGACTTTAAGACAGAAAATATTAGCTGACTTTAAGACAGAAAAAATTATCCAGATAAGCAAAATATAATTATAAGAGGACTTCCAGCATGACTGTTGGAAAAATTATTTCCCAGTGAAACTGGCAAAAATTATTTTTTTTAAAAAAACAACTTTTTATAACCCCTGGAAATGATCCTAAAGGAATACAGCAAATGAAGAAACATCCATTCAATTAAATCTAGTAATATTCAGAATGAAAAGCAGGAGTGTGTAGTATTTAAGCAAAGTCCACTCTCCGTTGCCCTCCCAGTTCAGAGATATTATCATAAGATATTAAAAACAATAAGATTTAATAGCTGACTTCTCCAATCTAAACTTCCTTAGCCAAGAACAAATGGCATCTTCTCCCACAACTTCCAGTTGGAGAGCTTTCTTCTAGGGCAGAATGCAACATCCATGTTTCTTCTCCTACTGCCAGTTGTCTCCTGTTGCTGAGGTTGTTTCAGGTGAGAACAGTTGAGAGGCAAGGCCCCCTTCTTCACCCCACCCTCCACTCATGGAACAGAGACTCCATTTTGGGCACAGTACCTTTAAAAATACTGGGGCCCCACTTGCCTTACCCTCGATCATAAGTTTCCACACCAAGAAAACCAACTCATGAAGACCTCATGCTACAGTCTCCACTTCCATTGGGCACTCAGGTTCAAAAGTAGGAGCATCGCTCAGAGAAAGTATCCCATCATCTCAAACCTAACCACAGAGGCCTAACTCAATATTTTACTAGAGGGAAAAGCAGGCCATAAAACTAATAGCTCCTAGTCTCTTCCCAAAGAAATTGACTTCACTTGCAACAGAGCACAGGGAAATTCTAGCCTATAGACATGGAGGTCATGGTGAAAAGCAACTGGGAGAAAATAGATTCAAGACATAGGCTGAACGGTAAGCCAGTTCGTTTGTAGGAGAGAACCTGAGAAAGAGAAAACTTAGAGAAAAAAATATACAACACTGATCTAAGAACCTCCTTCAAAGAAGCCCAAATCTGATTGGATTAGCCTATAGAGCAATTTATAACCCAGGACATAGTTGAAAACAGTAGAGCAATCAGCCTCCAATTAATGGGGCATAACAGTTTGCTATCGTCAGGGAAAGAGATGAAGAGAGCCGTACCAAACCCACTATCGTCTCAAGGTGACTGTGGACATACCAAAAGCTGTGCCCCACTGAAGATTAACATCAGAGGTTTAACAGTGTGGGGTAGGAGAAAATAGACATCACTAAAATATCCCAGCCCTGAAAGGGAGGAGACTCATATGCAAAGTTGCCGTAATATATTATCCAAGAGGTCTAGTTTCCAACAACAACAAAATAATTAGGAATGCAAAGAAACGGGAAAGTATGACATATAAAATGAAAAAAGAAAAAGCAGGCAAAAGGAACTGTGAGAGCAGCCAGATATCAAATTTAACAGGAAAGGCTTCATGGTAGCCATTTTAAGTATGTTCACAGATTGAAAGGGAACTTCGTTTAAAAAGTAAAGGAAGTCATGATGACGATGTCCAACACAAGACAAAGTATCAATAAAGAGATAAAAATTATTAAAAGAACAAAATGGAAATTCTGGAGCTGATAAACACAAGAACTGAAATGAAAATTATACTAGATGGGCCCAACAGTAGATTTGAATTGGCAGAAGAAGGAATGAGCAAACTTGAAGATAGACTGATTCAGATTATGCAAGCTAAAAAGCAGAAAAAATAAAAAAGAGAAATATGGAGCCTCAGGGAAATCTGGGACACCATTAAGTGCATCAACAGCCATGTCCATATCCGCATCAGACACATCACAGGAAAAATTCTTAAACTCAAAACAAGGAGAAAATCTTGAAAGCAGCAAGAGAAAATTACAACAAAACAAAACTCCTCACTTTCAAGGGAACCTCAATACGATTTAACAGCTGACTTCTCAGCAAAAACAATGTAGGCTGGAAGGCAATAGGATATCATATTTAAAGTGTTCAGTTAAAAAAAAAAAGCAAAACCTGTCAGCCAAAAATCTTATATCAGGTAAATCTATCTTTCCAAAATTAAAGTAAAATAAGAACATTCCTAGATTAACAAAAACTGAGAGAATGTGTTGCTAGCAGACCCACCTTACAATAAACTCTAAAGGAGTTTCTTCAGGCTGACGGGAAATAACCCTAGATAATAATTTGAATACACATAGAAAAATAGGAGCTTCAATAAAGTTAGTTACATAATTCCACAAGGCAGTATAAATCTATATTTTTCTTTTTCTCTTGATTTACAAAGCAGTTGTATAAAATAATATGTTACAATGTATTGTTGGGTCTGTAACACAGAAATGTAATAAATTGGTAATATGTTTGCTAATGACAGCACAAAGGAGGTGGGTGAGAACAAACCTACATTGGGCTAAGGAAATGACTGCAGATGAGTAAATTAATAATTATAACAAAGTATCATGAGTTTGTAGGTTTGTAATATTAATACATAAACATGTATAATACTAGTATAACAAAAATAGGGGAAAAAGAATAGAGATAATGTCTTAGGCATCTCAGGCTGCAATAACAAAATGCCATGGACTAGGAAGCTTAAAGAGTAAACATCTGGGCCGGGCGCGGTGGCTCAGGCCTGTTATCCCAGCACTTTAGGAGGCCGAGGTGTGTGGATCATGAGGTCAGGAGATCGAGACCATCCTGGCTAACATGGTGAAACCCTGTCTCTACTAAAAATATAAAAAATTAGCCAGGTGTGGTGGCGGGCGCCTGTAGTCCCAGCTACTCTGGAGGCTGAGGCAGGAGAATGGCGTGAACCCCGGAGGCGGAGCTTGCAGTGAGCCGAGATCGTGCCACTGCACTCCAGCCTGGGTGACAGAGCAAGACTCTATCTCAAAAAATAAAAAAGAGTAGACATCTATTTGCTCACAGTTTTTGAGAGTAGATGTCTGAGATCAGAGTGTCAGCATGGTTGGGTGCTAGTAAGGGCCCTCACCCTGGCTTGCAAATAGCTGCCTTCTCATTGTGCTTCGCATGGCAGAAACAAAGTGGATTCTGGGCTCTTCGTCTTATAATGACACTAATACCATCACGGATGTCCCACCTTCAGAAACTCACTTAAATCTAATTACCTCTGAAAGGTCACACCTCCTAGTGCCACCACATTGAGGGACAGGGCTTTAACATTAAGAATTTGGGCAAGACACAGGCATTCAGTTCGTAAAGAGTTATATAGAAATAATATTCCAATATCTTACTAGAATTAAGTTAGCATAAATCTGAAAATTAATATGATAGTTAAAATGTATGTAGTATGCCCTAAAGAAACCACTCTTTTGAAAAACTCAAAAGATATAGTAAAAAATAAATAAATAAATTTAAATGCTTAATTGGAAAATATTATATAATGCAAAAGAAATCAGTAAAGGAACAAAAACAGACAGGAGAAACATAGAAAATAGACCTTTAATATACCTTTATAACTAAATTACCTTTAATATACATGCAGAAATCCTTAACAAAATACTAGCAAACTGAATCCAGCAACATATAAAAAGAATTATATACCATGACCAAGTAGGATTTATCCCAGGAATGCAAGGTTGATTAAACATACAACAAATAATTAATGTAATACATTATATCAATAGAATTTTAAAATTACATGATCAGGCCGGGTGCTGTGGCTCAACCCTGTAATCCTAGCACTTTGAGAGATCAACGTGGGTGAATCATTTGAGGTCAGGGGTTTGAGACCAGACTGGTCAACATGGTGAGACCCCGTCTCTACTAAAAATACAGAAATTAGCTGGGCATGGTGGCGGGCGCCTGTAATCCCAGCTACTCAGGAGGCTGAGGCACGAGAATCGCTTGAGCCTGGGAGGCGGAGGTTGCAGTGAGCCGAGATCATGCCACTGTACTCCAGCCTGGGCAATAGAGGGAGTCTCAGTCTCAAAAAAAAAAAAAAAATTACATGATCATATCCATAAACACAGAAAAAGCATTTAACAAAACCCTATATCATTTCTGATAAAAATACTCGATAAACTAGGAATAGAAGGAAACCTTCCTCCACTTGATAACGGGTATTTGTGAGAAACCCACATGTGACATCATCCTTGGTGGTAAAAATTAATGCTTCCCTCCTAAGATCAAGAACAAGAGGACACCTACTCTCACCACTTCTATTCAACACAGTATTTGAAGGTCTAGCCAGAGAAATTAGGGGAAAAAATAAAATGATCCAAATTAGAAAAAAATAAGAAAAGCTATCTTTATTCTCAGATAACATTGTCTTGCACATAGAAAATCCTAAGTATCCACTAAAATTATAAGAAATACCCAATGACTTCAACAAGGTGATAGGACACAATAGTAGTATCAACAAACATCATTTGTACCCCATATATTTGTAACAAACAATCCAAATATGAAAGTAAGAAAACAAACCCATTTACAATACAATAAAAAAGTGCTAAGAAATAAATTTAACAAAGTAGTACTAAAGTTATACTCTGGAAACTGCAACATATTTTTGAAAATTAAAGACTCTATACTGAATAGAAAGGCAACTTATATACATGAATCAGGATACTAAATAATTGTTAAGATGGCAGTACTCCTCAAGAATCCCAGCTGACCTCTTGCAGAAATTGATGTATTTAAATTGTGCAACCTGGAACGTTTAGCCTCTCTTAACAGAGATTGATGTGTATAGAGCACATTACAAATCTTCCAGGCCATTAACTGGTCTATTTCTACATAGCAGCTTTACCAGCTTGCAAAGATATTTTGCACAATGCTTTTTAAAAACATACAAAAACCAAATATGAGTCTTATTCTTAATACTTTTACTATTCAGGAAAATGAAAAATGAATTTGTGTTTCCATAAAATTATTTTATTTTAGGCTCACTTTTTCTTAATTATTTTATAGATACTACAGTAGTTTTCCACTTACAAAAGAAAAAATTGTCGATAAAGTGGAGGCAGGAGACCCACAATAGTCAAAATAACCTTGAAAATAAAGAACAAGGTAGGAGTACTTCACAATTTCAAAACTTCCTACAAAGCAATGACAATCAACACAGTGTGATGCCAGCACAAGAACAGATGTATATACCAATGGATAAGAATTGAGAGACCAAAAATAAAACTATACATCCATAACCAATTGATTTTAAATAATTCAATGAAAGACGGAATAGTCTTTTCAATACATGGTACTGAGATAATTGGATAGCCACATGCAAAAGAATGAAATAAGACCTCTATTTTACACCATATACAAAAATTAACTGGAAATGGATCAAAAAACTAAATGTAAAACTATAACACATTGGAGAAAATATTTACAAGCTTTTATGTGACAAATGATTGATAGATATGACTCCAAAGGCAGGAAGAACAAGAGAAACAACAGACCATTTGAATTTCATTAAAATAAAAAACTTTTAAGATTCAAAGAAAACCATCAAGAAAGTGAAAACACAGCTCATAAAATGGAAGAAAATATTTGAAAGTCATGTATCTGATATGGGTCATGTATCTAGAATATATAAAATCTCTTACAACTCAGCAATAAAAAGACAAACCCATTTTGAAAAGGTAAAGAATCTGAATGAACATTTTTTTCACAGAAGATACAAAAAATGACTAAAAATGCATGTGAAGAAGTTCAGTTTCATTAGTTATCTGGGAAATGCAAATGAAACCACAATGAAATACCACTTCACACCTGCTATGATGACTATAATCAAAAAGACAGATAATCAGAAAGGTTGACAAAAATTTGGAGAAAATAGAATCCCCATAGATTACTAGTGGAAATGTAAAATGGTGCAGTCACTTTGGAAAACGGTCTTACCGTTCCTCAAATGATTAATAGAGTACCCTATGTCACAGCAAGTCCATTCCTAGGCATATACACAAAAGAACTGAAGACAGATATTCAAAGAAATACTTGTATTTTAATATGTATTTTTAAGTGAATATTATAGCAATATTTTATTGTTATTTATTGTTATAGCATCATTATACTATGATTTCCAATAGCCAAAAGGTAAAAATAATCCATAAACAAAGTATGAGTATATCCATATAATAAAATTATATTTGACCATAAAAATGAAGTATTGATAGATACTGCAGCACAAATAAGCCTTGAAAACATTATGCTAAGTAAAAAAAATTCAGTCCCAAAAGACTATATAATGTATGATTCCATTCGTATCAATTGTGAAGAGTAGAGAAATTTATACAGACAGAAAGTATATCAGTGGTTGCTTAGGACTGAGGATGGTGGGAGGATGGGAGATAATAAAGAAAACTAGGAGTTTCTTCTTGAGGTGAGAAGAATGTTCTAAAATTGACCGTTGTGCTGGTTGAACAGATCTGTGAGTCATTGAATTGTACACTGTAACTGAGTAAAATGTGTTATGTTAATTAGATCTTAACAAAACTTAAAGTAAGTAGAAGATGGAGGCAAAGGATGCACAGTTGAATAAAGAAAAGTGATGACAGAAGCAAGCCATAGTGATGCAGTGTGAGAAGTGCTTAGCCTGCTCGTGGTGGCATTGAAGATGCAGGAAAAGGGTCATGAGACAAAAACCATGGAAAGCCTCCAGAAGCCAGAAGCCTCCAGAAGACTCCAGAAAAACAGAAGAAATGGGTCCTCCACTAGAGCCTCTGGAATGAAATACAGCCCTTTGTAGTTAGCCCAAGTGAAAACCATGTTGGACTTCTGACCTACAGAATTGTAAAATAAATCTGTGTTGTTTTAAGCCACTAAAAGTATGGTAATTTGTTACAGCAGCCATAGAAAACTAGCATGGATTAACTCTGATGGTCATTTTAATATGCCAGCTTGGATAAGCTACAGTCCCCAGTTATTCAGGGAAACACTCATCTATCTGCTGTTGTGAAGATATTTCACAGAAGTGATTACAGTGAATAATCAGTTGACTTTAAATACTGGGGATCATCCTAGATAATTGGAGTTGACCTGATTCTATTAGTCAAAAGGCATTTAAAACAGAACTAGAAATTTCCTGAAGAAAAAATTCTGGATGTGGACAAAAAATTCACCCTGTGCTTAAGAGTATGACAAGCCCTTCCTGCTGGCCTGTCTACAGATTTTGGATTTGCCTGGCTGGTCCTCACCATTGCATTATCTAATTGCTTATGACACATTTTTAAATACACTCCTGGTCCTTGTTCTGATTCTCTGCTTCAACCCTAACTGACAGAGTCACATTGGGAGTGTTTGGTGGTAACGGTTCCAATAGCTCTTTGTGTCAATTTGTTGTATAATCATCTGTTAGAACTTTTCCTGGGAAGGCAGCTGCATAGCACTTATGACAATGATTGAGCAATAGGACATCAGTCTCCTGTGATCACACATTTGAGCACCATAACCATGGGGAACACTATGAGAAGGCTTATGATAAGAGTCCATAGTTAATTTTGAAGATGAGAGTCAAGAGAGTCATATTAAAGGAAGAGAATAAAACTCCTCATTTATTGCTCACAGAAAAAGATGTAACCAAATTAATTTAACTGGTTGTTGACAAAGATATGTAATTTTATGTCTTTGTTTTGTGAGCCTTTTCGTAGATTAAGGCAACCTGAGAGAGATGAAGCTATAGGCACAATAGTCCTCTAAGACAACAAATACTTTACTCGCAAAGGTCGGTGATAAATCTAAGACACTTTTATTTTGAACCATTCCCTGCCTGATTTCATGCCAGAGTGCTAAAGCCATAGTGGCATGATCTAGTTGTTCTTCTATTCTATGAATTCTAGTCAGGATTTTTCTTACTTTTAGAGAATCATAAAATAAAGGAAAAAGCCAAAAACCCTTTTCAATTATTAAAATTTTCAAAGTCCAAGTTTCAAATTTTTTCCTTCTTGATTTAAATTATCTAAAGATATCTTTTTAGTAGGGAGGAAAATAGAGGCTGAAAGAGATCCTGGGTGAAATCATGGATGCTGTGTGACAGTCTTCAGATCATGGATCTCGTGAGGATAACAGCCAATATGTTGCATGCCTCAAATCCAATACCAGCCATTAGTGACTAGTAATTTGTTTTCAGCTAAAACACCACATATTCTATTGTGAAATATTATTTTAATAATTTTCTGTCATTCATCAAGAGTCGTCAGCATCAGGCAGCGTTAATTGTAGTATAGAAAAGGTAGAGCCATTGTACAATATGGTGATTATAGTTTATAAAAATGTACAGTCATTCCTCTTTTATCCACAGGGGATAGGTTCCAAAATCCCCAATGGATGCCTGAAACCACAGATTATTCTAAACCCTATGTAAAATTTTTATTTTTATATACATACATATCTATGATAAAGTTGAATTTATAAAGTAGGCACAGGAAGAGACTAGTAATAACAATAATAAAATAGAACAATTATAACAACATTCTGTTCACAATTTAATGGGCAGAAAATTCATTTTTACCATAGATCTTAGAAAACTCAGCATGATTTCTTTTCTTTCCTTATTAAGTAGAGAACTTTCACCTTGTCACTTACAGGAGATACCTAACAGTTTCTCTTTGACATATCTGAATTGTGCTTTAGGGACATCATTAAGTAAAATAAGGATTACTGGAACACAAGCACTGTGGTACTGCCACAGTTGATCTGACAAGCAAGATGGCTACCAAGGGCTTAACACACGAATACCACATACAGCATGGATACACTGGACAAAGGGATAATCCCTGTCCCAGGAGGGACAGCATGAGATTTCATCACGCTACTCAGAAAACTTATTAATCGTTTAGTTCTTGAGTTTTCTATTTAATTTTTTCGACTGCAGTTTACTGCAGGTAACCAAAATCATGGAAAGAGAAACTGCAGATAAGGAGCATTACTGTAGTATATACTTGAAAATTGGTAAGAGAGTAGATTTTAAATGTTCTCAGCACAAAAATAAGATAAGTATGTGAGGTAATGGATATGTTAGTTTGATTTAGTCATTCCACAATGTGTGTGTGTGTGTGTGTATGAATATGTATCACAAAATTATGTTGTACACCATAACTATATATAATTTGTATTTGTCAATTAAAAAAATAAACATTTAAAGATAAATAAAGGAGACATTTGCTCACTATAAAAAAGAAAAAAAAACTTTGGGTACATCTAAGTCAATAAATGAAGTTGAAAATGTAGTATAGCTCTCTTATAAGATATGTAAAAGTAATACAGCCTCCAAATATACATTATCTATTTCCTTTTATTTTTCCGGGTCTATTTTTCTGAAAGTTCTGTTACAAAGGCTGGTTGCTACAAAGTCCTCTTTCTAAATATGATGTATAGGTTTAATCCTGAATTTTAAGTGTAGAAAAAAGAGAAATACATATAAAGAATAACAGCATGCAGATTAAAGTATATGACAAGCTATGTTTAGATTATTTGAACATCGTTCTGTGTGCCTTGGATCAACAACTTCTTGCAGTTGCCAACTTGTTACAAAGATTATGGGTTGAAACTGTCTCCTAAAGATTGTCCACTTCTAGAAGATTCTTTAATATCCTCATTTTGAGGTTTCTAGTTGGAACAGTTTTCTAATGATTTGAGGATGAATTCTCTTCTCCTAGTAAAGTATATCCAAGAAACAAGTGTACTTTTAGAATTATGCTAACTAGTTACAGTACTTGATGAGATGTTTTCATTAGAGTTCAATAACCCTATCTGGTATCTCTTCCAGAAGACAAGATCTTAACATTTCAGACCATGTAAGCATTATTTAGGAGGATGTTGAAGAAATACTGTATGTATTGATGATGATTAGGTGCATTTTATGAGTTCCTTGCAGTATCAGGGGATGTCTGCTTGAATTTGACCAGAATGTAGAATCAGAGTAAATTTCTAGGTGTAAGAGGCAGTCTGATTTCAATTCAGAATGGAAGAACAAGTAAGATCCTAAAAATAGGCAATTTCTTTGTCATTAAAAACAACGCCAATACTCTTTGGATTCCTATAATGTCTGAAAGCTTTGTTGATGTTTAAGCTTAAGAATTAATTGTTCCTTCTATCATTTCTGAAGATTGGGATAATATGGGCAGTAAAGTTTCTTAATAAGCAGCAAAGTGTTGAAAATCTTGTTAGTCACAGTCCCAGTAAAATGGGTATCTCTGTTACTGCAGAGATAGGTTGGAATTCCCAGACTGGGAAAAAAAAATCAAGTGGTATTTTTGCTAGTATCAGATTCATAGCTCTTTCAAAGAAAAGCTTCAATCCATCACCAGAATTAGAAAACACTGACAAACATATTCAAAATCAGTTGTGGAGGATAGTAGGACAAAATTACTTGGAGATGTCCCGAGACATTTTTCTATTTTTTAGCTATTTTTCATTTTTCTTTTTTATAATTTTACCAGGACTATGCTGCTAGCGATTGGTGAGATTTTCATCAGCAGCAACATCAACAATTTGGGTCAAACGTTTTAGTAATGCTAGTTGACTACTGCAGCCAAATTGTCCTTGCTATAGTCAGTCAATGCTTTCATTAAAATTTTATGAAAGTTTCTATTCAAGATTCTCTGGTGCCAAGAAACTCCTGAAAGTGCCAGAGATTATTCTCATGCAATTTGCAAGGATGTTTTTTTCTGGTATTTCTTTATGACATTGGAGTCAAAACTAGCTTTAAACCATTCAAAATATTTGGCCTCTTGGACTGTCATGAGAGCAAGGATTTTTCTCATGGTTTTCTACCTAAACAGCCATGAATTTTACTTTAACCTCTATGTTATTTACTTTTGTGTACATTGTTGACATTCCCAGTAAAAGGCAAAAAAAAAAAAAAATGAATGTTTATCTGAAGGACACTAAAGAAGGCAGAACACAGATTTACAACTATAATGTAATGCAGAAGATAAAATAATACTTTTATTCAAAACCACAAGTGTGGAATAACTATTTTATTATGTCCTTGAGGTGCTTAATACATCAATATCCTCTCCAGGTGAATTTCTTCCATAGGAAGACAAAATTATTACACAGATAAGTGCAAGCTATGATGAGCTCCTACTTCTTTAGACTTTGAAATATTGGTTTCAGTGTTTCTTTAGTGTCTAGTTTTAGATGTGTTGTGCAAGCTTGTAGAAAGTTATGGTTGCAACAATCTGCACCATTATAGGTGCATAATGGAGGAAGCATCTGATGGTTTTAATGTAAGGTCAGTAAAACGTATTCTAGATCCATTTATGCTTTTGTCCAATGGCTCTTTCAAAATATTCATGGAGGTGTGAGAGATCTGGTTCTCATTGAGGTGTTTGCTTGCATATCATATTCTCCATTTAAAGCTGAAGACAGTTTCCCTCATCAAAAAGACTGATCCTAAAGCTAGTTTCACATGTGCTTTAGGATCGACTGCTTAATACTATCCAAAGACATTTAAATGCCTATGGCTGATATCTCCAATGGGCTCATTCTTCCTTTGCCTATAGGCCCAAATTTTATTTCAGACTATTTTCATAGAAGAGATTGGAGGTAGCCTTCAAAAATCTTAGAGTTGTTAAAATGCATACTACTATCTCCAATGGGCTCATTCTTTCTTTACCTATAGGACAAAATTTGATTCAAGTCTATTTTCATAGAAAAGACATTGGAGGTATCCTTGAGAAGATCTTAACCAGTATGTATAGCTAATTCCAGTGGTTTTTGATGTAATAAGTAGACTAGGGTAGTCCTCTGAGGACATGCTCAGGAACTTCCCACTCTACCTTTTCCATCTCATAGCTTGTACTTCTTGTACTTAAGGTCTCTACTACATTAAGCAAAAATTGGTATAGAGTATAAAGCTCTACATCTTCTTAGAACTAAATTATTCTGTGAATTTGTGAATTTCTTTCTTTCATGTCTTGGCTTTGGAAAGTTCTTTACAAGAATGAGACTAGGGCTTAAAATCAGCCCTAAGAAGCTACTCTAATTTGAAAGAGGCAATTGAGTTGTGAGGGTTTCTTGTAGAGCAGAAGGGAAAGGAAGTAGGTCAGAAGTGGGGGGGTCAGAGTGTGATGTAGGATCACAATGGAAGGAAAAGAAATGTGGAAGAAATCTAGTAGTTTTGAAATGTGATTTAGGAAGATAAAAGAGAAAGACAGTTTCATGTTTTTTTCACATTTTTTCTTCTGACTTAGCTACACATTTTTTTACAGAAGTAATTTTGGAATCTGAATTTTTTTGGAAGCTTCCCCTAGTAATAAAAAATGATAAACATAAGAGGTTTGGAATTTTGCCCCTGTTTTGTTCTAAGGCACTTCTCAAATGAATAATTTTTTTCATAGCAGAAGCCCCTCCCCCCAAATATTCATTGTAATCCTTAATTATCTTTCAAGAAATTATGGTATTTAGAAAGACAAATACCTAATTAGTGTTATAGTATGGACACATAAAAGAAGGTGAAGTCTGTCCCGGAGATGGCATAGACTGACAATCTGATAAATTCATAATTCTTCTGGTGTTCAGGAGTTTTCAAAAAGTTTCTTCCTGAACCAAACTGTCACAGAAGAATTTAGACAAGACTGTGGCAAGGTGTAAAAAGGCTTTGACAGATAGCCCAATGCAAACGTTTTCCATAACGCCTGTCTGACATGGCTTTCTGAATTTATCAGCCCTTAGAGTGAGCTTCAATGAATGGATTTATTAGGTTTATGTCCAATCTCTTCTCTAAGACCTTGGTCTTATAAGCTTATATCAGAGGATGACAAAGACCTTCCCACTCCATCCCCTAGAAAACTTAAAAACACAGCAGTGTATTACGAGTTAAAGACAGGACCCCTCAAGGATGGGAATTTCAAACCTGGTTACAAAATCAACTAATTCCAATATGCATAGAATTGAAAGAAACTAAGCAGTTTGGAGCCTAGGAACCTGAAAAAAAAATCAGAGCTCAGACCCAGTGCAAAACTTAGCTCAGTACAGCAGTTGTAGAGGCTCCTGGGAGGATGTTCCAGGCACCTTCACAGAGAATGTTGTTTAGGGTTGAGGATCTCGACCTGTGGTAGTGAGGGGGTTTCAAATGGAGCTACAAAACCTCCAGAATTACCAACTGTTGAATCCTCCAAAGACCAGGAAAAAAAAAAAAAAAACAGGAAAACACTGATCAAGCAAAACTAAACTTTAAAGACTTACTGCAGTCAGAATACCACCTAACAGAGTCTTAACAGTATTTCAGTAACTGAATATTAGAAAAAAGTAGGTATAGTCTCCTAGGGCCTGAGCTGGGCTTTTCTAAGGCAGATCTTTCAAATTTGAGAATTAATTGGCGTTGACAGAATTTGTGACTTAATAACTTCAAATTGGTATATACAGCAAGATGAATTGAGTTTTGAGCAGCATACTACTAGCATTGATAAATAAACTATTTCAGTTGGCTCACTCTTATCTTCCAGGAATGAATATTTTCTGGGGAAAGCGACTAAGTTATTTTTGCTTGGCCTCAGTATAACATAGAAACAGAAAAATTACCTGAACCCAATAGATGTATTTTTTAACACAAAGATAGGAATTCCTGTTGGTTTCAGTTCTTTGCATAAAGCATTGGTGTCCTCAACATATCAAATTTATTTCTCCCATTGTTTTTAATGTATTTTCCCAGTTATCCATTAAAAATAGGTTATCTTTTCAGTGGTTACTAATATTGCCTTCCTTCCATCAATTACAATCATCCCATGCCTCTGATTTTATGAAAAGTTTCTTAACAGTAGAATTTAGGATTTGAGAAACATTTATTATTTTGAATGTCACTGAAAGCTCTACAAAGTGAAACCAAAGTAAAAATTGAGGATCTGAATCATAATTAATGAAGATTTAGCTCAAGTGTTTACCCAGATCCTTCCCCTAATCTCTGGATTTCAAGTGAACACAATTGCATAAATCCCTTTAATGGTCCATTTTTATGCTAAATGCTCTGCTTTCCTGCTTCTTTCCTACACGGCTACACTACCACACCAAATTCATTCAAGACCAGGTCGCCCTATCTAAATCCCTCTTCCCCAACCATCAGGGCAGATTGGTTAAGAAGGTACAAAATATTAAAGAGATTGGGAACTTAGCTGATTTTATTTTCCTTCAGCTGGTGCCCAGAGTGATACATCATAAGATTCTTGGCTTTTCTGCCTTCTTCTCTGCTTCTGAAAAACCCCAACTAATCTTTTCTAGATCCTGACAATCCTCAGTATCTCTAAGCAGCTTCCTCTCCCAAAGTGCAAACACCATAAACAGTAGTATCTCTTTATGCCTCAAGCAGAGGAATGCTTTCTGCCTGGGTGACATTTTTTTAGTTGACCGTGGTCTTAAGGAGACCATAAAACTCTTGGTTCCCCAAGGGTAAACCTTTGCTTTGAGCCATATACATGTATCTCTTATTCAAGATGTTATTTCAACTTCCTTACTGGCAAAGAAGACTATGGTGTGTCACCTCTCCAAGAGACAAGAGAAAAACTGTCTTGCATGCCTAAACACTATGGTCAGTAACCTCTATTGGCCATTTAAACTTCTGAATACCTCACAACACAAATATGATTATTCTTACTATTTGATACTTGAGAAAATAGCGCATTAGAATGTTAAAAAGCTACTTTTGGTCACATTGCTAGTGAGTAATATGGACAGAATTGGAAGGCTATGCTCTTTTTATTACACTGCTATGTCATCATTGGTAGAACTTTCATGAGTCCTTACCCTGCATAAGCATCATCATTATTATTTTTATTATTATCATCATCATCATCATCATTATCACTTATTCTTTCACTTCTCACAGTTATTCCCGAGGCTACTTTCTATTTAAGGAGGTAGGCGGACTTTCTCTCCATTTCCTTATTTGAGGATCACAATCTCTTTACTTCAAGATAATTTAATATTACTTTGAATCTGGGGGAAGTGGCATGTAAAGGACTAAGCTTTATTTATGTTGAGGGTGAGAGAGAGAGAAAACTTACAAGCCTAGGATCAACAAGACAAAGTTGGCATCTTCCACAGAAGGAGCACCAACCTTTTTTGTTGTTTTTGTTAATTAGTAGACTTTTTTGAGCAATCGTATGTTTATTTTAAAAACTGAGAAGAAAATAGAAGTTTCTATATACACCTTCACCCTTCCCATTTCCTCTATTTTTTTTTTTTTTTTTTTTTTTGGAGACGGAGTCTTGCTCTGTCACCCAGGCTGGAGTGCAGTGGCATGATCTCGGCTCACTGCAAGCTTCACCTCCCGGATTCACGCCATTCTCCTGCCTCAGCCTCCCAAGTAGCTGGGACTACAGGTGCCCGCCACCACGCCCGGCTAATTTTTTGTATTTTTAACACGGGGTTTCACCGTGTTAGCCAGGATGGTGTCGATCTCCTGACCTCATGATCTGCCCACCTTGGCCTCCCAGAGTGCTGGGATTACAGGCATGAGCCACCCCACCCAGCCCCTTCCTCTATTATTGATATCTTGCATTACTGTGGTGCATTTGTTACGTTGCTAAATGAACCACTTGTTAATTGTGAAATAAGCCAATATCGATACATTATTGTTAATCAAAGTTCAGAGTTTATATAAGAGTTCACTCTGTATGTTGTATATTCTATGGATTTTGCAAACATACAATAACATGCGTCCACCATTATAGTATCACACAGAATAGTTGCATTGCCCTAAGAAAAAAAAATTCCTGTGTTCCACCAATTTATCCTTCCCTTCCTCCCCATAATGCTCTGGTGACCGTTGATCTACGTACTGTCTCCATAGTTTTACCTTTCCTAAAATGTCACATAATCAGAATCATACAGTACATTCACCTTTTATATTGGTTTCTTTCACTTAGCAATATACATTGAAGGTTTCCTCACATTTTTTCATGGCTTGATAGCTCATTTCTTTTTAATACTGAATAATTTTCCATTGTATGAATGTACCACAGTTTATCTATTAATGATGTACCAGAGTTTATTTATTATTCTATTGAAGTATGTCTAGGTTGCTTCCAGGTTTTGACCATTTCTGTAGCCCTTTTTCTTCTCCTAACTCCATCAATTTCATGCTGCCCATCCTTCATTTACTGCCCCATCCACTATAATTGCCTCATTTCTCTCACACTGTCCAAATATCCTTTTACTTCCCTTAATCTCTGCTTCAGGAGGAAGATTCACTGTGAGTGCCATCTTCAAACTGGGCTTTGTACCTTTACAGAGCTGTTTCCATCTGAAATGCCTTCCTCCTCTAAAATCACGAAATGTGTATTTGTGCGTGTGTTTGTGTGTGTGATACTCAATATATATTTATAAAGCTTACCTACAACTTACATATTGTTTCTGAAAGACCAAATTTTCAATGAATTTTCTTGACAAGTGTATCTTCTTTTTTGTCATAGTCAAAGTCAAGGGATGTAGCCCGTTTTCTGCTGTGAAGCATTCCGTGATGTTGCCGACTAGCCAGGCATCTGAACATCAAATTATTAGCACGTTTTCTAGTCTCTGTTGCTCTCAATAATAACACCAGCTCTTAACTCAATTTGCACTAGGACATAAATTTATTATGTTAGAATTTGCCCAACACTGTCCTAACTGCTATTTGTTTTAAACATGCCCAAAAGGTATGAGATTGGAAAGTTGATTATTATTACCTCATTTTTTTTTTTTTTTTTTTGGATGAGAAAAGAAGAACTCAAGAGATTGTGACTTTCTTACAAGGGAGGGAAGATAAGTATTAAACTAGATCCTGTAAACTCATGCTTACGGTTTTTTTTCTTAAACAAACCTGACCTCTGCTGCTTCTTAAAGAACCAAACCTGTGTTTGTATGTATTTATCATACCTACATTTTGTTAACCTTTTTTGCATGGTTAAGTCAGAATCTTTGCTGAACTCCAAATTGGCCAAAAAATAGTTTTGTTTCATGCAGCCTCTATACTTGAGTTCAAAGTATGAACTCAAATCTGAGCTACTACAATTATTACTTCATATACACCAACACACACACACAAGGAAATGATGAGCATACTAAATCAAATACAATTTTATTTCCTAATGAAATGAGCTAAGCATAAATATGACAAAGTGTGCAGTGGAGAATAATTATCAGCCTTCCTTTATAGACAACATCAGGCTCGGCAAAGTCAATTTGAATATAAATGCAAAATATGTTGAGAACACATTTAGAGAAAAGCAATAATAGTTACTAAAATAGACTATTAAATTATCTTTTAATAACTTTATAATAGCAAATGTAATACTGTGAAAAAGCCCAAGATCTCTAATAAAATCAGGCGAGTCTGATTTGCAAAAATAAATAAGATTTAAATCAGGTTAAATTTTATAAGCAGTGCTATAAAGTGAATTTGTTCTGCTATAGTATCTGCTAGACAGGAGGAATAGTTTGAACAACTAAGTTCTTTCAAATTATCAAGTGTAAGAAATATGATAAGCATGAAAATACACTTAAAGCATGTATGTATAGATGATACTGGCAGTAGTAGTTGTATTACTGTACGTTGCCTATATTTAGATCGGATTTAGGATGTTCATGTGGTATAAATTTTAAAATATGGTTGATATTGAAAAAGGAGCATATTTGTATGAGTGTGTGTGGTTGTGTGTGTGTGTTTTACTGTGTAGGATTTTAATATTTATAATATTTGGCATTGACTAGCAATATGCCTTTTTTTTTTTTTTTTTTTGAGATGGAGTATCACTCTGTCGCCCAAGTTGGAGTGCAGTGGTACAAACTCGGCTCACTGCAACCTCTGCCTCCTGGGTTCAAGCAATTCTCCTGTCTCAGCCTCCCCAGTATCTGGGACTACAGGCACCCGCCACCATGCCTGGCTAATTTTTGTATTTTTAGTAGAGATAGGATTTCACCATATTGGTCAGGCTGCTCTCAAACTCCTGACCTCAGGTGATCTGCCCGCCTTGGCCTCCCAAAGTGCTGGGATCACAGGCTGAGCCACCGCACCCTGCCAAGATATCCTTTATGTGCCAGCAGCTAATATTTGGAGCTGATACTCTAAATACAATGTTTGAAAAGAAAAAACAAGAAAAGAAAAACAAATGTGCTCATTTAAGATCAGATTTGTGCTAAGAACATATGGATATATTGTGAGTATGAGTGATTATGGGCATAGATACAATTGTCTCACTTTAGAATATACTGTTCTAGAAAGGTGACTGTAGCAGATAGCAAGAATGACTCCAATTTGTCACTCCCTCCTAGTTTCATCTTTTACCACATACTTTGCAGCATCCTCCATGCTGTAAAGTAGAGGATGCAAAGTGGTGAGGGTTGGAGTGGCGAGGGTTGGAGTGGCGAGGGCTGGAGTGGTGAGGGATGGAGTGGCATGGGTTGGAGTGAGGAGGGTTGGAGTGGGGAGGGCTGGAGTGGTGAGGGTTGGAGTGGTGAGGGATGGAGTGGTGAGGGTTGGAGTATTGAGGCTTGGAGTGGTGAGAGTTGGAGTGGTGAGGGTTGTAATTTCTTGATTCCGGGCTTAGCCAACTGACTTCCTCTGGCCAGTGAAATATTGGCAGATATAACACAAGTAGAAGTTTTAAAAAGGCTTGTAAGCCCGGGCTTGCTTGCACTTGCCCTGTGCTCTTGCTATGATAATATATATGCTTCGCTTTGCTTCCTGGTCCCAGAAAAAGATGAAAGTCATACAGAACAGAGCCAAATGGTCCCAGTTACCCCAGATGAGGCCAGTCTACACTAGCCAACAGCCTCCAACACAAACATGTTTGAGTGAACCCAGCTAAGATCAGCCAAACTTTGCCCTCATAACTAGAAAGCTATCATAATAAATGATTGTTGTTTCAAGCAGTGAGTTTTGGAGGTGGCTTACACAGCAATAGCCAACTCACACAGTGATGATATGATCTCCCAGATCAAAATGTTATTCTGTAGACATGAAGAGAAAATGAAGCAGCTGACTCTGGGAAATGAAAGGAAAAACAAAGCTGTTCTGAGAATGTTTTTTGGGGATTCTGTCCCTCATGGGTTTGCAGTAAAAATGATCATGCTACAAATACTGAGAGTAGTTTTGTCCCACAGTTTATAAGTTACACTGCACACTCATATTAATTTTTTCATGTGAAGGTCAAAAAATACTTAGTAGATGGGGCACATATTTCCATGTACTTTTTCATAAGTAGATGCACTCCCACAGAGCTAAATGCAGGGCTTGTCAACTCTAGTGCATTTCCCCATTTCTGACTTGCCCTGCTACATTTTCATACAATAGAGTGTCACTAAGGAGAGCAGAACAGATAACCCAAGTGACAATGACAAATCACACAGTGCTATCACACAATATTAGGAAAAAAATGTTGCATTTCTGAAGATTGGACAAAGTGAACTCATCCAAGTTCATAGCACAAGCAAAACTCACTTTTTAAGAGTCACTTGGAAATCATTTTCCAACATAAACACTGAGCATCATCCTGAACGCTATCCTAAACCAGGTTCCCCAGTCACCGTGTGCTTTATGCCCCTCTAAATGCAATTTATGGTTGCAAAAAAATCTGGAGTCAAGTAATTAACAAGGTCTCTGAGTGTTAATATAATAGCCCTTGCTAGGCCAGGTGTGGTGGCTCACACCTGTAATCCCAAAACTTTGGGAGGCTGAGGCAGGCAGATCACCTGAGGTCAGGAGTTCCAGACCAGTCTGCCAACATGGAGAAACCCCATCTGTACTAAAACTACAAAATTAGCTGGTCGTGGTGGCAGGTGCCTGTAATCCCAGCTACTCAGGAGGCTGAGGCAGGAGAATCGCTTGAACCTGGGAGGCGGAGGTTGCAGTGAGCCAAGATTGTGCCAGCCTGGGCAACAAGAGCAAAACTCCATCAAAAAAAAAAAAGCCCTTGCTATAGCTTTTCTGTTGTTGTAGAAAGTCTCATCAATATTCTATCAGTAACTTACTGCCAAGTCATTTTTATCTACAGCAGCAAGTCAGTCCAAATGACTCCAGGAAGTTTCCCTTGTGTGAAAGTCAATGAATCTATCTCCACTTCTTGGAGACAGGAACCAGTCAGAATAATAAAAAATAAAAGCAAAAATAAAATCTTCCAAAAAAGTTGTAGGCAAAATAAAATAATAAGGATCCCAAAAACAAATGGAATCCCAAATAAATACATAAATATTTCTTAAGAAATAAGCAATTAATTTTAAACATTAAAAAAGGAAATAAGGCCGGGTGTGGTGGCTCACTCCTGTAATCCCAGCACTTTGGGAGGCCGAGGTGGGCAGATCATGAGGTCAGGATTTCGAGACAAGCCTGACCAACATGGTGAAACCCTGTCTCTACCAAAAATACAAAAATTAGCCAGGCATGGTGGTAGGCACCTGTAATCCCAGCTACTCAGGAGGCTGAGGCAGGAGAATCGCTTGAACCTGGGAGGTGTGTACTCCAACCTAGGCAACAGAGTGAGACTCCGTCAAAAAAAAAAAAAAAAAAAAAAACGAAAAAAGAAAAAAAAGAAAAACAACAAAACCTAAAAAAATTAAAAGGAGGGAATTAAATGTATGTGTCTCTTCTTTTGCCAGGTAATCCATTCATCAAATATGTATGAATTTTGAGGTAGATAATTTTGTGTAATTTTCTCAGTGTTTTCTTTTTTTGAAAACAGAATCAGCTGTGTGCTGAATATTTTTGTGTAATACATATTTTACCTTTGAGTATGGGCTATTTGATTATTATTCAAGTATAATTGAAGGAACCTCATTGTCTGTGGTAAATACCAAGGTTCTTGGCCTCACAGCCAAGGAGATCGAGGTCATGGACACACACAGGCAGAGTGAGTTTAGGAGCAGGAGTTTAGTAAGCAAAAGGAAAGAACAGCTCTTCATTACAGAGAGGGATCTGGAGCGGGGTTGCTGGGTGGTAGAAAAAATATCAGGGGTTTCATAAATGGGCTATGGAGAGGGGGCTGTTGAGAAGGGGATGTCTTAAGAATAATCCCCTCAATAAACGGCTTCTTCTCCCTCAAACCCAAAGAATAGGAAGCTATCCAGGGGAGGACTGGCAATTAGTCCACCCACATGCCGAAGACAAAGCGCATCCAGTACTTCCTAGTGTGGGTAGAGATTTTCACTAATTGGGTAGAAGCATTTCCACGCCTTACAGAAAGCGCCTCTGAAGTAATAAAAGCGCTAGTTAATGAAATAACTCCCCGCTTTGGCCTACCTAAGTATCTCCGAAGTGAAAACGGCCCCTCATTTAAAGCAGCTGTCATCCAGTAGGTCTCAAAGGCACTAGGCATACAGTACCATCTCCATTGTGCTTGGAGGCCCCGGTCCTCAGGAAAGGCAGAGAAAACAAACATTATCAAAAGACACCTCAGAAAACTGTCCCAGGAAACTCAACTTCCTTGAGTCATTCTTCTTCCCTTAGCTTTACTACAAGTAAGAAATACCCCTTCAAAGTTAGGCCTGAGCCCTCTTGATATACTGTAGGGATGGCCTTTCCTTACAAATGACTTCCTATTAGATCAGGAAACCTCCGAATTAGTTAAGCATGTAACCTCCCTGGCTCATTTCCAACAGGAATTAACACAACTAGCAGAGGCCCAGCACAAGGAAACAGGACCACCTCTATTTAACCCAGGAGATTTGGTACTGGTGAAGTCTCTTCCTTCTCTCTCCTGTCTTTAAACCCGAGTTGGGAGGGGCCTTAAACCGTTCTTCTCTCCACCCTCTTGACAATAAAAGTTACCTGAATCTACCCCTGGATACATCACACTTGAATTAAAGCTTGGAAAACTGAGGGAAAAGTCCCTGACAGCCCAGAAAAAGGCCCTGAATATCACTGTGAACAAATAGAGGATCTCAAGCTGAGAACAACCAAAGATAAGTAAATGAATGAGGGCTACTCATTCCACATTGCCCCCTCTTTGCCTTACCAAATCCTCTCAGTTATTTCCACCTTTCCCCTTGAACTTCGCCGCCAGACATTACAACTCTTCTTTGATGCATACTTGCAGGGAGATTTTGACTATCCTTGGGAGTACGTTTGTAAGTTCATAGACCTACAAGGGGAAATTGTATACTCTGGCAAATGGTAAATAAATTTTGGATGGAAATAGCTTACTACATTATAATTGCAGGAATTGCTATACTTACTCTGCTGTTTTCAGTGGGACTATATACCATGATACACAGTGGAATTCTGGACAAAGAATTGTACTTGCTGTAATATTCTGCCTAACTATCACCTTTGTAACAGGTCTAATAATTATAGAAAAAAAGACAAATATGTAGTTCTTGCTACTGAAACTTTTCTTCCTCCTCCTGATAGAGCAGGTCCATCCCCTAAACCCTGTAGCCCAAAAAATCCAACACCTCGCCTTGGCAGTCAACCTAACTTCATGTTATATTTGTACTTCAGACTTGCTGTCAGCGGAAGTATTACCACTATCATTGGAGGATTTAGCCAAAGTTAACACTCCAGTTACCCTCGCTGCTCAGTCCAATGCAACTTATCCTGATAAGCAAGTCAAGAATATATTTCTCCCAATCATCTCACAAGTTATAAAGGATGGCCACCTAGACCTGAATTTTACAGAAACCCCACCTCCTATAAAAGTCTTTCGCAATGTAGATTCAAGGCTCACATTTCCTATTTATTTCATGTCCCAAAGGAAAAAAGGAACTTTCCTGAGAACCTTGTCCAACTGCTCATATGAAGTCTTTCTTAGCTGGACAGCTCAGGAAAGGCCATGTGACTCCTCAGAAAAGAGACTCAAATGGTACCTTAAAGTAAGAAAGCAGCACCAGTTCCTTCTCCTTAAATATCCAAATTCAAGGCAACCTCAATTTACTAGTAACACCAACACTTCCCACATTTCTACGGGTTGGTACTCAGTGTTGATAGATAACTCGCCTTTACCCCTAACCCAAACTTTAGCCTGGGGAGTGCAGAGAATGTTCTTAAATTTCCACCCCAATCATATATTCACCCCCAGCATTTGAGCACAATTTGCCTCAATATGGGAGGACCTCAGTGGGAACTACTTAAGTACACAAGACCCCCCATGTAGAGCTGAACTTTTGGGGATATAAAGTGTCTGTAGATCTCAAACGAGAGCTATGCTTCATATGTGGAAATTTGGGGTATATGAGCCCACCAAGTCACTGGAGGAGAACCTGTGGTGTTGCAGCAATACTTTCAAAACTATCCTATGCCAATACTTCCATACAATTCCCGTTCCTTATAAAACACCCATATTGTAGTCAAAAAGGCAGCTCACGTAATTCTGCTCGGGCAGCTCATGTAATTCTACTCCCTTTAGCAGCTGTTGTAACTGGACTCCTAGGAACCACTGTTCAGTCCGTCTCCCGAAGGTAAATGGGATTACATTTATCCTTTCAGCAAACCCAAGCTCTAGCTGAAATTACAGCTGGCAATCAGGCATGGTGGCTCACGCCTGTAATCCCAGCACTTTGTGAGGCCGAGGCAGGCGGATAACGAGGTCAGAAGTTCGAGACCAGCCTGGCCAATATGGTGAAACCCCGTCTCTACCAAAAACATACAAAAATTGGCTGGGCATGGTGGCACACACCTGTAATCCCAGCTACTCGGAAGGCTGAGGCAGGAGAATCGCTTGAACCTGGGAGGCAGAGGTTGCAGTGAGCTGAGATCACACCACTGCACTCCAGCCTGGGTGACGCAGTAAGACTTCATCTTGAAAAAAAAAAAAGGAAAAGAAATTACGGCTGCCATTCAAGAACAATGGCAAATAAACTCACTTGCAGGTATCACCCTGCAAAACCGTGTGGGACAGAACCTCCTAATGGCAAGTCAGAGAGGAATATGTGTTTTCCTTAAGGAAGAGTGTTACTCCTATATTAATGCTTCTGGTAAAGTACAGCAACATCTAGTAGAGGCAACCAATATTATCACCCACACGCCACAGCACAACCCATCTACATGGCTCACAGGCATCAAACAAACTCTGATGTCATGGTTGTGGTCTATAGTGCCCGCACTAATAATGGTAATCTTAATTAATACTCATATTTAGACCCTATATGCTGAACCTCCTTGTAAAGTTCATCTCTTCTTGCCTAGAAACCGTCTAGTTCCAAATGGTGCTGCAAATGGAGCTGAAAATGAAACTGTCCTTCTAAAATGAAACCGCCCTTCTACCGGGGACCCTTAAATTGACCCCTGGAGGAGCCCTAATTGCTGGTCCCCACACAACACCCCTCTCCAGCAGGAAGTGGCCAGAAGAAGTCGTCACCCAATTCCCCCTAAAAGCAGTTAGGGATCCCATTGCAGAGGGGAGAAATATGTTATAGGAGGCAAAAAGAAATTATTTAGGTAGACAGTTAGGGTAAAGCGAGTCCCTGGCAGGAAACTTTCCTTTTAACAAAAAGCAGCTCAGACAGAGCTCCCTTTCTAACCTCATGCAGTTCAAGGATGCCACTTCTCTTTTAACAACAAGCAGCCTGAAAGAGCAGACAACAAAACACAGATAAGACAGCTGGGGCACAGAAGGAGGGGGGAAAGTCTCCTGGATAATCACCAAACTTCACGTTTATACCATGGGTCCCAGTAAAACAGTGGGCTGTAATAAGCACATTCCTTTCCCTTTAGGTGCACTAAGATAGGGAAGCTAAAAGCAGATTCTGGAGGTATGCCTGCAGCTATAGGAAGATGTATGGGAACAGACAGAAACTCTCCCTCCCACGTAAGCAAGACAAAGAGACACAGACTAAAAGTTGGCCTATGTGGTCCGGGAATGGAGTTGGAACTGATAAAACAAACAAACAAACAAACAAAAACTCTGCTCTATACAGATAGCATACCTGGCTCAACTGAACCTTTAGGCACCCAGGAGGATAAGACACCCCCTTCTCAACAGCCCCCTCCTCACTAGACCATTTATAAAAACCCTGGCATTTTTACTGCAACCCAGCAACCCACTCAGGACCCCTCTCTGTAACGGAAAGCTGTTATTTCCTTTTGCCTGTTAAACTCCTGCTCCGAACTCACTGTGTCTGTGTGTGTGTCCATGACCTCTGTCTCCTTCGCTGTGAGACCAAAAGCCTTGGTAGTATTTACCCCAGACGACAAAGCTGCTTTATAATTATGTTCTTGTAAAGCATTTCTGAAAATGTTATTGCTCCAAATTGTAAAATTGCAAGTTTAATATTAAAAGAAAATAAAACAAAAATTACGCTTTTTCTAATGCGTTCAACTCCTAAATAACCTGAATCGAAGTTACCAGGGAGGTTTTTAGTATTATTAAATACTAGATACTGCCAATTAAAATGAATCCTATATTGCTATATAAAATGAACTTCAGCTGTTTTTTAATATTCTTTGGACAATAATCCACCCATGGCACATTTCAAAAAGTAACTCTGACATAAAAATAGGAAAGTTCTCTACCAGAACATAAAGTTACATCTCTCTTTGATAACAGACTACTTATAGATTTAGTTTTGTTTTGTTTTTTGTTTCTTTTATACTTCAAGTTCTGGGGTACATGTGCACAATGTGCAGGTTTGTTACATAGGTATACATGTGCCATGTTGGTTTGCTGCATCCATCAACTCGTCATTCACATTATGTATTTCTCCCAGTGCTATCCCTCCCCCAGTCCCCCACCCCTGACAGGCCCCGGTGTGTGATGTTCCCCTCCCTGTGTCCATGCGTTCTCATTGTTAAACTCCCACTTATGAGTGAGAACATGCTCGGTTTTCTGTCCTTGTGATAGTTTGCTGAGAATGATGGTTTCCAGCTTCATCCATGTCCCTGCAAAGGACATGAACTCATCCTTTTTTATGGCTGCATAGTATTCCATGGTGTATATGTGCCACATTTTCTTTATCCAGTCTATTATTGATGGACATTTGGGTTGGTTCCAAGTCTTTGCTATTGTGAATAGTGCCACAGTAAACATACGTGTGCATGTGTCTTTATAGTAGCATGATTTATAAATCCTTTGGGTATATACCCAGTAATGGGATTGCCGGAAGAAAGAAGGGGGATCAATAGGGAAAAGTTCAGTCCTAATACATGTAATCCTTTAGTCAATTACATGTATGTGGCTAAGGACAACTTGGTTCTTTTGAGTGGCAGAGCAATATTACATCACCTAACAACTGAATGACACACAATGGATAAAACATGTGTGATATATATACATACATCTAAAATCACTTTTCCTCCAAGAAAGGGAAAAAGTTACAAGTCACATAAATACAAAAATGCATTTAGTTCAGAGACTCTTAAAACATTTATCCTAAAAACAAAAAAAAAAACAAAACACAAATACCTGAAACAATCATATAGATCTCAGCCCCTCCCAGACAGTGACAACACCTAAAATTGTTTCATGATTGAAGTTACCTGTCATCGGCCGGGCACGGTGGCTCACACCTGTAATCCCAGCACTTTGGGAGGCCAAGGCAGGCGGATCACGAAGTCAGGAGATCAAGGCCATCCTGGCTAACACGGTGAAACCCCATCTCTACTAAAAAAAATACAAAAAAATTAGCTGGGCGTGGTGGCGGGCACCTGTAGTCCCAGCTACTTGGGAGTCTGAGGCAGGAGAATGGCGTGAACCCGGGAGGCGGAGCTTGCAGTGAGCCGAGATTGCACCGCTGCACTCCAGCCTGGGCGACAGAGCGAGACTCTGTCTCAAATAAATAAATAAATAAATAAATAAATAAATAAATAAATAAAAATAAGTTACCTGTCATCTGAATGTTATATATCTATGTTATACATTTACTATATTTTGTATTTGTGTTTAATCATGAACATATTCTACTAAATATGAGAAAGATTCTGTATGATTCTGGATCCTGCCCTAAGAACAGTGTATCCTCAAATAAAAGTCCTGCTTGTGCACTTATCTTCTCACTCTGTAGCCATTTCTAATAAAGCCACTAAATTTGCTCTTTAGATTAGAATTTACCCACATGATTCTTGAGATCAGTGCTACCTATAGTTCACCCAGGAATGTTCCATCCTTAGTTATCCAGGAAAGTCCATAAAAACTGTCAATTAACAGTTTAGTCACATTGTGATACAAAAAAATCCCATCATTAGAAACCAATTTGCAAGGTGGGCTCTGATTTTCCTACTCAAAAATGACAGGCAAAAAAAAAAAATTTACTTTAATTATTTTCAGACTAGGTTCTGAGGTGAGAAATCACCTCTGTACTTTTGCCCAGGATCATCCGGAGATAGAAACCACAAGGAAAGCAGAAACTTCCCCCACCATCCCTCCACCACAAGTCCTATGGTCTTTAACCAGACCAGCCAGCCCTGTTTTACTCTATCTGAGTAAAGTTGTGTTTAAAGAAAATAATTCATTGGTTAAAAAAATAAAGAAAATGACTAACTTAGTTCAAGTCTTAATATTAAATATTAAGCTTAGTTCAGTTCTGAACATTAAAATATTAGGCTTCCCCCACCATCCCTCCACCACAAGTCCTATGGTCTTTAACCAGACCAGCCAGCCCTGTTTTACTCTATCTGAGTAAAGTTGTGTTTAAAGAAAATAATTCATTGGTTAGAAAAATAAAGAAAATGACTAACTTAGTTCAAGTCTTAATATTAAATATTAACCTTAGTTCAATTCTTAATATTAAAATATTAGGCTTAGAATGGTTATAAATATATAAACCTTTTATCACTGGAGAATGAAAATTAAAGAAGTAACACAATTTTTCCAGATTAAATTTGTAAAAATTATCTTGTTTGAATGTCTAATCTTCTACTTCCGTTTCTAAGTATAAATTTTACATAGACACCTATAGAATTCAATCAATTAAAATTTAAATTAAAAAATATAGGCTACTTTATGGTTTTGTTTGGTGATTTAATTACTTCAGTCAGTATTTATTAACTTGGCTTTTATTTCACCATATCAATATTTACCAGCTGAGTTTTAACTTCAGTTATATAAGTATCTATAATATATTTAAAATATTCGCTAGAATAGAGTGGTATAGT
Organism: Gorilla gorilla gorilla; assembly: GCF_029281585.2. Taxonomy (NCBI): domain Eukaryota; kingdom Metazoa; phylum Chordata; class Mammalia; order Primates; family Hominidae; genus Gorilla; species Gorilla gorilla. The sequence continues at coordinate 26,916,954 of NC_073246.2, forward strand.
GGACACTGAAGACTCAGAAGAGGACGAGGGTGATGAGTAAGGAATGAAAAAATACCTATTGGGTACAATGTGCACCATTTGGGTGTCAGATACACTCAAAGCTCAGACTTTATCACTGTATAATTCTTTCAGGTAACCAAAAACCACTTGTACCCCTAAAACTATTAAAAGGTGTTTTAAAGTATATCATAAATACAAAAAAATTAATAAAATAAAATATTCTCTAGGTATAAAATATTCAATAAAGTGTTAGAATTAGGGTAAAACAGACAAAAATGGAAATGGGCAAATTGTAAAGATCAGACAGACTCATCAGAGAAGAGTAGGTGGCTAGGACATACTGAAGAAAGAGGTGTAACAGTAAAATTTTGAAAGTCAAAATCCAACATAGATTGTCAAGTCAATTCTCACATTTTTGATGAAAAGAGAAATAATTACCATGGCAGTACAATAGTAAAACAATGTCGATGAGTGCTTAGTGGGATCTTGCCAAAGTTAAAGTGTAGCTCCGTATTTTTATTTTTCTGTTTTCAACTTTATAGTGCCTTTATATGAAACTTAAAACGCAGAGTCCTTGACCAATTTCTGCATGGCCCTACTTTTCTGACATCATTGCACTCTTTTTTTTTCTTTTTTCTTTTTTTTTTTTTTTGGCACATATATAGTTTGCTTTCATACTAGAATGTAAGTTCCCTGAGGCAGGGACTCACGCACTCCTGGCTTGTTCGCTCCCTCTATCCCCAGCCTGACACCTAAGTGTCTTTAAAAATGTTCGTTGACTATCAACATAATTGACTGGGTATTGGAATCATGCAGCACTGGAAAGCCAAGTTATAGGATGATTGATTTATCCAGCATTTACTCAGAGAATGGAGGCTGGACAGTCTGAGGTATATTTTTTAGTTCACTCTTTTTAGCAAATAATTTTTGAACATATGCTTTTTACTTACCCATTTATTTCTTCATTTACAAAACAGAGGATGAGAACTTATCATGTGCTAGGAACTATTTTAGGTGCTGAGAGTAAATATTTTAATCACAACAGATAAGAACTCTCTTCTCATAGACTTGGTATTTATTTTTGTTTTCTGTCGTTTTCTTTTTCCTCTTTATTTTATTTTTTGGCACGTAGAGAAAGAATCTATCTTTGCAGAGTGGAAAGTGCCAGGAAGAAACTAAAACTAATTAATATTATAGAGACTGACTTACCCTTCTCACTCCAATGCTGAGTGGCATCTCAAGGAAGTAACATTTGAATCGAATTTCAAGACCAGAAGGAACCAGCTAAGAAATTATTTGTCAGGAAAATGTTCCAAGTGGTAACACAGCTGGTGACAAGGCCCTAAGGCAACAGCAAATGTGGAATAATCAAGGAAGAGAGGAATACTAGTTGAAATGTAGAATGGGCACTGGGGAGAAGGTCGTGAGATGAGTTGGGGAGGAAAGAGTGATTTATATGCCCTGGTCAGAGATTTCAAGTTCATTCTACATGAAATGAAACACCACTGGAGCATTTTAAGTGGAAGAATGATGTAATACAGATTTCATTTTAAAAGATAATTTTGTTGCTAGGTAAGGAGTTGATATGGTTTGGCTATGTGCCCAACCAAATCTCATCTTGAATTGTAGCTCCCATGATTCCCATATGTTATGAGAGGGACCTGGTGGGAGATCATTGAATTATGGGGGCAGTTCCTCCATACTGTCTCATGAATAAGACTCAGTGAGTAAGTCTCATGAGATCTGAAGGTTTTATAAGGGAAACCCCTTTCACTATGCTCTCATTCCCTCTTGCCCACCACCACCACGTCAGAAGTCCCATTGCTCTCCCTTCGTCTTCCGCCATGATTGTGAGGCCTCCCAAGCCATGTGGAGCTGTGAATCAATTAAAGCTGTTTCTTTTATAAATTACCCAGTCTCAGGTATGTCTGCAGCATGAGACCAGACTAATACAAGAGTAGACTGAGGGGAGGCAAGAGTAGAAGCAGGTAGAAAATACTAAGGCACCATGTTATTTGTTAGGACTAAGATGGAAAGATTAGTGACCTACCTGCACAAAACCTACAATCTCTCTGAAAAACACAACACTCTGCTCATTCTAGAAGTCTGTCACTTTAAAAACTAAAAGTGGCCTCTAGATTTTGAGAAAATTCACCTGTGGCCGTGCTTAAGGCCATAACATCTTCTCAAAATTTAGCTCTTACTTCAGGAAATAAAGTAATACATTCCTAGAATTTTCATGTAACAGGTAAAAAAAAAAATCCTGCTTTAAATTTCACTCCAATACTATAGTTGTTTTTTTTCCAAATTTCTCAATTCTTACATATATATTGGTAATATTTATTTCCTTTTCTTTTCGCTAGTCTTTGCACTTAAATAAAATTTATTCTGAATTGTTATATTTAAAAATATTTATTGGGCTCACTTTTGCATTAAAAAACAATTGTTACTACACACAATAAATAATGCCTGTGGACTTTTATATACTATAAAAGACAGAACTAGTTAAAATTGCTACAAAACAAAGTCCTGAATACTTTTAATTATGTAAACTCAGATTCTTACAATTAAGAACACTAGGTTCCCACAGAAAATGTAAGGCAATGGAATTTAAGCATACGAAGAGAGAGCAAGAGAGGGATTAGCCCCATTGGACATTAAGAAAAGAAAAAAAAAAGCTCTATTGGACTTTAAGAAAAAATAAAAACAAAGGATCAACTAGGTCTTCCATGGTGGCTGGGGGAAAACCTATTTTTTTAAGTAAATGTCTGAAAGCGTATGCCTAATGCCAACACTTTTCAGAGATATCAATGAAAAGAATAGAGAAGATTTTTAGTTTCATGATATCAATGTATGAGAAAATTACAGGAGTAAAAGGCAAAATCATCTTCTCTCTCTTAGAAGAGTTGCACAATGTATAAATGGCTAAAACAATGACCTAGGAAACAGTTTTCAAGAGAGGAACTATTGAACTTTTGAAGTTACTTTCTGATTATGATATCTTTATGACCAAAAATGTTGTGTTTAGAGAGCTATACTGTCAAATACATAATCCAGTACTAAAAGAACGGCTGTATTCCCAGTGTAGCAAAGAATCATAATATCAAAGGATAGTAAGTAAAGATAATTCTCTTCAAGTAATAAAGTGAATTTAGATAAGCAACCGATTAGAAACAATTTTTTAAATTTATCTTTTTGACTTCAGGTTAACCTCCCTGTATATTTATTTTACCTGAGAAAAAAAATTAACATTCATTGCCACATAAAAGCACAACTAAAATACAGTTGGAAACAGTGTGCTTTTGACAAAAGAACTATATCACTGAGTTCTAAAGACAACATTTTTCTCAAGTATGTCAAACACATGTAATTATATTTTCATGTTTTCACATTCATAGTCAAATTATTTAGATAACTTATTTCAATAAAATATCTTCTTTTGGTAATATTGTGCTCTGTAAATGGAGGGGAAAATAACCTATATCTACTCCAATTTTTTCCCCTTACAGAATTATTTTCCACATAATGCCACGTTCTACCTTCTAAGCACTAAATAAAGGAAAACTGATGTGTGGCTTTCAGCTGCCTGTATCAAATATAAATGTAGGCAAATGAAAGAAATATGTTTAAGAAATGTGTAGATCATTTATATGTTATGAAACAACTTTGAAATATTTTTGATGTTTTATTTTGCGGCAATAATTGTCACAAAATAGGACCAAATGTGTCTGTTTAAGAAAAAAAAAAAATCAAGGACCAATGTAGAAGGGAAACCGTGCTCAGGCATAGAATGACAATATCCAGGAGACTCAGGTTATTGAATGAGAAAACTTTAAAGAGAAATTTGGGCTTCAGAGACTGTAAATGCCACATGCTATTAAACTATAAAGATTGCTTTCTGAAACTGTTTATTCCTGAAAGTGAGTGGGGAAATCTTATGGCTAAAAGGAAACAGAATAGAATGAGTTTCCAGTGTGTCTTGGGATTCAGTGTTTACTTTTCACCTTATTTGCTCAGAGTAGAAGATGAAAATAGGGAGAGAAAATACAAGTTTGGCTCAGAGATCCAAAACTGAAAAGAGGAGGTGGCAAGTTTAGCTAGAAAGGTCAAAGTCCTGCCGGAAGTTTGCTTTCATGTTCACTGGAGGCGAGTTGGTTCTTTTTACATGAGAAATCCCTTCAAGCCACAAAATTGTGAGATACTGGAAGGAAAGTGTATTTATTAGTCCGTTCTCATGCTGCTATGAAGAAATACCCAAGACTGGGTAATTTTTAAAGGAAAGAGAAATCAAACTCATATGTTTCATGATCAAACTCATAATCACAGTGCACCATCAATCACTTAATAATAAAAATGTAGATTGTCTTTCCTTAATTGAGTTGAAGGCAATTAGAACTTAGCACAAACCACTATCCCTCCCACCCATTCCCCAAAACACAGAATGGTGAAAAAGCATGAAATTATTTCTCCCTGATGAAGACAACTGCCTTCTCCATTCTGAAAATAATTTCAAGTACCTCAACTGAGACACAATCTATCTCTAGTTCTCATGTATATTTGTGTGAGATGGTACAATCTCTTGAATGTCATGTATTTTGTTCTGCATGTGGTCATTCTTCAAGCTTGACTATTAGATATTTTGCTCTTTTATTTCTCTCCTGTCCTTGATGAGATCTTTTTTGCCCTAATGATTCTAAAATTCACATCTCTGCCCTACCTTTTTTTGTTGCTGTTCATTTAGATTTATTTTGATTCAAAGTTCTACTTTATATTGCTTCCCATTTTACAAAAACACTATACGTGAATAAAGAAAATCATTACTTCTGGCTCTAAACCATGACCTATCTCTGGCTTCTCCCATACTACAAATGGTAGCACATTTAACCCTTTAACCAATTTCCAAAGATGATGGTAGAAAAAGAAGCTAATTCTTCACTTCCAATTTTCAAGTTTGTAATGATATATCTCACAGCTTCAGTCTAGATCCTCAATCTTAGCAGGTCACAAAAGCAGTAACACTTGCTTTCTTGTTTTAAAATGAAATCATCATACATTGACCACACTGATCACCATTTCCCCTTTAGGCCCTAGTTGTTATAACTTGAACTAAATGTTAACTGTAAGCTACAATACTCTCACCTACCAGCTTTGTCAGCTCTTTTCCAACTTTTCTAATTTGTGTTAATTTAGCAAGCTGTTTTCACAATTTGAATTTTACTATTATATAACCTGCCTATAATTTTGTCTTCATTCCTTGAAAATGCTATTTTAAGTCTCACATTCTTCGCCATGTATTCTGTGCAAAAAATTCTACTTGATTCTAGGTCATTGCAGCACTCTGGCATCTCACATTTCTTTAAAGAGAGAAAGCTAGCTAAATATATGACTTTGGCTGGGTGTGGTGGCTCACACCTGTACTCCCAACCCTTTGGGAGGCCAAGGCAGGCGGATCACCTGAGGTCAGGAGTTCCAGACCAGCCTGGCCAACATGGTGAAACCCCGTCTCTACTAAAAATACAATATTAGCCGGGTGTGGTGGCATGTGCCTGTAGTCCCAGGTACTCCGGAGCTGAGGCAGGAGAAGTATTTGAACCTGGGGGGGTGGAGGTTGCACCTGCATGTTTTTTATGTAAGTTATTTAGCTATATTCTTAAAGAATATTCTTTGTTCTTTAAGAATATTCTTTGACTTTTCTAAATATTTCATATGATAGTTTTATGGGTGAGAGTTTTAAAATAAAATCTATCACAATAAAATAAATTTATTTTTATTTTAAACTCTGAACAATTTTCCAGATACTTGAGGCAGAAAGTTTTCTCTCTCTCCACATTGACTCTCCATACAATAAGTACATGTAATTTATTCTAGTGAAAAGATTCCTACTCAACATTGGAGATCAATATGCCTTTACTGAAACCATTCAAGCATTCAAAAAATATTCATTGTCCAACACCTGTACCCAACTGTGATCATTAACTCAGACTGGTTAAGGGGAGACCAATAAAACAAGTCATGTATTCCCCTGCCTTCATAGAGTTCATGTTATGAAGGGGCAGACAGAAAGCAGATAGTAAAAAAATAAATAACGTTTATAATTGGCTGAAATGCATAACACCCCGATTCATATGTTAAAACCCTAATCCTCGGTACCTTAGAATGGGCTGTATTTGGAGACAAGACCTTAACAGAGGGGATTAAGTTAAAATGAAGCCATTACGGTAGGTCCTAATCCCATCTGACTATTGCCCTTTCCAAGAAAAGGAAATTGGACATGTGAAAAGGCATTAAGGGTGCCCATGCCCAGAGGGCCAACCATGAGGAGAGACACAACATGGCGGCCATCCACAAGTCAAGGAGAGAAGCTTCAGGAGAAATCAACCCTGCTGGCACTTTGATCTTGGACTTCCAGCCTGCAGAGCTGTAAGGAATTAAATATCTGTTGTTTAAGCCATCCAATATGTGACATTTTGTTATAGTCACCCTAGCAAATGAATATAGCACCAAACAGTGATACATCCTACAAAAAACAGAAAAGAAGGGATGGATGCGATCTGACTTTAGAGGCTGTAGAAGTCTCTTTGAGGAGCTGACATTTGAGTTGAGACATGAATTTTAAAAAGAATTTTTGAGGAAGCTGACATTTGAGCTGCTGAGTGAATTATGAAATCATTTGGGTGAAGATAAACTATAAAGTGCAAAGTCCCTACAGCGAGACAAGCTTGGCTTGCTCTGACAGCGAAAAGGCCAGGGTGAGTGGAGTTAGTGAGCATGGGGGAAATTGTGGTCTAAGATGAGGAAAAATCAAAAACAGTCCAGCTGTCACTGGGTCTTGTAGGCAGGGAGAGGAGTTTATGTTGTCACTCTGAGATGAGTCATTGAAAGATATTAAGCAATCCTTTTAAGTCTGGTTTAAATTTAAGTGAAAAAATTAAAAAAAGCACGCAGAGATGGTTTCCTTTTCTAAATACCCCCCAGGTATGATTTTGCTCTCATCCTGCTCAAAACGGAGTAGCCATCTTAAAAAAAAAAAAAACAAAAAAAAAAACAAAAAAAAAAAACATTTGAATTTCTAATATTGTGCACAAAACTTTCAAATAAAAACAGCTTTACTGTGCTTTACTATATTTTATAGAGAGGAAACTCATTTCTAAACCATCTTTTAAGAATGAGCAGTATGCCCAGAGATAGAGAAATACTACATCTTTTATTTTGTGCTCTATTTAAATCAAATTAATTTTGTATTCCCTAGTCATTATAAAGCCCATAATTATTTAGTTAATTGGACTATAGAACAAACATAATGGATACTTTTTTCTTTTTTTTTTTTTTTCACAGAGTCTTGCTCTGTCACCTAGGCTGGAGTACAATGGTGTGATCTTGGCTCACTGCAAGCTCCACCTCCTGGGTTCAAGGATTCTCCCACCTCAGCCTCCCGAGTAGCTGGGATTACAGACACCTGCCATCATGCCCAGCTAAATTTTGTAGTTTTGTAGAGACGGGGTTTCATCATGTTGGCCAGGCTGGTCTTGAACTCCAGACCTCAAGTGATCCATCTACCTCCCAAAGTGCTGGGATTACAGTTTTAAGCCACTGCACCTGGCCACCATGGATACTTTCAGTTGATAATTTGTGAGTTTTTGCTTACAGCATTTTGTTGATTAGTCTTAAAATATCGTGTAGAAAGCATTGATACAAGAATCTATCACAGAGTGTTAGTAATTTAAAAAGTTATTGTTAGTAAAATATAACAAATGAAATATATTTAGAAGTAAAATACTACACTACTAATATAGAGATTCCTCAGGATGAGAGTTGAGTGTCTGCAGATACTACATTTTAGATATCTCCAAGAAAGAGCTCAGGTTTTATGTTTTTTTTTTCTGTTATGAGTTGGGTGTATTACATAGAGATGCTCAATTTTAACCACAGAGGGCCTCTTTATTTACTTGGCGGATTATTAAATATTCTGCTTTTTTTCCACTCTACTCTGTAAGAGTAACATGATTGTTATCAAGCAGAAGGGGCTTGCTGCCCAATGTTCTAGAAGCCAATACTATGACACCAGGTTCTTAAAAAAAAAAAAAAGCTTTGTATTGAAAGTCAACTCCCAAAGTGAGAGAGTGTTAAGCTCAAATCTATCTCTCTGTCTTGGCTTCAAACAGTATTTGTATTAGAAAAGTTTCAGAGGCCAGGCACGGTGGCTCACTCTTGTAATCCCAGCACTTTGGGAGGCCAAGGTGGGCTGATCAGCTGAGGTCAGGAGTTCACGACCAGTCTGGCCAATATCGTGAAACCTCATCTCTACTAAAAATACAAAAATTAGCCGGGCGTTGTGGCACGCGCCTGTAGTCCCAGCTACTCAGGAGGCTGAGGCAGGAGAATTGCTTGAACTCGGGAGGCGGAGGTTGCAGTGAGCCAAGATCGTGCCACTGCACTCCAGCCTGGACAGCAGAACGAGACTCTGTCTCAAGAAAAAAAAAGAAAAAGAAAAGGAAAGGAAAGGAAAGGAGAAAGTAAAGAAGAAGGGAAGGGAAGGGAGGGGAGGAGAACGGGAAGGGAGGGGAAGAGGAAGGGAGGGGAAGGGACCGGAAGGGAGGGGAAGGGAGGGGAAGGGAAGTTGAATCCACATGTTGAAAAAGGTGCCTGGTCCGGGCACGTGGCTCACACCTGTAATCCCAGCACTTTGGGAGGTTAAGGCGGGCAGATCACCTGAGGTCAGGAGCTGGAGACCAGCCTGACCAACATGGCGAAACCCTGTCTCCACTAAAAATACAAAAATTAACCAGGCATAATTGCGCATGCCTGTAATCTCAGCTACTCGGAAGGCTAAGGCAGGAGAATTGATTGAACCTGGGAGGCAGAAGTTGCAGTGAGCTGAGATTGTGCCATTGCACTCCAGCCTAGGGCGACAAGAGTGAAACTCTGTCTCAAAAAAAAAAAAAAAAAAGAAAAGAAAAGAAAAAGGTGTGTGGTGCGAGGTAATTGGATTATGGGGGTGGACTTCTCCTTTGCTGTTCTCATGATAGTGAGTTCTTACGAGATCTGGTTGTTTAAAAGTGTGTGGTACCTCCCCTTTCTCACTCTCTCTCTCTCTGTGGCCACGTAAGACGTGCCTGCTTCCCCTTCCCCTTCTGCCATGATTGTTAAGTTTCCTGAGGCCTCTGCAGCCATGCTTTCTGTACAGCCTGCAGACCTGGGAGTCAATTAAACCTCTTTTATTTATAAATTACCCAGTCTCAGGTAGTTCTTTACAGCAATGGGAGAACAGACTAATATACTTAATTATAAATATGATGTCACTAGTTTATGTATTTACTATACTACACTTTTTATCATTATTTTATAGTATACTTCACTTCTATTTATTACAAAAAGAAGTAACATCTAAAATAACATCAGACTGGTCCTTCAGAAGATATGCAAGAAACAGGTATTGTTATCTTGAGATGGCAGCTCGAGGTTTGTTACTGTCCTTGAACAGCTTCCAGTGGACAAGATGTGGAGGTGGCAGACAGTGACATTGATCATTCTGACCCTGTGTAGGCTAATGTATGTGTTTGCATCTTAATTTGTAACCAAAACAAGTGTAAACATTTTTTAAAAAATCAAAAAATAGACAAATGCTTGTAGAATAAGGACATAAAGAAGGAAAACCTCTTTGTACAGCTGTACAACATGTTTGTGTTTTTAGCTAAATGTTAATGCAAAAGCATCAAAAAAGTTAAAAAATATAAAAGTTTATGAAGTAAAAAGCTTTCAGTGGGTAAAGTTAACATATTATTGTAGAAAAAATCTGTATTTTATAAATTTAATGTGGCCTAAGTGTATAGTGTTTATAAGTCTACAGTCGTGTACAGTAATGTCCTACGACTTCATGTTCAATCACCCCTCACTCATTGACTCACCTAGAAAAACTTCTGGTCCTGCAAGCTCCATTCTTGGTAAATGCCCTATACAGGTGTACCATTTTTTATCTTCCATATCATTTTTACAGTAGCTTTTCTATGTTTAAGGATATTTTGATACACAAATACTTATCATTGTATTACAATTGCCTTCAGTACTTGGTACAGTAACATGCTGTACAGCTTTGTAGCCCAGGAGCAATAGGCTATGCCTTATAGCCTAGGTCTGCAGTAGGGTATACAATCTAAGTTTGTGTAAAAACACTCTAGGATATTCACATAGTGATGAGATTGCCTGAGGACACATTTCTCAAAACACTCTCATCATAAGGCAACACATGACTGTATGTAAATTCTACAAAAACTCATGTGTTACATTTCTATGCAAGTCTCGGCCAGGCGCGGTGGCTCACGCCTGTAATCCCAGCACTTTGGGAAGCCGACGCGGGCGGATCACGAGGTCAGGAGATGGAGACCATCCTGGCTAACACAGTGAAACCCCGTCTCTGCTAAAAATACAAAAAATTAGCCGGGCGTGGTGGCGGGCGCCTGTAGTCCCAGCTACTCGGGAGGCTGAGGCAGGAGAATGGCGTGAACCCAGGAAGTGGAGCTTGCAGTGAGCCGAGATGGAGCCACTGCACTCCAGCCTGGGCGACAGAGCAAGACTCCATCTCAAAAAAAAAAAAAAAGAAGGCAAGTCTCCAGATGTGAAGAGATGGCCTCCCCATGCAAAGTTAACTCACATTTGTAGCACCTTTATTTTGGCTCTGTTTACATCACACCTTCCCTAACAGGGTCAACTTGCTCAGATCTCTAAAACCAAGTACTTATCACCTGAAAACTCCTTTGAGATTCTTTTGTAATATGCATATTCCAAAGTCAATGTCAACATATTAAGATGTTACTTATTTTAATCTGTAAACAATCATTAACATATAGTATATTTGTAGACAAATATACTTTGATTTTCTAAGCATTTATCTCAAGCAACAAAACATCCCAAAAATGATTTGTAATTTTATGTTCAAATTTTTTTCATTGTCAAAGCACGCAGAAACACACATTTTCTGAATTAGTCCACATTTTTTATCTTCCAATTATTATCTAGAACTTTTTTCAGTATTGTTCTTATAAAATAGTAACATCTTGCTACAGTCAGAAAATGTAAATGTTTAGGCCAAAATAATTGGAGAAAATATAATGACTCAAAACACTATTCAGAGAAAGGGCATGATATGGGAGGGTTTTTGTGGACAGAGAGTGCAAGAACTTTTCGATAGGGAAGATCTAAACTTACATTTTCAGAAAAGAAAAGGAAAACAGATAAATATCAAGAACATATTTTAATTAACTGCTGAAAATCCTAATTAAATAACTATGCACTTGTTAATTTCATAAGATGCATTATTTAACCAAAAGATATTTTGCCAGTGATGATAAAATGCCTTATAATCACCTGGGTAAGTCTTAGATTCCCCAGAGAAGATGCAGAATGTATCTTTTAGTATCAGGTCAGAGAGTCAAATTTCTCTAGAGGTTAATATCATTAGAAATTTCAGTGCCTGAAACATGTATTTGTGTTTTATTCACAAAGATGACAGATTGCTCAGGTCTCTACCAAATCTAGTATTTTTCTGTCCTAGTTTCAATAATAGGTTGCTGCTTCAGATCAATACAGCAAGCAAATTAAATCATAAAGCTCAAAAAGAGAAGGGAATTCTGTTGCTATCCATCTCATCGCAAAATATCCTCACCATTGCTTCAAAATTGAATTCATGGCTTCATGAAATATCACTTACATTCAATCATAAATTGAAATACTGATATATATATATATATACACACACACACACATAAAACATGCATATTTATTCGTTGCTTTTGTGTACATTTTCTCTTTAACTCTCACTTCATTCCCATAACATAGGCATGTAATAATAAATTATTAATTTTTAAAGTTTAGGTCTGTGTTACTGATTGTGTTCTATATGACAGCCATTATGTAGGTGTTGAAATGCAACAACAAGTTTAAAAAAAAAAAACAGCAAATATCCTTACACTGAGAGAGACTAGAATGGAACAGGGACTGGATAGTAAGTGTTAAATGAAAAATCACACAAATAAATGTAAAATTGCAATTCTGATAAGTGTTAGAAGGCAAATACAAGATTCCTAACAAGAGAATTTGAACTACTCACATATTTAAATGGAAAGTGTCCTGTGATTATTGAATTGAGATCTAAAAGATGAAGGAGTGAAAAGGAGTGTTCCTTTCTTAGGGCTGCTGTAACAAAGAACCACAAGCTGAGTGACTTAAAGAAACAAACATTTATTCTCTCACAGTTCTATAGGATAGAAGTCTTGTGATGGAGCAAGTAGGGGCATTTGATATGGAAAGGGTTGATTTAGGGAGACCAATTAGTGAACCAGAATTGTAAAGGATTGAGATGTAGTCAGACATAAAATGACAGGTTCTGGAAATGGATTAGTAAAAGGTATGAGGAAAATAGAGTTATCAAGAATGATTCAGTGTTCCTTGGCTTGTGGCAGCATGTTCCAATCTTGGCCTTCGTCATGACATGGCATTCTCCCCTTGTATCTCCACATTATCTTTTGTGCGTGCATGCCTCTGTGTCCAAATTTTCCCTTATCCTAACAACAGTCATATTGAATTCAGGTCCATCCTAATGACCTCATTGCAACTTGATTACATCTGTGAAGAGCTTATTCTGAAATAAGCTCACATTCACAGATATGGGGGTTAGAATTAAACATATTTTTGAGGGACACAATTCAACCCATAACAGAGAGGGTAGTTAGCATTTCAGGTCAAGGGCCCATGGCTGGAGAGAACCTGATGCATTTGGGTAACTGATGTGGCCAGATCAAAGAGAAGAATGACATGAAATGGAATTGTACATGAAGGCAAGGAGTTGGAGGCCAAGATAAAACCAACAGAAAGCATTTGAAAAGTTTGTAAGGGTAGATGGCTTGGCTTCAGTGCTTGGAATGGATCATAAGAATATGTGTTGGAGCAAGTAGGTGCATTTGATATGGAAAGGGTTGATTTGGGGAGGCCTGTTAGGAAACTATTAGAGTCATCCAGGTGAACCAGAAGTGGATACGATCGAGATGTAGTTAGACATAAAATGACAGGTTCTGGAGATGGATTAGCAAAAGGTATGAGGAAAACAGGGTTATGAAGAATGATTCCCTTGTTTCCAAGTTGCAAAATTAGGAAGAAGACAGTGTCATTTGGGGAGGTTAAAAATTACCATTTGATATACAAGATTAGGGAGATTGTGAATTCAAGTTTGGGTGTCAAGTGTGAGGTTGCATAGAGTAGACCAAGAGGAGATATTTTGTAGGGAGTTAACTAAATATGTGAAGGGTCCAAAGAAATCAAGGTTAATTTTCATTAATTTTAATTGTGGGGTCATCGGTGTCATTCAAGGTAATTGAAATTCTGTCTCCTATAAGCTTATATTTGTAATATGTTATTTAAGATTTGTAAAAATATAAAAAGAACCAATATGAAGACTTTATTAATTAATTCATTTTCTAATTGAGGTAAAATTCACATAATATAAAATTAACCATTTAAAATTGTACAATGCAATGGCGTAAGTACATTTACAGTGTTGTGTAACCACCACCTCTCTATCTAATTCCAAACTATTTTCATCTCCCAAAAAGAAATCTCTGTACACAATAAAGCAATTACTCTCTACCCTCCCTTCCCCCTATCCCCTGGAAATCACCAATTGGCTTTTTGTTTCTGTGGATTTACCTATTCTGGGTGTTTTATGAAAGGTCACATATTATATATGAATTCATTGTTTATGATCTTTATTATAAACACCAAGTAAAAGTATGACACCTTGGACAATGAAATTAACTCACAGCTTTTGTAATCACCAGAGGCTTGTTTTCATGAGAATGTATTAAATCTGGTAAAACTGGTGTTCCTTTGCTTATTGCTAAATACCTACAGTTGACAAGCATTTCCTAGGGTGCAATCAGAAAGTGTAACTGAAATAAACTAGTATGATTAATTTTGCAGTATCCATGTAATGTATTTAACACTTAAACAAGACTTACCATAACCCAGTAATATTCTAAGTTCCTTACAAACATTAATTCTCTTGACTTTGATTTCTACCCTATGAGATAGGTCTAGTGTTTTCTATTTTACAGATAAGGAATTTAAGGCATAAAGATTTACACAGAGATTATGTGGAAAATCCGGTAAGTTTGGCTCCAAATCTATCTTCTTCAGATAATCTGCATTATTGCTCTCATTTATTGACTAACTACTGTGTAAAAGGACTATCTATCACCAACCATTGCCATGGGATTTACAGGGCCTCTTAGGGGAGCAGTATACGTCTTTGGCCCATTGACTTGGCTTAGCCTCATAACATACTTTGGTCCATTTAATGGAAAGATATGATGCATTCCAGTTCTGAGCAGAAGCTTTAAGAATCTTATGTGTTTCCACCAGTTGTCTATTTTTCTGGCACAAAATGACATGTCCTAGATGAGGAATGATCTTTCAGTCTAAGGCCCATAATGAAAGACACTTGGAGAAGAAAAACTCTACAGCCCCGAAAACACTATGTGAAAAATAAATAACCTGTTATTTTCATCCACTACCATTTATGAACTTGTTGTTCTCACTTAGCTGAAGATGACCATTACTGTTCTTAACCACTGGGCTACATATTTTTTCAAATATCTTGTTCGTTTCTTAAAGATCAAAGTTATATCTAAGACACTGAATGTTTTAGTGCCACACCATCACAACACCATTTCTTCTTGAAAGCAGACATTGTTTTGTTAATTCCAACTTTCATTTTAAAATGTACACAGTTTTTCAGAGTCCATTGGACAACTGAGGTATCTTCTAATTATTTTAATAAGAATCCCTCGTATAAAATTAAGTCTACTTTCAAAACTTCAGTGTGTTTAAAATTTAATGATTTTATATTTATTCTTAGATTGTACAAAGAACTTAAGGGGCTGACTCATTTAATTCTTATGAAATGATTTTAATAACAGAATTCAAATAATAAAGCAAAATTTTCCATTTTTTTCTTATTTATGGCATACATAAATATCTACATTTTCTATATAATTAATCCACATTATTTCTTTTTTCTGTTCTTCCTTATTCTTTTCATAAATTTTTCTTTAACATTTATTCAACAATGACAATCATGACATAATACTTTTTAGGACTTAGGACAGGGCCTGTCACATTGTAAGAATGTAATAAAGGTATAAAGAATCAATTACTGAATGCTTCATTAAATAAATGAATACATGGTATGAAAGTTGTCAAAATCAAAAGTCATTTCTGTTTTAAAAAAAAAAAAAAGAAACAAGCTAACAAAAAAGACAAATAGAGCCAGGAAAGACCAAAAAGAGAAGAGTTCTTACGCATAAATGCCTGATAACAAAAACTACTGCAAAAGACTCTGCAAAGACAAGCTTGCACAAAGGCCATCGCAAACTTACATCAAAAATATGTCTGCGAAAACACGTGCCCAGCCACTGCCTGTGCACCCTCCGACTGGCATCACCGTTGTTGTTAAGCCTTATAGCAAAGACTAATTATCTCAAAATGATGACATAATCATCCTCATTTTTAAAGTCTTTTTTACCTCCTTGAATATGCGTATCGTTTACTATGATACTCATATTCCCTTTACAATGCCTTAGTTTTGAATAAATGTGATTTTGTTTTAGAGAGCCTCTCTCTGTTTGTTATTTAGGTTTACAATACATGTAACATTTATAAAACTGAGTAGGCATGAAGGATGATTTATAGTAAAATAAAAAACACGGTATGTGCTCCTATCTCCTTTTTTAAAACACAGAATACTTATTCTCTAGGCAGTTCCTCTCTGTTTTCTTCAGAATTTGTTTGCTTCAATCTCTTATAGTTTTGTTTTTTTCATTCTCTCATTCAAAAAATGGGTCAAAATGGTTCACTTTACCCCTCTTCAATTTCTTCACACTTCTGTGTTCTAATCTGTTTCTACTCACAACACTTCCAACATCAAATGTGTAGGAGATTTTCCTATACCAGCTAATTCTCCAACTCTCCACACATCAACTGGGCGCTCTGTTATTCCTTTCAATTCTGACACTAGCCACCTGAAGTGAGTGCAGACCCCACAGGTTAAAGACTCAGTCCCCCCACTTCAGATGCCAATCCAAAATCCTAAGCCTCTCATACTTCTGGCTGATTGGCTACAAATTGAAGCTTCCTATGACGTCCTCTTCAGGTTTAATAATTTACAAAAACAGCCAACATGATAAGCAATAGCTATAAAACTTTACTTTCTATTACTAGTTTATAAAGGATAAAAATTATTACCAGTTTCTTACAAATGATACAAATGAACAACCAGATGAGGAGGTACATAGAGGGAGGTCTGAAAAGATCCCTAGCACAGAAGTTTCTGTCTCCATGGAATTGGAGTAGGCCACTCTTGTGGCACATGGATTTACTTGCCAACACAGAGGTCTTCTAAACCCCACTCTTTAGAAATTTACATGAAGGTTCCATTGTGTAGGCATGATTAATTATATTATTGACTGTTGGTGATTAAACTCAATCTTCAGCTCCCTCTTTCCTCCCTGGAGGTCCAGGGGTGGAACTGAAAGTTCCATCCCTTACATTATAAGCCTCTTTCATGACTAGTCTCTATCCTGCAGGTATCCAGAAGCCCTGCCATCCAAGAGTCATTCATTAGGATACCAAAGCCAGTCCTATGACTCAGAAAATTCCAAGTGTCTTAGAAGCCTTATATCAGAAACCAAGGACAAAGAACAAATATTACAACAAAAGATGCTTCTCTCATTCCAATCACTCATGAAATTATATAGCTTCCCGGAGCTCTAGGCTATGAACCTGGTAATGAAGACCAAATATATATTTCTTATCACAGTATCACAGATTTGCACGGGGACCCATTTTCATTGTCTCTTAATTAAATAATCAAGTACAACATTTCTTAACATTTTCATTTTCCTGAAAAAAATATAATCATTATTATTTAAAAATTTCCTCACTAATTATGTATGTTTATTAAATACCCACTACAGGCCAAGCAGGGTGCTTGGTTAGTCTCAAAAAGTATGTTTCTAAAAAATTATCCAGATTGCTACATTGCCATTTTCTTGAAGGTTTCTAATTCCCATGATTTCTGTAAATTACACTTGATGATCCACTAATGTATGTTCATCAGGCTTTTATCAAGGTTTGAGCTCCCCATTGCCTCTAAAAACTCATCAGAAAGAACAGTTTTAAAAACGAAAATAAATTGCTTATTTCAAATTTAAGAACTGAATAAGAATTCCAAAATCAATGAACGCACAAGTCGCTAACCAGAAATATAATTGCAATCATTTTTTAAATCAAGACCATATAAAATATTTGATTTGGGGAATTAGAAGGATAATGCCTTGAAGGAATACCTGAGTTGAAGAACAATGTTTTTTAACATTTTTTATACGTTGCACCTAGATCAATGTCAGGTACAATATTGTTGAAATGCCTGAGATGAATAATAACTACACCTGACATCTGCAATTGGTATGGGAACCTATTAAAATTCTTTCTTTCATCCTGGCTAAAATGGTGAAATCCCGTCTCTACTGATAAATACAAAAAATTAGCCGGGCGCAGTGGCGGGTGTCTGTAGTCCCAGCTACTCGGGAGGCTGAGGCCGGAGAATGGCTTGAACCCGGGAGGCGGAGCTTGCAGTGAGCCGAGATCACACCACTGCACTCCAGCCTGGGCACTCAAAAAAAAATTTAACTGTATATATTTATATATTCAATGGCAACTGTAGTTTTCATTAAAACTTTTTTAATGAAATTTAATGAAATAATATTACTTTATTAAATCTTTTCTACTCATTAATACATTTTCCTAACCATCCATTTTGTGAAAGAACAAAATACATTTCTATAATATTAGGTGACTTAAACATTATTTTATGCAGCTATTATAACTCTCTCTGAGTTGCTAACTTCTATTACCTTGGCAAATGCATTGTTCTTATAAAGTTTGAAAAATTAAAGAGCAAAAACTTAGAAGAGCTGTAATGGTGGCTTCTCTCTGAGAACTAAAAAAATGATTGCATGCTAGACATGGTCTCTCGATTTGGTATGTTTCCTGCATAGCTTCTCATGTACTTTCTTGTTAGAAAAATCTATAGTAGAAGAGTTGATACCTGAGCTAGGGGAGGTGCCCAAACACTGATGGGACTTCCATCCCAGCCAGAGTCAAGGCTCTTGACAACTTGGAATAAGGAATTCAAGGAATCAGTCAGAAAACAGTGAAAGTATGACAATTTGTTGCAAAGCCAAAGTACGCACTCAAGAAAGGGGAGTGCAGGCATACTCAAGAAAGTGAGTAGAGCCCAGTGGGGTTTGGAGCTTCTATTTTTATGAGTTTCTTTCACCAAGGGGTGGAATATTCATGAAGATTTTCATACAGATTTTTGGAAAAAGGAGAAAATTTCTGAGAACTGTGGTGCCAACCATTTTTAAACCAAATACGAATGTTCCTGGAACTGTCATGGCACTGGTGGGCGTATTATTTAGTATGTTAATGAGCACATGATGAGGTCCTAGGTGAAACTTAGGTCAAATCCAGCACCATATTGGGTCCAGTCAGTTAGCCAGCTTGGCCCACATACTGTTTTTTGCCGTCTTACCGTCTTAGCAGCCCCTAGCTTATGCAACTGTTTCAACAGTTTTTATTTGCTAGTCATGCAAAACTGCTGCTTGGAATTTTCCATTATCCTGTGACCACCCTGGATTATTCCTGTCTCAGAGTCATTCCTTTGATACTTTGCTGCAGCAGAATGGAAAAACACATTTCTGCTTCGTTAACCAACTAATACATACATATTAGTTGGTTATACAAAATCTAACTTCAAACTTCAAGAGAAATGGAGTACAAAGAGTAGAAAAGGAAAAAAAGTCTGATTTACTCTCTTTCTTCTTTATTTACCATTATGTTTATTTTCTATAAGAAATACATCTATTTTCTTATTAAGAACACCTGAATTTCCAGGCTTCCCTTTTTTAAATGATAAAATTTGTTGGGTTTCTCCTTGTTTCTACAATTATCAGCAACCTTTTTCTAAGTACAGGCAAGCAAGTCATTAATTATTATCAATAGTGGATTACACTGAGAATCAACTGGCTTCCGGTATGCAATCAATACCAGCTATTATACACAATAAAACCTATAATCAGCAGACAGCCATTTTACAGAGTTGGTCAGAGATTAGTATAGCAGAAATGTGTCAGGCTACAATAATCTAAGATTGCGAAGCATAAACTATTTTTATAAAAACCAATTCAGTTACAGTAACAAAGACGAATTTACCTTATCATATTACTTAAGTGATGATTGGGATGTCTGGGAGGGTGTGTACAAACCTCTCCACCACCTCCAAAGACATCAGTGAATCATTGAAAATGCCCCAGGTTATGTCATGGCAGCAAGAAAACTATTTGAGAAATGTTTCATCCTCTTGCTTTGTAGCTCTCACCATTATAAAGTACCACTTCAGACTCTAAGCTTCCTTTTTAAAGCTTATTGTCTGTCATATTTTCTTTCCTCAGTTTGATTTTACCTGCATGGTAGATTTGATTTATACTGAAAAAGATACACAAAATTACAGAGAACCAGAAGTGTTTGGATCATGAACTGTCTTCCAGGAACTCCTTCTTGCTTCTTGTGAATAACAATGAAAACAGAAGAATACGATAGTCCAGTTGTTTTAGTTCTGTTATATTTTATGTTATCTATACTATGCCACATAATGCTAGTAAATAATAACTCCCTATTTACATTTATTGTACTTTTTCTAAAATAGAGCTAAACAGCTGTTTTCTTCATTTATATAACTATATTATTGTTTAACAATTTTAGTTATGGAAATCAGCAAAGTACTAACTAACTCTTCATTTTGGCGGGGGGAGGTCCATACTATGTAAATATTAAGATATTCTTAGAATACCTCTTTCCTAAACTATAGGATGAAAAATCAAAGGGACAGATTCTCACAGTTAGAAAGAAATATAGTTATAATGTGTGCAAAATTTGTTAAATATACAAGCCTTCACTTCAAAAAAAAAAACTCAGAATAAAATAAAATAAACTTGCAGTTTTCTTTACCTTCATTAAGTGTTGATGGTGCTTTGTCCTATTGTTATTTCTGGTGCCATGATCATCAGCACCAACTTTGTGGTTGATGAATATTTTATTCTGTTTATTCTAAAAGAATGTAACGGCATCCATCTCTCTTACATTTTGAGAAATCAGTTATGGTGATATGTAGTGAGAGTTTTAATAACTATAGTTACTTTCTCATCCCCATTCAAAACTATCAACCTGAAATAGGATGTTTATGACACCTCCAAGACTATATTTTAAAGGTCACCAATCACTTCCTCATTACAAATCAAATAGCTTAATCAAACATTGTTTATGGACATGGTCCAAAGAGTACCAGCATAGGCATCTTGCTGATCTGTGAAGACAGATAATGGAATTCTGGGGCTGCTGAGGAGATCTGACTTCTGAGACATGATATTAGAGAAGACATGCAGAAAAAGAGCTCCAGAAGTCTGTAGAGAAATTTATTCACAGTTCTGGCTAGTCTTTGCCTGGTTTATAAGTGTAGATGCACAGGGTAAGACTCCATGAAACCAGGCAAAAAACAAAAACTAATAAAAAAGAACATCTATCTGGAATTGTGAGCTAAATAATTGCTAGAACTTATGAAGAGAGTTAAAAAAAAATCTGTGTGCAAACTAGCCAGAGAGATAAGTCCTTCTTCTACATTCTGGACATTGAGTAAAATTCCAAAAACATCACACTATAAACAAATAGATATTCTAGAGTTTACAGTAAAGGCAACTCTAGAACTGCTCAAACATAGCTTAAAACCAAAGTTTAAATTAGCATGCTGATCCTCAAGTAAATTAAGTGCCTGCAAGCACCAAACTCATTAGTTTCTTAAGAAACACAATAAAATGGAGATACTCAATATTAGAGCATTCTGAAAATCTAGAATGTAATAAAGGTTATCTAGACATGCAGTAAGTCAGGACAATATGCCCAATAAATAATAAATAAGAGATAAATAAAGAAGCATTAAAGGGATGGAAACCATTAAAAATCAACCAAATGGAAGTTCTGTTAATAAAAATACAACACATAAAATGGAAAATGTATTAGGTAGACTTGGCAGCAGATGAGACACTGTAAAAGTAAACTTAAAATGACTTTGAAAATAGGGTTGTCAAAAACATTCAATAAAAACAAAGAAAAAAAATTGAAAAATAGTTGAAGAGAGCCTCAGTGATCTGTGGAACATTTTAAAGTGTCTAACATATGTGTGATTGGAGTGTCATATTAAGAAAAGAGAGAGAGAAAAATAGCTAAGGAATAGTAGCCAACATTTTTCAAAGAATCACAATAGACCCCAGGGAACACAAACACAAACAAATCTCTCTCAAGCTAAATGATCATCAAAATGCTAAAAACTAATGATTGTGGGAAAGATACTGAAAGAAGCCAAAGAATCTAGGTCACATGCAGGGGAAAATCATAAAATCTATTTCATAACTTTTTATCAGATGCAGTGGAAGTCAAAAAAGGATAATTGAAAATAACATATTTAAAGTTATGGGGAGGGAGTGGGGGAAATATCAACCTACAATTCTATACCCATCAAAAATAACCTTAAAAAACAAAGCTCAGGCCAGGCACGGTGGCTCACGTCTGTAATCCCAGCACTTTGGGAGGCCGAGGCGGGCGGATCACGAGGTCAGGAGATCGAGACCATCCTGGCTAACATGGTGAAATCCCATCTCTACTAAAAATACAGAAAAAAACAGCTGGGCGTGGTGGTGGGCACCTGTAGTCCCAGCTACTCGGGAGGCTGAGGCAGGAGAATGGCATGAACGCGGAAGGCGGAGCTTGCAGTGAGCCGAGACAGCACCACTGCACTCCAGCCTGGGCGACAGAGTGAAACTCCATCTCAGAAAAAAAGAAAAAGAAAGAAAAAAAAAGCTCAAAGAAAGATTTCTAAACAATAAATGCATGAGAGTATTTGTCACCAACAGACTTACACTATTTAAAAAGTTATAAGAGAAACTTGTTGTAAAACATTGAAAAAAAAAAGTTGTTGATGATAAAAGTAAATAATACCAGATGGAAACACCAAGAATTGCAGTGCACTGGAAATGATAAGTGTTAACAAATACATTTTTTTCTCATTTAAAAATTATGCTTAAAATAATTCACTTTTTTAAAACAAATGAGAAGGGGCTTCAGGTGGCTGACTACAGGCAGCTGGTACTCACCTCCTCCACAAAGAAGAGCTAATATAGCTAGTAGATGATCACACTTCAAATAGATCATCCAAGAGAGAACAGGAATTCAACAGAGAAGTCACAGGAAACACTTAAAGCAAGGAAAGAGAGGGGAACGAGGCAGCCTCCTTGGCCAGCCTTGGCTGGAAACCTGGAGAGGTTCCTCAATAGGGGGAAAAGGTAAGTGAGAGACCCCAATGGCCCACATTTCCATCACAGGCTCCTGCAATCGTAACCACAGGAGAACCCCTTGACTCTCGTGGGCCCTAAGACTATGATACAGAACACACAAGGAATTGTTGGATTTTTTTTTTTTATCCCTACCACTGCTAATCTTGTCATTTCACTTCTAGTAACTGCAAAAAAATTTCCTCAGCTTAGTTATCAACTATATTGTTAGTTTTGCCCTAGGGTTCGGAAGTTCCATGGTTCACAACTCAGAAGCATTTTACATTCTGCTCGATTTAAACAAGGTATTTCTCTAAGTTTTCACAAGAATGGGAAGGTGAAAACCATAGCTTCATTTCCTAAATAGCTATACCATCAGCCAGGAAGCTCTGCAGTCCATACCAGATGCTTGTGCATAGAATATTCCTCACCTCCTTGGTGAAACAGTGAGCCACACACCTTCCGACAAGTTTGTTTGTTTATTTATTTATTTATTTTGAGACGGAGTTTTACTCTTGTTGCCCAGGCTGGAGTGCAATGGCATAATCTTGGTCACTGCAACCTTGGCCTCCTGGGTTGAAGCGATTCTCCTGCCTCAGCCTCCTGAGTAGCTGGGACTATAGGCATGAGCCACCACGCCTGGCTAATTTTTGTATTTTTAGCAGAGATGGGGTTTCTCCATGTTGGTCAGGCTGGTCTCGAACTCCCAACCTCAGGTGATCCGCCCACCTTGGACTCTCAAAGTGCTGGGACTACAGGCGTGAGCCACCACGCCTGGCCCCGCCAAGTTTATTTTTAAGGTGACTTTTGTTATTTTGAAGTAGCATTGTGCAAATGTAAAGTGCAACAGCAGAAGATGAACACTGCTGGAATATTCTGAAATATCAAAATACTTACTTTTTTCATCCAAAGCTCTGAACCCTTTAAAGAAAGGAATAGTGCTGAAATGTATTTATGTATTGTTTGTGTGTTATGGGGGGGTGGCAAAGAGAAAAAAATATAAAATAAAATGTAAATTGTACATGGATCCACAGATTGCATGATTATTGTGAACATTTAAATACTGTTAATTATATCAGATTTTCATTCATTCAATACTAGCAAAAGCTAGTACCAGAATTAATAATAATAATAATAACAACAACAGCTTTGAGTTGCTTACTATCTGAAATACATTATTCTACCCACCTTCTGTTTGCTAGTTCATGCCATTTTCACAACTGATGAGAAAGGTGCTATTATTTTTTCCTACTTTACAAGTGAGAAAATTGAAGCACAGTGATTGTACCTCATAGGCCTAAACTCACAGTCAAGAATAGAGGATATGTTAAACCTTCAATCGATCCAGGGCAGTCCATTACTAGATATTCAATGAGCCTAATAATATGACATATTGCCTTACCATGGAAACTGCAAGGATTTCTGAAAATAATGATAGCATCTTCATATTTCATTGCCTCTGCATTAACTTTTCTCTGTGAGAAATTGTGAATGCTCTATTTCTAAGTATATAGATCTAGATTTATCTCTTTCTATATATGTATATGCAGACATTTGTAGATGTATATTCATGTCATTTGTGTTGCTACTTAAAAAACTCAGTTCTTATAGGTTTTTATATTTGTCTAACTAGTAAACTTGAATTGGAATTTTTTAAAAAAATTTCAGATTTTTTATTTGCATCTCACTAAATAATCCGTGTCCTAGCATTACTCATCTTAAATTTAACAACATTTTATATGTTAACTTGTAGTTACAGGCATCTTGGAGGACAAGTGCCCCCTTTGACCTTGGGCTTCGGGTTTTATATGTTGGCTGGCCTACTTCTGGCGTCTTGCATCTCTTTTCCCTCGATTCTTTCTTTGGGGTGGGCTGCCTATATGTGCAGTGGCCTGCTAGCAGTTGGGAGGTGAGCATGCGCAGTGTTTACTGGAGTCGTACACATGCTCACTTGAGTTCCCTTTATCTGCAGAATGACCCTGGAAGGTCATACTCCACCATTTTTCCTCTTAATGTGCATGCTTAAGCCCCTTAGTCGAGCTCCTGAGATCTTATCAGGAAGCTGCTGATCACCAGTTTTAGGTGTTTCCTATCTATAGGGACAGTGCCTTTCCTCGGTGCTGGCTGCAATCTGTTAATATTTTAGAGAGGCGGTGTGACAACTGCCGACCATCACCTGATGGTTGCCTGATTTTCTTGGTTGGGTGTAGGGGCCCTCTCCTGCCCTGTTGGCGTCTGACTAGCTACCCCCTGGAACACTATATCAATTTAAATTCGTAGACTAGCCAAGGAAAATAAAAGGTACCTTGCTATAACATCAAACTTATTAATTTGCTTTTTAAAATTTTCATTTATTTATTTATTTATTATTGATACTTAAAACTTAATATTTGTTCATCTACATGGGGTTCTTGGGATATTTTGTTACATGCACAGAATGCATAATTATCAAGTCAGGGTATTTGGGTTATATATTACCTCAATTATTTATGATTTCCATATGTTGGGAACATTTTAACTTTTCTAGCTATTTAGAAATATAAAATACATTGTTGTTAACTAATAGTCACCCTACTCTGCTACCAAATATTAGATTTTTTTTTTTTTTTGAGACAGAGTCTCGTTCTGGAGTGCCTAGGCTGGAGTGCCGTGGAGTGATCTCAGCTCACTGCAAGCTCTGCCTCCCGGGTTCACGCCATTCTCCTGTCTCAGCCTCCGGAGTAGCTGGGACTGTAGGCGCCCGCCACCATGCCCGGTTAATTTTTTGTATTTTTAAGTGTTTCACCGTGTTAGCCAGGATGGTCTCGATCTCCTGACCTCGTGATCCACCTACCTCGGCCTCCCAAAGTGCTGGGATTACAGGCGTTAGCCACCGCGCCCGGCCCCAAATATTAGATCGTATTCCTTCTCACTGTATGTGGTACGCATTAAACAATGGTTTTTCATCCCTCCCACTGCCGCTCTCACACTCTTACTGTATCTATCATTATATTTCCTACTTCCATGAAATCAACTGCTTTTGCTCCCACGTATGAGTGAGATCATGTGATATTTGTCTTCCTGTGCATCTAGGCAGCTTGCTTGGATACTAGTAGTGGCTGCAGTGAGCCAGTCAGGCGGGTGGGTTCTTGGGCCCTTGGGAAGTGGATGTGGCAATGGTGATGGCAGCAGCAGTGATGAGACAACCCTTCGGTTCCCAAGCAGTTCACATTTGTGTCATCAGTGATAGTGACAGGTTGGGAGCGCCAGTCCCCAGGCCTGCAGGTGGTGCATACAGGTGGGTGCCACGTGTGATGGTAGCAGTAGGTTGGAGGTGCCTAACCTCAGAACTCTGGAGAAATGTTCACGTGATGAAGGTGGTGGACTGGACTGGGTATTGGAGGGGGTGGAGCCCAGCCTGGTGGACCTGTCATCTGGCCCTCTGATGGTGCGTGCAGGTACTGGCTGTGGTAGGCCAGGATGGGGTGATCTGCGGCCTTGGTGGAATGCTTAGGTAGGGGCAGCAGTGACTATGCTTTGGCTTTGCTACTGGGGAGGGCAGAGTAGCTTTCAGTGGCAGTCCCTGCAGGCAGGAGGAGGCTGGAGAGTGCATAGATTGCTCGTGCTTTGTCCCTGGTGGTGGCAGCCTGTAGTGTCAGTGGCTGAGGGTAGGGGAGCCCTTTCTTGGAATGTGTAAAAGTGCATAGAGACTCCATTATTGGGGGTACCAGGGTCACTACCAATGGCTTGTACTTATGCCTCAGTGATGGCAGAAGCCAGCAGCAAGGGAGGCTGTGGCAGTGTAGGCTTTCTTCAAGGTGCATGAAGATGTGGGGCCCTGTAATCAGGGGGCAGGGTCACTATCAGTGGCTCATGCCTTGGCCCCAGCAGCAGCAGCCAGCAGTGGCAGTGACTATGCATGAGACATGTCAATGGGGCTCCAGGATATGGAAATGTAGTGGCTTTTGGGCCCCAGAGCATGATGCAATCTGGTAGGGGGTGGGGTCTCAAAATGTTACTGTACTGTTGCTGCTTATGACTGGGAGGTGTATGGGACTCAGCATGACCTCCCTCTCTGGAGCAACATTATCACAGCTCTGTTCGTTTGTTAGGGCTGCCATAACAAAGTATTACAACCTGGATGATTTAAAAAACAAAAATATATTTTGTCTCCATTTGGGGGCTAGAAGTCCAAGATCAAGGTGTCAAAAGTTCTGGGTTTTTTTGGGCAGTGGAAGAAAGTTCTGTTTTTTGGCATGGTACTGGGTCTTGGTAGAAACTGCTTAACTGTGGGCTGCCCATTTACCATCTGACCTGAGCCCATCATGAACTGTTATCTGACTTACCAAGCCATAAAGTTGAGTATGCATAGCAGCACTCTCATCAAATGGAAGTAGTGTATATGTGATTGGGTCCAAGCAGGCCCTGTAGGGACAAGTAAGCCATATGAAGTGGTCCAAATGCCCATTGTCCCCACCCCTGCTACATTGCCTTCTTTCTCCCAGCCTGCCCCTATGACATCATGAGAACTTCCCTATGAACAATCGATAAAGAAAGAAAATTCAGGCCTGGTTTACAGATGGTTCCACAGGATATGAAGCAACATGTAAAAGCATGCAATGCCACAGTACAGCTTCCTTCTTGGACATTTCGTAAGGATGGTGGTGAAGGGAAATCCTCTCAGGTGTCAGAAATTTGAGCACTGAAATTGGTTGCTTACTTTTCTTGGAAGGAGAAATAATCAGGCATGTAATTATTTACCAAATAATGGACCTGATGTTCAGGAACTTGGAAGAAACATGATAGGAAAATTACTGACCAGGAAATTTGGGAAAGAGGCATGTCAATAGACCTTTCTTAATGAGAAAAAAAGATTTGAAGATGGTTTGTGTCCCATGTGAATACTCAACAAAGGATAACCTCAAGGGAAGGATTTTAATAATCAAGTGGATAAGATGACCCGTTCTGTGAATACCAGTCAGCCTCTTTCCCCAACCACCCTTGTTATCACCCAATGGGCTCATGAACAAAGTGGCCATGGTGGCAGAGATGGAGGTTATGCATGGATTCTGCAACGGGAACTTCCACTCACTAAGGCTGACCTAGTTACAGCTGCTGCTGAGCGCCCAGTCTGCCAGTGGCAGAGAACAGCCCTGAGCCCCCGATATGGCAGCATTTCCCGGGGGCATCAACCTGATGGCAAGTTGATTACATTAGACTGCTTCCATCATGAAAGGAACAGTGTTTGTTCTTGCTAGAATAGACACACTCACTGTTAATATATTTGCCTTCCCTGCATGTAATGCTTTTGTCAAAATTACTATCCATTGATTTACAGAATGGCTTATCCACCCTCATGGTATTCTACACAACATTGCTTCTCATCAAGGAACTCACTTCATAGCAAAACTATAGTAGTGGGCTCATGCTCAGGGATTTAACTGATCTTATGTTCCCCATGATTTTTAGGTAGCTGGCTTGATAGAATGGTGAAATGGCCTATTGAAGACTCATTTATAGTAACAGCTAGGTACAATACCTTACAAGACAAGGCAAGGTTCTACAACAGAATACATATGCTCTAAATCGGCCTTAAACATATGATACTCTTTCTCTCACAGCAGGATTCATGGGCCCAGGAATCAAGGAGTAGAAATGGGAGTTGCACCATCCACTATTACCCCTGAAGACTGACTAGCAAAATTTGTGCTTACTGTGCCCACAACTTAATGCTCTGCTGGCCTGGAGGTCTTAGTTCCAAAGGGAGGGCTACTGCCACCAGGAAACACAATAACTGATCCGTTGAAATGGAAGTTAAGACTTCCACCCTGCCACCTCAGTCCTCTGAATAACAGGCAAAAAAGGAAATTATTGTACTGGCTTGAGCGCTTGATTCTGAATTCCAAGGAGAAATTAGACTGCTACTTTATAATGGAAGTAAGGAGGAATATGCCTGGAATACAGCAAAATTCATGCAGTGTCTCTTAGTATTAACATGCCCTGTGATTAAAGTCAATGAAAAACTGCAGCAAGCAAATCCAAGCAGGATTATGAATGGTCCATATGTTTCAGGAATAAAGATTTAGGTCACCCCACCAGGTAACAAACCATAATCAGCTGGGTTACTTGCTGAAAGCAATGGGAATATGAGATGGGCAGTGGAAGAAAGTAGTTTTAAATACCAGTTACGAGCATGTAACCAGTTACGGAAACAAAGACTGTGATTGTCATGGGTATGTCTTCCTTGTGTTGTTACGAAGATGCTTGTGTTTATATATATGTATACACATATTTATAAACATATATATACACACACATATGTATACACACACACACACACGCACACACACACAAATGGTCCCTGACTTACGATGCTTTGACATGATTTTCCACTTATAATTTTTCAACTTTACACTGGCACAAAAGTGGTACCCATTCAGTAGAATCCATACTTCAAGTATCTATACAACCTTTCTGCTTCTCACTTTCAGCACAGTATTCAATAAATTACATGAGCTATTAAACATTTTGTTACAAAAGAAGTATTTATGTTAGAAGATTTTACCCAACTGTAGGCTAAGGTAAGTGTTCTGAGCACATTTAAAGTAAGCTAGCTATAACGTTTGGTAGTTTATGTGTATTAAATGCATTTTTGACTTAGAATATTTTCAATTTACAATGGGTTTATCGGAACATATATAATCTTTGTTTTCTTCTCTCTTATCCCCATAGGTAACATAAGATCTATTAACTTTATAGTATAGTATTTAAGTATTGTTAAATTGACATAATAGTGTTTAAGTTATGAGATATATCAGATATGGGATATCAAGAGGAAGAGTAACTATCACTCAAGGACTTTGCATTCTTTTGGGGGAAAGAGTTATTCCATTTTCAGTTGTACATAAGACAGTTGGATCATGTTAGGTGGAAGTATGACATTGTTATTGTATTTATTTGTAGCTTAAGTATGCTTTAAGGAGATTCATATGGTTGCCAAGCTGACCAGGAGTGGACTTGTGATGGTTAATCTTATGTACCAACTAGGCTTGGACACAGTGCCTAGACATTTGATCAAACATTATTCTAAATGTTTATGTGAAGATGTTTTTGAATGAAATCAACATTTAAATTGGTGGACTTTGAGTAAAGCAAAATGCCCTCCATAATGTGGATGGGCCTCATTCAATCAGCTGAAAACCTTAAGAGAACAAATATGGACCTGTCCTGGGCAATAGGAAGTCTGTCAACAGATGACCTATGGACTTGAACTTCAACCTCACCTCTTCCCTGATCTCCAGCATGTGGGCCTACCCTGCAGATTTTGAACTTGCCAGCTTCCATAATCCATGTGCCAATTCCTTAAAATAAAATAAATATTTCTCTCTTCCTCCCTCTCCCTCTCCACACACACCACCCCCCCCACACACACATCCTATTTGTTCTGTTTATCTGTAGAACCCTAATATGATAAGGTATGATTCCCTTTAAGAAGTTCTACAACAGAGAAAACTAACTTATGGTGATAGAAATGAGAATAGGGGTTGTTTCTGAAAGGGTGGGAATTGATGAGAAAGGGGCTAAGAAGGAGATTTTGAGATTAGAGAAATTATATATATATATATATTTATATATGTATATATATATGAATGTGAGTTACATATCTGTATGCATTTGTCAAAATCAATCAAGCTGAATACTTAAGATCTCTGCATTTTACCATATGTATTAATTAACCAAACCTCATGACTTAAAAAAGGAGAAAAGACATAGGTCTTGCCATTGTAGATTTGGAGAAATATTATGCAAAATTTTATAACATAAATTCTTCATAATATAATGTTACTTATTAAAAGGCTGTACAATTATATATAACCTTCTACTTGTACTACAAAAAAAAGTGTGTGCATAAAAACATTGAAAAGAGAAACACAAAAATAGTAATGATCTTTATTCATGGGAATGTAGATAATTTTAATTTTGTTCTTGATATTTACTTATGCTATTTCATTTTCCAAAAATGAATATGTATTATTTTTATAATCAGAAATAATCAATGAAAGGTTTTTAAAAAATAATTTTTATAGCATATATCTTGCTTTTACTAAAATTGCATTGTATTAGTTTTCTATTGCTGCCATAACAAATGGCCATAAAGTTAATAACTTAAACCAGTAGTCATTTAGTATCTGACAGTTCTGTAGGTCAGAAGCCTGGGTTAGCTCAACTGGTTCCTCTGCTTTGGGTTTTACAATGCTGAAATCAAGATGTCAACCAGCTGGTCTTTTTTCGAGAGGATCTGAGAAAAATCTGCTTTCAAGTCCATTTAGGTAATTAATATAATTTGGTTTTCTGTGGTTATAGAAAGAAGTTACAATTTCTTTGCTGGCTGTCTGTCTTTTCATTTCTA
The DNA here is from genome assembly GCF_029281585.2 of Gorilla gorilla gorilla. NCBI lineage: Eukaryota > Metazoa > Chordata > Mammalia > Primates > Hominidae > Gorilla > Gorilla gorilla. The sequence goes on from NC_073246.2 coordinate 26,947,830, forward strand.
GAGAGGTGCCTTCCTCAAAGTCTTTTCAATTGCACAATTTGGGATAAGGTGTTTCTTGGTGGAATCTTGTCTGATTAATCAGGAGATTCTCCTTTTGTGTCTATATAATTTATATATCATTTATATGTATATAAATTATGTGCACAGTTCCTTCCTTCTTTCCTTTCTTCCTTCCTCCCTCCCTCCCTCCTTCTTCCTTCCTTCCTTGCTTCCTTCCTTTTTTCCTTCCTTCTTTTTTTCCTTTCTTTATATTAAATCTGAGGCTCTCTTTGGTTTTACATTTTCCTTAGATACTGACAAAACAACTAAAAAGTGCCTGTATCTACATTGCGGTGTTGTATGTATGTGTATGTTTGTTATCAAGATAAACGTTTGATTTTGACTGCATGAATTTTAGAAATATTTAGACAACAAGCACTATATTAAACATAACAAAAATATTTTTAAAAATCTAAAGCAAGAAACAAATGACTTCAGAATGTAAACCTTCTTAAATTAATATGTAAATTTAGGGCTATGCTAATAAAAACAGTATAAAGTTTGAATGGGTTGTATTGTTGTTTAGGTTTTTTGTGTGTTTGTTTGCATTGCTTTTCAAAATCAACCAGAAGTTATTTAGGTAAATATTAAAATAATTGTCCTGATTTCTGACAAGAGCTTCTAGGATACAGAAATAGTCTTATTTCAAATGTCTCTATGTATGTAAAACTTTGGTGATGGTTTAAATAACGGTCGAACTTATATTTATCAAAATACAATATTTACAGTATCTAATTCTAGAAGTTGCAGTGATGTAAAAATGATATATTCATAACAGATATCTAAATAAATCTTTATTTAAAAATACAATCTTAGAAATTATGCTGTACCTACTTAAATAAGAGCAATTTTAACGTCAATTAAATAACAGTAGCTAAACCAAAAAGAGATAAATCAAAATTACTTTAAAATGACAAGGCAGATATTCTGCTGTGGTTGTGGGTGTTCAGGACTCCGATGCTATAAAAGCTAAGCCAAATTTGCGGGTGACCCTCAGTCCCTGAGGCCTCAATGCATGACTCTCCCCGGGGGACCTTACGACTCAACGGACACCCTGGCATCTCTAGGCCTCTATAAGCTGCATGTGGAGCAGCGGAAACAAAAGGGTCCTTTGGGAAAAACTGGAACTGGAACTTAATATTAGCCTTTATTTGCCTATTGTGATCATTTTCTTTTCTGAGTCCATGGAGCTTTCTCTCAGTCAACAGAGCAGCCATCCAACTTTCTTAAGCTCTTTTCTCAAATCAGAGTCTCATTTCAATGGGAGAAAGAAGCACTCCATAATTATTTGTCGATGTTTTTAGCCACCTTCTTGTAAAAGTTTTGTACCTGATATGTGGAGTTCATGTTTCTACACACTTTGGGAAATTCCTTCTCTATTTCTAAGCAGTTCATTGATTTTCTCTAAAGTTGTATTACATTTTCTAGCTGAAGCTTCCAAATTTCCCTTTCAAGCTGCACATTTTCAGACTGCAAAGATGCCTGCTCAGTTTGGAGACTTTCTATTTATCCTGTAAGCTCTTCATTCATTTGATTTTCTTCACACCGTTTTCTGAATCTTTCTTGTTTTTCTCCTTAAATAGGTCATTTTAAGTGACCTATTTAAGTTAACATCCACAGAAAGACTCTTTAGATCAAGTTCTGACTGATAGGCCAGTGATTACCATTTTCTTCTTCCCTCATTTTCTCTACTTCCAGGTTCCCACCATCCTTGTGATCGCTACAGAAATTGGGCAACTGTATGGTCTTCAGCAGGGTTCAGCCAGAAATTTTAATTAGCTCCCTTTATCTTTCATGACCTCTTGTGTTTGAATGCTCCAACAGTGCTATTTGTTCCATTTTGTTTCTCATTGCATTAGTTGAGTGGTTCTGGACTTTGCTGAAGACGAGAGTTTTCATTCAAGCTGTCTTGTATTTGATTCCAAAGTTGTTCTCCGTCATTCTGTGATGTCTTCCAGATGTTCCACATTGATCACTTGGGAAAGTTTTCGCGAGTTGCTTTTCTGCTCTTTTCCCAAATTTATGGTGTCTTCAAGTCATGACCTGCTTCCATTTTTTTTAATGTCACCAAACACGGCGTTTGTGACATCAGAAGACTGGCTTCCACCACAGCACACCTAGATTTGTTAAACTTATGAGAGCAAGAGAGATTTCCACCTTGAGAAAGGCCAATAGTGTCTTAAAAGGAAAAATATAAAACAGGACATTTATTAAGTTTGGGGCATGGCTTTGAGCAATTTAAGGAAAATTTTTCAAGGTAGGAAACTGGTTGGATCTGAAAAATTTCACATGATAGAGTTGAAGACTGGTAAGCATGGCCAGTTAAGGGTCTCAGGGGAGTTTTGATAAACGAACCATTATCTTAAAAAGACAGCTCTTTTCCCAGATGAGAAAACTGTATGCTTGAATAATTTGGTTAACAAGAATTTTCTAAAGCAGTGACATTATTTACTTGTTTGCCATCTGATATTCCAGCATCTGAGTTTCCTGGATCAGATAGTTATTATGATGAAAGGCAGTCTTGGTTCTCAGTCTCCATCCAACTTAGATGCTTGAGTAGCCTCATTGCAAACTATACTCATTCTGCTTCTCCGTGAGCTTCAGCTGTCTTGCATTCATGACAATTTGCCCATCGGTCAGATATACCCAATTTCCTGAGTCATCTCTCCAATGGTACATTAGATGTTCTTTTTTTTTGTGGATAAACACCTCAAAAAACAATTTTGGCGCTTTGAGATAGTGATATACAAATTTATTTCTCATAAACAATGGCTTGGGATTTTCTAAAATATATTTCTAGTTTATATTGAAATGTTGCATTTCAAGCTTACTGAAAAGAATAGTATAACCTCATAACATGACAATTTATAATTGACTATTTGAAAAGTTTGAAATAGTTTATTGTTAAAAAACTGCCATTGGCTAACTCATGAGAAAGTGCATGTGCCTTTCAGATTCTAACAGGAGCGAACTAAATCTTATAAACTTATTTGGTTTCCATGTGCTGCTTTAGAAAAATGCTAACTATGCCTTCCTCTTTAATTCAAGTAATTTCACTTTTGGGTCTATGCCACTTTAAAAAAAGGTGAATAAAAACAGAGCGTAGATGATGAGGGCAGAATATGATGCAAGCTACCAATTTGAAAGGCAGTGAATGAAATCTAATTTTAAAATGCAAAATCAAGCAAGAGCCAAGAAAAGAAAATTGCTTTTATTTTTCTATATCCTTAGCAAGTTAGTGATTATGGTTTTACTGAATATTTAATGCATCAACCTGACTACCATAGGATATCTTGAGAGCAAACATAACATCTTAAGTTACAGAGTCCCAAGTAACTTTTGCATCAAGAACCCCTAGATTTCATTATAAGCATAAAGCACAGATGTATTATGAATATTCTTTATTGTAACACATTCTCAAACTGTAAGCATCTAATGTCTAATTATAGGTTACTAAATTTTATCTGTAACATATAAGTGAATTAATATTCTTATAGAATAAAAAAATTGAATTGGAAAACTTTGGAGTCTTCTTAAATTTACTTCCATGTTACCATCTCTTTAACTTATATTATCTTAGCATTTCTATATTTGGATCAAACCTCCTATCATATACCTACTGAAGAATTATGTTAAAATTATTTCTTCACAGTTTCAAGTATATATTCTTTATTCCTCTAGTTAGGTTTGAAACTCTTCAATAGTTGGAATCATGTCCTCTGTTGCCCATTTTTCCTCCACACTAAACGCTATGATTTAAATGTTGGTTCCCCTCCAAATTAATGTTTAAATCTATTTGCCATTGTGGCAGACTTAGAGGTGGGACTTTGTGGAGGTGATTGGACAATGAAGGCTTTGCCTCATGGGAGGGATTAATGTCATTATATTGACTCTCTTTTGCCTCTTTGCCTTTCTACCTTTGCCATATGATAATTCAGCAAGAAGGCCTCGACAAGATGCCAGCACTTTGATATTGAACTTGCCAGCCTTCAGAATCCTGAGACAATACATTTCTGTTCATTATAAATTACTCAATATTTAGTATTCTGTTATAGCAGCACAAAATGAACTAAGCCACTGAATACTACCTACCCATTATTATAAATGACTCCTAAGGGATGAACCTATCCTTTGAAAATCCTGAAAAAGTGAGTTAATAGATTGGAATTCTATACTTTTCACAACATTCATCACTGCCTTGCCATAGGATCACTCTAAGGGCTCTTGCCACAGGAAAATTATCTTTTTATTTTATTTTATTATTATTATACTTTAAGTTTTAGGGTACATGTGCACAATGTGCAGGTTAGTTACATATGTATACATGTGCCATGCTGCTGTGCTGCACCCATTAACTCGTCATTTAGCATTAGGTATATCTCCTAATGCTATCCCTCCCCCCTCCCCCCCACCCCACAACAGTCCCTGGAGTGTGATGTTCCCCTTCCTGTGTCCATGTGTTCTCATTGTTCAATTCCCACCTATGAGTGAGAACATGCGGTGTTTGGTTTTTTGTCCTTGCGATAGTTTACTGAGAATGATGATTTCCAATTTCATCCATGTCCCTACAAAGGACATGAACTCATCATTTTTTATGGCTGCATAGTATTCCATGGTGTATATGTGCCACATTTTCTTAATCCAGTCTATCATTGTTGGACATTTGGGTTGGTTCCAAGTCTTTGCTATTGTGAATAGTGCTGCAATAAACATACATGTGCATGTGTCTTTATAGCAGCATGATTTATAATCCTTTGGGTATATACCCAGTAATGGGATGGCTGAGTCAAATGGTATTTCTAGTGCTAGATCCCTGAGGAATCACCACACTGACTTCCACAATGGTTGAACTAGTTTACAGTCCCACCAACAGTGTAAAAGTGTTCCTATTTCTCCACATCCTCTCCAGCACCTGTTGTTTCCTGACTTTTTAATGATCGCCATTCTAACTGGTGTGAGATGGTATCTCATTGTGGTTTTGATTTGCATTTCTCTGATGGCCAGTGATGATGAGCATTTTTTCATGTGTCTTTTGCCTGCATAAATGTCTTCTTTTGAGAAGTATCTGTTCATATCCTTTGCCCACTTTTTGATGGGGTTGTTTGTTTTTTTCTTGTAAATTTGTTTGAGTTCATTGTAGATTCTGGATATTAGCCCTTTGTCAGATGAGTAGGTTGTGAAAATTTTCTCCCATTTTGTAGGTTGCCTGTTCACTCTGATGGTAGTTTCTTTTGCTGTACAGAAGCTCTTTAGTTTAATTAGATCCCATTTGTCAATTTTGTCTTTTGTTGCCATTGCTTTTGGTGTTTTAGACATGAAGTCCTTGCCCATGCCTATGTCCTGAATGGTATTGCCTAGGTTTTCTTCTAGGGTTTTTATGGTTTTAGGTCTAACGTTTAAGTCTTTAATCCCTCTTGAATTAATTTTTGTATAAGGTGTAAGGAAGGGATCCAGTTTCAGCTTTCTACATATGGCTAGCCAGTTTTCCCAGCACCATTTATTAAATAGGGAATCCTTTCCCCATTGCTTGTTTTTCTCAGGTTTGTCAAAGATCAGATAGTTGTAGATATGCGGCGTTATCTTACATCAACATTGTAAATTTTTATCTTGGACCTAAGGTCTACCAAGATGTTTATGCATCCTGGAAAATGGAGAAAAATACAGAATTATAAGTTTTCACAAAACAAAAATATTAAACATAAAAAGTTGTGCTTTGTTCTGAGATTATATTTATCAAATGCTAATTTTTAGATGGTATTTACCAATATGACAGCTAATGTCTATGCCAATCGGCCAATTAGTACAAGTACTATATCAGTTGTTTAATATTTTTAATACAACCCAGGGAATTAATTATGGTTTTATATATTAAAATTCTCTTTTTCTATGAAATGGTGGCAATGAAGTTTAGTTATTTTATATTCACTTTTCCTTAAGATAGATGTAGCTGAAAAACAACATCAACAACCCTATGTCAGTTTTCTCTCTTTAAAGTATAAAAGTAATTTTATAACCCAGTGATGTCCAAAAGCCTGGGAAACAGACAAAACTGCTCATTTTAACTCCATGAGATTCCTTGTGTTTAAAAGTAATTTTTTTTTTAATTTCTCAGCTTCCAAAATTTTATTTGACAGCCTCCATGTTTGCATATAGTATCCTAAAAACAGAAAAATTTCTAGCTTAACTCCCTTGCAAAGTCTTAAATGGCTATAATTTGAAATAGGAATTATGCCATCAAATATGAAGAAAAGAAGTACGGCAACTAAAAAAACAAACTCTGTCTGAAACTTTACACTTTATGGATCCTACTTTATATGTAATATCAAAAAATCATAATAGTGAGATACGTGAAGTGTATGTTAATTTATGCCTTCTGGTATACATAAGCATAATATTTTTCAGTATGGGGAATATAAATTTTAAAATTATAAAATCTTAAAATGAGGTAAGACCTTTACATCATCTGGCCTAATCCCATCAAGTTCAACCATGATGCCTGTATTTATTTCCCTGACCATATTATTTCTGCTAAACCATACGTAATACTAAAATGTTCACCACCTCACATAGCTTCCTATTGCTGCTATGGAGAGCCTTCGCTGTTCTAAAAATCTATCTAAAATTGAATTTGAGTTTTTATCTATTAATGACATTTTGATCTCCAGTTTATCTTTATAGCCATACAGACTGCATAGTTATTTTTCTCAAACATAATAACATTTTAAAGGCTTAAAATATTAATAGGTCTCTCATAAAGGTTAAGGTCTTTTAGAAAACCTAACACCAAAAATTTCAAGCCCCCACCCAGCATAAAGTTAGTTAGTTAGTTACTGAGGTTTTGTATCATAAACCCCAAACTATAGAAGGTGCTCTCTTGAAGTTGTTTAAATTGTCCATTTTGCCTGCAAAACTCAAAACCATAGACTTTCTTATTCTTAGGCTGTATACTTTTGAGAAGTGATACTGGAAGATTTGCCTTGCCTTATACATCACATTCTTGTTCTCTTGTTTCTTTTAACTGATGACAAACCCAGCTGCCTTTAACACATACAACCTCTGCTAACTGCCAGAAAGCAGAGGGTCTCACTCTCAGGATACTTTAAACACATTAGCGTTTGCCTTCAGTATAGATCTCTATTTTCTTCAGCTATCCCTAATGGGTTATCACTCATTTTTGGATACCATAATACCTGAGACAAAAGACATTGTGTTACCTCAGCTAAAGAATTTCTATCAAAAAGGTCTATTTTTAACAGAAGGTCTGCTTTTTTTCTAACCTTATTATTCCTTTATCCCCCTCTTACATAGATGGTATTATTAGGGAAAATTATCCATAGGTCATGGAAAAAAAGAAGGCCTGCTCTTCTTTTGCTTCATTTGTGGAAATGGCTCTTCATTTCTAAACCCAAGATTCTCATGCTTTACGTTATAGTTACATTTATGTGGCAACTTGGTTATGCCAAGTTGACCATTTGCTGGTCAACTATTTCGACTATTTAGAGGTAGCAAAAATGGAGGCAGCAACACTCACGGATTGGCAAAGCAAGGAAGCCATTCCCTCCCTAAGACTGAAAGGGCAAGAAAGGAATGCATGGCAGCAGATCCAGGTGCTAGAGAACATATCAGGGCTTTCCAAAATCCTGTGCAGAAGAGGGGGTGAGCAAGAGAAGCGATACCCTGCCCTCTCTCCCCTTCTATCATCCACTTTTTGCAAATACTTCCCACTAGCTAAGTCTAACTGGAAGCCAGAAAGACAGCATCTACATGAACCATTCTCCTGAGGCACAGAGCAGGAAGTGAGGAGCAGGGAATGGAAAAGAATCAGCATGTGACCCTCACTGTAAATTACACCAAAAACATTTGGATGCATCTGTCAAGGTTTATGAAGAATGTCTGTACGTTTAAAGGCTGAATATTGTGTTTCACTCAACATGTCAACTCCCTGGGTCCTCTTCTTCTATGGTTAAAAAAAATACTGTAATAGGATTTCTAATTCTCCCTTCTTGCTACACTGAAACTCTGAGAGAAGAAGAAAAAGTAATGAATAAGAAATAAATATTATGCCCCTCACTCCCCACTCTTTGGAAAGTTTAAGTGGATGCCATCAATTTTAATTTTAAATATCCTTCCTCCATTGGACAGATTAATGGAGGAAATAGAGTAGAAACAATGAGGTGAAGCCCAGATATCTGTGCGAATGTACCCAAATATTAACACTCAGTGAGCTACTATTTGGTATTTTTAATTAAAAAAATAGGTTAATGAAAAGTGAGCATATACTATATAGAATTGCTGATTAGCTGAATGAGCAGAGCATCCTGGCCCTTCTATAAAAAGGCACTTATTACTTGGTGTCCCTATTTTAGCCTAGAATGTTCTAAAGAGTGATAGTAAATCATATGGTATGGTGTGATTGCTAGCTCACTATTTTTTACAGGCATATTATTTGGGGTGATAAAAACTAATAGAACAAAGAGAAGCTGATTTCCCACTTACCTAGCAGTTACTAAGCAAAGGATGAATTCCTTTATGTGGAGATTCATCAACCCAGATTCTTTCCATTTTGTGGCTCTGTACCCTTTAGGGTCTATCTGTCATTTGCATCTAGTGAGTACAAAGAAATACAGATCTTTTGGGGTAGGAAGCATACTTTCTTCCTACAAGAATCGATACAGAAACGGCATGCACTGCTTTCATGCACATTCCATTCTCTGCAATTTAGTCATATGTCCAAACCCAAATGCAAAGAAGACCAAGAAAGTAGGCTGGCTGTGTGCCCCAAAAGAGAAAATTAACTTTTGTTAAATAGCTCTATCACATACATAGGGATTATGAAAATAAACATGTATACATTTAATGATGTCTAAATAACTCCTGATGCTTAAAGTTAATATTATGACAACGTAAAATATTACAGGATAAGTAAGCCTTTCATTTCTATGTATCTTAATGTAAAATATTCATGTTTAATTAGTGTAGACTGAGCACAAATAATGTGTCTTTGCTTTAAATTTTAGGGAAACAAGAGGGGCAAAATATTCTACCATATGTTATTTTCCCATTTAAATTTCTCAAAGGAAAGGTAGGCTATGGTATAATGGTTACAATTATAATAATAAATAGAAGAGAATATTAAAAAACAATACTTTAATTTCTGCCTGTCTAAATAAAATAGCTAAGTCTGCTAGTGCTTCTGAAAATCTATATAAAAATTTCCCTATTAATAATGAGACATCTTCAATAGTTTAATTGGAAATAATTAAATTTCCCTAAGAAAAAGGACAGATTGAAATAGCCAAGCGCTGTAACGATCAAATTGGTAACCAATTAATTATTTTTTACATGTGTCCTGCTTCTTGTTTAAGTATCATCAGTAAGTTAACACAAAATTCAGTTAAGTTTCGTTTTTTTCACTCAATCAATTTCTACACAGCTTTTCTAGGTTGGGTATTGTGCTATTTGGTGTTGATAGAGTTATTAACAAGATAATCAAAGACTTACTTACATTCTAGCAGCATTAATGAACTTTTACTATGTACTCATTCATTTCAAAAAATGATCATACAGAATAAGTATTATTATCTCCATTTTACAGTAAGAACATTTAGACTCAGGGAGAGGTTAAGTAATGTGTCTAATGCCTTATGGTTTGTGAGAGTAGAGTTGAACCAAACCCCAAGTACCTCATCTTATGCCTCTGCTGCATGTAACTAGAACTGAATTCCATATGAAACAAGCTGTTCCTCAAAATTTAAGTCAGTGAGACTTTCTCACTGCTTAGTTTACTTTCTCTAATTTTTAATTGATATTTCCTCTTATAATGTTCAAAAACTGGGTTTCATTATATATGTAGTCTCACTTCCAGTTTCTAATAATACTGTGTTTTTCTAACATGGAAGTTTTTTTTTCTAAAGCAATTGCTGACTTTTTGATAATGAGTCAACAGTGCCATCTTCTGTCTCTGTTCTCATCAGCCATTGGAAATAAAGCCTTAAAAGACTGGGTTAATGTAGATCAGGAACAGGAAGCAAGGAATCTGGAAAGTTTACAATCTTGGCAAAATGTACTACATCTTTGAACACTTGCAAAGAGACTAATTGTTTGAAAGGCCTCACAGGGCAGAGACGTGTTAAAAACAGTGCAGTGTGATTAGTTTCCTGAAACCTTTGAGTAGCCCTTCCAACAATGGAACCGAAGAAGGAGGAAGCAGGAGGGAGGAGACAATGACAGAAACAGGTGGCAAGAGGTTGTAATGATTTGGGTCGCCATAATTGATGGAATAAAATAAGCAACTCTCCTGTTTGTTCTACCAATTGTTTACACATTTCCTTCTGTCTTCACCTTTAGAGAAACATGACTGATCTTGGTAAGCACTTTTATCAAGCAAAAAAAAAATAAAAAGGAAAAGATCAAATGAAACAAAATATTAAGCCCTGAATTTTTTCCTTCTCTGCATGTGAAGTATAGTTATCAAAACTGAGGCATGTGCGAAAACTTAGATAAACATGGAAATCTTGCAGGATTGAACATGTAGCTGAGAAAACACTATTTTTTTTTTTTTTTTTGCAAATCTATCCTATTTTGGAAATGTATTTTTAGTCTCATCATACTTTCCAGCCATCTTGCAAAGTAAAAAAGATGAAAATTAAAAACTCAAAGGGTTTACCAGTACTTAGGTGAGTTCATTTGAGTATCTCCATTTCACAATGCTTATCTTTCATATACCTATGCTGGGTTTAAGCTTTCTGAATAGTAGCCACTTTGAGCAATATTTATGACATTAATCATATTGCCCAGAATACAATTGTTCTTCTGAGGAATTTGAAGAAATGGTAGGAATCCCAAACAGATTTTCGAAGTTCTCTTAGCCAAGGAACTCCAAACAGCAGCAAGGCAAAAGTATGAATGAAAGGTAGTTTTAATGCCTGTCTTTATAACTGTGGCTTTTGTGAGGCTGCTGTTTTCCATAATTATTTTGCATACTTGAAGACGAAGCATGAACGGCAGCCACGAGTGGGCACAATACAATGTGTAACTGGAAAATTTTCTGTGTACCACCAAGGGAAAACTGCCACTTTACTTTTGCTGAATTATTGGCAATCTACTTCTTTGTGCCCATCTGCTTTTTTCAGCCTTTCGTTAAAATAGTATTAGATGAGTTTTCTTACTATAAATTAGTGGTCAGTGCTGTACAAAGGGGATTGGAATTGGAGTTTTCTGAAATTTAACCAAACACCTTAACAAGATGTCTCCAAAAAAGCCAAGTATCTAAGGTTTGATGGGTTACCAGGCTTGCAAAGGATCTTCCATCTGTTTCTGAGGGCTTCACATGACAGTCCCTGACTTATGTTCCCTAACAGCCCACTCTTATTTCACACTAGCCAGAGGTATTATACTTTAACTGTATCATATTAAACACACTCTAGAAAACCCAGAATTCCATGTTAATTCGTCAGTCAACACAAGAAACTTAGCTTCCTAAATTGGCGTATCTATATTTAAAGATCATCAATGTCAACATTTTACTATTTCTATAAGCAGGGCAGTTATCATGTAATTTCATAAGCATGAAGTAATAAAATTGATCTGAAAATGCATATACATATTTATTCTCCCTTTTACAAAACTAGAATGCTTTCTACAATTGTTTTTTAATAAAGTCATTTTCAAAATATACACAATGCAAATCATTATGGGGATCTTCCTTCTCTATTGCCTCCCTCTGGTTGTGGATAAAAACTGGTTTCCTGGGCAAGAGCAAAGGCAGAGACCAGGCTGAATCGAAGGAGCTGCAATTGCTGTGAATGCTCCAGATCTCCTTACACAGTTGCTCAGAAGGATGAGATTCTGCCATTTTGTACCCGAACATTCCTCCCAGCCTGTGATGCTGAAAGATTAAAGACTCCACGAGTACACACAACATGACTGATTGATTACACTGACTTCAGTGCAACTCACTGGGAGAAGCACGAGGCTTGAGCTTTAACCAGAAGCTCTCTCAAGCACATGGCAATCTTTCTATATCCAAGGGAGGCTTTTTTTTTCTTTCATAAACTCACTTTTATTTATGGCACAGACCCCTTCTAGACCCCTCCTCAGGACTTTTTACAAAGGGTGCCCATTAGACCGCTTATATCATCTCCCCTAGTTGCTGTTTATTCTATTTGCATTTGTTTTTCTCATTTAACTGTAATCACCTTATGGTAACGGTGTTGGTGGTGGTACCAGGAGTGGCATTGACACAACTCCAGCCTTAGGTGACACCTGAGCTTTACTAACTTAATTTCCCTTGTGCTCTTACTTAATTCATCTTACTCCAGTGGTCAAAAGAATGATAAAATTTCCATAATTCTGCTTGTGTCCAATCTCTCTCTCTTTCTCTTCCTCTATCTCTCCCCCTCTCTCTCCCTCTCTTTCTCTTTCTTTTTTCTCTCCCCTGGGTCCATTTATTTCTCTTTTTAAAATCAGTAATTACCAAAGTGCCTCTGAAATTTACTAATTAACTTCATTTCTGATAACTAAGCTTGATAACTTTTCTTCTTTCTATAAAATAAACTTATCCTCTGATACATACAACCCCATTAAATGTTGACTTTCTCAGTTGTAGAGCTATCGATTTCCTAAGATTAAAGTAGTCTTCCTCACTGAAATTTGAGAAAAGTCCAAGGCAATAATATGAGGACAAAGAGGGAGTTGCCATTGTCTGATTAAAGTCAACGGAATAGATAAATGTGTCAAAAAGAACAAGTGGCATAACAGATCATAAGTATAGCAAATCCACAGCTTATTATGAATTGTCTGATGTACATAGTTTTGAACTTTTCTTTTAAATCTTTACTTTTTTAAATTAAGTCATTTAACTATGTATTTGAAGACAATGTTTCCCCACCTTTAAGCTGCCTCAAAATCTTTCTAAGGACACCCACTAGGGACTTCTCTCAATGCATATATTCAGTTTTTTAAAGATGATGATATCTCTATCAGCAAGCAGACTGATGGCTTGCATATGTTAAATACATTAGGTTATTGTGCATACATGCTGCATACATGTAATCCTAACAAAAAGCCTGTGAGATATTAAGAGGTTTCTTTATGTACAAAGAAAAGATACTCCTGATTATTATGATCCAGGCAGCGAGGCCAAGCTGTTTTCCAATGTCTTCCAAAGAGGATGTAGCATGGTTGAAATTCAAGATCAGGTGTGTTCGCCCTGACTGCCGTGTTCCTTCACATGAATAAAAATGATCTGTAGGGAGATACTAATTCTCCTTTTCAATAACCTTTTTCTTTAAACCATTTTTCTTTTTCAATAAACATAACTAACATAAGAGTGCTTGTAATCTTTCCTCAGAAATCGAGTTTATATTTTCCATTTATCCCTGCATTAACTAAGGTTTTAAAGGTAATGAATTCAGAATTTATTTGAATAACATAGTTTCAATAGAAGCACTAACAGCAGAAGCCCAGGGGCTTACAGACAACATAACCAGGTTGAACATTTCTCCTATCTTTTCTTCCGATTTATCACAAAATATTTACATATAATTAGTTTGTTGTATGTACATTTAATTATTGTGTCATGTGTTTTTACAGGCAATTTATTTATCTATGCATTAGTTTGCTCGGGCTTCCATGACAAAATATTGCAGACCGGGTGGCTTAGCCAACAGGAATTTATAATTCTAGAGGCTGGAAGTCTGAGATGAAGGTGTTGGAAGGGCTGGTTTCTGCTGAGTCCCTCTCCTTGGTTTGTGGATGACTGTGCCCTTGCTGCCTCTTCTCATGGTTTTTCCTCTGTGTACACACACTTCTGATGTCTCTGTGTGTGTCCAAATATCTTCTTGGGAGAACACCAGTCAGTTTGGTTTAGGGCCCTCCCTAGTAATCTCATTTTAACATAATTATCTCTTTAAAGGCCCTGCCTCTAAATACTGGCACATTCTCAGGTACTGGGGGATTATGGCTTCAACATATGAATTTTCAGGGGACACAATTTAGCCCATCACAGTCTGTATAATTGAAAAGCTATAGCACAGAATATTGAATTGCTATTTGTGTAAAGAAAAAAGGTCCCACTGTAGACATGGAAACAGTTCAAACAAAGGGGGACAGGAGTAGATAGGAGTGGATTAAAAGAAGATATGTTATTTTCTCATGGCAGAGAATATGTTGACTGCCTTAGAAACATAAACAAAATATGAGAAATATTTTATTCTAATACAACAATGAGCAAAACTGTGCTTAAGCCAGACGGCTGGAATTAGGGATTCAGGAAATAAGCATTGCAATTATATGTCAATCAAGTGATAAACTTAAAACCCTGCAGTGTCAGTTAAGAAGAAAGATTATTAGATTTATCAAAACACCACAGTGGAATACAGGAAATATAGCCCAAATGACAAACAGAATATTTGCAGGAACTAAGAATAATCATTTTAAAAGAAAATAGGTTGAAATTAAGTCAAGAATGTTGAACAATGATCATAATAAAAACAACTCTGAAAGCCTGTTAGAAACCTATTGCCTCCGGCTCCTTAGAATATTTAAGAATTTGATGTCCAGAAACAGTCATGGCCCTTTTAGGAATATAATGTCGGTTTATAATGAAATTTTCAAAAATTCATAAAAGATTCACAAGTCTAAAAAGAACAATGCAGATCCTCAGAGATTCTTACATTTAAATAAATGTAGAACATTTATGTATACTGCAGGAGAGAACTTGAAATACTATAAAGAATTTTCAAAGAGCAAATAATTAGAGTTTTGTCTTGAAAAATGTAAGATTTTAAAATGGTATGGTATCTTTAAAAATCTGATAGTTCACCTATAAAAAAATGTTGCTAGAAAAGATTGGTATCAGGGTGGGCACAACTTACAGACAGGAGAATATTTTCCTATTTCTGGGAAAGAATCAGCATAGAAGGTGCTTTATATATTTCTTTAAATTCAAGATAAATGATACCAAATGTGGAACAGATGCTATTTTGGAGACAGGAATACATATGATATTAACAAAGAGAAATTAAACAGCAAAAGCAATTCATAAATAGTGACACATAAAGATGGGCACTATATTGCAAAATTCAAAGGAGTATGACTTGGAGAAATGAGAACTATAAATTGTCAGCCTCACAGGGATTTGAATAGTCTTTTACATATATCAGAAAGAGAATTAAAGTTTTTATATTATAAAATTCAGGGAACAGTTACTTTGTTAACTCAGTGGCTTGATTGGGTATAGATACAGTCTTGGAAATAACTCTCATGACAGTGGCAGATTGAGGAGATGCTGGCGGCCAGAAACTATGTTATAGCACAGTGAAGAGTTTATGAGCATCTAAATAGAAAATCGGGCAGAGCCAATGGAGTGGAAGAGATGGATATATCTGACCCGCTAGAGTAGTGAGTGTCATGGTTATGAATGACACTCCAAGATGTGGAACATGGAAGAATTGCAGACAATTTTGTGATTTCTAACTGAGATGCTAAGCAGATGTTGATGCTATTAATCTAGGAAAGCAGGAAATAAATACAAAGTAAAGGGCAAGTCAGATTGCAAGACTGAAGAGAGGAGAAGCAGGAAAAAATATAATATGAAAATATAATATGAGTAAGGATTTGCACATAGTGAGCCTAAAGTTCTAGTTCAAATTGAGATAGAAAAGTCTAGGAGCTAATGAGAAAATGAGTATACTCGTTATTACCATTTCCTTTCACACTTCTGATAGGATTATGCTTATCATACACTGTACATTATTTTTCTGATCCTGTTGGCCTTGCTCATTGATAATCCTCTCATCTATATACCTCATCTCTCGCTTCTCATCTTCAGATAGCAAAAAATAAGTACAAAATACATACACACTTTTAGGTGAGGAAGTGATTGTCAAATTAAATTAAAGAATTCGGCTTTCACTTTCTCATTGAAAAATACACTTCTATAAATGGAATGGCTTTAAGTATTTATTCATAGCTATGCATTCATCCTGCAATGCTTCAACTAGAAAAAAGGAAGAAGAAAATGAAAAGGGCCTAGGATATTAGTATCCTGTTGAAATAAAAGTAAAACTTCAATTTCTTTCCTGTCTAACGGAACACTTTTTGTCTCCAGTGAATGGCAGACCAGGCAGCCTTGTCATTTTAGAAGTAAAAGGGACGTGAGTGGCTTCAGCCTGGGATAGTGATGTAAAAGGAGATAATTAAAAAGAGAGATTTGATTATGTGAAACCAAAAAAAATGCTCACTCTCCTAACATACTTTTTGTGCAAATGTGTTCCACTCCCTATGGGGACTGACTGAAATTAAACAGTGATTCTTTGGGAGCAAGGAGGATATTCTACTTAAACAGAATCCTTATCAAGATCACCCCGGGATTTGACCGAGACGGTCAGGAACAGACCTTCATCGGAGAAGGTGTATAAAGGCCAGTATGAAGTGCCCAGTGGAATCCGAACAGATGAATAACTCACTTAAAATATCTGTTAAAAGGAAACTTCCAGAATCTTGGGGAAAAAATCCCATTTCAATAGCTTTTAATTACCCCTGAGCATCCATGATATGCTTTCTCTGAGGAGCACAGGTATTTGGCCTCTCTAGGAGACTGCATTGCCTTCCTGGTAGAGTTTTTATTTTTTTATTTATTTTATTTATTTATTATTTTGTCTAGGTTTGGAGAGTCATCTTTAAATTTCTATGGAGATGTTATTCTCCCTTGCTGAGAAAAGATATTAAGGAGAGTTACAGAAACTGATGTTATACTGTCGATTTGGAAGCAAGTATGTTCAAAAATATGCATTTGATATTCTGGAAGGTATGACTTGAGGAAGCTTCAGGGGTCTTAACTTCACATTTGCACCAATATTTTGAGCAGAGGAGGAGAAAGAAACAAAATAGAACCAGTATTCTTACCCCATTAGGTATTATTCAGTAGAACCTGTGTAACTCACTGTGAAACCCTATTGGGAGGACTGGACTTGCCTGCTTCAAAAAGGAAAATCATGGAGTCAGATAGATGGGATAAACAAGTTGTGGGAGACAAACAGACATGATTGCACTGTCCCTAGTAAAGAGAACACTAGTGAATTTGCTGCTACAAACAAAGAGACAGAGAAAAATTATTTCCTCTATATTTCAGTCAATAACTACTCCATCAACCAAAAAGCCCACAGCTTTTGCTGCAAACCTCAGTGACATGTTGACCTTCAGCTTCTCCCACTGGGATGCACAATAATTTTTGTTTGAAAAATTGACTTTCCCATGATGAAAGAAAAGTGAGAAAAGAATTGTTTTATTCACCTGAGCAAAACCAGCATAACATTTCAGACCTTTGTCTTTTTTGTGAAACTCACCACTCCATTAAGATTGATCACGTCTATGAGGCTAAAAGTTATAGTCAAGAGCTTCTAATTTATGAAAAGAATAGCAGACCTTTTTTTTAAAGTGATCATTTTCAACACGAACTAAATTTAAAATAGTATGTATTTGGATTTAGTAACTTATTATTCTTACTTTTGTATTTAAAATATCCTGTAAATTACTAAACTCTATAACATGCATATCATCAGTAACTAAATTGTTTTGAAATTCTGGCATCAGTTTAGAAGAAATTTCTGCATTTATAGGAGGTGTTAACATCTGTAAAGTTTAAAAATAAATATAACTCAAGATTTCATACTAAAAAATGTATTTTCAAAATTTACATTTTTTTAAAATAACTCGTGACAGTTTTTTTTACAGAACTTGGTAATTTTGCTTCTACCACATCTCCAGGCTCACTTTGCATCCAGCATCTTCCTTGATCACCAATCAAACTTTCATCTTTCTGTTTCTGGAGTTCACCAAGCTCTTTCCCAATTGAGGTTACTTATATATGTATATGTTTTGCCTGGGCTATTCTTCACCACACCGTTCATGTGGCTAATTCTTTTATTATCTTTAAAGGTCACCTTAAATGACAGGAACGTGTTACCTTTCCTGGCTCCAAATCCAAAATTAGGTCTTATCCCTTCATTACATTTACCCATAGATTTTCTTGATAGCACAGGGAAATAGAGTTTTATTCATCCTTGTATCCCCTGCACCTATCATATTATGTAGTAGGCACCCAGGAAATATTCATTGCATGAATTAAGTAGAGATGGTCTGTGCTTTCAAAGAACTTTCAGTCTTCATAATGAATATAAATAATAAAAATATTAAATTAAATTGCATTATAAATGTTATATTAGGAAATACATACAGGATGCTTTCTAACCTGTACTTAGAGTAAAATTCAAAGTGGAATCTAAAGGATAAATATGAATCAACCAAGAAAGAAGGGTAGGTTTTCATCTACTTGTATCTAACAGATACATTTTTGTATTGAAAAAAAATGTTTCAGGTAGATATATTTTATCCAAAATTGCTTCAGGCAAATAGAGATACAAAGGGCCAATGGAGAATTATCTCAACATGGTTAAGCCTAGTGGACATCACTGTCCTGCCTAAGATAAAGACTGTCACTGAAGACCCTGCTTATCTTTAACATTGTCCATTTTGTAGTGCCATCAGGAGGTATTAAAGAAAACCCTCAGGGTACAGAGTAACAACAACCATATATGCTTGTACCTGCCACTTCTTGTCAGTAACTAAAAGAAAAATATTGTATATTGTTTTATAGAGTGCTTAAATGACATTTACCTACACAAATATCAAATTACAAACACTTTGTGCTTCAAAACTTATTTATAAGTTTTGTTTATATATTATTTATAACCTCAGTATGATTTAAACCATGTAACAAAATAGCAAGAAAGGAAAAGAGAACTACAAAAGAACTGCAAGACAGACAGAAAATAATGAACAAAATGGAAATAGTAAGTCCTTCCATTGGAGGAACACATACACTGAAAGTGAAGGTATGGAAAAGATGTCTCATGCAAATGGTTACCTAAACAGAGAAGAAGTAGCTGTCCTTAGACAAAATCAACATTAAATCAAAAACTGTCACAGGAGACAAAGAAGTACATTATGTAATGACTAGAGGGTCAATCACTCCAGAAAATACAACAATTAAAAATATATATGCACGGAACATCAGAGTGCCTAAGTATCTAGAGCAAACTTTGACAGACCTGAAGACATAAATAGGCATTAATACCAGAATATTTGGACACTTCAATACCCCACTTCCAATAAGGGATAGAAAGTCCAGAAATAAAGTCAATAAGGAAATAACAGACTTGAACAATACTATAGACCAGGGACCCCCCAATCCCTGGGCCACAAACCAGTGTTGGTCCATGTCCTGTTAGGAACTGGGCCACACTGCAGGAGGTGAGCTGTGGGACAGGTAGCATTACAGCCTGAGCTCTGCCTCTGTCAGATCAGCAGTGGCATTAGATTCTCACAGGGAATGAACCATATTGTGAACTGCACATGGTAGGGATCTAGGTTCTGTACTTCTCGTGAGAATCAGAAACCACCCCCGACCCTCCCTTCGCATGGAAAAGCTGTCTTACGTGAAACCAGTCTCTGGTCCAAAAAGGCTGGGCACTGCTACTGTAAACCCAATGAAACTAATAGACATATAGAGAACATTCCACCCAACAGCAACAGAATATACATTCTTCCAACGTGCACATGGAAAATTTTCCAGGATACATCAAATGATAGGTCACAAAAACAACCCTTAGCAAATTTAAGAACATTGAAATCTTACTAAGTACCTTTTCTGACTACAATAGAATTAAACTACAAATAAATATCAGAAGAAAAGCCAGAAAAGTCACAAATATTTGGGAAATTTAAAAACACACTTTTGAGTACCCAATTGGTAAAAGAAAATCAAAAGTGCTATTAGAAACTATTTTCAGCAAACAAAAATATAAACACAACATAGCAAAACTTATGGTACACAACAAAAGCAGTACTGGGAGAAAATTTTATAGCAATAAATGTGTACAATAATACAGAATAAAGACCTCAATAAACAACCTAACTTTCCATCTCAACAAACTAGAAATAGAAGAACAAGCTAAGCTCAAAAGTAGCAGAAGAAAGTAAATAATAAATGTTAGAGGAGCAATAAGCGAAATAGAGACTAGGAAAAAATAGAAAAAAATAGTGAAACTAAAAATTGTAATTTTAAAAAGATCCAAAAATTGACAAACCATTAGCTAAACTAAGAAAAAAGAGAGAATGCTCAGATAAATAAGATCAGAAATGAAAGAGGAACCATTATAAATGATGCCAAAGAAATACAAAGGGTAAGAAAAGACTTAATGAATAATTATATACCAACAAACCAGATAATCTAGAGAAAATAGATAATCCCTATAAATATACAACTTATCACAACTGAACCATGAAAAAAACAGAATATCTGAAAAGGCCTATAACTATAACAAAATTCAATCTGTAAGTAGAACCTCTCACAAAGAAAAGCCCGGGAAGAGATGGCTGCAATGTAGAAATCTACAAAGCATTTAAAGACTTAATGTCAATCATTTTCAATTTCTTCAAAAAAGATTCAAGAGAAAACATTTACAAATTTATTTTATGAGGCCAGCATTACTTTGATTCTAAAGTCGGACAAAGACACTTCAAGGAAAGAAAGCTACAGGCAAATATGCCTGATGAATGTAGATGCACAAACCCTCAACAAAATACTAGCAAACTTAATTTAACAGCACATTGAAACGATCATGCACAATGACCAAGTAATTTTTATCTCTGGGATCCAAGGATGGATCAATATACACAAATCAATAATGTGATTTACTACATTAACAGACTGAGGAATAAAAATCATATCCTTTAGTCAATAGATGCAGAAAAAGAATTTGACAAAATTCAACAATCACTCATGGTGAAAACCAAATCAGATATAGAAGGAACGTGCCTTAACTTCATAAAGGCCCATATCTGACAAGCCCACAGTTAACATCATACTCAGTGATAAAAAAACAAAAACTTTTCCTGTAAGATCAAGAGCAAGACAAGGATGCCCAGTCTTGCCACTTTTATTCAACATAGTACAGGAAGTCCTGGTTGGAATAATTAGGCAAGAAAAAGAAACAACAGACACCCAAATCAGGAAGAAACAAGCAAAATTATCTCTGTTTACAGATGACAGGAATTCATATGTAGAAAACCATAAAGAATTTCCCCAAAAAACCCTATTAGAACTAATAAGCAAATTCAGTAAAATTGCAGAATACAAAATCCACATATAAAATAATCAGTTGCATTTCTATACACTAATAATGAACTATCCAAAAGAAAATTTTTTTAAAAATTTCATTTACAATGGAATCAAAAAGAAAAAGATAGGAATTAACTTATCTAGGGAGATAAAAGACATACATTGGAAAATAAACATTGATGAAAGAAATTAAAGAAGACACAAATAAATTGAAAGCCATCTTGTGTTTACGGATTACAAGAATTAATATTGTTTGAATGTTCATACTACACAAAGGAATCTACAGATTCAATGAAATTCTTACCAAAATCCCAATGGCATTTTTTACAGATATGGAAAAATCAATTCTAAATTTATTTGGAATGACAAAAGACCTCAAGCAGTCAAAACAATCTTGAGAAAGTAGAAGAAAACTGAAGGCAACACACTTCCAAATTTCAAAATGTGTTACAAAACTATGATAATTAAAATAGTATTGTGCTGGCATAAAGACAGACATACATTCAAGTGGAATAGAATAGAAAAACTAATGCATTTTTAAAAATTAATTGATTATGGACAATAGTGCCAAGAATACGCAATACAGAAAATATAGTCTCCTCAACAAATGGTTTTGGAATAACTGGATATCTATTTGCAAAGAATGAAATTAGACCCTTATCTTACTCCATACACAAAATCAACTCAAAATGGACTGAAGACCTAAAGATAAGACCTGAAACTATAGAACTCCTAAAAGAAAAGCATAACGGGCCGGTGCGGTGGCTCACGCCTGTAATCCCAGCACTTTGGGAGGCTGAGGCAGGAGGATCACAAGGTGAGGAGATCGAGACCATCCTGGCTATCAAGGTGAAACCCCATCTCTAATAAAAATACAAAAAAATTAGCCGGACGTGGTGGCAGGCGCTTGTAGTCCCAGCTACTCAGAAAGCTGAGGGAGGAGAATGGCGTGAATCGGGGAGGTGGAGATTGCAGTGAGCCGAGATCACGCCACTGCACTCCAGCCTGGGCGACAGAGCAAGACTCCGTCTCAAAAAAAAAAAAAAAAAAAAAGAGGAAAAAGAAAAACAAGGAAAAAGCTCCGTGACATTGGTTTTGGCAATGACTTCTTGGCTACGACACCAAAAGCATAGGCAACGAAAGCAAAAACAAACAATGGAACTACATCAAGCTAAAACATTTCTCCACAGCAAAGAAAACAATTAGCAGAGTGAAGAAACAACCTATGGAATAGGAGAATTTGCAAGCCATGCATATGAAAAGTGGTATATCCAAAATATATAAGAAATTCATTCAACTTCACAGCAATAAAACAAATAACCCAACTGAAAAATGAGGGAAGGACATGAATAGATCTCTCTCCAAAGAACATATACAAAGACCAACAGGTGTGTGGAAAGGTGCTAATATCACAAATTATCAGTGAAATGCAAATCCAAATTGCGATGATATATCACCTCACACCTATCAGAATGACTATTATCAAGAAAAAAAACACAAGACAATAAGGGTTGATGAAGATGTGGAGAAATTGGAATCTTTTTACACTGTTGGTAGAAGTGTGAAACGTTACTATGAAAACAGAATGGAGTTTCCTAAAAAAATGTATTAGAAGTGAATTACCATATGATCCATCAGTCTCACTGTAGGGACTGTATATCCCAAATTGATATCCAGAAGAATTGTAATTAGGATATCAAAGAGATACTTGCACCCCGATGTTTGTTCCATTTACAATAGCCAAGATGTGGAAACAACCTAAATGTCCATCAAAGGATAAATGGATAAAGAAATGTGGTATATACACACAATGGGATATTATTCAACCTTACAAAAGGAAGAAATTCTGCAATATGCAACAACGTTGAAGCTAAGTGAAATAAGTCTGTCACAAGAAGACCAATACTGCATGATTCCAATTCTATAAGGTATCTAAAATAGCAAAACATAGAAGCAGAGAATAGAATAGAATGGTGGTTGCCAGGGTCAGGGGATAGGGACAAACGGGAAACTGCTATTCGATGGGTGTAAAGTTTCAGTTATGCAAAATGACTGAGTTCTTCAAATCTGCTGTATAACATTGTGCCTGTGGTTAACGATAGTGTGTTCTACACTTAAGATTTTGTTGAGAGTAGGTCTTGTTTTAAGTGTTCCCAAGCATAATTTTAAAAGAAAGAAAGATGGCATCCATCAATCTCCAAAGTCTATCCTTCCACTTAGTGATCTAAAAGAAAGATGGATTGTATTCGCCACGATTGAAGCAGAAAAGTGTACAGGAAGATTTTAGTTAGCCTAACTGGATCCTTGTGCCCAATCTCTAAGCAATCATTTTTTCCATAGAGATACAATGTTATATGGGACAAGCCTAGGCCTCAACCCAATCTTGCTGCCAAGAAAAGCGAACCATGAAAACTGACATTTCATCAGGTCCACAAGTGAAAACTATTGGAAAGGTTCAGATAAAGAGGGATGAAGAATCTATAGCCTCCACTACTTATTTATTTTTTTTTATTTATTTATTTTTTTGAGACAGAGTCTTACTCTGTCACCCAGGCTGGAGTGCAGTGACGCGATCTCGGCTCACTGCAAGCTACGCCTCCCAGGTTCACGCCATTCCCCTGCCTCAGCCTCCCGAGTAGCTGGGACTACAGGCGCCCGCCACCACACTCGGCCAATTTTTTTTGTATTTTTAGTGCAGACAAGGTTTCACCGTGTTAGCCAGGATGGTCTTGATCTCCTGACCTCGGGATCCACCCGCCTCAGCCTCCCAAAGTGCTGAGATTACAGGCGTGAGCCACTGCGCCCCGGCCGCCTCCACTATTTATTACACTTCAGTTGGAATTGCCAGAAATAACTAAATAAATGCCAATGTGTGCAACCAACACTATTGGAATTAGAAAAAGAAAATGAAAAAATTGGATTGGATAGAGAAAATTTTCATTTATTTTTACAGTCAGATGAGTATGAAGCACTGAAAATCCAGAGGCACAAGTAAGAACTAAAAAGAAAATTGAGGAGTTCAGAAAGGTACAAGAAGGCTGTTCAGTGTTGCCTATGTTGAAATACTGTCTCTAATTTTGGCAACAAGTAAAATGCTGATGGTTTTTATGAAATATCTTTATTAATTTCGTAGCCATAAACTTCATCTTTTCATAATTAAATCTAGTATTCCCACCCCTATAGTCATACATCTCCTGGGAAACTAGTATATTCCTCAACAAATTCCAATCCTATATTAAGAAAAGTAAAAAGCAAAAAAGGAAAATAAAGATATGTATATGTAACTATCTCAAATTTCATCTTCTGGCTGTCCTCTTTCCTAAGCATCTTCTAAAGTGTTATGGATTTAATGTCTCTTTTTAAGAGGTCTTTAAAACAGAATGAAACTTTAAAGCTCAATTTTGTGCCTTCTTGAAGCATAAAAATAATAAGCAGTTTTGCAAAAACACAGACTACGCTAGTTTTTATTTTTCTCTAAAGCATGTGGTAGAAAGAACCAACTTTCTTTGGAAATAAATGTTATATTTTGTTCCTTCATTTGTCAGCATGGTTTAGTGATTGTTTTGTTCAGGTTGTATGGGAAATCTCAAGGTGAGTTATCTCCAATCAAAGAAGTTGAAGTGACCTAAGCAAGAAAGCACATTTTGTGCCTTACAACAGTATACTCACTTGTCTCTTTAGGGAACTAACTACTCATTTCCTTGTGTTCTCAAAATGTGGCCATTTAAAGAAACTTAATTATAATAATTTTTTAAACATTTCCTTCCTCATGTACTAATTAACTTAGATGGAATTGAAACTTTTTATAGATACCACTATGACTACAGTCACACATATTACACATAAGTAATTACAAAGTTAAAGTTAGAACAAAAATAATATATTTATGACCACTTCATTTGCTGGTTAATTACTGGAATTTGGAATCAGGTCAGGCTACAGAGCAATGGTGTACTAGCTAAATTTTTTTAAAATAGTGTTTGAATTTCTTTAGATTCTAGAATTTTTTTGTTTGTTTTTAAGAGTGTTTAATGTGCAGGAACTATCTCATGTATTCCAGTCACTATTGCTTCAAAGAAAAAGAAAAGTATCTGCATTGATGGTCAAAACCAAAATTTTAAAAATAGAAGAAAAAATATATAAAATTGCTTGAGTGAGGGTACAATAGAATTAATAGACTAATGAATGAACTAAAAACTACATTAATATATTAATATGTAAAATGAATCTATCTGTTAGCCCATTTTTAAAAAATGATTTTCTTCCTTTCGATTCTCTTCTTCCAGATTCTTTGTCTTTTTCTATGGACCAATTGTCATCTTTCCTAACAGAAGACTACGCATCCCTGTGATACCTCTCAGATGACAACAAAGTTCTGTAAGGTTTTTTGTGTGGAAATGACAGGACACATCCTCAAATCCTGCCAGCATTTGTTTAATTAGAGTGCTGGATCATTTGAGGGTTACTTTTAAATTTCCTGAGCCAATGGTCCTCCTAAGCCCACTATTCATTCTGTGTAATGGCTGATGAAATTAACAAGGGACAAACCAAATCCCAATTGCCTATAGAGCGGTACGTCAAAGATACGCATATCCAAAACATAGATAAAATCATATATACTATCTTGTAGTGTGGTTTTTGTCTGGAGATGTTTTCATTTTTTACTCTTTCTAGACCAATAAGCCACACAGAATGATTTACATTAGTGTTGATGGGCCAGATGGTTTTGAACAACATTGATACCATTTAATAGGCATAAGATATACTTTAGGTTTTATTTAATGTTTATGTCATCTTTATGTAACTATATTAGGGTCAATAAAAGATAAATGCTTACAATTTTCAAGTAAATAGTAAAATAGTCAATAGTTCTTGGATATGCAATTGCAGTATTCCACAGTCAACAGAATCAGTATTAAAACCAGCTTAACTTCTATGACAAGCAAATATAAGTACCCTAGAAATATGTTGGCTTTCATAATGAAGCTATATTAATATACAACATTGAATGTATATTCTACAAATTGAAATTTTTAAAGAAATAAGCTGGCTGCATTTATAGATCTCCTAGGAGACTTCCATTCCATGTGACCTTAGAGATCATCATTTTTATCATTTTACAGTGTAGCTTAGCTTACCATCACATTTTAAAGCGCATTTACCATCACATTTAATTTAATAAGAATAGTGTCTTTAAGTTGGATTTAATTATCCCAATGTTTCAAGTGATAAAATTGGGGATCTGAATTTTAAATAATTTGTTTCAGGACACAAAGATACAAAGTGGCACGAGCCATGATTTAAACACAAGTGTGTTGTAGGAGACTGCATCGCACAAGGCACTAAAATGACCTGCATAATTTTTTTTCTTTTTTTATACGGAGTCTCGCTCTGTCACCCAGGCTGGCGTGCAATAGTTCAATCTCGGCTCACTGCAACCTCCGCCTCCCAGGTTCAAGCGGTTCTCCTGCCTAAGCCTCCAGAGTAGCTGGGATTACAGGCACGCACAACCATGCCCGAGTAATTTTTGTATTTATTTTATTTTATTTTTTTTAGTAGAGACGAGGTTTTCCCACGTTGGTCAGATAGGTCTCAAACTCCTGACTTCAGGTGATCCGCCTGCCTCGGCCTCCGAAAGTGCTGGGATTACAGGGGTGAGCCACTGCGCCCGGCCCCTGCATTAATTATTTAGGCATTCACTCCACAAAGGGCTCACTGGCATTTTTCACAACACTGATTTGTTTTCTTGCAAAGATGTAGACATTCCTTTCTGCCACACATCTATGGTCTACGATAAGAACCCAGTGTTTCTCCAGCATGGATACAGTGAGGCTTGTAATTTCCTCTGTGAAGCAACTTAGCTGATGTGGAGGAATGTTTCTCAGCATACACTTTATTATTTTTCTTCATTTTCAAAGTCAAGCATATCTTTTGCAAAATGCTGCAGGTTTTTTGTTTGTTGTTGTTTGTTTGTTTTGCTTTTTACTCTTGCCACAACACAAATGTTTTACTCCTTTTCTAACACAAATTTTCATTACCTACATCCAATGTACTGAAAGACTTAAAAATGAAACACTGTCTAAGCCTTTGAGATATAAAATTGAATTAGATTTACACTACACAAAGCTGTCTCTCTATAGTCCACATAATCTCTCCCATCTCAAAAATTACATTGCTAATATATATGAACTGAAAGAGAAGCCAATTCAGGAAGGAGCTGATTCAAGAAGTGCAAAGAGAAAATCCCATTACAATGAGTTTTCAACTCAATTAAATAAGGCTCAAGAGACTGGGCAAATTATTGGGGCTATTCATATTATTTCATTAGAGCAAAATTTCACTGTAATGAAAAGAGAAGTTATTAGCTAGACCTTGAAAAGGCAATTCAAGATTATTTTTCTAATGTGATTTGACTTGTTTATAAGTATTTCTTAAAGCTAGTTTTATCTGTCATAGCTTATTATAAGAGGTTTCATTATTGTTTTTCAAGAAATGCCAAATTGCTAAATCTCAATGGGGAGCTTCATGTGTATATGTCTGAAGAGCAAAGACTACATGCATTTTTATTTGTATGTATGTTAATAAACACCATTTTCTGAAAAATTACAGTTCAATAGACTATTCATAAAACATCAAAATTTTATCTCAGTGAATAAAATACTAAGTATTCAAATTATTATACTTTATTCCAAAATTTCAACTAACAAAGATTTTCTGTTTATTAGCATTCTTACTGATATGTATCTATTCAAGATGAAATTTGGAAAGAGGGAGGGAGCTGGTCGGAGGTGATAGGATCATGGAGTTGGTTTCCCCATGCTTTTCTTGTGATAGTGAGTGAGTTCTCACAAGAGCTGATGGCTTAAAAGTGTGTCACTTCCAATCTCTCTCCCTCTCGCACATGCATGCATGCACACGTTCTCTCCTGCCACCTTAGGAAGAAAGTTCTTGCTTTCCCTTCACCTTCCACCATGATTGTAAGTTTCCTAAGGCCTCCCAAGCCGTGGAGAACTGTGAGTCAATTAAACATTGTTCCTTTATAAATTATCCCATCTTAGAAGACACCCTGTCATCCCATGTGAATGGAATTTATGTTCCTCCTTCTCTGTAGGCTGGGTCTTTGATTTGTCTGGCTTCCTTGGATGCAAATCCAGAAGGACAGTCTGCCATCAACCCTGACATTGGGATGGACTATAAAACAGTCTCTCTCCACAATTAATTCCAGTGTTCCAACATCACAAACTGGAGAATGACTATAGTAGCCTGATATTTTTCCTCCTATGTGTATTCATTCCCTACAAATATTGATATCTTCTAAATAAACTGTAAAATTCTTTATATATAGCACATATATGACCCTTAGAAGTGTTTATTACAAGAACTTAGGTGGAAGAGTGTGTATCAGTTTGTGCTAGCTGTTCCCACATAGCAGCTCTTTTGTAAGGCACAAGGTAAGTACCTAGATTTGTGTAACAGAACAGAACGCCCAGAAACAGATTCAAGTCCATTCCATGTCTGAATTACACATAACATCAAAAAGTATTTTAATTAGGAAGAAAGTGAGAGATGATTCAACAAACAGCGGCAGTACACTTGGTTGACTCTTGTAGACAGAAAAGCACAGTTCAGAGAAGGTTCTGGTGTCATTCTCAGCACAATGTGAGTCCTAGCTTTGTAACCTAGTAACTCAGTGACTTTTGGAAGATCATTTAAACTTTTTCTGTTTCAGTTAGCTTGTCTTTAAAAGGAAAATAAGCCTACCAGCTGAAGACATTGGGAGAGTTTAACAGTATCACAAATACATACTACTTAGGAAAGCACTTGGCCATAGTATAAATAAATGCCTAATAAATGTTAAATCTCATAATAATTAGAAATATTAAATCATGAGCTGGGCACCATGGCTTATGCCTGTAATCCTAGCACTTTGGGAGGCCGTAGCAGGCAGATCACCTGAGGTGAGGAGTTCAAGACCAGCCTGGCCAACATGGTGAAACCCCATCCCAGCAAAAAATTAGCTGGGCATGGTGGCAGGCACCTGTAATCTCAGCTACTTCGGAGGCTGAGGCAGGAGAATCGCTTGAACTCGGGAGGCAGATGTTGCAGCGAGCTGAGATCACGCCATTGCACTCCATCCTGGGCCACAAGAGCAAAACTCTGTCTCAAAAAAAAAGGAAATATTAAATCATTAACTCACTAGATGAATTGCAGTTAAATGTAAATGTATAAGGAAATAAAATAAAATAATGTTTTAGCCTAGGGTAAATATCTTTCTAAATATGGTATAAAAAGCTGGAAACTAGGAAAAAAAAGGGTAAAAAGTACCTTCTTAGTGTTTTTTAGATTATTTTTGACAAAATACACATAAAGGTCTTAGTAGATTATGTGCAGTGGGGTGTATTCAATAAGTATTAGCTTAAATATAATTTGTGGAAACTGGGAGGGACGAATAAGGGACATTGGAGATCATAAGACAAATAAATTAAAACCAAATTGAAGTCTTTTACAACCTATTAAAGATAGTGTATCATATAGGGAACATATGGGGCTCTACAATTGGAGTACCAAATAACAATATATGCACTGTGGTCCCAAATTGTAAATTTCTATATTTGTATGTGAATGTGTCTGTTTGCATGTGGGTGTGTCTATGCCCACAAGGAGGGACAGATCTAAAAATATATTTAAAATATTGTTAATAATTTTCTCTAGTAGAATTACGGATATCTTTAATGACTTCTTTATATTTTAGAGTTTCTCTAATTTTCTACTGTGGATAAATATTATTTGCATAATGAGAAAAGTAATCTTAAGCTAAAACAGCAAATTTCTTTCGAAAAGCAATGAGAGAATATAATCCAGTTGAAGAAAACTGTTAAGGCATTTCTTAAAGTTCAGATAAACTTGTCACATGGGGAACAATGTCTCAGATGTTATCCTATTTGCAGCCTAACAAGACAGCCTGTCATATTTCCATAGATCCTGGCAGAAAGATGTGAAGTTTCTGGGTCAGTTTGTTACACACAGCTATAGCAGGATTCAGAGTAACATTTTTCCCTTATTTGCTGAGCCCCAGTTCCCACAGGGCACCATGATGAGGGTCAGGTGTTTCCTACTTACAGTGGGATGAATTACAGAACACTGATATTAGGAAGTCCATGATCTTATATAGATACTGCCTTGCAAACTGGCCCGACCTCCTCTCCAGAGACAGACATTACCTTCATGAACCTGGAATTTAAATCTGCTCCAGGGAGGAGAACATCCTCACCTTTCAGGACTATTTGCTTATACAAGCATCTTGCAAAGAAAATCTAGAGCAAATTGGCTGATAAGCTGATAATGGCTTTGTTCAGACAATTAGACTTGCAGAAATGTGAGAGATCACAAGAGAATTGTCTCCCAACAAAACCATCTCGCTAATTTGTAAAGACATGCAAAGTGAGTCTAGCTGAAGGTGTAAATCCAATATAGCACTTTATATTTAGAAATTGCTATTTTGGACTGAAGCCTATTCAGTCTTTGATAGCGTATATTTTTCTGGTTAGCTTCCTTTTAGCCTACTTTTCCCCATAATTTATCTGTTCATGAGAAATACTACAAATGTTTGAGTTGATAGTCTGGGGTTTAATACATATCTTTATTATGATTAAACATTTTAAATAAATTCTATGAAGTTTGTTTTGTTGTTGTTGTTATTGTTTGTTTTTGTTTTTGTTTGAGACGGAGTCTTGCTGTGCCTCCAGGCTGGAGTGCAGTGGCGTGATCTCAGCTCACTGCAACCTCTGCCTCCCAGGTTCAAGCAATTCTCCTGCGGCAGCCTCCAGAGTAACTGAGACTACAGGCACATGTCACCATGCCCGGCTAATTTTTGTATTTTTAGTAGAGACCAGGTTTCACGATGTTGGCCAGAACGGTCTCGATCTCTTGACCTCATGGTCCACCTGCCTCGGCCTCCCAAAGTGCTGGGATTACAGGAGTGAGCCACTGCACCTGGTCTTATTTATTTATTTATTTATTTATATTTTTTGAGACGGAATTGCTCCCTTGCCCAGGCTGGAGTGCGATGGGGCAATCTCAGCTCACTGAACCTCCGCCTTCTGGGTTCAATTAATTCTGTCTCTGCCTCCCAAGTAGCTGGGACTACAGGCGCCTGCCACCATGCCTGGCTAATTTTTTTGTATTTTTAGTAGAGACAGGGTTTCACCTTGTTGGTCAGGCTGGTCTTGAACTCCTGACCTCAGGTGATCCACTCACCTCGGCCTCCCAAAGTGCTGACATTACAGGTGTGTGTCACCACGCCCAACCTGAGGGTTTTTTTTTTTTTTTTATGTAAAAGGTAACTATAGCAAACGACTATTTGTGGAAATCCATAGAAACAAAAAAGAGTTGCTGGCCAGATTTACTAAAGGTTCTATATGTCTTTATCAGCTTTCTTTATTTTACTGCTCACTCTTGTCCACAGGCATTCATAAAGCTTTATCTAGACAAATTCACAAAGACAGCAACAATAATGATGCTGCCGTGGAAAAGGCCAAATGTAAAGAAGAGGTTAGAAAAGCAAAGCTTTGATATATTATGCTAAGTGTAAAAGACTGGTTTCATTGTTGTTTTGCTCTTCATTTCAAAACTGCACACCCTACAATAATTTTAGGTGAAAAATCAATACAGATAAAAAACAAAACTACTTTTTTAAAACCTTTGTGCCTGTAATTTTTTATTATTCTTTCAAAAATAAATATATGCTTGACCCCTGCCCACTGGAAGTCATGGAATTTCACCTTCACTGGTAATTTGTAGACACAAGAGTTAGCTGACTGCAGAGAGCATTTTCACCCTGATGTGACAGGGATTTATAAATGTATTATGAAATATCAGCCACGGGTGATATTCACTAAGGAGGAACTATCAGCTATTCACTAAGGAGGAACTATAAGCTAATTTTTGTGAATACAAACAGGTTTTCTTATAGTCAATTGGAGAGAAGGAAAAAAGCAGTGGCAATACTTCAGGAAAAGAACTGTGTATAACTTGAGCCAGAAGCTGATTTCAGAGGAAGTGAGTAGCAGAGCACAGCATGACACTCTGAAAGCTTAAATGCAAAGCATTCATCTGAGTTCCTGGAAGACCAGAAAGTCAACCTTCTTGACATCAGCCTCTCCTGGAAGCAGAGTGAGCAGAAAAAGGCCTAGGGTTGGTGTTTATATTAACAAAGTGGCTCCTTCTTTCTCCAGGAACCATTAGCCATGCTAGTAGATAGTTAAAGGAGTGGGTTTGGGCAAGATTCTTACTTCCCACAAGCAACTATGCATGATACTAGATTTACTTGTTTCCTATAACTTCAAGTTGAGAGTGTATATAAGGGAGGAGCATTAGAATGTCCAGGTTGTATTTTTCTGAAATATTATGAATATAGCTATGAAAAAGTGTCTCCCAATCACCTATTTGTGTATTAACAAAGCCATATTTTGAGGCACTAAAATAATAACAATTATAGAGTCACTAAAAGAATAAACTCAGTCCTCCTACCTCTCTCTTTAGTGACAGATTTTCTTTCAATGTGTCTCTCCTTCTCCTATCCCTCAGTCTGCAATCAAGCTTCCTTCATAAAACATTTTAAAGATTCATTTAATACATCACGAAAAAAATGAGTGGGTGTTTTCCTCTTCAAGAAAGACTAAAATTTCTGCGTTTATAAACTTTAAGTGTCTTAATAGAAATTGTAGAAACATAAGTAATTTTCCAAACTTTATGTATACATTGATTTTTTAAAGCAGACATGACTTTAACATTCTGGGGGAAGTATGGCAGGATTTTATTTATTTATTGACATATGCACTTCAATGTCCATTTTATTCCCTCTCTTCCCCTTGGTTCTCTTAGATATTTCTGTTCCCAGAATTCAGGTGCAGCCCCTGGTGACTAACCGGTAAATTCACTTCAAACATGGAGCAAATGAGGGAGAAACACCAAAATCACCGACCTCCTTTCAGAATTTCTCCTTGGATTTTTTTTTCTTGGGACCAAGTCTTGCTCTTGTCCCCCAGACTGGAGTGCAATGGCGCGATCGTGGCTCACTGCAACCTCTGCCTCCAGGGTTCGAGCGATTCTCCTGCCTTAGCTTCCCATCTCCTCGGCTCTTTAGCATGTGTACCTTCACACCTCCCCATCTTATCTCACTACTAGGTTTCCTCTTTCTAGCCTGTTTGAACGTCTTCATACCTCTTCATCATCCCACCACTGTAGAAATTCCAAGTAGGAGTCATTTTTCTTTATTGTTTTTGCATTCATCTCAACGAATAGGCTATTTCTTTCTGGCTTAAATATTCTTTAATTCAGCCTCAAGGTTTTGCTAATTATATTCATCTAATCGAATAAATTTTTTGAACGATAGCTGTGCATCTTTCATTACACCAGACATTGCATTCAGTCTTCAAAATTATACCTCTCTCTGCATACCCTCCCCTAAAAATTATCTCTCTCTTGAAAACTATATATCCCTGGAAATAGTGTGCATATATGTAACATATGTTACATATACATAAAACATATGTTACATATATGTGCAAATTCTTGTTCAGAATTTCCACCTCTCTATTGCACATCTTGCTTATCTCAAATTCAATGGCTCAAAACTAAACTTATCATTATTCTATCAACCCAGCTTCTCCCCATGACCCCATGACTTTTTGTCTCTGTAATGGTACTGTCATCATTCCATAGACAAAGATTTGAAATTTTAAGTGTCTTCAATTTTTCTTTCTTTATTTCCATAGGCAGTCAGTTGCTGATTAATTACACACACATACACACACACACACACCTGCAAATAGGCATATACATGCACACGTGCATTTCAAATATTGTTTAAATCTGTCCTCTTCTTTCCATTCTGTGGTAAATATGTTACAAATATGGTCCAAGTTCTTTACCCTTCCCTGCATCATGTTTTTTCTTCTTGTGGTTGTGAGGTCTCTGACTCAGGCTGGTCATGGGACTCGCTTTGTCCAGTGAGAAGTTAGCAGATTGGGACTTAAATAGTTTTTAAAAAGTACTTGTGATTTTCCACTTTGCTCTTGTCCTTGTGCCACTGGCATGAGAAGTGCCAAGTCTAGCCTGGGAGAGGATGTGAGGTTTGTGACTCCCCATCAGGTTGCCCTAGTTATTGCAGTGAAGGCCATCCCAGAGCAGCATCAGCCAGGTGGTCACAAGACATGTGAGTGATCCCAGCCAAGATCAAGGGAGCTGAAGAGTCACCTGGCTAGTCAGTTGATGAAAATAAAGAGTTCGTATATCATTTTGTGATCATTTGTAACAACTAATAATCTATATACTTTCATTCTACCATGACTTAATATAGGGCCTTACTATATTGACCTAGGCTATTATAGCATTCATATGCAAACTAACCTTTTACCGAACATTCTTCATCTAATTCACCTTTCCCAATACTGGCGGTTCATTTTTCCTTTTAGATAATAAATAATAAGATATTCCTTCTTAAAATCCTAAACTAATACTCTCTTGCCTATCAAGTCAATCCAAATTCCCTACCCTTGGCATTAAAGGCCTTCTGACATTACCTCTCAATGGATCATTATTTGTAGCATTTCTTCTATGCAGAACACACTTCCTCCTCCACCACCATGTTTACAAATAACCCACCCTTCACGGCAGAATTGAAATCCCACTTTCTTCTTGGTTAACCAGCCAAGAGTGGTTTCTTTCTTTTCTGATCTAACTTTTTTCTTTATACATGCCTTACAGCATTGACCACATTCTGATTTATAAAATAATTGACATGGCACAAGTCTTATCTCACTTTATATCCTGATTTATACTTAAGGGCAGAGATCTGAGCCATCCTTTACTCTTCCTCAGCTACTCTTTCTGTATGTTCCTTTCTGTATCTTGTCATGACTACTACTGCACCCCCTCCATAACTTCAAGCTTCCCAGTCTCCAAGCACTAGCTCCTCTCTCCTCCCAGATCTCAACAATTCCTCCATCTCATCAGAACTTTCAATTCTATAACCCTATACCTTTTCAATGCCCAGTACCATCTTTTTATGACTCAATCAGGATGACATGATTCATTATACACTCTTGCATTTTACTCTCTGTTCCCTTGGACTTCTCCCTCTCTTTTAATCACCAGATAAAACTACAGTTCAGAGTAAATAAAATTATTTGCCTTTTCTACACTGGCACTTTTGCAGCTGCATGTGACTAAAGAAAATTATACAACCATGTTGATTAATCTCACTTTTGGTAACCAAAAACTTCAATCTCTCCTTTACTGCTGCATGACAAATCATTATTTTCCTCTTGGCAAGTCATTTAATTTTAAGTAACAAAATCATAACATTCTCTCTTTTTCTAATCATCCCAACATTCTTTTTCTCTTCCTCATCATCAACTATTAGCCTTGTTTTTTATCTACTGGGAAAACAGAGGCAATCATAAATGAATTTCCAAATACTTTTGCTTCCATTTCATCAATGTATTTTTATTTGCACCATATATTTTGTCAATGGATTACATTCCTATCTAAGGAAACACCCTTTCTATATCTATTCTATGGAACCCCTTCTCTCGTACTCAAGTCAATCCTGCAAGTAATCCTTATATTTTCTATATCATTAATTTTTCCCATTCTACCAGATTAATGCTATCTGCATATAATGCTTCAATATTGCCCATCTTGAAAAGAAATGATTTTACTATGATTTTTTCAAGAGGCCTTCTTCAGTTCTTTGCTTCCCTATACAGATAAACTCCTCTGTTCTGCCCCTTTTTAAATTCTAATTTCTACCAGCAGTTTTTAAAAATCTCTCTGCCTTTATCTGAAAAAATGTGCATAATTGCAGCATTTAGCTCTAAGAAGTGCTGTGAGGAATAACTGAATTCATTCAAGAAAACTATTCACAGTATGCTTGGTAGGTACATAGATCAATTAATTAGATAATCTATAAATGACCTTTTTAAAATATAAAGGCAGATAATAATGTTATTATTATATATATAATAATGTTGTTATATAATGTTATTGTTATCTTTACTTCTCTTCTTACTGTCTCTGGAATCTACTCTCCTTGATACGAATTTATTATGTGGTTGTATAGGAGGCACTGGGTCAAGATCCAGTCGAAAAATACAGAAACCATGCTGGATGTTTCAAAAACAAGGGATTTAATACGGGATATCAGTAAAATAGATGCTGGAAGGCTAGAAGCATTAGAGGAAAAGGTAAAGTAACTCAGAGATGAGAAACTTCAGATAATAGCTAGCATCTCTGGGTCTAGGAGGGCATAGAGAGGAAATGCTATTTATAGGAACTGGGGCCAGGGATAGAGCTGGTGCCTAAGAAGTTGAAGAGTTGGAAGAGGCACAGTCCCATGAGACATTGCCCACAAACGAAGAAAGAGAGTTAGAACTAGAGATGAAGAACCTATGGGTTGTCCTCTTATTTTGGTTTCTAATCTCCCACTAGTTCCACCAATTTAGAAAACCCCAAAAAGA
Source organism: Gorilla gorilla gorilla (assembly GCF_029281585.2). Taxonomy (NCBI): domain Eukaryota; kingdom Metazoa; phylum Chordata; class Mammalia; order Primates; family Hominidae; genus Gorilla; species Gorilla gorilla. The sequence continues at coordinate 26,984,574 of NC_073246.2, forward strand.
GCCAACTATGAAAGCATCCTGGAAATTGTTTGCACAGCCATAATTCCAGAATTATTTGCCAGGGCACAGAATGGTATGTTTGGAGCTAAAAGACATTTGGTAAATTTCTGGCAAGGAACATTTTTATAATTAGTGACTACACTAAGAAATATAACTTTGGCATAATCCTAAAGAAGTTAGCAATAAAATATCAGGAAAAAAATTACTCAAGATAACTTCATGGCAAAGGATCTGAAGGTGCTTCATTTATTTTATTCATTCATCCATTTGTGGAACAATGTTACAGTGGAATATTCTGCTTGGAAAACAATGCTATGTCTGGTTGTATGAGAATGGAAATAAGTAATATCACAAGCACCATAGAAAAAAGGAGAGAAAAGATCTTCAGAGACGATGAAAGTTGTTTTGTTCACACATTGTCAAAACAATAATTGTCTCCTAGGTGAAAGAGAACATGTTTCTATTTCTAGGTAATTGTCAACTTTTTCTTTCTAAAGCTGTGTGTTGTAACTTTATAGGTAGAAGTGTGTGTGTGTGTGTGTACATGTGTGTGTATGTGCACGTGTGTGCATGGCAGGGTGGATGGTTTGGAGTCATACAGTATAGAGGACAAAACTTGAAGCCAGACAACTCGAGTTTAAGTCCCAGATCTGGCTCTTTTATCTTTGGCACCTAAAGCAAATAAATTCACCTCTTTGTGCCTTAAACCTCTCATAAGTAAAATGTTAGTACTTAACGATGTTGTATTCAATGAGTTGATGCATATGTAAAGTTATTTACAACTGTATCTGCCGCCATGTAGAATTAACACTATGTAAATGCTACCTGTTATTCTGTCTTGTGAATTTTGTCATAGTTTTAATTTTTTTCTACAATTTAATTTTTCCTGTACATTTTTTTCATGTTTAGTTTTCCATAAGATAACATGATATGTGAAATTACCAAATATTCCATTCTATGGCTTAATATATTTAATTTATTCATCCATTCACTCATTCTAATCTAAGTTTCCCAGCAGCAGCTTAGAATCACTCAATTGTAAATAATCCCATATGAAGTGGAAATAAAAGCACAATATTCACACCAGTTCAAATACCTGACTGAATATGTCCATCATTCTCTCTGAAGACTGCACCAAAAGATGTACTGTTTCTCTCCAACATCATACTCAAATCCTTAATCATATAACTAAAACCTCTTCCTGAGAATCTATATATTAGGGTGATTGTAAAAGTGGCATTATCTCTTTCTCACTGAGAATATGCTTCTCAGAAGAGGAAAATTGGCTCCAAATAGAGCTTATATTTTACTTCCCTCTTTTATAACCCTTAGGTGTTTCAAGGGAACTATGTAACAGTCAGTCACTTCTCTACTACCAAGACTAATGATTAAAGTATAAATTGCATGAAGTTCACAAGTCATCAGAGACTATTATATATGACAGAGATTGATACTATATCTTTCACTGGTTGGCCTATAGCACAGGAATAAAATGTACGTTTCACAGATTGATACTTTAGCAAAATCATAGTAAAAGGGTTTACATTACTTCTAAGACAGTTCTAAGAATATTTGCATATACTGTGTACCTGCGTGTGGACCGTATGTCTATATATTGCATGTATGAGCACTACTTAATTTTCTTGCTGTCAGAAAAATAAATAAATAAATTTCTCTCATCAGAATCTCCCATTCCTCATCACCTTTCCAGTTTGCCTTGTCCTGTGCAATTAATTATTGAATATTGCATACAACGATAAATGATTTATTCAAGGCCTGTCTCTCCTCAAATTTAAATGCAACAATACCCAATAGTGGTAAAATAAATGCCAAGCCTTTTTACTGTTACCAAAAAGTTTCTGGCTATATTTGAGTTTTATTTCTTCTTTTTAAAAAATTTTATTCTAACAAAATGCATAGGATTTTAAATGTTCAGTTCAGTGTATTTGACAATTATATATGACTATGACCTGTGTAATGATCAAATAAAAGAAGATTTAGCACATTTCTGTCACCACAGAAAGTTCTTTTTTGTCTCTTTCCAGACAATTTTCCCTCCAGAGGCAGCCGCTTTCTGACTTCTGTAACTGTCTGTCAGTTCATCCCTTTGATTGCCTGGCATCATTTGCTCCGTGTAGTGTCTGCAAGATTCCTCCATTCTGCTGTGTATTTCAGTGATGGATTCCCTTTATTGCTGAGTAGTGCTTATTATGTGGGTTTACCACAGTGTGTTTTTCTGTTCTCCTGTTGATAGGTATTTGGTTTGTTTCCAGATTTAGTCTATTACGTTTTAGAGTTATTGATTATAGATTACTGTTCCATAGTGACATATGCATGTGTGTGTTCATGTGTGTGTGTTTATATGTGTGTATCAAACATTGTAAACTAATTGTAAATGACCAATTCATTTCCCTCATGAGGAGAAATTGTAAATTTTCATCTTACCTAGTTGAGCATTTGTTTTCCATCATAATTACTTCTTTTTGTATCCTGTCTGAAAAATGATCTTCCTATCCCCCGGTCACAGGGAAATAGTTTCTGTATTTTCTTTTACAAAACATGGCTCTAGAATTTATGCTTAAATCTATGATGAAGCTTGGAAAAAAATTATTAATAGAATTAGCTAGGGGTTGACAAAATATTTTAATATGAATATCCACTTAATTTAGTATCATTTATCTTGACATCTATGCAAATATTTTAATAATATTTACACAAGCTGACTTTTGAACTCTATACCCCTTAGTTAAATATATTAGCTTAGAAAATTAGTTTATGTGTCTTAGAAAGCACATCATGTCACATTCATCTTTGGACAATATTTACTTAATACTTACTTAAAGGTATATTGTATAATATGATAGTTGTTATGGACTGAATTATGTGTCTTCAAAATTCACATGTTGAATCCCTAACTCAAAGAGCCTCAGGATGACTGTATTTGAAAAGAGGACATTTAAAGAGGTACTTAAGTTAAATGAGGCTGTTAGGGTGGGCATAATCCTTAATCCAATCTGACTGTTGTCCTTATATCAGGAGATTAGGATACACAAAAAGAGACACGAGCAATATGCGTGTGCTCAAAGGGGTGACCATGTGAAGAGGAAGCAAGAAAGGGCCATGGACAACCCAAAGAAAGAGGCCTCAGAGGAGTACAGTCCTGCCACCTTGATCTCAGACTTCCAGCCTCCAGAACTATGAGAAATACATTTCTGCTGTTAAAGCCATCCTGCGTATTCTATTTTGTTATGGCATCTGTGCTCCCCACCCCCAAAATTCCTGTGTTGAATCCTTAACCACCCCTGTGACTAGATTTAGAGACAGGGTCTTTAAGGCAGTCATTAAGGTTAAATGAGGCCATAATGGGGCAGACCTAATCCAATATGACTGATGATACTGGTCACAGAGAAAGGCCCTGTGAGGACACTCTCTGCAAGCCAAGGAGAGAGAACTCAGGAGGAACCAAATTTGCTCACCCCTTGATCTTGGACTTCCAGGCACTAGAATGGTGAGAAATAAATTTCTGTTGTTTAAGTGACCCAGTCTGTGATATTTTGTTATGGCAGTCCTAGGACAGTAATACAGCAGCCCTGGCAAACTAATACAGAGTGCTAGCTAGAAGCAAATATTCTAGATACAGGGAACAAGTGGCCTGAGAACAGCTTCTGGGAAAATCTAATTTCTTAGATTCAGGTTCTGATTTCAGTCTTTTTGGATCCCTCACACCATCGTCTCTAAGACTGGCTGGGATGCCTAAACTGCTTTTCTCACTGTAAAAAGCAATGGTCACTAACCTGTCACATTCTACTTCTGCCCACCTATTTCTGTCCTCCCCTTGGCCTCTGTCTCACCCAAAACAAACAATTAAACCCAGATACTCTGAAAATTTGTCTCTAGAAGTTCAGTTTTCGCAAGAATATTCTCCATCAAATTCCTGACTATTGGTTAACCTACGCCAAAAAAAAAAAAAATTAGAAGAGGTGAGAGAATCTCTATTGATATTTCCTCCCATTTTTGTTCTTTATCCATGAAGAATGAAGGAATAAGGAGATAACAGAATTTCTGACAACTTCAGCCTCTTGGTTCCACAAAGAAAAATAAAAGTAACTCTTTCCTGCCTCAGCCTTCCTGGTGTGGGAGATGCTAATGACAGTGCGGTGGAAAAAACAAGAGCAGCAAAAGCAATGTCAGTGTGAATTCTGTTCTTGTCAAGTGAAATAATAATAATTACCATTTTCCCGATCATTATAAATGTCTAGTGAAAAAAACAACTAGAATAGCCCAAGATTTTTCCCCTGATGGGTCCATTATGCTCAGTGGTTTAATATATGTCATTTTTTTAAAAAAGCCTAAAGTTAAAGCTTTAATTTAAATCTTAACTAGCAAATAATATGTATATATATAATTGCATATGTATATAATATATACATAAATACATATGTATAATATAATATATACATAAAACACCATATTTGGGGAAAAGAGTATGCCAAGATATCTTAAGACAGTCTGCATACAAAGGTGGTCTTGAAAAACTAATTTTGAATGCAAAGAATATAAACAAAGAGATATAAATGTCAACTTCGTTAGGTATCAATATTTAACAGTTATTAAAAATGTAGAAGTACTATAAAATTAAGTTTATTACCTAATTTAATATTTATCACTAAATAGTTGTTTTACTTGAGGCAGGTCTGTACTAGTCAGACTTTTAGCCATATCAGCTTATGAAAAACAGTTAGTGCATTTTAGTAGCCTCCCTTTTTTTAATCTGTCTAGTAAGTTTTTTAACCACAAATTTCTGTACCAAAGAAATACTACATAGCAGTTATGTTATATTCTGACATTATGATTTTGTTTTTCTTCTTTTTTTTTTTTTTGAGACGGAGTCTTGCTTCTTCACCCAGGCTGGAGTGCAGTAGCGCGATCTTGGCTCACTGCAACCTCCGTCTCCTGGGTTCAAGCAATTCTCCTGCCTCAGCCTCCCCAGTAGCTGGGATTACAGGCACCACCACCCATGCCTGGCTAATTTTTGAATTTTTAGTAGAGATGGGGTTTCACCATGTTGGCCAGGCTGGTCTCGAACTCCTGACCTCAAGTGATCCGCCCGCCTTGGCCTCCCAAAGTGCTCGATTACAGGTTTGAGCCATCACGCCCAGCCTATGATTTTGTTTTCAATGAAAATAAAACACACCAGCTTACTCAAGATAAAAGTTTTCAGTCATATAACATTTATGAAATGAGCTTGAATTGTACATCCTATTTAGGTGAGTCCAAAACTTTTTGTTTCGTGTACTCGTGTTAATTGGGAGGGATAAAGAGGTAGCATATGCTATGACTTTTTGGTCTGTTGTATGCATGTAATATTTCCATGATTTTCCAAGATTTCTATGTTTATTCCTTATTTTGCCCTAGGTGTGTTTTTCGGTAGTAAATCTCTATTTTAGAATGTATTTGAATGCAAAATAACCTTGAGTCCCCAAAAGGCTGAAAAATTTGCAAGCAACATGTCACAGAAAGAAGAAAAATAAGAATGAATACATTAAACTTCATTACATTTCTATTCTTTTCTTTTTCTTTCAAATTTTTTTTTCACCTCAGCAGTGCAGAGAGGTACATTTCATTTTAAGTACGAACTTTATTTCTTTGATGTCTTAGCCCACTCAGGCTGCTATAACAAAATACCTTAGACTCGGCAATGTATAAACAGCAAATGTTTATTGTTCACAGATCTGGAAGCTAGGAAGTCCAAGATTGAGGTACCAGCAGATTAAATGTCTGATGAGGATTCATTCCTCATAGAAGTCACTTTTTACGTCTTCACATGATAGAAGGGTGAATAAGCTCCCTCAGACACTAATCACTTCCCCAAAGACCTGCTTCACACCACCACATGAGGTATTAGGTTTCAACATATGAATCTGGGGCCCCCCATGGCTGCTCTCAAGGGTTGGAGTTGAGTGCCTGTGGATTTTCTAGGCTCAGGATGCAAGCTGCCCATGGCTCTCCCATTTTCAGGTCTGGAGGGCAGCAGCCCCACTCCCATAGCTCCACTAGGCAGTACCCCAGTGGGGACTCCATGTGAGTGTTCCAATCCCACATTTCTCCACAGCACTACCCTAGTGGAGGTTCTTTGCAAGGGCTCTGCCCCTGTGGCTTGGCACCCAGGCCTTCTCATACATCCTCTGAAATCTAGGTGGAAGCTGCCAAGCCTCCTTTATTCTTGCATTCTGTGTGCCTGAAGGCTTAACATCATGTGGAAGTCACCAAGGTTTATAGCTTGCACCCTCTGGAGCCATGGCCTGAGTTGTACTGGAGCCCTTCGGGCCATGGCTGGAGTTAAAGCTAAAGTAGCCAGGATAGGGGAAGCAGTATCCTGAGGGTGCATAGAGTAGTGAGCCCTGAGCCTGGCTCTGGAAATCATTTTTTCCTACTGAGCCTCTGGGCTTGCGATAAGAGGGACTTACTCAAAGATCCCTGAAATGCCTTCAAGGCCTTTTTCTCATTGTCTTGCATATTAGCACTTGGCTCTCAGTTAGTCAGGCAAATCTCTCCAGCAAGTGGTTGCTCCTAAGCCCACTTGTATTCCTCTCCTAAAAAAAGCTTTTTCTTCCTCTGCTACATAGCTAACCTGCAAATTTTCCAAACTTTTACACTCTGCTTTCCTTTTAAATATAAATTCCAACATTAAGTCATTCCTTTGCTCCTGTATCTGATCATAGGCTGTTAGAATCAGCTAGACCATGTCTTGAATGTTTTGCTGCTTAGAAACTTCTTCCATAAGGTACCCTGGGTCATCACTTTTAAGTTCTACCTTCCACAAAGCCGTAAGGAATGAACACTATTAAGCTAAGTTCTTAGCTAGAGAGTAACAGGGGTGACCTTTACTCCAGTTCTCAATAAGTTCGTTATTTCTGTCTGAGATCTCATCAGCCTGGCCTTCACTGTCCATATCTCTATCAGCATTTTGGTCCCAACTATTTAACCAGTCTCTAAGAAGTTAAAAACTTTCCCTCATCTTCCTGTCTTCTTCTGAGCCCTCCAAGCTCTTCCAGCTTCTGCATATCACACAGTTCCAAAGCTGATTCCACATTTTCAGATATCTTTATAGCAACTTGGTACCAATTTTCTATGTTGGTCTGCAAGTATTCCTCTAAAGGATTACCTGAGGCTGGATAATTTATTAAAAAAAAAGTTTATTTTGGCTTACTATTCTTCAGGCTGTACAAGAAGCATAGTGTAAGCATCTACTCCTAGTGATGCCTCAGGAAGCTTACAATCATGGCAGAAGGCAACAGAGAGCCAGTGCATTATATAGTAAGAGGAAGCAAGGGTGGGAGGAGGTGCCATGGTCTTTTAAACAACCAGATCTCTTGTGAACTAAGCAATAACTTGCTTATGACTTAGCACTAGGGGATGATGCAGGGGATGATAAGCCATTCATAAGGTATCTGCCCCCATGATCAAATACCTCCCACCAGCCTCTACCTCCAACACTGAAGGTCACATTTCAACATCATATTTTAAGGAAACAAACATCCAAACTATATCAAATAACCATAATATTTATTATTTGAAAAATTCTTATAGATAAATTTGAGTATTCAAATCTGATTATGTAAATAAATTAAAGGAAAAATACAATTCCAGATGGTGTTTAAACTCAACCTTTTGATTAAAAAGGAACAAAAAGCAAGTACCAATTATTTTTGCTACATCTAAGACAAAAAGTCTTCTTAAACAGTAAGAAATTTTTGTTTAATCATTTCTTTTAAAACTGGAAGAGGAAGATAATCATCATCTATTGGCTTTAATAAATGTTTTAAGTGTGATGTTTTGCAAGCTTGTGATGACAGGCAGAGTGAGGTGGTCTAATTTGAAGGTGATTACTTCCAACTGACTCAGCTTGAGGTCTTGTTTATCTTATCAACAAAAGATTTTTTCAGGTTGTTTGATTTAACATCTTTATAATGACAAATATCTGATCCATAGATTGGCCACCTACCTGTATACCTATTTTATATGCATTTGTTTGCTGAGGTTTAATATGCAAGTATTAGGATAAAATAAGAAAATAAAAATATGTCAAAGAAAGTAAGGAAGATATATCAACTTATGCCTAATTAGTTACATTGATTGACGATTAAATTTAGTTCTTGGCATTCTGGCAAGATAACAAAGGAAACATGATCCATTATCTAATTGTCATCATCTGATGAAAAGCAATCTACTAATTCTTCAAGTAAGATAATTTTTTTCCTGGTACAAAGTCATCTAGCCAATGTATTAATATAATGGACAACGTATTATTAAGTAGAATATTGGAGTCATATAATGATGGCTTATGGACGGAATATATCAACACAAAATTGATGCCACATCAAAGTGGGTTTGTTGCTAATTACTTGCCATTATGAAATAAAAGTACAGGCCTTTGATTTAAGAAAACTCATTTTGCAAATGGATATTTAAATAAAAGTAAATACATTCACTGTTAGAAATAAAACTGAAGATTTAATGTATTAAGTGACTGTCTTCAAGCAGTCAATCAATAATGTTTATGATACCTACACTTTCATGATTTTTTTTATTTTCTGGGACAATTTGCAATTTGTAATCTGCTCAACCTTTCATGATGATATGAAATTCAGTTTAAATTCATGAAAAGCAGTATGGTGCTGGTACAAAAGCAGACACATACACCAATGGAACAGGATAAAGTGCCCAGAAATAAAGCCACACACCTACAACTACCTGATGATAAACAAAGTCACCAATAATAAGCAATGGTGAAAGGACTCCCTAAATAGGGATGGGATAACTGGTTAGCCATATGCAGAAGATTGGAACTGGACCCTTTCCTTTCACCATATTACAAACATTAACTACAGATGAATTAAAGACTTAAATGGGAGACCTAAAATTACAAAAACCCTAGAAGAAAAGCTATGAAGTACCATTCTGGACATCAGCCTTGGCAAAATATTTATGACTAAGTCCCCAAAAGTAATTGCAACTAAAACAAAAATTGACAAGTGGGACCTAATTAAACTAAAGAGCTTCTGCACAGCAAAATAAACTATCAACAGAGTAAACAGCCAAACTACAGGATGGGAAAATAATATTCACAAACTATGCATCAGAAAAAGTTCTAATATCTAGAATCTATAAGGAACTTAAGTAATTCAACAAGCAAAAGAGCAAATAACCCCATTAAAAATGGGCAAAGGACATAAACAGATATTTCTCAAAAGAAGACATACATGCAGCCAACAAATATATGAAAATATGCTCATCCTCACTAATAATTAGAGAAAGGCAATTAGAGAAAGGCACCACAGTGTGATACAATCTCACACCAGTCAGAATGGCTATTATTAAAAAGTCAAAAAACAACAAATGGGTTGTGGAGAAAAGGAATCACTTATATACTGCTGGTGGGAGTGTAAATCAGTTCAGCCATTGTGGAAAGAAGTTTGGAGATTTCTTAAAGAACTGAAAACAGAACTGCCATTCAGCCCAGCAATCTCACTACTGGGTATATACCCAGAGGAAATTAAATTGTTCTACCAAAAAGACATGCAGTTCTGTGTTCACTGCAGCACTATTCACAATAGCAAAGACAGAGAAACAACCTAGAGGCCCATCAACATCTGACTGGATAAAGAAAATGTGGTCCATTAAATACTACACTAAAAAGGAAGGAAATCATGTCTTTTGCAGCAATGTGGATGCAGCTGAAAGCCATTGTCCTAAGCAAACTAACACAGGAACAGACAACCAAATACCACATGTTATCACCTATAAGTAGTAATTAAACATTGAATACACGTGGACATAAAGATGGGCAGTAGACACTGGGGACTACCTGAAGGGGGAGAGTGGGAGGTGGGGATACATTGAAAAGCTACCAACAATTAACTATGGTCACTACCTGGGTGAAGGGGTCATTCATACACCAAACCTCAGCAACACATGATTTACTCATGTAACAAGCTTTCACGTGTAACCTCTGAACCTAAAATAGAAGTTGAAAGAATAAAAGTCATTCATGAACGAATACCTCCATTTACCAGCTACTTTGCTAGGGTCTGAGAATTTAAGAGTCTGGGCACTATTCATCTTTCTCAGTTACAGAGCTAGCGTTGGGTTGCCCTCTGTTCTAAGACTCCCACTGCAGCGAATCTGTTGCTTCCAAAACCAAAGTTTCAGTACTAAACTCACTGTGGCAGCACCCTGAGTGGACATTTTAATGTGTCTTTTGTTTTGCAAAAATGTGTGGACACCTTCTAAGAGACGATACTGCAATGTATGTGTCTCAGTCCATCCAGAATGCTTTAACAAAATACCATAAACAGGGTGGATTACGAACAACAGAAATTTATTTCTCAGTTCTGGAGACTTGGAAATCCAAGATCAAGGTGCCAGCAGATTCAGTGTCTGGTGAGGGCCTGCTTACTGATTGACAGCATCTTGACAGCTTGCCCTCATAGGGTGAGAAAGGGCAGGGGATCTCCCTGAGGTCTTTTTATAAGGTCAGTAATCCCATTCAAGAAAGCTCTGCTTCCATGACCTAAACACCTCCCAAAGATCCTTCCTCCTAATACCCTTACCTTGAAGTTAGAATTTAAATGTGCACATTTTGTAAAGGATATAAGTATTCAGTCTGTAGCAGTATGTTTCCAGTTCTTTTAATTTTATTTACAAGTAGGAAATATACTCATGAATATGCCAATTGACATTTCAAATGTGCCATTTACTACAGACTTTGCATAGCTCTCCTCTTTCCTGAATGATTAAATATATATAAAATCTATCAGAATGAACATTCTAAACTCAAAGCACACTTTCATAAGTATTTTCCTAGTATTCAGGTGCACAGCCAGATATATCTGTCAATTTTCTCTCTCAAGAATTACTTGTTCTAAACTGGTTGTCTCAGTGTATCAGTATCAGTCATTCTTAATCCTCCAAAGATAACATTCAGAGGAATGAAATAAAAACAGAGTCTCTAATCCCTCTTTCTTTTGTATCACTCTTTATGCAAGTAAGAAGATCAGCTTTGATAGTGGATTACTGGAGGCCACATGTTCTCACTGGAACATCACAGATTCGATTTAGCACAAAAATACATTTTTTCTGATGTGTAAACAACACCAGCTGAATCCATATTTCTCATGAATGTCCTGCCACACGGCTGTGTTTTTTTCTCATCATGCAGCCAGTTTTATTATAACTCCCTTTTAGCACAGCTTCCAAAGACTTGCATCTGTCACTTGCAGCAGAGCATCATGAAGGTTCACCACTATCTTGGACCACTGGAATTTAGTTGTATTGTTGCATTTCCTGACTTAGATGCCGATAAAATATCTTCAAGTGCCTTTAAGCTAGTTGGCTGCAACTTACTTAGAGGCACTGCTATCAGCTCTCTTTTTGAGAGCTTACTCTAAGCCTCAAATTGGCAGCTTGAACACATGAGTTTGTTGGAGGTAATGCCTTTGTTCTCTGGGGTTGGATTTTGACAGCTTTCCACCATTATAGCTGGGTGTAAACAAAATCGAATGGGTTAGGATTACCCATTTCTCAAATTTAAAGTATTTTTGGTGATCCAAGGAAGAGTTGCCTCTCAAAGATTATCTGACTGAAGTCAAGAAAATTTCACCTAGTATTATCATTTTAATATGATAATGTGAACTCAAATTCAAACATAGCCCGATGTTTGCTGTACAAGGCCATCTAACTGGATGGATATCTTTGAGAGAGAGGCTTCCCATCATTCAGTTGAATTTAATTAAAAGATTAAGTAAATATGCATTATCCTTATCCACCTACTTACTCATTAATACAAAAACATATGAAGCCTGTGGATAGAAAGTGAGTCAATCATGAGCCCTAAAAGTTGAGGGCTCATGATTGACTCACTTTTTGTCTGTCTTCAGTCAGAATGGCCTTAAAATTACAAGCAACCATGGAGGTTTCAGTGTTTCATTTCAAAGCCAGACACCATGCTAGTTATCTCATATGTGTTTAAAGAGAAATCAAATGCACTCACTGTTCTTCAGAATTTCCTCCAGCAGCAGAGGAGACATGTCTGTGAAAAATAACAGCAATGGAATAATTTCTATAATAGAAATAGGAAAAAAGGCCATTAGCATGCACAACAAGGAGTATTTCTGCCTTGACAGGACATAGAATATTCTTGGGGGGATGATATGAGCTGAGTCATTCATTCATTCATTTCAATTTATGTATTATAAATGATATTTTTGTACCATGCATTTCTATTTTCTCTCATGTCCTTCCTTGAAGGATGAGGTTCATTTCTCTCCCCAAGGAAAGTAAGACTATTTCCTGCAGCTCTTTGTATAATAGTCCCTTTAATCCCTTATCTGACCAAACACTTTCTCCAGCTAAGTTGTGACGTCCAAATAATTGGTCTAATATCTAGGAAAGGAGATGAGTGCAGGATAAGACATGTGTTCCTACAGGGGGAGACCTCTACACTGTCTTTAAGGAAGGAAGTATGTCAGCTTTTACCGGGGAGGAGTGGGCTTCTTCTGCATGAACAGATGGTCTAGAGGAGTCTGTGAATCAAGGTTGTTCTAGCGTATCAACCCAGATGTCTTCATCACATGACTAAGTTTGCATTTCTTAATCAATGCCTTGACATCACATAGGATAACTGCCTTGGTCCATCATTTAGCCTTCTTTGAAGCTCTGGTGCTTTAATCATTAAGTTCTTGGCTTGGTCCTCAGCTTTACCTGCTCTCTGGCTGTAGTTAGGCCTTGCTATCCTATCAAGGAAGCCCTCTGGCTTTTAAATTTAATTTCGAATTACTGCCTAATCACTTTGGTTATCTTTCTTCAAAGCATCAATTGCACTTAGCAACAACCACTTGCTTTCTCTATACTTTATATCAGTTGTTACCTCAGATTACTCATCATCATGATAATCTGTACTTACTACTGCATTCCTTTCAATAATATACTGAAGCACTTAACAACATTGCTATCTTGTACAAGGTTCATTTTTGTTCATCTGACAAAAGTTATGGAGGCCTAAATGTGAGCTAGCAGGTAATTAAGCTTCTGAATTCTATCTCTTCTTTTTCTGACCAGTCGGTGCCAACTATTGCAGACTGGGTTCCCTGGGAAGCAAAATTTGAAAAGATTACTACACAAGAATTCTACCACAGAAGTCCTTGAAAACTTAAAAAAGTAATGAAATGAGGCAGGACTGGACAGAAGGAGAAGCTAAACAGTGATGCAGTCCAAACAAAGGCCAAACCTACAAGGAGCTCTGAAGCTGTGACGGGCCTTCAGCATTGCCTGCATTGTAATGAGAGAACTGGGATTTTATATTCCTGCATCTATCATAATTGAATGTAGGTTGTCACTTGGGTAAAGCAGCTATCTCCAACATGGGGCATTTTCCAGAAAAGACTGTCATCTGAGGGCAGTAAGCCAGTGACATTCTGAAAAGCTGAGAGCCTACATATTTCAGTCCTAAAAAGGAGTCTGTGTGGCACATCACAAAATCCACTCTGGAAATTCAGGTGTTACTAGCCTGTAGTGCTTACAGCTACTTTCAATAAGACAAAATAATTGTATGCCAGAAGCTACGGCAGATGGCCATATGAGCCTCAGGCAGTGGTCCAGGCTCCCTGTGGTTTTCAGGAAACTCAGAATTACTTGAATACTCTGGATAGGGGCCATAGGCATTCTACAAACGATGGTAGGTCCAAAAAGGGCTGAGATCATTACAGACAATTGCTCAGTATTTAGCAGCAAGGGAAACAGCAGTGCAATGACTTTTAACACTAACTATCTAGAGTTAGTCCAAATTTTACAGGTCCTCCATGAGACCACCTTACTTCAGACACCAGCTGCATGCTCAAGGATCTCAGGGACATCCTCACTTCTAACCAACTGGCTACACATTTGAGGGTTCCTTTCAGGTTTGAGAATTCACTTGAATGACTCACAGAACTCAGGAAAGTGCTACATTTATGATTACAGCTTCATTATAGCAGAGACGATACAAAATCAAAACCAGCCAGAGAAAAAACACATGGTGCTAAGTCTGGCAGAGTCTCAGACCCTAAGCTTCCAGTTGTCTTCTCCTTGTGAAATCAGAAAGTGTCACCCTCATGGCACATTGAAATGTGATGATACACAGAGCATTGACAACCACAGAAGCTCTCCAAGCTAGATGTTAGAGTTTTTATTGGGGTTTCACCATGTAGTCAGTCATGTAGTCATGACTGGCTGAGTCACTGGCCATGTCATTGAACTTGATCTCCTGCCCCTTGTCATCTCCTCAGAAGATCTGCAAGAAGAGAGTTAAAAACTCTTTGTTTCAGAGCTCTGTTTGAGAGTTAAAAGCTGTTTGAAATACTAGCTTTGGTTCTGGGCACTATACTTAATTTACACAAATTGTTTCTGCTCTCTGGTTTAAAGACTCAACTATGTAAATACAGCTTCTAAGAAATTTGAAGCATCATAGTGGGAGAATAAAGAGAGAAGTTAAGAATTTTGTCAATAGGAGTCCATTAATATAATAAGCATTTCGTTAAGTGCTAACTATATAAGTCACTCTGCCACAAACCACAGACATTCCTGAACATACATATGAAATTAAGCTGGTTATGGCCTGCTAGAGAAAAGAATACGTGAGCACAGAAAAATTATCCATGAAATCCTGGATAGAATGTTGAAGATGGCTACAAATTGGAGAAAAGGCAGTATATTAGTCCGTTCTCCCACTGCTATAAAGAAATACCTGAGACAGGATACTCTATAAAGGAAAATTTAATTGACTCACAGTTTTGCAGGTTTAAAGGAAGCATGATGTCGGCCATCTGCTGAGCTTCTAGAGAGGCCTCAGGAAATTTACAATCATGGTGGAAGACGAAGGGGAAGCAGGCTCATCTTACATGACTGGAGCAGGAGGAACAGAGAAGGGGGAGGTGGCGCACACTTAAACAACCAGATCTCACAAAAATTCACTCAAGTATCATCAAGACAATACCAAGGAGGATGGTGCTAAGCCATTCATTAGAAACTGCACCTATGACCCAATCACCTCTTACCCGGCCCCACATCCAGCACTGGGGATTGCATTTCAGCATGAGATGTTGGTAGGGACACAGATCCAAATCATATCATGCAGTGACTTGTAAACTATTTCAAGTCATGCAATGAGCAAGTAGAAAAAAATAAAAGTTAAGAAAGGTGTAAAATTTGTCAACTCTAGACTCACGGCAAAGACACCCCCCCAACACACACAATAACCTGCTCACCTGGACAAAGTGCTCACTCATCAGGAAGATAGCCAACTCATCGAGGTTGATTTTGAGAGCCTGGTCTTGCTGTGTCTACTAATCTTCAACAAATATGTTACAAACTCTGACATTAACTCCCAATCATTTTTCTTGCCTTGAAATATACACATTAATCTATTTGAGTCCAGGGGACAAAATCTATAAATTATCTTTTTCCCGCCTTTTGATACTAAGAGATGGTGAATGTGGAGTTTTCCATTTCTATAGTAAGCTTAATAAACTCAGCTTTGATACGTAAAGATTTCTGAGTAAATTTTACAGAAAGTCGGGACATGAGCCAGTTTGGAAAGATAAAATTATGTACGATTTAAATAAAGAATTCTAGAAAAATATATTTGAGGAACTGGGGGAGGGAACAGGTTACTGAGACATGGGACTTCAAAGATGTCCCTAAGTTCAAAAGCTGAACACAATAATGTTATCTTTCCCTTGGAGAGATTTATATACATTCCAAAAGGTCAGAGTAAAAACGTGCTTCCCAATGAGCAAAATACCTCAATTATTTTTTTCTGAATTACTCTCCTACAATACAAATTAGTATGTATAGGATAACATCTGAATCTCATTGCTTTACCCCAGGGTTAAAAAGTTGAGACATCAGGAAACCACGGGTTTGTTTGCTATGAGTAAATAATAATTTTCTCTGTGTTAGAAACCTCATGTGTGTGTGTTCAAGATAATAATAATAAATATGGATATTAAAAATCTATCTTACTCCCTCTTTCCACTTCCCAAGTGTCTTGGTCCATTCAGGCTGCTGTAACAAAATACCATAAACTGGGCTACCTAGAAATGACAGAAATTTACTACTCACAGTCCTGGAGTCTGGAAAGTCCAAGCGCAAGGCGAGGACTGATTTGGTTCCTGGGGAGGGCTCTCTTCCTGGTTCATAGACGGTCTTTTTCTCTGTTTATCTGCACATGGGGAAAAGGTTCAAGGAAGATTTCTGGGATATCCATAAGGACACTTATGTCATTCATGGGGGCTCTACTCTCGTGACCTAATCACTTCCCAAAGGCCTCACCTCTAAATACTGTCACATTGAGAATTAGGTTTCAACATGTGAACGTCAGGGAAATAAATACCCACTTACCCTAGTATTGTTACACATTGCATGCTTATATCAAAATATCTCATGTAACCCATAAATATATACACTTACTATGTACCTGCAAAAATTAAAAAATTCAGTCTCTAGCACTAAGATTTAAACTTTTTAGCAGTTTCTTCTCATCTTGATTTCCATATTTGAAATACAAATTTTGTAGTATTTATTTCAGTCCAAATTTACTTCAGAAAACAGAAGCCAGCCTGTATCTTTTAATGGTTTTGATACAAGAAATTGAAGGCGTACATGACTATTGGAAAGACTTAGGAGGAAAAAAAAATGTGGAAAACAACCAAAGAGGATTTTAGCTTAAATATGTAAAGTGGGTCATATGTCCTCAGACAAAGCTACTGTAAATCTCAAGACTCTATGGATGGTTGCTATCCAAGTACCTCAGTTATCAGCACCAATGATCTTGACTCCAAAAGCTCACCTGGAGGCTTTCTGAACTCTCACAGCTGTCAAGCATTTGTTCTCAATTGCCACCTGATAAAGGTCTGTCCTTCTGCTTGACCTTTCAAATCTCAAACAAGTAACATTCATTGGAACCCTAAGAAAAAGGCGAATGTGGAAAACATAGTTCCCAGCTTCTACTTTCTAGAAAACAGCTTAAAGGAGGTGGGTTCGATGCCTACCAAGTTGACAACAGATGATCCAACCCACTGTGATTTCCTGATACATCAATTTTAGATGGGATCTATTGCATGGCATGTTACGATATGTTTTAACTCCCTTATACTTCTTCTTGCTCTCTCGCTCATCCTATTATAGGTGTTTTGATTAAATCAATATTCAATGTTTATAGGGCTACAACTGTAAATTTATCCATTACTGAGAAAGGTAGCATATTTATGATTAGCCTTCCATTTCATAAACCTTTTTTCCCCCTGGAATTGATAATGGTGGCATTCTTTTTTCATTTGCTTAGTTGTGCTTTTTTTTTTAATATCTAATACTGACTGACTATCCAAAGTTATACTTAGAGGTGTTAAACAACTTTCAATACCATAGTCCCTGTGGTCAGATGGAGCAAATAATCTATCAGTTCTTTTTATCTGTCCCTCCCCTCCCCGCCCCATTATCTTTTTCATGAAATTTTTCCCAGAGCTGTTTTTCTCCCATTTGAAATAGTTGTTCTCTTGGCCTACTGCAAAAAGGTTGATCTAGGACTGCTCCTTCATGTTTTCCTGTGCTAAATCTCCTTTTTTTTTTTTGAGACGGACTCTCACCCTGTTGCCCAGCCTGGAGTGTCATGGTGTGATCTCGGCTCACTGCAACCTCCGCCTCCCAGGTTCAAGTAATTCTCTGCCTCAGCCTCCCCAGTAGCTGGGATTACAGGCATCCACCACCACGCCTGGCTAATTTGTTTGTATTTTTAGTAGACACAGGGTTTCACCATCTTGGCCAGGCTGGTCTTGAACTCCTGACCTCGTGATCCACCCACCTCAGCCTCCCAAAGTGCTGGGATTACAGGCGTGGGCCAACGTTCCAGGCCAAAACCTATTTTTAAGAGTTTCTTTCTCTATATTGGTTTACTTTTTCATTTTGATGAAACACACCCTATAATAGCTTTTTGAGCAAGAGTGCAGAGGAGGTTATTTTTTTTCATCTTTCTGATGTTTTAAACTTGTCTTTTCTATCACACACTATTTACCTTTTGTCCATCTAACATGCAGATACAATTCTAGTAGAATTAAGAATCTTTGTTTCATTCCTCAGTTTATTTTTCTGCTGTCCTTTTTTAGTTTCAAAGTTATTTTTGTTCCTTCATTGTTGTGTTTTGTATCATCCTGTCCTTGTTCCATAGATATATCTTCTCGTTTTAATATTAATTGTAGTTGATTGTTAGAAAAATATTCTACTCCATAAATTATCACTGTTTTCTTAACTATCCTTTACCCACTTGTTTTTTGATTTCTCTTTTTTATCAAATATTTCATCAAATATCTGGGGAATGTGGTCCATTCATGTTCAAGAATGAAGTACCCACTACACAACAGATCAGAAGCCTTATCTGTGTGCATGAGCAGAAATTGTCAATTATTAGGCATTGTTGGAAGATAATCTTGCAGAAAGTAAAGTTTATTTGTGGGTCCTCAAATTTGAGGATTTCATGCATTTTCTCTGCAACCAGATTTACGTGGGATAACATACTAATTTTCTGTCTTACTATGGAGCAGGCAGAAGAAAACTGTATCTAGCTGCATGTGTTCGAAGAACAAGTAGAAATGGGAGATTGCGAATTTTATCATTATGTAAGCAGATTTTCACTTAATTCACTTATTTTCAGGATCTATCTCACCTTTGACTTCCATGATCTCTTATTTTTCTCAGTTGGAGTCCTTACTGCTTTGATTTCCTCAGAAGATAGAATTGTGGTCAGAGATTGGATGACAGTGAGGACAGAAAAGAAGAGGAAGTTGCCTGTCTGTGTGGGATCTAGTAGGGCTCAAGGGTCTACTTTTCCTTACAGAGATTTCTACCATCCTCCAATTTTCAGCCCCACAATTCACCATCCTTCCTATTTCTTCCATTGTACAATTGCATCACATCCTAAGCCTCTGCTTTATTATACAAGACAAGTAAATTTCTTTCTCCTGTTTCCCTTCGCATAGTCTCAGATGGTTAGCAGTTGCAGCACCCACTCTGCTCACCCAGAAGCAGAGGTCTTAGATTTACATTGTCATTCAAACTAACAAGGCACAGTAGGCTTCAACCAACACCAAGTTTATTTAGCTTTAAGAAAGAATAGCTGGGTGCAGTGGCTCACGCCTGTAATGCCAGCACTTTGGGAGGCCAAGGCAGGCAGATCACAAGGTCAGGAGATCGAGACCATCCTGGCTAACACTGTGAAAACCTGTCTCTACTAAAAATACAAAAAATTAGCTGGGCGTGGTGGCAGACGCCTGTAGTCCCAGCTACTCGGAAGGCTGAGGCAGCAGAATTCCTTGAACCGGGAGGCGGAGCTTGCAGTGAGCGGGGATTGCGCCACTTTACTCTAGCCCGGGCGACAGAGTGAGGCTCTGTCTAAAAAATAAATAAATAAAAAGAAAGAATAAAAGAGAGGAATTGTGACATCCTCAGCAGCACCATAGCCAAGGTCCTATGACTCACAAGCATGATCATGAGAAGTGAGGCTGACTGTGTGCCGACCACCTCAGCTCCAGGAAGCCGTCAGCTCTGGGGTCTCTACAGCTTCCCTGCATTCCTGCTTATCCAGAATCTTGTGCTTTTCTCTTGTGCTGCTGAAACTCATTATTTGCAAAGTATTTATCAGGTAGATGTTACCAAGCAGTTAGAGGATACCTAGTTAACAATCTCCACAGCTAGGTACAGAGGCTTGATTCAGTATATTAAAACTTCAGGAGTACTCTCATTTTTCTTGGAGCTTATATAACCTTTTATGTTTCTTCAATCCGTGTCACTAATTTGGGCATCTACTATGGGCTGAATTGTGTAATTAAGGTTAAACAAAGTCATAAGGCTGGGGGCTTTCAATAGGATTGGCAGTCATATAAGGAGAGAACAAAAGAGATTCCCCTCCTTTTGTACTCTGAGGACACAGGAAGAAGAGGGCCATCTGCAAGCCAGGAAGAGATACCTCATCAGAAACCAACCCTGCTGGTCCTTGATCTTGGCCTTCAAGCTGCCAGAACAGTGGGAAAATACATTTCTGTTGTTAAGTCTCCCAGACTATGCTATTTTGTTATTATAGCCTGAGAAGAGTAATATAGCATCTAAACCTCAGACATCCCGTAAGCCAGACAAAAGGACTAAACTAGCTGTTAATGATAAGCAGAAATTACGTTCCATTCATTATGACTTAATTTAGGAAAAACGACTGTAATATTGTCCCTTAGTATTTTCTAGAAAGAACAGATGCATCTCATTCTCAGGGTGTGGTGCAAAGGAAATTTCAGTTTCCTTCCACTGAGACATCTTTCAAAACATTTTTTAAATAAAAAGTACTAAAATACAATTTAAAGAAAAGCATGAGGACTGACAATCATTTTCTCTTCCATTTGTGATTCAAAGGTTTCTGTTTAATCAATAATTCCTTATTCAAACACTTTACCTGGATAGTTTAATGGCTATCTGACCACTTGAAATGCAAATTTAAAGGTTTTAATCTTTGAATGAGATTCTGAGGGTCAAACAGTAGTTCTTACTTCAAAGCATAAACTATTCTGACAGATTTATACTAGAGAGGCTATACTAAATAAGAAAAATATTTAAATAATTCAGATAATAATGCAAACTGTTAACTCTTAGAAAATTCTAAGCCAAGTGTTTTCAAATGTGTTAGAGTTAGCTAAGAAAACACACAAGAAATCTGCTAAGTAGATAATTCTATTGTGCCAACACTTATTAGTTTCATGCATCTATTTAAGAAGACCCTGAAGCTTTATAAAAGACATTTCATTTTATATACTGTAGCTAACTGCCATTATGCAAATATTGTTGCCATTTAACTCCATCATGCATTTTATCTGATAATCATGAGTTGTAATAATAAGCAGACAGGTATAATTGAGTTTATTATATGGCCTGTTCAGTTTCTTTCCTGTCGTAAGAATACAAGAGTAACCAAAAGTCATAGTTTGATGTTTACTGTAACTAAAGAGTTTTCTTTATATCCTTCATTTTTATTCTTATTTTAACATGTGAAAAACACTTAAGCTATTTTTAGGTGTCTAATATTTCTGCTGTCAGAAAGCATGACAAAATATTTAATAGCATAGTTAATGAGAATTTTTCAGCCATTCTATCAAGAAGTAGTTTGCTAATTTAAAAAATCTGAATGCTAATAAGTTGGCTTAGCTAAAAAAAAAAGTCAAAACAAGGCAGGAAAAAAAATACAAAATATTAAAGCTCTTTTTGTAATGCTACAAAGAATACAAAAATAAAATTTGTGATTTTACCATTGATAGTTTTAATATTAAGACTGAAGCTATGTAACATACTAATTTTAAGTGTACTACTAAATATTTTCTTTCTATTCTCTATGCTTACATGAAATTTAAAAAAATGAATATTTTAGGGATGTAAAATAAGAACAGGGAGAAATTGATACCAAGTACAGAGAAAAAAATAACATTTGTGGAAAAGCTCTTGGTAGCCATGGTCCAAATTTAATTTTACATCTATTATTTTACTTACTGAGAGGAAGACTGTCTAGAATCCAATCTCAATATTTTCTAAGAGTAGCTATTAGCCCTGTGTTGTGTACAGTTCGTTCATCATCAATCAAGTGAAAACAGTAGGAGAAGCTGCCCCACAGAGTTGCAGTGAAGATGGGCCAATTATAAATAGGTAAGGTAGTTAGAGCAGCACGTGCACACTAGTGAGTATCACATCAGCACTCGATACTTCTTAATCTTCTTGAACTTGTAGTGAATTACAGAACTCACTACAATTGAGTTATAAATATAAAATAGAAGTGAGTGGGATGCTGGGACTCTCACACATTGACATTTAAATAAGATTTGATTCATGAATATAGCCAGAAATATCTTACTAGGAATATTTGTTTTTCTGAAAGAGAAATTCAATTTTAACATATATTTTATCATGTATGAATATGTATATATTTATATAACTATATAATTAGATATGACACACATACACATTTGTGTATCTGAAGTAGAGAAAGGTCTACAATCAACTATGAGAAGTCAGACATTCCAATGAAACAGAACAAACAAAATGTCTATGGATAAAAAGCTATTGAAAAACATTAGAATGAAAAATTTGGATAAGTGTCTAAGTGAATTCCATTAGTACCATATAAAATCTACCTTTATTCTTTGTGCAGTCACTGCTGTGCCTATATTTCCTAACTAAAATTAATGTCACCTATAGCATAGCATCCTTTTAGTCTCTTCTACTATTGAAAGAGGTACTGTAGATTACAAATTATCTTGAGCTCAGGTAAATTAGACAGTTCTTGTATTTTGAAGCAACATCTTGAAAACCACTATTAAATTAAACAACCAATGTCTAAGAGAACAAATCCTTAAGCATGAGAAAGATTGGGAGCAATAACTTCAAATATAAATCTACTATCACCCGCTGAAGAGGTATAGTAAACAAAGAGCATCTATATCTGTTCATCAGTTATTGATGACCATTTGATGCCAATTTTATGAGCAATAAACCAGATACATGGGTTCGTATGATTCTTTTATTATACTTATATTACCTCATATGTCAAAGTCCACAAAACATAATTTTTTTCACTTTTATGGAAGTTATGATGAAAAATATAATGATAGATTGGAGGCAGATAGATTATTATTTTGTAACTGCTTCTTCATCCTTAAAATGTGTTGTTATTCATATAGTTTGAGGATTGCTTTGGGCTTTATTTTCTTTTGAATATTTACATGACTCTTCTTCTACACAATATTCTCAAAAGAATATATCATATCTGTTTTCTTTGTCAAGAACAGCTGTTACCTCACCCGCTTTATCTGTATTGAATACTTTGAATATTTTAGCCCCTATGTACACTTCCCTTTTCTCATCCTTCTTTTATGTAGACAACTAGGAATGACCACCATGAGAAATAGTATTAGGCTAGTGACAGGTTATATGAAGGGTTATGACTCTGTATAACAACTTCTCCATAGCATCAGTTTTCATACTTCTTGGACAATTGTTCATTATCTATTTCATATTTTGAGTGGAACTATGTGTTAAACAAAATATTTTATACCAAATTCAAAACTTAAAAAGCACTTAAATTATATTATTTTTCAAACAAGCCTAGAAAACAAATGTAATAATAAAGAGGGTTCCTTCTGTCACACCAACTCAAAGTAAAGGAGCTAATGCTGGAGGTAATTAATATTGTTGATTTATACTTTTATATCTTTGAATAGCATATTTTTAAAAACATGATTTAGAATAAGTTGCAGCTGAATCTCTGAAACTTTGTTCCTTTTGTAAAGTGAGAAGTGTTGGTATGTACCTCAAAGGACTAGCAACATGGGCACTCGCTTGGAGCTTCTTAAAAAATGAAGAATCCTTATGCTTTGTCCCAAACCTAATAAATCAGAATTTGAAGATGGTTCACATGCATGATAAACTTAGAATATCACTGAAATGGATATCTCTAGCATTGTGAAATTTTATGATTTTTAGAATCCCTAGAATGGGGAGAGTGTAGATAAAAGAATCTACTTCCAAGCTTATGCTATAGAAAGGTGGAAAACTACAGTGTCGCACCAAATAAATATAACTGAGTTGTATCTAAAACCTTGGATTTAAGTACTTTGGTTAAAATATTGTCTGAAACTTTACAATAGCACCCATATTATTTCAAGGGCAAGAGAGACTTTTGTGGGAGGATTTATCGATAAAGAAAAATTACTGACAGCTTTATTTCACTGTCTTTACGGATTCACAAGTTGTGAAGCCTAGCGAAGTCAATTTGGAAACTTAAATTTAACAAAACAGTTATCAATAGCAATTCATTATCAATAGCAATTCATTATCTTCAGAACTGAAGAATTGTCACAGAGTGGTATTTCTATAAACCACTTCCACTCATGAGTTAAGTTATAAGTTTTGAGGACTGTAACAGGAGGAAAAGTTTGTCTATATGTAGAGAGTGGTCACTTAAAAAGCCAATTTGACAAAATTTGCATGGCTTCCTGCTGTAAGCACTAAAAACTGTATCATTCACTCTAAAGTGATGTAGGAATATTGTCTAGAAAAAGCTAATAAGCATCAGAACAGGATACCTGAGGCTCTATCCAGAGTACTATTCTTCATACTGTGTTAGTTGCCTGTTGCCGTCATAACAAATTATAACAAGCTTAGTGGCTTAAAAGGAAAAAACTTTATTCTATTATAATCAAGAATCAAAAAGAAGGGCTAGAAATCAAAAGCACAATAACAGAATGATATGGCTTGGCTGTGTCCCCGTCCATATTTCATCTTGAATTGCAGCTCCCATGATCCCCACACGTCATGAGAGGGACTAAGTGGGAGGTAATTCAATCATGGGGGCAGGTTTTCCCCATGCTCTTCTCATCACAGTGAATAAGTCTCACGAGATCTAATGGTTTATAAAGGGCAGTTCCCCTGCACACCTTCTCTTGCCTGCCACCATGTAAGATGTGCCTTTGCTCCTCCTTTGCCTTCCACCATGATTGTGAGGCCTCCCCAGCCATGTGGAACTGTGAGTCCATTAAACCTCTTTTTCTTTATAAATTACCCAGTCTTGGGTATTTCTTCTTAGCAGTATGAAAATGGACTAATACACAGAAGAATACCTTTGATGAGTATGTCAGTAAGCTAGATACAGCAGAAGAAAGAATCAGTAATTTTGAGGATATGTCAATAGAAATTTCTCAAACTGAAATTGGAAAAGTATGAAGAAAACCAGAACATGACATTCCACCATGTGGAATACTATCAAAAGTTGTACCATATAGATAATTAGAACACAAGAAAGAAATAAAGATAAAATGGAGAACTATTTGAAATAACAATGGCAGAGGTATTTTTTTTAACTAATGGCAGACACCAAATCACATATTCAGAAAGCTCAGAGAACACTAAGCAAACAAATACCAAAATATGTACATGCCTAGTAATGTATTCAAACTGCAGAAAACCAAAGACAAAAGACAAAGAGAAAATCTTGAATGAAGCCAGTGATGGAGTAGGGTAGGAGAACTTACCTATGGAAGAAAATAATAATAATTACAATAGGCTTCTCATTAAAAAAATCAAAGAAACAAAAAAAAAATCTATGTAAGCAAGGAGTAGCAGAGTGAAATATTTGAAGCCTGGAATGCTATATCAAGTGAAATTATTCTTCAAGCATGAAGAAGAAATACTTTCTCAAACAACAAAAAGTGAAAAAAACATACTACCAACATGTGTGCTTTATATAATGTATTAACAGAAGCTTAATAAAAAATGTTATAGAAACAAATATATAGATCAAAAATTTGGATCTACATAAAGAAAGGGGAAAAGGGTCACACCAGGAACAAATACAGTTGAAATAAAATGCTTTATTTCTCTGATTCTAAAATGACCTAAAAGATAACTGTTTGTTAAAGTAACAATTGTAAAAACACATTGGATGGCATATGTGTAAATTAAATGAATAACACCAGTGTTACAGGAGATGTGAGTAAGAAATTGAATATATTCTGTAATAAGGTACCTGTAGTAAGCATAAAGAACAGTAGGTCATTTGAAAGTTAACTTAGATTAGTTGCAAATATAAATCCCCAGGGAGCTCCTGCCCCATCAACTGAGAAGGGGCAGGGCTCCCGCTTGTCTCCAGCTCTTGCCATCTCCATGGAGTGTGCAGCCCCAGGTGCACCTCCTCACGGCCTGAGGAGGGAGTTCCAGGTCCTCGCTAGGCCCCTCTCTGCCCACTCCTCCATGCCTGACCACACTGCTCTCCCTTCAGTGGGAGACTTGGCCAGCCCCATTGTGGTGGCCCCTAGGGTGGCAGGCTCCAGGGGGCTCCTAGGGTTGGGGTCCAGAGACTGTCTACCTCCTCCCCACATCCTCCTCACACTGTCAGCAGGTGAGAGCAGTGACATGAGGCCAGGTCCAGAGCAGCGGAGGCTCCAGGCCTGGGAGTGGTTCCTACCTAGTTGTGCGAGGGTGGGGCAGCAGAGTCGGCTGCCTCAGGAACACAGGGCACAGGGGACGCTGGGCAAAGGGGTCCCACCACTGCCACTGTTGCTCTTGCAGCCACTTCCATTGCCACCGCCCACGTCCCACCCTCTTCCCTCCCCCTTCCCCCGGCTCCTGCTCCAGCTCGCACAATGGCAGTGGCTGCTTGGAAGCCTGCTACTTTCATCAATTATATCTATTAAAGAAATCAATATTCAATACAATTCAAAAGAAGAAAATGCCAGACACAGAGTATTTTATTGATGAATTCCACCAAACATTTAAAGAATAAAAATACTAGTATTACACAACCTTTTCCAGAAACTACAAACAGAGGGAATACTTTCTGATACATTCTGTACGACACACTAACAGGCTGGAAACTCCGTGTGATAATATGATATATATATATATATATATATATATATATATCATTTTACAGATATATGTCTCTATAATGCACCATCATGGTGAAAGATGTTAATAGCAGAGGAAACTGAGTGTGAGTGTTTCGAAACTCTCTACATCACCATCTCATTTTTTTCTATAAATCTAAATATTCTAAAAATAAAATCAATTGAAGTTAATTCAATTTGATACTAGTACCTCTTAGCCCCCTAATAAGGCATTTTTTGATATACAATTTGTCAGCCTGCCGTATATACTGAGATAGATTGACAAAAATATCCTTGTCATTAACAAAGCCATTGTGGATGAAATTATGTGAAAGATTAAATATAGTGCCATAGTTGTTTTTAAAAGATTATATATAAACTATCAATAAAAGGGCCTTGACAATAAATTGGTAAAATTTTACCAGAAAACTTTGACACTTTATGGACTTAAAAATGTATTCTAAATTGGTAAATAAATGCAAATGAAGGGTGGGGTTCTTCCAGGTATGGCAGGGTAGCTTGCATCCAATGAACCATCAAATGAACTAATGTACAGTGTCCCAAAGCAACCAGAAATTAGAAAGGAATTGAACCCTGAAAGAATGGAACAGTACTAATAAAATTTATCTTTATACGTATTTTTGTCTGAGGCCTTTACCCAAAATGTATGGAGTAGAACAAATAGAATTAAAGCAGAAAACTGCAGTATTATTTTTCTGAAGAATCTGTAGGCAGAATTTAAGGCTTTTAATTTTCTGAAAATGTTTGGCTAATCCCTGAACTATACATGCCTGAAGGCATACCAAACAGATGAATTGCACCATCTGGAAGAATAGAAGAAATAAAGGAAATTTTAGTTCCTGCTCACCTGAGAGAAAGTATGTTTCATAAGATGAATCCAGCTAAGTTAACTGCCTGCATCAACAACAACTACAAACTCTTTAGCTCTTTCTTGAAACAAAGCAGAATTCAAAATTTCTACAACATATCATCTCAGTGTTTAGCATAAAATAAAAATTATCAAACATATGAAAAACAAGGAAATGTGACCTATAGTTCAGAAAAAAGTAGTTAATAGAAACCTATTTCGATATGACCTAGAATTATAATTAGTATAGAGATATTATAAATTTAAGTTCCAGGACTTAGGAGAAAAATGCTAATAATGAATGAAGATGTGAGAAATCTCAGTGGAATTAAATAAAAATACTAGAACTACAAGGTAAAATATCTAAAATAAAAAATTTACTGCATTGTCTTAGCAGCAAATTAGAGATGACAGAATAATTGTTTTGTTATATCAGTTACAGATATATAGAAATTATCTGGCCTTAAGAACAGAAAGAAAATGATTTTTAAAATCCAAACTTAAGGACTTACAAACAATATCTCATGGCCTGATATATATGTAACTGAAGTTTCAGAGGGAAGGCTACAGAGAATAAAGCAGCAAAACTATTTGAAAAAATAATGGCCAAATATTTTCCAAATGTGGTGAATTAAGAAAATTAATAAATCCCCAAGTGTGATAAAAATAAAAACAGCATACATGAGCACACACATTGCCACTTTATATTTATATCAAAACTCTAAATATAAGGGAAAATGTTTAAAGCATCCTGAGAAAAATGAATGATACATTACTTACTAGAAAACAACAGGATGAATAACTATGACTTCTTATCCAAAACAATGGAGTCAAGATGACAATGGATTGAGATCTTTACAGTTCTGAAGCAAAATTGACAAGTTTTAATTCTGTACCCAGAAAATTAAATTTCAAATATTTAAGCAAAATTACTATATTTACAGATAAGCAAAAGCAGAGCATCTGTTGCTGGTGGACTTGCACTATAATAAAGACAATTCTTCAAGCTGAAGGATAATAGCACCAGATGGAAGCTTATAAATGCCAGAACAAATGAAGATCATTGGAAACAGTAAATATACTTTTAATTTTTGTCTGATTTACATTACAAAAAACACATCTGTCTAAAATGACAAACATGTTATTTTCTATGTTTAATAATGTAAGTAGATGTATTATGTATGATAAATATAGCATAGAAGATGAATTAAATGTGAGCATAATACAATATTATGTAAGGTTTCATCATAATATTAATTCTTAGTAAACTGTGATAAATTAAAAGCACATATTTTAATTCCTAGAGTGACCACAAAAAATAATGGAATGAGATATAGTATTGACATGGTTTGGCTGTGTCCCCACCCAAATCTTATCTTGAATTGTAACTCCCACAATTCCCATGTGTAGTGGGAGGGAACCAATGGGAGGTAATTGAATCATGGGGGCAGGTCTTTCCTGTGCTGTTTTTGTGATAGTGAATAAGCATCACAAGATCTGATGGTTTTATAAAGCGGAGTTTCCCTGCACAAGTTGTCTGCAGCCATGTGAGATGTTCCTTTCACCTTCTGCCATGATTGTGAGGCCTCTCCAGCTACGTGGAACTGTGAATCCATTAAACCTCTTTGTTTTGTAAATTGCCCGGTCACAGGTATGTTTTTATCAGCAGCATGAAAACAGACTAATACAAGCATATTGAGACAGAGCCAGGATCTAAATAAAATTTGGTTTAAAAATAAATCAACAGAAGTATCTGAAACCTAATAAACATTATTTTAAAATTCTATACCCTAGCACTTATTAGTTATATCTTTTTTTCAAATAGCTTACCCTTTTTGAGGAGTAGTTTTATCAAGTATAAAAATAATCTTGAAGTTGTTGTTTAAAGGATTATAAGACAACATTAGAAAGTACCAAATATAATCTCTGTGGTTCAATAAATAGACAGTAGTTATCTCTAATTTTCTTCTTTATCCTAAAATAACTAGGAGGTTACTTCAATACAATAGCAGCAAAAAATATTTTTAACAGCATCCGAATATATTAGAAAAATAATAGCAGTAATGAAAGAATTATATGGGATTATGCATAGGTTAATGACTGACACATCAAAAGAAAGCACATATAAGATTTTGTGAACATGTAATTTAAGTATGCTGAAAACAATAGAAAGCTAATCAAAGAGATGAGAGAGAGCTTTAGCATAAATATCATGTAGAAAGAGAATAATGAAAGAAAGACAAGAGCAGTATGCAGATGCAAGAGCTGTTAATAGCACAGAAAATAGGAAACAACATCATTATCTCCAGGTGCAAGTAGGAAAATGCAAAATCCTTTCACCTTCAGTCCTTATAACAAAATGACTGACTGTGAAGAATCAGTCATAAACTTGAAATTGTAGCCTCATTGCCCAGTTAATTGCTTTATTAAATATTAAATTCTACCTTGTGGGAACAAAAGTGAATTGCATGGATAAACAAAAGTAAAGCTGGCTATCTTTTAAATGTAGAAATTACATTTTTTGTTTCCTCTACAAATTCATGACTAAATTTTGAGATAAAGAATGATCCCTCAGCTTCTAACCCCTAAGAAATATCCTGGACTTTGAAAAAGCTGTAATATGTGTGACCAACTTATATAGTCACTTGAATTTTGATAACTAGATCCTTTGATATTGGATCCTCTTATCCTCTTACGATCATTTTTTTTTTAAGGAGTCTCGCTCTGTTGCCCAGGCTGGAGTGCAGTGGCACCATCTCAGCTCACTGCAAGCTCCACCTCCTGGGTTCATGCCATTCTCCTGCCTTAGCCTCCCAAGTAGCTGGGACTACAGGTGTCCACCACCATGCCCGGCTAATTTTTTTTTTTTGCATTTTTAGTAGAGACGGGGTTTCACTGTGTTAGCTAGGATGGTCT
Organism: Gorilla gorilla gorilla; assembly: GCF_029281585.2. Classification (NCBI taxonomy): domain Eukaryota; kingdom Metazoa; phylum Chordata; class Mammalia; order Primates; family Hominidae; genus Gorilla; species Gorilla gorilla. The sequence goes on from NC_073246.2 coordinate 27,014,856, forward strand.
CGATCTCCTGACCTCGTGGTCCGCCTGCCTCGGCCTCCCAAAGTGCTGGGATTATAGGCATGAGCCACTGCGCCCGGCCCCTCTTATGATTTTTATAATACACGGTCATATATCCGTTTTAGAATGTGGTAAAACCCAAAACATCGTGAAAAAATGTTGCTTTTAATGTATCAGAAAATGTTCTAGTTGTGATATTTTATTATTACTATTATAATTTGTCATCGGATTCAATAATTCAGAAACAGATGATAGCAGGGTGTTCTAGTCAGTAAATCAACTTTGTTTCTTTATGCGCATGACGTATCCTTTGAGTGTCTATTGAGGATGCTCAGAAATTAAAATAAAAATCCTACTGAATCCAATTTCTGAGAATCACAAAAGCATATGATACAGAATTTGCTGACTTGGGAAAGTTATCTTCCTTGTGGCACTCTCAGAAAGGCTGTGCTTTCTCTACCAATTCAAGGGATTTTCTAAGAGATAAAGCACAATTCTTAACAGGAATAAGAACGGAAAAAAGTATGAGAGAAGAAAGAGAAAGGACAATGCATGTACAAGAAAAGAAGGAAGAAAGGGAGGGAGGGAGGAAGAGAAGAAGGGAGAGAGGGTGAGATGGAGGCAGGGAGGGAAAATAAAAGAAGGGTAGAAGAGAGTCTGACTCAATTTTTTAATAATTGCCTGCTCTTTCTCTTCTGAGCAAATTGATAAGAAAGCCTGGGTGCCCCTTCCTTGGTGCCAGCAAGGGGTTCAAACTGTGCATGCCCTTGCCCACATCAGGGAATACTCAACTCTGCCCCACACTTACCCACCATATAAAAACCCCAAGCCAACCTGCTTTCCCTGCATTCTTAAGCTATTTTCAGACTAGCTTGAGAAGTGCACCTGTGCTAGCCACATAACTCTTCATTATCTGAGTAATTAATCTTTTCATACCCTCTCTGTGTGTGTGATTTCATCAGCTTTGACATCAGAACCAAATTTTAGGTGGGAATCCATCTAGTATCTGTAGGGTGACTACAACAGAAAGGACTTAAAGAAGATGAATGAAAATAAGGAAAAAAGAAATAGAGAGAGAAGGAAGTCAAAAGCTACTGCTTTTTAAATGAACTTCTTCCTCTCAACAACAAAAGCATGGTTCCAACCACATTCCTTCCCCAAATATGAGAACTGTTCTCAGTTCTACCCATAAGAACTATTGGAGAAACATTAATAGCAATATGGAAATAGATATCTAAATTATAACATTATGGGATCCATCTGAGTTAGAGAAACCAAGCCAAGCCAAAAGGTAGAGAAATCTTCCCTGTAATTTGTTGCCAGGGAACAACAAAGAAAACTCAATTTGTGTTCCTATAAATAAGTATCACAAATGTTAGAATAAATTAGTTGAGTTTACTATAACCACTTCAAAATAGTAGCAGCTCACTTATCCATCAAATATTTTTTTCTTTTGTTTTTTTGAGATGGAGTCTTGCTCTGTTGCCCAGGCTGGAGTGCAGTGGCACGATCTCAGCTCACTGCAATCTCTGCCGCCCGGGTTCAAGTGATTCTCCTGCCTCAACCTCCTGAGCAGCTGGGATTACAGGCCCGCACCACCACCCCAGGCTAATTTTTGTATTTTTAGTAGAGATGGGTTTTCACCATCTTGGCCAGGCTGGTCTCGAACTCCTGACCTCAGGTGATCCACCCACCTTGGCCTCCTAAAGTGCTGGAATTACAGATGTGAGCCACCACACCCGGCCCATAAAATGTTTTGAGTTATTTTCAGGTAAGCTTTTTCATAAGAAATTCTTCATTTAATTATCCCGTAAGTTTGTTGGATGTATCTAACATTACAGATATTTGGGTTACACAGGATTGATACCTAAATGAGGATATGCAAAGTTGCTTGTAATAGTACCTAAATTTTGCCTTTGCAAACAAAAAATAAATCTATCTCAACAATATCTAACAGTGCTTTGCAACTTTGGTATTAAATATACTGATTGAGATGGCCACTCATTTTTCTCTGTAATCCGAGTTCTGTTTGTCAAGTTTGATCACTGGAAGCCCACTTTGGCAACCCCACAAGTTATTGAAACAAGCCCCTTATTAAATTTTATTTTTATTTTATTGCACTTTTAGCTTTCACTGTAGTTCATAAGAAACAGTTATAAGAAAAAGGATGGCTCTTCAAATCAGCTGTTATGAATAACTTTACATACCTGTTTTTTTTCTCACTTCCAACTTAGAAGGAAATGCATCATATATTCATTTACATTTCACTCATTAAATGAATACTAATTGAGCATCTACTATGTACCTAGCAGCGTGAGAGGTGCTAGAGATAAAAAATGAACTCTAAAGTAGAATCAGTTTTTATCTCCTTTGAGCTTACATTCTGGTAGGGTAAGAAATATTACAAAGTAAATGCATTTTTACAAACTATACAAGTGCTATTAAAGAAATGTGAGAAAGAATATATAACAAAGACACACGACTGACTGAGCTGAGCTCTAAAGGTTGTGTGGGTATTATTAGAAAAATATTATTTCAAGTCCAGGGGAGGGTCAGGCTCTATGTTAGGAGGGAAATAAGTTCACTGGGGGAACTGAAAGGGATTTGTGAAAGAGTAAGAATTCTAGGCCGGGCGCGGTGGCTCACGCCTGTAATCCCAGCACTTTAGGAGGCCGAGGTGGGCGGATCACGAGGTCAGGAGATCGAGACCACGGTGAAACCCCATCTCTACTAAAAATACAAAAAATTTGCCAGGCATGGTGGCGGGCGCCTGTAGTCCCAGCTACTCGGGAGGCTGAGGCAGGAGAATGGCGTGAACCCGGGAGGCGGAGCTTGCAGTGAGCCGAGATTGCACCACTGCACTCCAGCCTGGGCGACAGAGCGAGACTCTGTCTCAAAAAAAAAAAAAAAAAAAGAGTAAGAATTCTATACATCATCATAATTTCTTGTGTGTGTGTGAATGTATGTATATGTGTCTGCAAGTCTCCAAGGAAGTTCATATTTAAATTTAATACCAGGTAATGATAATTATGGGATATTACATTTTCCGCATATTTACTATTCCTTTCATCCTTGTAAATTTTTGGTCTAAAATTCTCTATATGAGTTGTTGGGTTTTATAACGTCATTTTTATTCCCCTTTGGAGCTGATAGAGGAGGGAGAGAAGACAGATGTGAAAGAAAGGGAAAGGAAGAAATAAAAGAAAAATGATAAACCTAACATCATTCTAACTGAAAGGAGGAACAGAAAGGTAGTTATAAATGATCCCAGCACATGGTTAATATATATCCCATAGCTAAATTTGTCTTCTGTCTCTTACACTGTAAGATAAAATATAACTAATTATATTGAACCATATTTTTTAGATAAAATAAACAAACTTTCTGGGCTGAATGTTTTAGTAAAAACCCTTAGATTCCTCTAATATGCTAAATTTCAGGATAGAAATACAATGTATCATTGACTCAAAGCTGTAAAAGGGTGCCTAAAAGGACCAAAGTTAGATCCCTAGATTTCTTCCAAGGGAAAAGATCAAAAACACTTAGAAACTTAAAATTTCTTATAATTAGATAGCCTTCAGTTTGATTGGCAGTTTAACAGTATAAATAAAAGGCAAGCTTTAATTTACAGCCTCAATATGACGTACTGGAAAATTAAATCATTTCCATATTTGCATAATAAAATGTATTATCTGTAATTAACTAACCTTTAGAAAATTTATGTTTAATTTCCTCCTGTCAATATATCTGAAAAATGCCAAGTTAACAAGCTTTAGCATATAAGCAACTACATTAATGTAGAAGTTATAGCAAGCATTAGACGAAGCAGTCATGTCCTAAGTTAACTAAGGAGTTGTCATTTTATCACATTGTTCACTTGAAAACATATGGAAAAATATTTTACATCAATGCTAAATGACAATAAAATCATAAGACATTTTGTATACGCTAATCAGCTAAAGTAATCTAATCAGCACTGTTTACGTGGAATTCCTTTATATTTTATAACACTATATTTCATTCCATGGAAAAATCTAAAAATGAAAATTCAGTTGCTTTTATTCTAATTGTTCTAACTCAACTGTAATGTGTTTATATTTTGTCATTGAACTTCGGAAGCAAGAGTTTTACAGTGATGTTTTTAAAATCTTCAACAATTAATAGAGAGTAATTTCTTGTCTCACTCCATGCTTGATGTAAGCAGTGTTAAGGGAGAATTAAAATATACGTTATTCTACCATAGAATTTGGTTCTCAGGTCCTCATGTAATAAATATGTTTTTTATGTGTTTACATTTACAAGTATTTATATACCACATATAAATGTATACATATATACACCATTTTTCAGATTGTATGACTATAGAAGCTCAAAGGTTTTTTTTTTTTACAATTATAGAAAATATGGATGTGAGGCCAATCTGGCTGGGACATCATCTGCCACCCCATGGATCTCCAGGGTTGATTCGGCTGATCTGGCTGGCTAGGCTGGTGTCCCCTTCCTCCCTCACCACTCCTTGTGTGTCTGTCCCGAAGCTGCGCACTCTATTGAAGAGGACGACCATCCCAGACAGAGGAGGACCAGTCTTTGTTCTAGGGTACGTGAGTAGCTGCACTCCCCTGCTAGAACCTCCAAACAAGCTCTCAATTATAAACAAATAGCACCAAAACATTTAGCAACAGTCTTTTTGCTTATTTCTAGGATTTATCAAGCTCTGATTAATGCTCTATCTGGTCATTACAATTCATAGAAAGAAAAGCAGTGGTAGCAGGTGGCATTGTGAATTTAAATTAGCCCCAATGTGGAGAAGGACAGCAGGGGCTCTTCTATATCGGCTTCCTGAAAGCATGACACCAGCAATAGTGTATGTTTTCTAAACTAATCAGTTCATTAGCGTTCCACCAAAAATTTTTATTCCACTTCACTGTCTTAAAAATACCAGTTTGTTCACTCATCAGACTTCTTTACCTTGACATAAGAAATCTAGGGTATTGATAGTGAAAGATGTAAAGTGAAACAAATAAAAGAAACCTTTTAAGCCAGTTCTAGAAGAAAGAGCCATCTTATCATACGTCCTTATTTATGTACATAAATGCACACATATACAGACCCAGGAAGGAAATATTCAAACTAACTCCACATCTTGCTCTTGTCAACAAAATTAAATATATGAATTATTTTAAATTACATCAGGTAGAAACTTTATATTACTTTTTTAAAAGCCAGACCTTTGCTAGATTAGAATTTAGCTTTTTTATGTCATGCTTCAGAAAAAAAGAGACCACAAGTCTTTAAAAAATATAATTTAGTATCTTCTCATCCTTTTTTTCTTATCACAAGAATTGACAGCTGGGCACGGTGGCTCAAGCCTGTAATTCCAGCACTTTGGGAGGCCAAGGCGGGTGGATCACAACGTCAGGAGATGGATACCATCCTGGCCAAAATGGTGAAACCCTGTCTCTACTAAAAATACAAAAATTAGTCGGACATGGTGGCGTGCACCTGTAGTCCCAGCTACTCGAGAGGCTGAGGCAGGAGAATTGCTTGAACCCGGGAGGCAGAGGTTGCAGTGAGCTGAGATCATGCCACTGCACTCCAGCCTGGTGACAGAGCGAGACCATCTCAAAAATAAAAAATAAAAATAAAAAAAAAAAGAATTGACCACACCACTTATCTAGATGCCTAAGTAGAAAACTTGAGATTCATCCATCACCATTCACAGACATGTTCTTCAGATTTTACCTCCCAAATTTGTCTCAAATTCTCCCACTTGGCCCAAGTTATCACCCGTGTCCAGGCTACTAGATTATTGCAATACAATGTATAGCTCTAAAGTGGAAACTTAATTCATCAAGAGTTAAGTTCTTTCTCATTTTTCTAGAAATATATTTTAAATCTCATTTTTATTGACTTAAAAATCTTAGAGATTTATCAACTTTATCATTAAAAAACTTATCAACTTCACCATTAAAAATCTTATAGATTATAAATGAGTGAGAGAAATAATTAAATTGCATGTCATTTACATCAGAAGATAATCTAACAGATTATTATTGAAATATACAAAAGTAGACTCTTCTCAAGCCAACATTATTGGCCACTGTCTCATAAAATATAGATTGTAGATGGCAAAAAGGAATAATTCTTTTTTTCTTTTTGAGAAGGAGTCTTGCTCTGTTGCCCAGGCTGGAGTGCAGTGGCACAATCTCAGCTCACTGCAACCTCCACCTCCTGGGTTCAAGTGATTCTCCCTCCTCAGCCTCCTGGGTAGCTGGGGCTACAGGCATGTGCCAACACGCCCGGCTAATTTTTTGTATTTTTTTAGTAGAGGTGGGGTTTCACCATGTTAGCCAGGATGGTCTCGATCTCCTGATCTCGTGATCTGCCCACCTCAGCCTCCCAAAGGAAGAATTCTTTATATTATATAATTTTCACTCTCTCATTAGAGTGATCACTATATCAACTTTTATTTGTACAAGTCTGAAGCAAAAGCTGTAGGAAAATGATACAAATTAATAAACTACACTTTCTAATATGAATAAACAACATTTATCTCTGCTTTTTCTACAGATTTCTTTTTCCTAATGACTTGCTCATTTGCCAAACTGGCACTAATGCAAGAACTCTGTGATTAACTGATGTTATTGAAGACTGCTTTAGACTGACTGACCGTCTGCATGCCTCCAAAATTCATATGTTAAAAGCTAATCCCCAATAAGATGGTATTTGGAGGTGGGGCCTTTGGAAGATGATTAGGTCATGGGGATAAAAGGGACTTGTAGCTTCTAAAAGAGGCTCCAAAGAGTTGCCTTGCTCTTTCCTCCATGTAAGGACACAGTGAGAAGACAGTTGTCTATGAAGCAAGCAGTGGGCCCTCACAGACACCAAGCCTGCGGATATCTTGATTTATGACCCCCATAACTGTAAAAAATAAATGTTTATTGTTCAAGCCACCCAATCTGTGGTATTTTGTTGGATCAGCACAAATTGACTAAGACAAAGGCCTAAAAATCACAGATAGAAAAATATATCACTAAATATCATATATTCCTCAATTCCCAGCTATATCTATCAAAGAGTTCCATACTCAGCCTCTCTTCCATCAGGCACCCACTCCCCATCACATATGGCTGTAAGTAACCAGCTCTTCCCCAATCTCTTATCTTCTCCAGGACGAGAGACTCCTCTGTGTCTTGCTAAGAGCAAAGTAAAATTGGACATTTCTTCATGTTGAACAGTCTTCATCCAAGGATGACTCATTTACTCTTATTATGCAGAGTGATTTACCATTCCATTACCTAGACCATTCTATTTTCTTTGAAACACAGCCCAAATGTTTTACCATCAGAAAATAAAAGGGTCTATTAAAGTGCCTTTCCACATAAAATAACTGCAATCTTTCAACCACTCTCTTTGAATTTGGAAACAACTGTAGTTATGTTTAAATAGGGTGCTTTTGTTTTTTCCCAACTTTCCCATTAATAGTTTTTGAAGGCTCTGGTATTTATTTTTGTTTATCTTCATTATAGAGTTTCTGCAAAGCAATATGGAAAGGAAATGAAATAAGCAGTTGGACAGTGGAAAAATTAATAGTATACATGTTTTAATTTTACACCTAAATCCTTGAGAATTATCTAAAAATACAAAGGAAGCTAAGAAGTTTAACCCAGCAAAAATCAAGGTTTAGATATTTATGAAGAAAACTGTAAAACTGAGTAGATATATATAAAGGAAAACTAAATAAGCAGTCATGTTCTTGGATTAAACAATAAAAATAAAGTTATTTCCAAGCTAATGAGTAGTCTGAATGTAAAGTAAATCAAAATCTGACTTTATAGAATTTCTTCCTGCTTTTCTTCCCTCCCTTCTTCCTTCTCTCCCTCCTTTGTTCCTTCCTTCCTTCCCTCCTTCCTCCCTTCCTTCCCTCTTTCCTATCTCCTTTATTTATTACATAAAATAAATATTTCATGTAGAAAACTATGTGTCACTTACTGTAGTAGATGCCAAGAATACTAGAGGCAATGATATAGACATATATTTGCACTCACTAAAAATGGCCTGGTAACAAATACAGACAATTAAATAGAAATTAGGGTAAATTCAAATATACATATATACACATACATAGACACACACACACATATATACACACACATACAAACAGCTATGTGTGTATATGTATAGTTAGATATATATTTATTCTTTGTCTTCAGATAACAGTAAAAAAAAAACAAAAAAGATTACTTCATTACATGGAGCAATAAACTGTTTTGCTGAATAAATAGACAACATATTTTTCGATGCAAATTCTACCCAAATTTATTTATAGGTTTAGCATTCCACTAGAAATTTCCAATCAAACTTCCACTAGAAATTTTCTTTAAACTTGAAAACATAATTTTAAAAATCAATTTAGAAGAGGAAACAGGCAAATACAGACAAGACATGGTTACAAATGAAAGTGGTGAGGAATCATTGGCACTATCTTATGTCAAAGTCTATTCTTATGGTGCTAATGTTCTTTTTGTCCCCTTTGATGAGGTAACCTGGGGAAAAGTGCATAACCCAGTTTTTGAAGAGTTAGAGAAAGTGTTCTAGAAGGGATATCTAAGCAGAAATGGGAGGAATGTGTAAAACATCAACCAAGAGAAAATTCCCGTAGTGAATTCTAGACACAGGAGCTGAAATGGGCAAAAGCCAGGAGACAGTGTGGCACACAGGAGGAAAGGAAAGTCATTCAGGATAGACGAAACATAGAGTGTGGAAATATTGAGAGGCATGCTGGCACCACATCTGAAGAGCTCTCAAGCTACATACTGAATGCAATGCGCTGAGTGTTTAGTCTCTCCACAATTGTTAACTCCCAGTTAACAATTGAAGTGTTAACTCCCAGTTAACAACTGAAGTGTTAACTCCCAGTGTGGTGGTGTTCGGAGGTGGGGTTTTGAAGAGGTAATCAGACATGATGGTAGAGCCCTCATGAATGGGGTGAGTGCCTATGTAAGAAGAGGCCAGAGAGCTCTCTTGTTCTCTTTTTATCAAGTGAAGAAACAACAAGAAGTCAACAGCCTGCAACCCAGAAGAGAGCCCTCATCATACACTGAATCTGCCAGTGCCTTGCTCTTGTACTTCTCAGCCTTCCAAACTGTGAGAAATAAACATCTGCTATTTATAAATGAAGGTCTGCTATGGTACTTTGTTAAAACATCCCTAACTATGACTAAGTAAAATACACTGCACTTTATCTCAAGGAAGAGAGAATCATTGAATGCTTTGAAGTTGAGGTAGCATCAGATTATATCTATGTTTTGAAAAACTCTAACTTTTAATTTTTTCTTAAGGAAAGAAACTTGAATATGTTGAACCACTAGTGGAAGGAAGACAATAGATCAGGAAAAGCTGATGACATCAAATAATTGATGAAATGAGATCCATGGGGGTGGAATAGAGTGTCTGGAGGGTTTAAGTTTAGGAGAAGAGCTAGTATACCTACAATATTCTTAATACACTTGAATAAAATGTCAGTATCTCTTTGATATCTGATTAAGCAAGTTTTTACCAAAAAAAATTGTCATATTAAAGCCATAATTTTTGCAATAGTTTAGGCTCATTTATATCCTGCTTAATAAGAATTCATCATATGTAAATCAGCACATATATAATACTTAATTTATTTGGTTGTTTAGTGAAATACCCAAATAACATTTGGAACATTAAAGATGTAATAGAAAGTATAGTCACATTCATGGATAGAATCACATTTTTCTATTGTCTACTTTGATGAAAAATTAATAACTTTCAATACAAGTAAGATGCCATATTGGATTATTTTATATTCTTAAATAGGACAAACATCTAATATCAAATTTTATCTTACTAATAATAATGAATTTTTTTAAATGATGTGGGAATAAACATTTTATATCAAATTTATATTATGTAGAATAGTTCCTCAGAAGCACAGATATGTCTTTCTCATTACTATGTATTTTCAAAGTAACCTTAAAGTAATCTGTGTGTTATTTGAAATAATGTATTGTCTGTGGCGTACTACCCTGAATATGTCCAATCTTGTCTGAAATTGGGAAATGCAGCCTGTGTACAAAAGTCCGTTGGGTCATGAATAGCCCAGCAACTTCCATTCATCAAGTTGCTATTTTGCGGGCATTGTCACAGTGACTCGGGAAATTATCTAGGGAATTATGCTGTATGGTATACTTGAAATGTGGCAAACATCCTCAAAAGACCAGGAGTTTGTATTAATTCATTGCCTGCATATATTACACAGAAAACACAGGACATTTGCAGAATAACTTGCTTCTTGCTATCTGGCTTTATCTATTTGGTTTTATTCCACTCTCTGTTATCCAAGGTGGCCAGTAATCTGCAGCCAAGCATTACCTAGATTCAAGATCCCAGACCACTTCACCCAACCAATTTCTACCAGAACTACTTTCCAATTATCTCACATCTAGTAAGCCATTTTCTATCCTTTGAAATGAGGGAAACTTTGACCCTAAAGAGACCCTTAACTACATACAATACAGATTTGACCTTCCATGCAGGACAGGGCTGTGTTCCCCTTCTCTCCATCTTCTCTACCTCCAGCTCCTGTCTCACTCTCTCATTTACCTCTCCACTCTATGCCCTAGTGACTTTCCTCTACCCTTAGGACTCCAATGTTTTCTCTGGGCTCTTTACAACCTTGTGCCTATCTACCTTTTCACTTAACTCAGTCCATTGTACAGTATCTGCTTAGATGTTTATTTCACATGCTACACTGTGAATTCTAAACATCAGAGACTGTTTTGTTGTTGTTATTTTTGTTTTTCATTTCTAAGACTTTGTGGTGTTTTCAGCATATAGTAGAGGCTTAGTTAAATGCTAAAGAAATCCATGAATTAGCTCTATCATTTCACTTTGTGGCACTTTCGATGATACAAAATAAATTATATTAAGGTCACTTAACAATTTCTTTTCTCAAGGAAAAGTCAATGAAGTTACTGTAACCACTCAATGCGTTCAGTTTACCCACATCCTAGACAGAGTCAATTTATCAAGACTGGAGAATTGCAATAGAGAAAGAGTAATTCATGCAAAACCAGCTGTGCTAGAGACCAGAGTTTTATTATTACTCAAATCAGTCTGCTGGAGCATTCAGGGATCAGAGTTTTTAAGGCTAGTTTAGTGGGTGGGAAGCCAGTGAGTCAGCAGTGCTAATTGGTTGAGTCAGAGATGAAGACATAGGAAGTCTAAGCTGTCATCTTGTGCTGAGTCAGTTCCTGGGTAGGGGGTCACAAGATCAGATAAGCGAGTTTATCCATCTGGGCGATGCTAGCTTATCAAGTGCAGGGTCTTGAAAATATCTCAAGCACTGATCTTAAGTTTTACAATAGTGATGTCATCCTCTGGAGCAATTTGGGGAGGGTCAGACTCTTGTCGCCTCCGGCTGCATGACTCCTAAACCATAATTTCTAATCCAAATTCTAACAAATTTTGGCTAATTTATTAGTCCTGCAAAGGCAATCTAGTCCCCAGACAAGAAGGGGGATTGTTTTGGGAAAGGACTGTTAGTATCCTTGTTTCAAACTATAAACTATAAACTAAGTTACTCCAAAAGTTAGTTTGGCCTATGCTGAGGAATGAACAAGGCCAGCTTGAAAGTGAAAAGCAAGATGGAGTTGGTTAGGTCAGATCTCTTTAACTGTCTCAGTTATAATTTTGCAATGGCAGTTTTATTACTAGACAAACTAATTTATTATTTTTTATTGATCAGGGGTATGAGGGTTTTTTCCCCCACTTCAAGCAAATATTTGCTGCTCTACCTTTTCCAATACCAATTGACTAATTTCTAACGTCAACTGGGTGCCAGATAATTCCATTTAATTCCGGCACTAATTACCCAGAGTTAACATCAGATCCTATGTGTTAAGGACTCAGTTCCACAAGACTGCCCCTGACTTCAGAGGCCAACCGTAAATGGGGTGCATAGGCTACCCATATTTTTGCCTTCCAACTACAAATTCCAGAGTTCACAGGATTCCTGCCCCAAGTTTGGTAATTTTCTGGAATAACGCACAGAACTCACAAAGACATTTTACACACTATTACGGGTTTATTATAGATAAAACTCAGATTTTCAGTGTGTAATAAAACTGGCCATTTTATCAAAAATAAGAAATATTGTCACTATTTTAACATGAGCCCTAATGAAGTGTATAATAAATTCACTTATAGTTGTATTTAAAATATACATGTTAGTATAAGAATTAATAAATGACTGAATGAATGAATTATTTAATCATGATCTTCAGAAGGTCTTACGGTGCAGTTTTATTTTTCTGTGAAAATCTAACCCAGAGACAAATAATTGTATTTCCTATACGGGGAAAAAGTAATGAGCTGCTGGTCAGGGGAGACACTTTGGCAATGATGATGGAACATTACAGATCAGCGGGGATCCCCAGGCGGGTTTCACCACATAGCATCTTCTGGATTGAAAGCAGCAGGGGAATCCTATTCCACATCATTTCCCAAATCATTTCTCTTCTTGAGTAGAATGACTATAAACTGTGAAGGAAAATTAAAGTCCTAGTAGAATTTTGAAAAGAGGAAAGTATGACATGAAAACTTACAGAAATAAATGGGCCAAAGTAAATTTTAAAATAATGAAAGTATCTCTTAAAGTTTATTAAAAATATATGTACCAGTATAAGTGGTATTTTCAATTACTTAGAATTTTTGGCTCATTATTTTTGGCTTCATATTTTAAGCTTTATCAATGATACATCTTTATATTTTTTCTAGTACAGGAAAAGCATGTCACAATTTTAGAAAAAATATAAAGAAAATTGCCTGCTGGATTTTAAGAAAGTATTTTTGGTGATTCATTACTTATTTCAAGTATAAAAATATTCTGATCCTCAGAGGGTCAAATAAATCAGTGTGTTCAGCTTGCTTCTGAGCCATTCTCCTCAGAAGCCCAAGCTATTTTTTTGTAAGATACAAAAACAAATATTTCCTTTGAATTCACATGGTTTGAAGATATGTGCCCGCCTTTCCATTCTATTGTCCTCTGACTGTATCAGAGCAGGGATAAAAAAGTGGAACTGGCTTAAAGCATTATCAAAGTCTTAATGGCTGGAAGCAAAAGTGATGAGAAAGAGTATGCTGGGTAAGCAAACCTGCACCGTGTTTTTCAGAACAAATCCCTGTACCCTAAGCCTATTTTCAATGTGTAGTATAGTGTATACATGGAAAATGAATAAAATCTATAGAAGCAGAAGGAGAAATCACATTTTGCACAATTTAATTAAAATCATTGAGGAGCCTACACTGTTATTTTAGGGGTCTGACCTAAAATATTACCAAAACAGTAATATGGAAAAGAAATTCTTGAAAGTGGAAGAAACAGTATGCTGCCTCTTTACTTCCAATGAATACCTGGATTGGTGACACATAGAGTTCAATCTTTCTTTAAAGTGTTAAAAAAAAAATTCAAGTATCAAAGTTTTTGCCAGATTATCAATCTTATCTGATTTTCTTAATGCCAGTGTTTAATCAGATTAGTTCAACTCTTCCTAAATCCTATTTATTGCCATTACAATTGACTGGTAACAAATTAATAAATGTAAAGTGATTAGAAAAGAGTCTGGCCTGTAGTAAGAATTCAATAAATGTAAACAACAAATATCTTTTCGTTACTATTATCCATAGATTACTTGTTAGTCGAGTTTCTGCATGAAAAGTCTTGAGTATCTAAGGACTGAAGAAGCTGTATGAAGTCTGTTTCATCCTGCCTCATTCACAGATGAAACTAAAGTCCCCCTACACAAGTAATGTTCACAAAAATTCAAAGGTAGTACCACTCTACTTTTACTAGAAAATAAGCAAATCACAATTAGAAGAAAATATGAAAACATGACATGTGAGAAAAGTTCATTTTAAGTTCATTAGAAACCTGAAGATGTTGTCAAAATGTATTTTGCAAGATTGAAGATGAAACCTTTAAAAAGAGGGATGATGTCTGATAACATATCCTATCAACTGCTATACACAATCTTGTTATTTCAGGCATGATAATCGCATGGTAACAGCTATTAGGTGTTCATGAGCTATAGCTGTTGTAGCTGATTCTTTCTCAACTGGGCAGATTTAATTCAGTGACAAGAAAAATACTGCAAATCAACTCTGTGATATTGACCAAGTAAATATGAGAATAAATAAGTAAAAATAGTCCATGAACACATGAAAGCCTCTATTGAAAGAATAAAATTTCTCACATTGGCTGGTCATGATACTACATTAGATAGTTATAAGTATCTGCAAGTAATGACATAAATAATCAATAAGTTATGTTGGGTAAGTGTTATCAGTGTATACAGATATGTCAAATGTTGTAAACAATCACCAGGAAATTAATTAAACAGTATTATATTTGTTTGTTATTGCCAATAAATTTTGTGTGATTGAAGCCAAGCTTTCTTGCTAATTCCTGCCTTAGGTATATTGTTTATTAGAACAAATGTGGTTGAGTTTCACATCAACAAGTGAGCTTTATTATTTATACTCTCAATAAGGAAGTAGATTTAGTTGACATTGTCACAAAACATTTTTAAGTCAAAACATAAATTCTTACTGGAAATAATTGATATATTTTTCTCTCCCCAACTTGTCAAATCAGACCCCTTTTTTAGTGGTTTGGTTAATTATTTATCTTATTTTTGCCTTTGAAATCTTACTTCAAAAACACATTTTATGCAAATAGTTACTTGTATCAATTGCCTTTATGTGCTAACTATTTATCTACTGATAACTATGGGCAAAATTAAATGCCACAATACAAACCAGGTAATTTATATTGAAAAAAAATCTAATGATGGACAATTTATTTGTGGTTTTCCTTTTCAATTCCTGTATCTTTTCAAAACACTTATAAGCTCAAATGTTCTCTAAAGAGTGATGTTGCCGAACATGAACAGCCCATCAGATAATCCTGACCATTTCAAAATCACCTCAGGAAAAGATCCTTAAGTAAATCAGCAGGTAAATTGAGAAGGAAAAGACACAATTAACTTGGAGAAGAAAAATGTAAAGGATATAAAATAATTGTTATAGCTGAGTATTTGTAAAGTTCTCATCTATAAAATACACTTAAATTATCTGTTTTGTTACAGAGGAAGAGTGAAACTTTAGTTTCTTTTTTAAAAGAGAAAAATTTGTATTTATTTCTTTTAAAGTATAAGTATAGATTTTTGTTCTTACTGTAAAAACAAAGCATACCAAATGCAGGAAAAATATTGAAAAGCACAATGCACGTTTTTAATAATCTTAACCAGAAATAAAAAATAGTGATATTTGCAAATTTTCTATTTCTACCAGCCTTTTTATAAGATCCATCATCCATATATCTTTCTATCTGTAACCTATAATAGTTATCAATAGAATAAGTAGCAACTACAGTTACAAAATTGCCCTTCACAAGGAATCTTAAGCTGCATAATTAGATTTGGGTGACTATACGTTAGGGTGATACTGAGGTTATTCTTGTGTAGACAGTGGTTGAACAAAATAATCTCGAAGACTCTTTTAAGTATTCAGATTTCATGTACTAAGGATTCGTGTGGAACCACAATGAAACCTTCCTAGGATGGAGAAAAATGAACATATATAAAAGGCAAACTAAACAGGTTCTGAATAGTATTATGTATCTCTTTCTTTCTTTATGGCTTCTTTTATCATGTTGGTTGGTTATCAGCTTGAAAGTCAAAGCAGATGTCATCTCTCAACCTACTACTCCAATGTCATTTTCGCAGTCTGTTTTCTGTTGTCTATAACAGAATACCTGAAACTAGATAATCTATTTTATTTTATTTTTTCCACATGAAAGTTATATTTATTGATTTATTTTTATGTTGATAGGTTTTTGGGGAACAAGTGGTGTTTGGTTACATGGATAGGTCCTCTAGTGGTGATTTCTGAGATTTTGGTGCACTCACCCAAGCAGTGTACACTGTACCCAATGTATAATCTTTTATCCCTCACCCCTCTCCCACCCTTTCCCTTGAGTCCCCAAAGTCCATCGTATCATTCTTATGCCTTTGCATCCTCATAGCTTAGCTCCCGCTTATTGGTAAGAACATATGATGTTCCGTTTTCCATTCCTGAGATACTTCACTTAGAATAATGGTCTCCAATTCCATCCAGGTTGCTGTGAATGTGAATACCATTATTTCATTTCTTTTTATGGCTGAGTAGTATTCCATGGTGTGTGTGTGTATATATATATAGAGAGAGAGTACATAATATATGTATATTAAAATTGGAATGAGATAGGTATAACATATATATCCAAGACCCACATGAAACCCATCACATTCAACTTATATTTCAGAAATCTTATTTTTAGCATTTTTAATATCTGAAAATAATGCAACTTTTAGAACACCTCTGGCTTTTTTTATTGGTAGCAAATGTTAACATAATTTGAAAGACAATAGTATAAAAATTACATGTTGGCATATATATTTAATGGTTGAGATATTTACCTTCAATTTCTAGCGATTTCAGAGATGTATAGCAAATTGAAGACATTTTTCTCCATTGTCCTTTCCCTTGATTTCTGGTTTTTTAAGTGTTCCCTTATCACCAAAGTTTCCAGTATTGTTTTTAAAATATCTGATATTAATTCAAATTAATTACTAATGCTAACCAATTTTGCCTTGCAGAAGTGTTTGCATTTTAAAAAGAAACGCCTAGAGGAAGATTGTCAAATTTCTTCTCATCTTTTGAGGGGCAATATTTTAGAGGATAGATGACCTGCAATACAAGCCTTAAGAAACTACTGCTCCCATTGTCATCTAGGCTAGCTGTGAGACTAATGCAAGCAAGTCTTTGCATAAAAACAAATGAGCTCGTAAAGAGATGATTGAATGCGTGTGGGATCCATTACTCAATGAGAAGCTTAAGTCCAAATCAGTCTGGCGCTAACTGGCCTTTGCAGTTTTACTATAGTAGTGGCAACATGGTGTAGTAAAAAGGGCCTGAAGAGTAAGTGTAATTTTGTCTTGGTCACTTATTGGCCTCGTAGTCCCAAACAATTAACTTTAATCTCTTGCCTTAGTTCTCTTACATACTTGGCAACTATGGTGCACAGCCCAAATTTGAGGCACACTTGTTATTATATAAAAAGTTTTATTGGTGCACAGCCACGCTCATTCATCTATGTATTTTCTGTTTCTGCTCATGCTCTACAACGACAGAGTTGAGTAGCTGCAATGAGACCATGTGGTCTGCAAGACCTAAAATATTTACAGCCCGGTACCTCACCAAACACGTTGCTGCACTCAGCTTTAGAAGGTGCCAAACCCATGCAGAGTATCTCATTTTTCACAGAACTTGCCTTCCCTCCAACAGGTTGTGTAATTAATCATTACTCTATGTGTAACTTTCTTTTGTTTGCGTCTTGATTCCACTCACTCCTATTCACTTCCAATCTCTCTAAACAGTTCCTTTTCATTCTCTTTATTTCTTAAATGTTGGTGATTCCCAAAGTTTCATCTCTAGGTTACCTAAATTTTAATTACACACTTTCGTACACAATCTCCTTACCCCCTGAACACAAGCACAATTTCTGACTGGCCTATACATTCCATTCTTCTCCTACTACACTTAACTCAATATGTTGCAAAAATGATGGAGAACTTTTTTTAAGCTTTTTCCCGTTAGGCCAAATTCCTAGTACCTTATCAACAACCAAAACATATGGAACACTGGGTACATATTTGGGGAACAAGGAAACAGATATTTTTCACTCGGTCTCCCTCTTGAATTTGACCTATAGATTAGACTTCTCACTTCCTGTTGTGTGTTACCAGTTTCTTGCACAATAAAACAAATTTTTAAAAGTGCCAAGTGACCTGATCCTCATAACACGTTGAAACTAAGAGTATTGTTAAGGTTATTACTCAAGATGTAATCATATAAATACAGCAATTATATAAATATATCATACTAAAGTGAGGTTAAAATGTGCTAAAAACAAAAGAAAAAAATGGAGAGATCACCATGGGGGTATGATAAGATAATTAAATAAATACTGTGAATTCTGGATCATAAAGAAGACACACTAACCAAAGCAACTTAGACCTCATTCCCTCTATTTAACAGAGAAAAACAGCACAGCTCTCCTAAGGATGTTGGCAACTCCTTTAATAGAAACAAGCTGTCAAATGCATAGAAATGAAATACAGTCATGCATTGCTTAATGACATGGATAGGTTCTGAGAAATGCTTCATTAGAGTATTTCCTCATTATGCAGACATCACAGTGTGCTTACACAAACTTGGATGGTATAACCTACGACATACCTGGCTATATGGTGTAGCCTATTGCTCCCAGGCCACCAACCTGCACAGCATATTACTGTACTGAATACTGGAGGCAATTGTAAAATAATGGTAGTTATTTTTGTACCTAACCATATCTAAACACAGAACAGATACAGTAAAAATATAATGTAAAAGGTCACAAATGGTATACCATTTTTTAGATCACTTATCTTGGAGGGAGCTTTCAGGACTGAAAGTTGCTATGGGTGAGTCAGTAAGTGAGTGGTGAGTGAATGCAAAGGCTGAGGACAGTGATGTACACTGTTGTAGACTTTGTAATCACTCAACACTTAGGCTACATTAAATTTATTTCTAAAAATTTCTTCCTTTAATAAGAAGTAACTTTGCCTTCCTATAATAATTTTACTATGTAAGCTTTGAATTATTTTTAACTTTTTGGCTCTTTTATAATAACACTTAGCTTATGTGATGGTTAATATTGTCAACTTGATTGGATTGAAGAATGCAAAGCATTGTTTCTGAGTGTGTCTGTGAGGATATTGCCAAAGGAGGTTAACATTTGAGTCAGTGCACTAGAAGAGGCAGACCCACCCTCAATCTAGGTGGGCACCATCTAACCAGCTGCCAGCTCAGCTATGATAAAAGCAGGCAGAGGAACATGGAAGGACTAGACTGGCTGAATCTTCTGGTCATCTTTCTCCTGTGCTGTATGCTTCCTGCCCTCAAACATCAGACTCCAAGCTCTTCATCTGTCAAACTCTTGGATTTACACCAGGGGTTTGCAGGGACTCTTTGACCTTTGGCCACAGACTGAAGGCTGTGGTGTTGGTTTCCCTAGTTTTGAGGTTGGGGATGCAAACTGGCTTCCTTGCTCCTCAGCTTGCAGATGGCCTATTGTGGGACTTCATCTTGTGATAGTGTGAGTCAGTCCTCCTAATAAACTCCCATTAATATGTACATGTACATCTCTCCTATGAGTCCTGTTTCTCTAGAGAACCCTGGCTAATACAGATTTAAACATAAACACATTGCACAAATGTACAAAATATTTTCTTTGTACGCATATCCTATAAGCTTTAATCTGTTTGAAATTTTTTCAGTTTTTTATACTTCGTAAACTTTTTTTGTTGAAAACAAAGACATAAATATTTAATTGGACTTACACCAGGGGTTTGCCAAGAGATCAACTGACATTAGCCTAGACTTATACAGAAGTAGGATCATCAATATCACTGTCTTCCACCTCCACATCTTCTCCCACTGAAAGGCCTTCAGGGGAAATAACACACACAGAGCTGTCATCTCCTGTGATAACTAAGCCTTCATCTGAAATACCTCCTGAAGGACTTGCCTGAGGCTGTTTTACAGTTAACTTTTTTTTTTTAATAACTAGGAGGAATACACTTTAAAATAATGATAAAAAATATAGTGTAGTAAATACATAAATCAGTAACATAGTCATTTATCATGATCAAGTATGATGTACAATTGCATGTGCCACTTTTATGACTGGGAGCATAGTAGGTTTGTTAATAGCAGCATCACCACTAATACACGAGTAATGCCTTGTGCTAGGAGATTATGAGGGTTACCCTGTCACTGGGTGATAGGAATTTTTCAGCTCCATTAGAACCTGATGGGACCACTGTTGTTTGTGTCTTCCATCTTTAACTGAACCATCATTATGCAGCACATGACTGTAGCTCAATTTTCACCTTCTTTCTGCCATACATACATGACCACAAATCTACACACTTTCCTCTGGAAAATTTCTGAC
Organism: Gorilla gorilla gorilla; assembly: GCF_029281585.2. Classification (NCBI taxonomy): domain Eukaryota; kingdom Metazoa; phylum Chordata; class Mammalia; order Primates; family Hominidae; genus Gorilla; species Gorilla gorilla. Next base: position 27,034,981 of record NC_073246.2, read on the forward strand.
TGCCTTAAAGCACATCTGAAAATAAAAATTATGTTTCTTGTAATACACATGAAACAATTTCCAGCTAAAAACCCTTTCTGAATGACTGCCACATGCATAAAACACCCCTTGGCAATTGTGGAAAAACTAAATCTTAAAGCAAGATGTGGTTCCATATTGCAGCTAGTATTTAAAATTAAGTTGTCTCTCTTTGCCCCCTTTTTTCCGAACAAATTCACAGAGCCTGGATTGTGAATGATATGCCTGTCTCAGAAACACCAGCCAACTCAGAATTATAGTTTGCACTACTGGGTTTGTTTGCAAATAAAATAAAAGCAAGGAGAAAAACTGAGACATAATTATGAAAGGCACTAGAATGTGGAAAAGAGATTAAACCTTATTAAAATATCATTCCTAGGCATTAGCAGCAGTTCTATAATTAATAATATAACAGTTGACTGCACTAAGTGGCATAACAGAAATTAAATTTTCATTTATGAACAGGAATAATGAGGTAATATAAAAAGATTGGGTTTAGGTTCTTCTGCTACTGAAGATTAATAATTGCCTAAGGTCTATATTCAGAATTAAGACACACATTTAGTTGTAGAGAAAGATAATTCATCAAATGTGCAAGCATTCTTTAACCCTGGACTGCAGCCATGACATGAAATGTCTGCAGTTTCCATTTCACCACTACTGGAGTCAAACTATTTCCATTATTGCCTAACTTATTATAAATGCTGGAGAAAAGCAAAAGCATCATTTTCAGAGAAAAATATGCAATATAAATTGGCAAAACAATTTACAGGTTGCTTTTAAAAAGAAGCCCTGTGGCAACATAAATATTTAGTGCATTGTTCTTACGGCAGCCAATGAGAGACTTTAACATGTGTGAGGAAATTTAGTTTTCTTGAATAAAATGACAACAGAGAATAAACAAGATGTGTGAAATTCCTTTAGGAAACTATTTAAGGACTGCTGTGTTTTATTATCCAAGAGTTTTACATTTATTTTTGAGTGTTTAGATTCTGTGTATGTAAACCAGATCTATTTATCCTACTCTTCATAGCATAGCATACCCATGAAGATAAAGTTAAGAAAACTTTATAAAAACATTGTTTTTAATTATAATTACAGTATTTATTTTATAAAAGGAGAAGTCAACTAATTACTTATATAAAAATTTGAGACTAGAAACTATAATATTTTTGTCCTAAACTTTTATTTGTAACTCACCAAATGCCACTTGGCATGATTCTCTTATAGACTGAGTTACATGCTGCAGTTAGGTACCTCAGTAAGGTCACAGAGCAGAGAGGAAGTTGACAGTCATTCAGTGTCAAATACACAGTAGACACTATCAGTCTAGAACATGATCACATCTTCCAATAGCTCTATATGTTACACGTTTCTATCCCCTTTTCACAGGTGCAGAAAGTAAATTTAAAGGAGATTTGGTATCAAAGGATTTGAACCCAGATCTGCTTGAATGCTGAACATAACATTCTTCCCACTTTACTACATGATCCAGTTAGCCTTTAAAGTTACCAAAAAGTTACCAAAGTTACCGAGAGACAGGACTAGCCGTATTTCCTAGGCCGACTAAGAATTCCTAAGCCTAGCTGGGAAAGGTGACCACACCCATCTTTAAACACGGAGCGTGTAACTCAGCTCACATCCGACCAATCAGGTAGTAAAGAGGGCTCACTGAAATACAAATTAGGCTAAAAGCAGGAGGTAAAGAAATACTCAAATCATATATCGCCTAACAGCACAGGGGAAGGGACAATGATTGGGATATAAAACCCAGGGATTCAAACCAGGAGTGGGCAACCCCCTTTGGGTCCCCTCCCATTGTATGGGAGCTCTGTTTTCACTCTGTTAAATCTTGCAACTGTACACTCTTCTGGTCAGTGTTTGTTCCGGCTCAAGCTGAACTTTTGCTCACCCTCTACCACTGCTGTTCCCCGTGGTCGCAGACCCGCCGCTGACTTCCACCCCTCCGGATCCGGCAGGGTGTCTGCTGCGCTCCTGATCCAGTGAGGCACCCATTGCCGCTCCTGACCGGGCTAAAGGCTCACTATTGTTCCTGCACAGCTAAGTGCCCAGGTTTGTCCTAATCGAGCTGAACACTAGTTGCTGGGTTCCACACTTCTCTTTCTAATAGACGCTTCTAATAGATCTATGGCTTCTAATGATGATAGTGATGGCTTCTAATAGAGCTATAACGCTAACCGCATGGCCCAATGTTCCATTCCTTGGAATCTGTGAGGCCAAGAACCCCAGGTCAGAGAACAAAAGGCTTTCTGCCATCTTGGGAGCGGCCCGCCTCCATCTTGGGAGCTCTAAAATCAAAGACCCACCCATAACATTACTAAAAACACTAATAATCATGAGACAATTTCCAAAATAAAAACATATTACTTTTACCTTGAAAGATAAGCACACACAGAGAGACACTCATTCCCACAACTCTAGCTTACTGGATATGGCAAAGATTATGGCATGTAGATATATGGAAAAAGATTTTGTTATGGCTGTTATGGTTTAGCATTTGGGTACCCTGAGTGAGACAAGATGGTGATCTTGTACCAGCCAGTGCTTCTCACCTCTAGGCTCTGATCTAAAAGTGTTGCTTCCAGGTGTTTGAGAAACCATTTAGTAATAAACCTAAACTACAGACTGTAATGAAAAGGTCATGTTGTTGCAGAAAGGGATAGTGGAACTCAACTGCCTAGTATGCTCACTTTCAACTAGGTCATCTTTTTTTGTCCTTTCTTTCATTTTGTTTACTTGAGGTGCATGTTGCACCTAATTTCTGAGTTTTGCCACTTCTCTAAGGTGACTAATCATGGGTCTCCTGGTCATCCCCTCTGAAGACACTGAGGCTTCCATTTTAGCCATGGCCACTATTCACTAAGCCAAGATCTATCTTCAAAATGGTTTGTCGTCTCTTGACTGCTGTTTCATACTCTTTGTCCTTGTAGGCTTGATATTAAAATTTCCTCTACTCTCCACTTAATAGGGTCTGAAAAGAAAAGAAAGCCAAATTCAAATATTTAAGTGACTGTACAAGCTCACCCCATTCTTCCACATATTCCATTCCAACTTTTGTTCCACTGTGTCTTCACTTGCCAAGATCACCAACAAATTCAAGGCTGCTAACTCTGTGGTGTGTATTTCTATCCTTGCCTCACTTGTCTTCTCGTTGCATACAGTTGATTACTACCTTTTTTGTGGAAACATGTCTCTCTTTGAGCTCTGGTAGCATCACTCAACCCACGTTTTTCTTTTACATCTCTGCTCTTGGTCATGCTCCCTGATGGCTCTATAAGGAGAGAAGAATCAGCAGACGCAATAATCAAAAAGTGCTTCACATAACTCAACAACTCAAGGGAGCTTAGTTATGTTTTAACCAATGAAAGATGTAAGAGAAGTAAAAAAATACAAAAAGATAAAGACAATGTGTAAACAAAATTGTCTTATTTGTCAAATGGAAAGCAGGATATGGTTCTTTAGAAATATCCAATTGTTGACTGGCTTTTTTTTAAGTGTCGTATATTTTACTCCCTCATTCTGAATGAAGTCATTGCTTTTTGGTTCTTTCACTTGGACTCTTAGTGGCAATTTTGAGTTTTTGTCCAAAATGTCTTTCTTTCACACTCACTCAAAAATAATAGTTAACTAGAAGTACAATGGTAAGTTAATTTTGATTAGCATTATACATATAGTTCACTGGCTTCTGTTGTTGTTTTTAAGAAAACTGATGTTAGTTTTAATTTTTTTTATCTTTTAAGTAATATATTTTTATTTTCTTATGGCTTAAGACACTACCATTGTCTTTGGTGACTGAAAAAAATGTGGATGTTATAATCCATTAAAAGTTTGAAAACCTGAAAAACGATGTTTTATATTGTTTCTGAAAGATTACCACTTCCATTTGTTTTTTTTTGTTTTTTTTTTTTTTTTGAGACAGAGTCTTGTTCTTGTCACCCAGGCTGGAGTGCAGTGGCACGATCTTGGCTCATTGCAACCTCCACCTCCTGGGTTCAAGAGATTCTCCTGACTCAGCCTCCTGAGTAGCTAAGATTACAGGCGCCTCCCACCGCACCCAGCTAATTTTTGTACTTTCAGTAGAGATGGGGTTTCGCCATGTTGGCCAGGCTGGTCTCGAACTCCTGACCTCAGGTGATCTGTCCTCCTCGGCCTCCCAAAGTGCTGGGATTACAGGCATGAGCCACCTCACCTGGCCCCATTTGTTCTTTATGTAGTGGTGCACTACCTTCTAAGCAGTGAGTGATAAAGCAGGTAATAGCATTGTGGTCCTGGCTTGTAGGTCTATTTCAGTCAAGACTTTAGCATGGTTAAGTTTAACAGCCTGCTCACCTAAGGAAAAATTTGCAAGAGTTGAACGTGATGTCAGAGTCCCATTCAAGGAAGCTATAATAAACAAAGGTATACAACTGAGATGTTGGCAAGGAAAGTGTTACAAAGGAGAAGTCTCAGTGAAAAATATTTATTGAGTACCTACTACGCACCAAACATCCTCCCAGAACCAGGGATAAATATATGAAAACAACAATTCCCATGCTCATATGAAGCTTCTGTTCTCTGATGTTAGAGGTGGAAGCAACAATAAACAACATCGTAGAAAGATGTTGTGTGGTCATAAATTAGGGCAGAAATAAGGAAGAAAATAAGGAAGGATAAGAGAGATAGGTTTGGACAGTGTAATGATGACAGGACTGGGGGACTATTTTTATGCAGCAGACAGCCCCTTGAGCATAATTTGAAGGGAACAGGGGACAAGCCCTGCAGATAACTGAAAGAAAATATTTTCAGCAGAGGAGCTGACAAGCACAGATCTCATGAGAGGGTTGTGTGCTTGCTATGTTTGAGAATGACAAGGAGCCCAGGGTGGGAGAAGAAAAAAAGAGAGAGAATGGTAAGAAAGGCGATCAGGTAGTTGGAAATAGTGGTGGTAGGGGTGGGGAGGGAAGTTGAACAGCAGTGGTGCAAATGAAGTAGGGCTTTTAAGTGTGAAAAGAAAACTTCAGAAAAATTAAATTTGATGGAGTTTAACTGAGTTAAAAAAGAAGAAATGATTTGTGAAGCGGGCAGCCTCCAGAATCACAGCAGATTCACAGAGACTCCCGGGGTGCCTAGTGGTCAGAACAAATTTACAGACAAAAAAAGTAAAGTGACATACAGGAATCAGAAGTGAGGTACAGAAACAGCTGGATTGGTTACAGGTTGGCGTTTGCTTTATTTGAGCACAACTTGAACAGTCAGCAGTCTATGAGTGGTTGAAGAATGGCCACTGGGATTGGCCAAGACTCAGCTATTGTTACAGGCAAATACTCCTACGTTAGGTTGTCAATCTTGTCTGCCTATTAAGCTAAGTTGTAGTTCGCCCAAAAGGACACAAATATAGAAATCTGGAGTCCTTCTCAGGCCATATTTAGTTCACTCTAACAGAAGGTATAGTAAAACTTTAGCTTATACTCAAAGAAAAACCATGGATGAGTTATTTTGTATTTTGTTTTCTGACATGGAGTCTCACTATTTTGTCCATGCTGTTCTCGAACTCCTGGGCTCAAGCACTTTTCCCACCGCATCCTCTTAAGTATCTGGGACTACCTACGTGCCACACACTGGTGGTTGAGTTTTAAACAGAGGGGAAAAAAAAGATCATATTTGTATTTAAAGAATAATTATGACTATTGCGTGTAGAGCAAATCAGAAGAATAAAATAATGGAGTCAGGGAAATAAGAGGAGCATTGTAACTTAATGAGTCTGTGGTCACCCGGGTGACTTGCCATAGACACCTCAATCCCACACACACTGAAATTGCTGCATAAGCTGGAATTGACACAACAGCTAAGTAAAACAAAAATTGAGACTAGGAGAACTGCAATCTGCTTCTGATGAGAATTGATCTGGAAACTATCAAACAATGTATGGCAATTGGCTATATAGCAAACCCAGACACCTCCATTAGGATAAGTAATAATTCAGTGTGATTTTTCTCCAGCAAAGAGTATCTTCTCCAAATATTTTTCTCCTGGATGCCTAAAGTTGCAAAATAAATAGTTTGTAACTTTCATATAAAATTTCTTTGTAGTTTGCTTTTAGAAATCAAATATCCAAAAGAATAGAAAGACATTAAGCTGCCTTGTTGCGAATGTACTTATATAATTATAGAAAGAATGTTTAAACAATTTTTAAAATAAAAAATAAGATAACTCAATTTTAAAGAGGGCAAAAGATTTAAATAAATACTTCACTATAGATGGTATATGGATAGCAATTAAATGAATGAAAAGATGTTCAGCATTATTAGTCATTAAAAAAATATAAATTAAAACCACAGTCAAATACTACTACATATCTATTGGAATGGCTAAAATTAAAATGAATGTCCATATGAAGTGTTAATTAGTAAATAGAATAACTAGAACTCTGATGTACTGCTGATATGAATGTATGATGATACAACTACTTTAGAAAACAAATTGGAATTTTTTCAAAATGTTTAATGTATACTTAATGTATAACCCAACCATTTCACTAAACAGCATTTACCCGAAAGAAAGGAAAGCATATGTTCACAGTATCTTTATCTGAAGCAGAATAAACCCAAATGTACATCAGCAGATGAATGGATAAACAATCTGTGGTTTGTTCATACAGTGAGATACTACATAGCAATAAAAATAAATGAGTTCACAAAAGCCACATATTGTATGAATCAATTTATATCAAATGTCCAGAAAAGGTAAATCTATAGATATAAAAAGTAGATTATTGGTTTCCAGGGTATGTTCAGAAATGACTATGAATGGATATGAAGTTTCTTTTGGAGGCGCTGAAAACTGTTCTAAATCCAGATAGTGTTGATGCTTGCCCAACTCCGTGAATGTACTATAAAACACTGAATTGAACACTGTAAAAGGGTAAATTTTTTAGTATGTAAATTATTTCAATAAAGGCATTATTATAAACGAGAAAATAAACTATTGATGTGTACTACATCTTGAATAAAACAAATACAATTTTGCTGAGAAAACAAGCTATATTTTTAAAAAGTGCATACTACATGCACTAATTCACATAAAATTATAGAAAGTGTAATCTGTTGTGACAGAAGGTAGAACAGTTCTTGCTTGTGGAAGAGGGGAGTGGATAAAGGCCAGAGGTGGGAATTACCAAAGGGCACTAGAAAACTTACATGTGTTATGGATATGTTTATTATCTTGATTTTGGTGATAGTTTCATGAGTATACACATAAGTCAAAGTAATCAAATCATACATTATAAATATGTGCATCCTATAGTATGTCAATTATATCTTGTATTATTGTACAACATAAATTATACATATAAAATACCAACAGTATGTAGACAAACTGATAATTATTTTTACTAAGGTTAAGTAATTATTTATGAACTACTTTTAAAGTGAAGCTGGTGCCATTTGGGGATCAGATGTTTTAATTCCTAATTTTAATCCTTGATGATAGAGCGTAAGTGCTCATGTGGACTCTTCCCGGGGGGAGCCCACAAAATAGTCAGAAAAGTACTAGCTCTCTTACATAGTGCCTGAGTAATGTACTGCCTTTACAGTTTGCTCAGCTCCTTTCATCTGTAATAGTCCACATGGAAGACAACATAGAACCACTGGAATCCCTAAATGATGACTATACAGATGACTCTCAGTAACTCTCTTTGTGCTATAAATACAGTATAAAAATAACTACACTGTGCTTCAATATATTCAGTTGTTGAGCAGGATAAGGCCTTAAGAGAAATGGATTTCTTGGCAGTTAGGGTCCATATTATCAAACTAAAATTAAATAGCAATTTCCCCACAAGCCAATCATGCATTAGGGAGACCATCACTGTTATAAATTATGTAACAAGGACAGAAAACGTGGTTCCAAGAAGGTTCTAAATGCTTCATACTAAATGAAAGTTTAAAATCACTTGAATTTTAAGCAGAGTGATATAGACTTGGGGGGTAACAAAGTCGTTTCCAAGTTCTGATCATACACAACTGCTGATAACCAAATGTTTAACATGGGAAATAGAAGAGTGAAATAAAGGTCTATAGTTGCTTTTATTTACATTTGCCATATTTATCTCACAATAGTTACTTGACTGCCATTATTTGCATTTATTTCTACTTTAAAATTTTAAAGGAGCAGCAATTGTTTCTTTTCATGATTAGCATCAACCTCTGCATGGGTTTATGAAGAAGATGCATTGCTTTGTTAAAGAAGAATGTATTACATACTGTAAGCTTAGTATTTTACCAGGAAAAAAATAGGGTAAAGAGCCATGTAAGATGTGCTAAACAAATGACCTTAAGATGCTATATTAATTTAAAGAATGGAGACATGGAGTAAATAATCACTGGTGAAAGTAAGCCCTTTAACTTATTTTAAACTCTGTTATTTATAATTCAGCATTTTTCAATAAGCCTTCAGGAAGCTTTGACTATTTTGACTATGCCTCTGTTATAATATTAAGAATGGAGGTTCATAGAGTTTTACATAACATTTTTGCAACTATAAGAAATTAAACATTAATTATTGATCTGTGAGGTTTAGTTTGACATATCTGTCAAACATATATAATTTGCTTCTTAATAGAATCCAGTTTAATCTCTAATATTTAAATTACAATTTACTTTGCCTTTATCGTTGGCTTTTACCTTTCCTATTATTCACATTGTCTCTTTGCTATGTTTGCTCCTCATGTGATGAATTTCTGACCTTTTAAAAAAAGAGCATATACATTTGCAAATTTCATGATCCAAACAGTCTTTCTGAGATGAGTATTTCACCAGTTTTATAATTTCTCAATTGTAACTGTTAAGCAAATTACAATTAACCATCTCCCAGTTTGCTCAACCATGTAAATGCTTGTTATTTTTGTTGATTATATAAAGCAGACTTTTTATTCTTTTGGCAAACAAGATAGAGAGGCTATAAACTAAACATCAGAATGGGCCATAAAATTTTTTCTGTTAAATCAATTTCCATTGCTGGCCTCAGAATATACATACAATGTAGCTTAGATATATTTTTTGAAAACATTATACCAATTTCAATACATTTGCTTTTCTTTAATAAAAAATATGTGACAGTTGTACTGAATTCAACATTCAGCTGGCAGGGATTACCAATCAGATTCATTCAAAGTGCTCTTGGGGTCAACTTACTTTTCAGGAGCAAATAAATCTAGCAGTGTGTAGCAAGTCTTCATGAAATAAAATTATCATTTTTTATCGAGAAACAGTAATAAAAAAAACTTGTCTGTAAAAACTACTCCTAGTCCCAGCTACTCAGGAAGGTAAGGTGGGGGGATGACTTTGAGCACAGGAGTTTGAGGCTGCAGGGAGCTGTGATCTCGCCGACTGGGCAACAGAGCAAGAGGCTGTCTCTAAAAAAGAAAGAAATCCTCACTGGCTCTAGTATAAAAAGTATAACATTAAGAGGAACAGCGATGAGCCTGGAAATGGAATCTATGTGGATTTAAAGACATTGGGTAAATCAGGATAAAAAAATTCTAATGCTGGTCTTAAATATTTAAAATATTGATTTACTTGATCACATAGCTGCAGAGTTTATCAGCTGTTTCTTAACCACTAGCAAGTTCAATTATTAGTGTCGAATCATCAAGTTCATTTTCTCTATGGACAAAACAATGGAGAAATCTTTGGAGGTTAAATTCTAGTTCCACGAATTAATTCAGAATATTTGGATAATTTCCAATATTATGTCTTTGATTTGTGTTGACCAAGGCTAAATTACTCTCCATTGGTTTATGTCTGCTGGCAGGAAAATTAATTAGAAAACCATAGTCATGGCCATCCCAGTGCCCCAAATGCCATTCAGAATGTTCCAGAACACTTTTATTAAAAACAGAAAATCTATCAAGTTCAGCCTTACGTGAATAAACCACTTAAGCGTTTAACTCATCTGTGGATGTCTGATATAATTTGATTTGCAGAGCACATGGGGAAAGGATATAAACAGCAGACACTATGAGCTATAATATATATTTTCTTTCCAATGGGGCATTAGTTGTCATAACCTTTTGAATGTGTTTTTCTTTATACCCAAGCAGATGTACCTTACCTATCCCAACCATTGAATGTGTATTTCAATTTACTTTTCCTGTAGGAAAAAAAGATTTGTATTAATCCTGAATTAAATCCCCTGTCAATAAGCAGGGTGTAGAAATGTGGTTAATGGCTGGAGAATATTTCATCCAAGGCCTTACACAAACACCTCCTATTGCAATCACTCGAGCTACCTTGGAACTTGATTAAACTATGAAGAAATGAGACCCACAGGTTCTTAACACATCACTACTTCCTGTCACATCCCACTAACTCAACAGTACATTGGAAATTATGACTTACATTGGTTTCAATTCCACAAGATTATAGGCACTTTTAGGTATTATCAGTAATTCATATATAACTGGAATCACAATTTCCTCACCCAGAGGATGGGTGATGCCAGAGGATTATATCTATATTTTTAAAGGTCTGTATCTTCTATAATCTGTAGATTATGTTCATATTTAAGAATCTATATTATATCTGCTTTATACTTCCAGGCACTGATGCAGGGAATTAAGATAAACCTCCTGCTGAAGATGATCATCAGGTAAAGAGAGTTCTTTGATTTTGGGAAACATTATATAACTGGTCACCAGATTTTTTGGAATGGAGTGCCCTTGGAGCTTTAAAAAAAAAGAGAAAGTAGAGAACATGCTATTAACTTCAGACTAGGGACATTTGAAGTCAAATCTAACCACAAAGTAAATATTTTCTTGGTCTGCAATTAAACATGTTGGCTCTTATTAACATTATTGCTTCTTAAAAGGTGTGTGTGTGTATGTTTTCTAAAATTTATTTACTAGAAAATTTTCAGTGGAAAGACAAAGCACATCTACCCTGGCAAAGTAGCCCATGGCTGATCAAAATTCAGTTTAAGTAGATTTATAGGTTCCCCACAGTTTCATTGACAACTGAATCATTCTTCTCTCTGGAATGTTACTTTTCTTTTTGAATTGTCATGATATCAAGAAGGAATGAATAAGGTGAAATCGCTGCCTGTCAGTAATGAATAGGATTTTTCAAAAGGAGTTTGGAAATTTTCCCTAGACAGTTGGAAAAATGAGAGGATTGATATTGAAGCAATCAAGTAAGCATTATATGTGTGTATGTGTGTGTGTGTGTGTGTACTTTTTCCTTGTACTATCAAAAAATGTATGTTTTTATGTTTTCATCCAGTTTCAGATTGTATCTTTCCATATTGAAAGGTGATCTGTCATCCCCAAGCCTTCAGTCAAGTGTACCATGTAATCGCAGTCCTTGTGTCAATGGAATTCTGGACAATTCACTGATGAGGATATGAAAGGGAGTTTTGAAGCAATGTCCTGGTAGCAGCATCTTGTCAAATGAATATAGTCTTAGAGACATAGGCAGTTACCAGGTAAAAGAGTTGGAAGCAGAGCTGAGAGCAGTAAGAAGACAAGTCCGGACTGTAAGTGAAACAGACCATTTGGTGGAATGAAGCCTTAGAGGCTTGTACAGTGGTAGATAGTAACCTATCAGGAAGATAGAGCAGTTACAAATTAGATATGAAGAACAGTGCCTAAAGGATAAAGCAAATACTTTGTTCAGATGCTCTATCTTGTTCTTCCCCATTGATTACATCTATGGTGCTGATATCACTGTCTCTTATTATTTCTTTATGTATATTCTGGTTCCCAGATTTAGCCACTTTGAATACTCTCAGGTAGAGAAATTAGGAAACATGTCTATAAACAACTTTGCTGTTTCCCTGCACGCTTTCTCCACTTTCTTAAGAGTGCTCATTGCGAAGTATTGCTCAAAATTTAGCTACCCTAAGTATGCCCAGTGAATTAAGACTAGGAGGTTTCGTTTGTGAAATCAAATTGCTCTGTCTTTATATGATCTTTTACCTTTTTATCTTATCAGATAATGTGTTAGCAAAGTGCTGCAATAATGAAATATCAATATGTATTTATGGATCTCACTGAGAAACCTTAAATGAACCCAAGCAGTACAAAATGATTTGTATATAGAATGTTCATTGCCTAATCATACTCATAAAGATGAGTGAAGTTTTAATCGATTAGGTTTATTTGATTCATGAGCCATTTAAAAGTTTTCCTTGTGTTATAAAATGCAGAATAAATAATACTGCACAGATTAGAGGAATTTTCCCAATAAAACTCAATGGGTTAGTTTGTTGCACAAAAAATAAACTTGAACAGAATGAAAAGAAATATAGTGAGCCATATTCTATTCCTAAAAGCAAATTGTTTTCTAATATGATGAAGTTTCAGATGTAGAAATGATAATTCACTGTGCTACTTTTAGGAAAGATATTTGCATTTTGTCATTTACGTTCAGTGGAAGTTGGCAATTGGCATTGAATTTCCTAATTAATCCATTTTACATGCATTAGAATAAAATGCAATAAGTCTAAGTGTTCTATGAAACATTTATGTGGCAGATCTAATTGGCCACTGGTCTACCAATTAAATGCAGCTTAATACTTCTGGAATAATTACAGCAAATATAGCTTTTAATACATTTTTGGACTTAATGAAAATAACAGAAATATTCAAAGGCATACAACAAAAAAACACTTGGCCGATAACAGAACAAGAAACTTGAAAAGGGGAAAAAAAACAGAGAAGGGACCAGGGTCCCCAGGTAGGTAGCTATGACTAAGGGACTAAACTATAGATATAGTAAATGTTTGGAGGCTAAGCCTGAGATACCTGCCTTAAACCAAAAACACTGAAAGGAACTAAATAGATCCCAGGAGGACAGCAAGCCTCTAGCTCTGACAAACAAAAACTCAAATGCTCCTTGGATGAAAGAAGCAGTTTTGGCCCTCAAAAATGCTCCAGATTAAGTTCAATTAAATATGTGTGTGTGTATATATATATCTATATCTATATATCTATATATATATGCACACACACATATATGTTTATGTATATATGTCTTATATATATATGATTTTAGACATGCATGGAAGAAAATAAAACACAATAATGAGAATGAGAAGGAAAAAATAAAATCAGAAACTTCTACTCTCAGGCCTACTCTATTTGAAATATATCAGCAACAGGCTATGACTATGTATAAAACATCCAGTAGGCTAAAAGGTGAAACTTAAAAATTCTCAAGGAAGAAGTATCATTTATATTGACCAGATAGATTAAAACAAACGAATTCACAAATATAACAGCAGAACTTTTAGAAAAAAAAAAAAAAACGATCGCAATGAGTTGATTAAACAGCAGTCCCAGGTGAAGACAAAAAATGACAAATGGAAAATGGATTTGGAAAAATCACATTAAATTTACATAGGGAATACAAGGAAGCCCCTTAATATTAAATAATCTACCAAAATCCTACAGAAATCTCATGAATAATGATAATAGGCTAGGTGCATACCTTGCTAAGATCAGGAGCATGATAAGGCTACTAATTATCACTGCTTCTATTCAATCCTGAATAGGAAATTTGCCAGCGTTGAGTGAAAGAAAATAACAAGTGTATGTGATTGAAAAGAAGAAATAGTTGCACATGATGATTGATTACAAGAAAAGCCAAAAGCTCTACAGATCTACAGAAAAATTATTAGAATTAATATAAAGCTTAGTAAGACGACTCAATAAAAGAGCAATTTATGTAAAATTAATTTTATTTTTATATGTGAGAAATAAACACTTATAAAATAGTATTAAAAATTATGCTGTTACAACAGTATGAGAATAACAGAATACATTTATTTTTTTAAAAAGTATGATAAAAATTTGATAGACATTGAAGAGAAATTAAATTCATACAGAAGTATACTCTCTTCCTGAGAAAAATATATTTCTTAAAAATGTGATTGTCTCCATAATTGTACATATTGACTTAATAGCAATTCCAATAAAATCTCAAATTGTGTTTTTTCAAGTAAATCAACATTCTGAATATGACAACTGATATGGAAGATGAAATTTTGAGAATAGCTAAGATATTTCTGTAGAGGAATGATTAATGTGTAAAGTATTTACTGTAACTGATTACTTATATTAAATTGTAATTTATGATTCAAATTATAAATTATAGATTATATATTTCAAACACAGTTATTTTGGTACAGATATATTTTTTTAATGGAGCGATGAAACAAAACTGGAAAGAAACAGACATAGGAATAAATTTGGCATTTACATTTGCTTCTGTTTGAAAAGTCTCTCTCCACTTCCTCCCAGTCTCTCCCTGAATGCCACTTCCCAATAAGGACTCTTCCATGTATATCCTATCAAAATTTACATGCCCAAATATCTATATGTAGTTCTCTTAGCAAACATAAAATATAACATTCTTTCAAGTATAGGTTACAATAACACACAAAAGCTTCATCAAGAAATTTATTTAAAGCATAATGTGATATTTACATAATGAAGGCAAAATCGAACAACCACTCCCAGAAGCAATAGTTTGTAAACCTTTCATTTAAAGTAACGGTTAATATTTCTTAATACGTTAATCTCAGGTTCTATTTGAAATGCTCCAGTTTATTCATGTTTATTCCTCTCTCTTTTAGTTAACACCTTTAGAATAGGCAATTTTCTCTCTCATTTCCGGGTCTGTGCACAAATTGTAAACTCACTTCACCAGCAGAATTGGCTTTTCCTTCTCCCTCAATATATGCAAATTTAACCCTTATCTAAGCTCTGGCTGTAGACGTCCCTCCTTTCATCTCCAGCCTTTAATTATATCCCACATCTGCACCAAGTCTGGCACTGAATGGCTATTTTCCCAGCCTCATGCCAGGCCTTGGGTGCCACATTTCACTCCATCCATTTAAAATCATTTATTGCTCCTATTCTTTGTTTCTGCTTTCCTGACATGTACCCAGACTCTACCTTCTGCAATTTATTAGTCCTTTAAAATCCTACTCTTCCTTCCGGATTCATTTAGCTTCTCCCCCAGTCAGTATTTCTCCATTTCCTCAACCCCAGGCAATCATATTTTAGCACTTCATTTATTCGTTAGGTAACTAATGTATGCATGCATAACTGGCACAAAATAAGTACTCAGTAATTGCTTGTTGAATGAAAAAATGCTTGTTGAATGAAAAAAATTGCTTGTTGAATGAAAAAATGCTCAACATCACTAATGATCAGGGAAATGCAAATTAAAACCACATTGCAATACCACCTTACTCATGAAGAATGGCCACAATCAAAAAATCAAAAAATAATAGATGTTGGCAGGGATGCAGTAAAAAGGGAACACTTTTACACTGCTGGTGGGAAAGCAAACTGGTACAACCACTGTGGAAAACAGTGTGGAGATTCTTTAAAGAACTAAAAGTAGAACTACCATTTGATCCAGCAGTCCCACTACTGTGTATCTACCCAAAGGAAAAGAAGTCATTATACAAAAAAGATACTTGCACACATATGTTTATAGCAGCACAATTTGCAATTGCAAAAATATAGAACCAGCGCAAATGCCCATCAATCAGTGGGTGAATAAAGGCATTGTTTTATATATATACACCATGGAATACTACTCAGCCATTAAAAAAATGAAATAATGCATTTGTAGCAACCTGGATGGAATTGGAGACCATTATTTTAAGTGAAGTAACTCAGGAACGGAAAACCAAACATTGTATGTTCTCACTCATAAGTGGGAGCTAAGCTATGAGGATGCAAAGATGTAGAATGATACAATGGACTTTGGGCACTTGGGGGGAAAGGGTGAGAGGGGAATGAGTGATAAAAGACTACAAATTAGGTACAGTATATACTGTTTAGGTGATGGGTGCACCACAGTCTCACAAACCACCAGTAAAATACTTATGTAACCAAACACCACCTGTTCCAAAAACCTATGGAAATTAAAGGAAAAATTGCTTGTTGAATGAATAAATGAATGATTTTTTTGTTTGTTTTCTAAATGTATAGGCTGGAGGTCAGGAACCAATTATATTTTCTGGGTATTTTTCTCTGCATCTAACATGATGCTAAGTATATGGAAAACACTACTGTAGATTATTAGAATAAATAAATGTATGAATTCCATTTCTATGGGTGTATGAATTCCATTTCTATGGGTGAATGAATGTGTCTGTGTGTGTGAGAAAGACAAAGACAGATAAAGGCAGGAGGAATTACTTGTTCACCCTTGGAGAAGGTAATACAACATTCAAAATGACAAGCTTTCTTCTAGAAGATTAAATGCCAGCATACTATGATTAAACTCTTTGTTTTCTTTTATAAGATACTTAGATGAAAAAGTTAGTATTTCACTTATAAAAGTTAAGTTTTATATTTAACTTTTGGACATTTGCTGCCTATGTGTCTAATTTATTTTCCATTTTGTTGTCTGTGTTTCAAGATGTATATTTCAGAATAACATTTCCCATAAACTTTGAGTTTTGATTTTGTTGTTTTTGTTGTTTTGTTTTGTTTTGAGATGGATTTTCACTCTTGTTGCCCAGGCTGGAGTGCAATGGCACGATCTCAGCTCACTGCAACCTCCACCTCCCAGGTTCAAGCAATTCTCCTGCCTCAGCCTCCTGAGTAGCTGGGATTACAGGGACGCACCACCACGCCCGGCTAATTTTGTATTTTTAGTAGAGACAGGGTTTCTCCATGTTGGTCAGGCTGGTCTCAAACTCCCGACCTTATTGTCTGAAAATTAAACTTATATGTAACTGAACATAGTATTCAAATATTCGCCTTATTTCCTATATAAATGACTTATATGTTTCTGTAGGAGAAAGTGATTCTGACAAATCAGTGAAATGCATAAAGAAAGGACAAAGAGACAGGACATGTCACAAAAGATTTTTTTGCGCTACGTCACCTCTGTGGGTTTTGAGAGGTGAGTCAAAGTGCTTCAACTCTGTCCTCTACAGTAGTGGCAATGATAACTAATTCTCCCCAGGTTTGACAGCACAAAAGCCCTCCCACAGGTACCCTGCTGTACCACTGGTGGCTTATCTCACTAGAAAGTTGCTCCTCTGTCAACATTGGGCGTCTCTGGAAGGAGAGTTGGACCACTCTTTCCTCACTTTTCTCTGTATGTCAAAACTGAACTTTATAATTTCAAAGCCCAGACTCTCCTTGCAGACCCATCCTCAACCAGGAAACTTCCAGGACTACATGTTGTCCAAGTAGTGAAAGTGCTCTATAATGGAAAAGAGCTGACAGCATATGCAAACGTAACAAAACATAAGAGTTTTCCTGGTTAGTCATTTGCTGGCTTTCGCATGTTCATAATAAGCCTCATACCTTCACAGTGTGTGGTACAGAGTAGACACTCAAATGTTTTTGTTGAATGAATGAAAGTATTACATGAGGCAGAAATTTCAGTAAGAATAGATGTATATGCAAACCTTCTGTGGTCACTGTTTGGTAGGAAAAGGGAAAAGTTAATCAGTACGTACCCACTATTCATCCAGCTCTGTTGGGTGGTGAATGACAGTGTACGGTTGCTGTACTAAATAACAGCAACAAGAAAACACAAGTAGTTTTTATTTTGGCATAAACTTCATGTTACTTTCTAGTTGGTTAACTCAATGCCTTGCATCTCTTTTGTTAACATCTTCTTGAACACACTGTATTTTTCACATTTAATAGTGTCAAGGCTTTTCACAGTAGGGCTTACATTTGATTTTGTCACACAATAGACAATTCCTAAGACAACCTACAATTCCAATCCATTAGGCTAATGGATTGTAGCTGCTGTGAGCAGTGGGCCTGTAATCTTTTGATAATAAAGTCTAGTAAGACATAAAATATAAAAATAAATAAACTGAAAGGACTAGATTTAGCTGACATAAATATTTTCTTTTTTCCTTATAAAAGCCTAGTAAATAGACACAGTCAACAGAATTTTTAGAATTACATATGGATACATATGAATAATTGCATCACACAATATTGACAAAGTTCCAAAAGTGATAAGTTTTTGTTTGGGAAGTCTTGGTAATGCAAATTCTTTACTTTCTTTTTTTCAATTTTTACTTTTAAAAGCCTATTATTATTACATGTCATTGCTTATGTATTACAGCATTTATCATTATAGATTGTATTCAAGTGGATATTCTTAGACCACATTCTTGAGGCGTTATTAGTATAAGAACCTGCCTATGGGAGAAGTGGACCTACCATGAAAGAAGGCGAAGCATCATTGAAGAGAATTGGTATTTTACATTAAAATTTTTAATTTATCTGAGTCACTCCACTGAATTGCAGAAAAGCAAATATGTCCCCTTAAATCAATTTCATGGAGTTAAAAAAGAAATGTTCTTATAACATCTGGCTTCTGTTTTCAGAAAGCTGAAATTCTGTCTGTTGGAGAACATGGGGAGGAAATCTGGAACCACCCAATCCACCTGGTTTAGCCACCTAATGAACCATTCCATTAGTAACTAAAGATCTTTGCTTTGTTCATGTTACCTGCATTAGAACCTGAACTCCTTCAAAGAAATTCTCTTTCTCTTGTTTCTATAAAAACAATGCTGCTAACATATATTACATATCATTAATATTTTGAAGTCTATGATTAATAAATATGAAAAATAATTATTGATGTTCATTCTTAAAGCTTCACTGTAAACATGACTGTCTTCATGCTTCATCAATGTCCCTATATACCTCGCTTTTTTAATAATAATGAAAAAGAAGTAGAGGTTGTAAAAGAAAGGTGAGGGTAGAAGAAAGGAGCAGAAAAGGGGAAAAAAGGATTGGAAAGGGGAAGAAGGAGAGGGCACAAGAGGAAAGGTAGTGGGAGAGGAGGAAAGAGAAGAGAGGAGGAAAGGAGAAAGTGGTTCCTGAGGGAAGGAGCATTGGAGGCCATGATTTTGACCCAAGGCTTATTTGCATACATACCATAAGGCCTTGGAGGCACGTGTCTTCATTTAAAGGATGGAGCGGATGTCTTTATTACAAGGTCACTATGTATAGATGCAGTTGTGCAGTGAAAGTACTTAGATGTTGAGATGCCATAAATCTAATAGTCCCTCCCCGCACCAGGTTTAAGATGTATGTTTTGGTGAGAAATTTACTCCAAGCCAGGCTAATGAAGGGAAAGCTTAGAGTGAATGGGAAAGAGAATAACAGGAATGCCTCCTTGATCACCACACCAGATGTACGATGCTGAGGAAGGCATGAGAAGCCTAGAAAAGAGCTTCTGAGACTCTCAGATGCTGGAAGGCATCACTGGAACAGCTTCCCTCCTCAGGAAGCCAGAGTCACCAGTTCATTGTCTGGGCTCTGCTAGTTCCACATGAGCCAGGATAAGTAGCTTGGGAGGCGGCAGAGCTGCAAGGTTTCCAGCACAAGTGGCTGCTGGTGGGGAACTCAGCTGGAACCACCATGACCAGCTCCCTGGCTAGAGAGTGCAGGTGACCTATGTCTTTGCCTGCAGCAGTTCCTGGGTATCAGGGAGACGGGCCCGCTCCCTCAGCAACAGGTCAGAAAAGAACTCACCCTTGGAGGGAAGTTTCTAGGGAGGGAAGCCAATGAGGAGGGCCCTTATTTCTATTTCTCCCTGGGTCTGCCCCTGGTGCTACATATCAGCGAAGAAAGACCCCTATGGGGTTGTGCAAAGAGGGCCAACAGAGCACCTCCAATTTATTCCAAGGGCAAATGGCTAGAGGCACAGGCAAAAATGATGGGCACCTGAGGGAAAAGGATTTAAGGCCAGAGTTTGGCTTCATTGATGTCTGGCCCTCTTCAGTCCGAAATTTGTGTACAGCTACTTCTAGCAGGGGTGAGATCACCAGGAGAAATGTCTGATGATGAAGTAGCCAGGCCCTCCCCAAATCCAGGAGCAATGTCTGCATGGGCAAGTTAGTGTGCAGGGCGGGAGGGGCAGAGCACAGTGTTCTCTTGGACAGCATTCTTTGCCGCTCTCCTTACCCCCCAGTCACTTCTAACCAGGTGTATTAGTCCATCCTCGCATTGGAATGAGGAACTACCTCAGACTGGGTAATTGAGGAAGAAAAGAGGTTTGATTGACTTACAGTTCTGCAGGCTGTATAGGAAGCATGACTGGGGAGGCCTCAGGAAACTTACAATCATAGCAGAAGGCCAAGGGGAAGCAGGCTCTTACATGCTGGGAGCAGGAGAGAGAGTGAAGGGGGAGGTGCTACACATTTTTAAACAACCAGATCTCATGAGAACTCAGTCACTATCGCCAGAACAGCAAGAGCAAAACCAGCACCCCCACAGTGATCCCATCACCTTGCACCAGGCCCCGCCTCTAACATTGAGGATTACCATTTGACATGAGATCTGGGAGAGGACACAGACTCAAACCATATCACCAGGGCTATGTTAGAATCACAGCATGTTTCCTTGGAGCTCTTTAGAGAATTTAAAATGTTGTACAGGAATATGGGGCCTTCTCTCAATGAGTCAATCTGGAGTCATCATGATTGTCACAGCTAGAAAATGGATTTAGATTTGTCACTCTTTTGTTCAAATGTTTTGACAATCTAGAGACATATGTATTACCAAGGACAATACTTCCTTCAAATTTTCCTCAGTATTGCAAATAAAGCGTAATTTTTATTTAGCGGGCTTCCAGGAGAAGCTAATTCCCATATTAAAAATTAAAAACTGGTGGCTGTATCTATATGTAACAGTTAACTTTTTCCAAAATCTTTTTATTTTAATATAGCTAATATTCATAACTTTCTACTTAATCCCTAAAAATAGATTATGTTTTTCCATGAAAGTTACATTTTTTTAACACCGAACTGAATCCAATTATCTTTTGATCTCAGCCTGTGAGTAGCACAAAAATAAAATTACAATAACAATTGGAAGCTGACAAAAGTAGGAATCTTCAAAAATTAACTTTTTGTTTTTAGTAAAGAAATCTTCAAGGATTTTAAAATAAACTTGTAATGGAACCCCTTGCATAGTATGTCTACTTGCGGGATATCATTTAGTTAAGTTAGTTTGAAGTAAATTTATTAAAAATATTGATGTGTTTTTATTATATTTCAAATTAAAATGATTACATAATAAAGTCACTTTCAGATACACATTAACTCTATTTTTAATCTTTTAAATATGTTGTCATCCAATTCCTTTTAACGATAATAGGCTCTAATGGAAAAATATTACATCTATATTTCAAGTATGATCTGCATTTTTTATAAAGAACTCTGAATCTTTTTTAATATAATAACCAAATCATTAGTAGCCTAATGATTGTCCAGAACAATAAAGCTAAATTGAAAAATACTTTTCCAACTGACATGAATTTATACAATGAACTAAATCTTTAATGAAGTTTTCTGCAGTGATACAACTTTAAAACCATCTTAAAGTATTATATACTTGACACCAGAATCTTTTAACAATTTAAAAATACTCTCTTTAAAATGAGTTCTAACACCACCTGTACTGAGAGATACTGATTAGAGGAAGAAGAAAGTCACCTATGAATAAAAATAGTTCAGAAGCCACTTTGCAAACATTTAGCAGTCTTTAAATTCTCTAGTCTTTTAAAAGGAGAAATAGGGATTCCATTGCATGTCATGCTACCATGGTTTTTTGTGTGTAGATGGAAGACATGAGCTATAATAATGTTTAAATATACTGCATATTGAATTACTCATCTCTAATGAGCTTAGAATAAGACTTTTATGTGAGCACAAATTGTATATATCTAAATTTAATTATACATCATTGAAAGTATTTCACCTGGTTTGCCGTGAGTCTCATTTCCATCTGTCTCACATTCTTCACCTGTGTGAGCTTCTTCCTTCTCTTTTCCCTTTTTAGTTAACATGTTTTCTCTAAGTTCCAGAATCCAGAAATTGGTGCATAGTATAAAATCAACTGGTAAATTTTAACTTTAAATGTTGTTTCTGGATTATCTTTCTTAAGTACGTCAAAATCTACTCAAGTTAATACTAGGCTATCTTTAGAACTTGACTATAGGACACAGACTACAACATTCAACAGGAACATGACCTTCCCCACTCCATTCTAATAGATGGATGAAGGGTCACAGATACTTATTATATTTATCCACATGAATTCCCATCTTAATTGAAAAGCAAATGCCTGAGAAAAGAGCTAGAAGGTTCTTATTTCTTTTTTATTTTATTTTATTTTTTTTTGAGACGGAGTCTTGCTCTGTTGCCCAGGCTGGACTGCAGTGGCGTGATCTCGGCTCACTGCAAGCTCTGCCTCCCAGGTTCACGCCATTCTCCTGCCTCAGCCTCCCGAGCAGCTGGGACCACAGGCGCCTGCCATAGAAGGTTCTTATTTCTAAGAACCTTTGCAATTCCATTTATTGACAACCAACATTTAAAATGTGTTCTATTAATTGGGGGACAAGCAGAAATAAAGTTTTTCAATGTAAAAATTTTTTTTGTATATACACCAAAAAGTTTCTTTTGGAATTATGTCCTAACATAAATTATTTGTAATCAAAAGATGTCTGATTTGGAAATAAACACTTTTAAAATGCAAAATTATTTTGTTCATATCCTGTGGCTGTCACAATTTATGTGGAGCTATTTAAACAATCGTCTTCTTCAAACGTATCTATATATTATGTTGAGGGAGGACAATACCTTCTAGTGGAATCCATCAATAAATGTATTTCTCAGGCTTGTAACTAACATAATGTAACATTTCAGAATGTCTTTGTCCCCAGATGCTCTGCCAATGGAATGCTCCCTGCTGCTAAAAGTTATGCTTTCCACCTCTTTTTATAACTTGTCTGGCAGACTTGGCATGAAGGTGACAACTTAAGCTAAAAATCTGTCAAAACAAAGAATAGCTAACAGGCATGTCTAAGGCTGATGTGAAAATGGAACACAAGCCAACTAGAATGAAATGTATGCTATATAGATGCTTGTTCAGAAATAGGTACATCTGTGTTTACTGTACTGAACACATATTTCTGGGCAACCATTTACTTTCCAGATCTACTGCAAGGTTCTCTGGATCCGTAGTGAAGACAGTCCCTGCCCTCAAGAACATAAACATAGGAACAGCTAACATTATTGAGCTCTCTCAGTGCTCCAGGAACTCTTCCAAATGCTTTCATATGTTACCTAATATTAAGATAATTAATCCTCACAATAAGGCTATGTGATAGGTGAATTATTGTACACATTTTGTAGATGAGAAAACCAAGGTACACAAAGTTAAAGGATCTTGCCCAGATAAGACAGATAGATACTAGGCTGTAGAGCCAGAGCTCACTTCCAAGCAGACCAACCCAGAGGCTCCACTCTTACCTACTCCTCCATCTTGCCTCTTTTGCAATGTTATGAAGGAGATACATGGACAAAAGCAAAATTCCAACATAGAGATTCGAGTGTTAAAGTATAAAAAGAATATTTGTGGTTTTGTTGCACACTGTGTGGACATGAAGGGGAGTATACTAAAAAAGGATTCTCGTACAACATAATGGAACAGGAAAGTTTGTTCATCCCAGGCAAACAGAAAAGTTATCTGCAATGGTGCTGAATATTTTGTAAATCACATTGTGTCCTAAATTAACTGAACTCGAGATTTCATTCATTTCAGAAAAGGTGGTAAATAGGGTGTTTTGAAACATCATTGTTGCTGTTTATTCTTCAATGAGTTGCTAACAAATTATTCCAAATGTATTGGTGTGATGATTAAGATTTATCACTTACAAACCAGGAATTCCCTAGAAATCAAAGAACAAGAGTATAACTGTGAAAAAAGAATCTCTCATTTGGCTATGTATGCCCTTGTGTGTCATATTCCTGGGCAACACACGGTTATAAAAATGGACTCAGCCAGGCGCCGTGGTTCACGCCTGTAATCCCAGCACTTTGGGAGGCCAAGGCAGGCGAATCCCCTGAGGTCAAGAGCTCAAGACCATCCTGGCTAACACGGTGAAACCCCATCTCTGCTAAAAATACAAAAAATAAAATAAAAAAATAGCCGGGCATGGTGGCACACACCTGTAGTCCCAGCTACTCGGGAGGCTGAGGCAGGAGAATCGCTTGAACCCAGGAGGCGGAGATTGCGGTGAGCTGAGATCACACCACTGCACTCCAGCCTGGACGAGAGAGCAAGACTCCATCTCAAAAACAAAAAACAAACAAACAAAAAAAATGGACTCACCTCAGGCACAAATTACCTCAATCAAAGGTTGTCCCTATTAGTGAGTGGAAACTAATTCTTCACCTGTAACCACTATCTGTGTCCTGTCTCCTGAGTAACCCTCTAAGAACAGAACTACAGAAATCAGTCCTATGTCTTCCCTCTATGAGCCCAGTTCTCTGGCTAGCCCTTGTCTACCTGAATCCCACGTTAATTCTCCAACAAGAACAGAATCTGAAAAACTAAAATATTGGAAATCTTACCTAGTTTTTCCTCCTACATCCCTCTGAAGCTGGATCCTTTAATGATAGATCACCTGAAAGAAATGTGGTGTAGAAATATCACCAGAAAATATGGAATTTAAGATACAATGCACTTGCTATGGCTAGATAGGTATATTGGTATAATCACTTTCTAGAGTAATTTTACATCTGCGACATTTGAAAATGCCCAAAGCTTATTCAGCAATTTCACTTCTAGGTATGAAACCTGGAAAAGCTGTCAAGAGTTTGTGCATAATTGTATCATAATATTGTCATAAAATAATCTAAATGTCCACCAACACAGAAATGGATGAATAAAATGCAGTATATTTATATGGTGAAATAATATAAAGTTTAAATGGGAAAAACAAATCCATATGCATCAACATAGGTAGATATCCATATTATAATATTGAGTAAAACATTTATTTTCTGCTTAAGGACACTTATAGAAATGAAAAGGTAGTGTTATTATTTATGGATATATATGTATAATATATACATATACATCTATACCGTCAAATTACTTTGAATACAAGAAGCTAGAATATGATGATGAAAATCAACTTCCAAACAGTTTTCCTTCTGGGAAAGGAGAGAGGAAAATTGGACTGGAGGAGGAACAAAGAAAAGTTAAAATATTATCTATAATTTTTTTTATAGAATTATTCTAAAGCAATTGTGATCAATCGTTAAAATTGATCATGATGACTTCATGGGTGTCTGTAATGTATATTACATGCTGTCTTTCTTTTTAAAATTAGAAAGGAAAGGCACACAGCCCAGTTTGAGGATAATGTTGAAGGCCTGGAATAGAGGGCTTGGGTTGCTTATATTGGGAGCCATCTCTCCTCTTTTCTCCTTTGAACTCACATTGAATTTCCTCTACTTGTCTTTAATTCTGCATTGATTAGCCCAGTACACCTTTTACTTTGTTTTCATTTTATCTCTAAAATAATTTTATGTAGTGAGAAAGGCAGGCATTACTATGGCATTAGTTTCCTTAATGCTAATAAAATGAGGTGACTTTGCAACATGCATGTACTGATAGGCCAACCTCTGGATTAAGTCTAGGACTGGTCATCTTTCCAGTTTACTCTGTTGAGCTTGTCATAGAAGTAGGTGTACACCATGTAAGAGTGGTAGCATTAACAGCAGTTGTAGCTTTTGTTGTTGCTGCCGCAGTCTTGTTACCACTTTATCTCAAATACAGCTATAAAGCAAATGTATTTTACAACACTCTCCAGCTGTTTTGTGCCGCAAAGATACAAGGCACTGGGAAGAAAGCAATCCACCATAATGGTTTCTTGGTGGCTTTCTCCAATCAGTATTACATAGGTAGGGAATTTGTTTTGACTATGGTATGAGGTAATGTATTATTTTCTGGCTTAAAAACTGACAGCTAAAAGGGGTTTTGAATGAAAATTGTGATATTTACAGAGAAAGCAATGATCTTATACAGAAGCCAGGTGGTGGCTTTTTTTTTTTTTTTTTTTTGCCATTCTGACAGACAGAAGACCTACAGTGAAGTTATTTTTTTGTCTTGTTAAAACAAATAACTGAAGTAATTCATACTTTTTTTCTGCCCTATTTTTGCTTTGTGTACAATTAAGTATTAAAAGACAATTTTTCTATTGGGTAAGATTTACCACTGTGTGTATTGATTTCCTCTGAAGTTACTGCAATTGTCTAAGCTGTTACAAGTTTTTATAGCACCATAATGTTCATTTAAAATGACCAAAAAAGAGTAAGGATCTCAGGCAAATATAATTACAAAAGTTTACACCAATAATATAATAAACTTTGGCTTTAGGAGAATGCTCTAAAATTGCCTTTCTATACATACTACAGGCAACAAAAATGCTATAATAAAGATATTAATTTCCCTAGGATATTCAGCCTATTTGCCTAGAATTTTATTGTTGAACATATTGCTAAATATTCAGTTGCAGGAGTGTTTGCATAGTATCCCCCAAATTTACTATTTTAAGTGGTTCATTACCACCTACTGTATCTTGTTAGCTTTTGCCTGTATACCCTGCAGTTATAGTCTAAGGAAAGATAAATAAATGAAAGCAATAGAGATTCATGGTTCATATATTTTAAATATTTGAATGGCAAGTTACAGCTGCCCATACAAATTTATAGAGATAGGCAATCTCAGCACTGTGACGGAACTTCATATAAATGTCAAGAGGCATTCAAAGGTTGTACTTTCACTAATTTCACAATGGGTAAGTCTCTCTTGACTTCCTGCCTTCTGAAACAGTATGTTTGATGCCTTCCTGACTCTTTACACCCTCGGCAAAGGCCGCGGTAGTAAAGGTCCTTCCAGGACTGGCATGTGGTCATGAACAGCCTGTGTGGGCCTCATATAGTCCCAGTTCATCTGGCAGGATTGGGATGAATGTGATGCTGTGGCCAAATGTTACTTTAAGGGGCCATAAATGTCTTAGAGTATATTGCTTTTTTTCCTTGCCTATATAAGAACAAATTTACATTTCGGGAAATATTAGAAGATTTTCTTTTTCTATATTTCCTAACTCTCTTTTTTTTCACTAAAGTTCTAATGTCTAGCTACAGAAATTTGATGTAGATACCCAAACATTTATGTCTCTTATATCTTTCTGGGGAATGGCAAAGTACCATTTTTAATGTTTTTCTTTCTTTCTTTCTTTCTTTTTTTTTTGAGACAGAGTCTCGCTCTGTAGCTCAGGCTGGAGTGCAGTGGCGCGATTTCAGCTCACTGCAACCTCCACCTCCCAGGTTCAAGCGATTCACCCACCTCAGCCTCCCAAGTAGCTGGGATGACAGACACCTGCCACCACACCCGACTATTTTTTTTTTTTTGTATTTTTAGTAGAGATGAGGTTTCACCATGTTGGCCAGGCTGGTCTTGAACTCCTGACCTCAAGTTATCTGCCTGCCTCAGCCTCCCAAAGTGCTAGAGGATTACAGGCATGAGCCATTGCGCCCAGCCTAATTTTTTTTTATTTTTGTGGCTACATAGTAGGTGTACATATTTATGGGATACATGAAATACTTTGATGCAGGCATGCAACATGCAGTTATCACATCATGTAAAATAGAGTATCCAGCATTTATCTTTTGTGTTAAAATCCAATTATACTCTCTGTTATTTTTAAATGTATAAATGAATTATTATTGACTTCAGTCACCTTGTGCTATCAAATACTAGCTCTTACTCATTCTTTATAACTACTTTCTGTACCCATTAACCTCTACTTGCCCCTACCCAACTGTCCTTCTCAGCCTCTGGTAACCATTCTTCTACTCTCCATCTCCATGAGTTCAATTGTTTTATTTTTTAGCTCCCACAAATAAATGAGAATAGGCAAAGTTTGTCCTTCTCTGGCTTATTTCACTTAATATAATGACCTCCAGTTCCATCCATGTTGTTGCAAATAAAAGGATCTCATTCTTTTTATGACTGAACAGTACTCCATTGTGTGTATAAGTACTACATTTTCTTTTTCCATTTATCTATTGATGGACACGTAGGTTGCTTCCAAATCTTGGCTATTGTGAGCAGTGCTGCAACAAACATAGGAGTGCAAATCTCTCTTCAGTATACTGATTACCTTTCTTTTGGGCATATACCCAGCAGTAGAATTGCTGAATTAGATGGTAGCTCTATTTTTAGTTTTTTGACTAAAAATACTTAAATTCCAAACTGTTTTCCATAGTCGTTGTACTAATTTTCATTCCTACCAACTGTGTACAAGGATCCCTTTTTCTTCACATCCTTGCCAGCTTCTTTTATTGCCTGTCTTTGGATAAAAGCCATTTTAAATGGAGCAAGATGATATCTCATTGTCATTTGGATTTGCATTTCTCTAATGATCAATGCTGTTGGGCACCTTTTCATATGCCTGTTTCTCATTTGTATGTCCTGTTTTAAGAAATGTCACCAACATGAAGAAACCCCATCTCTACTAAAAATACAAAATTAGCCAGGTGTGGTGGCCCATGCCTGTAATCCCAGCTACTGGGGAGGCAGGAGAATTGCTGGAACCCGGGAGGTGGAGGTTGCAGTGAGCTGAGATTGGGCCATTGCACTCCAGCCTGGGTAACAAAAGCAAAACTCTGTCTCAAAAAAAAAAAAAAAAAAGTATATTCAGATCTTTTGACAATGTTTAAATCAGATTATTTGATTATTTTCCCATAGATTTGTTTGAGTTCCTTATATATGTTGGTTATTAAGCCTTGTCAGATGGGTAGTTTGCAAATATTTTCTCCCATTCTGTGGGTTGTCTCTTCACCTTGTTGACTGTATCTTTTGCTGTGCAGAAGCTTCATAACTTGATGAGATCCCATTTGTCTGTTTTGCTTTGGTTACTCGTGCTTGTGGGGTATTGCTCAAAAAATTTTTGCCTAAACTGATCTCGTAGAGATCTCCTCCAGTGTTTTCTTACAGTAGTTTCATCGTTAGAGGTCTTACATTTAATCCATCTTCATTTGACTTTTGTATACGGCAAGAGATGGGGTCTAGTTTCATTCTTCTGCATACGGGTATCCAGTTTTCCCAGAACCATTTATTGAAAAGACTGTCTTTCCCCAGTGTATGTTCTCAGTACCTTTGTCAAAAATGAGTTCACTCTAGGTATGTGGATATATTTCTGGATTCTCTGTTTTCATGGGTCTATGTGTCCTTTGTATGTTTTCTAATTTGTGATTACCATGATGCTTGCAAATATTATCTTATAACCAATTATTTTAAACTGGTGACAATTTAACACTGATTGCATAAACAAATAAACAAACAAAAAGCTTTTCTAGGCACATGGTGCAAGCTGTCAGTGGATCTACCATTCTGGGGTCTGGAGAACAGTGTCCCTCTTCTCACAGCTCCACTAGGCAGTGCCCTGGTAGAGACTCTGTGTAGTGGCTTTGACCCCACATTTCCCTTTTGCACAGCCCTAGCAGAGGTTCTCCATGAAGGCCCCGCCCCTGCAGCACACTTTTGCCTGGGCATTCAGGCATTTCCATACATCTTCTGAAATCTAGGTGGAGGTTCCCAAACCTCAGTTCTTGACTTCTGTGTACCTCAATACTTTCTGTGCAGCCCCAACACCACATGGAAGCTGCCAAGGCTTAGGGCTTCCATGCTCTGAAGTCACAGCCCAAGCTGTACATTGGCTCCTTACAGCCATGGCTGTAGCAGCTGGGACACAAGGCATCAAGTCCCTAGGTGGCACACAGCAAGGGGGCCCTAGGCCTGGCCCACAGAATCACTTTTTCCTCCTGAGCCTCCAGACCTGTGATGGGAGGGGCTGCAGTGAAGCTCTATGACATGGCCTGGAGACATTTTCCCCATGGTCTTGGGAATTAACATTAGGTTCCTTGCTACTTATGCAAATTTCAGCAGCTGGCTTGAATTTCTCCTAAAAAAACACAGGCTTTTTTTTTCTACTGCATTGTCAGGCTGCAAATTTTCTGAACTTTTATGCTCTGTTTCCCTTTTAAACTTGAATGCTTTTTAACAGCACCCCAGTCACATTTTGAACGCTTTGCTGCTTAGAAATTTCTTCTGCCAGATACTCAAAATCATCTTTCTCAAGTTCAAAGTTCCACAAATCTCTACAGCAGGAGCAAAATGCCACCAGTCTCCTTACAAAAACATAACAAGAATTACCTTTGCTCCAGTTCCCAACAAGTTCCTCAACTCCATCTGAGACCACCTCAGCCTGAACCTTATTGTTCATATCACTATCAGCACTTTAATCAAAGCCATTCAACAAAGGGATCTCAAGGAAGTTCCAAACTTTCCCACATTTTCCTGTCTTCTTCTGAATTCTCCAAACTCTTCCAATCTCTGCCTGTTACCCAGTTCCAAAATTGCTTCCACATTTTCCGGTATCTTTTCAGCAACACCCCACTCTCCATACCAATTTACCGTATTAGTTCATTTTCATGCTGCTGATAAAGCATATCTGAAACTGGGAACAAAAGGAGGTTTAATTGGGCTTACAGTTCCACATGGCTGGGGAGGCCTCAGAATCATGGTGGGAGGGGAAAGACACTTCTTACATGGTGGTAGCAAGAGAAAAATGAAGAAGAAGTAAAAGCAGAAACCCCTGATAAATCCATCAGATCTTGTGAGACTTATTCACTATCATGAGAATAGCATGGGAAAGACTGGCCACCATGATTAAATTACCTCCCCCTGCATCCCTCCCACAACATGTGGGAAATCTGGGACATACAATTCAAGTTGAGATTTAGGGGGTGACACAGCCAAACCATATCAGACTGTGTATTTTCAAATAGCCAGTTTTTAAGCTCACTATTTCTTTCTTGTACTCTATCAATTCTGCTAAGAGGCTCTGATGCATTCTTCAGGATGTCAATTACACTTTCAACTCTAGAATTTCTGCTTGATTCTTTTTCATTATTTCAAATCTAATAAAATTCTGAATTATTTCTTTGTGTTATCTCGAATTTCTTTGAGTTTCCCCAAACAGCTATCTTGAATTATCTGTCTGAAAGGTCATGTATCTCTGTCTCTCCAGGATTGGTCCCTATTTCCTTATTTAGTTTATTTGGTGAGGACATGTTTTCCTAGAGGGTCTTAATGCTTCTAGATGTTTGTCAGGGTCTGGGCATTAAAGAGTTACCTATTTATTGTAATCTTTGCCATCTGTGCCTATCTTACTTGGGAAGGTTTTCCAGGTATTTGGAAGGACTTAGGCCCCAAACCCAATAATTATGTGGTTCTTGAAGACTCACAGAGGTACCACTTTGGTGGTCTTGAATAAGATCCAGATGAATTCTCTGGATTTCCAGGCAAAGACTCTTGTTTTCTTTTCTTACTTCCTCCCAAACAAATGGAGTCTCTCTCTCTCTGTGCTGAGCTGCATGGAGATGGGAGTGGGGTGATGCAAGCACCCCAGTGGCCACCACCACTGGGACTGCTCTGGGTCATACTTGAAGCCAGCCTAGCACTGGATATCACCCACCGCCCACTTTAACCACTACCTGGCTTCTACCTATGTTCGCTCAAGGCCCTATAGCTCTACAGTCAGCAGGTGGGGAATCCAGCCAGGTTTCTATCTTTCTCTTCAGAGCAGTATGTTCCCCAAGCCTTGAGTATCTCCAGAAGTAATGTCTTAGAACCAGAGATTAGAGTCAAAAGCCTTAGAAATCTACCTGGTGTTCTACCCTACTGCAGCTAAGCGGGTCTTCAACCCATAACTTCAGGTTCTTTCCTCTCTTCCTTCTCCTTTCCATAGGCAGAGGAGACTTTCTCAGTGGATGCCGCCAACACTGGCCCACAGGAAGTTATGCCAGACAGCCGTCAATATTCACTTAAGGCCCAAGGGCTCTTCTGTCAGCCTGTGGTGAATGCTGCCTGGCCTGGGACTCACCCTTCAGGGCAGTGGCCTCCCATCTGACCAAGCAAAGGTCCAGAAATGCTATCCAAGAGCCTAGACCTGGACTCAGGGACCCTCAGTCCTGCTTGGTGCCCTACCCTACCTTGGCTGAGCTGGTACCTAAGGTGCAAGATAAAGTCCCTTTCACTTTTCCCTCTGCTTTTCTCAAGCAGAAGAGAGTCTTTCACTGTAGTCACTACAGCTGGGAACGTTCTCGGTCTCACCTGAAGTAAGCATATCTCAGAGTCTTACCCAAGGCCCATGGTATGCTACCTGGGTATTGCTGTTGAATTTTCAGGCCCTAAGGGCTCTTGAGTGAATACGTGATGAATCCTGGCAGGACTGAGCCTTTCCCTTCAAGTCAGCAGGTTCCCTTCTGGCCCAGGGTATGTCTAGAAGTGTCATCCAGAAGCTGTGACCTAGAATGGGGGCCTCACGACTCTCTGTCCAGTGCCTTATATTACTGTGGCTGAGCTGGTATCCAAGATGCAAGAAAAATCTCTTTACTTTTTGCTCTCCTCTCCTCAAGCAGAAGGAAAAAGTCATTTTCATTGCTGTGAGCTATGCTGTCTGTTATTGAGGGAGTGGTAGTGCAAACACTTCCTTATCTCACCCAGTTGGTGTCTCCCTAGGTGACATGCCACCCTAGTCCACTGGCTCTAAGCCCTTCCCAGAGCTAGGACTTGCCTAGGAATTGTAGTCCTTGTGTCCTTGACTGCCTTTCAAGATTACCTAGGACTATAAAACACTTTAGCCTACAGAAGTGTCTTGCTGAGAACCTCAAGTTCCAGCCACTGGGATGGGCAATTCTCCTCAGCGAGGGCCAGCCCAAGTGTTTTCTCCATGGGCAGGTGCCTGCTGAGCTAAGCACAACTTTGCTCTTGACTGTGGCAGGGCAGCAGTGAGTTCAATGCCAAGTCCCCCAGTGGCTGTGCTCCCCTCACTCCGAGTGCACAGATTCTGTCTGCATTCCATGCAGCTGCTGCCTAGGAATGGTAGCAGAGTAGCATCAGCAATTCAAGACTGTCTTTCCTACCCTCTTCAGTGCCTCTTTTAGCAACATGAAGTTAAAACCAGGTACTGTGGTTGCTCACCTGATTTGTGGTTCTAATGACAATGCTCTTTTGTGTGCAGATAGTTGTTAAAATTTGGTGTTTCTGTGAGAGGGACAATCAATGTAGGCTTCTGCTCAGCCACCTTGCTCCACTTATTAAAGTACCTTTTTTTCCCCTTCATTTGTGACCATCATTTGGATTTGCTTCATCAAAGCACAAAAAGTGTAATTCAGATTGAAGATTTTATCCTGTATTTTTTTCCTACTTCCTATATCTTTAACCTTTTATCCATAGGGGAGAGAGAGAAATATAATCTGATAAAGCCTATTGGAATTACCCTTAATACCACACTTATATCAGAGTTTACTCAAATTTAAATTATTAAATTTTCAAATTAGGATTTCCTAGTCTATCCTCAGCCACCTTTTAAATATTCATGAATATCTTTTATAAGTTTTAAAATTATTTTGTAAAATGAATACAGGACTCTCCCTTTATTTGTTCTTTGTTCTTAACTAAATTCAAGTTTTGTGATAAAAAAATCAAAGTATACCTCAACTTCTGTTGTAGTTTTCCTGCTTTATCTCACTACTGTACTCACCTTGCCTTACCTAGTCAGAGGCTAACATATTTCTCTTCAAAAAGATTCAAAATAAAATTCTAGAGCAACTTCCTGATTAGTAATGGGGTTAAAATAAAAAACAATATTGCCTTGGAGAAAATTTCTGTCTTCCTCTTTAAAATGAAGCATTATAAGACAAGAGAGAAGTACTACCTTGAATAAAAACCCATCGAAGCTTTTCTGGCAAAAGCTTTTTCCCTGCTGTGTCTTTACTGATTCCTTCAAGCTTCACATCCATGTTAGATATATTTGTAGGTATTAATGAGACAGAGCATGCAGTCCAATGGAGTTACACAGTTTTAAGAAGTCTAGAGCTAATCGATTCAACAGATAGAGGAGTGTTACATTTCCAAAATGATTTTATATGAAATGAGACACTTTTGAAGTGGTACTAAGACATGCACACACAAAAAACTTTAATATATGTTTTAAAAAGAAGCTTAATAAATATAAGCTTTTATTAATTAAAATTTGAAATAAATATCTCTTCAGTACAGAATATATGTGAGATGAAATCTAAGAGGTTTAGTAGAGAGAATACATATAAAATTCTGAGTAGAGAGAACATATATAATTCAGATAAATTATGATGATGATCACCTATGCAAAAATATACGAGATTTAACAACTGATTCAAGATTTCAGGCTAGGAAACAAAATAAAATGAATGCATTGTGTTTCTCCTTTATGGATTTCTTCATTTGGAATTCCACTGAAAATGTGTGCTCTCTACTCCTAAGTGTATGGTGTGGAAAAAATAAAAACCTAATAGGTGGCACACCCGTAAAGTATATTTTAGAAAAAGTTAGGTAATCTTAGCAGAAATTATGAATAAGAATTTTTAAATTCAAATATGAAACTACAATAACCATAGGGTGTGAGCAGGAGGCTGCGAATCTAGATTTCAGACCCTGAAGGGCTGCTGCAGGAAACCAAGAAAGCAACAGAGGACATGGCAGAGCTCAAGATATTTGCTGAGACCAAATAAAAGGCAACAACAACAACAAAAAAAACACAATAAAACTCCTAAGCAGACTCATGTTGTAACCTCTACAGTAACCAATAAAGAACAGAAATAGAATGCATAACAAGTTGATAGAAAAGAGGGAATAATAAAATATTGTGCAATTTATTAATATGAACATTATGCTGCTATAAAAATTAACTATTTCAAAAATAAAAGTAAAATCACATTCCTCTTTTACATATGATCAAAATAGATATCTTACATGGACTAAACATTTATATATCAAAATAAAGTGATAAATGTAAAGGAAGAAAATATTGTTGAATATTTGTATCATATGAAAGAGGTTCTGAGCATGATGGAGCAGTTGTGTGGATTTTCATTTAATAAAATCTTTAAGTGTCTTTGTATGAATTGGCTTTTAAACATCTACAAAGCAAATGATAAATTTAAAAGTTACAATCTATTATTGTATGTACTTGAAAGGAAACAAAATGGATTACAAAAAAAATCTATTGAGAACATTTTTAGGTCACTTTCTAAAGGATAGACGATAGTCGGATTCTGATTTGTTACTCTAAAAATATAAAGCAACAGATATCAATTGTTATACACCCAATTAGAAAATAGAGAGAACTGTTGATATACATAAAACACACTTTTTAACAAGGGTTTGGGGAGAAAGACACTCATAAAATTAATAGAGGACTATAAAATAGTACCTTTTTTCTGGATATAAATTTGATATTATACATCTGAAAATAGCAACTCCAGTTCTGAGATTTATCTTAAGCAAGTAATCAAATATGTACCCAAAGATGATGATGGTAACAGTGAGAAATTGCTTATAACAATAAAAAATTGGAAACTTGAATGCATAATATCAAGGTGTTAGGTACACTAAAGACAGCTAAATAAAATGCTAATAAAATGCTAAATAAAATGGAATATTATATAGCAATGTCATATAAATTATATGTAAATTATATATAAATTATATATATAATTTACATATAAATTATATATAAAATTTATATATAAATTACATATAAATTATATATAATTTATATGTAATTTATATATAAATTATATATAAATTATATATAAATTATATATATAATTTATATATAAATTATATATAATTTATATATAATTTATATATAAATTATATCTATTATATATAAATTATATATAAATTATATATATAATATATAAATTATATCTATTATATATAAATTATATATAAATTATATATATAATATATATAAATTATATATATTATATATAAATTATATATATTATATATAAATTATATATATTATATATAAATTATATATAAATTATATATAATTTATATATAAATTATATATAAATTATATATATTATATATAATTTATATATAAATTATATATATTATATACAAATTTATATATTATATATAAATTATATATTATATATAAATTATTATATATAAATTATATAAAAAATAGTTTATAGGAAAACCCCATTTATTAACAATTTTTTGGAGCATTAGTTTATTTTGTAATGAAAGTATTTACATATCTAACTGCATATACATACAAACACACATGCATTACATTGGGAAATTACACATCACCTGGTAACAACAGAAATACATAACTAGTGGAATTTTTGTAATACATTTTGTTTTGCTTATACATATATTTTTCTCAATAAATATGTATTACTTGCATAATAAGTCATAAAAATACTATCCACAACCCCAGGGTAGAAGCAGGTGCAGAATTCAGTTCACTTCCCCAAGGTTCTTCCATCTCTAGAGTTTTAACCCTCCACATGTCCACTGTATTCAATCTACGATTTCTCTATTTTATTTCACTTTTCTAATGAATTTCAGAAGGAGCTCTGCTCTGCCACCAGCTATTTATTTCTCCTGGAAGCAGAGCCTGAAACCTTCATTAAGAAAGGCTTATTTTTTGTGATAACCGAATGATAATGAAAATGAGAACTTTTGTTAAATTTCAAATTTATATTTACATAAATGTACAACTACCATAAACACAGTTTCTTTTGCTTCAATTTACAATTAATCTTAACTAGAAAATTGGAAAAACCCAGAGATGTGGTCATGATCACACAGTAGCATTCTTGTGTCATTGTGATGCTGGACTTTACAGTGAGTCTCTTCAATGTCACTTGTTCATAAGTAGTGAACTTGTTGCATATCTTGCTTACAAAAAATCATTACCATTTATTGAGTATCTAATATAGCAGGCTTTTTATATTAAATAGTTCTAATTCTCTCAACAACCACATGTAAAAGATAAGGAAACTGAGGTCCTAGGAGGTTAACATACTTTCCCTGGGTCACAAAAGCAGCAAATCAACTAGACCAGGATTAAAACTCATATCTGCCTAACTCCAAAATAAATACCTCCTTATATATTTAGAACACTTTTATGGTATCCTTCAGCAAATCAGACAAGTTCTGACCACACAGAATTTTAGTTGACTGTATTTGTACAGATCTACCTACTTCTCAGGCCCATGTGTTGTTGGCTTTGTAAAAATGTTGCCAGTACCTTCTATGAGATGTTGCTCTAGTTCCTCATTGCTGCATGGATGCTTTGGCATTGCAAAACCATTCTCCAATATGACTGATATGGTTTGGCTGTGTCCCCACCCAAATCTCATCTTGAATTGTAATTCCCACAAGTGCCACATGTTGTGAGAGATACCAGGTGGGAGGTAATTAAATCATGGTGGTGGGTCTTTTCCATGCTATTCTCATGACAGTGAATAAGTCTCATGATATGATTTTATAAAGGGGAGTTTCCTGGCACATGTTCTCTTCTCTTGTCTGCTGCCATGTGAGATGTGCCTTTCACCTTCTGCCATCCTTGTGAGGCCTCCCCAGCCATGTGGAACTGTGAGTCCATGGAGCCTCTTTATTTTGTAAATTACCCAATCTCGACTATGTCTTTATTGGCAATGTGAGAACAGATTAATGCAATAAATTTGTAGCAGTAGAGTGGGGCACTGCTGAAAAGATTCCCAAAAATGTGGAAGCAACTTTGGAACTGGGTAACAGGCAGAGGTTGGAACAGTTTGGAGGGCTCAAAAGAAGAGAGGAAAATGTTTGCAAGTTTGGAACTCCCTAGAGATTTGTTGAATGGCTTTGACCAAAATGCTGGTAATGATATAGACAATGAAATCCAGGCTGAGGTGCTCTCAGTTGGAGATGAAGAACTCGTTGGGAACTGGAGCAAAGGTGACTCTTGCTATGTTTTAGCAAAGAGACTGGTGACATTTTGCCCCTGCCCTAGAGATTTGTGGAACTTTGAACTTGAGAGAGGTGATTTAGGGTATCTGGAAGAAGAAATTTTTTTTTTTTTTTTTGAGATGGAGTCTTGCTCTGTCACCCAGGCTATGGTGCAGTGGTGCTGTCTTGGCTGACTGCAAACTTTGCCTGTGGGTTCAAGCAATTCTCTACCTCAACCTCCTGAGTAGCTGGGATTATAGGCAC
Source organism: Gorilla gorilla gorilla (assembly GCF_029281585.2). Taxonomy (NCBI): domain Eukaryota; kingdom Metazoa; phylum Chordata; class Mammalia; order Primates; family Hominidae; genus Gorilla; species Gorilla gorilla. Next base: position 27,072,968 of record NC_073246.2, read on the forward strand.
CCACCACCACACCTGGTTAATTTTTGTATTTTTAGTAGAGATGGGGTTTCACTATCTTGGCCAAGCTGGTCTTGAACTCCTGACCTCGTGATCCACCCACCTTGGCCTCCCAAAGTACTGGGATTACAGGCGTGAGCCACCACGCCCCACCTGGAGGAAGAACTTTCTAAGCAGCAAAACATTCAACAGGTGACTTGGGTGCTCTTAAAAGCATTTAATTTTAAAAGGGAAACAGAGCATAAAAGTTTGGAAAATTTGCCACCTGACAATGCAATAGAAAAGAAAATCCCATTTTCTAAGGAGAAATTCAAGCTGGCTGCAGAAATTTGCATAAGTAGTGAGGAGTCAAATGTTAATCAGGAAGACTATGGGGAAAATGTCTCCAGGCCATGTCAGAGAGCTTTGAGGCAGCCCCTCCCATCACAGGTCCAGAGGCCTAGGAGGAAGTAATGGTTTCATGGGCTGGGCCCAGGGTCCGTCTGCTATATGCAGTCTAGGGATTTGGTTCCCTGTGTCCTAGCCACTCCAGCTGTGACTAAAATAGGCCAAGGTACAGTTTGGGCCATGGCTTCAGAGGGTGCAAACCTCAAGCCTTGGCAGTTTCCATGCTGTGTTGAGCCTGAGAGTGCACAGAAGTCAAGAATTGGGGTTTGGGAATCTTTGCCTAGATTTCAGAGGATGTATGGAAATGCTTGGATGCTCAGGCAGGTTTGCTGCAGGGGTGAGGCTTTCTTGGAAAATCTCTGCTAGGGTAGTGCAGAAAAAAAATGTGGGGTCAGAGCCCCCACACGGAGTCCCTACTCGAGCACTGCCTAGTGGAGCTGTGAGAAGAGGGCCACTGTCCTCCAGACCCCAGAATGGTAGATCCACCAACAGCTTGCACTGTGTACCTGGAAAAGCTGTAGACACTCAATGCTGGCCCATGAAAGCAGCCAGGAGGGAGGCTGTACACTGCAAAGCCATAGAGTGGAGCTGCCCAAAACCATGGGAACCCACCTCTTGCATCAGCATGATCTGGATGTGAGACATGGAGTCAAAGGAGATAATTTTGGAGCTTTAAGATTTGACTGCCCCCTGGATTTTGGACTTGCATGAGGCCTTTAGCCCCTTCATTTTGGCCAATATCTCCTGTTTGTAATGGGTGCATTTATCCAACGCCTGTACCCACATTTTATCTAGGAAGTAACTAACTTCTTATTGATTTTACTGGCTCATTGGCAGAACGGACTTGCCTTGACTCAGATGAGACTTTGGACTGTGGACTTTTGAGTTAATGCTGAAAAAATACCTTCTATGAATTTACCTCTCTGTGGCCTCAATCATTTTGAAAGTTGATTTTTCAGAATCTTCTATGGCTTTTCCCCAGATTCCGAGTAATATATAGTCTTTCTGCAAACACTCACCATTACTAGCTGTTTTCTTTACTTACTCTCTTTTCATACTCTTCACCAACACCTCTTTCCCAAACCTGGGCTGCCTGCACATGGATCATTCTTTTTTCCTTTTTATATGGTCTGCTGAGAAGGATTATCTGTTTTCTTGTCTGAATGTGTTTCTTCTCAGGAATAATTTTCCTCATGATCTCTTGAATATGTTTTTCGTATTGTTGTTAAATAATGTATGATGACTAAATGCCTACATTTTCTAAGACCAACAAATTTTTATAATTATACACATATTTTTATTTTCTCTAAATGCAAATTTTCAGATCGTCAAATGAAGTAAGAGCCTTGCTCAATTTATTGACCTGCACTTTTACTCCTCATCTCTATTCCATGCTAAAGTAGAAGAAATCAAAGGATTTTCATGAAATCCTGTACATGATTTAAAATTGAAAACCTATATTTTATATGTAATTTGTGCTTTAGTTTATCATTAAACAAAATATTAATCAATACTTTTTCAATAAAAATTTTGATCCACTTTGGTTCAGAAGCAAATTTAGAGTCATGTGATGACAATGATCCATGCTTACAGGACTGCTAGTTATATATGGATTATTCCTAACAACTTAACTACTGGTGGTCTTCTTATTATTCACTATCCCATACATTTCTAAGTCATGTTCTCCAGCTAATAACAATGAAACTTTCATGTTAATATTAGCTAAACTTGTTGGGGAAGTTATATCTTCTGGGATGAAGTAAAAAAAAAAGTTATAGAATGCATTTGCAAGCCATATAGAAATAATATGTAGATTTATTAGCTTTTGGCATTGTAACTCACTTTTCCTCCATTGATTCAAATAATTCAAATAATTATCTGAGACAGTTTCATTAAAAAATAATGAATAAACTCAAAACTCATGGAATTTCTGGATCTAAGTGTAGACTTATAGCAAAGTTGTAAAATCACCTTGCTTTTGTGGTCTGACCATGATATGCATGGCAACTAGAGGAAACGTTTGAACTAGAATGAAGTGAAAAAGTAAAGATTTTATTGCAATAAGAGATAATAAGAAAAATTCAGTTTTTAAGCTGTTTCTCTGAGCAATAGCCAAGGGCTATAAAACATGTCTGTTGAGGGGATCATGGAGACAGAATGTGGCTAAGAGAGACATGCAATAGAGTCATTGTATTGGTCCATTTTCACACCCTGAGAAGAAATATATTCAGAAGGGGATACAGATAATCCCTCTTAGCAGACCATATAAAAAAGAAAAAAGAATGATCCATGTGCTGGCAGCCCAGGTTTGGGAAGGAGGTGTTTGATGGTGAGGAGTATAAAAAGAGAGTAAGTAAACAAAATAGCTAGTAATAGTGAGTATTTGGAGAAAGACCATAAGTTACTTGGAATCTGGGGAGAAGCCAGGAAAGATTCTGAAAAATCAACTTTCAAAATGATTGAGACTACAGAGAGATAAATTCATAAAAGGTATTTTTTTCTTTGTCTTCTATATCATGCAATGTTTAACTTTGCCATCCACATTTGGCTACAACAGACTATGTATTTTGGTTGTTTGCATAGATTTCTTCTTATTGTGATTCTGTGCTGAGATGGATCACAAAATGGCTCAACTTTAAAACTGCTGTAATTAACATTTATAGCTAATATCTAAAATAAGTAACAATCATGTAATATTTAATATATTCACATAAATATATATAAACCCTGTTCTATGAGAAATACAATGTGAAAAACATTTCAAATAACCTAATGTACATAGTTAATAATAATACTAAATGACCAGAAAATTATTGGTTTAATGATAATCACAACATAAATGCACACATTTTTTTGATAGAATAGTTTTAAATTTCACATATAACCACTTTCATTTTTACATTAAAAGTGAAGATCCTACCGAAAATACAATGGTAATTGTGCTACAGCAACCTATAAAAAGGATAACTAGAAAATATGACTTTGCACGCTGTATACTGCTATTTCAATTTTGTGGCTTATACATTTTAAGAAATTAAACTTTATTATTTCAAGAGGAAATTTATTCAAAAATCAATCGAAGAAAACTAAAAATTGTATAATAAAATATTGATATTATACGGACATTCACCTAAATGTGATATTAATAATACAAATAGTTGAAATTGATTACACAGGGAACAAGTATTCATCCCATAACCTGTAAACAACATATCTTTAAGAGTCTCATGCTCTACTAACTGAGCTAGCTAGGCAGTCACAATATTTTTAAATTAACCAAAACAATCAATAAATTAAAAAGTATATTTAAGTATGTCACGTTTTTCTAATTAATTTATTCATTTATTCATTTATATATTATTTGTATACGATTTATACATATATACTGTAGGTATATATATTAGACAGGCATGTTTTTTATATAAATGTGGGGAGAGAGAAAAAGGAGGTATTTACTACTACCTAGTGATACTATTGCTAGCATCCAAATTGATAGGTTTAAACCCTAGATAAATGAAAAACTTTCCAAGGTTATTAGGGAGATGAACAACCAGAATATATTCTTATTCTTATGTAAACTAATGCAATGTTAACATATTTCAAGGCATTGATTATGTTACAGATTTATATTTCTTCCTCACAACAGCAAGAAGAGTAGGAATTACATACCGTGCGCAGTGATGTTTTTGCCTCTGAAGAGTTGAAGTCAAGTATACCATATTTAATCACAGGATATGAAACATAACAATTCACATATGAAAAAATATGCAAGACAGTTGAAAGAAAGAAATGAAAAATTAAAAGGCAGGAAGAAAAAAGAGAAGGAAGGAAGGGGAGGAGGGGAAGAGGGGTGGAGGGAGGGAGGGAGGGAAGGTTGTTAGCACCACACAAGCAAATAGAACACAGAAGTCAGCACTATGCTTCCAAAGGCAAGAGAAAGCCATAACTTCCCCACTAACCTCCCAACCACTTTCACCTCCCAGGCATAAGCAATTAGGTTTCAGGCCATCAGAGAATGCCTAGTGGGTGAACCCAGGGCAGCAGTTATTGAGGTTAATTGAAGAGTAGAAAGCAGCAAGATTGGGACACTGATTGGTGGTTTAGATGGGAGTGGTGGAGACCCAGGCCTTGCCAATGGGCAATGCCCCAGAAGGGAATCTCTGGGAGAGGAAGCCAGCCACTGCGTATAGGCTAGAGGACAGAGGCCAGAGTCACTGCTGGGATAGCTGGGCTCATTGAACAGGACCACCGGTAATGATGCCCACTTCTAAGGGACATGGGACACATGACCTGTCATTGCAGAAAATACCACTTAGCAGCAGTGTCAGGTGGCCAAAGAGGTGACAGCAAAGGTGACACTTACTATGACTATAACTGAGCTTACATCAACTTTCCTATCAGTGTGAGTTCCTGGGTCCTGAGGTTTAAAACTTAAATAGAGTTGATTCCTACAACCATCTCCAGTTCTAAATACACTATTTAATTTTGTGATTGGGCTAAAATGTTGTCACTGAAATTACTTTTACTGGAATAGTCCCTGGAATTATTTCAATGTACTCTTACTAAAAACAAAATTTTTGACTTTGTATCTAGCTAGCCGCATCCAACGCGAGTTGATTTACCTTAAGTTAAACCATCGCCAAATTATACTTTAAGGGATTAGTTTATGTATTAAAGAGTTACATATATAAATACGTAGAATATTTAAGTCATTGTATATAATTATGCTAAGAAAAAGTTTAACTTCTATTAAGGGCCTGAGGAAAAAAATGTATTCAAAGACTTGGGACATTGGAGAAATAGAATGCTATATCCACTGTAGCCGTATGACCAAATTGTGACTTTATAGACACGCTTGGAATAGAAAAGAACCCTTCAGGGCATCTGATTTGAAATTTCTTCTCTAGCATCTAACACTTCTGCTGATGCAGGAATTATTATATCCCATGGTCTTGCCTCTCCAGAGGCAGTCAGAAGCATTTTTAAGCAGCTCGATTAGAAAAGTCTTCCTTATGTTAATCTGAAATCATTCTCCTAGACATTTTTTCACTTTCTTTATTCTAGTCTAAAACTGTAAGTCCACAAGGAATAAATTAAATGCCTCTTGCACGCAAAAGCTCTTGGTTTGTTCAGGAGGAGCCCTCAAACTTCCCTGTAGCCTTCCCTTCTATAGACCCAATAGCATAATTCTTTCAAGGAAGCATCATCTGTCATGCTTTCAACTCCCTTTATAATTCTAATCCCCTAACCTCTGAATGTCTTCCAGTTTGTCAATATCTCTCTTAAAGCCTGATGCTAAGCAAATGTTCCAGCTAAGATAAAACAAAATGAATGGAAAACAAAACCATCCCTTCCATTATTCTCTACATTGATCAACGTAGCCAAGATCAAATTAACTGTTCTAGAAGGTGTCAATTACTATGATTCCTATCGGTGATGCAGCTCACTCTGTACATGTCAATTACTCTTCAGTATAATTTTTGAAAAGAAGAAAAATAGAGACTATATGTGATGTCTCTTAATCCTCTATTAAAATACAAAAACGTTCACCATTCCATCTTAACAGGACTCCAGAAGTAATTTCTGCTATTTCTGGAGTGTTATTTCACCAACTCACACTCAAGGGGTTGCCTTTACTCAATGCAAAAAAAGAGAAAAGCAACTCTAAGGCTTACCAAGTGTGCAATACAAGCACCTGTTGCAGGGAAGGTAGTTGGCACTAAAGTCGGGCACTGAAGTGCAGAACATCTCACCTTTCTTTGTTGTCTCCTTAAAGCGACCCAGCAGATCAAGATTAGCACCTTCAAAAGTGACAAATCCCAGACATAAAAATATTTTTCTACAAACTGTCCAAAACCAATTTTATGAGCCAGATATTCACGGAAAAATGGTGTTTGTTTTGCTATTCTGACATCATTCCCCCTAGTCATTTGAAAACAAGAAAATAAACACATTTAAAAGATATTTTTTCATCAACAGGATTGAAAAAGAGCAGCACTGAATAGAACTTTAAAAACCGTGATTTTGATGAAGGATTATCTTAATTTCAAGTAAATTTCTGTATAATAATCAAGACAGGTACATAAGGAAAAATGCCAGAAATAAATATAACTGCTAACATGCATTATCTTCTTATTCATCATTTGTGTGTGTGCATAAAAATAAAAATATCATTAAAAATAAGCTAGTCACTTGATTTTTTGTGTGTGTTCTAATCAAAGTCCCCACAGTCATAGTACCTACCAGGTGTCTTACCTCTTGTCTATCATTTTAAGTCCTTCATCCCCAAATCATGAAATCAAGCTAGTATTCAGACAAACAACCACTTTCCTCCACAGGTCACTTAGCAATGAATGCATCCATTGCTCGACTAAGACTACTCTGAGCAAGTATTTTAGAGTGTCTATTCCTAGAGAATTGTACTAGCAGCTACAACAAAAACAGACTCTTCTTCATGGGCTAATAATGTAATACTTGTGACAAACTTTATTGCAGCTATTAATACAAGATCCATACTAGTTTCTGTTAATTATGTATTTATTTACATGAACCAAAGAGTCAGCAATTTCAAATAAAAAAGTACCTTAGACATCATCTGACCCAATTCCCTCTCTGTCTAGGTAGGACACTAAAGCCCAGAGAGGCTTGTCAGGAAGCCATATAACCCCAAATTGTCCACTGAGTCATGTTTACTTTCAATAAGCAACCTACCACTTCTATAAGGTATAAGAAATAGAATTAAATATACTATTTTGAATAATGATTAAAGAGGCAAAGAACATTTCCTAAGCATTGAGACATTTTTCAATTGTGTCTTGTTTCTACCTGCGTAACCTTTATAGAATATTCTCCACTAGCCACCTTTACCTAAATGACTCTAACTTGTCTTTAGAACTCAGCTCAGAGGTCATTTCCTCAAAAAAGTCTTCTGTAACCCCCAGCATTAAATTAAATGTCTATGTTATACAGTGATATGGTTTGGCTGTATCCCAACCTAAATCGCATCTTGAATTGTATAATAATCCCCACATGTCATGGGAGGGCCCTGGTGGGAGGTAATTGAATCACGATGGGGGTTACCCTCATGCTGTTCTCATGATACTGAGTGAGTTCTCATGAGATCTGATGGTTTTATAAGGGGCTTCCCCTGCTGCTTTGCTCAGCACTTCCCCTTCCTGCTGCCATGAGAAGAAGAACATGTTTGCTTCCCTTTCCACCATGATTGTAAGTATCCTGAGGCCTCCCCAGACGTGTAGAACTGTGAGGCAATTAAACCTCCTTTCTTTATAAATTACCTAGTCTCAGGTATGTCTTTATTAGCAGCATGAGAACAGACTAATACATATAATTTTCTTGTCCCACCTTTACTCACAGCATTTGTCACATTTATAATTGTACATTCATCTGTGGTTGTGTGATTAACATCTGCCACCCCTACTAGACTCAAAATTCAGTGAATCAGAAATAGCATCTCTGAATTTGCCCATTATTGCACATGAGCTCTTAGACCATGGTTCCAGCACCCAGTAGGTACCCAGTATATACTATTGCATATCTAGTCAACCTCTCAAGCAGACTTGTGTAACTTTGGAGTAAATCACAAAGTTTAGAAGACTACCAGAGACACAGCTTATTTCTGAGCCCCAGTTTGAAAATGTTTGAAAGTTTTCTTTTGAATTCTAAGAAAAAAATAAAGCTGAAAAATGTCCATAGTAATTAAATAGGGAAATTGCTTTCCACAGTGACCTCTAAATTAACTTCTTGTATCTTTAACCTGTTCTGTTTTTGCAATAACTTCCATACCGTCTCTGATTTTCAAAAGACCTAGAGATCATGGAGAAGACTCAGAGAAATTCCAAATGCATCTCAAAGAAAGAAAGAAAGAAAACAGAAAACCCAATAATTATAAGATTATGTTACTTTCTCATTCACACTTCATTTGCAATTCATCTTGACACCAACTATTTAAAAAATGGGTGAGTTCATCAGTATCCAAACACAGTTCTGAGGAGCAGAACATTTGTTGATTTTTTTTCTTTATTTAGTTAAAAAATAATCCATAACATAAGGTTTTGTGGTTATGTCTAAACCCAGCAGTGACTTTATCGTCTTTTTTTATTTGCTTTCACTCCTTTGAGTCCTGGTTCAGTTTTGCTCCATATTTTCATAAGTTTCATTTCTGAGTCCCAACCTTTCTCTTTTTCTCCCCTGGGATTTCCTTATGAAAAATGTCTTCAGGCTTTTTATTTTTCTATAAGTATTTGGAAAACATTTATTGAGGACCTACAACTTTATGTTTGGTATTTTTTATATTGATGACATTCCAAAGCTTATTGGGTTTATTCTATAATTTACTCATTTTCTTATTTCCTCTGGTATTTTCAAGTGCTACTTAAACATGTTTTAACCAACAAAGCTATTTTTTGTAATTTATAAGACAAAAGCTCAAGTAACTGAATTCACAAAAGCTATCAGAGGGTTATATTATATGCACATTAAGCCTGTTTAAAATGATCAGTTTCCTTGCTATACACAAATTTCCAAATAGTGGCATCTAGGTCATCTTTGCACCTGTTCTTTCATCACAGATACACCCTCATTAAAGGGACTTCTTACTGCTTTCCTTATCACCATTTCCTGGTCATGGCCATATGTCAAAGCAAATGTTGACCTTGTTGTGTCACCAAATGAAAATTCTAGAAGTCAGGCCTTTAGATGTGAAATTTGTTAAAATCTCTCTCTTAATTTACCACTTGCTTCTTTTCCTTCATAACTTATGCTTTCTTTCTTTTATTAGAGAAGAAAGTTTTCTGACCCTGAGCATTTTTCCAGTTGTCACAAAAATTAGCCTAGCTCATAAAATTTGTCTTTTCCAAGTTCATTTTCCTTTTGAACATTTATAGCTATGATTCTCTTATTTCATCTTTTTCAAAGTCATTATAGATTATACTCTATTCATTTCATGTTTGTACTAAGTTGAATTTAATAAACCAATGTGCTAATTCCTCTTTTTCAAAATCCGAATAATGACTGTAATTTCCTTTTCAAATATTTGAAAATGCTATTTCAGTCTTCTATTTGTAATGCTTCCTTTTTTATTGCTTCTCTCTGGACAGTACTTTAAAATTATACTCTATAAAATAAGATATTCATAATTAATACTTTCCACATGCTGACATATATTTATCCCAAACTGTAATCCCAGACTTTCAAATATGAATTTTTAAACTTTAATTTTAATTTCAAGTGCAGGTTTGTTACATAGTTAAACTTGTGTTATGGGGGTTTGTTGTACAGATTATTTCATCACCCGGGTATAAAGCCTAGTACACTTTTGTTATTTTACCTGATCCTCTCCCTTCTCTCACCCTCCATTCTCCAAAAGGCCCCAGTATGTATTGTTCCCCTCTACATGTTCATTTGTTCTCATCGTTTAGCTCCCACTTATAAGTGAGAACATGTAGCATTTGGTTTTCAGTTCCTGTATTAGTTTGCTAAGTATAATATGGCCAAATGAATATGAATCATTCTATTATAAAGACACATGCACAAGCATGTGTATATTTATTGCAGCACTATTCACAATAGCAAAGACATGGAATTAACCTAAATATCTATCAATGATAGACTGGATAAAGAAAACGTACATATACACCATAGAATACTATGCAACTATAAAAAAAAAATGAGATCATGTCCTTTGCAGGAACATGGTTGGAGCTGGAGGCCATTCTCCTTAGCAAATATGAATTTTTTATGCCTCTCATGCTGTTATCAGGACAACTGTGGTTGGCAGACAAAATGAACACCAAGGTGTATTTATAAAATTATTATTAAACTTGTATCAATAGATCTCATAAATGATGTCCGTATCTTTCACATGAATTATACTCAACATCTAATACCTACTTGTAGAACCTGAATGACTAAAAGCAAAGCCTGTGGGGTTAGCAGATGTAGATTTGACTCTTGAGGTATACAATTCTAAATCATATAAAGGCTTGAAATTTAATATAGAAAGAAAAACTCTCACTTGATGTCATTCATATAGATTTTTTTCTAAATTTCTTTTTAAGGCTAGATGATTTGGAATAACTGATAACTTTCCTTTGCCACATTTATTCCTACCAGATTGAGTTGAACACCTACCTTAAGGGCTTAGCTTCCTGTTTTCTTAAGGGAGTTATAATTCCTTAAGAGATGCCATTATGGGGTATATATCCCCCAAAATATAAATTGTTCTACATAAAGACACATGCATGTATATGCTCATTGAAGCACTGTTTACAATAGTAACAACATGGAGTCAACCTAAATGCCTATCAACAGTAGACTAGATAATCAGACGGGTGTGGTGGCTCACACCTGTAATCCCAGCACTTTGGGAGGCTGAGGCAGGTGGATCATCTGAGTTCAGGAGTTCAAGAGCAGTTTGACCAACATGGTGAAACTCCATCTCTACTAAAAATACAAAATAATCCAGGTGTGGTGGCACATGCCTGTAACCCCAGCTACTTGGGAGGCTGAGGCAGGAGAACCACTTGAACCCAGGAGGAAGAAGTTGCAGTGAACTGAGATTGCAGCATTGCACTCCAGCCTGAGCAAAAGAATGAAAACAAACAAACAAACAAACAGTAGACTGCATAAAGAAAATGTGATACATATGCACCATGAAATACTACATGGTGATAAAAAATGAGATCATGTTCTTTGCAGCAACATGAATGAATCTGGAGGCAATTATATTAAGTGAACTAATGCAGAAACAGAAAACTAAACATCACATGTTTTCACTCATAAGTGGGAGCTAAACATTGAATACACATGGACACAAAGAAAAGAACAACAGACACTGGGGCCTACTTGCAGGTGGAAGGTGGGAGGAGGGTGTGGATTGAAAAACTACCTATCAGATACTATGCTTATTACCTGGTTGATAAAATCATCTGCACAGCGTACCCCTGCGACATGCAATTTATTTATATAACAAACCTCCACATGTACCCCTGAAGCTAAAATAAAAGTTGGGAAGGAAATTTAAAAAAAAAGAAAGACAAAGAAATTTCCAGGGGAAAAAAGAGAGATGAGCATGAAAGAGTTTATTTTAAAAATTATTATTCTAATGTGTATTAGTCCGTTTTCACGGTGCTGATAAAGACATACCCAAGACTGGGCAATTTACAAAAGAAAGGTTTAATTGGACTTATAGTTCCACATGTCTGGGGAAGCTTCACAATCATGGCAGAAGGCAAGGAGGTGCAAGTCACGTCTTACATGGATGACATCAGGCAAAGAGAGAACTTGTGCAGGGGAACTCCTTTTTTAAAACCATCAGATCTCATGAGACTTATTCACTATCATGAGAACAGCATGAGAAAGACTTGCCCCATGATTCAATAACTTCTCACTGGGTCCCTACCACAACACATTGGAATTCAAGATGAGATTTGGGTGGGGACACAGGCAAACCAAATCACAATGTTTTGCAGAAATCTAGGAAATTTAAGATTTTTCCTCTAATGTTAGACCTGAAGATTTTTCAGTTTAAGGATAAGGTCATGAGACAATGTAGTTCTAGAGTTGTCCCCAGACAGAGAGCAAAGGTTATGAACTAATGAATGCCTCTTGTTTTGATAAAATCTCTTCAACCTCACTTCTCTTGTCAAACAGTGAACTCGGGTATTGTATTAAGACAAAGATGAAAATATGAAATTGAGACATCACTGTAAATTGTGTGCTTAGAAAGCCTATGAAAGCTTCATTCATTGAGTGTAACTTGGACTAGCATGTTACTTGACATCCATAGCATGGGGCAACACCCTGTAGCCAATGAAATCTAAATATGATGTCAAATTGTCTCTGCTCTCTCCATTTTTTAGTTACATCAGGATTTCAAAAAGGTTATCAGTTCCAAGAGGAAATTTTTAATAATCTTAAAAGTAATAACATCTTAAAAGTACAATATCTTAAAATAATATTTTAAGTAATTTACTTAAAAGTAAAGTGAGATATTATTTAACATTAATTCTTGAGATGCTTTTTAAGAGATATTATTTATTTAATTCTTAAAGTAACTCTAAGAATTAAATATGAAAATGCTAAAACAAGTGGTGATATGATTGGCTTTGTGTTCCTACCCAAATCTCATCTTGTAACTCTCATAATTCTCATAATTCCCACATGTTGTGGGAGGGACCCAGTGGAAGATAATTAAATAATGGAAGCAGTTCTTTTTCCTGTGTTGTTCTCATAAGAGTGAATAAGTCTCACTAGGTTTAATGTTTTTAAAAACAGGAGTTTCCTTGTACAAACTCTCTTATCTGCTGCCATGTGAGACATGCCCTTCACCTTCTGCCATGATTGTAAGGCCTCCCCAGCCACGTGGAACTGTGAGTCCACTAAACCTCTTTCTTTTGTAAATTGTCCAGTCTCAGGTATGTCTTTATCAGCAGTGTGAAAGCAGACTAATACAGTAAATTGGTACCAGGAGTGGGGTGTTGCTGAAAAGATACCTGAAAATGTGGAAGTGACTTTGGAACTGGGTAATAGCCAGAGGTTGGAACAGTTTGGAAGGCTCAGAAGAGGACAGGAAAATGTGGGAAAGTTTGGAACTCCCTAGAGACTTGTTGAATGGCTTTGACCAAAATGCTGATAATGATATAGACAATGAAATCCAGGCTAAGGAGGTCTCAGATGGAGATGAGGAACTTGTCGGGAACCAGAGCAAAGGTGACTTTTGTTATGTTTTAGCAAAGAGACTGGCGACATTTTGCCCATGCCGTAGAGATTTGTGGAACTTTGAACTTGAGAGAGATGATTTAAGCTATCTGGTAGAAGACATTTCTAAGCAGCAAAGCATTCAAGAGGTGACTTGGGTGCTGTTAAAAGCATTTGGTTTCAAAGAAAAACAGAGCATGAAAGTTTAGAAAATTTGCAGCCTGACAATGCAATAGAAGGGAAAATTCCATTTTCTGAGAGAAATTCAAGCTGGCTGCAGAAATTTGCATAAGTAACAAGGATCTAATTGTTAATCATAAAGACAATGGGGAAAGTGTCTCCAGGGCATGTCAGAGACCTCTGTGGCAGACCCTCCCATCACAAGCCTGGAGGCCTAGGAGGAAAACATGATTTCGTAGGCTGGGCCCAGGGTCCCCTTGCTGTGTGTAGCCTAGGGACTTGGTCCCCTGTGTCCCAGCCACTCCACCCATGGCTAAAAGGACCCAGTGTAGAGCTCAGGCCATGGCTTTAAAGGGTACAAGCCCCAAGCCTTGGCAGCTTCCAGATGATGTTGAGCCTGCAAGTGCACAGAAGTCAATGATTCAGGTTTGGGAACCTCTGCTTAGATTTCAGAGGATGTATGGAAATGCCTGGATGTCCAGGCAGAAGTTTGCTGTGGGGCAGGGCCCTCATGGAGAAACTATGCTAGGGCGGTGTGCAAGGGAAATGTGGGGTCAGAGCCCCTACACAGAGTTCCTACTGGGGCACTGCCTAGTGGAGCTCTGAAAAGAGGACCACCATCCTCTAAACCCCAGAATGGTAGATCCATGGATAGCTTGCACTGTACACCTGGAAAAGTGGCAGACACTCAATGCCAGCCCATGAAAGCTTCTGAGAGGGAGGCTATACCCTGCAAAGCCACAGGGCCAGAGCTTCCCAAGACCATGAAGCCCACCTCTTGCATCAGCATGACCTAGATGTGAGACATGGAGTCAAAGAAGATTATTTTGGAGCTTTAAGATTTGATGGCCCTGCTGGATTTTTGATTTGCTTTGGGCCTGTAGCCCCTTTGTTTTGGCCAATTTATCCCATGTAGAATGGCTGTATTTACCCAGCACTTGTACCCCCATTGTATCTAGGAAGTAATTAACTTGCTTTTGATTTTACAGACTCATAGGTGGAAGGAATGAGACTTTGGACTGTGAACTTTTGAGTTAATGCTGAAATGAATTAAATCTTTGGGGATTGTTAGGAAGGCATGATTGGTTTTGAAATGTGAGGACATGAAATTTGGAAGATGCCAGGGTGGAAAGATATGGTTTGGATCTGTGTCCCCACCCAAATCTCATCTTGTAACTCCCATAATTCCCATGTGTTGTGGGAGGGACCTGGTGAGAGATAACTGAATCATGGGGGCGGGTCTTTCTTGTGCTGTTCTCATGATAGTAAGTCTCACAAGATCTGATGGTTTTAAAAACTGGAGTTTCCCTTTACAAACTCTCTTCTCTTGTCTGCTGCCATGGAAGACATGCCTTTCAGCTTCCATCATGATTGTGAGGCCTCCCCAGCCACATGGAGCTGTAAGTCCTTTAAACCTCTTCCTTTTATAAATTGCCTAGTCTCAGATATGCCTTTATCAGCAGCATGAAATAAACTAATACAGATGGTTATTATTGTTGTTATCTATTTCTTTTTTTAAGTCTAAGGTATCATTTTTTTGTCAGGTTTCAACTACAGAAACAGAACCAGCAGGAAGTATATATTAAGAAATTTATTGCAAGGAATTGTCTTTCTTGATTTGGGAGGCTGGTTAGGCAGATTCAAAATCCACAGGGATGGCTGTCAGAAAGTGGAGGCTGAAACTTTCGTGCAGGAGTTGAAGCTATAAATCCACAAACAGAATTCCTTCTGGTCCTGAAAAACCTCAGTTCTGCTCTTAAGGCCCTTAAACTGCTTGAATTGGGTTTACCCAGGTTATCTAAAATAATCACTTCAAATCAACTGATTATAAATATTACTCACATCTATAAAATACCTTCACAGCATCACCTACACTAGTGTTTGAATGAATGACTGGTAATGTATCCTTCCCAAGATTACACATAAAACTGACCACCATAATAAGATATCCATTGTTAATGGCCTTAATAGTAAGATATTAAAAAGCAACCACAAAATAACTGTGACAAATAAAAATAAATATTTATTTTTTGCTACCAAATCTACAAGTTTGCTGGGTGACTTTCTTGGCTCACTTGATGTTGGCTGACCTTGTCCATGATTCTGCACACAACAGACAGGTTGTAGCATGCTGCTCTAGTTTGGCCTTAGTTGGAGTGACTCAGTTCTCCTTCATATATTCTCTCATCCTTCAGTAGGCTAACTCAGGACTTGTCCTTATGGTGGTGGCAGGGATTCAACGAGAGAGCAGGAGTGCACACAGCTATTAGAGTCTTAGGTTTAATCACTTCTACCACATTCCATGGGCCAAAGAAAATCACTAAGACAGCCAAAATTCAAGACATGGGGAAGTTAATATTATCTGCCAATGGAAGGAGCTACAAAGTCATGTTTTATATGGCATGGATTTAGAAGAACTAGAAAATTGAGACCATTTTTTACAATAAATCTACCAAATCTAACAAATAAAAAAATAAAAACATATAATGATCTATGGGTCATCTAATATGTTGTTTTAACAAACATTTGATATCCTGCTCATACGAATGGGAAAAAGTTTTTTCTGCTAATACAAAGTGGACTTAGACCGTCATCTACATGTCACACCAGTTTGGAGTGCAGTAATGTATAATGTCAATTATTATCCAGCATGATTTAGAAGACAGAATATGGAAGCCAAGAAGGCAGATCGTAAAATCAACTTGTAGTTCAGGCTTTGTATAACAGATAGTTCAAATAGAAAAGAAGGTAAAGAATTGAGGCCTGATGGGAGGAGCCAAGATGGCCGAATAGGAACAGCTCCAGTCTACAGCTCCCAGCGTGAGCAACGCAGAAGACGGTGATTTCTGCATTTCCATCTGAGGCACCGGGTTCATCTCACTAGGGAGTGCCAGACAGTGGGCGCAGGTCACTGGGTGCGCACACCATGTGTGAGCCGAAGCAGGGCGAGGCATTGCCTCACTCGGGAAGTGCAAGGGGTCAGGGAGTTCCCTTTCCGAGTCAGAAAAAGGGGTGACGGACAGCACCTGGAAAATCGGGTCACTCCCACCCGAATACTGTGCTTTTCCGACGGGCTTAAAAAAAGGCGCACCACGAGATTATATCCCGCACCTGGCTTGGAGGGTCCTACGCCCACGGAGTCTCGCTGATTGCTAGCACAGCTGTCCGAGATCAAACTGCAAGGCGGCAGCGAGGCTGGGGGAGGGGCGCCCGCCATTGCCCAGGCTTGATTAGGTAAACAAAGCAGCCGGGAAGCTCGAACTGGGTGGAGCCCACCACAGCTCGAGGAGGCCTGCCTGCCTCTGTAGGCTCCACCTCTGGGGGCAGGGCACAGACAAACAAAAAGACAGCAGTAACCTCTGCAGACATAAATGTCCTTGTCTGACAGCTTTGAAGAGAGCAGTGGTTCTCCCAGCACGCAGCTGGAGATCTGAGAACGGGCAGACTGCCTCCTCAAGTGGGTCCCTGACCCCTGACCCCCGAGCAGCCTAACTGGGAGGCACCCCCCAGCAGGGGCAGACTGACACCTCACACAGCAGGGTATTCCAACAGACCTGCAGCTGAGGGTCCTGTCTGTTAGAAGGAAAACTAACAAACAGAAAGGACATCCACACCAAAAACCCATCTGTACATCACCATCATCAAAGACCAAAAGTAGATAAAACCACAAAGATGGGGAAAAAACAGAACAGAAAAACTGGAAACTCTAAAATGCAGAGCGCCTCTCCTCCTCCAAAGGAACGCAGTTTCTCACTACCAACGGAACAAAGCTGGATGGAGAATGACTTGGACGAGCTGAGAGAAGAAGGCTTCCGACGATCAAATTACTCTGAGCTACGGGAGGACATTCAAACCAAAGGCAAAGAAGTTGAAAACTTTGAAAAAAATTTAGAAGAATGTATAACTAGAATAACCAATACAGAGAAGTGCTTAAAGGAGCTGATGGAGCTGAAAACCAAGGCTCGAGAACTACGTGAAGAATGCAGAAGCCTCAGGAGCCGATGCGATCAACTGGAAGAAAGGGTATCAGCGATGGAAGATGAAATGAATGAAATGAAGTGAGAAGGGAAGTTTAGAGAAAAAAGAATAAAAAGAAATGAGCAAAGCCTCCAAGAAATACGGGACTATGTGAAAAGACCAAACCTATGTCTGATTGGTGTACCTGAAAGTGATGGGGAGAATGGAACCAAGTTGGAAAACACTCTGCAGGATATTATCCAGGAGAACTTCCCCAATCTAGCAAGGCAGGCCAATGTTCAGATTCAGGAAATACAGAGAACGCCACAAAGATACTCCTCGAGAAGAGCAACTCCAAGAAACATAATTGTCAGATTCACCAAAGTTGAAATGAAGGAAAAAATGTTAAAGGCAGCCAGAGAGAAAGGTCGGGTTACCCTCAAAGGGAAGCCCATCAGACTAACAGCGGATCTCTCGGCAGAAACCCTACAAGCCAGAAGAGAGTGGGGGCGAATATTCAACATTCTTAAAGAAAAGAATTTTCAACCCAGAATTTCATATCCAGCCAAACTAAGCTTCATAAGTGAAGGTGAAATAAAATACTTTACAGACAAGCAAATGCTGAGAGATTTTGTCACCACCAGGCCTGCCCTAAAAGAGCTCCTGAAGGAAGTGCTAAACATGGAAAGGAACAACCGGTACCAGCCGCTGCAAAATCATGCCAAAATGTAAAGACCGTCAAGACTAGTAAGAAACTGCATCAACTAACGAGCAAAATAACCAGCTAACATCATAATGACAGGATCAAATTGACACATAACAATATTAACTTTAAATGTAAATGGACTAAATGCTCCGATTAAAAGACACAGACTGGCAAATTGGATAAAGAGTCAAGACCCATCAGTGTGCTGTATTCAGGAAACCCATCTCACGTGCAGAGACACACATAGGCTCAAAATAAAAGGATGGAGGAAGATCTACCAAGCAAATGGAAAACAAAAAAAGGCAGGGGTTGCAATCCTAGTCTCTGATAAAACAGACTTTAAACCAACAAAGATCAAAAGAGACAAAGAAGGCCATTACATAATGGTAAAGGGATCAATTCAACAAGAGCTAACTATCCTAAATATATATGCACCCAATACAGGAGCACCCAGATTCATAAAGCAAGTCCTGAGTGACCTACAAAGAGACTTAGACTCCCACACATTAATAATGGGAGACTTTAACACCCCACTGTCAACATTAGACAGATCAACGAGACAGAAAGTCAACAAGGATACCCAGGAATTGAACTCAGCTCTGCACCAAGCAGACCTAATAGACATCTACAGAACTCTCCACCCCAAATCAACAGAATATACATTTTTTTCAGCACCACACCACACCTATTCCAAAATTGACCACATACTTGGAAGTAAAGCTCTCCTCAGCAAATGTAAAAGAACAGAAATTATAACAAACTATCTCTCAGACCACAGTGCAATCAAACTAGAACTCAGGATTAAGAATCTCACTCAAAACCGCTCAACTGCATGGAAATTGAAAAACCTGCTCCTGAATGACTACTGGGTACATAACGAAATGAAGGCAGAAATAAAGATGTTCTTTGAAACCAATGAGAACAAAGACACAACATACCAGAATCTCTGGGACGCATTCAAAGCAGTGTGTAGAGGGAAATTTATAGCACTAAATGCCCACAAGAGAAAGCAGGAAAGATCCAAAATTGACACCCTAACATCACAATTAAAAGAACTAGAAAAGCAAGAGCAAACACATTCAAAAGCTAGCAGAAGGCAAGAAATAACTAAAATCAGAGCAGAACTGAAGGAAATAGAGACACAAAAAACCCTTCAAAAAATTAATGAATCCAGGAGCTGGTTTTTTGAAAGGATCAACAAAATTGACAGACCGCTAGCAAGACTAATAAAGAAAAAAAGAGAGAAGAATCTAATAGACGCAATAAAAAATGATAAAGGGGATATCAACGCCGATCCCACAGAAATACAAACTACCATCAGAGAATACTAGAAACACCTCTATGCAAATAAACTAGAAAATCTAGAAGAACTGGATAAATTCCTCGACACATACACTCTCCCAAGACTAAACCAGGAAGAAGTTGAATCTCTGAATAGACCAATAACAGGATCTGAAATTGTGGCAATAATCAATAGCTTACCAACCAAAAAGAGTCCAGGACCAGATGGATTCACAGCTGAATTCTACCAGAGGTACAAGGAGGAACTGGTACCATTCCTTCTGAAACTATTCCAATCAATAGAAAAAGAAGGAATCCTCCCTAACTCATTTTATGAGGCCAGCATCATTCTGATACCAAAGCCAGGCAGAGACACAACAAAAAAAGAGAATTTTAGACCAATATCCTTGATGAACATTGATGCAAAAATCCTCAATAAAATACTGGCAAACTGAATCCAGCAGCACATCAAAAAGCTTATCCACCATGATCAAGTGGGCTTCATCCCTGGGATGCAAGGCTGGTTCAATATACGCAAATCAATAAATGTAATCCAGCATATAAACAGAGCCAAAGACAAAAACCACATGATTATCTCAATAGATGCAGAAAAAGCCTTTGACAAAATTCAACAACCCTTCATGCTAAAAACTCTCAATAAATTAGGTATTGATGGGATGTATTTCAAAATAATAAGAGCTATCTATGACAAACCCACAGCCAATATCATACTGAATGGGCAAAAACTGGAAGCATTCCCTTTGAAAACTGGCACAAGACAGGGATGCCCTCTCTCACCACTCCTATTCAACATAGTGTTGGAAGTTCTGGCCAGGGCAATTAGGCAGGAGAAGGAAATAAAGGGTATTCAATTAGGAAAAGAGGAACTCAAATTGTCCCTGTTTGCAGACGACATGATTGTTTATCTAGAAAACCCCATCATCTCAGCCCAAAATCTCCTTAAGCTGATAAGCAACTTCAGCAAAGTCTCAGGATACAAAATCAATGTACAAAAATCACACGCATTCTTATACACCAACAACAGACAAACAGAGAGCCAAATCATGAGTGAACTCCCATTCACAATTGCTTCAAAGAGAATAAAATACCTAAGAATCCAACTTACAAGGGATGTGAAGGACCTCTTCAAGGAGAATTACAAACCACTGCTCAAGGAAATAAAAGAGGATACAAACAAATGGAAGAACATTCCATGCTCATGGGTAGGAAGAATCAATATCGTGAAAATGGCCATACTGCCCAAGGGAATTTACAGATTCAATGCCATCCCCATCAAGCTACCAATGCCTTTCTTCACAGAATTGGAAAAAACTACTTTAAAGTTCATATGGAACCAAAAAAGAGCCCGCATCGCCAAGTCAATCCTAAGCCAAAAGGACAAAGCTGGAGGCATCACACTACCTGACTTCAAACTATACTACAAGGCTACAGTAACCAAAACAGCATGGTACTGGTACCAAAACAGAGATATAGATCAATGGAACAGAACAGAGCCCTCAGAAATAATGCCACATATCTACAACTATCTGATCTTTGACAAACCTGAGAAAAACAAGCAATGCGGAAAGGATTCCCTATTTAATAAATGGTGCTGGGAAAACTGGCTAGCCATATGTAGAAAGCTGAAACTGGATCCCTTCCTTACACCTTATACAAAAATTAATTCAAGAGGGATTAAAGACTTAAACGTTAGACCTAAAACCATAAAAACCCTAGAAGAAAACCTAGGCAATACCATTCAGGACATAGGCATGGGCAAGGACTTCATGTCTAAAACACCAAAAGCAATGGCAACAAAAGCCAAAATTGACAAATGGGATCTAATTCAACTAAAGAGCTTCTGCACAGCAAAAGAAACTACCATCAGAGTGAACAGGCCACCTACAAAATCGGAGAAAATTTTCACAACCTGCTCATCTGACAAAGGGCTAATATCCAGAATCTACAATGAACTCAAACAAATTTACAAGAAAAAAACAAACAACCCCATCAAAAAGTGGGCAAAGGATATGAACAGACACTTCTCAAAGGAAGACATTTATGCAGCCAAAAGACACATGAAAAAATGCTCATCATCACTGGCCATCAGAGAAATGCAAATCAAAACCACAATGAGATACCATCTCACACCAGTTAGAACGGCCATCATTAAAAAGTCAGGAAACAACAGGTGCTGAAGAGGGTGTGGAGAAATAGGAACACTTTTACACTGTTGGTGGGACTGTAAACTAGTTCAACCATTGTGGAAGTCAGTGTGGTGATTCCTCAGGGATCTAGCACTAGAAATACCATTTGACTCAGCCATCCCATTACTGGGTATATACCCAAAGGACTATAAATCATGCTGCTATAAAGACACATGCACACGTATGTTTATTGCGGCATTATTCACAATAGCAAAAACTTGGAACCAACCCAAATGTCCAACAATGATAGACTGGATTAAGAAAATGTGGCACATATGCACCATGGAATACTATGCAGCCATAAAAAATGATGAGTTCATGTCCTTTGTAGGGACATGGATGAAATTGGAAAACATCATTCTCAGTAAACTATCACAATAACAAAAAACCAAACACCGCATATTCTCACTCATATGTGGGAATTGAACAATGAGAACACATGGACACAGGAAGGGGAATATCACACTGGGGACTGTTGTGGGGTGGGGGGAGGGGGGAGGGATAGCATTGGGAGATATACCTAATGCTAGATGACGAGTTAATGGGTGCAGTGCACCAGCATGGCACATGTATACATATGTAACTAACCTGCACAATGTGCACATGTACCCTAAAACTTAAAGTATAATAAAAAATAAAAAAACAAGAAAAAACAAGAAAAAAAAAAAAAAGAATTGAGGCCTGGCGTGGTGGCTCACGCCTGTAATCCCAGCACTTTGGGAGGCCGAGGTGGGTGGATCACAAGGTCAGGAGATTGAGACCATCCTGGCTAACACAGTGAAACCCTGTCTCTACTAAAAATGCAAAAAATTAGCCAGGCATGGTGGCAGGTGCCTGTAGTCCCAGCTACTCAGGAGGCTGAGGCAGGAGAATGGCGTGAACCCGGGAGGCAGAGCGTGCAGTGAGTCAAGATCGCGCCACTGCACTCCAGCCGGTGACAGAAGGAGACTCCATCTCAAAAAAAAAAAAAAAAAAAGAGAATTGAGTTCACACAAAAATGAGTTGAAATTATTAGGCATTAAGAAAAACTGACAGACGTTAATGAAATGGAAGAAGCCAAGGGACCAGAGATCAGAGTGTGAGTGAGATGTACGTATTGAGGCCAGCCCTGCCTTAGCCTTTGTGAGGCCTAGGGCCAGAGTACACATGATGATCCCCACACTAGATACCTACACGTTTAAAAATTATAATGAAACATAGCAAATTGTTATATAAAATATGTCTACTACTCATCTCTTGATTAACCTACCTTTATGACAATCCAGAAGGGCTGGAGGACCACACCGGAATGGACAGCACAGGAAGGGCCAGCCCCAGTTCTCAGCCTGCCATCTTGTCTCCCGGCCTGACTTCATCTCATACCAACACATCTGGTCCATCCTGTGACTCAGCATGCAGTCTGAGAAGGAAGTACAGAGGCTCCAAGTGGGCTTTTGCATTTGGCCCCATGAAAGCCTCAGCCCATCAGAAGGCTTGTAGACAGAGGAGAAGCAGAGAAGGGTTTTTTATAAAGGTAAACTTTTTGCCTAGGACTAACAGGTAGCATTGTAGTAACAAGGATTTGAAGAACAGAAATCTGTGGAATTTAAAATCTAATCTCCAAATAATTAAAGTGAACCATAAAATATATGTTCAATGTACTTGGTTGCTGAAGTAAAAATAAGATAATATTAAGATTGAGGCAAATCAAGATACTGGATAAAGCAGGCCCGCAGGTGAACAAACTTTCGGATACTGAAGTGTCCTGGTCAAGAGCCAAAGATAGAATAAGGGGGACCCTGACATATCAAGTGTCAAAGACTATGATGAATGAAAGAAACAGTGAGGTTCAAGAGAGGGCAGAATGAGTAGAAATGATGACATGAAAATCCCGTATCACCAAATGGCGGACTTTAGCACAGGTGGATTTGGGAGAACATGGTCGTGGAATCACTTGGAAGACACACGAAGAGCAAGAAAAAGACTGTTGATACCACCTCCTACTGTTATCAAGAGAACTTCACGTGAAAACAAGCATCCGTTATTTAAAGGCTGGGGAAGAACCAAGTATCAGATTATAAAGAAGGTAAAGGAAGCAATGAGAGTGAAGCAATAGGAAGGGGTAGGTTTCCAACGCTCTGTGGTAATGGAACCATGACCACATTCCGCACCGTTGCATCACCAGGGCCACACACAGTGCCCAGCACACTGTATGTGCCTCATTAAAATAGCTGAATTTATGCATTACATTTGACAGAAGAAAATCTTTCTAACAGTGGTTCTTTCCAAGGAACACATAAAATATTATAAAGAATTGCGTAGACCTTCAGAAAGGGGATCACATAAAGCATTAGATGGCTTTTCAGTTCTGTTCCAAAACTGTGAGTCTACCATGCTGGTTAGGGTACCTGAGTTTCAGTGCCCCAATATTTATAACACAAATGTAAATTACACATGAAACACACACCCCTACAAACATTGCACAAGATTTTTTAAGTTATTATGTCCATAATTTAAAGCTGAAAAGTCCAGCTATCTATAGGTTATAAATATCACAAATCTCCACTGTGATTTTAATATTTAGAGAAAAAAGTCAAAAAGAATGTGACCATCTCCTAATGAATGCAATTACTAAAAATATCATCAATTAGAAATGATTTTCACATCAACAGAGCAGTCATAACAGTGTTTTTGAAACTACAGGTGGCAGCCTATTAGTTGGCCATGAGCAGAATGTTTTAATGAAATAAAAAATGTAAAACACATCTCACATTGTACATAACGATTGCTTGATTAAACTCATCTGGGTCATGTATCATAGATATTGAAGTATTTTTAAATGCTTTATTATTTGTTATGTATTTATTTATTGCTGAAACATTTACAGAGTACCTCCTGTGCTAACATTTGAAGGTAAAATTCATTTTAAAAGACATGCAAAGTTTCTTCAGAGCTCATAATTGAATGGCAACAGCAGATAATTATACAAGCAAAGAAGCATGAAAATAGAAAAGTAAAAGTTGTCAAGGGAGATCAAAAGTAACTCAAGGGGTAAGGAAGAACCACTTTAGAAAAAGTATGGATTAAGATGATACTTAAAGAATGAGTGAGGGTGAGCTTAGCGATCAGTCAGGCTAGTATATTCTATACAGGAGAATAGCAAGAGGCAAGAAAGAAAATATCATGTTAATAAACTGAAAGGAATCCAACCAACTTAGAGCATAGAGTGTGAGAGGGTTAATAACTGGAGGTGAGGATGGGAGGGTAGGCAGGGGTCAGATTGTACATGGCCTTATGAACCATATACAACAATTTGAACCTTAAAGCAGGACACTTGGAAACCTATGAAGGATTATAAACTGGTTGGTAACATGATCAAATTTTAATCTCAGCAGAGTAGAAAATATAAAAAGAAAGGAGTAAGACAGGAGATTAAGTGACAAGTCAGGAGGCATCTATCCAAGTGAGAGGTGCCGATGAGTTGGCCCAGGGTGGTGAGTGAGGATGAGGAAGCATCATTTAATTGGATGTTGGCACCAGAGCCCATGACTCTTGCCCACTAAGGTTGGAATAGGGGAAGAGGAGCCCATTTGTGGTATAATGAATCTGTTCAGCCCAGATATCAGTCGACTTTGTAGGGCTTAACAGACATCTAAGTGTTATGGCCATGGGGCAGATAAATAAAAGGCCCAGACACCAGCAGAGAGGTCTGCCCTGTAGATAATAATATGCTCAAGCCCTTAATGAATAAATAGTAACTGGACATTTTCAGGGTTCAAATAACCATGAGAAGACAAAATTGGCCCTAACTGAAAGCTTAAGCATTATGAATTTTGGTCATGTTCACTTACTATCTGCAAATGAAACACATAGATATTAAAACCTACCTAGTCACATAAATGGAGAAAATAATACAATACCATAACTATAGAGAAGAAACAACAAAGAGGTGCTTTATAATGCTTCAATATGCAAATGCACATTTTTAAGAAAATAATAGTGAATAATATTTATTCTCTACATAGGACATGGTGAGCACGGCATCTACAGACTTAACAAATCATGGTTTATAAATGATTTTGATTCCACAAGGAACACCGCCTCTGGGGACATAACTTTTCAAAATGGTAAGAAATTCTTGAGCAAACTTCTTAATTATACCATATACACTCTTTGTCAAGTACCACAGTTGTTTCAATGCTGGAAATTTCAGGGCATAAGCAAATGACACAAGTAAACAAAAAAAATGCTTTGTTTATATTTAAAACAAAAAGGTCACTTATTTATAATTAGGTTTAGCATCCCCTTCCCTGTTACTTACGTGTATATCAGGCAGGACATTTGAAAGTTACATGAAACCTGGGCAAGTTCTTCACTGTACCAGTCTCTACAAGGGTTTTGAAAGATGTTTCATCTCTGGTCCATTCTTGTTAATAAAGCTGATAGCCCAACACCTCAAATGTGACAACTAAAAGCACTACATTTCTAAAATATTCCATAGGGAGTGTTGAAGTGAACTAAACATGGCCTAAGAAGGACTCCGTACTTCTGTAGTTGAGTCCTTTTGGAGGAACTGCAACCTAGCTTAATAGGTAGATAAGATTGAAAACCTAATTTAGGAGTATGTGTTTGTAACAATAGCTGAGACTTGGCCAGTCCCAGTGGCGATATTTCAACCATTCATACACTGCTGAGTGTTCAAACTGTGTTCAAATAAGGCAAACGCCAACCTGTAACCAATCCAGCTGTTCTGTACCTCACTTCCAATTCCTATATGTCATTTCCCTTTTTTGTCTGTAATTCTTCTTCCACCATGTGGCTGTGCTGAAGTCTCTGTGAATCTGCTGTGAATCTGCTGTGGGCTGCCTGATTCACGAGTCATTCATTGCTCAATTAAACTCCTTTAAATTTAATTCACCTGCAGTTTTTCTTTTATCAGGAGAAACTCCAATGCTGATTTAGAACAGAAAATAGAAGCATGGAGCTTTCTAAGGAAACAGAGAACAAATAACCAGAATGATAGGAGGGGGAAAAAATCCCTAAATTTAGTACAACTTTTTTTTTTTTTTTTTTGAGACAGAGTTTCGCTCTGTTGCTCAGGCTAGAGTGCAGTGGTGCGATCTCAGCTCAGTGCAACCTCCACTTCCCGGATTCAAGCTATTCTCCTGCCTCAGCCTCCTGAGTACCTGGAACTACAGGTGCCCACCATCATGCCTGGCTAATTTTTGTATTTTTAGTAGAGACAGGGTTTCACCATGTTGGCCAGACTGGTCTCGAACTCCTGACCTCAGGTAATCCACTGGCCTCAGCCTCCCAACGTGCAACTATCTCATTTTTTATCTGACACCTAAGCAGCGCTTAACAGCACTAAATCTGGCAACATGTTGATCATGGAATTACTATGGAGGGGAATCCAAAGTCATCTTCAAACCAAAACCTTCCAGGAAAATAAGTTTATAAGTTATAAGTTGTCAGTATGACGACATTGAAATTGTTTCCCTTGGCGAAGAGAGTGTTTGTAGGAACACAGGACTGATTTCTGGGAGCTGAAGAATGATAATGCAAACACAAGTTCCAGGGATCGGCCAGATGCAAGCACAGGTTTATTAACTTAATTTGATGTTTGTTTTGTAGGCTGCTTTGTTTCATGCCTTAGATGAGAAAGACTTGAACATGTATAAATGAAGCAAGGCATGAGTGGACAGAGAGAAGTTAAATATGCAGAAGACAAGTGTTTTTTTACCTGACAGAGAAAGACGGAGGAACCCTTTTCACAGTGGGATTTGCTCCATGCTGCCCAAGGGAAAATCTGATTTACATGTAGATGCAAGTAAGTTCTTGGTTTTGGCACCAGGAGACTCAGAGGTTGTCTTCCATAGGCTGGCATTTCCCCAGTGATGTCAGAGAGGCTGGGATCAAAGGGAACCAGACAGGAAGTGGAAGGATGTGAAATATAAAAAGAGAGCACGTTTGAAGTAGTTGCGGTGCTGTGGATAATGGGAAAAGCTGCACAGACAAATTTTATGTTTAAAATGGGGGGTAGATAGCTATCTAAACTGATATGTAGCATTTATTAGAAGATTTTTATACATGTTGAATATTGAAGATAAGTGTTCTGAAAAACATACAGTTCCAGTAAAGGAACATAAAATAATATTTCCTGACAACTTTGAGGGAAAGATTGGTTAATGCCACAGGAATTGCTCGGATTTTGGAGAAGAACATGGACTACAACAGAGGGCCATTTTCTGTGTGTAAAACAAAATGCTGCTTGCTTGCTTGCTTTTTTTCTTTCTTTTTTTTTTCTTTTTTTGAGACCGACTCTTGCTCTGTGGCCCAGGCTGGAGTGCAATGGTGCAATTTCGGCTCACTGCAATCTCCACCTCCTGGGTTCAAGTGATTCTTCTGCCTCAGGCTCCTGAGTAGCTGGGACTATAGATGTGTGTAACACTCCCAACTAATTTTTGTATTTTTAGTATAGGTGGAGTTTCACCATGTTTGCCAGGCTGGTCTCAAAATCCTGACCTCAAATGATCCACCCACCTCAACCTCCCAAAGTGCTGGGATGACAAGTGTGAGCCACCTCTCTCGGTCACTTCTTGCTTTCAAAGCAAGAACTTAGCACCTGCTTTAAACCTACACACTGTATATTCAGTCAGGTAATAAGTCACTAATAAGGTTTAGTTCTTCTATTTGTACCTATCATTGTAAGTTGTTTCAAGATGCCCTCAAAAAGAGAAGGAAAATACTCAGACCACTTTGCAAGAGGTCGAGTTTTAGGAGTTCCACACAAAGTTAACCAAATGGACTGCATTATGTTTGCAAAGACTTTCCAGTATTAATAAAATATAACATCATTATAAGTAAAGATTCCTACTGGGATGATATCAGGAACACAGAGAGGCTACCTCTTTGTTTTGTTGCAGAAATGAGGGAGGAAATCAAGAGGAGGAGAGGAATTATATCCCGGTGCCATCTGAAGGGTGATTATTTCAGGCCTTCTGAAATAATTCAAGAGCTTAAGTACTCCTCCTTTTTGGAAACCTGAGTAGTTGTAGTTTAAACCTTCATTCTTTCCCTAATAGAGATGAGGAATTAGTAGCTCTGGAAAATTGGATTTAAGAAACATGTAGATACCTATTTGGTGCTGTGGGGACACTAAAATGAAAAGCCACAAAATAGCTCACCAGCAAGCTCTAGAGAATGACTCATTTGTATGTAGTTGGGATACAAAACAGGGATCACAGCATAGGGGCTGAAAGCCCTTGACTCATATCTAGAATTTAATTCTGGTCTTATGATTTATTAACCGTGTCACTAACTTTGCATAAGTTACTCTTCCAGGCTTTAGTTCTCTTTTCTGTCAGTACATGTGAGAAACTACAAAGTGTCTATAATGATGCTTATCACGCATGAAATGAGTAGCAAATGGAAAATGGAAGCTATTGTTAAGTGATGTGGAGGTCAATTTAAACTGAAAGATGTTAAAGTATAGACAAAAAGGCCTTTATTTTCCCCAACCCGCACTTTTATTTCAGGCCAGATTCAAAATCCAAAGTCATCTTCAAACCAAAACCTTCCAGGAAAATAAGTTTATAAATTATAAGTTGTCACTATGACCACATTGAAAATGTTTCCCTTGGCGAAGGTCATCTGTGGAGAGAGGCTTTCATTTTGGGAGCTACATATATTAGATTTTGCTATCAGAAAATTCCCCACCTCCAAACATCTAAATTACATCAGCTATAATCTGATTACTCTTGAATTTACTTCAACAGCACCAAAAATCATGTTCTATCTTTAGGGCTTATATCACTGCCATGACAAATACCACTGAAAATAATAATAATTCTTCCTCTGGGCTTCGCAACCCTCTTACAACAACTGTTTTTAGGTTAGTGACCCAATATGAAACATTCCATTCTAAATAAACCCATAAAAATACATTTACCACCTCAACAAACCTTTAAAATGCATGGGCCCTGATTTAAAACACCAAAATAAAGATTAAAGTTTAGTTTTCTTTAACCTCTAACTTAATAACACTGAGTGTATCTGGAGTATATTTTACATAGCTTCTAATTTTATCAAGTTTTATGTAAAACCTAAGCAACTTATAACAAATCATCACTCCTTCTTTGTCGTCCTATACTCTTAGTTGATGTTAAGAAAAGCACAAAATTTGTGGGGGTTGAGTCAAATTAAGATCGTATACAACTAATGGGTCTATTACATATTATAAAAATTATCTTTAAAGCCTCTTGCTACAGACAGGAATTATAACCCTCATTTTATTCCAGAGACCTAAGGTCCCAGAAGCAGTGAATGACAGAGCTAGAATGTAGGTCTGATTCCTTTAGACTTTTCACTTCCCCCAGTCCCTCTCCCAGTCAGGAAATATAAGGGCCCACCAGCCCCAATATTTCTCTGCTAGGATTTTCAAAAAAAATAGATTTCATAGATTTTTTTAAAAATCTATGAAAGAACAAGATGTCTCAGAAAAAACAGGACTCACTCTACCTTTGACCTACACTCCTTCAAGGCTCTCTCATCCAGCGTTCATATGCTCCCACCCCCAGAATGGGAGAAAACAGCAGTACCTTTGAATCTGTTAATAATATTCATAGCTGCCATTCCTGACATATGTGGAAGCCAGAATATGTCTATAATAAGTATAGTAAATTGCATAATAATATATATGTATAATATCAATTTTGGAAGAAAAAGTGTGTGTATTATTTGTACAAGCATAGTTTAAAGTGTAGTTTCTGCAGAAAAAATAAAATTTGCGATGGGAGGAGACCTTAGTTTTTTACTTTATGCAATTCAAGCATAAGTTGTTTTTATAAGAAATGCATATCACTTTCATAATAAAAGAAAAATAACCAAAAGAAGTAATGGTGTAAAAATCTGTATCGTGGCTATCTTTGGGGGGAATGAGAGATTGGAGTAATATTTGAGAAGGGTCATGAGGAGAGCTTGTGTGGGTAATATTGATATTTTAATTTTTTCTTTTTCTTTTTTTCTTCAGAGACAGGGTCTCAGCCTGACACCCAAGCTGGAGTGCAGTGGTGGGTGGGCTCATCACTAATTGCAGCCTCTATCTCTGGGGCTCAAGCCATCCTCTCACCTCAGCCACCCAGAGTAGCTAAGACCACAGGCGTGTGCCACCACGCTCAGCTAATTTTATTTTATTTTATTTTTTAGAGACAGGGTCTCACCATATTGCCCAGGCTGGTCTAGAACTCCTAGGCCCAAGAGATTCTGCCCCCTTGGCCATCCAAAATGCCAGGATTACAGACATGAGCCACCGTGCCTGGCCAATATTTTAACTTTTGATCTAGGTAGTGGTTACTTGGCTCATTGGTTCATAATACTTTTTTGATTTTCACATCTTTCTTTTGTATCATTTTAATCAAACTGCTTTTAAAAAGAGTCACCAAAATCAATTACCAACATGTTCAGGTTAATTATACGTTTGGATTTTACTCCTGTTTCCCAGTGTAATTGTCGATAACGCTGACTTGTGCTCCCTAAAGTCTTCTCATTTGGACAATAAATTACACGGTTTTCTATAAGTAGCCTACAAGCATTGTAGTATTTTTAAAGCTGAAATAAACCTTAGAGGTCAACTAGGGCCCAGTGGTTTCCAAAATGTTGCCAAGAAAGCATTCTGAAATGTGTGGTAAGGTTTTTGGTTGTCCCAATGCCTAGAAAGACTATGGGTATTTAGCATAGGGTAGCCAATGGTGCTTATTTCTCTACAGTATGATAGAACTACTCAAAGGAATGTGATCTCAGTCTTGTTTTAAAGAAAAAAAAACCTGAAATCCAAAATGTTAACTGAATTGCCTAAGAGCACATTCTTAATAAAGAGTAGATCCCATGACTAAAACCTTAGGTTCTTGCCTTATCTACCAGCCTTCTTAGGCACTACGCCAAAACCAAAAAGCTGTTGCTCCATCTTTCCTTTCTTCCTTCCCTTTTGTCTTCATCCTTTTCTCATTTGACTTTCAAACTAAAAATGTGGGTTTTTTAACCTACAAAATAAAGGCAATACCTTTCAACTTTTACCTATAAGTGGTAGAAGACTCAATTTAGCATCAGAAAGCAGGGAATTGTTTATTAGCCAGCTACAATAAGTAATTTGGGGGTAAATCATTCTGAAATACATATTAAAGTTATAAAATCGCATTTCTTCTCACCCTTCTCTTCTCCCTCCAGGTTTTCCTCCCTCACCATGAAGTTCAGTTGCCTATCCCCCAGAATACAGGATACAACATCTGTGGTGGCTTCTACTGAGATTTATTTTCTACATTTTCATTAAAATAGCAACTGAATTGACTCAATAAAATGTTGCTTATCCTAATAAAGCCCTTTAGAGCCTTGCAAATTTGCATTTAATACTCTTTAGTGTCATTACAGCATTAATAATCTGTGCCTAAAGAGCAATTAAAAAAAAAACCTTTATACTTTGTATTTAATAGAGGTAGCTTCATAACCCTTCATTTTCATGTGACTCGGATCTTAACGTACCTTAAATGGAATCTCTGACTTAGGCTGAGTAAATCTGAGACTTCTTATAATCTATTGGTCCTCCCTGTATTTCCCAGTCATGAAAAATAACACAGATACATTGCAAGCACCACAGTATGAGCCTTAAGCATCTCCTTAAGAATTAATGATTTCTGATTTACTCAAAGTCTTCTCATTGCTAATGGATCTGAGACAGGAAGAGAATAAAAAGAAATGGAGGTGGAGAAGTAAGGGTAATAAGTTTGCACAAATCATCTGCTTCTTGTGGAGAAATTTTTCACTACTAATAACTGTACTGAAGGCATTGTGCAGTTAGCTGGAAGGCGTGAAAATAAACTGATAAACAGGAGACCAGCAGGTATGATCTAGGGGACTCACATGTGCCGATGTTTTTATTTATTTTTCCTTCAAGTCATTGCCAAAAAATCACATCCAGCAACAATTTGTGTCTTTTTTGGTATCCGAACACAATCTGATGGGAGAATCATTTTTATTTTTCCATTGTGTTCGAGATCCATTTTGAAAAAAAAAATCAATGAGAGAAGGTGAAAGAGTATTGGAAACTGAGAGATCCACTAGTGAAAGACACAAGCTGGGCACCCCGCATTTTCCAGGAAGTGCATCTGCTGTGCTACAGTAATAGTTCTTTTGAGCCCTGTCTGGGCTCAAACTACTATTTAATGTTCAGAGCCTCAGGTTTGCTCTGAGCTCAAGTATGATTATAACAATTTTAAAGCTCAATGAAAATAGAGATGAATGAAATGAAAATGAAATGAAAAGCTGTAGAATATCATGCAGCACAGCAGCCTAACGCATCTGGCATAGAAACAAACCAAGAATGTCTTATTTTTCAAAGGGAGAGAAATAAAAAAAAAACTAAAAAAAGAAGATGAATATATCAAAATTGTCATATCACAATAAAATAATATAGTTTGAAATGCAAAACAATAGTAAGGAAGAGAAGGAGAAGGAGATAGTTAGTGAAGTTCGATGCTGAAAAAAATATTCACTGATTAAAAGGAGAGAAAAATGTTCAAACTAAGCAAGAATGTAAGTGAATAATGCACTTAGGAATTAAATACAAAAAGCCAAGAACTTGAAGCTCTCAGGCTCTCACTCAGATAAAAGTTCCCTGACAGAGGGAAGCAGCTTCTGCTCTGGTGACTTCATGCAGGGGTGAATATATCTAAAAAGGAACGGTTCAGGCAAAAAGAAGAAGGAGAGAGTTTATCAATGGAAGTACAGAAAACATGAAAATTCAAGAATTGAGAAAATGGTCTAGTTGTCTTTAAATAATATATCTCAGCAAAATGATACAATGGAAGATTAAGCCTGAATTTAATGACCATTTAAAAACATGGCATCACCAAACCAATAACTTCTATGTCAAAAAGTACAAGCCAATTTACAAATGGCTTTAACCAAATCTTCATGAAACTCCTTTAAATGCAGGGTAAATGGAAACCCTTCCGACTCCTACTCTAGAGCTGTACCAAACCCAAGCAAGGACAGTACAAAATAAAGAATCAGGCTGGGCGCGGTGGCTCAGGCCTGTAATCCCAGCAGTTTGGAAGGCCGAGGCGGGCAGATCACCTGAGGTCAGGAGTTCAAGACCAGCCTGGTCAACATGGTGAAACCCTGTCTCTGCTAAAAATACAAAAATTCGCTGAGCATGGTGGCACACACCTGTAGTCCCAGCTACTCCAGAGGCTGAAGCAGCAGAATTGCTGGAACCTGGGAGGAGGAGGTTGCGGTGAGTCGAGATCACACCACTGCACTCCAGCCTGGGTGACAGAGCAAGACTCTCTAAATAAATACATAAATAAATAAATATCAATGCGTAACCTCGTGTAGATTAGACAAAGGCAGGGGGATCTTGCAAATCAGTAAAAAAGTGAAGATCTATAATTCAGTAAATGTTTCTGACCCTTCATATAAACCAAGATAAAATTAAAGTCCCAGATCTCACATGTGAAAACACATGCAGTAAACAACCTTTTAAAAACCTTTTCATCAGAGATGTACAAATGCTACATGAGTTTTTCCTATCCAATAAGCTGTTCTTGTACATTATTTTCTTATATTTTAAATACCATGAAAGGGCACAGAAAATCACAATTTAGGATGAGAAACATAAGTCTGTGGCATAATGAGAGATGCAGCGAATTGTGTATTTTTAAAATGCCTATACGAAAATCTAAGACATCAAAGTTGCCATTATACTGGTTTTTGAAGAGGTACTTTCTTTACCCAATCTGTTACCACTTATTTAAAGAGGTAACCTTTTTTTAAGAAATGCTTTCAGATCTGATTTATAATTTACCCCTTAGTTAAAGAATAAGCTGTATTTCTTGTAGAGAAGAAACTAGTAAGCATTCACTGAGGTGAACAGCTTCATTTAGCCTCCTTAATTCATTTTCACTCACTAGATATTAGGAGTATAACTCAGAGAAGGAAAAAAAATTTTCCATTGAAACAAAGACATCTCAGTTTGGATAAATATATTATTTGTGAGCAAAGAAAGTGAAGTTTCTCTATTAACTATAGAATAAACATCAGTGTAAAAAAAAAAAAAGAGCAGAAACTCGGCTTTTCATTTCAGTTCCTGCACTAGCTCTGTTCTTTGAAATATCAAAACATATTTGTATTCGTATTTTGCAAAAACGGGAATAATATCAACCTACTTCACAGAACCCATAAAGAGTGTGATAATAAGTAACATAACATGAATAGAATTGTACATAAAAAGTATGTAAAAACAAGAAAATAGTTGAATATGTATATTATTACATGTGAACATGAAAAGAGCTTAATGTATACAAGTGACCTTCATCTGCACTGAATTACCTCACTTGTGATGAAGATCAGATGAAGATAAAGGATCATACAAAATTCAAACCAAAGTGTGAATTTTTCCCAAGAGTACCAAAATGTTACTGAATATTGTGTGTGTGTGTGTGTGTGTGTGTGTGTGTGTGTGTGTGTCCATCCAAAAAATTTTATCTCAGCAGAGGCATCCCATGAATAAGAGCAGGATGTATGTGATTAGAAAAGAAAGACTAGCAAAGTTTCCTCATCACTTTGGTTAATAATTGCTTATACATTTACTTTTGAATTTCTCATTTGCTTAATTCTGCAGGACAGATGAAATAATTGTTAATATCTTTTTCCTCCCAAGGAAATCTAAGTCTTTCCTCTATGTTATTCTCTAAGTAAACTAATCTGTTAACATAGAGATTAGTTGAAATCTAATCTCTTAGATTCTTAACTTGAAAGGTACATTCTAGTTACCCATTATTTTCTACGTGGTTAAAAAGTCACTTTGCCAAAAAGTCCAGAAGATGGCCATAAAATAATTTTTCTGCTTCACCTTAATGATAAATTTACAAAATTAATTCTGTGACTGAAAATGTCTTGTATTATATTTCTATGTGAGTTTTTCTCTCTTCTCTACTCATCTTCAACCTTCTGAAGACTGGACATTATTTAATCATGTTAGCAAGCATTCGAGTTTTTAACAAGGATCTTTGCACACAGATATGCCCAACCAATGTTTCTTCCATTACAGAACCAAATTAAAAACAAGGAAGATGACAGGGATTATGCTTTCTCATTATTTTTATGTTTTACATAATTCAGCAGTACCGTGTTGCAGTAAGAGCATAGCAATCAATATTTCTTGAATATATAACTAAGTGCAATCTGATAAAGTAAATGAATGAGCACACAAGCAGCTAAGAACCACAGAGAGGGCCTGGTGCAATGGCTCACGCCTGTAATCCCAGCACTTTGGGAGACCAAGGTGGACAGATCACTTGAGGTCAGGAGTTCGAGACCAGCCTAGCCAACATGGTAAAACCTCGTCTCTACTAAAATACAAAAATTAGCCAGGCATGGTGGTGGCAGCCTGTAATCCCAGCTACTCAGGAGGCTGAGGCAGGAGAATAGCTTGACCCCAGGAGGTGGAGGTTGCAGTGAGCCGAGAGCGTGCCACTTCACTCCAGCCTAGGTGACAGAGTGAGATTCCGTCTCAAAAAAAAAACATAGAACCACAGAGAGGGATGCAGCAGTAAGCCCCCCGCCCCCGACCCCCCGTAGTAGATAGCCATCAAGGTTTAGGCCATCACCTCTTTCTCATTTCATTTCCGATGTTATAATAACCATTAAGGGATTTGTGATTATTTCCAAGTTTGGAATCTATTCTTTTCTCCTCAACTTAGTTTTTGAAGTTAATGTCTTTTTTGACTCAATCAACTCCTGAACACTTGGGAAGGACACCATCAGACAGTTTGGTTATCTTGAGATACACATTTCAGAAATGATCCTCTTAGACTACCCAGCTGAAACAGGCAAGACTGTGGGTAAGTCTCGAATCAATTCTTTTGCCATCTATTCGATGGTCTTTGTTTCTAAGTGCCAAGGAAACCTTCAAGTTCATTCTAATCTTCATTTTGTTAATCTAGTCCATATGACTTAAATTCTACTTTCCTTCTGCTTTGAATTTCAGTGTTTTCTTATATGGTTCTCAAATTGGCTGGGCCAAGACGCCCTGCCTACCTTTCAATCATTTCCCTTGGAAAGACCAAATGTAATCTTTTCAATGTTTAATGACCAGCTCTGCTCTCACATCGAATGCATTAATTACATGGGATTACAGCAATGAAGTCCATAGCTCTTTCCTAGAACTTTTCAGTGCTGTGTCCCACCCCTACAATTGTAAAAGTGTCTTTAAGAATCAAGTTCAAGTTCACTATTGTCTCTTTGGTTCTAGTCATTAGACAGTGGCCACCTTTGTTAAAAACTTATTCCAGAGTTAGTTTCACAGACCCAGCAACTGTCTCCAGCAGGCTTGACAATCAAGGTTACAGCCTTTATTATGGCCAGATCCGCCTTGTCTCTGACAATTTGAAAGCTGATTTTTGCATCGCTGTTATTTAAAGTTCAATGAAAAACCTTGGAGGGAGGAAAACAGAATTTTGACTTCACTGACATTAACTGTCCTCAGACCCTCACCCTACCCTGCTATTTGGGCGTTCAGTTTTTCTGTTCTGTTTCTCTTTGTACTTATAACTAAAATGGTGAATTCAAAGGTTCAGAAAAATAAAGGAAAATTCTATACGTAATATTCGAAGATTTAGTATTTCTTTTTCTTCCAACTGACTTTTTAAAATCTTTGGTTCCCAAAAGCAGATATCACCAGGTTCCTTTGTGCCATGTTTAGATGAATAAAAGCCTTACTTTATAAAGACTGTTCAAACATTTTAATAAAACAAATAACAGCCAAGCCAAATACCATGGCAATGTTAGCAAAGCATTTCCTGCCAAATCCAAAAGGAGATACATTGTTCTAAGCATTGCATTTGTACATACTAAGAAGCATTGTACTAAGTTGATATCCTTTGCAGGTATCTGCTCACTTAAAGTTCAGAGATTTACAGTGTTCTTCAACCAACCCACGGCTGTAGGTAGAAATCAGCTCTGGGCCCAGTTATATGAGTTCAATGTCCCATGCTGCTGATGTCTTTTCTAGAAAACTATATTTCCTAGACAGGATCAGAAAAGGAAGGCAAGAGCAGGAAGACTACAGTCTTGACTTAGGTAACATAAAGGCAAATTTTGTCTCAACCTCCACTCCACCTAAATTTCACCTAAATAAGTTGGTGCAAATTTTTTATTAATGAGAGTCTCGGCCTTTTGTCACGGCAGAGAGGAGCATGTGCTTCTCTTCATGACAATTACATGACTGCTGTCTGAAAGAGGGATGGTCTCACAAAGAAACTTCCTTCATTTTCTTGGCCGGGTGCAGTGGCTCACCCCTGTAATCCTAGCACTTTGGGAGGCCAAGGCGGGTGGATTACCTGAGATCAGGAGTTCAAGACCAGCCTGGCCAACATGGTGAAACTCTGTCTCTACTAAAATACAAAAATTAGCCGGGCATGATGGCAGATGCCTGTAATCCCAGCTACTCGGAGGCTGAGATGGGAGAATTGCTTGAACACAGAAGACAGTGGTTGCAGTGAGCGGAGATCGTACCACTGCCCTCCAGCCTGGGCAACAAGCAAGACTCTATCTCAAAAAAAAAAGAAAAAAAAAGAAACAAAAAAAAGAAACTTCATTCATTTTCTATTGTGTCTATCTGAATACGACATCAGTGTTTCCACTTGAGTAAGGCATTGTTAGTTTTGGTAAAATTGGACTTTTCTTGGTGGGTTGTTTTTCAGATTTGAAGAATTAATAGCAAATAATCCTACACCACTTAAAGAACCAACTTATGTGTAAAACTTGCAGCAAACTGATTTTGGCAAGCCCACTGCATGCACCATTGATCATGTTCAATGTGTTACACAAGCCAAACCTTGTGCCTGCCAAGATCATAGCTGCTGGTCTTTGATCAGAATTTTTTTTTTTCTTTTTTTTGTGCAACATGGTTAGCAGTTCATTTGAGATAATGAGAACATTCAAATCTGCTTCCTGAAGAAATACACATTATTAGTATAGACTATACAATAAAACTAGAAAGCTACCAAGTGAATCTCCTCAGGGGTTAGATTACCTATCTAATAATAGGTTCAATGTGGAGCCTTACTCTTCATTTGCATGATTTTTCTGCTACTTACATGTCTTTTTATAGTACACAAACTTCACATCAAGTTTGAGAACCTAATATAATTAAGCAAAGAGAACATTAAATTTTTGTATTAACCTAAATTTGCAAATGTAAAAACATTGACATCCTGAGCTTAAATCCAGGAAGTATGTCAATTAAGTGATAATCATTCTAGGATTAACTGTGACATCAATATTTAAAACTAGTAAACTATTCTTTTCATAAAATCAAGATTTTATGTTCATCTACATTTGTCCTGTGAACCTTGTTAAAAGCCATTTATAATTCCACAAACAATGTATTTATCATTTTATTTTGGGTGGACCTCATGAGAGCTACCTATATCTGTATAACAATTAAAAACATTTACTTAAAATTCTAGTTTATATTACAGGTTATAGTATTATCTCTGTCTTTTTTGGGAGTATCAAAAGAACATGCTCATACAATATACTTTATGTAAAATAATTTTCTGTACCCCTACAAGTATTTGCCTATTTTAAATATTTTTGATGACTTGGTACAGTGGCTCACATCTGTAATCTCAGCATTTCGGGAGGCTGAGGCCAGAGGATGGCTTGAGGCCTGGAATTCTAGCTAGCTTGTGCAATATAGTGAGACCCAAATTTTTGTCTCTACAAAAAATTTTTTAAAATTAGCTGGGTATGGTGGTGCACACCTGTAGTCCCAGCTACTGGGGAGGCTGAGGCGGGGGTTTGGCAGGGATCACTTGAGCCCAGGGGTTTGAGGCCACAGTGAGCTATGGTTGTCCCACTGCACTCCAACCTGTGTGACAGAGTGAGACCCTGCCTCAAAAAATAGGTATTTGTGGCTTTCCTTAGCATCAATGTCTCAAAGAAAATGTTAGGTGTTTTTTTTTGTTTAATGTTTTATACCTTGTTTTAAAAGTGAGAGATTAAGTCAAGAATAATAGGACTCCATCCTTGTATTTCCCCCCACCTCTCTCAGAGATTGATTGAAGGGAGTTGACAAAGGAAAAAGGGAACTTCAGAGATGAGGAAATAATAGTGGGTATAGTCATTATGGTAATAGCAAGTGAGATACCCCTCCACCCAATTCCAGTAATTCAATAGGATCTTTTTTAACTTTTGCAAATAAGTCCTTAGTTACCTGTCCTAAAAGATGGTTGACCACAATTTCTGCATAAGAGGAACAGTACTTGGCTTTTCCCTTGGCAGCTCAGGCCATGGGTTACACCTGTCCTACCCACCCAGTGAGGGGGCCATTGGAGAGCACCCAGCCCAAGGACATACAAGGTTGCAATGGGATGAACGGTGGCCCTTGCAAAAAAAATATGTCCACATCCTAACCCCTGGAACCTGTGAATGCAATCTTATTTAGGAAAAGAAAAATGTATCTTTACAGATATAACTCAGTTTGGGATCTTGAGATGAGGTCATCTGAGATGATCTAGGTAAATGTTAAGTATTATAATGAATCCCTAGAAGAGACAAAAGAGAGGAAGACACAGACACAGAGAAGGTCATGTAAAGACAGAGGCAAAGACTAGAGTTATAAGGCAAGAAACATCCAGAGTCACCAGAAGCTGAAAGAAGCAAAGATCCCTAGAATCTTCCAAGGGATATAACTCCACCAACCACCTTGATTTTGCATGTCTGGCCTCCAGAACTGTAAGAGAATAAATTTCTGTTGTCTTAAGCCAGAAACAATTTAATTTTGTGGTAATTCTGTTACAGCAGGCCTAAGACACTAATACAAATAAGCAATCAAAACTGCCTTAAAAAAAGAGCCTTCAATAAACACTCAGCCTGTCAGGGAAGTTGGTGATTAAATTATCGCAATAAGTATGTCTCTGAGAGTTTGAAAATAAAATATAGAAAATAATGAAGATGTTCATAACTGGAAGAATACTAAGAATAAATATAAAGAGAACAATCAGAGAGAGGAGCTGAGTCAGGTTCCTGAAGAAACATAAATGGATGGGTAAGCTGAAGACAAATCAGCCAGCCAGAGCTCGACACCCCTCCCCAGCTACTGTGATGAAAATCTTTAGTTGGCATAATTCTCATTTCTAAATGTAACCTCTGATGAGTACAGTAACCTCTGGGCCTTTGTAACCAAACTCTTCTTATTAACACAATCATTCTAAAATAGCAGTATGGGGTTTTGCTGTGGTCAAAGTTTATCCATGGAGCTAAGTGCACTTCTACATATCCAGTCATAATCAGCCCTGCTCATCTCCCTAGATCAGAGCTCTGATGCTTCAAACAAGCATTTTCTAGACTCAAAAGCATATGCAAAGCGGCTATTTGGAAAACCCCTCAGAATTTCCTACACATTCATTTGTGCCAAGGTGGCTGGTCTGCTCTCCTAGTGAGAACACCAGTGTGTTATCTCAGCTTCCATGAGAGCTCATTAACAGTAGCTCCTACAGGTTATAGAATTCAAAGAGTATCGACTAGTCTAAAGTCATGTCGCCTCAAAAAATTAAAATTTCATCAGCTTTGCCAAGGAAATGATATTTTAGAAGATGATCAAGTACTATTTATTCAACCCTTTAGATTTTTCAAGATCATTTTTATTTCAAATTGATTAGTAGACTATACTCATAAGATAACTACCACTTTACTAAATTATATTTTATATTTTATTGTATATTGGTTATATTATACATATATTATAAATTCTTATGTATTTATGCAGATTTCCAAAAAGAAAGTTAGTGAAGAAGAAAAAGTTATATAAAGAATGCCTCAAGATATGTTAAAATTATTGAATATTATTTTCCCCATAAAGTCTTACATAATTAGTATCTAATAGAATTTAGTAGCAAAATAAATTGTTCGTTTCTTAAAGAAATGTCATGATTACTTTTAATAACAGAAATTTTTGTCATGTTTTCTCATTTTATCTTGATTTTAAGAAGCCTAGAGTTCAACCTAATGCTTAATTACATGTATTATTTTAGTGTGTTTCAAGAGGCCTATATGTCATAGTGGTTAAGCTCAATTTTGGACTCTGACATAGCTATACTTAAATCCTGACTCTGCCAACAGACAGTTACATGACATTGGGCAAAACACTTAATCTCTCTGGACTCCAGTTTTCCTATCTATGAAGTGGAGATAAAAATAGCACTTACTTCTGTGCGTTCTTGTAAAGAACAAATTAGATAATGCATATAAAACACTTAGAAACTGGCTTGACTCTAGTATCAACATAATACAGTTATATCTGTATTTCTACTTTGATACCTTTATTCTAAACAACTTTTTTTATAAACAGGTAAAATATGAATATAAACACAAGACACAGGAAAGGAATACTAAATTTAAAAAGAACCCGAACGGCTTAGAGAAACACATTAATAAATGCAACTGCTGACTTTAGAAGTCTGCACTGAATTTCTGAGCTTTCTTTTTATTCCTCCTTTAAGATATATTTATTAGTGGTTAGATAAGTTAGAACAAAGTCAGAAAAAAATGTGGCATTTGGGACATCATAAAGTGATGCTTGGTCACAAAGGTGAAAACTGGCAATTTCCCCTTATTGGTAGACATGGAAATTAATCTTACTAGTCTGTCACAGGAGTGTTATTTTCAATGTGCCCCAAAGTACTGGTCCAATTCTTTTTGCTCCAACATAAATCCCATTTTTAGAATGATAGGATAGCTACTCAAAATGAGGGAAGCACTCATTCAAAAGATAAAGCAAAATTAGAGAGATGTGGAGAAGAATATCTAAAGAAGATTCAGTCAGGCATCAAGCCTGAGTAAATCTAAATGATATGCTATGAATCAAGGATTAGCCAATATACAGTTGTGCCTGAATACTTGTGGACTAGAAAAAGAAAGACTTTGCAAAATGAAATTAGGAGGCGACCAATAAAAATATTTGTGGCATGAGAAGTGTCTTCTATTCTAAAACGCAAACCTAAATAAAATCATATTACAACTCGAAAAAGGTTTGGGAAACTTTTAAAGCTTCATTTAGAGCTCTGTCATTAATTTATTTAATTCACCATAGTGTCAAGAGCTACAAATCCCAACACTATTTCTTTTTTTTTTTTTTTTTTTTTTTTTTTTTTGAGACAGAGTCTTGCTCTGTCACCCAGGCTAGAGTGCAGTGGTATGATCTCAGCTCACTGCAATGATCACCTCCCAGGTTCAAGTGATTCTCCTGCCTCAGCCTCCTGAGTATCTGGGATTACAGGTGCCCACCACACCTGTCTAATTTTTGTATTTTTAGTAGAGACGGGGTTTCACCAACCTGGCCAGGCTGGTCTCGAACTCCTGACCTCGTGGTCCACCTGCCTCGGCCTGACTTCTAGCTCAATAAAAAATAAATCCAGAAGCCATAGGCATATGCAGATCTTTTTATTGCTAGGTAATTATTTGAGTATGAGATGTACTTTCAATCAGCTCTATCTGTCAAGAACTCTCTTCTGTTGTCCTATCAAAATCTTTACTCAGGACTCATTGCATCGACTGATGCAAAGAGATTATTAACATTACTTTTAAGTTTACAAATATGAAGAGTAATTATCTTTTAGCCTACAAAGTTAAGCTTATATTTCAAAATCTCCTTAAAAAAGGGCCACAGATTCTGAGTTCTGTCTTCATCTAATCCAGTCAGCAGTGATTTTCGGAATGTCTGAGATCCCACAGATGAAAATAAAATGACTCATGTTCTACCTGGCTGCACTGGTCATTGCCTTTTTCCATATGTCAGTCATCATAACTGAGATCAGAGCAGTAAGAAATCTTGCCTTAATGTTCCCCCATTTGAGTCAGAGTAAAAAATCAGGGCTTCCACTGGAAATATCAATTATTCAGGTGATGTGTTTTATTGTCTATTATATATTAAGTTACTGTTTTTTTTTAGAGATAAGATTTTTCCCTGATGTCAAGGCATGCCATAGGTATGTCTCTGAGAGTTTGAAAATAGAATATAGAAAATAATCAAGATGTTCATAACTGGAGGAATCCTGAGAATAAATATGAAGAGAAGAGTCATAGAGAGAAGAAACAGAAACCTGGAGTTTAGTGGCAAGATCATAACTTGCATAGCTTCGAACTCTTAGTCTCAAATGATCCTCTCATCTTAGCTTCCAAGTAGCTGGGAGTACAGGTCCATGCCACCATCCTGGCTAAGTTTTGTTTGTTTGTTCATTTGTTTCTAGAAATGGAGTCTTGCTATGTTGCCCAGGCTTGTCTCAAACTCCTGTCCTTGAGCAATCCTTCTGCCTCAGCCTCCCAAAGTGCTTGGATTACACAGGCTTGAGCCGCCATACCTGGCCTAAATTTTATGTTATGAAGAGTGACTCCCCCATCGCCACTCACATGGTTGAGGATTTGTGTAGTAAACCAATAAATTGGTATGACAGGAAT
The DNA here is from genome assembly GCF_029281585.2 of Gorilla gorilla gorilla. Lineage (NCBI taxonomy): Eukaryota > Metazoa > Chordata > Mammalia > Primates > Hominidae > Gorilla > Gorilla gorilla. Next base: position 27,116,894 of record NC_073246.2, read on the forward strand.
TTCACAGATATTTGTAATAAGCAGGAGTTTCTCTAATCATAGAAAAATTCCCTGAGTCTGGTAGACTGCAAAATGTCTCCACAAAGATGCTCATATCATAATACCCAGAATCTGTGAATGTTACATTGCATGGCAAAAAGGATTTTACGAATATGACTAAATTAAGGATCTGGATATGAGAAGTTTATCTTGTATTATCTGGATGTGCCCAATATAATCGCAAGGGTCCATTTAAAAGGGAGGCAGTAGAGTTAGATTCAAAAAAGGCTAAGTGATAACAGCAGAGAGAGAAATTAGAAGATGCTAAACCACTGGCTTTGAAGACCAAAAGTGGGACCACAAGCCAAAGAATGCAGGTGGCCTCTAAGCTACCAAGGGCAAGGAAACTAATTTTCCCCTAGAAGTTCCAGAAGGAATGTGCTTTGCCAAAAATGGGGTGTTTGCTCAGCAAGCCCATTTTGAACTTCTGATTTCTAGAGTATAAATTTGTGTTGTTTTCATTTGAGTTTATGAATAATTAGTTTATGGCAATTTGAGTTATGGCAATTTGTCACAGCAGCCATAAGAAATGAATGCGCTAAGTTATTTCAAATTTACTGTATTTTTATTCATATTTGTGTATGTAGTCCATGCAGGTGTAAAAAGGTGATACATAAGTAGGGGCAGACCCTAAGCAGCCTCCATTGGGTAAACACTGCTCTTTACTGGTTCTTCATACCTACATAACACAATCTTCTTCAGTTCAGGTAATCTCTTTATAGCCCAACTAGAGATTTCTTAAGGTACCTTAGAAGTTCCTTCATAAGAATTTCATGAAGCAATTGGGACTAGTTAAGAATTATTCAAACAGTGAATTTTAGAAGAAATGTTTACTGTGTAAATACAGTAACATTTAAATTATAGATAAGCTGATTATATTTTACTATCCAATTTCCATGCCTTTCTCACTGGGCAATTTATGAAATCATTAGTTGTGTATGGCTAAGGGAAATATTGATGTGCTCTATGAGTGGAGTGGCATCTGCTTTATTTTATTACTTGCTTCTGCATAATCCCCAGTCCTCTTGAATTTTGATCTTGAATTTGGATGGCCAATCCATAGATAATTCTGCCTGTCTGAATTTTGTTCAAGATTCTGAATTTTAAACCTAAGTTCTCTTCTATGAACAACTATATTTGTCCTGTTTTTTTATCAACCATTATTTCATTTAACAAACATTTATAGAGTGCCTGCTGCATGCCATCCTCTCTTCAATGTACAAAACTGTCCAAAAGTCCTGCCTTTCGAAGCTTAATTCTAGTGGGTCTGAGCAAACATGTAAAGGGATAAATGTTCCTTCAATGTTAAGTCTAGTAAATGTATCTGCTGGAATCACCAACCAAAACCAAACAAGGGCTCCTTTCTCTTTCTCTGATGGAAAGAGAGGGGGTGTGATTGGTGGAAAGTGAGGGAAGGGAGATGAAAAAAGCATTAGAGAGGTGATATTTCATGACTCTGTTGACTGGGGACACAAAAAGTTCCCACATGAAATGTTTTTTCAAAATGTCCTTACCCGTTACTATAAATTTCAGTGATGATTTCCTTCAATGCCCTGTAAGCAAATGTCTATGATTTTGCTACTAAACAATTAATTCCATGTCCATAAATGCATTGCTCACAGTGCCATCACCATGGATAAGGAAATGAACCAGTAGGGCTATCACAGCTTAGGTCCAGTGAACTGCAACCTGCAGCTTCTTGGCTAAGAGTAATGATATGAAAAAGTCTAGCTGTAGATAAGAGGCAGTGATGTACAGCTGCAAGAAAACAACCTGGGCTTCCTAAATGCCTTTGGAAAAGACATTTCACTTCTTTGGGCCTCTCTTTAAATATATATTGATTGAGAAATTTGCATTTGATAATCTTTAGATTCCTTTCCAGTGCTAATGTTCTATGATTCTATTGAAATTAAACATTCATATATGTAAGTCTAGAATCTCTTAATTCTATTCCTGTATGGAATATGTTTAATAATGTGTGTATTGTTGCATTAATTCAATATCTTACTTTCTCCTCTAAGACAGTGGAGACTAAAAACCCTTTGAAAACTACTGTTCTCAAAGTACTGTTACCACACACACATACAGGCATACCCAATTATATTTACATTCTGAAATTATACATGTACGTATAGACTCTATGTGGTTTAATCTCTTAAGTAGTATAATATCCTAGATAACATTAGTTAAACAGCAACATAATTTTTTCTTTTGACATAGCTTAAACTTTCTCCATATTTTGCTTTACAAATTATAAAAGATGCTCTCATGCTTTTTTGTAGAATGAATCCTCAATTAACTAAGAACCACAAAGTACCATCTTATTTCACTCAATTTATGAGAGCGAAAACACATACAGACACACACACATACACACACACATATAAATGCACATATCAAAGGCTGATTAAAAACAACAATTCTGGCCGGGCATGGTGGTTCACGCCTGTAATCCCAGCACTTTGGGAGGCTGAGGCGGGTGGATCACCTGTGTTCAGGAGTTCCAGAGCAGCCTGGCCAACATGGCAAAACCCCCATCTCTACTAAAAATACAAAACTTAGCTGGGCGTGGTGGTACACGTCTGTAATCCCAGCTACTTGGGAGGCTGAGGCAGGTGAATCGCTTTAACCTGGGAGGCAGAGGTTGCAGCAAGCCGAGGTCACACCACTGCACTTCAGCCTGGGCGACAGAGCAAGACTCTGTCTCAAAAAACAAAGAAAAATGAAACAATTCCACAAAATTTTACGAGTCAGCACACACTTAATTTCAGCTCATTATTCTCATAAATATACCAGTGCTTGTGGTGGAAACACACAAGGCCACAGAAGATCCTTAATCATAATTTTTTTTTTTTCGAGATACAGTCTCGCCCTGTCGCCCAGGTAGGAGTGCAGTGGCACCGTCTAGGCTCACCGGAACCTCTGCCTCCTGGGTTCAAGCGATTTTCCTGCCTCAGCCTCCTGAGTAGCTGGGATTACAGGTGCATGCCACCATGCCAGGCTAATTTTTGTATTTTTAGTAGAGACGGGGTTTCACCACGTTGGCCAGGTTGGTCTCTAACTCCTGACCTCAGGTGAGGCACCTGCCTCCACCTGCCAAAGTACTGGGATTACAGGCGTGAGCCACCATGCCTGGCCAATCATAAAATTTTTAATAAACAAATATGGGTACATACTATATTTACTATGTTAAAATGAACCGAAATACTGTAGAGATTTTCCGGATAAAGTCAAAACCAAAAAAGTGTTTTATGACTAATAGTCCATCATAAAACTCAAGTAAGAGAATATTCAAATTCCTAAGCACTCTGGCATAAAACTTGAAATATACAAAATGTATTTAAATGTGTATATTAATATTAAAGTACTTACAACTTTTAAAATAAATGAAATATTTGTTCGGACACATAAAACTTTTGGTACTAAGAGGCCACAACTATAAAAACAATTCTGGTCAAATCACCCGTGGATGTATTATAAAACCAAGGGCCTCTTCTCTATAATTGAGTGTTGTCAAGATCAAGTCACATTTTTCCAAGTTCAGCTGAGAATGATTTTGAATAACTTTTAAAAGGCCCTGGTGAAGCACCATGGAATATTCTATGAGTTATTCAGCCTTTGGGCATGATCATGAATATATTTACTATCTCATTTTTATGATCTCTTAAAAAGTATTTTCAAAACATCTTGTGGGGGTCTCAGAGGCAACATTTGGTGAAAACCATCTTCCAAACTACATTTCTGTGGATGTGTGTACAGTTACTCTGAAAGGAAGTGACCCTTAGCCATTAAAAGGAGAGATTTACCTGAGCAATGCCAAGTAGTATGTTGGCACCTTATTTTCTTTTTCTTTTTCTTTTTTTTTTTTTTTTTTTTTTTTTACAATTCTGCTTGTTTATTTCTTCACAGTTGGGGCCAAAAAAAACCCCTCAAAATTTAATGCAATCAATTACTACAAAATAACACCAAAATGGTTATGAAAATAAGTATGGAGGTGCTTATGTCTTTAGTGTGGTTTTTCCTTTCTTCTTTCTTTTCTTCCTTCCTTCTTTTCCTCCTTCCTTTATTGCTTCCTTCTTTCTCCATCATTTCTGTGTTTGTTTTTTTCATGATTATACATGTAAGCTTATAAAATAAAGAAGCTTTTCTTCTTTTTATAGATGAAAAGCAAGAGAAATAGGAAAGGGTAAAACATCCTGCAAAAACGGCAAAAATGTAATTGAACTGTCTTCAATGTATGCTGTAATACCATAAATTCCTTTGTCATGGAAAATATTTAACATATTGGCACACATAATTATGGTATATCTACCATGTATATTTCAATAAGCTATTTTTCTTGAAACACTGTCACTGGACAGGCCATGACACACAGCTCTTTCCATAGATTCTCTCATGAAGATAAAGAACAGTTATTCCTCCAGGCAGAACATGGTAAGGAAGAATTTTGTGTAACAGTAGGAAACCCAGGGTAGGAGGAAGTAGTTTACAATGACTCAATGTTAGTGGAAACAAGAAAAACATAGTTGTTTCAAATGAGAGATATTCTACTAAAATGCATATGCTGCCAGCGTGTGATGATTTTAATGAATTAAGATTAATTCTATGTACAAGAAATATATAAACATACTTTATCAAACATGACATTTCAAACATATGACATAGTCATTTTATTCAAGTTTATTACTCATAAACTTGAATGTTTATATACATTGTATTTATATATATATAGGACATATATAAATTATATTCTTCTTATGTCCCATTCACTCTTAGATATTTCTATCACAAAATCAGCTGCTAGCTGCTTCTTTTAACAGACTAACCCTAAAATATAAATTTCAATAACATTAAACAAGAAATGACAAACATAAGAGAGCTGCCAATAGCTTGATGATAAGATTGATGTGACTCCACAGAAAAGGATGATGCTCCAAGACTATATACTAAGGGGCTGCTACTTAGCAAAACACCCTTACTAGTTTCCAACAGGGTGTGTAGAAGCAACGATCATTATTTTAAAGTTTCTAGCAATTTTTTTTGTTGCAAAAGCTGATTTTGCATCTTAAAATTTGGCAGTTGGAAAAAAAAGACAATATTTTGGATTAGAAGCCAGTTCTGTCTTCTTGGATAGAAATCAGAAGTTGTTCTGGGGACAGCCTCCCCCTTAATACCAGCAGAGACCACTTGGGTAAACACAATGAGTCAGATGGTTGTAATAGATGTAGCCATTGTTCGTAAAGAAGTCTCAAACCAATGCCAGATAAAAATATCATCAACTCTTGAGATTGTCTAAGCCCCAGGCAACAGAATGCTCCTGTGTGGGTAGCATGCGTAGTGACTGAAGTAATAGATGCTTCCACAATCACTAATTCAGAAAGAGGATTAAGGAAGTGGGACCTGTTGGGGATAGGAAAGTTTCATTTATTTCCTGAACTCTAAGGAGTGGCAAAATGATTGAAAGGGCCCTTGAGGAAAAATAAGCATGGCAGCAGCCTGCTGCGGTAGAGAGAAAAAGAAGGGGAAAAGAGGAACTCAAACCAAATAAGAAACCCTGTAGAGGTGACTGGGTGCACTCAAGGGAGTGATGATAACTGATGAAGAGGATTTTACTTTTTTTGCTTATGTTTTGAGTATTTTGCATTGGGTATTAGTCAGGGTTCTCCAGAGAAAGTGAATCAATAGGATATAGATAGATATAAGAGGAGATTTATTATGGGAATTGGCTCAGATACACCACACTGTTTCTTTTTTTGTATTTATAAATAGATGATATGGGTCTCCTAACTTCCAGTAGAACCAACTAATTTTGTTTACTAAAATGATCTCAAGCTGGAGAACCAGGGAAGCAGGTTGTGTACTTCAGTCCGGTCCAAAGGCCTGAGTTGCAGGAGAATCAATGTTGTAACTCTCAATCAGAGTTTGAAGGCCTAAGAACTACAAGCGCTGATGTTGAGGACAGGAGAAGATGGACATCCCCACAAGAGAATGTGAATTGTCCCTTCTTCTGCTATTTTGTTCTATCCAGGCCTTTGACAGGACAGTGCTTGTGTATGTTGGCGAGGGTAGATCTTCCTTATTCAGTTTACTGATTCAGATGCTAACCTCCTCTGGGAACACTCTCACAGACACATTCAGAAAAAAATGTTCTATCAGCTATATGGGCATCACTTGGCCCAGTCAAGTTGACACATAAAATTAACCTTCACACATTGTAATTTCATCCATCTCTTTAAGGTTGGTCTTTGCAATTCTTTATGGCACTTTGAGGTGTTTTTTTTTCTTTTTTTGGACAGAGTCTTACTCTGTCACCCAGGCTGGAGTGCAGTGGCACAATCTTGGCACACTGCAACCTCAGCCTCCTAGGTTTAAACAATTCTCCTGGCTCAGCCTCCCAAGTACTGGAATTGCAGGCACCCATCACGATGCCTGGCTAATTTTTGAATTTTTAGTAGAGACGAGGTTTCACAATGTTGGCCAGGCTGGTCTCTAACTCCTGACCTTAAGTGATTCACCTGCCTTGGCTTCCCAAAGTGCTGGGATTACAGACGTGAGCTACTGCACTCGGCTACAGTTTTAGATTTCTTAGCCTTTTGCTTTGGAGAACAATTTGAATGTCTGATTATGTTACCAGGGAGGGTAGAGGGTGTGACCCTGAATGTAGCCAAACAGTGTGCAGAGAGAAGATAATGAGAGGGCCAAAAGCAACAGAGCGCTCTGAACAGAAATCTCTAGCAAGAGATGACAAGCAGCCACATAGAATGGATCTGTCAAACATTTAAGGATCCCAGTAGTATTTAAACTTAACAAGGACAGAACCCCATAAAAAGCAAGAATTTACTGCCATCAATGGGAAGATGGCCGAGGTTGTGTTACGTGTTATCTACATAATAACGAGAAGGGTGATCTCTGAAGACATGGGAATTTGGGGGCATTCAGGTTCACTGCAGAATGTTGTAAATGTTAGACAGAAAGAGTGAAATTTAGGCATTTGCCCTTGGAGCCTTCCTACCACTTTCTAGTATTTCTCGGAAATACAAGCACCAGAGAGCACCTTTTCTTGCACGGATTAGTTTCCTGAAGAAATGTAAAGACCATTCACTTAATGCCTCAATTAATTTTGTTTACTAAGCAACATGCTAATCTAAAATACCATTTTTCATTTGAATTAGAAAGATTGTGAATAGAGAAAAACTTTTAAACTACAAATGAAAGCTTTTGGGTCGTACTTGTTTTTGAGTTTTTTTCTACCATGTTATACTTTTTTATTTCTTTTTTTCCTTTTCTGTGACACAGTATCAAGGTCAACAAATGGCTTGATTTGAACTCCCTTTGAAAGTTGCTGGAAGCTCAGGAAACCTCATCAACTAGAGATAAGAAATTTCCTTTGTCTTATACAGGACTCTGTATAAGACTATATTCCCTTCAGTATATTTTATTGTTTTCTTTTTAAATTTCTTATTTTACTCTGTGATTCTGCCTGGCAGTCTAGCTTCTGTTTCCAAATCCCTGTTTTCTTGACATTTTCAGTGGCTTGTGATTCCCTGTCACCAGCAAGGCATATAATTGAAATGAAGAGTGTGAGAACAATAGGAACCTGATAATAAGTCATTGTTACAAGATCAGGTTCTTATATACCAATGCAACAATATAAAGAAGTATGCTTCCAGGAGGTAGGTGGTTATTTCTATTCAGACTCAAAGAATGTTAAGTCACCCAAAAGAGGAACTTATTTTTAATGAATTAGAAAAACACAAAACACAATGAATACTTTTTTTAGTTTATGAATTTCCTCCCTCAATTAATCATTGGTTAGATGCTAAGTAATACGTAAAAATTTTCAATATGACTTGCTAATTGAGAGGACAATCATGATATGTATGTATACATTACATAATATATTTTAATATGCTTTTGCTGAACACTTCGAAAATGTTTAAGCTTAATAGCCTGGCCAAGTTGAAATTTGAAAGTCATTTCTGTATCAGTTATGTTCTCCCTCTCCTCTTTGTGTGTGCAGGGTATACATTCATGCATTACTCAACAACAAGGATACATTCCAGGTAATGCATCTGGAGGCAATTTCCTCATTGTGCAAACATCATAGAGTGTACTTACACAAACCTAGAGGGTATAGCCTACTACACACCTACGCTTTTACTACAGCCTATTGCTCTTAGAGTACAAATCTGTGCAGCACGGTACTGTAGTGAATACTGGAGACAATTGTAACACAAAGTAAATATTTTTGTATTGAAACATATCTGAACATAGAAAATGTACAGTAAAAACATGATATTATAATCTTATGAGATCACCTTCTAAATGTGGTCCTTCATCAGCCAAAATGTTATGTGGCACATGACTGTAATACCTTTTCTTACACTCCAAGAGAATGCCAGAAGAAACTCATTTAAGAATCTGAATTTTTAAAAGCAGTTTGAAGTCAGCTTTCATTTCCTTTTACTTTAGGATGCTAACATGTTAATTCTTTCAGGATTAGAATGGAAACTACATAATTTTACATCAATAGACTCTACACCTTGTTGCTTAATATTGATTTAAGAAATTCAAAGCAAATATAAAAGAACTAAAAAGGTTAGTATGTGTAGGCAACAGAAAGCTGACATTTGTAACAGACATGATTTGCTATCTCTGAAAGGCTTTCCCCCATGTCTCCCTAGCTGGCGGAGGTGCAGTGTAGGTAAAGCGACCACCTTCAACCTTCTACTTGGCCATGCCAAGGGAGGTTCCCCTATCCTCAGTGGTGATAAAGCTTATCTTGGCAATTGCATCGCTCTTGAGAATAATTAACCTACTAATAGACGTGTGACTTTTTTTGCTGTTTAAAGAACTAAAACCAAGGAGCCCTTTGATTGAAAATATAAATTTGTTGAGAATAATTCCTTTTCCTGCCCCTTGAATAAGGCTCTGAAGGAAAGTAAAGGCTAGAGCTGTGGCAGCCAAATTACAACCATGGAGGAAAAAGCCTGAGGTTAAAGCCAACATTCTGTGGACTGCTGAGCCCTTGGTAATATTGCTACACAGTTGAACTAATCAACCCTGCAATTACTCCGCATGTTCTATAAGATAAGAAATTCCAGCTAAGCCATTTTAGACATTTTCCTGTTATTTTAAGTGAAAGCATCCTTATAGAAACATATGCCTATGTCCTTGTATACATAGATGAGAAAAAATTAATGTGAAAAGTATGTAGTATTTATATATAAATTACATACATATTGTGTTTATTTCTCATACTTTCAAAGAAATAATATCTGGTTATGAATTGTATTGTTCTACTTCAAATTGCATTTAGAGCAATTTACCAATGTTCAAAGCAAAGGAAGCAAACTTTTATCTACAGATGCATTTGCTTTCTAACTTAAGCTTTCCTCAAAAACATATATTTTACTACAAAAAGAAAATTAGTTTGGCGTGATGGTGTGTGCCTGTAGTCCCAGCTACTCGGGAGGCTGAGGCAGGAGAATCACTTGAACCCGAGAGGCAGATGCTGCAGTGAGCCGAGATCGTGCCACTGCACTCCAGTCTGGTTACAGAGCGAGACTCCATTTTAAAAAAAGAAAGAAATAAATAAAATAAACCATGTATTGTACGAAATATCTTTTAGTGAAATGTATTATTCTGCAGACCTCATTGAACTTTAGATAGTACAGCTCAGAATGTACTCAGCTCAAAAGTAAAAATTTGACTACACCAAAGTACCTGTAATCTAACTCCTATATAATTTGTAATGGCTTTTTGTTTCTGTTATTGTAGTAAGTACAACAGGTTTCAAAATTATCCTCTTCTTTCTGGAATATGATCACTATAGTTTCATGTTTCTCCTGAAAAATCAATGCAGGAAGAAAAACATATCTAATTCAAAATTGTCCTAAAGACAAACCTTAAGTGATTAATTTATAATCATATTTGCTAGACTCAAATACATATTTTACGTTTTAATTGCTTAGCACTGTATTTTTTTTCTTGCCAAAAATGATAATAGATAAAAAATGAAGTTATTTTAGACTGAAATGAACACTGCAGGTTATTGATCTTTTCACATCACGTTACAATCACATGGATTGTGGCCCAAACTACTGACAATCAAGAGCAAATTCACAGTAATTTAAGGAGAAAAAAAGTTGATGGTCTATGGCCATACCACCCTGAATGCACCCGATACTGTCTGTTCTCAGAAGCTAAGCAAGGTCAGGCCTGGTTAGTACTTGGATGGGAGAAAAAAAGTTGATGTAAATATACAAATAGAGAGAGTCAGGATTTCCAAAGAGGACTCTTAGGTGTAACATCCTTGGAATTTAATTCCAGAAGCCATTGTACCATTGTACCTGTAGATATGGCCTGACCCAAATGAGCTCAGTCTTAGTTTATTTTGTGCTGCTATAACAGAATATCACTGAATATTCTGGATATTCTGAGCTGATTGGATAATTTATAATGAACAGAAATTTATATCTCATGGTTCTGGAGGCTAAGTCCAAAGTGAGGGATTAGCATCCTGTCAGGGCCTTCTTGCTGCCTCATCCCATGGCAGAAGGGCAAAAAAAAAAAGAGTAAGAAAGAAAAAGAGATGGTGATTGAAGTTGTCTTTTTATAAGAAACTCACTCCCATAAAAATGGCATAATTCATTCCAGAAATCGAGCCTTCATGGCCTAATCATCTCTTAAAGTTCCCACCTTTAAATGCTGTTGCATTGGAGATTAAGTTTCCAACACATGCCATTTGGGGGACACATTCAAATGATACCTCGCTTTCTTTGGAGAGCCAGCCCATAAACTGCAGCTCTGCCAATCCCTGATTTTGGGTAGAGAGCTGAGCAGTTTTTTCAGAGACTAAATCTAAATCTCCTCTAACAACCAGGAATGATCATATATATCAGGTATGCCACACTGTTTCTTTTTTTTGTATTTATAAATAGATGATATGGGTCTGCTAACTTCCTATAAAACCAACTGATTTTGTTTACTAAAATGAACTTAAGTAGCTCTGCTTCACTAGCTACTGAAGTTCCCAGATCTCAGGTGCCACATAGCCTTCAGAGACCAGGTAATGGTCATAAAGAACCCAGTATTTAGAATATAGATGTATGCAACAGTCAAATTCCTATGTTTACCTGACAAAATGTGACATATTTACTTGATTAATACTTCTAGAGTATATCAAAATCTTATCACACAGTGTTCACTTTTCTGTATTATTTGTTAATTCATTCACTCACTCATTAAATCAATAATATTTATTGAATTTCTCATGTTCTGAGAACCAAGAGTATGGTAACAGACAAAAAAAAAAAAAAAGATATGGTCTCTATCCTCAAAGTTTAGCATCCAGTGAGAATAATAATAATTCACACTATGTAAATTCCACTCCTGGTTTATAACACTCACCCATTTAAGCTCTTTATATATGTATTTTTCTTTATTCTTTCGACCAATCTGTATGGTATTATTAAGCATATATCACAAATTAAAAAAACTGATGCTTACAATGCTTAGATAATGTAGACGGATTTGCCAAGCTAACAAATTGTAGCATTAAAGCTTGAGTCCTAGCCCACTGTACCATAAAACGTATGTTTTTAATCAAAAGCAATGACTCTGATTATTCAGTCATCTATGCAGCAAATGTTAATTGAGCACTGGCTAAGTACCAGGCATTATAATGGGAGCTAGGAAAAGAGTGAAGAAAAGACAAGGTTCCTGGCCATTTAGAGCCAACATTCTTATAGAAAAGACAGAATACAAAACAAGCAAACCAGTAAAAAATTTAGTTCAAAATATAATAACTTCTGCAAAATCCACAAAGCAGGGTGCATGCATAGAGATGGAAGGGAACAGCTTTCAAGAAAGTCCTCTCTGAGAAAGTGGCATAGGAGCAGAGACATGGATGATTTTAAGGAGCAGTCTCTGCAAAGATCTGGTAGAGGCACCTAGAAGTCCAGAAGATAAAAATATCTAAGGATTACCAACAACAGGAATTGGCAAACTCTGTTCTGTGGGCCAAATCTGTCTTATTGCTTGTTTTTATACACTCTGTGAGTGAAGAATGGTTTTTACAGCTTAAATGGTTGAAAAAATGTAAACACATATTTTGTGACATGAAAATTATAAAAAACTCAAGTTAAATGGCCATAAATGAAGTTTTATTGGAACACAGCCACGCTTATTTGTTTGCATATTGTCTATGACTGCTGACATGCAACAGTGGCAGAATGGAGCAGCTGTGGCAAAAACCATAATGACAAAATAATCCTAAGATACTTACTGTCTATCCCTTACAGAAAACATTGCTTGACTTCTGACGAAGAGGCCCAGTGAGAGTGAAGATGATTGCATAAGGAGAGAAGAAAGGGATAGGAGATGAAGTGAGTGGGCTACACATAGGTCAGTTCAGGTGGGGCTTTGCAAACTATGGTAAAGTGGTTTGGATTTAACAAATTGAAAGAAGAGCCTGTGGAAGGTTTTGAACAGGAGATTTGACTTAAATTGTTAAAAGATCTTCTTGAATGTTTTGTTTGGGGTTGGGGTGCTGGGGAAAGAGTAAGAGTGAGGGCAGAGAGAAGCCTTGGAATATTGCACTATGAAGACAAAATCTGATGATATCCTAAACTAGGGTGGCAGCAGAGGAATTGGGAGAAGCGTCCATTTAGAAAAAACAGAATTTGCTGGTGGACTAAAAGTCACATAGTACAGAAAGAAAGAAAGTAGTGAGGACTCCCAAGTGTCTGGCCTTTTCAGTGGGACAGTCTTTAGAAATTTTTACCAAGATGAAGAAGACTGCAGCATTGCTGATTTGAAAAAAGAATCAAGAACACTGTTTGGGACATAATAAATTTGGCATGCCTATTAAACCTCCACCAGCTAATGCTAATTAGTCTACAGAACATGAACATCTGAAACTCAATGAAGAGGTCGGGAATACAAACATATGTTTGGGAATCGTCACTCTATCGATGGAACAAAAGACATAGGGTTGAGTGGGATGACTTGAAGATGTGCTGCGTGGATAAAAGAGGTAAGACAGCAAAGCACTGAGCACAAAAGATGCTCCAACATTTAGAGTTCTAATGGTCAAGAGCAAACCTGAGTGGCCAGTGAAGTGGAAAGGAAACCAGCAGAATCCACCCAAGAGAAGAAAACCTCTCGTTCAAAGAGGCGGAAATATCAAATGTGGTTTGGAAAATAGGTGATAGTTCTTAAACTTCAAAACATTATCTTCTTATTAATTATTGGTTTTTTCTTCATGTGATCTGTTTTTCCTCTTCCTAAGAAGGAAGACTCTACAACTTTAAAAATATTATATTTTATTGAGTACAAAACTATTAGCAAGGCCAGAAAATAACATTCTAAGAGTTCAGAAGATTCATTAATTGCTTTTAAACTACCTCTATCAAAACAAAAAAAAAATAGAGCATCTATGTTCCACTCAATAATCAAATCTACTTTTAATTAAATGACATTATTTAGAAAATAAAGAAAAAATAATTCAATTTGCTGTGCAAGTTCAGTATCCTACACACGTACCCATTACATATCCAATACTTTTTTATTGATACTTTGCCAAGAATAGGAAAAATAAAGAAGCAACTACAAGAATGGCATGAAAGCCCTGTGCAAAACTCCCACTCCTATTTGCAGCCTCTAGAAGTCAATAACCTCAGTGTATGTCACTATCACTTCTGAGGGGTTTAGGCCAAATGTTCTGCTGTCATGTAAGGAGCTGAGGGACAGTAAAACAAATAATTCATAACCCCATGAAAGTTGAAGGCTTTAGCAACTCTGCATTTTGTAGCTAAGTAAAAAATATATATATATAAGATTTCTTTCTCATTGCAATTTTGATTAATTTTTATGGAGGAAAAACATGTTAATTTGCTGTGCTTTGCCCAATTTAGTTATAAAAATTCATTCAACTTTCAAGATTATTTAAATTACTAATCATACTTTTTTACTTGCTTGTCACGTTAGTTGGCATTATAACTGCATTAAATAGTATCTATAGTTTATAAATATTTAATGGAGGAATGACAGCCAGCTTTCATAGTTGCTTTACTATAGCTAAAATGAAGTATGTAATATTTGACAGTCCACTAAAAATATTTAACAGTCTACTATACTAAAAATTATTTCTGAAAAAACACTTCCCTTCAATGTGTTTTACTCAGAACCTATCGATCGTAGGATTATACCCCCAAAATCAGATTAGTTTAAAAATGATATTTTGCAAAACCATTCAGCAAGAAACTACCCAGAATAATCAAAGGTATATTGTTATTAAGTAACATTTTAAAATGTTGCTTAAATCAAGATAAATTCCATCTGGGTTCTTTTTTTTTCTTTCTTTTTTTGCCCATTACAGGAAAGAAGTTGTGTTGGCTGGAGATTCTCTATTCTGTAGAGAACAGTATTTACCATTATCTAGAATTATCTGTGATCACCAAATTGATAAGTAGAGTGGAACTCAGCAATCCACACTGATTGAATGATTACTAAGAGAAACACTCTGTACTAAGTGTTGAGTAATTAGAGACAAAAGCTCAATTTCTGCCCTGAAAGAATTTACATTCCAATAGAGAAAGCAACCAAGCAAGCATGGTCACCTATCACAGAAGGGAAGGTCTCACGACACTTCCCAAAGATGATGGGTTTGGAGCAGAGTCTCCAGAGTCCACAATTAGATACATTTGTCTCAATGGCTTAAGTAAACAGAAACAAATCTTGTTTCTTGAGATCCCATTAAAATACCAGGCATACAACTACCTTGCCTGGTATTCTGCACATTAGTATCAATCCTTAAAACAGCTTTTGGTTTATGGATATCAAAGGAATCCTAGAGAAATAAAAAACTTAACATCTTGCCCAACATTACATATCTAGAATGGCAAGTTAGGATTCACCCCATCACCCCACATTCTCAAGGATGTTTGCTTGGCTTCAAAGCTATCCTCTCTCCTCTCTCCTCTAAATCACAGTACCTCCCATTGTTGATCTGGTTTGTTTCAACCAGCAAAAGCTATAAAGTCAGATCCAACATAGATTAAACATTTGGCCACCTGTCTAAGTGTTAAGTTAGGTCTCTGTCATTTTTCATCTATCTGTTTGTCTTTCCTTAAAGTCTTCTCCAGTTTTCTTCTGATCATCAAGAATGCTCAAACACCCTATGCAGGTGAAATTATAAAACTAGGAGAGCTGACTTCAAAACCAAAAAATTAATTACAATTAATCTTTAAACTAGAAATGTCTCTCTGGTTTTAATTCTCTGTGATTCTATTAAGACAACTTATTCTATAATTTACCATTTCCTGATGGAGTTAGGTATCTTTATGTTTAGGCCAATTTGTAAATTCATGTCATTTACGTACACGCTTATCTCTTGGGTAGAGGTAAGGCAACTCCGTGACCCTCCAGGAGATCACCCTGGGCCCCAAGCCAGCACGGTGTTGAGGCAAAGGGCACTTGTACCTGCTCCCTAAATATCACTAAAATACAATTGTGAAATTTCTGTCTTTAAAGTTATTTGAAGAGACCTTTGAAAGATGTGACTACATGCACTTCCTTCATGCTGGTTATCTTGACAGTGCCCTACACTGGTTCAGTTACCTCATGATATGGTTTGGGTCTCTGTCCCCACCCAAATCTCATGTCAAATTGTAATCTCCAGTGTTGGAGATTATGCCTGGTGGGAGGTGATTTGATCACGGGGTGGATTTCCCCTTTGGTGCTGTTCTCATGACAGTGAGTGAGTTATCGGGAGATCTGGTTGTTTAAAAGGATGTGGCACCTCTCCCTTTCCCACTTCCTCCTGCTCTGGTCATGTGAGAAGTGCCAGCTCACCCTTTGCCTTCTGCCCTGACTGTAAGTTTCCTGAGGCCTCCCCAAAGCTGAACAGATGGCCAGCATCATGCTTCCTGTAAAGTCTGTGGAACCCAATTAAACCTCTTTTCTGTATAAATTACCCAGCCTCAGGTAGTTTTTTTAAAGCAGTGCGAGAATAGACTAATACACCTAGTCTTCCAAATACACCTGTAATACACCTGTAGGCACAGTGCAGGTCACAGACACTCAAATGCCTAAGAACCTTCCTATTTGAATGAGATTTAAGAAAGAGATTTCATCTTGTCTTTGCATCTTTAATGGGTAATGCAAAGTGTGACACTTGGTAGATACTCAGTAACTGCCTATTTAATGGAAACTGATAAAATACCACAACTTTTATGATCTCATTACATTGGGCCATTTATGGTATAGTAAGATTCAGAAGAAATAATGGGGCTTCTGGAATTCTATAATAATATATTGCCGACATTCCCACTCTCCAAGAAATTTATGGTTGTGAAACACAATTCTCTAGATTAGGGTTACTGAGAAAATAAAAAGTAATAATAAAAACTTATGCTAGGTATCTGATAACTTATGCCATTATCATGATACCTATAAGAGGTAATATGATGTCAACTATAGAGAAGCATAAATGGAGCACAAGGCAGTTATGTCAACTTGCTCAAGGTCCTATAATGATGAAATGTGAAGTTAGAATTTGAACTCAGGACGCTGGTTTCAGAGTCCAGGGGAAGTTTGATTGGGAATTTTAAAATAATTCTCCCAAACATATAGGAGTCAAAGATAAACAGTCTCTTCCTCCATTGTTCCAGAAGGGTTTTTGGACAAACCAGAACTGCAGTATGATTGTTACTGTATAGTTGAATAACTAGTTAAACCATTGAATATTAATTCTTCATTAATCAATTATTGAGGCTATAGTTGAATATTATGTCATGTCTTTTACAATATTAACGTGCTCTTCCAGGAATCTAAATCTTATATTTCAATTTGATATACTATGTATTTTGTGTATAAAACATATCCTTAAAACAATAAAGAGGCCGAAGCACATTCTCAGAGTCCTGATGCTTACTGATCTACAGTCTCTTATAAACTACATATAAAAGATTAACAGAAAACACACCATTCACAAAAGACGCCTCATGGTCTCTATTGCAGACACCTTCACAATCAATTCAGCTCAATGAGAAGAGGCCCATCAATCAATCAGCCAGACAGTTAATCAAAACACACACTGAAAGGTCTACAAGTCAGGATTCTAAAAGGAATTTAACTTCAATTATTTGAACACTAAGAATGCCTAGGTTTTAAGAGTTGGGTTGCTTCCAAATAGAGGCTGGAGTTACCCTTTTTTCTATGAAATAAATTGTCCCACATTATTCAAAATGGGGTCAGCCAATCAATCAACTTTCTGAAATGCAATTCTTTCTAAATGGTTACAAATAGCCAAGGATAGAAAAGAGATAACAGTGCGATAATAGTGTTCATTGAGTTCAATTTCTGCAGAAACATGTTACACATAAAAAAACAAGAGCTTTAAATGACTCTAGACCACTAAAGAACAATTATACATCAAGGAAGAAATGAGATGAGGTAAAATTGTACCATCCAAAGTTACTTCTTCCCCTCTCACTTAATGCAAATTTGAGTAGCAAAATGTTTGCTATTATGTGAAGTCTCAAATTTCCATGTCTCTTTTCTAAAGCAATCATCAAAGCTTGACCATAAGCTTTACAGCTGCACACACACACACACACACATGCAAAATCCTGCAACCTCATCACCTCTCACAAGCTTGTATTCTATTATAAAAATTTTTTAATAAGAAACTTTTGCTTACAATTAGTCAATAAGACTGATGGACATTTATAAAGAACTGTCCAAATAGGCTCTCAACTCCATCACACATCACACCTAATAGGGATAATTTACATTCCTAAAATCAACTGAATAAGTGTCCCTGAACTAAGAAGGATACTTAAAAATTAGAGGCAAGGATTGTATAAAATTTTTAAAAGGTAATTAATATGGAAACAAAATATACCCATTGCTAAGCAATTCAATTCCACTTTTTAAAAAGTTTGAATAACAATATTTGTAGCTTAACTGCATTAACCTGTAATGCATTACAATCTATTTCACAAAGTAATCTTGCAAAACTAGCCTCAAGAAACAACCCCAAAAAGAAATGAAGTAGAAAAAAAAAAAGTAACCGAAATTTTGGCTGTTCAAGAGTACATCTTGTCACCCCACACTCTTCTTAAGGAAGATGAGTTGAGTTACATTATTAAATCTATGCCACAGTTTAAGTTCACTCTACCACCACTGCGTTTTGTGGAAATCCAATCACAGAACCTCACCAAAAAAGTATTATCACCTTTCTTACATCTTTCTTTTTTCCTTTTTTCTTTTCTTTTTTTTTTTTTTTTTGAGAGAGAGTCTTGCTCTGTCACCCAGGCTCAAGTGCAGTGGTGCGATCCTGGCTCACTGCAACCTCCGCCTCCCAGGTTCAATCAATTCTCCTGCCTCAGCCTCCTGAGCAGCTGGGACTACAGGTGCCCGCCGCCATGCCTGGCTAATTTTTGTATTTTTGGTAGCGATGGGGTTTCACCACATTCGCCAGACTGGTCTCGAACTCCTGACCTTGTGATTCGCCTGCCTCGACCTCCCAAAGTGCTGGGATTTTACATGTTTCTTTATAAAAAGCACTTCTATCCTGAAAATGGTGGGTGGTACACAGTAAAGGTTAACATGATACTTTGCTGTTTCCTCAGCCTGTTGTTAGAGCTAGTGAATTTCATGCTGCTCCTGGTATTCTAGAGGTTGAGAGATCTTGTAAACTGCTACTGAGAACCCCCCAAAATAACCATATAGATACCATGGGTGTCCTTAAACACAAGGGTCTTCTCAGTATCAATGGCTGCCTTTTCTCACTGTTAGAGGATCAATGAGGAATAATGGCTCTGCTAGAAATGAACAAGTACAGAATGCATCCTGAAAACTTAGACCTTCTAATAAACCTTGTCCTTCCCCAACTTATTTTGGTAGACACTTCCCTGCACTTACTATCCAACAGAGACCACTCTTGTGCATCCAAGGTCATGGCACCAGATAGAAAAGTTGATATGAGCCTTCCTTCTCCTCAAAACTCCCAGACTATTATTCCTCCTTAATTGTTGTCAAAGTTCTCTAGATTGGTTCAGGCCACTGATTTGTCTATAAACCAAATTTATGAAGGGACAGCATTAGGAGTCCTTGGCGATAACGGAGCCATCCTAAAATAGATGATAAAAGAGGCAAGGTATAGGGAACTCTAAAAAGAGAGGCAAGAACAAAGGTTCTATAACAGATTCTGATTTGGTTTCTGTCCTAAGTATCCAGCAAACACTTGTCTTGACCCATTCATCCTTGATTTTGGCTTTGCTCTCATTGATTTTCACTTTTGTGACCTGGAACATCTTCTCTGCTTACTGGGACCTTCTTTCACAGCTAAATTCTGGCTTGTATATCCTGTGGTCCTTCATGATGGACTCCTTTAGCCAGGCATATGGGAAAGTGACCCAGCTCTTTCTCCACTTTGGCTTCAAATCAGACACTCCCTCTTGGGGCTCTTTTGGCAACTTGATCCCAGCTGGCAGCTCTCCAGCTTTCCTGGCTTGCTACTAAAGGTACAGACTCCTGCAAGCCAGTGCCTCCTTTGGTTTTGGTGTTTCTTGTTCATCCCTGAGTCTCACTTTTGGTAATTCCTTGAGGATTCAGATCACCTCTTTGACTCCTTTCATGTAGCACAATGTTTGCTAAATGAATAACAGATTAGTATCTCATCCTTCACCTGTGGTTTTATTTTCAGCCCAGATGATAAGCACTTGGCAAAGTTAGGATGCATCGAGATCCCAGTCTTTAATTTATAGGCATCTTGTCGACGGAAAATAAAGGTACAAGCATTAAGAAAGCAATAGTTTTTTCTTTAAGTCAAGCCACATGTGGAGCTGGGTCCATATACTTTACAGATGAAATGAATTTTTTTCTTCATCCCCTCTTCTTTTACCATCTGATTTTCTTATAACACTAATTTTATGCATGGAGTTCTTTGCATTCTCCAGAGTTCTAGGGACCATGACACTGTACACGGAGGAGAAGAACTGACTGAATGCCTAGCTGAGGCCTCTGATCCATGACATAGAGGATGAACATCTAGGATCTATGGTGTCCTCAAGGCCATCACTCTTACATTCTATCTTCTTTCCTGTTACACAGAATGAAGAATAGGGTAAAAGAGAAAAATATGACATAAATTCTAATAAAGTAAACAAAGCCACTGAAGACCAAGCCAGTTTCTTTGTCTAAAGGTAAAAGAGACTAAAACAACCTTACCAAGAGCCCTGAGCTCCCTAAAAATGAAGTTGAGTTTGAGCCTTGGGGTGGAGTTAACGAAGAACTGGTGAGGGACCTCTTGGGAGAAAGCCTGAGGCAAAATAGCTTTGCTCTGTCACATCCAATGCCTCAGAGAGAAAAGGAGCTTGTAATTAAGCAAGGCTGCACTCAGCTACTCCACTGTCAGCCTGGTGCAAATACCCCACCTACACCCTCCCCAGACACAATTCCATGATTTGATGCCTTCACAGTGGCATGTTCTGGGGTTACGTGGGATTTTCTAGAGCCCTACCTGTCAGGAATGAGCATATCTGTCATTGATTTCCCATTCTGTCACTTACAAGCTGCCTGCCTTTTCGGGTTACTTATCCTCTCCGTACCTAAGAGGCCCCAGTGGTTAAGTGGAGAAAATAATAGTACCAACCTCATAAATGATTTAATAAATTTCAAACACACATATACATACATGATTCAAGCATTTAAACAGGACCATAGTACAAAGTATTTCAATATATATTAGGTATTGTTGGCTTGGTGCTTTCCTTTTTCAAAGCATCATGCTCACGTCATTAATTTGATTATCACAGTCACACTGTAAAAAGCTAGTGAAGTGAGTATCCACCACACTGACCATAAGAAGAAACTGATGCTCAGGGAATTAAATGACTATCATTTCTTCAAGTTAGCATCACTACCAAATGGTGAAAACAAGACTGAGTCCCAAGTCATTTTATATTTGATCCAATGCTCTCCTATAAAACCATCTTGGCTGAGTTAAATGAAACATTCATGGAGTTACCTAAGAAGACCCCTCGGTGGGATTCCCCAGGTTAACACTCTTCATTCTAGGGTGTTGGGGTGGCAGGAAAACAAGAGCTACAGTTTCTTTAATACCTCGTTGTGGATTGTATATATTATGATACTGATGATGAATATTAGTAACTATTATTACCTATCACATGAGAAAAACCAACCACTTCCCAGATTGCATAATCATAAGAAATAATAAACAATTATTGTTTTACACCATTCAGTTTTAATGTAGCATGTTATATAGCAATAAATAACAGAAACAACCCCTAACACCTTCAATGACCTGCTCTAATCTTGTAACATTCTGGGAAGAAATCGGATGTTTATGAAAATGAATAAATGAGACTAATCCCCACCCAAGCTAATATGAGACAGAAAATGTAAACATGGGCATGCGGAGGCGAAAGGAACATGGGTAAGTATCACTACCTTCTAGAATGCATAGAGACTGCTATGGATCATGACAAGGGTATGTCCAAGTTTATCTAGATCTCAGAGAAGTATCTGCTCTCTCGAAGGCCTAAAGTTTCCCTTAAAGAGTTGCCTAAGAAAAAAATAAAACTCTCTACCAGTTAGAAACTCATTTAACTCACTAATATGGGAGAGAGAATAGTGATGTGGTTGAAAGCATAATCTCTGGAGTCCCAAAGTCCAGGTTCTATGCCTGGCTTCATTATTTACAAGCTGTGAAATCTTGGCCAAATTGCTTAAATTCTCTGTGTCTATAAAAAAAATGGAAATATTAATAGCTCCTATTCCATATGAATAATAAATAAGTTAAGTCATGCAGTATGCTTGGAAGGGTGCTACTGCTTAGTAATGCTCAAGAAGTGTTGGCTATTAATATTAATGCAGATTTTGCCGCAGCCATTCTACCGCCTGTCTGCTTCACCCTTTAGCAACTTGACTCAGCCTTATAGCATCGTAACAACAGTCCCGCTAGAATTTGAAACTTGTTAAAGACCCATGATCCTTGATATTCTCTACTCAGCAGTGTCATGTATTTAGCACGTGTTTTTATCTATCTCCCAGCCTCCTGCCTTTTTTGTCCTTGGTTTTCAAACATACTGAGATAAATACATCCATATAAGCATGTATCCTGTCTCCCTTTTTTTTTTTTTTTTGAGATAGGGTCTTGCTCTGTTGCCCAGGCTGAAGTGCAGTGTCATGATCTCAGCTCACTGCAGCCTCCACCTCCCAGGTTCAAGTGATTCTCATGCCTCAGCCTCCCAAGTAGCTGGGACTACAAGCATGAGCCACCACGCCTAGCTAAGTTTTGTATTTTTAGTAAAGATGGATTTTTACCATGTTAGCCAGGCTGGTCTTGAACTCCCAACCTCAACTGATCTGCCCGCCTTGGCCTCCCAAAGTGCAGGGATTACAGGTGTGAGCCACCATGCCTGGCCCCATTTTGTTTCTTCCCAAATTCAAACCTCCATATGACTGCATTCTATTCATCATTAAATATATTCACCACTTTTCCAAGCCGTTCTCTATAATTTTCCTGTTCACAATGCCCTCTGGAACTACTGCATAATAAGAAAATGAATAGGTTAACCTTTATCCTCCATGTTTCCTTAAATATTTCATTATTTTCCTACTTTCTGAAATCACACACAAGTTTTATGGAGTTACGAATTAAGAAGGAGGAAGCATCATACTTAGAAGATTTCTATCAGACAACACATTATCAGTTGACTCTTTAAGAGATGTGAGTCACACTCAACTTGGATCCAGATTGCCAGATGGGTGGGCAGGACCCGCCCCAGTTCCCACAGAGAGATACGTGATACGACGATAGGAAAGTCTTTTCTCAGTAAGCAGGTATGGATGTGCTCACTCACTGGTCTGCTTCTCAAGAGCAAAAATAAAATGCCACTGCCATGGAGCATGTAAGAAAGTTCTTTTTATGTTCACATGACTAATGTCATTCGAAAGAGGAATGAATGCGTCTCAGGGGGCTCTGCGGTGGAAGCCCAAAAGTCAGTAGCAGATGTTTGCTTATTTAAATGAAACTGGACACATCACAGTCAAAGCCTATTGCTTTGGCTTCCTGGTCATCTGTATCACGTGTGGCAGCCATGTTAAGTCCAGACTGTCTCTTGTGTTAATTACATCTCGAATACCTAGATAAATCAGACCATACACTTTTCATCATCCAGAGCAGGACCCATGTTTTCTGCAAGGTAGTTATGCTCATTCGTGTTCCTTTGTGAATCCACATATCCATGTTACACTTTCTGCCTCATGTTAGCTTGGGTGAGGATTAGTCTCATTCATTCGTTTTCATAAAGACCCAGTTTCTTCCCAGAATCTTGTAAGATTAGAAAGTGTCACTGAAGATATTGTAAGTTGTTTCTGTTATCTAATGACATATGCCATATCACATTACAATTTAGTAGCATGAAACAACAATCATTTATTATTTCTTATGATTATATAATATGAGAAGTTATTTGTGATTTTCTTATGTGATAGGTAATCTGGAGTTATTCTCAGAATATCAGTCACTTTATACTTCCCTATATCCTTGAAAATTATACTGGCTTACTCTGAGAAATCTTGGTTAGCTAGCAGAAACATGCTATCTGATCAATGATACCAATAAGTTACATCTAATAGAATCTTTATGGAAAATAGTCACTGAACCTAGATGCTGAGAGGGGAATAAATGAAAAGTAAGAGGAAACCAATTGTTATTAAAGGAATCTTCATCCAAATGGACTAAAAACTATCTCTTGCAGCCAGTGTTTGTCAGTCAGCAGGAAGTAGATTAGGTAACCTTTTCTTTGATGAAGTGTCTCAGTGTCTTCCTGTGCAATAATACAAACATTAATCAACAGTATAAATAATTTTTCTGGCTAAGAAGTCTCTTCAAACAAAGAAATAAAATGAGAACTACAATTGACAACAATATTTTTCTTGTCCACTTTTTCAAGGTAGAATATTTGCAACAGAAATAATGCTTTGTGCAGGGGTGTTTATGTTCTTAAAGTTGGGCCCTGCTCAGATTAGGAAATGAATCAGATTTGCATGTTATTCTCAGTTCTACATTTGGTTGACTGAGAGTCTGTAAAGAAACCAATCTGTGGCTTTACCTAGAACAGTAAATAAACCTTTCATACGTAGTAAGAAGATGAAGTTAATGGGTGCAGCAAACCAACATGACACATATATACATATGTAACAAACCTGCACGTTGTGCACATATACCCTAGAACTGAAAGTATAATAAAAAAAAAGAAGAACAAATACAAATCCAGAAGATCAGACACTGAAATTCATAATAAAATAATGTTCTCCAGTAGCAATGTGGCTATAATTAAAATAGGAATAATAAGGCATTGCCATCAGAAAAACATTGCTCCCTAGTGGTGGCCTCTATTTAGGTTGGATGGAAGTTTTTAATGCCCATAAAAGGCAGATTTATTGTGCAGATGAATAATCTCAGAAATTCAAATTCGAGAAAGATATTTTACCTAAACTATCCATTTGTCCAATAACTAAGGATTAGTAAATTATGGTATGTCCATTGTGCAACATGAAATTATTAAAAACAGTTGTTACACTATACTCAAGTGTTAAGTGACTTGAGCAATGTTTATTCTTTCTTTTTAAGTAAAAACAAAAAACAAGATACAAATTGGCTAACTCTACGTTTAAAAATGATTTCTCTTGTCTGATCTATATGTTCTAAATCTACTAAAATGAGTAGCTATTATCAATATCATCAAAATAAAATCTATCAATCTAATGTACAAATTTAATAATTTGTATTTTGTAAATGCAGGATCATGCCAGCTTCCAAACCACATCACATCTTTCCTTCTAGAAAGGGTTCCTCCATCTTTTAATGTGGAGATTGCAATTTATGTAAGTCTGAACATGCTGGGTCACTGCAGAAGGGTGCCCAGCTCAGGAGCACATTGTAGCAGAAATTTAATGTGTGCTCTGCTTAAAAAACTGTGCAACTGCAGAGGGGCATCTACTTAAAAAAAGGCATGGGAGATAAAAGCATGCTTTTTAAAATTTCCATTAAGAAGCACCATGTGCTAACAGCAGTCTTAACAAATAAATTTTCTATGTGGAGTGGTATTTTTACTTCTGAGCAATTTATATAAAACAACTTCTGTAATACAGAAGCCCTTTTGGGGAGTAGAATTTCTAATTCAGGGGTGATGGGGATTACAGATGAAAGTGAATATCCATGGTGATTTTCAAGTCATTTGGCCTCTGGCTCTGGTGCTAGGTTTATGACTAAAGGTAGAAAACTGAGAAGAAAATGTATTTTTGAGTTATTTGCCAACTGCCCAGTCAAGACTAACCTATGTGTTTAACAGGCAGAACCACAGTCTATGAGATAGGTGGAGGAAGCCCCAAAATGAAGAGAATAGGAGTGGAAGACTATCAGCAAAAGTCTAGAAGAAATAAGGGCACCAAAAATCATACAAGTATGCAAAGCCTTAGAAAGTATCTTAAATTAAACACTGTGTTTGCATCAAAATGATCCACTTTGGAAATAAAGAATAAATGTCTTTAAAAATTCTACCTACAGTGTTCAAAATGTTTCTTAATGTTGGCTAGCTTAAAATACAGAAATTCATACATTCGATGGCACAGTTTAAACATTTACATTTTCCAGACAATGTCTGCAAATACTCAATAAGAACATAGCATTTATTAGATTGGATATAAAATGTGAAGGAAAATTTTAGGGATGAATAAGGTCAAACTAGTTTTTTTCTTCCTATAATTCTTCATCTAAGTTTGGGGAAATGTGAATTTGAAATTCATATAATTCAGTTGTAAAATATTTACATTTGTTCTCCAACACAAAAAAATGGAGACACTGCCAATGGTTGGCTCTTTAAACGTATTTTCTGAAAGGAAGTGTTTAGTTAAAATAATGTTTAACATTATGTACAGAATGTGAGAAAACAATAAAACCCTGCCCCACTCACAGGGATGGGTTTGATGAAAATTATGAGAATTATGTCAAAACATCCTCGTGTGTAAACTCTTGCCATTCTGGTTTTTTAAGTCATTTCTATACTTATTGCAAGAATCCTTTCTTAATATTTTCAACCACAGTCTGATCGAAATTCTAAGGATGGCAAGCCAGTACCAACATGTTTACTTTCAATTTGTCTATTTTGTACAGTTTCTTTTCAGAACTTTTAGTTATTATAGGCACAACACAAAATGTTAGATGCCACTCAATAATGCATTGTACACTCTGCTTACTAAAGTACCATTTTTAAATACGTATAAATAAAAAATTGATTATAGAGTGTTTTACTTATCATCTGGAATTCCATATCTGTCTTCAGTGAATAACATTTCACTACCTACTAACTATAACATTCTAGCATTCGATGATAATATTCAACAGGCAAAATCTAGTTCACATTTTTCTTTTGCATAAAACTCCTACAGTTTTTATTTCATTTGACTTTAAATTATATAAAAAGTGAAAGTATTGCAACGAGGTTTAACAAGTTAATGGTACATGAATGCACTCTCTCCTTTATTAGGCAAATTTGCAAAGTGGTGGAGCATTCGGCACTCTCTTCAGGATAGCACTTGACATTTTATATGCAGATGAAGTAACAGCTTTAATGAACTTTTGCCTAACCTATGCCTTCATACACGAAATAAGTAGTAAAATTTTTTCAATTGCTGAACTGATCTGTGCATAGGGAAAAAAGCCAATTTACAACTTACTATGTAATACAGAATTCCATTTCTAGTCTTGTTACTCAGTGTATTCCTACTGAAAAAGATGACTACTCTCAAGATGACTATAGTCAAGTAAAAAAAAAAATTTCATTTTGATTTCAAATTAAAATGTATAATTTATTCCATTAATTATTCATATGAAAAGTGACTTTGTGATTCCTGAGCAAACAAATGAATACAGTTTTTCTTTCACAATTAACGGATAACACTTTCTAATCTTGCAATTCTTCCCATTCATCTGCATTAATTCTGGTTGTGTCAAAAGATAAGAATCATTTTTTGATCTTTAAAAAGTTGAAATATTTCAAAAAAAGTTATTATTATTGTAAAATCATTTGGATTTTATCTGAATTTACTTTTTCTTCTGGTTTATCAATCAAGATACAGAATCACCCCGTAACCAGGGGTCAAATTGTAGTTATACTTCTAAGTTGCCATGAGGCACATAACCAATATTTTCTGCATGTTTGTACTCAATTAGACTTTAAAATTAACCTTCTAAGTTGATTCAAGCATCTTGAATGTATAATAAAATAGTATATGTAGTGGTAATAGAAAACAGAAAGTTTCTCTTTTCACATACACAGGCACACACACACACACACACACACACACAAAGGTTGAAGGAAAAAGGAAGGCAGAGAGGGAAGCAGGAATTAGACTCTTTCAATGTGACCTGTGGTAATAAAGTTCTATTTAGGGCCTCAGTTTCTCTGACTTCATTCAGTGCCCTAACACACATCCCCAATTTTTTGGTTTATCTGTTTGGTTTTATTCATGCCTCACATCACTTTTCCTTCTACCCTCCATCAATGCAGTATTTCCATACATCCCAAGCGACTATATTTATTATTATTCCTATTCCTTAGCCTACTCCCCCTGTTCTTGCCTAATAACTCTTCCAGATGATAAAAGCGTGGAAGGCTTCCATAAACCACTTTGAATTTTTGACATTTTTATCAAACTCTATCGCCATTTAATGAGAAAAAGAGGGAACAGGTCAAAAGTGAAAACAAATTTTGTAAGTTCAGGAAAGTCAATGGGAGGAATGTAAATTTTCTGTTTTCAAACCCAAAGAAAGTATTATTTTCTTAAAGATCAAGCTAACACATGAAATGTGAAAGGCAGCCATCATAATAATTTACTTCTAAAGTGATGGTGTTGTTAATATTTGTTGCATAATATGTGTTCCATAAGAATAATTACTATTGACTTGATTTTCCTCACCATTAATATTGATACAATTCAGAAGTTCCCACTAAATAGCAACAGTTAATTAAGATGAGAAGACAATATGATTGCTTCAAACTACTACATATTATATGAGTTTACATATTTTTTCAAAAAGCCAAAAAATTTAAACAAACAAAATTTACTTTTTCTAATTTAAAGTATTATCTGACTCTAAACTTCCCTAACACTGAAATGACTCCTTCACTTTCAGTCTATATACATATTCACAGGTGAGGTGAGTCTCTTGTAGGCAGCATATAGCTCAGCCACTCTATGTCTTTTAATTGGAGAATTTAGTTCATTTACATTTAATGTTACTATTGGTAGTTAGAAACATACCACTGATATTTTCTTGTTTTCTAGGTGTTTCATAACTCCTCTCTTCTTTCCCTCCTTTCTTACTGTTTTTATTTTTTTGTAGTTCAGTGACTTTTTTTCCAGTAGTATGTTTTAATACTCTACTTTTTATTTTTAATATTTTCTATTGTCTGTTTTTACTTTTTGGCTACCATGAGACTTACAAGAAATGTTCCCTAGGTATAAAAAGTTATTTAAAACTGATACCAACTTAACCTTGATTGCAAAACACTAAGAAGAAACAAAAAAGTCAACAAAAAAGGATTATACACATTAAATATCCCCACATTTAGAATTTTTAATGTCATAACTTACATTTTTATATTGCCTATCTTTTAACAAATTTGGGGAGTTATTATTTCTAATAGTTTTGTCTTTTAGTCTTCTTAGTAAGGATATACATGGTTTACATGCCACAATCACAGTATTAGTGTAACAAACACATTAGCATTCTTTTTTTTCAGTTTGAAAAACTTCCATTAACATTTCCTATGCAACAGGTCTGTAGCAATAAACTCTCTCTCAGCTTTTGTTTGGGGAAACATCTCTCCTTAATTTCTAAAGGATAACTTTGCTGATTATAGTATTCTTGATTGAAGTTTTTTTGTTTGTTTTTCTTCAGCACTCTGAATATATCATTCCACTCTCTCCTGGCCTGTAAGATTTCTGCTGAGAAGTCTGCTGTCATACGATTGGGTCTCTCTTATACATTATTTGCTTCTTTTCTATTGCTTTTTTTAGAATTCTCTCTTTGTCTTTGACCTTTTAGAGTTTGATTATATGTCTTGGGGTATTCTTATTCATGATAAAGCTCATTGGTAAATTTTGACCTTCCTGAACCTGGACACTTATGTTTTTCTCTAGGTTTAGGACATTTTCTACTATTTCTTTGAATACGTTTTCTATTCCTTTCAAAAAGTTCTTTCTTTAATTTCAATAGACCAAATATTTGCTTTTTTGAAGTTGTCCCATAGGTCCTTTCAGGTTTCTTCATTACCTTTTATTCTTTTTTTTTCATTTTTTCTCCTCTGCCTGTACTTTCAAATAGTCTGTCTTTGAACTCATTGATTCTATTTGATCAATTCTGCTCTTAATGCTATGTATTGCATTTTCATTTCATCCTTTGTATTTTTCAGTGCTAGTATTTCTGTCTTGTGTTTTCAAATCATTTCAATGTCTGTATTACATTTCTCTGATAAATTTCTGAATTGATTATCTGTGTTTTCTTAAAGTTCACTGGGCTTCCTTAAAACAGCTATTTTGAATTCTGTGTCTGAGAGATCCCACACCTTCATCATTTTAGGGTTGGTCTCTGGCACACAATTTTTTCTGTTTAATGACATGACATTTCCCTGAATGTTCTTGGTGCTTGGGAACATGTGATAATGTCTGTGCACTGAGGGACTGAGTATTTATTTTAGTCTTTGCCATCTGCCCTTATTTGTGCCTGTCCTTCTTCAGAGGCCCAGGCCTTCCAGGGATTCTAAGCAGATTGTTGTGTTCCCTGACCCTGTGACCACTGCAGCTGTGTCAGCAGTAAAAGACTCTCTAAGACTAGGCTTGTCATCAATCTCACGAAGACTCCAAGGTTGATGCAG
Source organism: Gorilla gorilla gorilla (assembly GCF_029281585.2). Lineage (NCBI taxonomy): Eukaryota > Metazoa > Chordata > Mammalia > Primates > Hominidae > Gorilla > Gorilla gorilla. Next base: position 27,146,914 of record NC_073246.2, read on the forward strand.
CTTTCTGGCCAAATGGACCTTGGGAAGACCCAAGGAGGGTTCTGGGGCTGTGTGGGAACACTGGCCAGGCACCTGGGTCTAGAAAACTATCCCAGTGGCTCAGATGGGCATATCTCCAGTCAGGTCTCTGCACAGATGGAATTGATCCCCAACTGCAGCATAGAAGTTGGAGTTGAGACTGTGCCCTCTTGGGATCTGCTATGGGAAAGAGGCTAGTGAACTCACCTTCTTGGCTCAATGGTTGTGAATCACCTAGGAGGCCCCTGCCAAGTGAGGTAGTTCCTCAATTGCAACAGGAGAGGCTGGAGCTGAAACTAGGTCCCCTTGGGATCTGCTGTGGGACAGAGGTTGGTAAGCCTGCAGAGAGGCTCAGACTCTTGGGCTGCAATATATGAGTGGGTCTCCCTCTAAGTCCCTGTGTGAGCTTCTCTGAGCTGGGACCTCAGCTGGGGTTGGGGACTCCTGTAGCTGAGTCACAGGGCAACTTTTGGTTCACTGCCAAGACCACTGTCAGCGGACAGACAAACCTTTCCACCAAGACCCTAGTGCATATGATTCCTTTTGGACCCCTTGGCAGATGATTTTGATTGCATGCTCAAGGCCAAATGGGGCTGTACCCAAGCCCCTTAGAGGACTGAGCTATTTCCAAGTTTGATGTTTTTAAATCACTTCAATCATTTTATTTTGACCTTCCTGTACCTGGATACTTATGTTTTACTCTAGGTTTATTATTTTTTTGAATATATTTTCTACTCTTTTCTAAGTTTCTTCCTTTATTTCAATAGTCCAAGCATTTGCTCTTTTGAAGCTGTCCCATAGATCCTGTAAGTTTTCTTTATTCCATTCTATCCTTTTCAACAATAGAAATTCCTTTCTATTCTTTTCAAATCAGGAGCAAGCTTGGTGAATCAGCCACCTGTGTGTCAGTCTGCACTCTCAAAATGATGCTCCAATGTCTTGGGCTCCACTGGGGTTTCACAAACTTCTACCTGAATCTTGAGTTTCTTGCAGATAGACTTTTGACTCTGAAGGTGTGCAGAACTCTTGTTGTATGAGGCTATGAGTAGGTTACTTCCATTGTGCCTTTTTTTATGCTCTGTGTTCTTATAAGTTGTGTGCTAATATACATTCATGCCAGTATTCTGTTTTCAGACATGGTGAGAAAAATCAGAAAGAAAGAAACCAGCATGACACAGTTTCTTATTTGAGCATCTATAAGAGTTTGGTGCTCCAGACAGGTAGAAACATAGACCCGCATTTCCATAATAGTAGAAGTATTTGTGTTATTTGGAAATAGACTGAGTTGAATGCTTAGACACATCTATAACTTAGCCCTTTAGCCATTCAGCAGTGACTCTAGTTAAGGATAATTTTCAAGCCAGTTATCTATTTTGCACACTTTCTCATTTTTATATTGACAACTACTTAGCCATATACTATTTACTATTTTTTTTTTTTTGAGACAAAGTCTCACTCTGCTGCCCAGGCTGGAGTGCAGTGGCATGATCTTGGCTCACTGCAACCTCTGCCTCCCAGGTTCAAGCAATTCTTGTGCCTCAACCTCCCGAGTAGCTGGAATTACAGGCATGGGCCACCATGCCCAGATAATTTTTTGTATTTTTAGTAGAGATGGGGTTTTGCTATGTTGGCCAGGCTAGTCTCGAACACCTGGTCTTAAGTAATCTGCCCACCTTGGACTCCCAAAGTGCTGAGATTACATGCATGAGCCACCATGGCTGGCCACTGTTCACTATTTGTTTATTACTCACTTTATTACTTGGTTATGTTCCTGAACTATAAGAGTTAGAAGAAGGAACTACCTACTTGGACATGCCTCTGAATGCAAATAGCTACATCTTCTCTCAGCTATTATACTCATTAGAGGATGCAAACAACAATTTAACATTTTTTCAACAGCACAAACCTAATTTACCTTGAAAAGAAATACTGAAGCGTAAGATCAAATTGAATCATTTTAGGAACACCATTAGTATATGCCTGAAAGTCCCTGTGTTCACTCTGCTGCTTTATTTAGATGCTCTGTTGAGAGCATTAAAATATGAAAGAAAAAGATATGGTTAAGAAATATAGGAAATTAAATATCGTTAACTCATTTACTACGTGAAGTAAACTTTACAGATGGCTATATAGATCAGTACTGATATATATATACACATATATTTGTGTATGTGTATATATATGTATATCTATGGATATATGGAGAGAGAGACATGCAAATACACATATATTTAATTTCACTTTTTCTCCATGGATCACTATAGTATATAAAAATAGATAAAGATTTTTTTAAGTAACTGAAAATGTCAAAACTGAAATGTAAACTTCTCTAGATTAAAAATAATAATATAAACATATACATATATAAAAATGTACTGTATGCATCACTTGTACAGTATATATGCATATATATAGCATACATATACAAATAGTACTATACCTATATGCATATATATGTACACTCACAAATATATTCATTCTGTTATGTATCTAGCAGTCTAGGAAAAAGGTTGTTAGTAAATCAATTAAAACTTGGCTTAGCTCTCTGATCCATTATTTCTTTTAGATCAGATGGCTATTCCAGCTAAACAGAAAATGATCCAAGCTAAGCTGCTCTTGGTGCCTGCCCACATGAATCCAACCATCTTCTCCACCTACGTGTATCTTGTCTAAATATGATTTCATCTTATGGGAAGTATGCTCTGATTTAAAATGTTTTCATGACACACAAATTGAAGGTCATTTACTTTCATTAACTCATTGTTAATAGTTTTCCGAGGTGTAATTGACATGCCTTACAATTCACCCATTTAAAATTAATTCACTCATTTAAAGTAAATGGTTTTTAGTGTATTCAGATAGTTGTACAACCATCACCATAGTCAATTTGTTCTCTATTTCCCCAGCTTCCCCCCTACCCACCTGCTGATAGCCCTAGGCAAGCAGTAATCTTTGCGTCATTCTATAAATTTGTCTATAATGGATATTTCATATAAATTGAATCATACACTATGTGATATTTTGTGATTTTTTTCACTTAGCATAATGTTTTGAAGGTCCATCATGTGTCATTAGTTTATTTCTATTTATTGCCAAATAATATTTCACTATTTGAATGCACATTTAGTTTATGAATTTATTATAAACATTTGGGTTGTTTCCACTTTGGGGCTATTATGAATAATGCTGCTATAGACATTCATGTATAAGATATTCATATGCATATGTTTTTATTTCTTTTCATATATATATATGAAATTCCAAACTGCTATATAAGAGGCTGCACAATTTCACATTCCTACCAGTAGTGCATGACAGTTGTGACTTCTTCACACATGTTATCTATCTTTTTGACTATGGCCATCCTATTTGATGTGAAGTATTATTTTATTGGGTTTTTGATTTGCATTTCCCTGTCTAAAGATGTTGAGTATCTTTTTATGTGTTTGTTAGCCATTGTATATCTTCTTTAACAAAGTATATGTTCAGATATTTTGTGCAGCTTTAAATTGGGTTATTTCTTTTTATTGTTGTTTTCATTACAAGAGTTTATTGTAGGAGTTGTTTACATAATATATTCTAGACACAAATTTCCTATCTAATATATGGCTTACAAATATTTTCTCTTATCCTGTGGCTTATGTTTTTACTTTCTTGATAGTATCCTTTAAAGCACAAAAATTTTGAATTGATTTTTTCTTTTGTTGTTTGTGCTTTTGATGTCATAGCCAGGAAACCATTGCCTATTTCAAAATCATGAAGACTTATTCATGTTCATCTAAGAATTTTAAAGTTTTAACTCTTTTATTTAGATCTTTGATACATTTTTATTTAATTTTTATATATGTTTCCAAAACATGGGTCCAGCTTAATTCTTTTGCATGTGGATCTTTACTTGTGCCAGGAGGATCTGTTGAAAAGACTGTTCTTTCCCCATAGAGTAGTCTTGTCATCACTGCCACACAGCAGTTGGCCAGAAGTGTGAAGGTTTGCTTCTGGACTCTCAATTCTATTCCATTAATCTGTATCTCTATACTTATGTAATATCATGCTACCTTGATTACTGTACCTTTGTAGTAAGTTTTAAAGTCTGAAACCACGAGTCCTTAAATTTTTTCTTTTTGTTTCAAGATAGTTTGGGCTATTCAAGGTCCCTTAAATTTCCATATGGATTTTAGGATAAGCTTATTATTTTTTACAAAGCCAGTTATGATTTTTGATGAGAATTACCTTCACTCTGTAGATCAATTTGGGAATATTGACAGCTTAACAATATTAAATCTCCTAATCCATGAACACAGGATGTTTTTCTACTTATTTAGATCTTTATTTCTATTATGCTATGTAGTTTTCAGAGTACAAGTTTTGCATTTCTTTTGTTAAATTTATATATGTGCTCTAATCTTTTTGAAAAATTGTAAATTGTTTTCCTAATTTCATTTTTAGGAGGTTCGTTGCAATTGTGCAGAAATACAATTATTTTTGTAATTGATCTTTTATAATGCAAACTTACTGCAAACTTACTGAACTCCTTCATTAGTTTTAATTTGTTTTTTAGTGAATTCCTTTCAATTTTCTATCTACAAGATTATGTCATCTGCAAATGGAGATAGTTTTACTTCTTCCTATCCAATTTGGGCTGCCTTTCCTTTTCACATTTTATTTCCTGATTGTCCTGCCTAGAACTTCCAACATGGGGTTGAGTAAAAGTGATTAGGTGAACATATCTCTTTTGTTCTGGATCTTAGGGGAAGATATTCAGTCTTCCATAATGATGTATAATATTATTTGTGGGATTTTTGTGGATGCCCTTTGGCAGGTTGAGGAAGTTCATTAATTCTTAATAAAGGTAAATATATTATGAAGGACAAGAGTCCAGCTGGTAACTCTCCAGTTGAAATAACAGAATAAGGGAACCAATATATTTCAAACCTAACACAATTGAGATTTTTCACATATGTGAAATCTCACACTGTGTTTGAAGTGTCTCGTTACCCTTACTTAACAAACAAGCCAAATCTCAGAAATTTTGTGTAACTTTCCCAAAATCATAAACACTGTAACAACAGCAGTATTTGACCCCAAGCCTCTTGGATTTCAAGCAAAACATAAACCAGTTTGAAATTGTGATATTAGACTTGACTAAAATGCTTTCAATGAAAACAAAATGAGATGATTCTTTCTACTGAACCGAATAACTTAAAGATAATTTGTTCCTTTTGCTATTGTTCTCTCAAGAGACCTGAAATTTTTCCACTAAACCACAACTTCTTTAAGATATAGCTTTTACTTTTACTACTGTTACAATATAAATATTCATTTTTTTCAATCTGCTGCTTCAGTTCTTTCTGCTCCAAATATGCAATGATATACATTTGTGGGTGAAATGAAGAAAAATATATATATTTACTACAAAAACAAGTTGGCTTTCAATGGTGTGTCCTTTAACCGGTTTTATCTTTTCTAGTTCAAAGCCAGAGTTAATCTTAGCATTATGGCAATTTCTGGGAATTGTTAAAACACACGTATACATATGCACACCCACCCACACATCTTTTTATTTGACAATGGTCTTGTATTCAGACACAATACTTTCAGACAGAAGATAGTGCTGCAAATCATTTGGGAAAGAAACACGTTTCTTTCTATTAAAAGAATGATTTTAAGTAACATATTTATATTCATGTTATTATGTGCATCTCTAAATAAAGTGTTAGCATGTAGTTTGAGGCCAGAGCACATAAATCAGAGGTCATCAGCCTGGTAAGGCAAATGGAATTTTATCAAAATGGTATTTGAGGAAGCAAATATTTAGAATTCAGTACTGTCCAAAGGTGGAGAATATTATCCTAAGGAAAAATTGCAAACAGAAGGAAGAAAAGGCAGTCTTTGTGGGCTTCTTTTTAGCTGTCAACTTTTTATGTTGCCTGACAAAAATCACATGGAGATTTCGATCTAACATATTCGCTCTACATTTGGCAGAGTCCCTTGTCACAAGCTCCCTGGAGAGAACTCTGATATGATAAGCCTCCCTCACTACTATTTTTAATATATATATATATATATGTGTGTGTGTGTGTGTGTGTGTGTGTGTGTATATTATATTTCACTATGACTAGCTATCGCTGCAGTAAATGGGAGTTGAGCATCCCAATATCTGATTAGACTACAAATGTATCTCAAAATTTATTTTTTATACTTTCAATGCTATTAAATAAGTTGCAGAACACCTAATTCACTTAGAACATACATTTCAGGAAACAATAAATTTTGATTTATGTTCCTGAAATAACATTTTATTCCTACGTCTTAAATCAAGTATTGAGTTTCTTTCCTACATTTGCCCTGCACTGAAAATTCATTAAATTCTCATAGAACTACCCCCACAGTCTTCCATGGTGATTCAAAGTGACTCTAGCAAAAGCCTGAGATGTATGCACTCTTTTAACCAATATTAAGGACATATTCAAGAAACCTCATCTCTACGAAAAATACAAAATCCTGGACATGGTGGTTCATGCCTGTAGTCCCAGCTACTTGGGAAGCTGAGGTGGGAGGATGGCTTGAGCCCAGGAGGTTGAGGCTGCAGTGAGCTGTGAGCATGACCCTGTGTCAAAAAAAAAAAATTAATCAACTTTTAGTTGATTCGTATCTAGAAATTATGAACATTTATCTTTTCCTTACTTTTCTGAATTTAATGCTACCAGAAATGTTTTGTAAGAAAAACGTAAATTCATCATCACAGCAAGAGTAGCACAGGGCATCACTTGGAACACAACCCCAAGTATTGGGAATTTTCTCCTAGATATGAGAAAAAATTTCATCACTGAGTGCAAAGCTCCTTGATGAACAGGGCTCATCTCAGTGTTATTGACCTATATCTCTTACGGAATCAGATATATTACCGAACAACAACAAAAATGTTTGTTAATTGAGCTGAAGTAGCTCAGGGTTACTTTTTCTTTTAGATCTTATGTTTCTCTCTGCTGAAAAATAATATGTAGAGTGCCAAAACATGGATAGAAAGTGGTGTATAGGCTGTCCTCAGACAGTTGTGCTAAACAAACATTTCTGTTTTTCAGGAACACAGTTTAAATACTACCCTATAAAAACTTATTCTGAAAACGCAATAATGAGAGAAATGGAGAAGCTAAATTTGAAAACATGCAGAGGATTTGTCATTCCAACAATTTGTAGTCTACAATTTTACTTATCTACCAACACAAGTCCTTTACCTAAAGGAAAAAGGTAAGTGAAGAATGTTTGATACAACGTTGTTTTTTGCATAGAGTGAGCACTAAACAATATCTAGCACAATAACAAATATCAGGGTAAAAGGGAAAATGGAAATGGTCATTAATCAAAGAAAGACCGGAATAGCTTTTAAAAAAGGTTGTTGAGATTGAAGGATGGTCTCTTCAATAAATGATGTTGGAAAAACTAGATATCTACATGCAGAAGAAATAACACTAGACTCTTATCTCACCCCGTATAAAAAATCAACTGAAAACAGGTTATAAAGACTTAAACATAAGACCTGAAACTGTAAAACCACTAGAAGAAAACATAAGGGAAAAACCTCTTGACAATAGTCTTGGCTAAGATTTTTTAATATGACCCAAAAGCACAGGCAACAAAAGGAGAAATAGACAAATGAAATTACATCAAACTAAAAAGCTTCAACACAGCAAAGAAAACAATCTACAAAGTGAGAGACAACCTATGGAATGAGAAAAAATATATATAAATGATACATCTAATATGAGGCTAATATCCAAACTATATAGAGAACTCAATTTATCAGCAATAAAACAACCTGATAATAAATGGGTAATAGACATATCTCAGTAGAAGACATACAGAAGACCAACAGGTCAGAGTTATGCCAGTCTCAGAAAAAGAGTTTTAAAGTGTTCCTGTCTCAAACATCATTCAACCCATCAATTCCGCAAAGATTACTGCTTGCCTAGGGCTATCAGCAGGTGGGTAGGGGGGAAGCTGGGGAAATAGAGAACAAATTGACCATAGTCATTTACTTTCATTAACTCATTGTTAATAGTTTTCCGAGGTGTAATTGACATGCCTTACAATTCACCCATTTAAAATTAATTGTGTTCAGCATCACTATCAGGGAAATGCAAAATAAAACTACAATGAAATACTACTTCGCACCTCTAAGAATGGCTTTTATCAAACAGACAAGATAACAAGTGCTGGAGAGGACTGGAGAAAAAGAAACCTCTCAACACTCTTGGTAGGAATGTATATTAGTATAACCATTACAAAAAGCAGTATAGAGGTTCTCCAAAAAATTAAAAATAGAACTATCATATGATCCAGCAATTTCCTTTCTGAGTACACATTCAAATGAATTGAAATCAGTATCTAGAAGAGATACCTGTGCTCCCATGTTTATTGTAGCATTATTTACAATAGTCAGAACATGGATCAAAGTGTCTATCAACAGATGAATGAATTCTAAAATGTGGTATATACAAATATCAAAATGTCTAGACTAAGACATATTCATATACATAATGAAACACTATTCAGCCTTAAGAAAAGAAGGAAATTGTGCCATTTTCAGTAAAATGGATGGACTTGGAGGACATTGTGGTTCATAAAATAAGCCAGAGGCAGAAGACAAATATTACATGATCTCTTTTATATGTGGAATCATTAAAAAAATAGATCTTATAGAAGCAGAGAATAGCATGGTGGTTACCAGAAGCTAGGGGACAGTGGCATGAGTAATGAAATGGGAGACATTGGTTAGACAGTACAAAGTTTCATTTAGACAGGAGGAATAAGTTCAAGAGATCTATTGTACATCATGCTGACTGCAGTTAATAACAATGTATCATATACTTGGAAATTGCTAAGAGAGTGGAATTTAAATGTTTTCATCACATAAAAAGATATGAGGTGATGGATATGTTAATTAGACCAACTTAATCATTTTACCATGTATACATGCATCAAAACATCATGTTGTATACCACAGATAAATGCAATTTTTCATTTGTCAATTTAAATAGTTAAAAATAATATAATAGATAGATCGTTCTTTCAAAGCATTCATCACTTCTAGAAGTCAACTTGGAAATATTACCAAAGTTTTTAAAGTATCCTTAATACTACCACATAACACCACTGATAGGAATTTACCCTAAAAATACAATCAGTTTCACCCAAAGATCTCTTCTTCCTAATAGCAGAAAATCAAAAGCATCATGAATGCTCAGCAATAGGAGATTATTTCTGTATTATCATATAATCATTGAAACCATTATTTAACATGTACACTCATATGTAAAATGATAAGCAACCTATTGATATATCTATATTCATATAATAAAAAAGGCAAAACAATAGTGTTAGTGATTTGCACAAAAATCACTTTGGAATTATTATAAAGAAAATTATAAGAAGTTCATAAATTATGTCTATAATCAGAAATGTATGAAAAAAATCAGTTATCTTCAGTACAAACCAAATTGCATAAGAAATATACCGTCTGAAAATATATATAATATTTTATAATTGAAATTGTGCTCCATGAGAGCTGGATTTTCGTTTTATTTATATTTGCTTTCTAAGTACCTGAGCCAGTGCTCAACCCATAGAAGACGTTAAATTAACGTCGTATGGGTTAACATATTCTATTGATCAATCAGGAAAAAAACAACTCTCAGTTGTCCTCTCCTGAAATTCTGTGTAAGTTTAGTTTACTTCTTACAAAGTAAATCACCGTTTCATAAAACACCCTTCCTCTCTAGTGGGGAAAAAAAATGAAATACTATGGGACTCCAATTTTTACTTATTTAAATTTTATCCTTCCAAAATATAAAAGAAATGCACCTCAACTTGGTCTAATTCAATTTCAAAAATGATATCTAGTGAAAAGAGTACACATCTCAGTTGAGTATGAACTAAACCCTTTTGACTATACTGAAATCAGGTACAGGTTTGTCTCTTCACTTGCCCTTACTAAAAATAACTATTCTAGTCTGTTCATATTTGTATAACCTTAGATAGTAATTTGAAAAATCTAACCCATGGCCATCTATCTTTAAATATGAAAGTAATAAATTCTTCTTAAGCCAACATCATGTAATGAAATAACCTTTTAAAGCAATACATAAACAAACTGACACAGAAGATTTTTTCTGACTGGTTTAGAAAAAAAAAAAACAGAACTCACCCTTATCGTTCAAATGAAACAACATAAGCAGTATAATATTATTATAATACCAAGTATACATTCAGTAAAATTAATTTATATTTTAAGGATTTCTACTCAGTCAATATTTTTTAAAATAATATTTTGTTCATTGTAACACATTTTCTAAAGCAGGAGACTGCTAAATTTATGCATTAGGTCTATGATTTCAAATGCTGTCTCCAAGAACAATAGAAAACATAAATAGAATTCATGTGGAAAAGGTAAGCTAATGGAAGTTGACCTACGTATTTCTGAATTATTTCACTAGCTGCTCTTCATACAATATCTGACATCATTGTGAAAACAATCTCTCTCAGCTGTAGGCACAAGATGATGTCTCCAGAAGTACCATTTAAACCAAGAAGTTTCATGTAATAACAAAAGCTTACAGATAAAACACACGCAATGCTCCAAGTTATTCCAGAAAACCTAGATGTTGATGTCTTCATCAAGAGAAAAGCATAAGAAAAAAACAGATCTTAAACCAGAGACTAGTTCAGTCACTACAGTGCAGAATAGAGCATTTTTGGTATCTATAAATTTTATATTTCCCACAGGGATTTCCAAGATAAAAGAATGAGAATCACAATTCTTTGAAGAAGAGGAATGACCCATTTCAAAATTCTCTATTCCTTGGCAAAGTTCAATAACACAGAAGGAAAAATAATAATAAATGGAGCCCAGTTACTATTGTGTGACCACAGCATTCATCTCTTATCTCTGCTGAACTCCTATTCTCATTTCATGTCCTCTTAAAAACAAGAATTAGACTCTTACCAACTCTATCACAGGATCTGAAAACTAAAGACCTATAGAATCTACAACTTTATATTTTTGTTAAGAAAAAAGAAATACTCTTTCACAACTATATTCTCCAGAGGACTGAAGCTGTTAAAGTCCAAGGAGTTATTATTATTGTACTCTATTCCATAACTTCTAAAATTCATGATTTCTTTATTCATTAATTTAATAAATATCTATAAAGTGCCTGCAATATGCTGAAATCTGCCCTACACTAGGAATACAGTAGTTAAAAAATACAGAGTAAAATACACCAAAAATAATAATCATCACCATAAGTAAATTACATAATATGTTAAAAGGAGGTAAGTGTGCCTTTTTTTAAGTACAAAAACAAATCCAAGGGAGGGGTTAGAATTTTAAAAAGGAATTACTATGGTAATGTTCCCTAATAACAGGACAATTGGACAAGAAAAGAGGAGATGAAATGAGTCATGTAGCTATCTGATGGAAAAACATCCTAGGCAGAGGAAACAACTAATGCAAAGTCTATAAGGTGGGGACATGCTGGCAGGTGAGCAAGTGAGAGAGTACAGAGAGATGAAGCTGGGAAGATAAAAGAGCCCAGATCATATAGGACTTTGTAGACCTTTCATCAGGATGAGGACGTTTCTTTCCATTGCTTGTAGGCTGAGAGATTTTATCATGAATGAATGTTGAGTTTTATATAATACTTTTTCTACATCTATAGGGATGAACATGTTTTCTTTTCTTTTTAAGACTGCTGATATGGTATATTAAAGGCATTGATTTTGATGAGGAAACTATCTTGCATTCCTGGCATAAGCCCCATTTGGCAAGGATGCATATTTTAAAATACATTTCTGGATTCAATATGTTTAAATTTCTTAAGAAATTTTTATCTACATTTATGAAGGATAATGACTGTAATTTTCATTTCTTATATCTTTGTTTTTTAAAAAAGTCAGAGTTATACCAGTCTCAGAAAAAGAGTTTTAAAGTGTTCCTGTCTCAAACATCATTCAACCCATCAATTCCGTTAATGAGCATATACCCAAAGGAATATAAATTGTTCTATTATAAAGATACACGCATGCATATATTCATTGCAGCACTGGTCACAATAGCAAAGACATGAAATCCACCTAAGTGCCCATCAATGATAGACTGGATAAAGAAAATGTGGCACATATACACGATGAAATACTATGCATCCATAAAAAGGAATGAGATCATGTCCTTTGCAGGGACTTGGATGGAGCTGGAGGCCATTATCCTTAGCAAACTAATCAGGAACAGGAAACCAAATACTGCATGTTCTCTCTTATAAGAGCTAAATGATGAAAACACATGGACACATAGAGGGGAATAAGGCACACTGGGGCCTATTGGAGGGTGGAGGGTGGGAGGAGGAAGAGGATCAGGAAAAAAATAATTAATGGATACTAGCCTTAATAACCTGAGTGATGAAATAATCTGTACAACAAACCCCCATGAAACATGTTTACCTATGTAACAAATCTGCACATCATGCCCATATACCCCTAAACTTAAAATAAGAGTTAAAAAAAAAACAAGTATTTCTGCCTCTTCTATTCTTTTGAAGCATTTGTGTAGAATTTCTGTGGAATTACGTAGAATTTAAAGGTGCTAAGCTTGTGGTAACCTGTTACACAGCAATAAAAAAACTAATATATTTTGTATGCTTTCAATTTACTGTAATTTTGAAAATTACCTTAAGATTCAGTACATTGTCAACTTGATTAATGTTTCATGTGCACTGAAAATCATGTGAGTGTAGTAATGGTTGCATAGATTGTTCTATAAATATAAATTGTATGAAGTTGGATGATAGTGTTGTTCAAGTCTTCTATATTCTTCCTGATATTTTTATCTACTTGTCCTATTAATCATTGATAAAAGAGTTTTGAAGTTGCCAACTACCTAGTGATAAATTTTTCTCGTTCTGTATCAGTCTGGTCAGGCTGCCATAACAAAATACCATAGACTAAGTGAATTAAACAACAGAGACATATTTTCTCAAAAGTTCAGATGACTAGAAGTCCAGGATCAAGGTGCCAGCATGGTTAGTTTCTGATGAAGTCTTCTATCTCGGATTAAAGACAGTCACTTTTTCACTGTGTCCTCACACTGCTTTTCCTCAGTGCACGTGTGCAGAGAGAGTGAAAGAGAAAGCTCTCTGTGTCTCTTCTTAAAAGGAAACGGATCATATCAGATCAGGATCCTGTTCTGACCTCAACCTTACTTCCATAGAGGCCTCATTTCCTAGCACAGCCACACTGAGAGTTAATGCTTCAAAATATAAAATTTTGGGAGACAAATTCAGTCTATAACAAGAGCTCCTTTCAGTTCTATAAATGTTACTTTATTTATTTTGGAGTTTTATTATTGAGACCTTAAAATTTTAGAGTTGTAGAGCACAGTAACCTCAGCAAGATGGTGAACTAGGAAGCTCCAGGCTCTCATTTTCTCACAGGGATACCAAGTTAGCAAATAAATACAGAGAATAACAACTTTGCAAAAACTCTAGAGAGACCAGTTAAGAAGTTGTTAGACCCAGTTCAATGTATAACCAAGAAGGGATTCCAGTGAAAGAGGCAGGAAAATGTGTAGCATTTCGCAAAACCATATATGCCCTACCTTTCTTCAGCCTAAAACACTGCAATCTAGAGGAAACCTTCCACACCAGGGATTCTCCCTTTGAACAGAAATAAAAGAGTGGACCATTGTTCTGACTAGTCCGGGGCTCCCCAAAGAACTGGTATCTGTCTCACCTGACTCAGAACAATGATGAGGCTGTAGCTCTTTTTGGAAGTCTATGAAAACAGGCACAATGAAGGCAGCATGTTAGAGATATAATTCCACAGGAAGATGCCATGTAAAACAAAAGAGAAAAAGCAGGAATAAGCTGATTAGGAAATTTGTGATGACTAAAAGTATATACACAAGCCCAAAGAAGATACTCCAAAGATGTTTGATAGGTTCTAGATCTCTAGATATACTGCTCAATGAAAGTGTCCCCCTGAACAAAGCCAGTCTGTAAAGACTGGGTGAGATGATTTTTTTTAAATGTCAAGTCTCAGCAACAACAAAAATGACAAGACATGCACAGAAGCAAGAAAATATAACACAATCAAAGAAAAAAAAAGCCACAGAAATCAGTCCTAGAGAAAAACAGATCTATGAGCCGCCTGACAATAATTATAAAATAACTATCATAAAAATGCCCAGTGAGATATAAGAAAACACTGACAACTAAATGAATGAGGAAAATGATGCATGAACAAAATGGGCATATCAACAGAGATAGAAATGATAAAGATAAATAAACAGAAATTTTGGAGCTTAAAAATACAGTAAGTGAAGTGAATAATTCACTAAAAATATTCAATAGCAGACTAGATCAGGCAGAAGAAAAAAATCAATGAACTTGAAGACAGATCATCAAGTCAGAGGAACAACAGCAACAAAAAAGAATGAAAAAAGTGAAGACAGCCTAAGGGACTTAGGAGTCAGTACCAAGGAAATCAATATATACGTTATAGATGTATCAGAAGAAAAAGGGAGAAAAATTAAAAGAAAGCATATTTGAAAAAATAATAGCTGAAGAAATCTCAATTTCAAAGAGAGAAATTGATATACAAATTCAAGAAGTTCAAAAGACTCTAGCCATAATAAATCTAAAGAGACTCACACTAAGACATATTATCATCAAACTGTCAAAATCAAAGACAAAGAATTGTGAAATCTGCCAAGGAAAAGTGACTCATCACACATAAGAGATATAACATAAGATAGTCACAGGATTTCTTAACAGACACTTTGCAGGTCAGAGGGAAGTAGGGTGACATATTCCAAGTGCTGAAAGAAGAAAACACCCTGCCAACCAAGAATATGGCATCCAGAAAAACTTTCCTAGAAGAATGAAGGAGAAATTTAGACTTTCCCAAATAAACAAAAGCTGAGGGAGTTCATTACTACCAGACCTGCTCTGCAAAATGCTAAAGAGAAACCTTCAGGTGAAACAAAAAGATGCTAGACAGTAACACAAAACCACTTATAAATAACTTCTTCAGTAAAAATAATACATCGACAAATATGGTAACCTGTATTAATATAATATTGGTGCACAAATTCCCTTTCAATTTTCATCAATAAGAATTTAAAGGATGAAAACATCTAAAACTAACTATAAATCTATATAACGAATATACAATATATAAAAAAATTTGTGATCACAATAACATAAAATGGGGGAGGTAGAGCTGTATAGGGGTAGAGCTTTTGTATGCAATTGAAATTACCATCAGTTTAAACTGAACTGTTATAACATTAAGATGTTTTATGTAATTGCAATGGTAACTATATTCTATAGAATATATTAAAAAGAAAAAGAAAATAGGAAGGGAATCAAAGCATGTCCTTGTAAAAAAGTCAATGAAAGCAAAAGAAAGGCAGAAAGAGTGAAAAGGAAGAATAAAAAGTTATAAGACATAAAAAAATGAAAATAGTAATAGTAAGTCCTGCCATATCAGTAATTACATTAAATATAAATGGATTAAACCCCCTAATCAAATCATAGATTGGTGTGCAAGAACTAACTTTACAATTAAAGACACACAGCTGACGGTGAAGGGAGAAAAAAAACTTCCATGCAGTGACCAGAATAGAGGAGGGTGGCTGTATTACTATCAGACAAAATAAAATTTAAGTCAAAAACTGTTACAAGAGTAAAAGAAGGGCATTATACAGTTAAAAAAGTAAATTCGCCAGGCAGACACAACAATTATAAATATCTATACATAAAAATAAGAGCTCCTAGATATATGCAGCAAACAGAAAGAATTGAAGAAATAAATAGCTAAAATGGTAGAAGACTTTAATACCCCCACTTACAATAATGTATAAAATAACAAGATAGAATGTAAATAAAAATGTAGAGAATTTGAGCAACACTGTAGACCAATTGGACCTAATAAATATACTCAGAATAATCCATCCAACCACAGCAGAAACAGAATATACATTCTTTTCAAGTACACATTTGACATTCTCTGGGATAAACTACATGTTATGCAACGAACAAGTCTCAACAATGTTTAAAAGTCTGATATTATACAAAGTATTGTTTCTGATGACAATGGAAAGAACCTAGAAGCCAATAGCAAAAAGAAAATAGAAAATCCACACATATGTGGAAATTAAACTACATGCAATTAAGCAAAGGGCCAAAGAAGAAGAAGAAGAAGAAAGAAAACACCGTGAAACAAATAAAAACAAAAATACAGCATATGAAAATGCATGGGATGCAGCAAAAGTGATGGTAAGAGAAATGTTTATAGTTATAAATACAAACATTAAAAAAGAAGAAAGAAAACAAAAATACTCAAATTAACAACTTTACAAGTCAAGAAGGTAGAGAAAAAAGAACAAACTATACCAAAAGCTAACACAGAAAGAAAAGAATAAAGATTAAAAACAAAAACAATTTAAAAAATAGCAGAACTAAAAGTTGGTTCTTTGAAAAGATCAACAGAATTGACAATTTCTTAGCTACATTAAGAAGAATACAAGACTCAAATAACACAAATCAGTGGTGAAAGAGGGTATTATAACTGATGCCACAGAAATAGAAAAGGATCATAAGGGACTACTACAAACAAATTGTATGACAACAAATTGAGTAACCTAGGATACCTTGATAAATTCCAAAAAATGCACAATATACTGAATCATGAATACATGACCCTTATAAATCAAGACTAAATCATAAAGAAATAGAAAATATCAACAGACCAATAATTAGTAAGGAGAATAAACTAGTAATCAGAAACCTCCCAACAAAGAAAAGCTTAGGACCAAATGGCTTGACTGGAGAATTCTACCAACCATTAAAAGGATAATTAAGACCAATCTTCCTCAAACTTTTAAAACAAATGTTAAAGAGGAGGAAACTCTTTCAATCTCATTCATAAGGTCAGCATTATCCTTATACCAAAACCAGACAAAGACACTATTAAAAAAACTTAGACCAATATCGCTGATGAATTTCGATGCAAGAATCCTCAGCAAAATACTATCAAACAATTCAACAGCATACTTAAATGATTATATGCTGTAATCAAGATGCATTTATTCTTTGAATGCAAGTGTGATTCAACACATAAAATTCAATCAATGTAATACACCACATTAACAGAATGAGAGACAAAAACCACATAATTATATCAACTGACGCAGAAAAAAATCTGACACAGTTCAACACCTTTTGTGATAAAAACACTCAACAAACTAGGAAAAGAAGGAAACAACTTTAACACATCATATGCTCACTGATGAAAATCTACAAGTTCTTTATAAAAGATCAGGAACAAGACAATAATCTGCATTGTTACCACTTCTATTATACGTAGTATTGGAAGTTCTAATCAGAGAAAATTAGGCAAGAAAAAGAAATAAAAGGCATCCAAAGTGGAAAGGAAGTAAAATAATCTCTTTTTACAGATGATATAACCTTAGAATTAGAAAATCCTAAAAATTTCACATACCAAGAAAAAGCGTGTTAAAATTAATAAGTAAATTCAGCAAAGTTGACTGATA
This sequence comes from Gorilla gorilla gorilla, assembly GCF_029281585.2. Taxonomy (NCBI): domain Eukaryota; kingdom Metazoa; phylum Chordata; class Mammalia; order Primates; family Hominidae; genus Gorilla; species Gorilla gorilla. The sequence goes on from NC_073246.2 coordinate 27,164,540, forward strand.
CAAAATCAACACAGAAAGCTCAGTTGTGTGTCTGTGTGTCTCATACACTAACAATGAACAATCTGAAAAGGAGATTAAGAAAACAATTTCATTTACAATAGCATCAGGAAAAAATATAAATACTTAGGAACAAACTTAACCAAGGGGTTGGAATTCCTGTATACTGAAAACTACAAATATTGCCAAAAGAAAATAAAGGAGACACAAATAAGTGATACGTTTTTAATATGTCCACCCAAAGTGATCTTCAGATTCAATGAAATCCCTATCAAAGTTATAATGGCATTTTTCTGCAGAAATATAAAAATTTATCCTAAAATTCATATAGAATCTCTAGGTACCCTGAGGGCCAAACAATTTTGAGACAAAAAAAAGAACAAAATTGGAGGACTCACACTTCCAGATCTCAAGAATATTTACAAATTACATATTTACAGAAAAAATTACAAAGCCACAATAATCAAAACAATGTGGGATTTGCATAAAGGCAGATATATAGACCAGTGGAATACTATTGAGAGTCCAGAAATAAACCCTTAGGTATATCATCAAATGACATTTGACAAAGTGCTGGTACCACTCAATGGGAATGGGACAATTTGTTCAACAAATAGAGCAAAGAAAACTAAATATCCATGTTCAAAAGAATAAATCTGGACCCTTATATTACACTATAGACAAAATTAATTCAAAATGGATTAAAGATCTAAATGAAAGATCTAAAACTATAAAACTCCTAGGAGAAAACAGAGGAAAAATTTCATGCTAATTTGGCAACATTTTGTGATGTGACACCAAAACCAGAGTCAATAAAAGCAAAAATTAGACAGATGGAAATCCATCATAGTTTATAACTTTCGGTCATTAAAGAACAGTCAACAGAGTGAAAAGGCAATCTATAAAATGGGGGGAAAATAGAAAATATGTGCAAATCACAGATATCTGATAGGGGATTCATATCCAGAATAAATAAAGAACTCCTATATCTCAACGACAAAAAATCTAACCCAATCAAAAAATGGGCCAAGGGAGTGAAGAGACATTTCTCCAAAGATGCTATACAAATGGCCAGGATGCATATGAAAAGATGTTCAATGTCACTAATCATCAGAGAAATGCAAATCAAAACCACAGTGCAATATCACTTCACATTCATTAGAATGGCTTCTGTCATGAACAACAGAAAATAACAAGTGTTGATGAGCGTGTAGAGAAATTGAGACCTTTATATAATTTTGGCAGAAATTCAAAATGGTGCAACCACTATAAAAAATGATACGGAGGTCCTCAAAAAATTAAAAATAGAACTACCATATGATCCACAATCCCACCTCTGGGTACATATTCAAAGGAATTGAAAGTAGGGTGTTGAAGATATATTTGCACACTCTTTAGAGCAGCACTGTTCACAATAGCCAAGAGATGAAAGTAACCCAAAGGTTCATGAAGCAATGAATAAACAAAATATATTATGTACATAGAATAAAATACTGTGCAGCTTTAAAGAGAAAGGAAATCTTATACTATGCTACAACATGAATGGAACTTTAGGGCATTATAGCAAGTAAAATAAGCCAGTTTTTTTTAAAGGACAAATAAACACTATACAATTCTACTTATATTAAGTATTTAATGTTGTCAAATTTATAAATATAGAATGTAGAATAGTGGTTACCCTGAGCTGGGGGAAAGGGGCAAAGGGGAGTTGTTATTTTAATGGGTATAGTTTCAGTTCTGCAAAATGAAAAGTTTCTGGAAATCTGTTTCACAATGTTGTAAATATAATTACTCTGAAATTGTACACTTAAAAATGGTTAAGATGACAAATAGATTTGTAATGTCTTCTTTTGTTATTATATAGAAAAACTTTTTCATATGATAATAGTCTTTGTTTTGAAGCTGACTTTGCTGATATTAATATAATCCTTCCATTTTTCTTTAAAATGCTATATGCTTTCACATAATTTTGCTTTATGTTGATGTATTTATACATAAGGTGGGTTTCTTATAGATACCACGTTGTGTGTCTTTTTTATCTAAATTGATAGACTTGCCTTTTGTTAGGGTATTTAAATAATTTATATTTAATGTAATTATTGATATAGTTGAGCGTGTTGATTTTTGTTTTCTATTTGCTCCATCTGTTGTTGGTTCTCATTATTCCTCTGTTTCTACCTTCTTTTGTACTAATTATTATATTTTATTATTTTTCATCTCAACTGTGGCTTATTAGCCACATCGCTTTTTAAAATTTTTAATGATTGCTCTAGGGTTTATAATAAACAAAATGTTAGCATTTTCTACCATCAAATATTTTTACACTCTTCATGTACACTTCAATTTCTTTCTTCCCATCCTTTGAACTATATCTTCATACATTTTACTCTACATTTGTTATAACTCAGTGCTTTGAAAGTCAATTATTTTTGTCTTTGAAAGTCAATGATTTTTAAAGAGTTTAACAGTGAAAAAAAATGGCTTTCATCTTTTTCCATTAGATTTCATACTCCTTCTGCCTGAAGAATTTCTTTTAATAGACCTTGTACTGCGGGTCTCAGGCAAGAAATTCTCTCAGCCTTTGTTGGTTTGAAAAACTGCTTATTACGCCTTTGCTTTTGAAAGATATTTTCACTAGGTATAGAAGCCTGGGTTGACCGTTCTCATCGTTTGTCACAGCATTTTTAAGATGCCCATTCAATTGTCTTGTCTTGTATAATTTTGGATAAGTCTGGTGTATTTCTTACCTTTGTTCCTCTCTGTGCAATGCTTCAACCATCCCACTTCAGGCTGCCTTTAAGATGTTTTCTTTTCCCTTAATCTTTAGTTTTTAGCTGGTTGACAGTGACGCATCTAAGTGTAGTGTATGAGGTTGCTTTTATTGTCACTGTTGTTGTTTCTTTTGTTTTGTTTTGATTTTTTTTAGGGGTATCTAGTCTTTTTAGACCTGTAGCTTCTCATCTTTCACTAATTTTGAAAAATGTGACTTGCATTATACATATACTCTCTGTCCCTTCACTGTCTGCCTACTAGATTTGTCTCCTGTCTTTGGATCAATTTTCTTGACCCAGATCTCAGATTTTCTCACAGTGGGCTCAAGACTTGGCTCACACATCTAAATTCAGCCACTTCTTAGTATAACTGCTTTTTGAATCTCAGTTAGTGCATGAGATGCACAGGTTTCCAGAGAATTATTTAACCCCAAAAGAATATCATAGCTACATGCTGACGTTGCTGGAAAAAAACAATCACATTCTCAAATCTTTATTAGATGACATAATATTCAGGCCGGGTGCGGCAGCTCATGCCTGTAATCCCAGCACTTTGGGAGGCCAAGGCAGGCAGATAGATCCCCTGAAGTCAGGAGTTCGAGACCAACCTGGTCAATATGGTGAAAACCCATCCTACAAAAAATACAAAAATTAGCCAGGCGTGGTGGCAGGTACCTGTAATCCCACCTAATCAGGAGTCTGAGGCATGAGAATCACTTGAACCCGGGAGGTGGAGGTTTCAGTAAGCTGAGATCGTGTCACTGCACTCCAGACTGGGCGACAGAGAGAGACTCCGTCTCAAAAAAAAAAAAAAAAAAAAAAGGATGACCTAATCTTTTTCAAGGGATCTGCTAATTTTATGTATTCAAATTGGCCAAATCCCTTTTTGTATAATCTACATAACTGAGGACTATTTTCTAAAAGCCCATGAATAGAGAAATCGGTTGCTGTCCTAGGAATGCCTGGAATTTATCACCAAATATTGATATCCAAAGGGAGAGGTTAGGTTATGCTTGGAAATAGATAAACCTATACTCAATGGCTTAGAACAATAAGACTTGCTACACCTTGTTCTGTTGTCCATCACCCTTATTCAAGATCCCACACTGCACTTCAGTGCTTCCACAGTTATCAAGACTGGAAAAAAAGGGATGTGTAGAATTATGCAGTAGGTGTTAAATCTTCTACCTGCAAGTGACACCAATACTTCCACACCCATGTTAGTGATCAAAATAAGTCATACAGCAAAATCCAACTTTGAGGGATGCCAAAAGGAGAAATTTTTGGTGAAAAGCACTAATAAATGACCATAATACTAATTATTAATTTTCCACAAGTTAAAAAACTAGTCACCAAAATTTTCATCATTACCCTAATAACAATAATTACTAAATATATGCAATATTATTTTCAATATTTGCTCAGTCAACATCTGTAATTACTATTTTCCTTCCAAAATAAAAAAAAATCCTTATTTTTTCTACCTTCTGTATATTCCAATGTTTCATAGGGAATTAAGTTACCTCTGGGACTCTATTTCTTCTGTCTATCATTTTTCTTTTCTTTAAGAAACCAAAGATTAATGCCTCTGGGCGTAGCATTTTGTGATCAGATGTTTTAATTTCTTAACTGTCTGTTTCACAAGACACAGCTTTCCTTCAGCGTTTTTATTTTCCTGCCCTGACAACTGTTTGATTGTTTCTGGCATCTGTTTCTCTGCCTTCCTCACTTAATGTAGACACAAATAAAGCCTTGAGGGTTTGGCAATGCCTCCATCTGGTATGGATCCATTGCTCTTGCTGTGTTTTATTGCTAGAGACCCTGAAAAATCGTGAGTTACAGGACAATACATTGACTGGGATCAAACATCCAGAGGGCAAAATTAATATTTTCTGATTCAACGAGATGTTGGGGAAGGAAACGCGTTGTTCAACGTCTGGAACCTATTTTGACAAGCTCCTGCTTTAAGGAAAACGTTTCAGAATTGAAAAGTTTGCTAAGGATATTTGCACTTCAGTTCATCTTAAGTAGTTCAGGGCTTAATATTTATCAGACTTTCTCCATCAGCACTAGTTTTGGATTTTATTTTAGCTTTTGGAGAGTTAATGATATCGTAACCAATTCTTCATTACGCACACACCTTATTCAAATATGTGCACCATCCACTCTGCCTGGTGTGTATAGGTGTGTGTGTGTGTAACCTCAGCATGGTCTCCTCATGCTTCATAGAGCCAGCCCAACCCAATCTTTTTCGACTACTCTATAGATAGATGGCAAACCTAACCTCTGGGAATTATTTCACATGATTTATCTTATTAGCCTTTCCATTTTCTCCCTGTGTATTTCCTCCACATCATTTGATTTTCAATCTAAAACTAGAAGAAAACATGATGCTTTTATTTCTTAGCTCCTTCTCAAGAGGGCATTTTAACTGATTTCCCAGGGATTTGAGAATATTTTGCAACAGAGTATATTAATCCTCAGCCACAAAGTAATCTAACGGTTTGGTTTTGCATTTTTATTATTTTTTAAATAATGAGATAAAATAGAAAATCTTCAAAACATTATTCCTAAAGAAATAAAAATTAATACTATAAAATATGAACAAAAATTTAGAGTATTTTTATATGAAATTATATATGTGCAATTTTAATAATAAGTTTAATTCTAATTTTTTACAACTATTGCATCATATTTTTTAGCATTTGGAAGTGCTTGAGAATCAATAGAGAATTTTATACCAACTTTGACTCATCTTAGGACAATTGTTCATCTTTTAAAAATTTATGCAGAGTAATTTTCCCTGGCTTGTTTCTTTCCTACAATCATGATTGGTGGATGGAAATATTGTCCCTGACTCCAGACTTGAGATCTGTGGCTTTCACATCATTGCAGGGACTCAAAAAATTATTCCTCTTCCACCAAACTTTTTTCAATAAGTGAAAAACTTTCTGTTTTTCTCCATCATCCACAACCTGCACGTGAATCTGTCATACCTTTGCAGGACAGTATTCTCATCTAAGGGCCATTTCACTGGCAGTTCCCTCTGCCTCAATATCCACATAGAACAGTCCTTTTTCCTTTAAGGCTTTGTTCAAAAGCCAACTTCTCAGGGAGACCTCTCTTATCATGCTTTAAAATTGCTAACTTTTCCCTTTCTCACATATAAACCACGTCCCCTCTTCCATGCTGCCAATTTTTTTTAAATTGTACCTATCACCATCTGTATCAGTTCAGCTTTTCCAGAAGCAGGCACCAATACAGAGTTAGAAACACAACAAATTGATAGAGGGTATTGCCTATGAAAAACAAAGGAGTGTGGTTGCAGGAGTTTGTAGGCGAAGCCTTCAGACCACAATGCAGGTCTGACTTGTTTTGGTGGTGATATGGTTTGGCTGTGTCCCCACCCAAATCTTATGTTGAATTGTAGTTGCCATAACCCCCACGTGTAGTGAGAGGGACCACTGAATCATGACGGCAGTTACCTACATACTGTTCTTGTGATAGTAAGTGAGTTCTCACAAGATCTGATGGTTTTTTTAAGGGGCTTTTCCCCTTCTCCTCGGCACTTCTCCTTGCTGCTGCTATGTGAAGAAGGACGTATTTGCTTCCCCTTCTGACATGACTGTAAGCTTCCTGAGGCCCCCCAAGCCAGGCCGAACTGTGAGTTCAAACAATGGTTTGAACTAGTGCTCAAAAAATGTGTGTTAAGTCAATGAGTGAATGAATTAAAAAAATGAGTCCAGTAGATAAAATAAATGTTGAAAGAGCAACAATCAATAAGATTCTGAGTTTCCTTAGGACAGGTATCCAACCATTGTTTTTGTATTTCCACTGCCTTGCACATTGCTTGATACAAACTCAATAAATGGCAACAACTATGTAAATTAATAAATGATATTTTAAAATCACAATGAAACTATTTCTTTTTTGAAGATGCAAGTAAAGTCGTAACTGAATGCTTTTACTTCTGTAACATATCTCTTTTTATGAGTAATGCCATAATTGAATTCACAGTTTCAGTTATACAGTGAATCGATTGTGTAAGCTGTCTCTCCAAAAGAAAGGTAATATTACCTCAGGAAGCTAAATCACATCTTATCTACACATGCAATTGAGGGGCAAAGGAGCAGCTTCCCTCTTAGAGGGAAATAAAATCTCTTGGGGATAATGTACTTAAATAGACAAAACTTATGAAGTAGCTTAAATCATGCTGTATGTGGATTACATGGCAAAGAAAGATTGCTGATGGGATTCAACATCTCATATCTTTGGGCCAACTGTGTTCAATTAAACTAGGTTTCTTAGGAAGGAAAAAATATATCAGTAAGAAGCCCATGGGGAGGGCTGGGAATTCACTGATAAATAGTACACTGAGCTTAATAAATAAGATACAGATTAAGAGTAGATCTGAAACTGAATTGTATTTTTGTAGGTTGTACACTTCAGAGTTCTGCTGTACAGAGCAATGCGTGGTGAAACATATTGTGATCACTTGGGCACAGATGGTACAGAGTTCACAAGCCTAAAACTGCAAGGTCTGTAACAGTAAACTCATCACCATAAGAAAGAAGTCAACCAATCACCTCTAAAATATGCTGTGTTTCTGCCTTACGTTTACTAAAGAAAACTGGGAATGCATGTGAATAAATTTATTGTCATGTTCCAATCACCTGAAAACAGTTCTTTATATACTTAACCAACCCTTGACTTATAAAATGTCATTTTCATGATGATCCACATGTTCCAAGACTTTGGGTTTGTAATAAAATATTATAATTGTTCTACTTGGTTGGTTGTGGTGTAATTTAAATCCACATTTAAGAAATTCATTTGTTTTAAAATATTGATAATTCAACTGGGCGTGGTGGCTCATGCCTGCAATACTAGCACTTCAGCAGGTTAAAATGGGAGCATAGCTTGAAGACAGGAATTCAAGACCATCCTGGGCAACAAAGCAGGACCCCATCTCTACAAAAATTAAAAAATAATTAGCCAGGAGTGGTGGCACATGCCTGTAGTCTCATGTAGTCTCAACTACTTGGGAGACTGAGGTGGGAGAATCGCTTGAGCCCAAGAGTTCGAGTTCAAGGCAGCACTGAGCCATGATCATGCCACTGTACTCCAACCTGGGCTTCAGCACAAGAGCAAGACTCTGTCTATCTATCTATATCTATCTATCTATCTATCTATCTATCTATCTATCTATCTAATAAAAGAAAAACTTCAGCCGAGTTAAATTTAAAGGACTTTAATTGAGCAATGAATGATTCATGAATCAGGCAGCCCCCAAAATCACAGCAGATTCACAGAGACTCCAGGGATGCCTCGTGGTCAGAACAAATTTATAGACAAAAAAAGGTAAAGTGACATAGAGGAATCAGAAGTGAGGTACAGAAACAGTGAGATTGGTTACAGCTTGTCATTTGCCTTATTTGAATGCAATTTGAATATTCAGCAGTCTATGAGTGGTTGAAGTATGGCATCTGGGATTGGCCAATACTCAGCCATCGTTACAGGTGCATACTATTAAGTTAGGTTTTCAATTTTGTTGGACTATTAATCTAGGTTAGAGTTCATCCACAAGGACTCAAATGTAGAAGTACAGAGTCCTTCTCAGGCCATGTTATTTTGCTTTAATGTGTGTGTGTGTGTGTGTGTGTGTGTGTGTGTGTGTGTGTGTGTGTAATAAATATATAATTCTCTTTAAATTAAAATTATGGGAATTTACAGACTGGATTTTACTATCTACACTCATAATCACATGTCAAAAATAAAACAGATACAAAGTTTTCCCTCAAACCTGAAGACAAAATAATGTAATTTTAATTTAAATTATCTGCATTTTATAATGACTTTAGTAGAAAGCTTAAAATAGGAAAACTTCTCCCCCAACTAAGTGAACTTTTTCTCAAGACACACTTAATATACTATTTAAAGAATACAACCTCAATTTTTAACTTTGTCTCCCATGAATAATAATAGTACCAGCTGAATTCAGTACAATCTCCGCCTCAGGCACATTGTGAATTTGAAGTCCTTGCAATTTCTCATTCTCTTTAAGTTAAAAACGGACTTGAAATGTCATAAGAATTTTAAACCTAGATAGAAACAACTGTCTATCTCAGCAATTACTGTGCCACCATGTCCTATGCAAGATTCATCTAGAGAAATTATCACAAATGATTTTTATAAATCTGTAATTTAAAATAGCACACTTTAAAATAATAAAAATTATAAATTAAATTAAGCATTATTATAGAAAATCATTGGCACCATTGCAGAAGATAATTTAATGAGTCTTCATTTTTGGGAAATGACAGTAATTGAAGAGCATTATATATGTATATAATATTTTTATATATAAATATATATGTAAACATACAAATTATAGCAGCTAACATCTACCATAGGCTATTTATAAATTTATATATGTAACTTATATGTTTCATATCTATAACATATAAGTTCAAAAATCTTTCTATTATAAATATTTCAGAAAATTGTTATTCTTGAAATAACCAAAAAATTAACTATAGAAGAAATACTTATATTTTTAAAACTACCAGTAGCCAATATTTTATTCTCTAAAATATTCACAAAACTCAACAAGAAATATCTAAACGCCCCATATATAGACGGGCAATAACATTGATACAAAGTAAGAAATATAGGCTAAAACTGATTTCTGTGATATACTGTGTCACTAATAATCATATAAATGGAAATGAGAGCAATATAACGTAACGTAATTCAGAATAGTCAAAACTCTCAGCCGAAAAGTCAATGCCAGTGAAGATAAAACCACTACACTTCTGAGAAATAAATTGGTATACTTATTTTACAGACAACAATTTGCATTACAGCAAGTAGAAATGGAAGCACACTATATTGTATTCTATGGAAAATAACTACAGGTTTTAAAATACCAACATATACATGACAGAAAAGATTAGATTTGATGAAAGAAAAAATATCCAGTGATTATACCAGTTGTTTTAGGATGGTGAAATTAACAGGCTTTTCTCTGTTCTACTTTTATGCATTGGTTTTAATGTTTTTATAATTTTAAATGATGATTATAAAGACATTTTTGAAACATGAAGATATTTATTATATAGCATTGACTAAAAATATATTCTGGTGTAACTTGGAGTTTCTAAAATATGAATAAAGGAGGTAAGATATTGTAAGAAACAGAAATGTAGTGTTGTTAAAATTTTAAAAATAAGGATTTTAAAATTATTTTTCATTGCCTTTCTTTTTGTGGTGACATCTTTTAAACAAGAAGTTGCATGATCAATACATGTTTCCCAGAAGCTAAGATTCTCTATGATTTGTTGGCAAATGTATGTTTTGTAATAGTCATCCAAATTCTATCACAGACGCAGCTTTTGTGTGCTAGAATTATTTGACCCTGCAAGAACTGATTTATTTTTAATTTTATATATATTATTATGCCACGTTTTGGACTTGTGAAACATGCAACACGAATTTTTTCTTGTTGAGGTTTCTATATTTAGACAGCATATTTTTCAGGAAAGTAAAAGGTTTATGTAGTTTTTTAGAAAAAGCAGAAGTTGTGATGTTCTGGAGTAAGCAAAAGTTAGTACAGAAACTACTGATTCAAAACATCGATTTGCTAATATTGAGCTTACAGTAGATGTTAGCTAGTGTGTTTTGAAACCTTCATTGCACCACAGTTTTAGACACTTAGGTTATTTAACAGCAACAGTGGCAACAACAACAAGAACAACATCAAAAATTTATTAAGCCCGCTTCTGTGCCTGGCACCTCATCGCCAGTCTCAAGTTTAATTCATATCCCAGCCCTATGAGGTAAGGTTATTATTATTCCTATTTTATATATAAAGAAACTTAGTCCCTGAGAGATTTAGTCATTTCTCCAGGAACATGCAAGGAGGAGTGAGTAAAAGAGATCAATTGCAAGCCAGTGGGACCCTGGAACTGAAGCCTTCACCTAGATCTCCCTCCCTCTTGTTACACTTTCCTTATCACTTCTCTGTCTACATATGATGTGCTTCATCTATAATATGGTTTGGATTTGTGTCCCTGCCCAAATCTCATGGCATTTTGGAGGAGGGGCCTGGTGGGAGGTGACTGGATCATGGGGGCAGATTTCCCCCATGCTGTTCTCACGATAGCAAGTGAGTTCTCACGAGATCTGATGGTCTAAAAGTGTGTGGCACTTCCCCATCACTCTTTCTCTCCCTCCTGCCACCACGTGAAGGAGGTCGGTGTTTACCCTATGCCTTCCGCCAGGATTGTAAGTTTCCTGAGGTCTCCCAGTCATGCTTCCTGTTCAGACTGCAGAACAATTAGTGAGTCAACTGAACCTCTTTTCTTCCCAAATTACCCAGGCTCAGGTAGTTCTTTATAGCAGTGTGAGAATGAACGAATACAATCTGGTCCTTCATACAATAACAAGCATGCTTACAATGTGCCCTCAAAGAGCACCCAGTCACTTACTCCTCCAAGTAATCACCATCACTGAACATCTTCATTTAATTTAGAGCAAAAGCTTCTCCCTTCCTTCATCCTGAGGTTTTCTCTGGCTTGAAAGATTCTGTTGGAGCAGATGCAGGTGAGCATCCTCTCCTTCCCTACTTTGCTTTTCTTCTCAACTTCCTCCTCCATTCACCAGCTTAGGTTCTACCCCATGCAGGGTCAGGCCAAGAAGTGAGAGGATCAAAAGAGATTGGATTTGATTTGGGGAAACAAATGCTGTCATGATCTGTGAGGGTGTCTTCTGGGTAAGGCAGGCACCCAGCTTTGAATCTTTCTTTCTGAAGTGCGGGGTGAATTTTTCAGATTCTCCCTCTGGGAAAAATTCTCCCACTAGGAGCAATTTGAGAGATCTACTGCTCCCTCCACTGGCTTCTTTCTGCTTCAGTTTGCTACCTTCTCTTCCAGGCAATCTGCTTGGAGAATCCCTCTGTGTGGACAGATGTTTGTTTCACCATCAGTTGAACTCATCTCTAATAGAAAGCAATCTGTCTCTCTTTCCTCTGTCTCTGGCAGATCTGGACTCACCTTCCATTGCAGCCCTCAGACTGTCCAAACCTGGGTGAGACAAATTCCCTGACTTCCCTAGCGATTTTCTTCTTCTTCACCTCTCCTTGGGCTATGTTAAGTATCTCTTCTCGTTACCCATGTTGTAGGGAAACGAGAGAGGCCACAGTAGGCAGGGGGCAAAGAGCATTTCAATAACTACGAATAATTCTATTATTAAAGACACCTTGTAATGCTAATGACTTATAACCCTAACACTAGCAGAAACAGTTTTACCATTTCTTACCGTATTCCAGCCAATTATTCTGGTCTCGCTTTATGAAAAGTGAGTGCTCTGCATTTACTGTATAGTTCTTGTCTTTGGGTTCTAGAGGCACTGAGACACTAAGAATCTCATTTTAACAATATAATGTGTACCACAGCCTAGTTCTTTCCAGCAACCCTCTCTGCTTGTTAGTTTGCTATACAGCTCTAGGTTCTGACATCTCTGCTCCCATGCCCTTTCCTTCACTTGGAATAGAGAGCACAAAGGTTGGATTTTTTTTCTTTTTAGTTCTGATGTATTCCTTGTATCTGGACCAACACTTACTATACTCACAGTGACTGAATATAAATTGACTTCCTCAAAGAAAAGAAGGGGGCTTCACTCAATTGTCTTTTAGTTAATCTTGTTCTAACCTCTGCCTCATGTCTCCTACATTCTGATTGATGGTCTCAAACATCTGGTTGGAGAGGTCAAAAATGCATTAACAGGCTCAGTCTTCTAAGACCCTCTTTAGAAATTATGGAGGAAAAGATTTCTACCCAATCACAGCTTTGCAGGATTGGAAATGATGCCTTCATTACCAAGTTATCTATTATGAGCTATCCTCAAGTAGGACTCACCAGTCATACTTTAGAACTGAATGATACTATAAGACATTAAAAATATTACTTCTTTTCAATAGGCTTCTTAACTAGATCAAGAAATGAGCTAACATATCATGTAGTAGGTAGCCTCACAGAAAGTCTCCAGTAATCCTTGCTTCCTGATATTCATGCCTTTCCCTGTGTAATGTGGGTGGACCCAGTGACCCTCCAAAGAATCGGTTTTGACAAAGGTAAAGGGCTGTCACTTCTAATATTAGGTTACAAAAAGTATGGGGCTTCCATCTTGGGTTATATTTCTCACTCTCCTTCTGGTCCACTCTTAGGGATGCCACCTTCCACTTAGTGAGCTGCTCTATGGAGAGACCCACTTGTTAGGAAATTAAGGGTGGCCTGAGCTAAGAGTGAGCAAGAGACCCTGACTGAGAGATACTAAGCTAAGCCACAGCTAGATCCCTGACCCACAGAAAATGTGACCCAGTAGATGCTGTTTTAAGCTGTAACATTTGGAGTTAGTTTGCTATGTAGCAGTAAAAAATAATAAACACGCAGAAATACATAAATAATGATGCATGCATTTTACTTAGTAAAACACATACATTTCCTTCCTAATTTATTGATTTGTATTTTTAAATAAGTGATCAAACAGAAAGGATTTTATATCTAATTTTCAGTCCAAGGGAAACTTGCTATAAACAGAACACCTTGTTAAATGAGTATTTTATATAACAAATTGTTTAATCAGGAGAGGATTCGAAATATTAAATCCTTATACATACCTAGTGCTCTATAGTCTCTAAAGGTCATTCACACGTAGTATTTCTCTAAACCTTTTATAGCCTTGTAATGCAGATATTAATTTTATTTACAGGTGAAAATAAAACTCAAAAATTGTGATCTCATGCATACACAATTCACACATTTTTCCCTTAGAACACCTTAAGCCCTGTCTTTATCCAACAAACTCTTCCTCATGCTTCAAAATCCAGTTTTACTCTATCTTCCTCTTAATTCATCTCCTGACTCCCATTGCTATAAACAGAATGTTCATGGCACCCTAAAATTCATATGTTGAAACCCTAACCTGCAATATGGTGGTATTAGGAGGTAGGGCCCTTGGAAAGTGATTAGGATTAGATGAGCTAAAGAGGATGAACCTTTCATGAATGGGATTAGTGTCCTTATGAGAGTCCTAAGAGAGCTTGCCTCTTTCTACTCTCCTCCATGCGAGGATACAATGAGAAGTCAGCCATCTACAACTGGGAAGAGAGCCCTCACCAGAATAGGACCATGCTGGCATTCTGATCTTGAACTTCCAGCCTCCAAAACCCTGAGAAATAAATTTCTGTTGTTATAAGCTACACAATTTATGGTATTTTGTTATAACAGCCCAAACTGACGCCCTGCAGAGTTCATGTCTCCCATCATTTGCATGTACATATTTTTCTTCAGCTTTCAGTCTCACAATTCCTCTTCCATGGTGGAAACTTCTTTACTGGCTGAAAGCTTCTCTTAGGCAGGAGCTACGCAATATTCTTTTTCATATCCTCAATACATTACAATACCTGAGATAGCAAGTGCTTAGTAAATGAGTCTTACATTATTGAATAAAGCATTGAATTTGGCATTTTTAATGGAGTGGTATTGCTTCCAAGGGGACAAGAATTGATTCTTGGGAAGAAGGTCTTTAAAAACTTACATATGGCTGGGTGCGGTGGCTCACGCCTGTAATCCCAATGCTTTGGGAGGCCAAGGTGGGCAGACCACGAGATCAGGATATCGAGACCATTCTGGCTAACACAGTGAAACCTTGTCTCTATAAAAACACACAAAATTAGCCGGGCGTAGTGGCAGGCACCTGTAATTCCAGCTACTCAGGAGGCTGAGGCAGGAGAATTGCTTGAACCCAGGAGGAGGAGGTTGCAGTGAGCCAAGATCTCACCACTGCACTCCAGCCTGGGTGACAGAGCAAGACTCCATCTCAAAAAAACAAAACAAACAAACAAAAACAAAAAAGCACAACATACACAATATACAACTATGAATGTCTTACAGTCCATAAGTAGGTATACAGTACGATTAAAATTTTAATGACATTTAGCTAATTAGGAAAAACATCTAGAAAGACTAATTCTTAGAAGAGCAACAATGAAAAAAGTTGAAAATACTGTATTAAATGAACCATGTAAATTCAGGAGGTAGGACTCGAACACAGATTTTTCTGATTGAGCTAGATGTCATTTCCTTTATGCCATCATCTCTTCAGCAATTAAAAGAAAAAAGAGAAAAAATTTACAAACATGTCTTCTCTGAAAACATAGATAATTCAGAAGCTATTTTATATGAAGATATTTCTTTGTGTTTTATTTTGTCTTTTGTTTTCCTCAACCACTCAAAATTTGCTAAGCTTTTATACATACACATACACACGCACTATACATACAGCTTATTTAGATGAACCCTAATGATATGGCTAATCCACTTTACATGATGAGCAAGCCAATATAAAGTTTATCCTTATTTGTATTTAATCATTTAATTTGAAACACAATCATATGGGCCAGGCTTTGCAGATACCTTTTTTGCTATGTAGGGAGTTGACAATGGTAATTATCTGATTTGCTCCAACAAAGTTAACCTCAGCTGAGGATTTCCAGCCCATTAACAATCACCTACAGTTTGCAGCGCAAATGGATCTCCCACTGTCAAATCGGATTAGCGCTTTCCTTGGCCTTTTTGAATCATTCCCTGACAAAAAATCAATTGGTAGAACTGCATTACAGCTGTCTGTCATCCATTTGAATCAGCTTCATCATGACCATTTGTCAAAACTAGTGCCAAATACCTTAGAAAATTTGACAAGATAATGGTAATGGCTGTTCAACATTCAGTGTATGGAAGATTTGTGCAGCAATCTCCATCATAAAACATCAACACTACTGAATACCTATTGTGAATTATTATATGTAAAAAGCAGAACATCAGTATTTGCTCTCTGGAATCTAAAAATGTGTGTGAACTTCAGCTAAACAATGAGGGAGAACACTTAGATCCAATTTATAGGAGCCAGAGGCAAAACGTACACAATGAATGTGCAGGTTTATGAGAATGAACATGTTTCCTTTTTATATCTATAATCGATTTAAAAAATTTAAAAATCACTAATCTATTAAAGCAATTCCCAGGCAGTGTCAAACATCCAATGAACTTTTACACTTTGTATGGCATATTGTTAATGATCGGTAAATATTTTTGACTGATTAAATCATTCTCATTAAATTGATCTGTGTTAAACAGTTTACCCTTTCCTTTGAAATCACATCTTCTGGTTGAAAAGCTAAGAAATCAGTATTTTTTAAAAAAAATTTAAATAAGAATTCTTGTTCTGTGACTAAAAGTGTGGGAATTTAAGAAAGAAAAGTGAAAATCAATGCCAAGTTTTTCAGAATTGTAGCCTTATGCAAGAATGTACAACTCACTGTTCCCTATTCACAGTAAGGCCCAGTTTACTAACATCATTTACTTAGTTTTCCCTCCCTTACAGTCTACTGGCAGAGAAGCAAGCAGGTTCAAATACACACTCTGTGTTAGGGATAGTATAAGATTTCCAGAATATTAACCAACATGTTTTTGGTGGTGTTGTTTTTCCCCCTAAAATGGCTTTTATCCCACATCCCTTCCTCCTTGTCCAGGCTGCTTTTGTCTCAGGGAAAGCATGACATAGCAAGAGAAAGAAACATGCCTGCCCTTGGTTTAAAATGTACAAAGTCCCTCTTCTGGAATAAATCAAAGGGACTCCTGTGTAGGAAAATACATACAACTGGGAAAATATGTGAGAATGTGAGGGAGAGATTTTGAATTCAAAAGATGTGATAAAATTCCCAGGATAGGAGCAGAAGAAATTTAGAGGAGAAATAAAAGCTGAGTAGATGCTGTGGGTCCCTGAGTAAGGACACTTGCCCACCCGATCTTTTAATGTGAGCTTAGGGAAGAGGGGAGGCAGAAAGGGCTTAAGGTGTCTGACAGAAACTACCTGTCATAAGGCTGGGCACGGTGGCTCACGCCTGTAATACCAACACTTCGAGAGGCCGAGGCAAGCTGATCGCCTGAGGTCAGGAGACTATCCAACAGGGTGAAACCCCATTTCTACGAAAACTACAAAAAAATTAGCCAGGCATGGTGGCATCTGCCTGTAATCCCAGCTACTAGAGAGGCTGAGGCGGGAGAGTCACTTGAACCTGGGAGGTGGAGGTTGCAGTGGGCTGAGATTGTGCCACTGCACTCCAGCCTGGATGACAGAGTGAGACTCCGTCTCAACAACAACAACAGAAAAGAAAAATAAAAAAAAGAAACAAAACTACTTGTCGTAGACTGTTTGAGTGGCAACTAAACACCATAAATGCCACCATTTCCTGGTGCCTTCTCACTGTGTCCTCACATGGTGAAAGGGACAAGGCATCTCTCTGGTGCCTCTTTTATAAGGACATGAATCCCATCTATCGGAGTTTTGTCTTCATTCTCTAGTGAAAGAAATTTTTTCTTCATTCTCTAATGGAAACCTCCCAAAGACCCCTCTCCTAATATCATCACGTTGGTGATCAGGTTTCAACAAATGAATCTGGGGGAGATACAAACACTCAGACCATAGCAGTATTTTTCTCGATTTGCCCTTTTTCCTGGGTAGAACTTCCAGGAAGCAATGAAACCCCAGAGGACAAATGCCTGTGGGATGTATCAAGGCAGACAGACTGAGCAGCGTCAAATAATTCCCGGTGCCTCAGCAGGAGCTGCAAAATCAACGGGTTTTCCCTGTCCCTGAGTGTAGCATGAAATGGGAAAGGACATCAGATAATGTCACAGAGGGTCCTGAAGTCCAGTGTAGGGCAAGGGAGTAGTAGAATGATCTCAAACTGTCAAGAAGTCCAGGCTGGGCGTGGTGGCTCACGCCTGTAATCCCAGCACTTTGGGAGGCCGAGGCAGGCAGATCACGAGGTTAGGAGATCGAGACCATCCTGGCTAACAGGGTGAAACCTTGTCCCTACTAAAAATACAAAAACTTAGCCAGGCGCGGTGGCGGGTGCCTGTAGTCCCAGCTATTCGGGAGGCTGAGGCAAGAGAATGGGGTGAACCCGGGGGGCGGAGCTTGCAGTGAGCCGAGGTAGCGCCACTATACTCCAGCCTGGGTGACAGAGCAAGACTCCGTCTCAAAAAAAAAAAAAAATAAGTCCAGAAACACCTTACAGATAGAAAAGCAAAAGAACACAGTAGTAGTCTTAACAGACCAAAATTTGTAATCAGTTCATAATTCAAAGGACAGGTGATGACAGAGGACAGGAAATGCCATCTGCACCCTTTGTCTGACCTCAACACTCCTCCTTGACAATCACCAACCTATAGTTTTATTTCACAAGAATTTTCACAATGATTTCACAATCTTTCCTTTCCTTTTTTTTTTTTTAATAAGAGTAGACCTATGGGTAAAGAATGGGCTCTCTCTTCTCTCATTCATTCTCCGATGTAAAGGAACAACATCAGATCCAACTGATCTCATTCATAACAAATGTTCTAAGCTTTCATGCAAATAACTACCATCCTGTCCTTTATTTATCGACTTTTTCCTGACCTGCATGTACTGGACAGTTACTCAAAAAGGGAAAATATAGGAAAAAGAAGAGTTAAGACTGGGCAATGCTTTTTAGGCATGCTTTACCTCCATAACAAAGATTATAACAAAAGTGAAGAATGAGAACATAGATTTTGTTTGGAAAATTTTCAATAGTTTATGCAAATTTCCAAAGGAAAAAAAAATTAATGTAACCATCTTACTCAGGAAAGGTCATTCTGCCTAATAGGGGAAAAAATGTATATGTGACTTGAGCTGTCTGTTAAACAGAAACATAAAGTTGTCTGTTAAACGTAAACAGGGGGGAAATGTATGTTACTGTTAAACATAATTTTTTGTTTATTTGTGATAGAAGTAATAATAATTTACTAAGCATTATTAAAATTTAAGAAGAAATGAGTTTGTTCTGGGTTATGAAAAACAGAACTCAGAAAGATTCTACATGTCATACCGGCAGGCAACACAGCATTAACAAATGCAACTGTCCAACAACTCACAAGCTCTACTTCCTTTATTTTTTTTCTGTTTTCCAGGTGCCCCCTTCATAGAATTTCTCATTCATTGATGTGGTCCAATACCATATCATCAACCCCTGTGTCCCTGAAGCAAATTCATCAAGTAATCCATTATGCTCAAAGTGGGCGTAAAATATTTTTATTTATCCACAGAAAGTCTGGATCATTCTACAGATTTCTTTGTTTACTTCCTCAGACACCCCACTCCTACCCATTTTTGGAAAAGTGTACATAACATGCAATCGATTTTCACATTCTATCCTTTCTTCTAGGTAATGACAGGGCCAGTTTACATAAAAGTGTGTTCATTTCCTCCTTTCAGAGTCTCCACATTGAGCCCAGGTGCAGAACATGTGCCCTCATCATGCCAATATCCTTCTGCTGTAAGGTGTGGAGTGGAGCGAAGTCATGTGCTAAGATCAGCCCAGGGTGGGTGTTCATTCTCTCAGGCTCCCTTTGTCCACTGCTCTCTCAAACTCTCTTTAAAGCATGGCAAGTAAAAATGGTGAATGTTCCTTTCTGACCAATTTTTTTTTAAAAAATCTCGAATACTTTTTATTTACTCAATTGAAGTTTTAAATACCTAAATTTAGAAACTTCTATATTATTTCTAAATTAGTGTTCTATTTTTTAATATGGTAGCAGGAATTAACAGGATACATGGTAGGTCTTAAAGATGAGAGATTTTCTATCTTAAATGTAGGAATAAATAAACATTTATTGTATAACATAGATTTTCAATGAATATTTTGATAAAGTATAATCAGAAATATAAATTCAGTTGCCCTAGAACCATCTGGGTAGCTGCAGATTGACTCTAAAAAGCAACAAATAATAATAATTAACATTTATTAAGCATTCTTCCTAAAGGTAAAAATGTATTATCTCATTTAATCTTCATAATAAACCTATAGTTAGGCACTATTATTTCCTCATTTTGCTGATAAGGAGACTGAGAAACAAAGAAGTTAGGTAAACTTTTCTTACAGTTAGGAAGAGAGAGAGCCTGGATTCAAACCCTTACCATCTTGTTCCACAGACTATATTTAACTAGAGTGCCTCTAATATAGAACAAGTTAAGGCCTTCAACTGATGCATCAATAAGACTAATAAGATAAAGAGGCAGAAATTGGACATACAGGTGATTGGTAGATAGCTAGCTAGATAGATAGATACAAACATGCATATATAGATGATAGATAGAGAGATAGATAGATAGATGGATAGATAGATAATAGATACTTAGAGAATGGACGGATGGAGAGAGAAAATGATGATGATGATGATGATGAGAAACTGACGTGGATGGATGGACAGATGGGTGGACAAACAAATGAACAGAGAGATGGATGAAAAATAAAAGATAAAAGATTGATCACATCCCTGTTTCCAAGGCTGTAATTCAAGCTGGCCCACAGTTCAAGTTTCACATCACTCTTGGAATTTGTATTTTTTCCATTCAAAACTATCTTCAATTTATTGTGCTAGGAGCCACAGATACAGAGATGTCCAAGAGGCTTATTCTGTCCTTAAGAGTTCACAGTCAACAAGGGAGGACAGAGAAGAAAATAAATTGCTATAAACTGCACAGCAAACATAACAGAAGTAAGCCAAAGCCAAAAAGGGAAAAGTAGGGGCAGAAAAGAGGAGAAAAAATTCAAGCGTCTATATGTTGCTCTTACAAAATATCATTCAAAACTGCACTCAAATCTGTATATGTGAAATGTCTAGGCTGATTGAACAGGAAGTTTCCATTTTCAGTCTTTTGGTCAGGCTGGGAACAGTAGACCTGGGGTTGTAAGGTGTACAAAGAGTACAGGAGCCTGGGAAGCCAGTTTCTGTGCAGCACATTGCTCAGAAGCAAGGATTTGGGCCAGACTAATCTAATTTAACTCTTAATTAACTGTCATCTGGCACTTAAGAAATCTGTGGGCTAGGTAAAATTAATGATAGTTCAGTAAATATGTACTGATGCTGACCTAAATCTTATTCCTAACCTGAATCATGTTCAGCTCCTTTTAAAAACTGAACATCATTTTCCATCAAACGACTATTGAATTTTAATTTTAACTCACATTCATGAGTGTTTTCTACCTGTCATGCATTATTTTAGGTACTTCACAAGCATTTTCTCACTTAAAACTCACAAAACCTCTTGAATTTCTACTACTCCCTAGAGGAAATTGAGCCACTGAAAGGTAAAGTAGAATGCCCAAGATCCCAGAGCTAATAGATGGTGAAGTTTAAATTCAACCCCAGATGGTCAGATTGAAGAGTCTATACTTGAAACCATCTTACTATAGTGCCCTAGCACCAACAGCATCTTTGTTAATGCATGTTACTCTATTTTAGATCAAATATTTACCCCAGAAGTTACATTGAAAGCATGGGCCACTTCTAAGCTTGGCTAGTTGTAAATAAATACTTTTCAAAGGAAATGATCTAAGATTGTTCCTATTCATATCACTGAGCCAATTCTGGTTTAAGGGATAGCTCAGCATATACAAGTTCAATGAGTAGTAAGAAAAAAATCCCTATGCAAAAGTTGCTGTCTGATTTAATAGAATTTTTTAATTTCTGTGTATCTCTGTTTAATCTTACTTGGCTTTTAATAGTCCATCAGGAGGAATGATATTCAAATGCTTTCAAATAAATTTTTGTAATATGCACATGTAGATAAGAAGAATATTTCACTAATATCTAATTTCCTTATTTGTTACTATCGCTTACTACTTTCTTTCAAAAAAACAAAGTTTTCTATGTCAAAGAAGGTGTTTTATTTTTACCATGCTAAGGGTATTAGCACAATTGCATGTTTTACATAGATATTGTCATATATGATCAGTATTTGTACTAATAATGTAGTCAAAATTATAATATTATTTTATGTTAAAACAGTTTATCACAATAATTGTTAATATTTTCCTTTGAATTGTACTTTCTGCTTGTTTGGAGGCTTTGTGCTACACTTTTTATGTGCATAACAAGAGAATAAATACATTGTTATATTCATATAACAGAATACCACTCAATGATAAAAAAAGAAATGAATTATTAATTGACACAAGGACATAGATATATTTCAGAAACACTTCATGAAACACCTTCAAAAGGCATTTGCTGGAAGAAAACATACACACACACACACACACACACACACACACACACGCACACACACACACATTCATACTGCATGACTGCATTCATATGACCTACAAGAATAATCAATTTGTGATAATGGAAGTCAGAAAATGGTAGTTCTGTGGATAGAGAAAATTGACTCGAAGAGCACATAAGAGATTTTGTGATAAAAATATGTTTATTGGAGTGGCGGTTATGTGGATGTATATAATTGTCGAAGGTAATCCAATTGAACCTTTAAGATTCATGCTTTTTTGTTTTTTGTGCTTTTTTACTCAATAAAAATAAATAAATAAAAGGCAACTCTGCAAGAATATGTACTCAGTTCTATGAATCCTTTCATGCATATTGATAATATAGGTATACCTGTCTGTTTATATCAGTGTTTCTTAACCTTGGCACTACTGGAGTTTTGGACCAGATGTTTTTCTCTCAGAGTGGGTGGAGAGGGCTGTCCTTTGCATCGCAACATATTTAGCATATCCCTGGTCGCTACCCACTAGATGCCAGTAACATCCCCAGGTTATGACAACCAAATTTTCTTCAGACATTGCCAAATATTTCCTTGGATGGGGTTGGGGGGAATTGACCTAGCTAAGAACCACTGATCTACCTGTATATGTACACAACAAATCCTACCTAATGGAATCTTTACCAGAATGTGCGTAGTGATTACCTTTGGGCAATGGGAATATAGACTACTTACATTCTTTTTGTAAACATGTGTTCGTGAGTATGTGTTTATACACACATACATACAACATATATCATTTTATCCAAATATAGCATATATAATTTTAAAATCTAAATATCTTAAAAATTAGGAGAATCTTGTGAAAGGAAATTAAATCTTGGGACCCAAACTCATTAAACCAAAGGAAAAATTTAAGCTGGTAACTGAGTCACGCAAACCTACCTCCCTCTTTGGGTTCCTAAATAAGATGGGTACAAGATGAAAAGGTACAGGTCTACCCCATATTTTGCTCACAAGGAAATTCCTAGTTAGCTCCAAGATCTTTACCCTAAGGTGTTTCTGTCAAGATTTCACCATGGCAATGTGAATTGATAGCTTAGTTTTACAGGTGCAGTCACCATCCTGCCCACCAGACACAACTGCACATCTGGTTATTTCCCTACCCTGTCTATGTTATCTTACATAAAAATGCAGATTCTCTGCATTTTTCCTATGCCCCATTTGTCTATGTCATCTTAAGTAAAAATGCGGATTCACGAGCCAGACAAAGGCATGAACGACCATTTTTTGCTACTCCCCCTTTCGTGAAAAGTGTGTACTTCTCAATATTCTCCCCTTTCTCCTTTAAATTTGGAGCCTTAAAATTATCTTTAGAGAAACACATAGACCTGCCTCCCAGTCAGGCTCACGTCCTTAACTTTGGCAAATAAACTTCCTAAAATGATTGATACTTGTTATTTTTCTCGATTGACAATCTCTTATAGGAAAATTCAAACACAGTCCATTTCTCCATGTTGCTCATTTGCCACTTTTTTTTTTCTCAAGACGGAGTTTCGGTTGCCCATGCTGGAGTGTAGTGGTGCAATCTCGGCTCACTGCAACCTCCACCTCTCAGGTTCAAGGGATTCTCTTGCTTCAGCCTCCCAAGTATCTGGGAATACAGGTGCATGTGACCACGCCCAGCTAATTTTGTATCTTTAGTAGAGACAGGGTTTCACCATACTGGCCAGGCTGGTCTCGAACTCCTGACCTCAGGTGATCCGCCCACCTCTGCCTCCCAAAGTGCTGGGATTACAGGTGTGAGCCACCGTGCCTGGCCATTTATTTGCCACTCTTGTGTCTCCACCTGACTTCTGCCCATATCTCCATGGACATGGAAGATCATGAGTGGCAGGACGGCTGGAGATGAGATTCTGTAAGGCTCACAGCAGCTGGAGGTGGCAAAAACCACAGAATAAAAGCAAGGACAGAGCAGTTCTGATGCACCTCTGGAGCCAGGCTCTGGTATTCCCCAAAGTAACGGGGCTCAGAAATGGTTTATAAAGTTGGAATTTGGAGTCATGGTCTGAAAAATGTGAGCAAGTAAAGAACAAATGGGGCAGAAAGAGGATAGATGATGGTGAATCTTCAAAGGTTAGCCTTTGAAGTTTGCTATCTTAAGAGGCAGCTGACGACTTAGAAAATGAGTTATTTCTACTCAATAGAAAAGAAATATTGTGGAAAAAATATGCATCTGAAATGAGCATGAGGCCTTCTACATTCATTCAGCACAATTTTGGACCTTTGATTTTGCTCAGGGCTCTCTGTAATACCAATCTGTCTCAGTGCCTGGCCAGTTTCAGATCCTTTTCTGTTTATCTCATGTATCTTGTTCTGAGCTCATCCCTAAGACATCACAAGAGATATTGATTTCTTGACTTCCAGACACATAGTGTTCCTTACAACATGCCTGTCCTCATCCTCTGAAATCTTCTCCTCTGGTCCTTTTGAGCAACCATCCACTGACCCAATTTAATCCCCCATGACCCTCCTATATCAAACTGCATAAGGGTGTAGAACAGGACGGTCACAATGTACCACGGAGATTTTAAATCCTTTGTAAAATATAGAAAACAGTAACCAAATAAACCCCAAATAAAGCAGATCAACAGTTTTTTAGGTAAAGCAACCTAAAAACTAACCTGTCTACAAAAGGACAAGAGTAAAGTTATCATAGGCATTTGAACCAAAGTGACTCCATTTTGAGTGAGGGCTAGGAAAATGAGGCTGAGACCTGCTGGGCTGTATTCCCAGAAAATTAGGTATTCCTAGCCTCTAGATGTTTACTGTTAAAGGAAAAACTAGTAATATTTATTAAACAGACCCATCTTGGGAGTGTCCAGATATCTCAATATCTAGAGAACAAAGGCATTCCTAATTTTGCTTTAAAGATAATAATATCAATTCCTTAAAAATATAGTACTTAAGAAAATTAATCCTTTATCACAAACCCTTATAGCAAAATACACCTCCCCATATATACAAGCATTGTTATGTATAGTGAATGCATTCCTCCTCTTACTTTTAGGCACGCCCTACTCTGTCTATGGAGTAGCTGTCCTTTCATCACTTTACTTTCTTAATAAACGTGCTTTTGCTTTGTACTGCAGACTTGCCCTGAATTCTTTCTTGCGTGAAATCCAAGAACCCTCTCTTGGGGCCTGGATCCAGACCCCACTCATGTAACAAAGTGATATGGTTTGGCTCTGTGTCCCCATCCAAATCTCATCTTGTAGCTCCCATAGTTCCCACATATTGTGGTAGGGATCCAGTGGGAGATGACTGAATTATGAGGGCGGGTCTTTCCCATGCTGTTCTCATGGTAGTAAATGGATCTTATGAGATCCGATGGTTTTAAGAAACAGGAGTTGCCCTACACAAGCTCTCTCTTTTTGCCTGCTGCCATCCACGTAAGATGTGACTTGCTCCTCTTTGCCTTCTGCCATGATTGTGAGGCCTCCCCAGCCATGTGGAACTGTAAGTCCAATTAAACCTCTTTCTTTTGTAAATTGCCCAGGCTCTGGTATGTCTTTATCAGCAGCAAGAAAACGAACTAATACATAAAGATTGTTGATTTTAGGCAACTTGCTTTTGCTTAGTACAAGTTACTAGATAGTGAGCAGTAAGTTGGAATAACATAAATTCTGATGACGGTACCCTGTCATCTTCATCTTGGGACCTCATAATAGTTACTGCTATCATTTGAAGTAATACAAACACAATAAAGAATTATTTATTTTAATTATGTATAAGGCAGATTTACATAAATGGTACTGGAAATTTAACCTTTCATTTCTTATCTTAACCTATCTAAATAATGAGATCACAAAATGACTCTCTAATTCTCCCTTCAATTCCATAGATCAGTATCAATAATTTTTAATTAGGCAATTTCTCATTTGCAGATCTTACAAGTATTTATTTAATCAAGTCAGATGGTTTTATCTAGCTGATCTAATTTATAAAAGTATCATTTTTAACAATAAGTAGGATTTTGGTAATAGTTTACTGTAGTGATCCACATATTATCTGAAAAATCTAATCCAAAGACAAAAAAACCAACATTACTCTATTATATTTTCTGTTTTTGATAAACACAAACTCTTAAAAACTAATGTTACTCTATTATCTTTTCTGTTTTCAATAAACACAAACTCTTAAGAACTGATTCAACAATAATGTGGCTAAATTTTTTAAATAATTGTATTCATTAGGGCATTCATAAACTCTTACTCTAATTTCAAAAATCATCATTTTGATTTTCTCCACCACCAAAATGAAAATGTATCGAATGCTTTATCATCAAAATTACATGTAAAAAAATATCAAGGGTTTAGCGTAATGTTAGAATATATTTCTACACTAAGGTATTATTTAGGATTTTTTTAAAAATAGGTATTTTACAACTCAGAAGAAACTTAGAATTGGAAATCTGTATGGAAATCTTTTCTCCTCAAAAATGAGAAATGGGTTATAAAGAAAATGAATATAAATGCTAATTCAAATATGAAGCTTTTGCTTTTGAAAATCTCCTTGAATGTTCTGTATTTAGGAAAGATGATTTAATATTTCTTGAAATATGTCCTTTAAATAAACTAGTTTATAATGTTCTCACTCTTTATCATATCAAAGCAAAGTAAATCTCAATGCCCTCTAAGGTAATTATTTGCTTGATTAAATCCCAACTATGTGGAATAATTTCAATTTGGACAACATACATTGTCTTTCTATGATAACATATAATAGTCTAAAACACAAATGCCATAGTTTATCCTGGCCAAACATTTAACTCCAAAGCTTTATGCATTTCTGAATTCTAAAATCTCCTTATATAACTAATATTACATTCATTTTATTGAATTCCAAAAATAAATCCAGTTATTGCCAAAATAGTGATTTCCAAATATAATTTATAACCAAGAAAATATGATCATGGAAAACTGAAAAGGATCAAATCATTTGATCTTCTAAACAGCTATGAGCTTTTAAGAAAAAACAAATGTATTATATTTAAAAACAAAAAGATAATCATATTTGAATTGGTTTCTGTATATTTCTGATACGATTTAATATTTATAGCTTTTAAACTATAACAGCTCAAATATATTTATATAACACCATATTATGTGAAAGTAAATATTTCATAATAAAGTCTTTAAATTGTCACCAGGAAATCATTTTAAAAAATGATATGCTGATTTCTAAACCAGTATTTTATCTGTAAATTGTTTTCAAAGTTGTTTATTATATTCTGGTTTTTAAAAATAGTTCACAGTATACTTAATAATGCTATTGTCAAACAACATATTACTTGTCTTTAAAACATAAGCATAGCTTTTAAATTGTATTCCCATTTAACGAAATAAAGTGAACACCAGGTAACCCTTATATCTGTAAAAATTACAATATCATTTTTTTTAGGTTTAAAAAAAAAAAAAAAAACACCTGATCCTTTCAGGATATCTGAGATTCACTGCAAAATAATCCAGTGGGGGAGGGGAATAATAGATGAAATAAGAGTGGCCATGAATGGATCATTAATGTCAGGTGTTGAATACATGGTCGGGGGCGGGGGGGAAGAGAAACAGGACTATACTATATTTAGTACCGTTTTGTATATGGTTGGCAGAAAAAGTTTTAAAACTGCATATAACTTATATGCAATCTATGTTCATAAAACAATAACACAATAAAAATAAGGTATTCAGGCAACAAATAGCATGATGAATAGAATAGTACGTCACATCTCAATACTAACATTGAATGTAAATGGCCTAAATGCTCCAATTAAAAGATACAGAATAACAGAATGGATAAGAACTCACCAACCAAGTATTTGCTGTCTTCAAGAGTCTAAATTGACACATAAGGACTCACATAAACTTAAGGTAAAGGTGGGGGAAAAGATATTACATGCGAATGGACACCAAAATCAAGCAGGAGTAGCTATCCTTATATCAGATAAAACAAACATTAAAGTAACAGCAGTTAAAAATGACAAAGAGGGACATTATATAATGACAAAAGGTCTTGTCCAACAGGAAAACATCACAATCGTAAATATTTATGCACCTAACACTGGAGCTCCCAAATTTTAAAACAATTACAAATAGACCTAAGAAATGATATAGGTAGCAATGCAATAATAGTGGGGGACTTCAACCTTCACTGACAGCACTAGATGGGCCATCAAGACAGAAAGTCAACTACAACAAAAAAAAATGGACTTAAACTATAGCCTAGAACAAATGTACTTAACAGATATTTATAGAACATTCTACCAAACAACTGCAGAATATACATTCTATTCATCAGCACATGGAACATTCTCCAAGATAGAATATATGCTAGGCCACAAAACAAGTCTCAACAAATTTAAGAAAATCGAAATTACAGCAAGTTCTCTCTCAGACCTCAGTGGAGTAAAATTGGAAATGAACTCCATAAGAAACCCTCGAAACCATGCAAATATATGGAAATTAAACAACCTGCTCCTGAACAATCGTTGGGTCAACAATGAAATCAAGTTGGAAATTTTAAAATTCTTTGAACTGAATAATAAATAATAGTGACACAACTTATCAAAACCTTTGGGATACAGCAAACCAATGCTAAGAGGAAAGTTCATAGCATTAAATGCCTATATCAAAAAGTCTGAAAGAGCACAAATAGCCAATCTAAAGTCATGCCTCAAGGAACTAGAGAAACAGAAACAAACCAAACCCAAACTCAGCAGAAGAAAATAAATATCAAAATCAGAGCAGAACTAAATAAAATTGAAACAAAAAAAACACAAAAGATAAATGAAACATAAAAATGTTTCTTTGAAAAGATAAATAAAATTGATAGATCATTAGTGAGATTAACCAAGAAAAGAAGAGAGAAGATCCAAACAAGCTCACTTAGAAATGAAACGGGAGATATAACAACCAATAACACAGAGATACAAATGATCATTCAAGGCTACTGTGAACACCTTTACATGCGTAAACTAGAAAACCTAGAGGAGATGGAAAAATTCCTGGAAATATACAACCCTCCTAGGTTAAACCAGGAAGAAATAGAAACTTTGAACAGACCAATAACAAGCAGTGTGATTAAAATGACAATTAAAAAGATACCAACAACAACAAAAATTCAGCACCAGTGGGATTCACAGCTGAATTCTACCAGACATTCAAAGAATAATTGGTACCAATCCTAGTGACACTATTCCACAAGATAAAGAGGGAATCCTCCCTAAATTATTTTATGAAGCCAGTATTGTCCTAATACCAAAACCAGGAAAGGACATAACAAAAAAAGAAAACTACAGACTTATATCCTTGATGAACATAGATGGCCAAAATCCTCAACAAAATACTAGCTAACAGAATCCAACAGCATATCAAAAAAGATAATCCACCATGATGAAGTGGGTTTCATACCAGGGATGCAGGGATGGTTTTAAATATGCAAGTCAATAAATGTGATACACCACATAAATAGAACCAAAAACAAAAATCACATGATTATCTCAATAGACACAGAAAAAGCATTTGACAAAACCCAGCATCCCTTTATGATTAAAACCCTCAGCAAAATTGGCACAGAGGGAACATACTTTAAGGTAATAAAAGCCATCTTTGACAAATCAACAGCCAACATTATACTGAACTGGGAAAAGTTGAAAGCATTGCTCCTGAGAACTGGAACAAGACAAGGATGCCCACTTTCAGCATTTCTGTTCAATATAGTACTGGAAGTCCTAGCCAAAGCAGACAAGAGAAAGAAACCATGGGCATTCAAATTGGTAATGAGGAAGTCAAACTGTTGCTGTTTGCTGATGATATGATTGTATATGTAGAAAACCCTAGACTCCTTCAAAAAAACCCCTAGAACTGGTAAATTGAATTCAGCAAAATTTCAGGATACAAAATTAATGTACACAAATAAGTAGCTCTGCTATACACGAACAGCGACCAAGCTGAGAATCAAATCAAGAACTCAACCCCTTTTACAGTAGCTGCAAAAAAAGAAAAAAAAAAAAAAAACCTTAGGAAAACTACAAAACACTGCTGAAAGAAATCATGATAACACAAATTAATGCAAATACATCCCATGCTCATGAATGGGTAGAATCAATATTGTGAAAATAACCATACTGCCAAAAGCAATCTACAAATTAAATGCAATTCCCATCAATATATTATCATCATTCTTCACAGAACAAGAAAAAAAGAATCTTAAAATTCATATGCAACCAAAAAAAAACCCACGTAGCCAAACCAAGACTAAGCAAAAGAACGAATCTGGAGGCAATACATTACCCCACTTCAAACTATACTGTAAGGCCATAGTCACCAAAACAGCATGATTCTGGTATAAAAATAGGTATATAGACCAATGGAACAGAATAGAGAAGCCAGAAAGAAAGCCAATTACTTATAGTCAACTGATCTTTGAAAAGGAAAAAAAAAAAAAAAAAAAACATGAAGTGGAGAAAGGACACCCAGTTCAACAAATGGTGCTGGGATAATTGACAAGCCACAAGTAGAAGTATGAAACTGGATCCTCATCTCTCACCCTGTACAAAAATTAACTCAAGATGGATCAAGGCCTTAAATCTAAGACCCAAAAACATATAAATTCTAGACGATAACATTAGAAAAACCCTTCTAGACATTGGCTTAGGCAAAAACTTCATGACCAAGAACCCAAAAGCAAATGCAACAAAAACAAAGATAAATAGATGGGATTTAATTAAACTAAA
The DNA here is from genome assembly GCF_029281585.2 of Gorilla gorilla gorilla. Classification (NCBI taxonomy): domain Eukaryota; kingdom Metazoa; phylum Chordata; class Mammalia; order Primates; family Hominidae; genus Gorilla; species Gorilla gorilla. The sequence goes on from NC_073246.2 coordinate 27,195,251, forward strand.
ATGTTTCTGCACAGCAAAAGAAATAATCAGCAGGGTAAACAGACAACCCACTGAGCAGGAGAAAATCTTCACAATCTATATGTCTGACAAAAGACTAATATCCAGAATCTACAAGGAACTCAAACAAATCAGCAAGAAAAAACAAACAATCCCATCGAAAAGTGGGCTAAGGACATGAATTGACAATTCTTAAAAGAAGATACACAAATGGACAACAAACATATGAAAAAAAATGCTCAACATCACTAATTAACAGGAAAATGCAAATCAAAACCACAATGCCATACAACCTCATTCCAGCAATAATGGCCATAATCAATAAATCAAAAAATAATAGATGTTGGCATGGACGTGGTGAAAAGGAAACACTTCTACACTGTTGGCAGGAATGTAAACTAGTAAAACCACCATGAAAAAGAGTTTGGAGATTCCTTAAAGAACTAAAATTGGACCTACCATTTGATCCAGCAGTCCCACTTCTGAGTACCTACCCAGAGAAAAAGAAGTCATTATACGAAAAAGATACTTGCACACACGTTTATAGCAGCATAATTTGCAATTGCAAAAATATGGAACCAGCCCAAATGCTCATCAATCAATGAGTGGATAAAGAAAATGTGGTATACATACACACCATGGAATTCTACTCAGCCATAAAAAGGAATTTTAAAAAAATGGCATTTGCAGCAACCTGGTTGGAATTGGAGACCATTATTCTAAGTGAAGGAACTCAGGAGTGGAAAGCCAAACATCGTATGTTGTTACTCGTAAGTGGGAGATAAGCTATGAGGATGCAACAGGATTAGAATGATATGATGGACTCTGGAGACTTGGGGGAATGGGTGGAATGAGGGTGAGGGATAAAAGACTACACACTGGGTGTAGTGTACACTGCTTGAGTGATGGGTGTGCCAAAATCTCAGAAACCACCACTATAGGAATTATTCATGTAACCTAACACCACCTGTTCCTCAAAAACCTATTGGCATAAAAATCAAATTAAAAAGAAACTTTAAAAAGTTTTATTGAGGCATAATTGACAATAAACTATAGATACTTAAAATGTAAAATTTGAGAAGACTGGGCATATGCAAACACCCATGAAACCATCAACACAAACTGGAGTATATCCTTTATCCCCTCAAATTTTCTCTTGCTTCTCTATAATCATTTCCTCTTCCCATTACTTGCTCCCTTCCTTGAGCGAACACTGATCCCTACATGGTGTAATATTTTGACCCATGACACCAATATCATGTATTTACACCCAAAACATGGAAGTATCACAAAAATGTGATTTTTTTCTTTAAACAAAATGTACAGTTGTTTCACTGAATGTAAATTCCCTCTTCTAATTTTTTAACATAAAAGTGAACCCACATCTATATTATGAAGTGAGGTGTGTGTGTGTGTGTGTGTGTGTGCAAGATTACCCACATTATAACAAATTGTAAGGGTTCCCTTTTCTAATACATAACAATTCATAATTACTGTGTGGTTTTAGGGCTTAAGTAACATGTTTGCAGTCCAGGTAGTAATTCAGTTTGTTAGCCTGGCAATTTGAGATAACTTCACCTGCCAACAGAACCCTAGATGTCATTCATTCTGTCACTACATTAGTATTGTCAGTACCATGACATCATGGCATTGCTTTTTCCAATCTACTTTCCAAAAGTAGGAAGTGATTCTTTCTACTTTTTCTTATTTCTTGCAAGAAACTGCAATAGTTTTACCTGCTTGTGAAAAAAATATATTCTTTAGTTTTTGATGCAATCATGACGAAAAAAAGATAATGTATACATTTTAGGTTGAAATTGTGCTTCTAAATTCCTACAGAAAAATTAGATAAGCCTGGCAATAATTTTAACAAGGATTATATACAAAACATAGGACATTTACAGTGTTTTTCATCTTGTTAAACAAACTCTTTGACCAAAAATACTGTAATTTCATATTCCTATTTTGTTTTACATTATGCTTTTACATCTGTATTTTTGCTAAATATAATCAAATATTGTTCTCCAATAACTCTATAATATATGTTATGTTATTTCAATAGGGAAAGTACTGAATCAGTACCTCCAGAACTGAAGCTCCTTCACCAATACATCAAAAGGTGTCAATAAGTGTTTGCTTTCTTTCTTCCTATTATCAATCAATATTCCTTTTACCAATGTGCCTGAAGTCACACTTGTAAATAAATGTTCTCTCATTCTTTCCTACTTTAACCTTCTAGGTTTTTTATTAATATAATTTTAACTAAGGATCTCTTAATAAATAAATAAAAGAGAGTTTAAAAGCATGACCTTTGACATAAACTTGGTAGAAAATATTTGTAAGCCACATATCTGACAAGGGCTTAAAATTCAATATATGAGAAACTGACATGACTCAATAACAAAAAGGTAAATAACCCTATTAAAAAACAGGTAAAGGACCTAAAAAGACATTTTTACAAAGAAGACATTTAAAAAATGGCCCACAAGTGTATGAAAAGGTGATCGACATCACTAATCATCAGAGAAATACAAATCAAAATCACAATAAGGTGTCACTTCACACTGTTAGGGAGGCTATTGTCAAAAAGCCAAAAGATAACAAGTATTGGCAATGGCATGGAGAAAAAGTACACCTTGTACACTGTTGTTGGGGATTTAAGTTAGTATAACCATTTTTTTTAAGTATGAACATTCATCCAAAATTTAAAAATAGAAATACCACATGATCCAGCAGTCTCACTTCTGGGTTGACTGCCAAAGAAAATAAAATCATTATCTCAAAGAAATGTATGAACTCCAATGTTCTTTTGCAGTATTATTTATAATAGCCAAGATATGGAAACTACATAAAAATTTGTCAACATATAAATGAATAATGAAATGTTGCACATATACATGTCTTACGTATAATGAAATATTATTAAGTCTTTAGAAAAAAGTAAATCCTACCATTTGCAATAATTTGCAAGTCAAATTTATAGTAATAGAGAGTAGGAAGGAGGTTACAGGACAGAAGAAAGAAAAGGGTAGATATTGATCAAAGTGCATGAAGATAGATAAGATAGATAAGTACTACAGACCTAATGTAAAGCATGGTGTCTATAGTTAGTAATAATGTATTACATACTTGAAATTTACCAAGGGAATAGATCTCAAGTGATCTCACCATAAAAAATAAAATGGTAACTGTGAGATGATGAATGTATTAATTAGCTTGATTGTGGTAATCATTTCACAATTAGTATGTATATCAAAACATCACATTTTATACCCTTAAATATATACAATTTTTGTTTGTCAATCATACATCAATAAAGCTGGGAAAAAAACTTGAGTTCAGATTTCAGTTCCACCCCTTACTGGCTTTACAACTTTGGCCAAATGCTTTTTTAATACTGTTTTTAAACTTTCTGTGCCTTAATTTTCTCTTTTGTAAAATAGAGAACTTTAGGCATAGAGTAGCTATGACATTTAAGTGAGATAATGTATATGAAACTGTAAGCAGTGCCTGCCACATAGAAAATGATCAGTAAATTTCTCTAGTCATGACTACAGGTATAATTACTGGTTATGAATTCGATAAAGACAAGAACAAGATTTATATTCAGACATGATAATGCTCTTATCCAAGCTAGAGAAAAAATACAGGCAATATTATATTTTACATTTTCCAATTTGAACATTTAAAATGTTACAGCAAAAGAACTAAAAATAGAAACCTTCACGTGTGAATTTTTTTAAAAAGTTTTAAAGGAGGTCAGCAAGTATTTGACTGAATGGGCTAATACAAGAGACCACATGAATAAATTTTTGAGTCAAGGACCATGTTTGAGCATGCTCCTGAAAAAAAAATGCAGGTGCAATACAGTCTGCTATGCTGTCTCTCACCTGCTGTGAATGGATCATAATGAGTGGGCACATAAAGGTATCAGATAATTATAAGTCTTCAGGATCTAACTTCTTATTCATCTCTGGCGGATGTGTTATCTGAAAGTATAATTTTTATGCCACCTGCAGTGCAGCAGCTGAATATTTCTGGCTTTAGAGGTAGGAAGCTTACAATTCACACTGTACTGTGCCTGCCCCCCTGGGGTTATAGTGAATTGAACTATAACAGTCCCATGTCAAGAATAAAATATTGTACAGTGAATTCTTTAGTTTTCTACTTTAAGTTAGGTGGCTGCACTAATTTTAAACATGTTGCCTCATATTCAAAGGAGGATATTTTGTAGAAAAAGGACACTTTTAGTTCATACCGAATAAGTATATACATATTATGGAAATATGAACACTATATTTGCTTTTCATTATTTTTGCCAATACAAAATTATTTGAATTCCAGTTCTCAAAAGGTTTTTCAATTAATGTATCTAAGATTAAAAATCGAATCTAGTTGAGAGCCAGTAAAACAAGTCATCAAAATGTACATTCTAGTTATCCAGATATCTGAGTTCTTAAAGACTCTGAAGGTTCTTAAAAAACTAAAATTCAAAATTTCAAGAAAAACCTTTAAAATGTTTTCCTTAAACAAATGTTTTTTAAAAAAAATCCCTACAGCAATGATGTATTCACATATAAATGCTAGTCTATATGAAAGTCTCTTATTTTATAAAACCAGCATAGAAAATGATTTTGTAAATGTGCTTTGAAATCTCAACTTTTTATTTTTCCCAATAATCTTGTAAAAACATAACAAAGTACCTATAAATCAATGGGGAAACTGCATGTTAATTTAATAAGTAAGATAAATATTGAATCCTTTGTTGTCTTATTTTATCAGATATTTTTTACTTCAAAGGTCAGCAATTCAACATTTATTCCAGCAGATGCGATCAGTAATGTAAGCCTTCAAAAGAGAAGACAATCAAAAAAGGTATTTTCATTATATTCCCACATTTATATTTGAAGAGGAGTGTGTATTTACAATGCTGTAAAACTGGTGATATTCCTCAACGTTTCTCTGTATGTGAATACATCAAAAAGGAACCTAGAATTACCAGTCTCCCTCATTTTCAGAGCTATTTTCAGTTTTATTTCTATTTAAAAGACTTTTGTTGGTGCTGAATCTAATTTTATTAAGAGAACTCAAAATTCCTTACTTTCTAATAAAAGATTACATGCAATATAAAAAGAAACAAAATCATGTAAGATTTTCCCAAATTTTGGAGAACTGAGAAGAGAAACTCAGAGTAAAACTACATTATCTATTGTCTAATTATGCTTATGAGAGCTTAAATATTTGCAAAAAGCAAGTTGCTAAACATATCACAGAGTCAAAGAGAGTTAAAAACCATCTTCATTACAAAAATGGCAAAACAGTCAGGCTCATGTAGATGGTTGTTGTACCACGGAACTTTTATTTAATCTGTTTGATGATAGTCAGTTCCCATATGGTTCCTTAAAACTGATCATACTTGCTTATGCTTATTTATCAAAACTCAAAACCTAAATAGATGAAAAATATGCTTATAGGACATTGGTGATGCCCACAAGTTTGAGCTGCCTCCCAAAAGTCCAGAAACCTAATTTAGAAACTTCTCATACATAAAACTACCCTTTGGTCAATGTGATTTAAAGATTCAATGTTTTTTACTTCAGTAGCCCACATTTAACAAAAAATTTTAGACATCTTTTTCATTAAAGGTTTATTCTTTGCTACCTAAAAGTTCTTTTAATTGTACTCCTGCATTAAAACAGCATCTCATGTAAGAATAAGACAGCTGACGTTTTTTAAAATTTCACAGCAAATAATCGTATATTCTTTTTCCTTTAGTTTATTAACCATTTTCTATCTGTTATTTCACACTGATTAAAACAGAGCTAAAGATACCAAAAAATTTAATTAAAAAAAAAACTGTGTGGATTTGAAAGTAGCAAATATTTATGCATAGGCTAGAGACAAAGTAGTATGTCTCCTCCCTGCAGTAAAACTCCACTCTCTGAACAATGGGTCTAGAAACTGTGTATTTGTGTACCCACACCTAAGCTACTGTTCAGAAAGGGTCTGTTTTTACTGTAGCTAAACTTTCACAGCATTCTGAGCAGAGGGGCAGAGAGAGCCTGGAATTTTATATTACATTTAAGCCTCGAGATAGTAATAACCATTATTAAGTATATTTAATTCTTGAACAACGTGGGGGTTAGGAGAATCAACCATCCAACACATTGAAAATGCATGTAAAACTTTTGACTTCTCAAAAACTTAACTAATAGCCTACTGTTGACTGGAAGGAAGCCTTGCCACCAAATTAACATAGGTTTTGTATGTAATATATATTATACACTGTATTCTCACAATAAAGTAAGCTAGAGAAAAGAAAATGTTATTAAGAAAATCATAAGAAAGAAAAGATACGTTTACAGTGCCATACTGTGTTTATCAATACCATAAATTTACACCATTTTTTGTAAGATCAATCATCTGTCTGAAATAGTAGACAACCACAGCTGCAGACCTCAAACTAAAGTACGTATAAAATAATTCAACTTTTTCTTGTAATGTCATGACTTTTCTCTGTTTGGGGGAGCACTTCTAGCATCACTGGTAGCGCTTCATATCAGTCCCATGGCGTTTTTCAGCGTTTATGATATTGCACTAAACACAATGGGAAATACATGAGAGCTTCCAGAAATCCCTTTTTTCTATAATAGGCAATTTACTGGAGAGGCAAACTGCTCACTTGGAGATGATTAGCCTCGCCTTGGATATTTGCAACACTGAGCTCACCACAATAGCAACAAAGGTGGCTATCAAATTATTATACTAGTACAGAATGTACTACAGAAAATTGTATGAAGTTATGATTTAATATGGCATCCTTATATTTATTTACATATTCTCCATTATGAAAGACACCATGTATGTTCTCAAAGTATTTGTGTGCATACGTTTTGATAAATTTTAACTTTTTATAATAGGTTTGTGTATATCTTATGGTAGTAAGTGATAAAATAGACTAGTTCCTACGTCTATTTTATGCATTTGTGACATATATTTTTCTTAATTTGGTGATATTTCTATGCTATGCAGTTTGCAAGTTTTTTCAAATCTTTGTTAATCTAAAAAAGTACAATCTATGTATTTACTGAAAAAAATCTACATATAAGTGGGTCTATGCAGTTCATATTCATGTCGCTCGAGGATCAAGTGTATTTACCACCAAGAACATAAGGGAAGTCATATTCATACCTACCCATGAATACATTAGCTGTGCACAAAGTTAAAAGGAGATGTGCTCCAGTTGTGGGAGTTCACAGAAGTAAGATTCTGGGAAGAGTCCATAAAAAGTACCAAGGTTAATTTTATATGCCAACGGGCCATAATGTTCCTAGACATCCACTTAAATTCTGTTCTGGGTGTGTCTGTGAAGGTATTTTGGGATGAGATTAGCATACAGCATATGAACGAATCAGGAGACTAAATATTTAAAACACATAGCCCTCCCCACCATGATTGTGCCTCAACCCATCTTTTGAAGACCAAAATAGAACAAAAAGCCAGAGAAGGAGAAAATTTGCTCTATCGACCTGACTGTCTTCAAGCTGGGACATCAGTCTTCTGCTTTCCAACTCAGACGGAAATTTACACCATCAGCTCGACTGGTTCTTAGGATTCAGACTGGAGCTCTACTATCAGCTCTCCTAGGTAAGGAGACCCAGATCCCTCTCCCGTAACACACCCCACGACATGTGCAGATTTCAACTGCTGCTTATTGTGCTACCCTATGGGAATTGGCGTTCAGGGAGCTGGTGCAATTGCCGATACTCTGGCCATTGCCATTCCCGTGAATGAAGAATCCTTTGCCTGACCCAGGAGTCTTGTCTCTCATGTCCACATCCATTAAGCTGTAGTTGACTAATTGTTAGCTTGAATGTAAGGTAAAATCTCAGGGCCTTCCCAGTTCTTGACAGGTACTAACTAGTTACTTCTTTCTGTAATTCTCTATTACATTAGTTAGCATGGGCTAGGTTAAGCTGTAGTACCAAAGAATATTTTAATGCAGCATCTCATCCAGCCAAATTCTGCAGTGGTTCTAGGTGAATCTCCAGAGCATCTGTCCTCCACATGTAGACTCTACCTCTGGCTGCTTCATTCTGATGTTTTCTCCTTATAAACTGTTGCTGCCAATTTATGAGAAATAGCTGGCTGGGAAGTTGAGCTTCAAAAACCAAATGCTTTCCCCCATGAGTGTCATATGTCACTCCCTCTCACGGTCATTGGTCAAAGGAAGTTACCCAGGCACAGCTAGTATTAAGGAGTATGCGAGTGCCATCTCCCCATGTGCCTGGAGGTAGAGGAATGAGATTAGCATATGAATATTTCATATTCAATGGAGAAGAATATTTATAAATAGTAAAAATGGTTACTAGGACTCTTACATTATTTTTTATTTTACAATTTTAAGCTCTTTTTAAATTTATTTTAATTAATTTTTAGGGTTTCTTGCTTTATTAAGATATGACTGATAAATACAAATTGTATATATTTCACATGTACAACGTGCTGTTTTGATATATGTATACATTGTGAAATGATTACCATAATAAAGCTAATTATCGTATCCACCATCACCTCATGTAGTTACCTGTTGTGTGTGTGATGAGAACACTTAAGATCTATTCTTTTAGTAAATTTCAAGTCTATAATACAGTATTATTAACTGTAGTCATTATGTTATACATTAGATCTCCATAATGTATTTATCCTGCATATCTGAAACTCTGTTCCCTTTGGTCAACATCTCATCATTTCTCCCACCATCACCCACCAAGTTCCTGGCAACCAACATTCTACCCTCTGCTTCTATGAGTTTGACTTTTTTAGATTCTAAATAAAAGCTAGATGATGCAATATTTGTCTTTTTGTGCCTGCTTTATTTCACTTAGCATGATGTCCTCCAGGTTCAACCATGTTGCCAGAAATTGCAGGATTTCTGTCTTTCTTGAGATGGAACAATATTCTATTGTGTGAATGCATCGCATTTTCTTTATTCATTCACGGATCAATGGACACTTAGGTTGTTCCCATGTCTTGGGTATTATGAATAATGCTGCAGTGAACACAGCAGTGTAGATATCTATCTGAGATACTGATTTCAAAAAGTTAAAAGTAGAACAATTTTTATCATCCAGCAATTTCACTGCTGGGTATATATTCAGTGGAAAATTTTAAGCTTCTTGTGGGCAGAAATGGTCTTACTCTTCTAAATAATTCTCCACAATGCCTTACACAGCATAATCACCTAAGCATTCATTTTACTGATTTTTATTTAATCTAAAAAATTACCATCTTTACTGAGTTATAAGAGGCAGGCAATAACAGCTGAAATCAGAATAATCAGCCCTTTGAATTACAGCCTTGAAGATGAATGTCTAGGCTATGTAAGCAGATTGTTCACAGCAGAGGGTGAGAAACAGAGTAAGTCTCTCCCATATTTTGGTGTGATTGATAATAAGCTGAAATACTAGCAGAACTAGGGCTTGTCTAATGGTAACTCTGCTTTAAACCTAGAATTTCATTTCTTATCTTTAGGTCAATGTTTCCCAAAGTGCTAAGATATGAATAGGTGTTATATGGCAAAGTAAGGGTCTGTGGTCAACTAACTTCAAGAAATTCTGGGATTCACAAAGCTAAAGAGGTCTATTTACTGCAGAGCTTCTCAGAGCCTCCAATATGATTTATTTAAAGCACTTTGTGAATTAATTGAGGAAGATATAGTACTTGCTAAAGTATTTATGTGGACATCTTAGCCTATGTCATTCCCAAAAGCAGAGACTGTGTATTTGGGAAATGATCTCAGGGAGCAGGTATGAGGAACCAGAAGAGTAGAAAAAAGAGATAAGCAAAAAAATAATGATAAGATTTGTATTACAAATGTGTTGTTATGAGTAACTAGTGCTAGATTTATCTAGGATCTTCTGAGAAGGCTTATGAAATGAGACTAAGAAATCTACAACTTGGCAAGCAAGGGGCAAGCACTTATCAATTCCCTCCAGGCCTAGGGTACCCTCACAGGTATTGTCTTCCCCACATTTCCGGCATTTGTGTATGTGAGCACAGAGTGTGTTCTCTTAGACCTTCCACTCTGCATTATCAAGGGAGCCCAGAGGATACGGTGAGAGACATGTGGACCTGGCTTGAGGAAGGGGTGCTGCCTGGTTACACCTGTCCTCAGCCTTTCAGAGCACGCTCAAAACCAGTTGCTGCAGCAGCTTCTGGGAAAAAAGTTGGGACCAGAATGATTTGCAGTGGTATACAATGGTTTTTAATAAAATGCCAGCCTTCTCTTTTCAGAAAGCATTCTACAAAATTACTTTGGAAAAATCTAATGAAAGTTTCCTCTACTATAAAAGTAGAGGAAAAAAGCTACCATACAAGTTTAAGACATAACGAAGTACAGTATATGGCTAACAAATGTTCTTCAATATAAAAAGATACTTTAAAATTTTGTTAAGAGGATAGATCTTACGTTAAGTGTTCTTAACACCCACATGCACACACACACACACCAAAGGGATACATGGAAATTTGGGGAGGTGCTGAATATGCCAATTTTTTTATTGTCATGAAGGTATCAGGGATATTTGCATATGTCCAAACTCATTGAATAGGACACATTAAATATGTTTAGTTATTTGTATTATTTGTAAATATATAGAGAGAGACTGAATTTATATGTGTGTGTGAGTGTGTGTGTGTGTGTAGTGTAACCAATACCTGCATTTTTTCAGAATTTTTAAATTTCTTTTTCAAGTAATTCTAAGTATGACCTAAAAGGTAAAGGACTCACATTCTGAAGCAAAACAAACCTGGATTAGCAATAATGAATCTTCCTAGAATTTGAAAGCAAATAAAGTTGTAAAGAAAATTCTGATTTAAATTCTGAGCAACACTGGCTGTAACAAAATGTTTATAGTTATTGTAAAATGCCTGAAAACCTGTTTGTTTTTACAAATAATATCTTATTTTCTATAAAAAGCTTTATATCCTCAATTCTTAGGTTTTTACTTTATAAAGGCATTCATGGAATCTAATGAGATTATTATTACTTCCACAAGTGTAACATCTGTAGCTCAATTAAAAGCAAGACTACAGAAGCACCATTCAACAATACAAACATTCTCAAGTTGTGTACACAAGGATAAACATCCATTAAGTAATCAGCTTAAAAGAGAGGTGCTATGAGGCAGAAACAAGAAAACAACAATCAAGAAAAGCAGTTTTAAAATGAGAGGGAATGATAAGCTAGAAAACTGACTTCCAATACACTAGGGTAGACAATGCTTTTTTGGGTATGAATGATAAGCTAGAAAATTGACTTCTAATACACCAGGGTAGGCAATTTTTTTCATACATATATTTGAAGTCCTTACCACTGATTTTTTCTACACCTTTGACCAAAAAATTATTTTCTTAATGTTTCTAATTATTTTCTCCAAAATATTACATTGAACCATAGTTTTCAAAATGAACTTTGTCATTGAGTCAGTTTAGAAATGATGGAAAATGGAATAAGACCACCATTAATTATGTGTTCCTGGATGGTTTAAGTGTTCTCTTTCCTCACCTGCCAGACGGCAGTAATAACGCTTGCTACCTAAGAGGGCTATGGAATTCCCAAATGAATGGTGTTATGTGAAAGCAATATACAGTTACTATTCTCAAGAATGCAGGTCAAATACTTTCCTGCAGGTAGTAATGAAGTTGTTTCCTCGTCATTGTGTTTTTATACCCATGAGTTTGAATTCAGAGCTTTTCATTTTTTTCAAGTCTAATATCAAATATACTTCTTACTTTAACCTATGGGCTAATATACCATTTGATCTAAGTCTGTTTTCCATATCCAAATCTATTATTCCACAATATCACTGACAGTAAACATTCAGACTCTAAAATTCAAGTTTCAGAAATAAATTCAACTAGGTTTATCAAGATGCAAATTTTCAATGCTGCAGACTGCATTAGTGTTGTTCATTATAATTACAAAATACTATTGTTAAAGAAAAATTGCACCCATCAAGATGAGCAAACAGAAATTGTTATTCCAACACCATTTCCAGCAACAAGGGAAAGACCACAGACCAACTCCTAATACTCAGCTCTGCCAAAACAAAGGGCCAGAAAGGACATGAACAGATGCTTTTCAAAAGAAGACATACATGCTGCCAATAGGCATATGGAAATATGTTCAACATCACTAACCACTAGAGAAATGCAAATCAAAATCACAATGAGATACCATTTCACACTAGTCAGAATGGCTATTATTAAAAAGTCAAGAAACAGATGTTAGTGAGGTTGTGGAGAAACGGGAATACGTTTACACTGTTGGTGGGAGTGTAAATTAGTTTAACCATTGTAGAAAGCAGTGTGGTGATTCCTCAAGAAGTTAAAAACAGAACTACCATTCAACCCAGCAATCTCATTACTAGGTTTGTACCCAAAGAAATATAAACTGTCCTATCAGAAAGACAACAGGCACCTGTATGTTTACTATGGCACTATTCACTATAGTAAGGACATGGAAACAACCTAAATGCCCATCAATGGCAGACTGGAAAAGAAACTATGGTAATATTCAGCATGGGATACTATGCAGCCATAAAAAAGAATGAGATCACGTCCTTTGCAGGGACATGGATTAAGCTAGAGGCCATTATCCTAAGAAAACTAACGCAGAAACAGAAAACCAAATACTATGTGTCCTCACTTATAAGGGGGAGCTAAATGATGAGAACACATGGACACAAAAAGAGGAGCAACAGACACTGGGACTTACTTGAGGATGGAGGGTGGGAGGAGGGAAAGGATCAGAAAGAAAAAATAATTATTGGGTACTAGGCTTAGTACCTAGGTGACAGAATAATCTGTACATCAGACCCCCATGACACAAGTTTACATGTATAACAAACTTGCACATGTAACCCTGAACCTAAAATAAAAGTTAAATTTTAAAAAGAGCTGGGGTAGGGGGATGTTAGACTTTCTCTGTTTGCTAATTGGCTTTACCCAATGGAAAAGAAACTTTCTCCTGTCTTTATGACAGGAGGTAATTTTACAACTTGAAATAAGATGCCCATAGAAGTTAAGCTCCTACATTTGCAAAGAGAAGAGGAGATGGGATTCTATCTTCCCTGATGATTACATTTCAAAGGGATGGTTCCTAGGAGCTTTAGAAAGACTGTCCTGGATTGAAAAACTGGCAACAGGCTTTTTAAAAGATTTACATCTCAAAGGGAAATAGAAAAAAATTTAATTACAAGTTTTCTAAAGTGAATGGTGAGGACTAGAGCTAGGAAGAAACCTGTCTAAGGTTTAGTCAAGCTGCGGGGAGAGCAACGTGAAAGCTGTCTTGGTCACTGTCAATGTGCAAAACTGAAGCCAATTTTATCTCCTGTTCCCCAATAGCTAATAATTTAGATGGAAGACAAGAAAGACAATAATAATGATAAATAAGTTCATTATATTTGTTTAGTTCTGTTCAGCTTACAAAGTACTTGTGGTGGATAGGAACGAGAAGTCCAAAGTGAAATCTGAAAGGACAGAAATGATCTGGGGCTCATAGACTCTCAAAACTAGCACCCTAAAGTTCCTGCCCAAGACAAAGCTCCAACTGAGAGTCAATCCAAGGAATGAATGACAAATGGAGAACAGAAACAGTAGACACAAAGAACAAAGAATGTCCAGATGAAACTGAAGGAGGAGATAGATTCAGGAGTTCTCATGAAGTCCCATGTCTGTTTTTTAAAGAGTTTATAGGAACATCAGAAGGGGGAGCCTCAGTGCAGTAAAGTTAAAAGCTCTTCTGAACCACCATTCTTTTTTTTTTTTTTTGAGACGGAGTCTTGCTCAGTCACCAGGCTGGAGTGCAGTGGTGTGATCTCGGCTCACTACAACCTCCGTCTCCCAGGTTCAACCGATTCCTCTGCCTCGGCCTCCCAAGTAGCTGGGATTTCAGGCATGCACCACCATGCCCAGCTAATTTTTTGTGTTTTAGTAGAGACAGGATTTCATCATGTTGGCCAGCATGGTCTCCATCTCCTGACCTCGTGATCCGCCCGCCTCAGCCTCTCAAAGTGCCGGGATTACAGGCGTAAGCCACTGCGCCCTGCCCACAATCCCATTCTAAAAATACAGGAAATTCCTTCCACATAAAATTGTGCAATAGAAAAGGATAAAGATAAAATTATATATTAAGTTATTATAATAAAACAGAGAATTATGTCTCTACATGTATTGAAAGTACACCAGAAAGATAAGCCTTCAAAAGAGATAAAAATGAACAGGAATTTTAAAATGAGGCAAAGACATCAGTGACCTTAAGAAATGAGTCAAGAGGTGTAGGAATAACATACATCATAATAGAGAAATGCAGAGGTGAGGTGATAAATCTCTGGGGAAAAAAATATAAATAAAAGTGTTAAAGCGAACTAAATATGGTTTAAGAAGGACTTTATACTTCTACATTTGAGTCCTTGTGGATGAATCATAATGTAGCTTAACAGGCAGACCAGATTGAAAACCTAACTTAGGTTGATTTCTTTTGTCTGTAAATTTGTTCTGACCACAGGCACCCCTGGAGTCTCTGAATCTGCTGTGATTCTGGAGGCTGCCTGATTCGCAAATCATTTCTCCTTTTTTTGCTCAGTTAAACTCCATCAAATTTAATTTGTCTTAAGTTTTCTTTTAACAAAAGAAAAATATATTCTGAAACAAAAACAATAAAGGAAAACAAAAATGTAAGAATAAGCACAAAACATAATATTTTAAGAAAAATAAAAGAGTAAATGGAGAAAAACATTTAAAACAAAAAAGAAATGAAGAGATGAAAGGTTTTAAAAGAAAGAGACAAAGTCAAGACAAAAAAGATTAACCATATAACAGGATTCACCAAAAGGGGGAAAAGAGCAAGCAGGAAAACAGCACAAATACTAAAAACTTTAAATCAAGTAAATGATCCATGAATAAAGAATTTGAGGTATCTATATGAATTCATAAACTATTTCATATTTACAAACTGAAAAGACTCAGAAATAATGATTGATTCAGTAGCAACAAGCATCCCTAATTTTTACATTGTGTTCTTAAAAAACTATTTCCCAAGAAAGACACCAACACTGTAAAAGATAAACTTGAAACATTTTGCCATACCAGATAGCAAGGACACTGTAAAAATTATTAAGATTTTATTAAGAAGCCACAGAGAGGCCGGGTGCAGTGGCTCACACCTGTAATCCCAACACTTTGGAAGACCAAGGCGGGCAGATCACTTGAGGTCAGGAGTTCGAGACCAGCCTACCCAACATGGTGAAACCCTGTCTCTACTAAAAATACAAAATTAGCCAGGCATGGTGGTGTGTGCCTGTAAGCCCGGCTACTTGGGAGGATGAGGCATTAGAATTGCTTGAACCTGGGAGGTGGAGGTTTCAGTGAACCCACCTTCAGTGAGTCAAAACACACAAAATATGTTAAAAAAGGTCACTTGTGGAAAAACACTTGCTAAGAAAACAACGCTTTGTTTTGAAAACTAGTAAGGGGAAAGGAATCTGGCGTTAACTTTGCCTTTCCTATTGTAACTACACAACATTAGATAACCAGAGAGTTAATGAAGTGAATTTTTTCTTTACAGAAGTATTCCAACTAATAAATCAAGGAGAACTTAGAGAATCCAGTCATCATCTTGTAACCCTGATGAATTAATGGATCTAGCCATTGAGTCTATCAGTGACTGCTAGCGTCACAAAAAGGAAGGCAATCAATCATTAAGTTTCTCCTGATGGAAGCAAATGTTGCCATCTATGAAGCCAGCTTGCCAAATAACTAAGCCTGAATCTCATTAAACTTCTAGGTCAATACGTACAAAAACCAGAGGACAGAGGTACATGTAACACTACAATAGGAAGAAGAAATCAACAAACATATATATATGGGGACAGATGGAGAGAAAGAAATTGTGAGAGAGAAAATAAACTAGGTTTTAAAATGCTTAGATATACATATTTTTTAAAAACTAAATTACAGTGGCATTTGTGTGGAAAATAAACGTAAGCAATAAATTACCAAGAAGCCCAAATAGTGGTTACTTTTGTTGGGAGTGGCAGTGGTGAGGTTTCACCATGCTGGAGGGCCCATGGAAAGTATGTGAAATGGCTGGGGATGTTTAATCTCTTGACCTGGATGGTGGTTACAAGGATGTACGTCTTACAGTTCATTAAGCTGTGCATTTGTTTTGTGTGGTTTTCTGACTTTATATAATATTTGACTATTAAGAATATTAAAATTTTCTAAAATAAGTTTAGGAAATAATAGGTTAAACACTGTTAAATAGGATTCTTTAATTTAGTTGCTCTTGGGGCCTAAAAAATGCTATTGCATATTGTAAATTGTTAAGGCAGTGAATTAGCTTGCAACATTTAACAATCTAATTTGGCCAAGGAACACTTTTTTCCCAAGTCAGCTTTTAGCAGTTCTCAGGACACTAGTGTTCCCTGAAGTACAGCTCAAGAAATGCTCCTCTGTTTAATACATCAGTGTAGAAAATTAGTATCCTGGGTCCTTTAAAAATATATATGTATAGTATCAAAATAGCAATTATCTAGTAACAAGGACTAATTTACTAAACACTCAGTACGAACCATTTTAAACACTTCAGGCTTGCCAGTATAAGGTTTTATTTCAACTGAGAATATTCCAGTTCTTAACAGGTAGTCATTGCCGTCCATTGGAAATAAAGTTGCAATGACTGGTTTTCTGGCACTATCCATTGCTTTCTTGATCATTAAAATAGAATAATCCTTTTCAATAGGAACAATGAGACTATGATTTAATAGGAGAATACAAAATTAAGGTCAACAAAACTAAAGTCTCATAATTATTATAGTTTTATAATACATTTTTTGTTGTATACTGTAAAAATAGTACCTATGAAAAGCTCAATTAATTTATACTACTTATTCCTATTAATTATGTTCCACCATAATGTATCACCATGCAAGAAGAAGATCACAAGTTTTAAAGGAAACTTGCAAGAGATGCAGGAATTCAAACTGACCTCCCCATATGCAACCAAAATTTTCTGCCAATGTGTTGTGTGTTCCATCAAGACAGAGTACATTTAGGAGGCAAGAGAGTCCCAGTATAAGCCAAGGAGGTAGTGTAGAGGAGATATAAATGGACAGGAATGCTGAGAGAGGTGAGGTAATCAGTATATGCTGAGGGCACTAACGCTATGCAATGTGGAGCAGATTTAAATGAACAGAGGCCCTGGGGTCTAAGTTAATGCTGCTTCCAGGGGAGAGGTTTCCAACAGTAAAGACAAAGAAATTATTCAAACTAGTTAATTTTTTAAATGGGGATTACACTTTTTGTTCCTGTTTTGCCCAAAAGATAAGGGCAAGTAAGCACTGGGACTTTTCAGTCTAAGTTTGTTTTCCATAAAATCAAAGTATTTGGGAAATTAATTTTTTATGTTAGAAGAAATTAATATGAAGAAGGTCATGTCAAAACAACTCCATTAAATATAAAATTAGATTATGGGTACCCAAGTGGTCTTTCACACCGTTTCCTACTGTGCCGCAGAGTGATCGTAGGCCTCTCAGTCCCCTTCCCTCTTTTAAAAATCTCCATAAAAATGTCCCTTCTCTTTATTATAAAGAGAAATTCATACAATAAAAATTGTAATAAAAGCCTTATTTTAAAAATAGAATTCATCTCATCCATTTTAAGTTTGAAAATTAACTGTCTTCAAGCTTTGCTCTATCAAAGTGCTTGGGGAGCCAAGCTAGGGGATTACCTGTATGAGGGAAAGCTTTTGGGAATGAGATCTGTTAGATATATTCAGGTAACTAGACCCTACATGTCAAACTACAAAAGTGTGTGAATTGTGATGAGGTATGGCCTCATTTTACCAATTTAATATTGACTACTAATACGAGGCAAATGGTAGTGTTTGAGTTTTTTTCTTTCTACTTCAAAAAACAGTATTAGTGAGCCATTAAATAAAAACTAAAGTCTACAAAAGAGATACACAACTGTCTCTAAAGCCTTTACTACTATGCATAATTATAGCAAGTATTAAGTACATTATCAAGCTAAACTAATGCACTTGTAACTATGACTGAAACCGTTTCAGAAGTTGTTATAATGAGTTAAATGCATTCATTCATTCATTTATTCAATACATATTGAATAATCAATATGTATTGATTATTCAATCAATAGATCAATAGAAAAACAAATGGCATTATTCTTGCTCTCTAAGAACATGAAGTCACGAGAGAAAGTCAGAGGAGTAAAGAAACAATCAGTATTTCTTTAAGCAGTGAGTGCTGCAGCTGTAGAAACACAGTGTATCTAGGAGTGCCCAGTGCAGGGGAATCTAACTAGGACTATACAAATGAGAGGAGACTCCTAGAGAAAGTGTCTTCTAGGTTAAAAAGGAATTGACCAGGCAAAAATATGACAGAAGCACTCCGTGCAGGAAAAATATGTACAAATGCTTTTGGCAAAAGAGAGTGGGAAGTATTTGGGTAATCGGAAAACACTGATCAGCTGAAGTCCAAGTGGAAGGGGGTTGGTAGAGAGAGGAAAAAGAGGTGGGCAGAAGGGGGCAGGGCTCCTTGTGATGCTTGATGCTCATCCAGAGCGCCATGGGGACCCCCCTGAAGATTTAAATGACAGTGAGTTAGTCCTTTTTTTTTTTAACTCAAATAGCCACTTTACAGACCCACTAACTATTTGTTTTAACCCAACACATGGTTTTTAAGAATGACTCTAGACCTATCTTGTCTCTTACTGTATACTAGCAAATGGAAAGAGGCATAAATGAACACATTTTAAGAAAAAAAAGAAAATGACAAGCTTAACAGGGAAGACTGATCCAACATAAAGTAAGTCCACTGACACAATAAGCGTCTTTTTAGTTGGACTTAGAACATTTTGTTAATACTTTATTTAGTTATATAAGTATTTTGTATAATCATTTCTATCATCTCTCTATTCCATGGATTTAACTTTATTTCTGGCTGAATCATGTCCTATAGTTAAAAGATATTTGAGTGTTTCTTTCATTACAGCATAAGAGCCTTTAATCCCATAATCAGCATAATAACGTGATGTTTAGGTGCTACTTTCAAAATTCATCTTTGCAAAGAACATGCAGCTGAAATTTTCCATGGTATTAGGAAATTTAAGGTAAATACATAATGTTCTCACAAAGTATTTCAATTTACTCAATTTTCCAATTTATTCATTTAGAGAGTTCAACTTATTAATCAATAAATGGTGCAAATAAAGCCAATAACATAGCTTCAATCTCGATATGAATCAGTTTCTCCGAATTACAAAATTTCTGATTCAGTGTTATAACTGCACCATAACTTCATAAAAAAAAAACTGGAGAAAATTGATGCCTTAATTTAACTTATATTTCTAACAGGACATTAGCTCTCCCTGATGAGAGGTCAACAGAAACAGTGCATCATGTAAGCACAGGGCCCCAGTTGGCTTTGTTTTAACTGAGACATTTTTAAGTGGATTTGGAGCTAAACCTAAGAATAGAAACACCTTTAAAAAATATAATAAGGATGAGAAATTATCTCTCTTTCTAATATAGCAGTGATTTTGTAAAATAATTTATTAAACTTATAGACTAACTTTTCTAATAATCCTACAGCATTTCTAGAACATTGGCAAACCACACACAAAAGGGTTGAAATATGTTAAAATTCAATATATGCATTGCTATTATTAATCTTCTAAGCATCAAATTTCCCTAATATCTATGTCAGTGAACAGAATAAACATTTTTATTCCAATGACTGTACTTACAGTCATCAAAATATTAAACATTAATTAATTAAGTCTTAAAAATCCCACTATTTGCAAACTCTGTTCCAGGTTAAAAAAAACAAAAAACAAAAACAAAAAAACTCAAAAAATAAAGAAGCCTCAGTCTCTGCCCTTCAGATAGCTGAAGTGACAAACACATAAGCACAGTTACAGAACAATGTGCCCTCACAAGAGGTATGCATAGGCAATGTGAGGGCAATGTGTGAGGGTAATTTTTGTACCATTGTCTCCATTTATGTTAAGCTACATAACATTTATACTATAATTTACCTAATATTTTAAAATATTTAAATTACTTGCTTTTTATTTAAATACATTGCTTTCCGAATGAAAAGTTACTTCTCTACTCCATCATCATCACTTGCCAATAAAATAAGTAATCATATGAGTAGGCAGATAGACATTTATAATACACAATTTTGCATCTTTGAAATATCTCATTTTCTACATTTTAAAATTTGAATAAATAAATAAATATGCCTCCTTCCTTAAATGATAAGAATTAAATTCAAGATTTAACAAACAGTAAGAGAATGGAAAATTTATAAATATTTACCGCTCCTTGGCCCCACATCAGCAGTGATAAAGGGCATTTGTCTATCTTGCCCCTTTGGATAAACTCAAATATAGAAAAAATGACATGTTGTGTTGCTGTATAACCAGCTCACCCTGGAAACAAACATGAAAGGTCAAAACTTGCCTCCCTGGTCCCATTTTCAGGTCTTGTTCTTCTGCTGGTTCTCCTACTAGGAATGGAAAGGTAATTACCCCCATAAGTAAAGTACAAAATAGCCAAAAGATAGGGAAATATTTTTCATGACAAGGACAACCTAAGCAGAAGATTGCTGGACAAGAAATCTCCCAGCTCCTCCCCTTTTATTTAATCTTTCATGAAATTTGTTTTCTTTTTAAAACATTGTTCATAGAACAATTTTAATTTATTAAAAACAGAACATCACAAAATAATGAACTCTAACCTATTTGGAAATATACAAATACAAAATGCTTATTTCAGTCCTCTGTTGCCATCTTCCAGGAATAATTAATCTATAATTTTTTATCTTCCTAGATGTTTTTCTACACTTACATAAAAACAAATATGTATATTTATATTATCTATACATACATATCTATATCAATATAGGTAGATGATATAGATACAAATATAGATACAGATGTATAGATATAGATAATGGGAATTTATGGTCAAAAATAGCTTCTATTACTTATATTCAAAGATATCTGGAAGTGCTTACTGAAAATTGTGGAACCATTTATTGAGTGGAATTTGACAAATTAGAATATTAATTTAAATTTCATTAAATGTGTATTTTGACTTTAAAATATTGCTATCTTGATCATGCAAGTCTTCCCATCTAAGATACATGGTCTAATTCTGGTCATGTTCTCTGTCCTTTCTGAGAATTTTAGAGGTTTCCTTATGTTAGGAACTTTAACATTTTCCTGGGGATTTCATAGTTCTTGTTGGTTCTTCAAATGTAACTTAATTTCCTTTTCATATTTTAAAGCTTATTACTGGTATAAAGAAAGGACTAATATTTTTATGTATTTATCACATAGACAGCAGTATTGTAACCTCACTCACTAATTTTAATAGTTTTAATTTTTTTTAATTTTCTAGGAATATATACATGTTTTTAAAAGTAAATTTGTTTCTTTTTCCTAATATTTAATGTAGCTTTGATTTTCACTTAATGAATTTGGTAGCTTATCTGATCCATTGGTAACTAAACGTAAATGAAAAAATCTACGCAATTTCTTTAAACATATGACATGGATTTTCAATACTGCCTGGCAATCCCATTTCATTTCTTCAGTTCGTCTCTCCCCAGTCTTTCAGATGATTATTGCATGCAGACATATCTATTCTCCAACATCTCACCTTTCTAATTTTTAAGTGATAACTTTGAGTCATATTTTAATAAGAAAATAGGAATTTTTCATAAGATATTTATAAAATATCTACCAAATATCGAATATTTATAAAAATCTGAACATTTATAAAATATCCACCAAAGCTCTTCCAGCTATCCCCAAACATTACTGTGTCCACTTTTCTTCCCATCACCTTTTTTTTTTCTTTTTTTGAGACAGAGTCTCGCTCTGTTGCCAGGCTGGAGTGCAGTGGCACGATCTTGGCTCACTGCAACCTTGCAACCTTTGCCTCTCAGGTTCAAGCTATTCTCCTGCCTCAGCCTCCCGAGTAGCTGGGACTACAGGCGTGTGCCACCAAGCCCAGATAATGTTTGTTTTTTATTTTGTTTTGTTTTGTTTTGTTTTTGTATTTTTAGTAGAGATGGGGTTTCACCATGTTGGCCAGGATGGTCTCGATCTCTGCCCACCTCAGCCTCTTAAAGTGCTAGGATTACAGATGTGAACCACCGTACTCAGCCCCCATTCTCTCTTAAAACTACTCTGATCAGGATTTCATCCCTACTGCTGCATGAAACCGCTCTCATCAAGAATATCCAAACCTCCCTGGTTTACTTTAAATACTTCTTAATCCTCACCTTTCTTGACCCTCAGCAGCATCGTATGCAGTTGAATGCTCCCTCCTCTTGGCCCATTGTCTCCGCTTGGTGTCAGACACGCCACTCTCAGCACTCTTTCCTTCTACTTGCCTGCCTTTTCCTTCTCATACTCTTTGCTAGCCCTTTGTCTTCTCCCTGTCCTCTAAATATTGGTGTATCCCAGAGCTCAGTCTACATCCCTCTCTCTCCTCTTCCCTACACACTCTCATTTTCCAGATAGTCTCATGTAGTCCTTGGCTTTAAAATACCTACATTTATATCTTCAATCCCAAATTTGCCTCTGAGATGCCGAATCATATGTACAATTGCCTGCTCTGCATTTAAGATGGATACCTAATTGATAACTAACTATAAGCTGTCCAAAACAGGATTCCAGATTTGACCCTCTTCCCAATCACATATATATGTCTGTGTTGTGTAGATAGATAGATAAATACGCAACACACACAAAGTCTGACCACTCTTACCACAACCATCTCTACTTTCCCACAATAACCCCCAATGGATCTCCTTGCTTCTACTCTTCCCTTTCTATAGCAGCCAGTGTGATCTTTTAAAAATACAAATAAAATTATATTATGTCCCCAGACTGCCCTTCCCATTAAACATAAAATAAAATCCAAAGTCTTCTTATGGCCCGTAATGATCCACATGTACCTTTCTCCCACCCTGTACCTCATTAAGCTCATTCCCTACCTCTCTTGCTCACAGTGAAGACTACACTGGCTTTGTTGCTTTTTCTAGACAAATAAAGTTCACTCCTAGTTCTGTGCCTCTGTGCTCACCATCTCTCTGTCTTGAAAATACTTCCCCCAATTATATTCATGGCTCACTCCCTCGCTTTGGTTGGGTCTATATACTTAATTGTCACATCAAAGAGGAGGCCCTTCTGGCCATGCTTTCTAAAGTACATTCCCCTCACTACCATTCTGTGTTACTTTTCATCATGGCCCTTATCACTTCCATAAGGCACTCATTATTATCTTATTATCATCTCTCTCTTTATTAGAATACAGGTTCCCTGAAAACACAAATTTCCCATCTTGGTCACCATCATATTCTTATCACCAAGAACACTAAATGGCAGATAGTAGTCAATCAATCAATGAGTGTTCAGTGATGAGAAAGTGTTTAAAACTAAGTTGAATAAAATTGGTAATACAAAAATTGATAATACCACTACTATTTCTGTCTTTAGTTAACTCCCATACAATTTCCCTTGCTGGGTTTTGTTTTATTCCTATTTAATTCATTTAGAGTATTATTAGTAATAGTCTCCTTGCTTCTATTCTGTTAAGTTTCCTGAAATACTCTTGCAGCCCCTATTTATAGGATAAAATTAGTTTTCTCCTTTACCTTCATATTTAAATATATTGGAAATTTTTGTTATATCACCCTTATATTGTAGGAATAAATTGTTCTTGTCCATAAATATTTATCTTTAAGGCATCTGGCTTTATTGCTAATTTACCAATTGATATCATTTTCTTCTTAACCCTCTTCAAGAGAGCTATTAAATGTGGAAATAAAATGGTATGGTTTGGCTGTGTCCCCACCCAAATCTCATCTTGAATTATAGTTCCCATAATCCCCACATGTCATAAGAGAGACCCAGTGGGAGGTAATAGAATCATGGGGGTGGTTACCCCCATGCTGTTCTCCTGATAGTCAAAGAGTTCTCATGAGATCTGACAGTTTTATAAGAGGCTTTTCCCCCTTTTGCTTGGCACTTCCCCTTGCTGCCACCATGTGAGGAAGGGCATGTTTGCCTCCCCTTCCACCATGATTATAAGTTTCCTGAGGCCTTCCCAACCATGCTGAACTGTGAGTCAATTAGACCTCTTTCCTTTATAAATTACCGAGTCTCAGGTATGTCTTTATTAGCGGCATGAGAACAGACTAATACATTACAACATCCTATTTCTTAGGAGGTTGCCCAGGAGAGTGTTGATTCTTAGGCACTTTATGTATTTCAGTAAAACTAATTTATTAAATAGGTAATTTTAAAATATCTGAACTAATATCTATATATTAAATATACAATCTAAAAATAGCTACTTTTCTAAATTGGCCATATAAATAATTTCATCTAACAGACAATAGTCTTTCTAGGTCACATGATCTGATCTGGGATTCAAAAAAACAATGTCAGATATTGCAACTATATCATGGCAGCCAGTGAACAAAGTTCACATTCCATGCTTCTTGTATTTGGACAGAGCTCATACTACATAACTGAGACCTCAGAGCTGAGATATATCAAAGACCATAGATTTGAATCCAGATTAACATGTTCTGCTCAAGCATCCTCATGATTTAAGGATTATTTTTATATTACAAAAGACCCCATTTTTCTTTAGCAAACATACCATAAGTCATGTTTAAAGAAAGGTACATAGAGCTAGGTGGATGTTTACAAGAGCCCTTTGAGTTAAATCCAAAATTATTAGCCTTTCTGCTGTATGCTTATAAATGAAGCATAGCACAACATAATAGCTAGATTGACCACAATTAGGTCCCTGAATTAAAGGCAACAAATAAGACATTTTGACAGCTCTGGAACATTGCATTTCACGGGGCTCAGTGCACAGCTAGGTAACACAGGTCTTCCTGTAATTGCAGTACAATGGGAAAATTCAGTGCTTAACTGCCTTCAGATTTTCTCATGTGATGGATATAAAAATCAAGTGCCAGTATTGTCTCCCTGCCATTAAGTGAAACACAACTAAAAACATTTTGGAGTTTAACTGTCCAAAACCAGAATAAGAGTACATGTTGGGCTTCTTTCTCAGGCATAGTTTCTGTAACTATATACCTGTTTTTTTCACAAATATAGAAAAAAATACTTTAAGAGTCCTGGTTGACAAAATGCTTTAAAAAATATTTTAAGAGCCCTGGCTTACGTCGTCAGTAATATCCTCCCTTTCTCATATTAAAACAGTGCATCCAAAGTCTGCCATTTCCTTAGCAAGGCTGGGAAAATAATCTTTAACAATGTGCCAAGATGAAAAGAAGTGTAGTTATTTTTGTTACTTCTTTCACCAGAAGAAAAAGGAGAAGAAAGAGGAGGAGGATGAAAATGAGGAGGAGTAGGAAAATGCTGCATTTTGTAGCAAATTGTAAACGTTATATTTACAAACCACATATCACTTTATATTCTGGGATAGAGAGCAGTTGTCGCGGAGGGATTTCTGGAAATACGGGCTAAATCCCAAGAGTGGCTCTGGAAAATACTGGGAAGACAGCAGATGAAAATTACTACTGTGAGGAGAATGTAAATGACACTGTGAAAATGCCAGATGTAGACAGACATATCATCTACTGAAGAGCATCTGCCTGGGGAGAAGACAGGGAGCTTCATTTGAGCACAGTGAGGCAGCTATAAGCACTCATAGCCACTTCTCCTTCCAGCTGGCCTTACTGAGAAAAACTCAAGACTGAACTCCACTGAACCATCTTCATCCACCCAAATGAATAGCAGGAAGACTAACTCCATGCAGGAGCCCCTGGGCTTTCATGGTCCACATTCATAAATCCCAAGGATTCAGAGCAACATTCTTTAATGTACTGGAGAAAATACTATTCTCAAACATACTCAACAATAATGTTGTAAAACATATGGCTAATGAATGCATTGTCCTGATTATCTACAGGAACTTGTAAGACTGTTCTTCAGGTAGCCTTGGACAGACCCAGTTCTCCCCATTTTCTCACTTGCAGTTCTCAAGAATAACCATAGAATGTGTAAGGAATGCAACATCTTGAGGTAGAAAGGAACTGGCCAGAACATCCTGGGCTCTGTTCCAGTCCCCCACCCTTGAACAGGATGTCCTTCGATGCCTTATCACAGCAAGTCACATGACCCTGAAGTGTATAATCCAGCAGAGGCAGTTTTTCAGGCTTCCTCATGCGCAATGCAAGCAGGGCATATGTACTCAAGACTCCATCCAACCCAGGCAGCTTTCCTGAGCCTTGAGCGACTGACTCTCAATGAGTCCTTGGTTTCTGTTATCCCTTGCTGCCCATCTGTAAGTAATAAACTGGCTTCATGCATCTTGTTGCATATAAGAACGTTTTGTCTCACTGGACTCGAACAAGTTGTTAGCCAGTGCACAGTGGACCTGCTTCACAGAATGCGAAGAGTCCAAGGCTTGGGGGTAATGTTTAGGTTGTAACAAAGCCACAAAGCACAGGTGATTGTCCATGGCAATAAAGACTATGTCTTAACATTTTACAGCTGTTACAGACATAAATTGGAACAGAATCTATATCTGACCCTTTAAGGGGCACCTATGTGAAGTCATTTGCTGCTGAGGGCAGCTTTATACTTTAACCAAAAAGTCAAAGAAAATTCATCATTTCATTTTGATTTCTGGAGCCAACATCATTCTCCTACTCAGATGCTCTTCCCAGAAGACATCATCTGTAACTTGTGATCTGTGAACTGTACATGACAGGCAAACTGAATTCTCTTTAGAATTATCTCTTTTCAGACGGGAAGATCAGTAATGACCAAATGAGTAACGGTTTGTTGCAAGAAGCACCCTGCTACCTCACCCTAATGATTAACTTTGTAATTTTTCCTTGTCTGTGGCCACTAACTATTCATAATTCTGAACCATATTTTTAGAATAATTTCTATAGTGGAATTATTTTATTGCCAATTGTTGTTTTGTTGATTTTGGCCCACAGAAGCAGATCATAGTGGAAGAGAGAATGCCACCTGAGGCAGGACCCAGTCCAAGACAAACTAGAATGTTTACTTAAGACCTTGCATAAACTAGAATGTTTACTTAAAACAACTCCATTATTTTTTGTTTGTTTGTTTTTGAGATTGAGTCTCACCCTGTCAAGAAGCGACAGATGCTGGCAAGGTTGAGGAGAAATAGGAAAGCTTTTACACTGTTGGTGGGAATGTAAATTAGTTCAACCATTGTGGAAGACAATGTGGTGATTCCTCAAAGATTTAGAACCAGAAATACCACTTGACCCAGCAATCCCATTATTGGGTATATATCCAAAGGAATATAAATCATTCCATTATAAAGACACATGCACGCATATGTTCATTGCAGCACTACTCACAATAGCAAAGACATGGAATCAATCCAAACGCCCATCAGTGATAGACTGGATGAAAATATGGTACATATACACAATGGAATACTATGCAGCCATAAAAAGGACCAAGATCATGTCTTTTGCAGGGACATGGATGAAGCTAGAAGCCACTATCCTCAGCAAACTAACACAGGAACAGAAAGCCAAATACCACATGTTCTCACTTATAAGTGGGAGCTGAACAACGAGAACATATGGACACAAGGAGGGGAACACCACACACTGGGGCCTATCAGGGAAGCAGGGATAAAAGCATTGGAGAAAAGAACGAAATGCATGCTGGGCTTAATACCTAGGTGATGAGTTGAGAGGTGCAGCAAACCACCATGCCACATGTTTACCTGCGTAACAAACCTGCACATCTTGTACATGTACCCTCGAACTTTAAAAAAGTAGAGTAAAATAAAATAAAACACTCCATTAGCATGGAATTCAACAAGCTGAGGATTTTAAAGAGACAATTATAATACAAAAGAGATGGAAAAGCTATGTTGTATCTCTACTGTTCAGTAATCACCAGAGGCACCCAAAGACAGAAGCTGATCCCTCACTATGACGCTTAAAATGGTCCACAACTCAACCCTCTAGTCATTCCTGACATGAACACTAGCCAGACCAGTCTTTGCACAATTCTTCAAGTTCCCCTGTGGTAGGATGGCAACTACTTATTCCCCACTCCTGATTTTGCCTTCCACATGAAGGGAACTTTTCTAGCTACAAGAAGCCTAGCCTTTCCTCACCCTTTTACTCATTCCTTTTCCTTACAATAAGGAATAATGTATTGATTGCTGAGATTAGAAGGAGTAATCAGTGAGCCACAGTCCAGCTCCTTTCTGCTACCTGCAGAACACATACTTTTTCCTCTTTTATCCCATACCTTAAATTTCAAAGGGCCCTGCCCCTATGTGAAGTGGTAGTGGAGTGGACTGGGATGGAGTGGGACACTTATCTTTGCTGACTCATTTGGGGATTTTAGTTTTAGAAAACCCTTGACCACACAAGGGACATTTTGTTCCTCTGTGCCTTACTGCTGTCTTACTTTTCAATTGGGTCAGAACACACAGAAGAAGTAGGGATGCTATTTTGAGGTCACCTCAAAGACCACAGGACTATATTTGTTCACAACTTCTTGTTCCAGGAGTTTCTGCCATCTGGAAGGTACTTCCTCATTCTTTTCACCTTTTCCAAATGTATGCACCATTCAAGCTATTTTTCAAGTCTTAACTTCAACCACAAAATGTTCCACAAAGCAGCTGTGATATTTA
This sequence comes from Gorilla gorilla gorilla, assembly GCF_029281585.2. Lineage (NCBI taxonomy): Eukaryota > Metazoa > Chordata > Mammalia > Primates > Hominidae > Gorilla > Gorilla gorilla. The sequence goes on from NC_073246.2 coordinate 27,224,037, forward strand.
AATAATGTAATATGTGTGAAAGCAATGTGTCTGGGGCAGTAGGTATATACTAGGTGTGACTTTTCTTTTTCCTTCTTAGTCACTCAAGTCTATGTTAATCTTCACCATACACTGCTGGTTTGAGTACCAAGAGGTGCAAATATCTAGAAATCAGTGAGATGTTATATCTAAAGAGCCATAAAATTAACCATGCCCTTTGAGCCAAAGTTCCACTTCTGAGAATGTATGCTGACTTAAAGCTGAAACTGGCAAATATTTATACCCCAAGATATATGTTATATTGTGATCAATAAGGAAATGACTAAGTAAGTTGTGGCACTGACATATAATGGATTATTTCGCAACATTTAAGATTATACTAGCAAGTTTCTAAAGATAACACAAAGTATTTCTATATTTCTGCATGATCTTACCTCAGTGGTAATCATTCCCTCTCCTGAAAAATAATAAGAGCTTTATTTTTCACTCTCTTTTCTGTGTCATTCTTCAACATTATACTTTAAGAGGATTTTTTCACTATTTTCTATCATGATAATCATCATCGTTATCATCTGAAAACACAAAACCATATGTGCTGATTTTACAGGTGTTGCAGTATGAGGATATTCTCTGGAAGTTTACAATACAAAATATGCAACCACATCACACAGTAAAAACTCAGTATGTATTCGTGAAGTAGTTGAGTGAATGACCTGGACTAATGTATGTATTAATAATAAAGGTACAGGTATCAAGTTCATATGTATGCACTACCTGAGTAAATAAATGAATGATTAGTGAATCATCTCTACTGTCTAATTATATATCAATCATTCATTTTGTTTTTCACTTTATTCCAGAAGATGCTAATTTCCTGTCCATTTCCCCAGTACTTCTCATATGTTCATTTTTGAAACAGGAAATAACCACTCACGGTGCCCTCGGCAACATTGACTCTAAAGTATGAAATAGAACACAATTTCAAAATGAAGCAGGCAATTAGGAAAGTACCAGGTCATGAGCATAAAAAACATTCATTCTCCCACTTCAGTATAGCTGCACCACACCATTAATATACACAAAGTGCAAAAAGTGTTCTCTCCTTATTGCTTCTTGCAATTGGATCTGATGGATCATTTACCTTCGAAAACTTTATGTAAGTCTGTTCTCAAGTCAAGGTTTTAGATAACCAGTTTTTTTCTTTTCTTAGACAGAGTTCACATAGACAAAATAATCGCCCCCAAGTAGCTAAGTCTCAGATGTATTATGAGACAGATATTAAGAAACTAACGTATAAGTATTAAAATACTGAACAAGCGAATCAAATTTGCCATGAATCTCCCTGTTTAAAAAATGTCAACACTTTTATGATTCACTTTAACTGTAGTGGTATCAAGTTGGCATTCCTCTTAGATGCTCTTACTCCTCTCATATTACTGTTAAGTGACTGATGATACGTATCAAGAATCAGACCATGTTGTAAAAACACACACACAAGTATGATAATAAATTTTATCTTTTTGTAACCGTGAAATACTATTTTTTAATCTTTTTTTGTTTTTTGTTTTTTGTTTTGAGACAGAGTCTTGCTCTGTTCCCTAGGCTGGAGTGCAATGGCATAGTCTTGGCTCCCTGCAACCTCCGCCTCCTGGGTCTATTTTTTAATCTTACTTGAACCTCGTTACGTTATTAACCTCCCTTTCAAATCTAAGAAAGTATCTTTAAAATGGCATATTGACCATGAACAATATGCAAATGCTAAGGCCTATATGATGTTGTCTGGAGTCCCCTGCTGTCATGCAGATGTCACAGTGATTGGCTTCCTCCTCCCAGGTCAGATTTGCTCTACCCTGAGGCTAATCTGTCCTTGTTACTTCACACACTGTCCTGTGTAGAACCACATTCTTCATTAACATCTAATTTCCTAGAAAATTTTTTTTCAGATAAAGAGCACTTCCTGGAAGATCGGGGCACCCGAATGAGCCGGCATTTTCTACATCTTCAGGGCTCTGTAAAGCTTAAGATAACTGACAAATCGCCTTAAATGTTTGTTGCTGAATTACAAGAAAATTTAGTTTGCATGAAGAACGGTTTCCAGATTTTAATCCATGCATTAATCCATTAAAACACCTTCGACTTCTGAGGACCCTTTAAAATATGAGGAGCTGACTGAGAATTGTGAATTGCATGCATATTCTAAACTTTAAAAAAGCTATTGACAAGATTTTCTTGGTGGATAATTTTTCCATGACTGCATCATTCTTTCCAAAGCAGGAAAATGTTTAGGTTAGCATTTCTAATACTAAGTATTAGACCCTGAACATTTTATTTGTTCCATATGGTATTCCGGACTTACTGTGTCTTTGAGGAATTTGTGCTTCAAGAAGAGTGGGCTGAAACAGAAAAATATCACCTTCGAAATAAGACTGATACTAACCAAATTCATGGAAGGATATGTAAGCCAGATGCCAACTTGATCATTTGCATTGAGAATTTCAACTACTAAGGAAAGCAAATTCTCATATCCACTATGTAGTATATTGTTTACCTGTGTACATAAATATCTACCCTGAAAGACAAACTGTTATCAAAAGATTGCTTGGTGAGTATGGACACAGAGAAATTAGAATGAGCTGTGTGATCTTCATGTTGATTTCCTCAGGCACTGACCACCAAATGTAACTTTTCATAGGCAGATTCTTGGGTTTTTGAGTCAGAGTCTTCTTTCTGACTCAAATATTAGAGGCATACTGAAAAGTTATTATTGGGTTTTACTTTCAAAATCAGTTCTCGATTTTCTTTCAAATAGAGAATAATGCAATGTATTAAATTTTGGGTATTTTTAATTTGTTGGTTTGGTTGAGGTTTAATTTTTATAGATCTTCTCAGACTAAATACATTCTTGCTGTACCTTGAAACACTGTATCTTTTTATTAGTAATTATTTTGGAATTTTTCTATAGATGGCTGAATTTTTGTATCAGTAGTTCTTAATTGATTTTATATCTCAGATACCCTTGAAGATATAATAAAATTACAGATCATTTTCCCAGAAAAACAAATATAGTAAATGCATACAAAATGTTGCATACTCCTTAAGTGTTTGATAGGGATACAAAAGTTAATTCATGTACTGCGCATTTGTCAAACTTGAGCTATTTTATCTGTCCAGACCATATCATACTTATACTTCCTATTTTCAGAATTAGACAAAATTTTAGAGACACAAAAAGGCAAACATGCAACTCAACTTTTACATAATTTGCCAAATGCAGTCCCAGGCCAACGCCTGGCTGTCATCTGAAGGCAGCAGATTTGGTCAGAGAAGGTGCCAGGCCTAAGCTGCAGAGCTGGCTTTGAGGATGGGGGTGAGCAAGCAACAGAGGATTTTATCTGCAGTTGGTCTTAATCCTCTGAATAAAGCATAAGTTTTGGTCTTGATAACTCATGTACCTTAGGGCTCTATGGACCAGGAAGGGCAGATTTCACTCAATTTTATATAAAAATAGAAGCAAACAGATGTAATCTCCAAACAGAGTTCCTATTAAAGACAGTCAGTAGACAGTATATGTTCTCTTTCCCTATTGTAGTAATACAGCCTGTTTTTCGAAAGAACACAAAAAAACTTGATTAACTTTGTTTAGGAAAAATAAGCAACAGTTACATCCCATTTTCTTCCCAGAAAATTGTGGTTTCAGTCCTAGGAGATGTTCTAAGGTCTTCACAATAGCTGCTACTTTTCTTAATTTCACACAGAGTAGACATAATTTCAAGTTTGGGAAATACCTTATTGTCATCCTTATACTTCATTTTACTCTTTATTAAAAAAAACAGTAATATGTATATATGATGTGTTATTTCCAAATGGATAAAATAATAGCTCTCAGATGCTTCATATAATTCAATGAAGTAATAATAAAATATATATTTCTCTTAAATAGAACAACACAAGCCTTGGTGATGATCATGGTGTATAAGGCAATGAGACAGATTGGTAGGTTATTTGTAAATGCTTTTTAGAGGGCATTATGCTGGGTTTCTCTGCCTCCATATTTCCCATCACAGTATCTTATTTGTAGATTTGTGTATTGATTTATACTGGAGTGTATTTTATCATTTGCGTCTACATCTGACCATCTGTTTGCCTGCTAATTCTGTAGCCATTCTTTCTTTCACAGGGTCAGAAAGCTATACATACTCTTTCCATTTCACATTTTTTACTGAGTCGGGCTTGTTATCTTTTAAAATTTGATTTGCTTTTCTTCCTTTTTTTTTTTTTTTTTTTTTTTTTGTTAAGACAGCGTCTCATTCTGTCACTCGGGCTGGCATGCAGCGGCATGATCTTGGCTCACTGCAGCCTCGACCTCCTGGGCTCAAGGGAACCCCTCATCTCAGCCTCCTGAGTAACAGAGACTACAGTCATGCAGCACCACAGCCAGCTAATTTTTTTTTCGGTAGAGACAGGGTCTCACTAGGTTGCCCATGCTGGTCTCAAACTCCCAGGATCAAGCAATCCTCCCATCTTAGCATCCCAAAGTGCTGGGATTACAGGCGAGAGCCACCATGCTCAGTCTTTCTTCTCTTCCTTTTAACCTAGTAGACCTAGCATCCCTTAGGACTCTGGTATTATTAAAGCATTAATTACTTTTTGTTCGGGAGTTGTAGAGAATTCTGTTCACTTTTGTGTTTGCTTGTCTACATTTCTATTAGATTGAACTAGAGGAAATTGCCATTTTTTGGTAAAATATGGTCAAATGTTGGCAATTTAAGATGGCTCACCTATAATTTGTTATGTAGACTTGAAAAAAAATTGGAGAACTTTGTGAGACAAATGTCAGCAAAATGCTTAACACATAAGGGCTTTTTACATGCTATGTATTATCCCTATTATATAAAACAATTCAGTGCTATCTATAAAAAGAATCTGATGTATGACAGCTATTCTCAAGTGTGTTTGTGCAATGCTCAAGTAGCCACTTTATAGTGAGGCCTCTGGGGATGCAATTTTAACATTCCATAGTCATTTTAAATTCATTTTTAAATTGCCAGGTTTGGGTGTTTTTCATCTTTGGCCTACTTGTTCTATTTTATCTATACATAGCTGTATTCACAAACCATTATCCTCTTTACAATAACATCCTGCAGGAGCATATAAGTCCTTAAGAGCAAAAGATAGAAGAAAATGTAAAGATCTAGACATGTTAAGTGTTTTAAAATATCATGCTGCAAATGTATCAAATATTTTAGTTTATCATTATTTCTGTTCAAATTGTGTGGATAAAATCTAAAGGCTAAATCCTCTTCAAATCCCTTTTGAACTATCCCCATGTTCTTAACCTATCTCAATGTCATTACGATTTTTTTAAGAAAAATAAGTCTCAAAGAAAAATACAGAGAAGGAGCAGAATAACTGGTTTTGTCACTGGACTCATGATCATTTCTCCCATTATGATCAGTTTCAGGCCTTAAGTTCAAGACCAGTATTTATGTCGGGAGTTGATTTAGGCAAATTTTCATTCAAAGGATAAACTAATTTAAGAGCCAAACAAAGGGTTTGCTAAATTAATTTCTAACTCATTTTTCTAAATTTGAAGCTTCAATGATTGCTTCTGTTAATGCAACATTGTCCTAGAGTATGGGCAGCTTTTGTAGCACTCTTGTCATTGCCATAATTAATTCTCACTTGGAGCAAGTACAACATTCATCACATTTTAGATGGTGCTCCAGCATACTGTGTCAGAACAGAAGGAAGGCGGTGATTGACAAAATGTTTATGTGACAGATACATTCACCATATAAATACACATCTGATGAACTCGAAAATTAGCTTGCTGTTTGGAACAGTCATGCATATTTTAAAGACCAACTTCACAGAAATGCTATTTTCCACTGCTCATTTCAGCTAAAAAGAGTAGTAACATAATGCTCATATGCCAAAACAAAACGACTTATTTTATTCAGCCATTTCAAACAACTGATGGCAGGAAATAGCAGGAAACTTAAGGCCAGGCCACTTAAATTCCCGTAATAGGCAAGGAGTGCTTTTTTTTTCAATTAAGGAGAAAGCCAAACATTTTTGTCCGATACTAATATTCTTTGGCAATTTTTACTGAATCTTAGATGTTACTTTTTGTTTGTCATTTTAAATATGCATACTTATTTTTGACTTAGTCTTCAGAATTAGTGATGCACACACACAGTAATTAGTTGAGCTCTATCTCCAGTTCACCTGCTCCTTAGTTTCCAGTCATAAATTTTGTCTCTTCTCTCTACTTTCCCATTACACTTCCCAAAGGCTGGCTCCACTCTTTTCTGCTACCTTATGCAATGCTAAGCTCTTCTGCTCCTTAATCCTGGTTATCAATTAACTACTGCTGTGTAACAAACAATCTCAGCAATAAGCGGTTTAAAATAATAGCCACTGTTGTTTAAGAATCTATAGGTCGGCTGGGTGGTTCTGCTTATGTTTGTACAGGTCAGCTGGGGCCTGGCTGTTCTAATATATCTTCACTCTTATGTCAGGTGAATGATTGAGGCAACAGGAGCGACAGGGCCTCATGACTCTTGGCATCCAGAAGGCTGGTGTGGGCTCTCTCTCATAGCAGCTAGGAACAGAGGGAACAGAAGCTTGAAAGGCTGCCTGAGGCCTAGACCTAGAATTGGACCAGTGCAATTCTGCCACATTCTTTTAAACAAAGCAAGTTACAAGGCTAGCCTAAATCCAAGAAGGAAAATAGACTTCACCTCTTGACAGAAGAAGCTGCAATGTCACACTGCAAAGTGCATGATAAATAAGAACTGAACTAGAAACTTCTGTAATCACTCAATCACATTCCTCCACCATTATTCCAAAAATATTTGCTCTACACTTCTTTTCAATGTCCATACCCTGATGAAGCCAAATGAAGTTTGTTGACCAACTTACAACCAGCAGAGAAAGCCAGGTTAGAATCCAAAGTCAAGGAGCAAGACAAGAGAGAGAGATTGTCATAATCCCAGTTTATTATTTGTGTCTTCAGTGTCAACAAGACCAAAATAAAGCTTCTCCACGCTACCAGCTTTGAAATGAGAATTCTGTACCCTTTATGTTTGCTTGTCTATACTTCTATTAGATTGAACTACATGAAATCGCCATTTTTTTGGTAAAATATGGTCAAATGTTGGCAATTTAAGATGTCTTACCTATAATTTGTAAAGTAGACTTGAAAAAAAATGTAGACTTGAAAAAAAAATCATACTTTGATTCTATGGGAAATGATGGGAAGTTTTTAGAATAACCATACACAGACATTTTTAAATAAAAGCAATTTCTTTTTTAAAAAATCCTTCTAGTTTTTAAAGGATTCATGGGCTCATGGAATTGAACATAAATGGAAGTTTCATGTGGAGAGGAAAATACAGCATGGATTTTGACATGACACAAAACTAAATTCAAATTTCACTTCTGCAAAATTTAATACCATGTGACTTTGACCTAATTCGCCACTCCAGCCTTACTTCTCACCTGCCTTACAGACTCATTATGAGAAAAAACATGTTGTATTACATGAAAGTCAATACACATGGCAAATGTTAATCATATTTTTATTTATTTAATGCATTACTTTACACTCTCACAGAAATGAGAGATGAAGGGGACAGGGCAAACCCAGGAAAACAGCCCAGAGCTCTTCCACCTAACAGGGAGTCTTAGAACTATACTTTATGCTTTTTAAGAAAAATAACTCACTTACTAAAAATAGAATTTTGAAGTTAACATTCTTCTTCAAAATTATCAAATACATTTAAAAAGTTCCATTAAGTAATATCACTTCTCCAAACATGTTTGCATGCATGAACTCTTGAAGCATTTTCTTTGATTCAACTACATTCTTTAATATACCACAAGAATATGTCCAACAAAAATACTGCTTCAATCAAACCTGTCTGATAAATAGTTTGTATGTTTGCATTTGTTAGGATATCTGTTAGTCATAGACTCCTGAAACCTTTGATAAGCCATGAAAAAAGTGTACTGACAACTCAACATATGAGGTCAAAATAAATAAACAAGCAATGCTTTAGTTTTTCTGGAAGATCGTTTTGTTACATGGGAGAAGAAAACGAATCCCTACACCACTTAAAAGAAAGTCTGCTTGCATCTTCAAAACTCAAAAGGGAAGAAACAAATCATTGTTTTACAAAGTTGAAAGGCATCTTTTACCATTTCACAGAAATCTCAAACATTCACATCCCTAGAGTCCCAGGTAATGTCATGTAGTTCATATGTATTCTGAGGTGGTTATATACTTTATTCATAAGATTCTTTTATTTATTTCAAAGAATTTATTTGTACATTGTTTACCTTCTTTGCCAAGTTCAGTGATACACTGTGATGCCTTTTCTTGGTGGGCAAAGGAAAAAATGCATTTCTGGAGAAATTGTGGTTTAGAACTAGTTTTCAGGGTGGTAGCCCCCAAGAGGGAAATTGACTAGAAAGGATCAACAATCTTTAATTCTATCACAAGTTTAATCTGGTAATGAAACCTGAAAATTTCATTTTTGTTAATAGAAAGAGAACCAGCATGAAATGTAGTGAACGAACCATTTCCACTGGCTGCTAACACAGCCACACTGAGTCATCACAGACTCAGCATAAAAAAATTGATTTAATTATATTGAAGAGAAAGGGATGGGGATAGACTGAATCAGCACAGTCAGCCAAATGCAAACAAGGCACACAACTCAAAATTGCTGTTGGGAATGCAATATGCTTTAAGTGCGGAGCTGAAGTGCTCATCTCTGACTGTTCCATTCTCAGGAACATCTCTGACTGTTCCATTCTAATAGGTAGCAATTCCAGTTGTACTGAAAAGCAGCTCTCCCTTGCGAGATATCTGACCCATTTTTCCAATGATTTCTCTGCAGCGGAGCCATAATTTACCAACAAATAAGCCAATTAAGCCAATTAAGTGGTGTGTTCACTCCTTTGGGTCACTTCCTAATGACTCTAAAAACCCATTTGCTATGATCCGAATGTTTTTGTGCCCCCAAAATTCATATGTTGAAACCCTAATTCCCAAGGTGACTGTATTAAGATGTGAGGCCTTTGGAGGTGAATATCATGAGGTATTCATGAGATATCATGATATATATCATGAGAATAGAGCCCTCATGCATTAAATTAGTTTCCTTATGAAAGAGACCCAGTGAAGCTTATTTGCCTCTTCTACCATGTGAGAACACACTAAGAAGACGCCATGTATGAATCAGGAGATGGGCCCTTCCAGACACTGAACCTACAAGCACCTTGATTTTGGACTTCCCAGCCTACAAAACTGTGAAAAATAAATTTCTGTTGTTCATGAGTTATCCAGTTTATGGTATTTTTCTATAGCAGTCCAAATGGACTAAAGCATCATTCTTGTGAATTAATCTAAAACACCCTTCACTTGTAATCTCCAGGAACATTGCCCAAATACACATGGAGTCTACTCTGATCTGTTTTCATTAGGGATCATGTCATTATCAAATTGCAAAAAACAATTACCCATATATAAATATATAGACATATTATATATTTATATATAGGTATATATACATACACATATACATACAGATATATCGAGATATAGATATATCTGTGAATAAATAAGCTTTACTTCAAGCAGAAAGGCAGCACGTCCAGCCCCAGGACCTAAGATAGCCCTCATGGACTTAGCCTCTAGGCAAGAGCCCACACATCTAACCTCCTGGCTGGCCCGAGTGGATCCAGGCTTGAGGCCAGTCTCCATGCACTATGGCTGCAGAGGACCCAGGGTCCAGGCTCATCCCTGTAGACCACAATGCCAAGTTGGCCCCCATGAAATGAGGCTCCAGAATCACCTCTGCAGACCTAGGCTCCAGAATAGCCCCCATGGATTCAGGACCCAAATCTACCCCCGTGGACTCAGGTTCCCGGCCACCTAGCACTGGGACACTTCCCATGGACTCAGCCTCTAAACCTATTCTAGTGAACCCAGGTGCCATGCTCATCTCAGTGTCTGGCTGGCCCTTGTAGACTCAGGCTCAAGGACTACCCTAGTGCCAGTTCAAGCAATGTAGACCCAGGTTTCAGGCCAGCCTCCATGGATACAGACTCCACCACCAGCCCTGGGAACCCAGTCAACAAGTCCAACCTAGTGAAATCAAACTCCAGATCCACCCCAATGAACACAGGTGGCAGGCCTGTCTATCTGCTAACCCAGGTATCAGTCCAGCCTGCCCAAGGACTAGCAGACTCAAGCCTGCCTACAACCTGCCTTGTGAAGGGCTTCCCCAAACAAAGCCAGTGTGCAAAGATTGAAATAAGTCTCTACTTCTTCAAATGTACAGATTTCAACATAAGACAATAAGAAACATAAAAAACACAACAAACACAACAACAAACTAACACTGCCAAAATAACATCATAATCTTCCAGTAGCTGATCCCCAAAGAAATGGGGATATAAATACTGCCTGACAAAGAACTTAAAATAATGTTTTAAAGAATTTCAGTGACCTTTAAGAAAATACAGAGAAATAATTTAATAAACTTAGCAATAAAATAAATGACCAAAGTGAGGAACTTTCAAAAGAAATTAAAATTATTTTAAAAATCAAACAGAAATTCTGGAGGTGAAAAATACAATGAGCGAAATGAAAATTACAATAGAGATCATCAATAGCAGAATTGGTCAAGCAGGAGAAATAAACTGTAAACTAGAAGACAGTATATTTAAAATATAGTCAAAAAAAGAAAAAAAGGAATGAAGAAAACTTCTTGGATTTATGAAACAGCATCAAAAGCGGAAATATTTGAGAGACAGAAGTTTGTGAAGAAGACAAAGCAGAGATAAATAGAAGAAAGCTTATTTAAAGAAATAATAGCATAAACTTTCCAAATATGGGAAACATATACATATCCAACTATAGAAAATTCAAAAGTCTTCTATCAGATTAATTCCAAACAGGAATACACAAACATATATTATAATCAAACTGTCAAATATCAAAGACAAGGAGAGGAACCTGAATACAGTAAGAGAAAAAAAACAAATGACATATAAGGAGTTCCAATAAGGCCAGTGATATATATATATGTAGCTGAAGGAAGAAAAACGCCAACCAACACCAACTGTAAGGCACCTGGCAAAGCTGTTCTTGAGAAATGCAGTGACACACACTTTCCCAAATGAACAAAAACAAAGAGTTCATCACCACCAGACCTGTCTTACAAGAGATACTAAAGAGATTTCTTCAGGCTGAAAGGAAAGGACACTTAGAAACATGGAAATATATTAAAGTATAAAAATCACTACTAAAAATAAGTACATGGTCAAATTAAGAATATTCAAATACTGTGATAGTAGGGTATAAATTACATGTCTTTATTGTGAAGGTCAAAAGACAAAACTATTTAAAATATAAATAACTACAATAATTTGTTAAGGAATACACAATGCAAAAAGAGGTAAATTTTGAATCAAAACATTTAATGCAGGGAGATTAAGTAAAAATGTAATATTATTTTATACAATCAACATTCAGATGTTATCAGCTTAAAATAGCCTGTTATAACTATGTTTTATGTAAGTTTCATGATAACCACAAATGAAATATTAAAGGCCGTATTTGGCAAACTCACAGCTAACATCATACTCAATGGTGAAAAGCTAAACGTTTTTTCTTTAAGATTGGGAACAAGGCAAAAATGCCCACTTATCATTTCTATTCAACACAGTACTGGAAGTCCTAGCCAGAGCAATTAGACAAGTGACAGAAATAAAGGGCATCCAAATTGGAAAGGGAGAAGTTAAATTGTCCCTGTTCGCAAATGACCATAATCTTATATGTGGAAAGCCCTAAAGATTGCACCAAATAACTGTGAGAACTAAAATATGCATTCGATAAAGTTGCAGGATACAAAATCAACTTACAAAAATCAGTAGTGTTTCTATACATTCACAATGAACTATCCAAAAACAAGAAAACAAACTCATTTACAATAGATAGGAAGAAATAAAAAATAAAATACTCAGGAATAAATTTAACTAAAGAGGTGAAAGACCTCTGCAAGGAAAACTATGAAACTATTAAATTATAAACTAATAAACTATAAAACTAAAAACTGTTGATGAAAGAAATTGAAGAAGATGCAAATAAATGGAAAAATATTGCATATTTACAGATTGGAATAATTAATATTGTTAAACGTTCATACTACTCAAAACAATCTACAGATTTAACTCAATTCCTATCAAAATTCCAATGACATTTTTCACAGAAGTACAAAAAAATCTCCTAAAATTCATATGTAACCAGAAATGACCCAGAATACCCAAAGCAATCTTAAGCAAAAAGAACAAAGTTTAATGCATCACACTGCCTGATTTCAAAATGTACCACAAAGCCATATTTATCAAAACAACAGGGTACTGGTATAAAAACAGAAACATCTGTTAATAAAACAGAATGGAGAGCCTGGAAATATGTCCTTACATTTATAGTCAACTGATTTTTGACAAAGTTACCAAGAACACACAATAAGTAAAGAATAGCTTCTCTTCAGTAATTGGTGCTGGGACAACTGGTTATCTATATGCAGAAGAATGAAATTAGATCCTTATGCAAAAATCAACTCAACATATTTTTAAAAATCTACTCAAAATGGATTAAAGACTTAAAACTGGAAACTATAAAACTACTAGAAGAAACCATAGAGGAAAAGCTCCATGACTTTGGTCTGAGTGCTGATATTTTTTTTAATACAACCCCAAAAGCACAGGCAACAAAAGTGAAAATAGGCAAACAGAAAATAGACAAATGGGAAAATATCAAACTAAAAACTTATACAGCTAAGGAAATAAACAACAGAGTGAAGAGACAACCTATGGAATGGGACAAAATAACTGCAAACTGTGTATCTGATAATTACATCCAATGTATATAAGGAACTCAAACAACTCAATAGCGAGAAAACAAATAATCTGATTTTACAATGGGCAAAGAACCTGAATAGACATTTTTCAAAAGAGAGCATGCAAATGGCCAACAGATAGACGAAAAAGTGTTCAACATCACTATTCATCAGAGAAATGCAAATCAAAATCACAGTGAAATATCGCGTCAACCTACTTAGAATGGCTATTATCAAAAAGATGAAAGACAAGTGTTGACAAAGATGTGGAGAAACAGAAATCACTGCACACTGTTGGTGAGAATGTAAATAAATAGAGCTATTACAGAAAACAATACAAAGCTTCTCAAAAACTTAAAAATAGAACCACCATATGATTCAGCAACCCCGCTACTGAATGTATATCCAAAAGAAGTGAAGTTAGTATGCCAAAGAGATATCTGCACTCCCATGTTTATTTCAGTGCTGTTCACAATAGCCCAAATACAGAATACAGAATCAACATAAGCGTCCAATAAATAGATAAAGAATATATGGTATATATACATAATTAAATACTCTTTAGTTGTTTTTTAAAAAAACGAAATCCTGTCATTTGCAATAACATGGATAAACCTAAAGGATATTATGTTAAGTGAAATAAGCCAGGCACAGAAAGACAAATACGGCATGATCTCACTTACGTAGAATCTAAAAAAATTGAACTCATAGAAGCAGAGGTTAGGGGATCATATTGGCCAAAGGATACAAAATGTCAGTTAGGTAAGAAGAATAAGTTCAAGATCTATTGAACAACATGGTGACTATAGTTAATAATGTATTCTTGAAAAGCACAAAGAGAGTGGATTTTAAGTGTTCTCAACAAAAAACATATGTGAGGTAATACATATGTTATTAGCTCAATTTAGCCATTCCACAGTGTATATTTCAAAACATCATTCTGTACAAAAGTATTTTTATTTGTCCATTTTAAAAATAAATAAAATATGTAAGAGGAAAAAAAAGAAAGAAAGCATGGCAAAGACTGGACTACAGTCAGGAAACCTATAATTTTGTTCAGCTACCTGTTGACTAGCTCAGGTTATAAGCTTTCTGAGTGATCTTTCTATACCTACAGTTTTCACTTGTAAAAAGTTACAGGATTGGCTGAGATTACTGACAAAGCCCCTCACAGGTCTAAAGTTTTGTGATCTAAAGTTGTTTACCAGGAATCTACAAATTGCCTAAAGCCATGGTCTGTATAACCTAAAGCAAAGCCTACATTTTTAAGTTATATTTTTATAAAAGTAGTTTATAAATATAAATAAGAGTACAGGCAAAAATACATGGCTATATCCAATATTCTATTCAAGATCCCTGCAGCAATTTGTTTTATAAAAAATTACATCTTCACAAAAATATCTTCAAAGATATTCCACTGAGAGTTCATACTTTTTCTCACCCTTTAAATGTACTAGAATCAGCAAAGACATATGAAAATCGATCAGTATTCTTTTCATCCTCTCTTAGTTTATATATTTTGATTTTTTTTCTTACTTGCTGATGTCCTGTGTGAACATCAGCATTATTACCTTAACTTACCCTTGGACTTCCATGGAATTAATGAACTGTTGCAATAGCCAATCATAATTTGTGTTTATGGTTTAGCGTTCTGTCTGGCTTATAATTATTTTTAGTACAGATCTGCTAGTTCAGTAAATGCTTTCATTATTCTTAGAGCTGAAGAAGCTTTTGGTTATGCAGAGCTTGTCTTGTCCCTGCACCTTACTTCTTGGCCACCGCTTGTAGTAAACATCGTTTTTACTCCATTTTAATAGAGCTGCCTGCAGAAGGTCATTTATTAGGTAATCACTTGTCTGTGAAAAATTCTAATTACTCTATGTTTGTCAAAGGGAGGAAAATAGCATTGGATGTGAATGCTGAATGAGAAGCAAACCAGAATGCAGATAAGGGAATCAGAAGTTTTTTAAATTGGTAGATAAAAAGATGTGTTAAGTGCACCTACATTTTGAGGGTTAAAAAGAAAAGATACACTATCAGCTATAATAAAGATAAAAAAGCATAGAGTTTATGGTGTTATCAATTTGGAGTTAAAGCAAAAGAAAAATCGTTTATGAAGGTTACAGGGATGTTTTTCCTGTGGAATCTTAGTGCCCCCTGCTGATCCTCAAAAAACGTTTTACATTTACATTGGTTTCTGATTTCTTCCCACATGGGTATTTTCCTATTATGATACTTCCTTTTCAGGAAATATTTTTCCTATGTGACTCGCTATCTCAGTAATACTATCACAAATTAGTATCTGTAGCTCCTCATAGAAAAAAAAAAGTGATTCATCAAAAATGCATATCCATAAACTTTAAAAGAGTGCAAAGAGTTTGAAATTACTACTTGTATTATAACTGAAATGGCTGAATTTTTAATTATAAAGAAAGAAATCATCACCACAGAGAAAGAAAATAAAAGTGAAAATACCTGGTGACATTATCAATGACCCAGACTGGAGTACTGTTTCTGAGTTGGATGCTTGTTGAACCAGTTCCTTGTTTATGACTTGCATCAGTTTATAACTAGACACAGACACATCAGACATCAAGACACAACACATTGTCAAAGACCACCCATTAGTAACATCAATTTTTTCACATTTTAGTCTCCTCTCATACATTATCTGTGAGAGAAATACTATTATTCTCATCTGAGGAGAGGGAAAAATGAGACTCATAAAACTTATATAATTATCGGAAGGTTGTGAACCATTGATGGCAGATCATCATCTTGGATTATTTTTAGAACACAAGGGAATATAAAAGCATTTTCCATGCCCACTCCTCACTCCACTCCAGATTATTTCAGAGCAAATCACAGACATTTATAAATATTTCAGTATTTGTCTCTAAATATAAGGTCTCTTTTAAAAAGCATTTTAAAAAATCTAGCAAAACCGAGATATTTAGCTATGATTTCAATGTCCACACTCTCTTCATCAACTAACCATTTCTTTTATTTTCTGATGCTTTGATATCTGCTTGACTTGCTGACCCTACAAGGACTCCTCCTTCCTTCCAGGATTAGCCAATTCCTGGAGATGGTAAACAACTCATCTTTCAAAAGTGAGCACAATTTTTAAATGAAAACCAAATCACTCCATGGCCAGGTACCAGACAACTAGGGCAAACTCCTATGACCCAGAGCCCCACTGAAAATATCCAACCTAAACAATCATAGACCTGATTGTTCTGCCTCACCCATTCCTTCCCACAGAAACCATAATAAAGATTTATATCACCTGTGCCCACCCTGTGTGGTCCTTCATGGCAGAGTGTGCCCCCTGGTCTGGGAATCTGCAGGTATAACAAACTATCTTTTCAATGGCAGTTGTCTACTGATCTGTTAACATTACTATATATGAATAACAATAAATCCTATTAACACAAAGCACTACCCTACAGCAACTACACACAGTCTCCCTCCATCACATATTCATGAGAAGATAAAATTCATATAAAATAATAAGTATGTCCTAATCTTAGAAATGCTGAATTATGGGGTCAGTGACACACAAAGCATTTTTATAAGTAGGATAACCCTTTCACATTAAATAAAAATGACTGTCAGTTATTTTGCATCATTAAATGGCTTCACTGACATTCTTGATTGTCAAAAAGTCATTTTTCCAAACCATCAACTTCTACACAATTCCTGAGCCGTGATAACACCAACCAGCCCACTCCAACAAAGCAGTCAGACTTTAACAATACTAAATGGTGTTTAAGGTAAAAGATAACTTTGAGTCAGTCTGTCTGAGGAGTTGCAGGAAAAAGATAGAAGAGGGTAGACCCTTAACAGTCCAAATTTCTGTGTGGCTAACTTGAATCAACAAGACTTTGATATCTAACATCAAAATTTCCATTCATAAGGAAGAAGAAGGCACCAAACAAGCTTCTCAACTATATTGTTTAATTTAATTCTCAACATCATTATATAAGTTAGAGTTAAACTATCCTCACTTCATAGATGTGAAATACAAGACTCAGGAATACTAAGATGCTTGCCTGTTAAATTTCAAAACCTTATTCTCACTTTACGTATCATGTTCTTCCCACCAAGTCCCAGCATATTCACAAATGCCTCAAACTCTTTAGCCAAAGCTGTTGTATAGTATAAGGTAATTCTGGCATTTCAAATAAGTATTTGGTATTATATATAATCTGTTTTTTTATTACAGACAATTAAAGTTGGGTGAAGTTTCAAGTGGTTTCCAGCATAAAACTCAAATTTAGTTTTCAACTAATCTCAAGCTTAATGCCAGTGGGCCACAGCCAGCCTCGGGTATCACCGATGTAGTGTTTTTCCCGTATCCCTACATAACACTAAGGCAGTGTCTACACTTGTTAGATTGTATGACCCTTCTCAGGTAGTCTATTTCACTACCAAGATCCAGTTCAGCACGAAGACACCTTCAGCCCAGAATGGCCTAGCCAGATTCAAGGGGTGAGGTGAGGAAGGGGGATACACAGTGAAATTTGAATTGCAGATAAACAGCAAATAATGCTTAGGACAAGTAAGTCCCATGAAATATTTAGGACATACTTTCTACAGGAAAAAAAGTATTCCCTATTTATCCATAATACAAATTTAACCAGGGGTCCTGTATTTTACCTGGCAACCCTAGTCCACAGTCTTCTAGAAAACCTGAATTCGTTCTGTGGTTTCATCCAGAGGTGGCTCTGTGCTGAGGAAGAAAGCTAAATCCAGAACCCAGTTCCCACACATTTCTTGAAATATAAAAATGCTATGAGGCTCCTCTAGGCCACATCTGTAGGTAATTTCACTCCCATGACCCATCCTAATTTGAAAAGGAAATCACAGAGATAATCTAGAACCAGATAAGCTCCCAGGGTAGAAGAAGCAAGATGGCATGGTTATTTACTTCACTAACTCATTCTTTATCCAAGTAAGACATACAGAATCTCAGACTTGGCATTTGATGTCTTTTTTTTTTTTTTTTTTTTTTTTTTTGAGATGGAGTTTCATTCTTTTCTCCCAGGGTGGAGTGCAATGGCACGATCTCGGCTCACTGCAACCTTTGCCTCCTGGGTTCAAGCAATTCTCCTGCCTCAGCCTCCCAAGTAGCTGGGATTACAGGCGCCCGCCGCCATGCCTGGCTAATTTTTGTATTTTTAGTAGAGACAAGGTTTCATCACGTTGGCCAGGCTGGTCTCGAACTCCTGACCTCAGGTGATCCACCTGCCTCAGTCTCCCAAAGTGCTGGGATTACAGGCATGAGCCACCGCCCCCAGCCTGATGTCTTCATAATAGATGGATGTGGGGACATAACAAAGACAGAAGAGAAAGATAATTGTTATTAAATAAACCTAGAAACAAGTTGCATATAATGCCATCTTTAATATATCAGAATAGGTTTTATTATATGTATTGCTTTAATTTTAATTCACATTTTCTAATAATAAACAGTTCAGAGCATGATTATTTTGGAGAAAGTGCTGTTCCTATTTCAGACTGTTTGGAAGAGACTTATATTTAATTCACTATAATATTTCTAAATTCTTCCTGTGGTGGTTTTAGCCCCATGGTATGTTATTGATTTCCTGGACCCACAAGATGGGGAGGCATTTCTTTTGTCAATGTTGTTTCCTGTGAGAATAATTCATTTTTAAAGAAAAATATAATTTATTTATCAAAATTCAGACTGCTATTGCTGCACATTACCTGCAAATATTTTATGAGGTTTGGGTTTTTTAACTTTGAAAACTCATAACTTGTTTCAGTGAGGGTGAAAGCTTTGACTGAAAGATGAAAATAACAATGACAGTCTCACACAAAGTGTCAAAAAGGGTTTCGACTTGAGGGAATATTGGTGGTTTGGTGACATCCATCTTAGTATATATTTCTAGAACAGTGAATATCATATTGTTCCACTTGCCAAAATGTCATGAATTTAAAGCTGGTCTCAGAAAATACCATCAATGCTGACTGTGAAATTTCCTGTGACTTAAGTGGAAGAACAATATTACATGCTCTCTTTTGTGCAAGAACTGTTATTATTAAAGCAATTTAAATCAAAGTCAGTTTTTCTGGGCCAGCCATATAGTTGGAATGCCTGATTACAAACTCCAAACTTGTTGAGGCAATGAAGACACTTAAAGAGAGTTCAAGAAAAACAGCTTCTTATAAATGACTTTTTAAAATCTGATTTAGCACCCCCATCCGAGATAATCATAGTTCAAGATATTTCCACATATAAGATGAGCATTAGAAAAAGATAGTGATGGCAGTATTAGCAATGCATTCACTGTGAAAATAAACTGGTAGTGAAGTGATCACAGCATAAAGTAATGAACATGAATAAGAATACCATTTGGAAGGGGTGACATACTGGGACTCAAGCAACTTAGCATTGTTTGGACAAGATAACCTCGATAGCTACTTCCTACCTTTGGGTTCCATGATTCTCTGATTATCAGAAAACTCTCATCATACATTTCAGGATGCATGAGGAAATGACAGAAAAATTATTTACATTTTTGAGGAAATGCTTTTTATAGCTGATATCTTTTTAAATTATTTGCTTGCATTTTCTTTCTTTTTTTTTTTTTGAGGGGCTTAATATAACAAAGATTTATTTCTTCCTCATGTAGATATTCGTTACACGTTGTTTGGGACTCCATGCCATATAATCACACCTGGGACACATTCGGTCAATTGAGGATTCTTCTCCATGTCATTTTCACTGTGGGAGCCAACCTGACAAAGCAGCTTGAATGTGGAAAAACTCAAACTGTGTTTCTCCCACTATTATTTGTATTTTCTTTATACATATTTTCACCCAATATTTTGTTTCTTAGAGTATTTAAGTGTCCAGTTCTTATTAATGTGAATAATTTTACAAAAATATAAGTCAAATAAGGCTGTGCTATTATAATGATTTGATGTCTGACATTATTATCCAAGTGTTTATGATCTCATTTCCCTGGATATAGATGTCATTGTTGGGAAATTAATCATCAAAGACACCCTTACTCTTCTTCCTCTTCCTGTGTGTACACAGAAGTCTCAGAATTCTATGAAACATCTAGTTTCTCTCTGCCTTATAAGCAAATAAAACAAAACTTAAACTTTATATTGATAGTTGTTTACATGGTTTAGAATAGCAGTTTTTAAGCTGTGTTCTATGGCGCCCTGGGGTTCCCTGAGATCCCTTCAGAGGGTCCGTGAAGTTAAAACTGTTTTCACAATAATACTAACATATCATTTGCCTTTTTTACTGTGTGGACATTTGCACTAATGATGCAAAAGCAATGGGGGGGGGGGGGTAAAACTGCTGTTGTCTTACCGTGAATCCAGGAAGTAGCAGTAAGTGCAATAACATTCATTGTATATGTCATTGAAAATATATTAGTTAAGTTCATAGAAATTTTAAAAGCCAGTTTTACTTAATAACACTGTTGATGATGTAGTAGGAAATACTGTCTCAACCTTGAGTTGAGGTCCTTTGAGAAATTTTGTGTAATAACTGAGAAGTACACAGAAAGCATTCCTACTCATACTAAAGTGTGATGGTGCCACCAAGAAAAGCAGGTGGCAGTTGTTTAGGGTGCAAACTAAACCAGCTGCCTTTCGAATCGAATACCATTTTTGCTTAAAAGAACAATGACAAGCTACATTTACTAATAACTGGAGATTTTGTGACATTTTCTTGAACATGAACAAGGCGAGACTGTCAGTTCATGGAAAACAACTTACAGTATTTGTTACCAATGATGAAATTCCACTTTTAAGCAAAAATTAGAATTGTGGAAAACTTATATCCATATGGCAATGAGCTTGGCTATCTCACAATACTTACTTTTGTGATGAGATTTATTATACATGAATAAATATGATTTTATATTGTATAATAAGATACAGCAAAATTCGGAAGCTCTGCATAACTCAGGAACCAATATTTTCCAATAATCAATGCATAATCTTACAAAATCATGTAGGGGTATAAGACACATTCAAAGGGTAATAGAGACCAATACATTTTAAGCCAGGAGTATACAAAGTTTATTGACTTGATTTCAGATTCTGCTACAACTAACCTTTAAAAAACTAAAGACATTATGTTTTGATGGTGTATCAAGAAAACATCAACAATTATCTGAGAAGACTAACAAAATAATTCTCCCTTTTCTAAAACTCATCTGTGTAAGGCTAGATTTTTCATATACTTCAACCAAAACGTATTGCAAGTGACTGACTGCAGAAACAGATGTGACTATAATTATTCTACTGCCTTCTAATTAGCCAAACATTAAAGAGATTGACAAAAATGTGAAACTAAGACATCCTTTTTGCAAAAATTATATTAATTTTGAATAATGATTTTAAATAAAAATATTTCATTTTTATTAACATGTGATGGATTATTTAAAATTATTAATAAATATTTTAATTCATCAGTTTTAACTTCTCATTTGTTAAGTACCTACAGATATAACCCATATCACAGCAAGAAAGCTTGTTTCAGAACACAATAATTTTTTTTTGTTTTTGAGACGGAGTGTTGCTCTGTCACCCAGGCTGGAGTGCAGTGGCTCAATCTCGGCTCACTGCAACCTCTGCCTCCTGGGTTCAAGCGATTCTCCTGCCTCAGCCTCCCAGGTAGCTGGGACTACAGGCGTGCGCAACCAAGCCCAGCTAATTTTTTTTATATATATTTTTAGTAGAGATGGGGTTTCACCATGCTGGCCAGACTGGTCTTGAACTCCTGACCTCAAGTGATCCGCCTGCCTTGGCCTCCCAAAGTGCTGGGATTACAGACGTGAGCTACTGTGCCGGCCTAATTTTTAAGATGGTAACGATGTCCCGAGAACAGAAATTTGAAACCTTCTGCTTTAGAGCAATGTGGAATTTTCTATCAGCAAAGGAATTGTGAGAAGTTTTTTAGAGCATTAGTTGCACAACTAAAACAATTTACTTTCTATTCGCTTAGGCAAGTACCCAAGACATATATTCCTTCCCCTTGTGCATTTAGATTTTAAAAAGTCTTTCCATTAGCATTGATCAACTCAAGCATCTCTTCTCCATAAACTATTCCAATGAGTCTCTGCTCAACTAACCAGCTTCTCTCTATTGGAAAAATGATTCACTATTGGGAGAAGGACACTTACAGGAACAAATGGAATCACAGGTTTCTAGAGATGCTTTCCAAAGACCATGTTATGACATTTTAGTGCTTGCTAAGCAGTAAATACTGACTCACTTTCCTGCTACACTCTTCAGAGCAGAAAGAGAAATCTACAAAAAGGGCAATGTAGTTGGGATCCACCACAGCCTTGAGACTGGGCCATGTTTCTACGGCTTACCCACATTTCACCCCCACTTTCTCTGAGAAACAATGCGAACTGGAGAACAAGGTCAGAGAAGTTATCTTGGATGGTAGAAGAGAAGAAAGGAGAAGAAAGGATAAGCAGAAAATCAAAAAGGGCATAAAAAAATTACTGGGGAAAATAATTCTTAGTCACTCACCATTTCTTATGTTTGTGAAAACAGAAACGAGGAGCAAGTGTTGTTGTAAGAATTGTTCTTTCCCCTCCCCCTCCACCACCCACATCTGTCAAGCTATCCCTGTTTCACTTTGTTTCCTCTGCACTCTCTATTAACTTCTTTGTCCTCCTCTTTTCTTTTCCTACAGCAAAGACTTTTTGTCATGTTTTGTTTTTTTTTCTCTTGTTTCTTTCCCTTTTCTAATCCTTGAAGACTATCTTTTCCCCTTCTCTTTTCCATTTATCTCCTTGACCTTTCAAATCTTTTTTACTCTTTAGTCTCCTAATGCATTTTCTTCTCCCATTTTTCCCTTTCTATACTATGCAAATGGTGTTTAATTAATCAAAAACAATATATCTGAAATTTCCAAACTTGAAACATGAGACCAGTAGGACCGACAGATTTGTAATCTCAAGCTACTCTGAGGTCACGACATTTTGAAATTGTGTTTTCTTTTAAATAAAAATCTAGAATACATAAAACATACAATACAATACATACATACATACAATACAAACATCTTCTAGATGATCCGGAATGGGTATCTTTTTTAAAAACTTCTACTGCTCCCTTTTAATGTTGCACTTTGTGTTCATATTTACAATTGTAGAAGTCTACATTAACGTCACATTATATCATGTCATATTATTTAAAAAAAAGTTTCACAGTAGTTAATTGGGAGAATTGAATCATCACGTAATAACACAGACAAATCTAAATTTTAAAAAAACCTGTGCCCTGTGCAACCTGGGTGTGGTAGCACATGCCTGTAATCCCAGCACTTTGGGAGGCCAAGACTGGCAGATCACTTGAGGCCAGGAGTTCAAGACCAGCCTGGCCAACACAAAAATTGACTGGGTGTGGTGGCAGGTGCCTGTGGTCCCACTGCTCGAGAGGCTGAGGCAGGAGAATCGCTTGAATCCGGGAGGTGAAGGTTGCAGTAAGTGGAGATCACACTACTGCCCTCCAGCCTGGGCGACAGAGTGAGAGAATATATTTTGCAGATGCTACCTCAATTTGTATCGTTTTAAAACAGTGAACTAGCATAAGTATAGTAGTAAATATAGGCTGTTGTTCTGTTCCTAACTCCAATAAAATTACATTAGCTTATCATTTAATGTAGACTCCAACACTTTCACAGTACTAAATGTTTCTTTTCTTTCTTTCTTTCTTTTTTTTTTTTGAGACGAAATCTCACTCTGCCCCCCAGGCTGGAGTGCAGCAGCGCGATCTCGGCTTACTGCAGGCTCCCCCTCCCAGGTTCAAGCAATTCTCCTGCCCCGGCCTCCCAAGTAGGTGGGATTACAGGTGCCTGCCACCACACCTGGCTAACGTTTGTATTTTCAGTAGAGACGGGGTTTCACCATGTTGGCCAAGCTGGTCTTGAACTCCTGACCTCAGGTTATCTGCACACGTCAGCCTCCCAAAGTGCTGAGCCACCGGACCTGGCCAGTACTCAATATTTCTTTAGTACAAAATAAAATAAATTTCAATGACTTATCAAGAATCTCCTTCCTGGCTGACACAGTGGCTAACACCTGTAATCCCAGCATTTCGGGAGGCCGAGGTGGGTGGATAACTTGAGCTCAGGAGTTCGAGATCAACCTGGCCAACATGGTGAAACCCCATCTCTACCAAAAATACAAAAATTAGCCAGGAGTGGTGGCACACACCTGTAATCCCAGCTACTCAGGAGGCTGAGGCAGGAGAATCACTTGAACCCGGAGGGTGGAGCTTGCAGTGAGCCAAGATGGCCCCACTGCACTCCAGCCTGGGTGACAGAGTGAGGCTCTATCTCCATAAATAAATAATAAAAAAAAGAGTCTCCTTCCTAAAACTGACAATCAAGGAATTTTCTTCATCAAAATTTTTGTCAAGAATATATCTGATTGGTCTTTCTCTTTGAGTACTGAGTGAAATTCTAGTCGGCTGACTTCCAGAAGAAAACTATCAGGATAGAGCAGGTAGATTCTGGTGAGAAGTAACACTCAGAGAAAGGAAGACATACAATGTGATTAAACCTTTTGCAGCTTTTGGCCTGGGGCCAGATGCAGTCCCTGTGGAACACAAGACAACAGAGGAAACTACGGAAAAAAACAGTATGTTCTAATGTGGAGAAGCAGAACACTGAATCTAAGGAAAGCACAGCTGCTGGAAGGAGTGGAAGAATCTTAGAAGGTACAGAGTCAGAAAGAGAATCCTCATATTTGTCTACCATGTCAGTCTCTGGCAACTCGTGACCCAAAATGTGCAAAACAGACTCAAAGCAGCTCAGCTATAGACAGAAGATCTTATGTGAGACCAGGGCTGCCGCTCAAGTGTTTGCAGTTCAAATCCAATCAATGTAATATCTTCAGAAGCAATGGGAAGGACACTCATCCAAGAAACGTAACAGAATCCAGTGTTTCTGTTCTTACACTCAAAATGTCCAGTATATAATCTTTCAGAATTATGAAGAACTAAGAAAATGGAACACATTCTCAAAACAAAATCTAATGTTTTCGATCTCAAAATGACTCATGTTAGAACTAGTGAACAAGAATTTTAAAGTAGTTGTTATAATTCCCTTAATGAAGTAAAATAAAATATGTATGCAATAAATGAAGGGTAGAAAACTGTAGCAGAAAAATAAAAACAATAAAAAAGAGCAAAAGAAATTCCATAAACATAATACACAATATCTGAAATAAAAATTTTACTGCAGGGACATAGTATTCAAATGGGGATGACAGAAGAAAGAATAATTAAACTTACAGACAGATCAATAGAAATTACACAATGTGAAAAAGAGAAAACAGGATGAAAAATAATGGACACTTTCTTAGTTACCTATGGGATAATATCAAATGCTCAAACATATGTCTAACAGGAAATCTAGAAGAAAAAAGGAGAAGGAATATGAAAAAATATGTAAAGAAATAATGGCCAAAAATTTCTCAAATTTAAAGTAAAACAAATTTACATATTCAAGATATTTAATGAGCCCTGAGTACATTAAACACAAAGCCATACTGAGACGTATTATAATTAACCAGTTGGGTAGAAGTAATTTTGAAAATGGAATGAGAAAAGCAATGAGAAAGCAGAAAAGGAAAAACACATTACAGAGAAGGAGAGTAATTCAATGTTATGGAATTGTGGAAGCCAAAAGCAAATAGAATGAAGTCTTCGGAGTGTTCACAGAAAAAAAGCCTGTCAACTAGAATTCTACATCCGATGAAAATATAGTTCAAAAATAAAGGCAGAACTTAAAAAAGAATGAAATCCTACCATTTGTAAGAACATGGATGGGCCTGGAGGGCATTATGCTAAGTGAAATAAACCAGACATAGAAAGACAAATACCGCATGATCTCATTTATACATGGAATCTAAAATAGTCTAACACAGAGAAGCAGAGAGTAGAATTGTGGTTGCCAGGGGCTCGGGGAAGGAGGAAATGAGGCAGTGTTGATCCAAAGGTACAAAGTTTCATTCACGCAAAAGAAAAAAGTTCTGGAGATCTACCATAAAACGCAGGGTCTATGATTAACAAACGGTATTGTATTATATTCTTAAAATGTGCTAAGAGGATAGATCTCATGTAACCTTATTACAAAAGGGGAAAAAGAAAACAAAGTGGGCAGATGGAAACTTTGGAGGTGATGTATAAGTTTATGGCATTGTTGGTGATGATATTTGATGGTTTTACAAGTGTGTCCTTATCTCCAAACAATCAAGTTTTATATACTAAATATCTATAGCTTTTCATATGGCAATCGTACCTCAGTAAGTCATTTTTAAAAAAGAATAAAGGCAGAATAAAAACATTTTATAGAAAATAAAAGATTATTGCCAGCAGATCTGTTAACACAAGAAATGACAAAGGAAGGTTCAGAATGAAAGGAAATGAAACCATATGGAAACTCAAACGCTGAGAAAGGAATATAGAACATGGGAAATGGTATCTGGGTTAATGAAAAAAGTTTGTTTTGCTTTATTTCTCTTAATTTCTTTATAATACATATAATTGCTTAAACCAAGCATTATAATATTTTCTTAAAGGATTTATAACATGTTAAAATGCAATATATATAACAACTACAGAATAAAAACTGGGGAGGGAGTCTGATATGGACCTATATGATTTCAAGGTTTCCACATTATGTAAAGTAACATTAACTGTAAGTAGATTGTTAAGGATATATATTGTAACCTCTATTTCCACCACTTAAAAAGTGACAGAAGACATATAGCTGGAAGGTCAACAGAAAAATCAAAATGGATTTCTGACATTTCTAAATAATAAAAAGGGCAGGAAAAAATAGAAGGAAAAACAAAGCAGATAAATTAAAAAAATAAAGTAGCTGTATTAATGCCATATAACAGAGATTTCAAGTCAAAAGTTATTACTAGTGATAAAGAAGCTATTTCATAGAAGTAAAAGGATCAATTCATTAAAAAGACATGATTAAAAAGTGTATGTTTTTAATATCACAGCAGGAACATACAAAAGTGAAATTTAACAAATTAAAGGGAGACATAGACAAATCCACAGTCAGAGTTGGTGATTTGTTAAATTTCTCTGTTAGCAATTGATAGATCAGCTAGAAATCAGCAAAGATACCGAAGATATGACTAACACTCTCAAGCATATTGACCAGAATATCTGTGGCTAAATTTACATTTTCAGGAAAAAGGATGATATATCAGAATCAGGTCTTAATGGTGGTCACATTAATTTGTAATTGTTTATTTCTAAGTATATCAATAGATTATATATTTCTACTCTAGTATTTCAAAAGCATCCAAAGCATTTTCAAGAATTAGAAATTGTCCATTCTAACAAATGAAGCATAGATGATACCATAACTGTCATTCCACATATTACAGAGAGCAGTTTGGAATGTGCACTCTGAGGCCAAGTGTGCTTAAGTAAAATCCCATCTCTGGCCCTTCTTAGTTACACAGCTTGGGTGTATCACTTAATCTCCCATGATTCTTCACTTTCTCTTCTGAAAATGGAGATAATGATAGCCTCTATCTCACAGAGTTAAGCAAGATATTAAAATCAAACTGTTATCGTGGTCACTGTGTCATTATCAAAAATAGAAGCCAAATTTGCTTTGCATCTCAGTAAATAAATGAATTTTCGTTTGAAAAGTGCAAATAAATCAAACTTGAGATGATCACAAGGAGCCTCTAACACTGTTGAAACCACTGGAGGTTTATCCTGCAAAGCAATTTAGATTAAATCTGAAAAGTTCAAATCTTTACACCAAAGCTGAATCCCATATGGTTCAGGAGTCTTTGCCTGAAAATACATATGCTTGAGTAGAGTTTTCAATTTGTTTCTTTTTGAAATTCGTACAGTTTCCCCTCAATTGCACCCAAATGTTTCTCATTTCCTTCTCCAGGTTGACAAAGAATATTGATTTTGGTCATAACAGAGTTCTCTCCAGAGAGGTCAGAGAGGTTCTTGTTGATACTGTCTGATTTAAATTTCATTTAAGCTGCTTGTTTTTTTAGGCATTAAATAAAAGAAATTATCTATAGCCAGGAAGAGGGTGTAAAAAAGGTGACACAAGTTAAGACCACCTGCCTCCTGACAGAACTGAAGTTTAAAGTGGATTTTTTCTTTGAGTAGACTTTCAATCAAGTACTATCCAGTTTTAAAATAACTTACCCAAAATCTTTGATATTTTTCATTATGTTTTCCAAAATTGACAAACGTTAGAGTACAAGAGTTTAGGTAGAATTATTTAGAGTTAGAGTTAGGTACAATTATTTAGACTTAGAGTAGAAAAGTTAGAGTACAAAAGTTAGAATACAAAAGTTTAGGTACAATTATTTCCTTTGATACTAATTCAAAAAGTCTTCTTGAATACGATACGTTTTGTTAACATTTTTCTTTTCTAGTGTTCTCTTATTGTAATGCACTCATGAAAGAGAAATATTCAACTTAAACTTTCAGAGGAAAAAAAAGCTTAAACAAATATGATCAATTTTTATGTGTGTCAAGAAGCCTCTCAAAATTACCTTTAAGCCATATGAAAAAGACGAACTATACAAATACTTGTTTCTCATTTCAAATAAACTTGTTTAACAAACTCATTTTATTGTTTATTTTCTCAATCATGATGTTTGATTGATTTAATTTGCATGTCCATTTCATAAAGCATGAGTGTTCATACTGAAACAATGCTTACCAACGACAAAGAGCATTTTCTCATCATAACTGGTGAACTCCCACCATAAAGCCAAAAATGAAGGAAACTGAGATCTGAAAATCAGGTATCATTAAAATAATAACAGAGTAAGAGAGCTTCCTATGATATGTAAAAATGTAACATACTTTTTTCTTAAAATTACTTTAAAAATACTCCTGGCTGGGCACGGTGACTCACACCTGTAATCCCAGCACTCTGCGAGGCCGAGGCAGTGAATCATGAAGTTAGGAGTTCAAGACCAGCCTGGCCAATATGGTGAAACCCTGTCTCTATTAAAAATACCAAAAATTAGCTGGGCATAGTGGTGGGCGCCTGTAATCCCATCCACTCAGGAGGCTGAACCAGGAGAATCACTTGAACCCGGGCGCAGAGGTTGCAGTGAGCTGCCGCACCGCTGCACTGCAGCCCGGGCAACAGCGCGAGACTCCGTCTCAAAAAAAAAAAAAAAAACAAAACTCATATTTCAACATCAAACATGTCATGTATTAGCTTTCAGGGAAATGGTTGTGTTGAAGATGAAGGTTCAGCTTCACTTACAATGGCAGAGTTTGGTGTCTATGCAAAATGCCACATAGATTTGTCTTTTTAAATAATTTCAAAACTGTTTACGATTTGATTTGTACTACCATCTAAATCCATAGCAATTATTCCACAATCAATTATAATAATGAAAGCAAATTGTGAAATGTAGATGAACATGAACATAGCTTCAAATGCTGTAGGTAATTACAGAAACTACGTAAGTGAAGATAAAATGCTTCTGCTGTCATTTACTCATGATTAGCTATTAAAACATCCCGCTAGGTATTACCCAAATATTGCAGTGGGTACTTGCCAAGTCAAGACTAAGCTATCTCTAATAGTGGCTCACATATGTTAATAAAAAGCCTAAGAGTAAAACCTACAATTGTAAACTGTAGGGATTTATATTTTATTTCAGTGTGTAGTATATATTAATATTAATTCATGTTAATTATTAATATGTTAATTTAAGAAGGCAAAGAAAAGTTACCATTTACTAAGAATTTTATTAAATCTTAGTTCTCATTAAATGAGAAAGGATGTCAAATAGCCATGCTGAATTACTTTAAAGTAAAAGACTCATCTCCCTGCACCAGTAACATACTTTGTTCCATCCTAGATTTCACAGGCTAAACTGATTAGCAGCTCACCAGGAACTGTGAGAATTATTCAAAAGAACTAGAAGAGAGAAAACTCGATGTTGTGAGAAGGTCACATAAAGAACAATGAATTATACTTAGGAACTTTGCATCCTAGAGCTCATAAAATGAAAAAAGACTCCATTGCTTTTTCTCTCAGCTCACTGAGGGGGATACTTTATCAAACATTTCTGAAAGTAAGACACCCTGCTGGCTTTATTTTATTAAACAGGGAATAAAACACATTGCTTTATTAAAGTTGTTTCAAGAATGCATCAAAGCTGTGGGCTCTCAAGACAGAAATCAAAGACAAAAAAAAAATCGCATCTGCTGTATCTTCCCCCAAAAAATATATTTGACTATAATTAATGTAGAATTGAAAGACAACTTGTAGAAATATGAAGAAATCACATGCCAAAGTGATTATACATTTAACTTTCCCATAACCATAACATCATGATATCCTGGCCATGGAGAAGTTTATCTTCCTCATTATATAATGATATGATAATTGTTGAGAAATAACATCTGGGAAATTTAAGAGCTCTCAATGAATCATATACTCAATCTGGGTGACTTTTCCCATTGGAATTTATCAGATTAAACCTATAACTGAATCATCATTTTATTCAGCTGGGTTACAAATGTGACTTCAAGCAAGAATGATTTCAGTCCCATTTTCTCTCTGAAAAAGTAAAGAGTTCTGAGCAGGCAGCAGATCACAAATCGGGCTGTGTGCTGCTCTGAAGACTTGGAGAGACTGCCAGATTGTGGGTCCCAGAGGCAAAATTAATTCACTCCCACAGCCATGGCTGCTCAAGTATTTCCCTGGCTTGTGGTCCTGCCTAGTCTCTTCCCAATCCCACCCTGGTGAGGCTGAAGCCATGTGTGGGGATTCTCATCTCCCATTTTGTTAGCTCATCTCTATCAGACATATTTTTCAATTTGGCATATAAAAAGATAATAAAATAAAAAGAGAAATAAGTAGTTCATACTTTTTATCTCTATCTCTGTAACCTTAGGACAGCGATCAGGGTATGGTTATAAATACTCCATTAGTAGGCCAGGCAATGCAATGTCACAGTGAGGAATATAGGCTCTGAATTTACACAGATCTTAGAGTCTTCTCTGTCACTTAAATATTTGAAGCAAGTACATTAACCGCTCTGTGCTCAGTTTCTTAACTTGCAAAATGAGGATGATGAGGGTACCTAATTTAAAGTGTTGAGAGTTAAATGAGAATGTTAGTAAAATTCTAAAAAGAAAGTTTGCACATACTAAATGTTCAATAAATGTTAGTCATTATTATCATTATTATTAATTATCATTATTATGATAATGATAGTCAAAGGCTAATATATGAATATCAATATTACTAGGTAGGAAACTGAGGTTAAAAGTCTTCAAGAAAAAGTCAATGTGTCAAGGAGATGACTGAGAAAAAGAAATACAACAATAATGGGGACAGAAACAAAGAAAAAAGAAAGAAAAACTCTAAGAAAGGTCATAGGTTACATGGCTAAAAATATTCCAACTCAAAAATTTCAGTTACAGTTCTTAGATTTCCACTCTGAGACCAAAACATACCAACCAACTCTTTGGATAGTCGATCCACTCAGTTATTCGGCACACAGCCACTTCATCTTGTTTAAGGCCATCAAAA
Source organism: Gorilla gorilla gorilla (assembly GCF_029281585.2). Classification (NCBI taxonomy): domain Eukaryota; kingdom Metazoa; phylum Chordata; class Mammalia; order Primates; family Hominidae; genus Gorilla; species Gorilla gorilla. The sequence continues at coordinate 27,255,519 of NC_073246.2, forward strand.
GAATGAGCTAGAGGGATTAGAATCTAAAGTAGAGCACTGCCTCTTGTGAATTACATTCAGAGGAATAAGAACCATGAAAGAGTAGGCATGGATTGACAAGACCTTCTGGCCAAATGAAAACCCTGAGTAGAAAAAAAGAGTAACAGTACAAAAATAAATAAATAAAATTGTAAAGAAGTTGAAGAGAGTGAAAACAAAAACAAATAAGCAAACAAGGTCAGAGGGACAGGGCAAAAGATCACAGTGTCCCCCCTGGTATTCTGTTGTTTCAAGAATTGAAGACAAGCAGGTTGCATCAGAAAGGGGAGAGTATTTTTTTCCCACGAAGTATAATAAATGCCTCAAACTTCTGGGCTCAAGCGATCCACTTGCCTCAGCCTTGCAAGTAGCTGTCATTCTGAGGGGCTTCAAAAAACAAAGAAAGTGTGACCTATCTACTCAACACTACCAACTAACTCTTCCTTAGACTCAGACTCCAACAATCAAAAAGTAGGCTGATACAACTTCTGCTAAATTTATCTGCTCCTACTGCTCCCATGATAATGTCTTCTATGTTATACTTTCTTTAATTTTCGCCACTGATTCATTGCCTTTATTCATAAACTTACTACTACCTGATATTAAAAAATGAATATGTATTTACAAATCAAATAAGTTCAATTAAAGAGTATAGTGACTACATGTCATATGCCAATGTTGAACTATGGATGTTTCAACACTTCAAATGGGCCAGCAGCCTCTACATAGCCTCAAACCCCTTTAGCAGATGAACTTTAAAACCCACTAGGAAGTAGAGATGATTCTTGATTTGGACTGTGCACTTTCCCTTTTGAACAACAGCACTGAATTCAGGCTTGTGAACAATACCTGCCAGCAAAGTCATGAGCTAGTAGCCAACTGAAGTCCTATCTTTGGGCCCCACTGAATCACGAGGGAGGCACAGAATGTTCTATATCCTATTAGCCACATGGGCTATTTCAAGTGCAGAAGCAACAAAGGGTATGTGGCAAACACAACCTCAAAAATGCATCCAACCAGTTATGCCAATAACAAACTACCACAAATCTCAATTGCTATCTCTGCAAACTCAATAGACTGACTCTAGTCACACAATCCAGCAATGAATGATTCCGTCAGCATGGTAACAACAATGCCTTAAATTTGTAAAGCTCTTCATGGTAACTCATTTTCCCAAATCTCCTTTGATTCTCATTCTTGAGATGACATGTAAGCAGTGAAGCTTTTCTTAAACTTCTAAATTCATTATTTCCTTATTTAATTTTCATTCCAACTTGGAGTTTTACAAAACCATATGGTCATCTCAATCCAAGGTAGCTAGCATTAGCCTATGCCTCAAGTTACGATTGACAATAATTTGCTTCATGTCAGATTTCACTTCACTAAAGCAGGACTACAAAGAGCTATATTTACTATATGACCAGAAAATTTAAAGTCATTACAACCTTTAAAAAATTATAGTTATGATGGCTGGGCACGGTGGCTCACGCCTGTAATCCCAGCACTTTGGGAGGCTGAGGCAGGCGGATCACAAGGTCAGGAGATCGAGACCATCCTGGCTAACACGGTGAAACTCCGTCTCTACTAAAAATACAAAAACAAAAAATTAGCCAGGCATGGTGGCGGGCGCCTGTAGTCCCAGCTACTCACGAGGCTGAGGTGGGAGAATGGCGTGAACCCGGGAGGGAGCGCTTGCAGTAAGCCAAGATCACTCCACTGCACTCCAGCCTGGGCAACAGAGCGAGACTCCATCTCTAAAAATATATATATATATATATAGTTATGATAATAAGTGATGCTTCAGTGGCATAAAAAGGATCTTCTCTGCATATTCCTTTCAGAGATGAAGTTTTATTTATTTGCATCTGAAAACTTAATGGGTTTATTTCAAGCTGTCCCATATTTTGGCCAAATATTATTTTCTACATCATTGTGATGTTTGAAAACAATAAGCATATTATCTCAAACCATTTTACATTTAATGACACTAAGAAACAAGTAAAGAAATGCTGAAATCTTGAACTAGGATCATGTTCATTACAAAAATGTCAATCACTGGGTGAAAAGTGTGGTTCTCCAGGCAGATGTTTAGAACCCTCAACAGAATGAACTTTTAGGACAGGATTTTGGACAACTTTGTGTCTTTACATCAACCATTGAGTATGAAAACATCTATTGACCTATAGCCTAACTTGGGAATATAAGAGTTCACACAAATATACGACCCCGGTAAGTTGGATAGGCTTGAAAGCTTAGGAGGCAAAAATAAATAAAATGGAATAATTATAGGGACAAATGCTTTATCTCCCACTGCCAACCAAAAACAAATTTATAAATTGTAGGAGGAAATGTCAATTAAGGTAGTGTCTATCTCCCACTCTGCACATAGTTTTTTATACAACAACGAGCAGCGGATGTGAATGGAAAATGCATGCTGTACAGAAAGAACGGGCATCCAGCAGAAGGGCTGCTCCCAAAAGAAAAAAAATTGTAGAAACAATACCATGGTAAATGCTTAAAACATATTTTGCTTTCTGCCTCTTCTTTTCTCATTCCTGCTACCTCCCACTTCCACCTCTCACACCAACATCTTCATCAGCTTTTGTTTTCATTTTGTGTAACAAAAGCCGGGGAAGAATAGTGGAAATTGTTATGTAAATGCAAAAAAAGTTCATTTTCAATTAGAGGTGACATTACCCTCCAAATTCCAACTGGATCTGATTCAAAAAGCAAGAGAAGAAGGGGAGAAAGGAGCTTAATTGAAATATAAAATTGAGAGAGGATATAAATTGTACCTTTTCTTTTCAACAAGGGCTGAATTTACATTTTTTAAAAGTCAAAACAGCTAACATTTTGGCAAACAAGCTGTTTCTGTTTTTGCCCAGCTATCATGAAAAGCAATGCAGAGCAGAAGTTGCTTTCTGTATAAAATATGGTAGATTGAAAAATGTTTACAATCCAAAGGCATATTCTGAAACTACCATGATATAGAGTCATATAACCTGGAGTTAAGGATCCTACATTCCCCTCTCTACTCTGCTGCTATCATTGACTCAGATTCTTCTATATTGCTAAACTAGTCTCCTAGTTTACAAGCTAGTCATCCTTTAAAGCTCCATTGATTCTGACAGGCCATGAACAAAGACAATGTCTTTTCTGCTTCCTTTATAAGAGGCAGTATAACTTAGTGGTTCAGGTCTCTTACCTTACAGCTCAGGATGTCGATGCTTCTATTTATTCCAATCACTTATTAGCTGTATAGTCTTAGACACACCTATCCCTCATGTATTCATCTGTAGAATCAAAAACATTATTATATGATATTACATGTAAGGGTCATATAAGCAAAGTTACCCCCAGATGCATAAGGAGCCGAGAAACCAGAGAATGAAGCAAACAAATCTAGTTTGTTAGTAAATGCTGATTTATTAGGTAAACTTACAGACAGAAGTGGTCTTGGGTGGCCGCAAGACAGGTAGATTTCTGTACTGAAAGACCTCAGACCCAGGATTTATATCTCAAGGAAACCGCATATGTTCTCTGGAAGGAATGTGTAAGTAACTACTGTGGGCATCACAGCCTACTATGTATGCAACATCAAAGTTTGTTTCGGAGGAAAGCCAAAACTTACAGTGAATAGGTATTTCTACACAAAAAGTAATACATTAACTAGACATTTCGGAGGCATTCCTGAACTTCGGGTTAGTTAGGAGTCACATAATGGATTCTCATCTTAAACTGAATCACTCTTGTCCCTATATATAGAATTAATTATCCATAAGATAATTTAAAAATTAGTGAATAGCTTCGATATGCCAAAAGCTGCTCTAAGCACTGGAAATACTGTGATCAAAAAGAACGCAAGTCCTTGACCTGTAAACTTAGATTCTAATTAACAAAGAAGGAAACAAGATAATTTTCATGATGAGATATGTGCTATGAGTAAAATCAAAGGAATGATGTGTAAAAAAGTGACTGAGTGAGGAAGGCGTTGTAGATGGCATGGTCAGAGATGACATCTAAAAGGAAGTGACACTTGATACCTGACAAATGGTTTGTGGAAGCCAGCCAAGCCTAGAACCTAGAAGAGAGTATTTTAGGCGGTGGATCATAAGGTACAAAGGTCCCAGGGGTTGTAGGAACTTGACTTTTAGAAAAATACAAAAGGCCAGAGCAAAATAAGCGATGGAACAAATAGTGGGTGAGATGGCCCAAGCCCTCAGCCTGGGCAGTGGAGACTGGGCTGGAGGTAGACTGTGCTTGAAAAGCTTAGGGACTATGTGGATGTCCTCTATTTCCCTCTCTCCATGCTTCTCCTTCCTACTTTGTGACCAGGAGGCTGACTTCCACTCCAATGAAAGGATCCTTTTCACTTGGGTTCAGCCAGTATAGGTATACTAGGCTATTCTTGCATTGCTATAAAGAAATACCTGAGACTGGGTAATTTATAAAGAAAAGAGGTTTAATTGGCTCACAGTTCTGCAGGCTGTACAGGAAGTATAGCAGCAACTCCTTCTGAGGAGGCTTCAGGAAGCTTCCAATCACGGCAGAAGGCAAACAGGGAGAACAGGCACATCACATGGTGAAAGCAGGAGCGAGCAAGAGGAGAGGCGCCACACACTTTTTTTTTTAATTGAGATGGAGTCTTTCTCTGTCCCCCAGGCTGGAGTGTAGTGGCGGGATCTCGGCTTACTGCAACCTCTGACTCCTGGGTTCAAGTGATTCTCCTGCCTCAGCCTCCTGAGTAGCTGGGATTATAGGTGGCCGCCACCACACCTAATTTTTATATTTTTAGTAGAGACAAGCTTTCACTATGTTGGTCAGTCTAATCTTGAACTCCTGGCCTCAAGTGACCTGCCTGCCTTGGCCTCCCAAAGTGCTAGGATTACAGGCATAAGCAACTGCGCCCAGCCAATGCAACACACTTTTAAACAACTGGATCTCATGAGAACTCAATTACTATCACTAGGAAAGCATCAAGGGGACGGTGCTAAACCATTAAGGAGAAATCCTCCCCCATGATCCAACCAAGCCCCACCTCCAATACTGGGAATTACAATTCAAAATGAGATTTGGGTGGGGACACATATACAAACTATAGCAATAGGTTACAAGCAGGAGCTCAGAAGCCTAAAATAAAGTGAAGATGTTTACTCTAATGTTTAGCTTAAGTCACTAATGTTTAGCTCTACTCTTCTACGAAAGCCACAGCCTTAGGGTGGGAATGGCCTACCACCTTTGCTAGCCCCAGGGTTTTGTACCGTGGGTACAGTACCAATTGTTTTTCCTAATTTCTGCCTACAGGGTTTAGTCCCTCTACTAAAGTTTCCTCAACTGATCCAGAATGAATGTGCCATCTCTTTCTTACTAGTACCCTGATTGATGTGTAGAATGGGGTAAGATTTTGGAGTTTAATTCTAAAGGACACAATATATGTAAAATGACTCACAATGTACACAGTAAATACTTTGTATATGCTCATACTCCTTATGATTTTCCCATCTAGAAAAATTACCATCACCAATGCATCTGAATATTGCATTGGGGTATCAGAACCCTCTCTTTTGCTCCCCTAGGCAGTGGTCAACATGTGGATTTATAGCTTTCAGCAAAAAGTGAATATGGATCAAATGGAATGCTTGGCACTGCCTCATCCTTCCCCCATGAAAATGCAGAATGGCATATCATGAATATATGAGTGAGATTAACTAACACACTCTGGTTAAGTAAGAAAATGTGTAATTCCACATTTTTAAAAATGTGAAATGGTAAAGGAAATGCAAAGGCATAAAATTAGTTTTGGTCTCATAAGTATCTCCTTGATAAACTGTATAAACGCAAAAAAAGTTATCAATTAACTGAAAAACTATAAGATATTCACAAACGGAACAACTAGAATGCTTGAACCTACTGCACCTAAAGTGTTGCTTGCAGTAAAGCATTATTATTTTTTCTCCTAAAATAAAGATACATTAAAATTTGTAAGAAAGAACATCACACTTGAGTATATGCTATTCATCTGATAAATATATCATATTTCTCCCAAGACTGTTTAGATGTAATCTCTGGTTTCTTCATTGTAAGATATAAATAGGAAGTTATTTAATCAAAGTTTAGGTTTTGTATAAATCTAGATTATATGTATATTTTTTTCTCCAAGCTTCTAGTAATTTCTGCCTCCAAGATTATAAATTTTATGCTAACCTGGGTGAACTGCTGTAGAGGTTTATGCAGGAATTTGGTGATTTTGCTCAGTAGAAACAATCAATATCAAGACTTACCTCAACTCTCACTCTTCACATGAGTTTCGGTTAAATTTTAATTATTTTCCTGGTCATTATAGCAAAATCATCAACTGAATACAATGGAAGCGTGAGAGTGTTTCTCTGAACTTACTGTATGTAGGGAAACTTCAGTTAGGCTCAACAAATTAGATTACTTACTTCTGAAGTTCATAGAGTGAAAACTATAAAGTTGAAAATTACATAGTGAAATTGAACTACATAAAAAATTTTTCACAAATTGAAGCCTTGTCATTCTTCCCACTTACCTTAAAGGAAGAATACTTCTATTTGTAAAATAAAAATAGAAATTTTTATTTGACAGCGAATTCAGTGAAGCCAGTGAGCAAAGCCATTGGAAGCATATGTGTAATGTCAAACATCAGAAGAGATCTTCCAGGGGAAAGGGTGCAGCTGGTTTCAGAGTGTTGGGGGAAGAGAAAAGATTTCACTTACATTATCCACCCCAAGGCTCAAGAATTGTTAAGCACAAACCTACTGATAAATCATATTGTTTTCATTCTACTGTAATGTATGTGGTTTAAAGTTATGAGAATAAAAAATACATTCCTCCCATTTTTACCAGAATCTGTTTGAATATACTCTGAATTTCCCTATTTATAAAAATTCCCTCTTTAGGCTAGTAACTGGCTAATTTCCATGCTCAGTCTTACAATTTGCTCATTTTTTATGCATTGATTTATTCAACAGATACTTATGGAATGTCTATCTAGTAAGTGCTAGAAATAATTCTAAACAAAAGAATATGACAATTTATTGAAAATATATGATTGTTTCACAGAAGAGCATTAATAACTTCTAACCATCAGGTACTAAGTTAATACTCCCAAGCTAAACAAAACAACAACCTTTTTACAGTTATACTGGGATTCTGTAAAAAAGATTTTTTTTAATGAAGCATCACACTTGCCACAGCTTTATTTAACCTGGTATTTATATCAAGTGTAAAGAAGACTATTATAGATAAGAAGACTGGAGAAGGCCATAATATTAATATCAGATTTGACCTATTGTAAAATTCATCTTACCTGGAAGGTTAAATCAATTCCAGTGCTGCAGGGAGAGTCTTCATTTACACAAAGGAAATTTGACAAGGGTGTTTTTCTGAGCAAAAGCAGTAGCATACTGCATTGTTTGAAGCAGGTAAACTTATACCATGTCTCTTCTAGAATGTACCAAATGTAAATCCTTTTCATTCTATAAATACTTTCTAAAGTACTCACATTCTTTAACTTTTAAAAATCTACTTTATTTTCTTTCAAGGCACTTATAGCACTTGGGGTTAACTTTTTAGCAAATGACAATTCTTAATGACCCACTTTCTAAATAGAAAGTGAAAAAAACAATCTCACAACAAATCCTCGAAGTACAAAAGCAATGACACTTCTAAAGTAAGCTCCCATTCAGCTCCCGGGTATCTTTAATACTCACAGATCTCATCTTCTTATGGATTTAACAACTGTGCTTTAATGTGCTTTAGGTCTAGTATTCATATCTCCCACTATTCCCTTTGATAAAGATAAATAAGCTTATGGAGACAGTGCTGCCCCTGAGACTGCAAATTAAGGAGCGACTAATCAACAGAAGAAGATAAAGAAGAAATGTGACATTGGCAATGCTTTTAAATAGCAATTTAAAATTGCCCGCTCTAACTCAGTGATTGAGTATTTAAAAAAAGCAACAAGAAAATCAACTCTTCATTCCAGGTATGGACTCTGAAAATGAAAAAGGCAGCTTCTCTTTGGGCCTAGGTCTAACTGCCTGCTGGATCAGGGCTCCTTCAGACTCCGCCCACTGCCCTCTCTTGGATGCATTTTCTCTCCAACTTGGGTGCCCACTAGCCTTGCCTTTGATCACAGCCTCCTTTATTCTTATTATGTTTTCAATCGATAAATATCTGCTGAATGATTATATTTTACAATACTAACAAATATTTACACTGGTTAAAACAAGAATCATATTATTTAATTAAAGGAGACCTGAGATCTATTACAAATATTATAAGTGTACATTAGAATACAGGGCTGCTCTATAGTCTTGCTACTCAAAACTGTGGTACAGGGTCCCATAACATCAGCCTAATCTGGGTGTGTGTTAGAATCTGAAAATTGCTGAACAAGATTCTCGGGAGATTTGTATTCACATTAAAATTTCAGACATGATGTGTTTACCTGAGGATCTTGTTATAATGCAGATTCTGGTTCAGGTCTGAAGCGAGGCCCAAGATTCTGCATTTCTAACAAGCTCCCAGCTGACACCAATGTTATTGGTCCATAAACTGAAACTTGAGTAGCAAAGATGCAGAGGAAATAAAAATGTTTCTAAGCATGTAGACCTATCTAAGTTATCAGAGCCAATTGCCACCTTTGAAATAGCCTTACTGAATTAAACAGAAGAAAACTTTTAAAACTTCTCATTTTTATGGTGAAAAAGTCATAAATTTATTCTGAATTTGTGAAATTTGAAAGAGTAGTACATCTGTAAAACAGAACAGTCTGGGATAATGAGAAATTGCATCCAGATTGAAATTATGTTTCCAAATACTAATTAATGGCGGCAGTGAGCAGCCGATTGGTTGCTACAGCAAATAGAAATATGCCCTAGCATACCCCAGGAAATATTTGCAGAACTTAGAACAGTAAAGGGATTAATATGGTAAGTGAAAAGATCATAGAAAGAAGGATGATTGATACAGAAGTTCTCCTATGTTCATAATAAGAATTCAAAAAGCAATAATTTGATGAAGAAAAGCTCTCTGCAGAAGATTGAGAAGTAGCAAAGACAACAAAATTGAAGACAAGTTCACTGAGCTAAAAAGAGCTAAGAATTTAAATCAGAAAAAGACCATCTGAATACTAGGTAAAAATGATGAGAAATAAAAGACAAAACAGGTCTTGATAACTACAAGAATTTAAAACAAACAAACAAAAAACACTTAATATCAACCAGGCAGAAAACCAGGTAACATACAAAAGAAAAAGAAAACCATATAAATACTAAAATTCTCCTTTTTAAATATATAAAAAGCAAACTGCTCAACATCTACAAAGTACAGATGACTATTGATTGAAATCTACTTCTGGGGAAGATATTATTCGTGTTTAGAAGCAATAAAGACATTATTATATGCAAGAACTTAGAAAATATCCTTCACATGCAATATTTTTTTAAATGAGATACTAGAGCAAATTTTGATGCGATTAAAATAGATGTCTTTTTGGAAAGCAATATAATCTGTAGTTATCAGAATTATTTCCTAAAGAATTGTTAATCTAGTCATACAACAGCAGCAGCATGTAAAATCTCTAAATATATGACATTCAACAGAAAAGAAAGAGTGAGAAAAGACAGAAGGGAAAGAAAAAAGAATGAAAGTGGAAGCCAGGAAGAGGGGGAGGAAGTAAAGAAAGAACATATAATCTCTCATATTAAATAAAAATTTCAATCTGTGACTATTTTTAAATATGGGCTCTAGTACATTTTATTTTGTTTCATTATAATAATATAAAAATAGTTATATCTAAATCATTATAAAAGTAGCAAAAAATATTAAGCAATATATCAGAATATGGGAAGTATAGAATGTATTTCTAGAAATCCACAAGTAAACTCTTTAGAAATAAATACTTTAGGGAGGAAAGATTGGTAGGTTCACCCCACAACCACACTACAGTTACTCCTGTAGTTATGTGTAAGCCCTTACCTTACTCTTTATTAAGTATACATTCTAACACACTGAATGTATTTCATTCTACAGTGTTGGTTTGGTCTCAACAAATCTCTGATAGTCATCCCATATCCCAAGGCAATTAGCATTCATTACCTTATTCCTGCAGAGCACCTGTGGTTCAGAAGCTGACCACCTCCAGCTCCAAGAATAGACTCTTTTTCATTTAATCTAAAAAATTCCCTTCTTTCTCCCAGCCACAGTTAATATTCCTAAATGCTCTAATTCAGAGTAAGTCGAAGAATTCTTGCTTAGAATAGTTGGGAAAAAAAGTGCTCACTACTTTCCTGTGAATACCATAATGCAATTTACCAAAACTGCAAAATCCTCTTCAGTAATGGCAGCCAAGAAAAAAGCAAGAAAAGGAGGCCAGAGCCACTGGATTGCTAAAGTTCTGCACTTCCACTTACATGATCCAATAAACTTTCTCAATCTTTAGGCCACTTTGAAATGAGTTTCTTTTGATTGTTCCTGAACACATATTACCTGATGCAAACTCCTTTGTTACCCTTTAAAAGTCTGAATTTCAAAGAATACTTTTTAGGAGTTAAGAAGCTCTTAACATGTTGATCCAAGCAACATTGCTTTCTTCAGTCTGGTGCCCCAGTGGGGAAAGCACATTTGTAGATGGCATGTCCTAAGCAATGATTTAAAATTTGCTTAGGCTTCACATTTTCAATATTGAATAATTTCCTGTTTATATAATCTGGGATTGCCACCAAAACTGCAAGCTCCCAAGTCCCCTAGAAATATACACCTCAGAGCATTCTCTCCATAGATGGCAAAACACAGAAAATAATACAATTTATTGTAGTAAGACTATCTCATAGAATTAAATGGGGATAAACACAACTGAAGTCAGCCTTTAAAAAACAAGAATAAAAGTAGAAAGCTTAATATAATTAATTTACACATTGAAGGGGGAAGCCATATAAAGAATTTTCATAGCTTTCTCATTTCTCAAGAATTTTACTCATCAAAATTAAAACGTGTTTGCTTGAATGCTAAACATGATGCCACTTTTGATTTTCAATGTATGCAGAACCACATTTTTCAACATCAGAAGTATAATTTTAGAAATGATTTTTCAAATCACTTTCTCTAAAGCACACTTATTAGATGACATCCTAGTGCATTTGGGCTGCTGTAACAATGCCTCAGACTGAGTAACTTGTAAACAACAGAAATGTGTTGCTCTCAGTTCTGAATGCTAGGCAGTTCAAGATCAAGGCAAGATTTGGTGTCTGGTGAGCACTTGTTCTCTGCCTCATAGATGACACCTTGTTACTGTGTAGTCACATGGCAGAAGAAGCAATAGGGTTCCTTTATGCCTCTTTTATAGGAACATTAATTCTATCCATGAGGTCTCCACTATGACCTAGTCACCTCCCAAAGCCTCACTTCATAATAGCAACACTTTGGGGATTAGATTCCACCATATACATTTTGGCAAATCCATGCTTGCCTGTTGATATGGTTTGGCTGTGTCCTCACCTGAATCTTACCTTGAATTGTAGCTCCCACAATTCCCACGTGTCATGGGAGGGACCTTATGAGAGGTAATTGAATCATGGGGGCGAGTCTTTCCCGTGCTGTTCTCATGATAGTGAATAAACCTCACAAGATCTGGTATTTTTTATAAGGGGGAGTTTCCCTGCACAAATTCTCTCATTTTTTCCTTTTGCCTGCTGCCATGTAAGATGTACCTCTAGCCTTCCGCCATGAGTGTGACGCCTCCCCAGCCACATGGAACTGTGAGTGTGAAAATGGACTAATATACCCATTAAATTAAAAAAAAAAAAACCTATTTTGCTAGATTCTGTATTTCTCTCATCTTTCCTGTAGTTGACAACCTTCCCCCACTTAATACATAATTGGGCTCAAGATCACTGGTTTTGCAAAATCGCTGAAATTCCAAACTAGAGATGTACCCCTAATAGGAATTGCCACTGCCATGCTCTGGTTTCTTCAATTAAGAAGAAGAGATAAAGGATAAAATCATCTCATGTGGAGAAGGCTATAGGGGGCACCCATGGCAAGGAGGAAATGGCAGTGGTGCAGAACAATGAAAACCTGAATTACAGCTCCAGGAATCCCTACTTTGTTCTTTCAAAGTAAGCTACAGAATCTCTTTAAACTTCAAATTATTCTAGTACACAGACCACTTTAAGGGTCAAATGTAAGGCTTTTTAATATTATATGTGTTCCTATTCCAGGTAAGTGACTTCTATCCACTACTTCCTTGTGTTTGGAACATTTGATTTAGGGCTAACTTTCTAACTGTCACTCATTATTTTTCTGTTAATCTGTTATCTCCATCCTCAAGTAATTTGCGTAAGGATAGTTTTAAGTGTGGAAATGATTCATCAAGGGATTTTAAAAGAATTTGCTTTGCTCCATTGTCTGTGGTCTATGTAAATGCAGGAATTAAAATCAGATAGTCTCTCCAGGATTTTCCCAGCCTAACAAGTCTGTGATTCATGAGGGGAGAAGTTTCTGAAACTTGGAAATGGCTATGAATTATATCCTGGAGAGCTGAAGAAGTCAGCAGTCCAGTAGGTGTCACAAAGTCAACCACTCTTGGATAGTTTCTGAACTATTATAATTGCTCTCAAGGTTCCATAATCACCAGGGACTTGCAAAGCAGAGTATAAAATAGTTATGAATGTGGTCAAATGTATAACTATTTTCTAAAATGGCTAATGTTCAGCATATAATTTCTTCAGGCAGAAGCATCCAATGTATTACGTGTAGTACACAGGAAGACAACTTTTCCTGAACACAATCTGTATTCTGCCATTTTTTAGTTTTTAACGAGAGCCTTTACAATGCAGGGGTGTGGAGAATTGACAGATTTTGCACATTTTAGTGTTTTTTCACAATGTTTGCTATGTTCAGCAGAATATAAACTTTCAGATTTAAAATATGTTCTCTAGTTTATCCTACTGTGCAAATCAGTACATTAAGCAAGCCTAGCAGAAAACCATAAGCAGGCAGACAAAAGCTGTGAGAGAGAGGCTTTCCTATCAAATGTGATGGGAAATAAGATTTAAATATGGGTTTGCCCACCAGTGTATGAACCAGAAGTCACAGCCCAGAAACTAAAAAAAGTCACAAAGCAAGGTCAACAGTGACACACAATCGTAGATTGTGAAATTTGAAAGAACCTACTTAAAATAATTCAAATTAAAACATGGCCTTAAGCATACTGCATTAAATATAACGTACTAAAACACACTGTTAATATAGGCTCAATGGCTATAACAAATAAACCAATGTGGTGTCTATATTTCTTGCTCTGTAATAGTCTAGGCAGGTGTTCCCGGCTGGCAGGCAGCTCTCCTCTGCAGGGATCCTGAGCACTGGAATTCCTCCATCTCGGATCCTGCCATCATCTAGGGAATTTTCATTGCCCGCATCATGTCAGCTGTTCTGCCATGTTGCGAGTTAAGTGGTAGAAGGAAAAAGATATGGAGGCCACACCTACTGACATAATGGCCTCAGCCTGGAGGCACAGTCCTTCCACTCTCATTCCGTGAAGAACTCAGTCAAATCACACACTAACTGCAAGGGAGGCTGGAAAATACAGCCCTGCTGAGTGGCCAGAAAGAAGAGAAGGGCTGTTGGTGCCCAGCAAATTTCAGAAATAAGAAGAGTACGTACAATATTCATCATTTTGAAGAATTTGCTTTGCTCCATAGACTGCGGAGGAAAGGGAGGAACTAGAATCAGATATTCTCTCCAAGATTTTCCCAGCCTAACAATTCTATGATTCATGAAGGGAGAAGTTTCTGAAACTTGGAAATTATATCCTGGAGAGCTGAAGACGTCAGCAGTCCAGTAGGAAAATACAGACCCAAAAATGTATGTTGACATAGCCATTCTAACAAATGTAACTGTTGGGGAAATATTTTAAGACATTAAAAGGAAGTTAGACTAATTATGATATAAAATCACACAAGTGTAAAAATAATTACAATCGATCATTTTGATGTCTTATCACAAAAACATTACTTTGAAAACACAAGTGGCAACAAATTTCAGGATACTAATTTTGTGACCATCACCCAAATATGACATCAATGTAATTTAAACAATTCAGAAACTTAATGGAAAATAGAAAGGAGAAAATGGTTTTCTTAAGACTTGAATGTAAGTTCTTTTATTAAACATATGAGACTTAGTAAGTAACCTTCTCATATTTCAATTTTTCTTCTTCAAATACTGACCAGATTTCTCCCTAACTACTCATAGGATTTCTGTGATAATCAGACCTAAAATGAGACAAAATAGAGAAAACACTTTGATATGTTGTAGAGCTATATATATAAGACATTTTTAGAATACTAATTTTTATAGTTCTCCTTGAAGAGGTCCTTCACATTCCTTGTAAATTGTATTCCGAGTTATTTTATTGTCTTTGTAGCAATTGTGAATGGGAGTTCCTTCATGATTTGGCTCTCTGTTTGTCTATTATTGGTGTATGGAAATGCTTGTGATTTTTGCACATTGATTTTGTATCCTGAGACTTTGCTGAAGTTGCTTATCAGCTTAAGGATTTTTGCATCAATGTTCATCAAAGATATTGGCCTGAAATTTTCTATTTTTGTTGTGTCTCTGCCAGGTTTTGGTATCAGGATGATGCTAGCCTCATAAAATGAGTTAGGGAGGAGTCCCTCTTTTTCTATTGTTTGGAATTGTTTCATAAGGAATGGTACCAGCTCCTTTCTGTACCTTTGGTAGATTTTGGCTGTGAATCTGTCTTCTCCTGGGCCTTTTTTGGTTGACAGGCTGTTAATTGCTGCCTCAATTTCAGAATTTGTTATTGGTCTATTCAAGGATTCAACTTCCTCCTGGCTTAGTCTTTGGAGGGTGTATGTGTCCAGGACTTTATCCACTTCTTCCAGATTTTCAAATTTACACAGAGGTGTTTATAGTATTCTCTGATGGTAGTTTGTATTTCTGTGGGATCAGTGGTGATGGCCCCTTTATCATTTTTTATTGTGTCTATTTGATTCTTCTCTCTTTTCTTCTTTATTAATCTGGCTAGCATTTTATCTATTTTGATAATCTTTTCAAAAAAACAGCTCCTGGATTCACGGGTTTTTTGAAGGGTTTTTCGTGTCTCTATCTTCTTCAGTTCTGTTCTGATCTTAGTTATTTCTTGTCTTTCTGCTAGCTTTGAATTAGTTTGCTCTTGCTTCTCTAGTTCTTTTAATTGTGATGTTAGGATATCGATTTTAGATCTTTCCCACTTTCTCCTGCAGGCATTTAGTGCTATAAATTTTCCTCTACACACCAGCTTTAGCTGTGTTCCAGAGATTCTGGTACATTGTGTCTTTATTTTAATTAGTTTCAAAGAACTTATTTATTTCTGCCTTAATTTTGTTATTTACCCAGTAGTCATTCAGGAGCAGGTTATTCAGTTTCCATGTAGTTGTGTGGTTTTAAGTGAGTTTCTTAATCCTGAGTTTAATTTAATCACACTGTGGTCTGACAGACTGTTTATTTTGATTGCTGTTCTTTTGCATTTGCTGAGGAGTGTTTTACTTCCAATTATGTGGTTAATTTTAGAATAAGTGTAACATGTTGCTGAGAAGAATGTATATTCTGTTGATTTCGGGTGGAGAGTTCTGTAGATGTCTGTTAGGTCCACTTGGTCCAGAGCTAAGTTCAAGCCCTGAATATCCTTGTTAATTTTCTGTCTCATTGATCTGTCTAATGTTGATAGTGGGGTGTTAAAGTCTCCCACTATTATTGTGTGGGAGTCTAAGTGTCTTTGTAGGTCTCTAAGAACTTGTTTTATGAATCCGGGTGCTCCTGTATTGGGTGCATATATATTTAGGATAGTTAGCTCTTCTTGTTGCATTGATCCTTTTACCATTATGTAATGCCCTTCTTTGTCTTTTTTGATCTTTGTTGGTTTAAAGTCTGTTTTATTAGAGACTAGGATTGCAACCCCTGCTTTTTTTTTGCTTTCTATTTGCTTTGCTCATATTCCAATTTTTCTTTAAACCATGACCAGATTTCTCCCTAACTACTCATAGGATTTCTGTGATAATCAGACTTAAAATGAGATAAAATAGAGAAAATACTTTGACATATTGTAGGGTTATATATATAAGACATTTTTAGAATACTAATTCTTGTAGTTCTCCTTGAAGAGGTCCTCCATCCCTTTATTTTGAGCCTACATGTGTCTTTGCATGTGAGATGGGTCTCCTGAATTGAGCACACCAGTGGGTCTTGACTCTTTATCCGATTTGCCTGTCTGTGTCTTCTGATTGGGGTATTTAGTCGTTTACATTTAAGGTTAATATTGTCACATGTCAATTTGATCCTGTAATTATGATGCTAGCCGGTTATTTTGACGATTAGTTGATGCAGTTTCTTCATAGTGTAATGGTCTTTACAATTTGGTATGTTTTTGCAGTGGCTGGTACCGGTTTTTCCTTTCCATAGTAAGTGTTTTTTTCAAATGCTCTTGTAAGGCAGGCCTGGTGGTAACAAAATCTCTTAGCATTTCTTGTCTGTAAAGGATTTTATTTTTCCTTTGCTTCTGAAGCTTCGTTTGGCTGGATATGAAATACTGGGTTGAAAATTCTTTTCTTTAAGAACGTTGAATATTGGCCCCCACTCTCTTCTGGCTTGTAGGGTTTCTGGAGAGAGATCCACTATTAGTCTGATGGGCTTCCCTTTGTGGATAACCAGACCTTTCTCTCTGGCTGCGCTTAACATTTTTTACCCCAAAGTAACTTATAGATTCAGTGCTATCCCTATCAAGCTACCATTGACTTTCTTCACAGAATTAGAAAAATCTACTTTAAATTTCATATGGAGCCAAAAAAGAGCTCATATAGCCAAGACAATTCTAAGCAAAAAGACGAAAGCTGGAGGCATCATGCTACCTGACTACAAACTATACTACAAGGCTACAGTAACCAAAACAGCATGGTACTGGTACCAAAACAGATATATAAACCAATGGAACAGAACAGAGGCCTCAGAAATAACACTGCAAATCTACAACCATCTGATCTTCGACAAATCTGACAAAAAGAAGCAATGGGGAAAGGATTCCCTATTTAATAAATGATGTTGGGAAAACTGGCTAGCCATATGCAGAAAACTGAAACTGGACCCCTTCCATACACCTTATACAAAAATTAACTCGAGATGGATTAAAGACTTAAACATAAGACCCAAAACCATGAAAACCCTAGAAGAAAACCTAGGCAATACCATTCAAGACATAGGCATGGGCAAAGACTTCATGACTAAAACACCAAAAGCAATGGCAACAAAAGCCAAAATTGACATATGGGGTCCAATTAAAGAACTTCTGCAAAGCATAAGAAGCTATCATCAGAGTGAACAGGCAACCTCCAGAATGGGAGAGAATTTTTGCAATCTATCCACCTGACAAAGGGCTAATATCCAGAATCTACAAGGAACTTAAACAAATATACAACAAAAAAAAAAACAACTCCATTCAAAAGTGGGCAAATGATATGAACAGACACTTCTCAAAAGAAGGCATTTATGTGGCCAACAAACATATGAAAAAAAGCTCATCATGACTGGTCATTAGAAAAATGCAAATCAAAACCACAATGAGATACCATCTCACACCAGTTAGAATGGCGATCATTAAGAAGTCAGGAAACAACAAACGCTGGAGAGGATGTGGAGAAATAGGAATGCTTTTACACTGTTGGTGGGAATGTAAATTAGTTTAACCATTATGGAAGACAGTGTGGCGATTCCTCAAGGATCTAGAACCAGAAATACCATTTGACCCAGCAATCACATTACTGGGTATATACCCAAAGGATTATAAATCATTCTACTATAAAGACACATGCACACGTATGTTTATTGCAGCACTATTCACAATAGCAAAGTCTTGAAATCAACCCAAATGCCCATCAATGGTAGATTGGCTAAAGCAAATGTGGCACATATACAACATGGAATACTATGCAGCCATAAAAAAGGATGAGTTCATGTTCTTTGCAGGGACATCAATAAAGCTGGAAACCATCATTCTCAGCAAACTAACACAGGAACAGAAAACCAAACTCCACATGTTCTCACTCCTAAGAGCTGAACAATGAGAACACATTGACACAGGGAGGGGAACATCACATACCGAGGCCTGTCTGAAGGTGGGGTCTAGGGGAGGGATAGCATTAGAAGAAATACCCAATGTAGACGACGGGTTGATGGGTGCAGCAAACCACCATGGCACGTGTATACCTATGTAACAAACCTGCACATTCTGCACATGTATCCCAGAATTTAAAGTATAAAAAATAAATAAATAAAAACAGAAAAAAAGAATACTAATTCTTTGAGCTCAATTTTTAAAATTCTAAAAACAAGTAAAATTATATGATTAACTCAGTATTTAAATTATTTTTTTAAATTTAACGAAATCTTTTCAAGAGTAATTTGTCTCGTAATGAATGTCTCCATTTATGCTGTTTCCCAGGGTTACTACTGAAAAACAAGTATTTTGTTACTTGCCTTGATTCACTATTTTGTAGGTTCTTTGAGGAGAAAAAATATATTTGATTTTATTTCAGAGTTTAAGGAGGAGGAATTTCTTTTATATATATATATATGTGTGTGTGTATATATATATGTGTGTATATATATATACGTGTGTGTATATATACATACGTGTGTATATATATATACGTGTGTATATATGTGTATATATATATGTATATATTCCACCTCTATCTGCAAAGTTTCTTAGCATATATGTTTGTATTTGTGTATGGGGAGTATATAGAAACACATATATAATTCGTATTTACATGCTTTCATTGTTGAATTAATATATATATGGTGAAACAAACCTTGGAATTTTTGATAACAAAAAACTATATTTTAAATTAATTTTAATTATTAACGGCATAGAAATCTTGTCTTCAACTAAAAATTATTGAAAATACTTAATAATTTTATCATATGAGAAAATAATTCATATTGATTCAATACTACCTTAGTGAGAACTATGTGATTGGTTTTGGTTGCTCTAATACTTTGAGATCCAGTTATTCATAGATGCAGTTCTAAGTTCAGTTTATTTTTACATTGATTTTAATGTCTGTCGAAATTGAGGATACTTCACAAAGCTATAATATGTAAAATATGCAAATATGCACTTAGGGGATGGTTCATTCACTGCTAATGGCAATGAATGTAAATCCATATTTCAATAATCATGATGATTCCTAATTTTATTGACTTATTATAAGATCTGATTAGATCATTGTGTGGTCTGGGTTTTGTCTAATGACATAATTGGCTTACCAAGAGCTTCTACTTGGACTGGAATTAACAACCCTAAAAATGTCCTTGATCATCTCTACCCACATTTAGTGTGACCTTTGTTCTAATGTGTGGGAGAATCTTTTAAAGTTTGTCCATACGCAGAGGATTTATTAAGGTAAAACTGGATATTTATACTTAAAGAGGCCCAAAGAAATAGCACTTTATTACATTACACAGAAAACAAATGAACAAGTGGAAGCCACAGCTGTGGGGCCATCACAGACGGCTGAGGACCTCTCAGGATATCTCGAGTATCCTGGCTACCCCATAGAGAACCACAGGAGGGCGCCAGAGTCAGTCAGTATTGTAAATATCCATAAATGCAATTCCTTTCTTAAATAAAATTTGAAGTGTACCAAAATGGACTACTTTGCACCACCCTGGGTGTGTCCATCCTTACTTTGAGATACTGGCTGAAAATAGTGCATTCCAAGTACCCAGGGATATCCTTAAAATGCACTTTCTGGCCGGGCGCGGTGGCTCACGTCTGTAATCCCAGCGCTTTGGGAGGCTGAGGCAGGCCGATCACAAGATCAGGAGTTCGGGACCAGCCTGGCCAATATGGTGAAACCCTGTCTCTACTAAAAATACAAAAATCAGCCAGGCGTGGTGGTGGGTGCCTATAGTCCCAGCTACTCTGGAGGCTGAAGCAGGAGAACCACTTGAACCCGGGAGGCGGAGGTTGCAGTGAGCCGAGACCATGCCACTGCACTCCAGCCTGGGCAACTCCATCTAAAACAAAAACAAACAAACAAACAAACAAAAATGTCTAGGGTGGGGCTTGAAATTCTGCCTTTCTAACGAGCTCTCTGGTGCTGCCCATGTTGACCCACTGGTCTCCTGTTAGGTTGCAGGAACTTATAATAAAATTGCTTTACAAGTTTAATTATAGATGATAAATATATGGTGCAAGCCTACAGTGAACAAAACCATCGTCCAAGATCTATTTACATAACCTGGAGGAGAAAATGAGAGCCAAGAACAGGAAAAAAAACAACCAATAATTTTACCCTAACTGATATTTTCTTGGAATGTAGCTCCTCGGCACCACTCTGTAGACCTTTGAACGTGTTTTATACAATGTTCTGACTGGAAGCAAGCTTTTTATGTGCTGTTTTAGTTTCTTAAGGTTGTAGGTGAGCTCAACAGCAGTGGAGAACACAGTGATGTGACAGCTTTCTTGGTCACATAGTACTGACTTTCTCATTTTTATCGATGCAGTGATAATAATCCTGATCCTGGCAGTGGTGTTGAAAAGATTATATGAAATAATATGGTCAACAATATCTAGTGTGAACCATTTCTATCAATCTTCTACATGCTATTACATTTAGAGGTTTTGTCATTGCTTTCTTTGAACTCGAGCTAGCTAAAAATATCTTAACTGTCTCAGAAGCACTCTAGAATATTTTAGTATAAATTTAGATAAGGTATTGTGACGGAAAAGAGAAAACAGTGATTAATTTCCATGTGTCGCATGGAAGAGTAAAAACAAAACAGAAATTCATGGTAAGCCTGCTTTTATATTCATCCTCAAAGTTCATGACTACTCACTCTGAATTCAGTGGGTTTCCTGAAAAACAGCCAACCTTATCAAGGAATACCTAATGTTTACATAAGAATACTAGTGGATAAAACCTGACAACAACTAACAGGGCAATTTTATCTTGAAGGAATATGTAAGCTTAGAGAAGGGGAAGAAACTGAATAAAAATGTGTGCTTATTGAAGTCTTGAAATACAATGAAAACATCTGATCTTTTCTTTATCCCCGAAAAATCCATAATTTAAGATTATGTTATTTAAAAATAGCTAGAATTTAATCATTCAACCCACCATGTCATAATGATGCTGAAATCCCAAATTTCTTAAAGACAATATCATATGATATTTTAATAAAATTCTAAACAGGTTATTTTAACTTTTATTAGGAGAGAGGAAACTAGCCCCCCTTCTTCCTCCAAAAAAAAAAAAAAAACTCCCTAAAATAACCAAATATGCATGCCATTTTCAAAAGAGATTTAAGAAACATTATTATCCCTGAGGTCTGTTTAAATGGTATGGAGTGTATAAACACAGATGCACACATATATGCCCTTTTTCTTGCAAAAAAAAAAAATATATATACTTTTAAAAATAAAACTGCCTCCCAAAATGCTTCCTTTGTGATGTTACTAAAGAAATACTTAGCTTTATTCCCTGAATAAATGTTAGCAGCACTGAAGATCCAACAGTATGAAATCATAATGAAAGATACTAAAAAAAATTCCTGCTGAAATAAATCATGAAGTTTTAAGAACAAGTGTGAATAGAATGATTGGATTAACACAAAGCAATTCCTCCTCCTATTATAACTTTTATAAAAAACTATAGGTATTTCCTCTTTCTAGTGTATCATAAAAGTGACAAGCAATTTGTTGAAGCTTTTTAATTGTATTATTCCAGTAGAGGGAAAAGAACAAACAACCACTGAGCAACCAATATGTGTTGGACACTGTGTACATGTCCCAGATACATATCTCACATAATGCTCTCAAAAAAATGTAGGATGAAGGTAGAATCTTTACCATTTTATGAAGAAGAAAGATGAGATTCAGAAAGAGTAAGTCATCATGTTAGTGTCAGAAAACTAGCAGGTTGCAGGTGAAAGACCAAATCTCAGAAATATCTCCCTGAAAAGCCCATAATAAAGCTTTATTTTTGACTGATAAAGCAAAACTAGAGATGTTAGGTCCGTGGGTAAAAAGCACCAAGATGAATTTTCTATAGTAATCACACCACTGCAGACCTGTTCAACCAGAAATACAAAAAGCATGGGTGTAGGAGCACATTGACTATACATTCTGACCCCTCCTCCACATCCTTCACACATGCATGCACACACAAATCAAAAAGACATGACATCAAAAGAACAAAAATAAGATGTCCTAGACAGAGCAATCAGGCAAGAGAAAGAAATAAAAGGCATCCAAATAGGAAAAGAAGAAGTCAAACTATCTTTCTTCACTGACGATATAATTCTATACCTAGAAAACCCCAAAGACTCTGCCAAAAGGCTCCTAGAACTGATAGATGACTTCAGTAAGGTTTCAGGATACAAAATCAATGTACAAAAATTAGTAGCATTTCTATACACTGATAATGTTCAAACTGAGAGTCAAATCAAAAACACAATCCCATTTACAACAGCCACACAAAAAAAGAAACATCTAGGAATACAGGTAACCAAGGTGGTGAAAGATCCCTACAAGAAGAACTACAAAAAAACTGCTGAAAAGAATCAGAGATAACACAAATAAATGGAAAAATATCCCATGCTCGTTGATTGGAAAAGTCAATCTTTTTAAAATGCCCATATTGTCCAAAGCAACTTACAGATACAACAATATTCCTATCAAGCTCCCAAAGTCAATTTTCACAGAATTAGAAAAAGTATCCAAAAATTCATACAGAATCAAAAAAGAACCTGAATAGCCAAAGCAATCTTTAGCAAAAACAATAAAGTTAAAGGCATCACATTACTTGACTACAAATTATACTCTAAGGCTACAGTAACCAAAACAGCATGGTACAAAAAATACACACAGACCAGCAGAACAGAACAGAGAATCCAGAAATAAAGCTGCATATCCACAACCATCTGATCTTTGACAAAGTCAACAAAAACAAGCAATGGGGAAATGACTCCTTATTCAATAAACAGTGCTGGGATAACTAGCTATCCATATGCAGAAGATTGAAACTGGACCTCTCTCTTACACCATATACAAAAATTAACTCAAGATGGATTAAAGATTTAAATGTAAAACCTCAAATTATAAAAATCCTGGAAGAAAACCTAGAAAATACTCTTTTCAACATCATCCTTGGCACAAAAATGTTTCGCTAAGTCCACAAAAACAATAGCAACAAAAGCAAAAATTAACAAGAGGGACCTAACGAAACTAAAGAGCTTCTGCACAGCAAAAGAAATTATCAATAAACAGACAACCTACAAAATGGGAGAAAATGTTTGCAAACTGTGCATTCAACGAAGTTCTGATATCCAGGATATATAAGGAACTTAAATCAACAAGCAAACAAGCAAATAATCCCATTAAAAAATGGGCAAAGAACATCAACAGACACTTCTCAAAAAAAGACATACACATGGCCACCAAATGTATAAAAAATGCTCAATATCACCAGTCAAAGAAATGCAATTCTTTGAGATTCGCACTGAGACACCATCTCACACCAGTCAGAATGGCTATTACTAAAAGGTCAAAAACAACAGATGCTGGTGAGGCTGCAGAGAAAAGAGAATGCTTATACCTATTGGTGGGAATGTAAATTAGTTCAGCCACTGTGGAAAGCAGTTTGGAGATTTCTCAAAGAACTTAAAACACAGCTACCATTTGACCCAGCAATCCCATGACTGGGTATACATCCAAAGTAAAATAAATTGTTCTACCAAAAAGACACATACATTTGCATGTTCATTGCTGCTCTACTCAAAATGAAGACATGGGATCAACCTAGGCACCCATCACTGATGGATTTGATAAAGAAAATGTGGTACGTACACACCATAAAATACTATGCAGCCATTAAAAAGAATGAATTCATGTCCTTTGGAGACACATGGATGCAGCTGCAGGCCATAATCCTAAGTGAATTAATGCAGAAACAGAAAACCAAATACATGTTCTCACATATAAGTATGAGCTAAACACTGAGTACACATGGACATAAAGATAAGAACAATAGACACTGCAGACTAGTAGAGAGGAAAGGGTGGAGGGCAGGTTGAAAAACTGACTATTGGGTATGACACTCACTATCTGGGTGATGGGACCCATCCCCCAAACCTCAGCATCATGTAATATACCCATGTAACAAACCTGTACATATACCCCCTAAAATAAAAGTTGAAATTGTTTAAAAAAAAACTTAAATAGGCTGTGAATGTAGTGAAGTTAGGTAAATTCAGTGAACAAATAACATTTGAATGAAAATCTAGCAATTAAAGAGTTAAAATGGTACCCCACTTCCCCCAGAAGTTTAGAGGTATGGTTAAAAAATGAAACTGAGTCTTCGCTATGTCTTGGGGTGTTATCCTGTTTCTGACATTTATCAGCCAAGATGTTTTGAGCAATGTAGCCACTCAGAGTTACTTTTACGAGACATAAATTATGAATAACACCTACTTCACATAGCTGTTGTAAAGAGTAAAAACTTTAATGTATGGCAATATTTCACAGAACCTCTGAAACATAGAAATGCTCAATAATTGGCAGAGTGTTTGTTTTCTTTTGTTTATAATCAGAGTTTTAGGCTAAAATTCCAATGCAAAAGATGCTAATTTGGGCTATTAGGATGCTATCAAGAGATTTTTATCCCATAGATGAAAAAAAAGGATTTCTATGAAAAAAGAACAAAAATAAAATTGTTTGAAATAGGATAAACATAAAACAATAGTACATGAAACAGCCTACTTACATTATAAAATGGCAATCACCCTTGAATTCTAGCTGCAACAGATAAACATTAAATTATCATCATAAAACCAAAATAAACTACAAATGTTATCTGAAGGAGAGAGGTGGAACTTGCACATTAAATGTGGCTTATCAATCTCAATGTGTCCACTTATAATATGTGCAGGAGATTATACCACCGAGAGGGGAGAAGAAGGGGGCTATGTGTGTCCCCAGAGCTCTGCGGCTAAAGCTAGAATTCACTAAATATCATTCATCCACTTCATAATTCATCCAAAGGAACTCTAAGCCAAATAATTTTGCATCTTATTTTAAGGAATAAATAGTAATGGCTTTTGAAAATCTTAGTTTCTCAAAATAAAAACCATACACGTGATTGGCTGGCAAATGCCAAAGTTTTTCCTGGAGACCCTCTGCCTCCCTGGGGGAGTTCAAGTTTCTCCACGCTCATTGAGATCTCTACCATCACCTTATCCTTACCCAGCACAAAATATCAAATCTGTATCAAGGGACAAATACAGTCGTCAAGGGTTCACAATGAATCTGTTATACAAGGTTGTGAAGCTTTTGGTGTGAGGATGAAATAAGAGCCAAAGTTCACATCTTCTGCTTGTTTCTTCTTCCCCAAAATTCAGCTGGATGACTGAGAAGGACCAGGGGGGTAGAGATTTAAGAAAGACACTACTCTTTTGAAAGTTCAAGAGAAGACAGAAGAGGAGGGCAAAGGGATCTTCAAAGTTCACCTAAGGGGCTGGGCCCCTCAGCTAGGGCTTGAGTACTTAATGAAGCCTACATATTTCCAAAGGGTTCCATGGTGTACAGCTATGATCAAGCATTCTTAATCTACTCTCTGTTTTCAAGCAACAAGACAAATCTTTGTGAAAACTGGTTTCATCCTTTGGCTACAAGAGATGCTGGGCTGTTCAATGAAGTGGGAAGGGAAGAGATAATGTCTCTTTCTGCATAGAATTTGTTAGGTGTAGATTCCTCTATATGCTTCTTGATGCCTTTTCACCCCTGTCTTTCTTTTCCTTCTTATGGCATTTATTTCACACACCCATATCTTCTAATTAGGTAAACTCTGAAACTGAAAAGATTTTCTTTAAAAGTAAATAAATAAAACATGTCCCTTTGCAGCTCCTGCTATGCAGCTATGCCCACTGTCTCTCTCCTGGTTGATGCTCACCACTGATTTTATGCTGTCAGGCATTCCATTCACACAGAGTTTAGGTCCTTATCCTTAGTGGCATTGGCCCATCAAGGAGTTTTATTTTTACCCAAACCCCTTAATATCTTTGTCTCTAAAGACATTTTCCTTCTCCTAAAGATGTTCTCTGTCTTCCACTTACGTCACCTGCAACTATGGCCATAATCTACCAACCCATAACTGCTGCCTCCAAAATCCCTAAATCAAGGCTCCTGATTTTTTATCACAAAATTATATCATTTCTAGACTAACTTCTAGTATACTTATGAGAACTCTTTAATATGGAAGAGATGTGTGTATGTTTAAAAGCCAGTGAAAATGGTCCATTTGTTTGAGGCCAGCTGAAGCTACAAGAAAACAAAGATACCAGCTGATAAGGTAAAAGTCTAGTCTATCAACACCTCTAACCTCTCTTAGCCCATCAGACCTCCCAATTCATCACTCTATGGATTCCACGAGCCATAAATTTAGTACTTTATTTTCTGAGCCGTGAAACCTTTTCTCCCTTTGTCTTTGCACCCGTTTAGCAAAAGTCTAGCTCCAGTTGATCTCCTTTGCTTTCTCTTCTCGTGCCTATGTTAAACATAGGAGACTATCAAAAAACCATTCCATCCACCTGTGCCTTGGATCCTGTCTTTTCTCATCTTCCCATTAATTTGTGCTATTATCTATATCTTCCTCCTTTTGTATATTTAACCTCTCCTATTGACTTCTAAACAGGCTCACATTTCTCTCATCCTAAAAAGAAAGTTAAACTCAAGCTCTCATTCCCCAACTACTTTCCTGTCTCTTTTTCACTCTTCAAATGCAAATCTCTTAAAAAATTTGCCTTCACCCACTGATTTCATTTTCTCACCTACCTCTCACTCCCCACCCACGCCAATATGACTTCCATTCCCACCACTCAACCAAATAGCTCCAAGCTCACTAATGTTTCCATTCTGATAAATTTGATGGTATTTTGGGGTAGCAAAATACCATCAAATACCTTCCAGACAGTGTCTTCTATGAGGTTCCATGTTTTCTAGAATGGTATTTTGGGGTAGCAAAATGTTTCCTGGAATGGTATTTTGGGGTAGCAAAATACCACCAAATACCTTCCAGACAGTGTCTTCTATGAGGTTCCATGTTTTCTGGTCCCTCCCATCATGCAAATTCACGTGCAAATTGTACTTCCTCATTCCTTAGGTTCCAGGAGAGTGGCTTTCTTTCAGGTCCGTAAGCCTGCCAAGCTCCTTCTTGCCACAGATCTGGTGCTCTTTACCCGGAATGTTCTCAATATTCTCCTCCTATGTTAATTAGTTGATCCTTCTCAGCCTTCTGATCTCTATCTAAATATTGTTCCTTCTGGGAGTACTTCTCTGACCTAAATCAGAGAAATATTTATTATGAAAATGACCAATTATAAAATTAGTCTTTTTGCAATTCAGTTCCTTTCATTATCTGCTTGGCTTTTAATACTTGAAATTTTATATTTATATTTTATTACTTTCTATTTATGATTATAGGATAATTTTATTAAGGTTTGTTAAACTATAAGGTCCATGAAGGCAGGTGAAATTACTGCTTTCATATTACTGCATTCTCAGTTATTAGCAGAGTTCCTGGCACACAGTAGGTACTCAGAAATACTTTTTAAATGCATATTTGTCAAGACAGGATAGAGCCAGATGATATCCAAAGTTTCTCATTTCTACCAAATGGATAACTTTAAGATATAGATTTTTATTTTAACATTGTTTATGATATTTATTGAGTTTCAGGCTTCCAGGTCTATATTATTCTAAAATTAATATACTTACTTAAATTTATTTAACTTTTTGTTTTTATTTTTGTTCCAGTGGCATTTGATTTTTTAAGTTTTTTATTTTTTAATAATTATAAAATTATTTTTAAATCAATTCCATTTAGTTGTCATCCATCTCTCAGAAAGTGTTATTTTTTCTTTCAAATTAATATCTTGCCTTTAATTCTATAATAGTAAAAGTGATCATCTGTATCAGGAATTTAATACTTTGGTGGTAACTAGCAAATGTTACTCTGCTCCTCTACACCCCTAGGTCTTTATTTCAATTAGTATAATACGCTCATTAAACTAAGACATCTATTACGTTGCCGGCATTCACATAACAGATGGAAAAATGTCTCATATGGGTCAATTGGAATCATTTTGCTAAATTAACATTGTAGCCTTTTATAAGAGGGTCTTAGTAGCTACTGTTATTAACAGAAATAGGGCATAAATTGAAATGAGGTTTTTTATGTTTGGCCTACTCTGGGTAGATTTTTAATTGACAAGTCTGTGTAGATGCCAGCTATGCTTTCAAAACATACCTTACTCATGCACCCATAGAGCCATTTGCCAATTTGTACAGTATTAAGGATCACGCATTTTTACCTGGCTCACTATAAAATAAAGTTCCTAATGATAACTTCAGAAATACTATCTATTTTACCTGAATACCTGAAATGGTCTTTACACCTTTTGGGTCAAAAGATATCCCTGAACAAAAGGCCTCTTTTCCACCTTCCAGGACTATCCTAATTCTATATGATTCAGCCCCTACCCAAGGCACCTTGTTTCACTCTTCCTTGGCCAACATGGTGACCCTCCACTGGTCAGCTCACCGGTCAGGCTTTAATAACAGAAATAAAATAAATCAACAATGATTAGCGACCACCTGTACTCTACTTAGCCCTGCTCTACTTTCTTACTAGTGTAGCCAAGACCAAGTCACCTGCTCTCTCATCCTTTGTTTTCTCAACTTTAAAACCTACCCTAACTCACACAGTCATTATGAATATTTAATGTGTGAACACAGTAAGATTTTTAAAGGCATTTGACAAATGGATTTCACTTGTGTTGTGACCCATACACATTTCCATTCACTGGCTAGCTTGAGCCCAGGTGACCCACTTGCCCGCCCACCTGTACTCTTCCTCTCCTCCATGTTGCTCCTCAATGAATTAACCTTCCCTAAAGCACTACTCAGGTAGCACTTCACCAATGCAAAGCTTTTAGTGATGCTCCATAACCTAAAAAGTGAGTAAAAATCCCACAATCTAACCTCGTTCCTACCACATATCCCCATCCTCCCATATTTTGAGGCCAACAAATATGTCGATACAATGGGCGGGGATAGTCATTAGTGCTGAGGGGAGGGACTCGAGAAAACTAATTTTACAATTAGTCATTTCTTAATAAATATTTCTCTGTTTTGATGGCCTTTGGTCAGCTTTTGCTGGCTGCCTTCCCAGAAATTGACTGTGATTTGGACCTGGGAAGATATCCAGAAGATCTAGTGAAAGATTATCAGAGAGCAGAAAACAAAACACCTTGTCTAAGAGTCTCTTATTTCTACCATATAGAGTATACTTTTATTATATAACCTTAAAAATACTCCCATAGAGCTTATTAAGCTAAGGCAATAGCTCATATTTGGCAACCAAGATGAACTAACCTAAATGACCAGTGAGAAAAGTTGAGCACCAAGACCTCCTGAGGTCATCGGCTAAAGGAGAAACTTCATGCCCCATAGAGGTGGACAGCACCCCTCATAGATGCCCCAGAAGAGTGTCTGAGTTCTCCAATGAGAACACATGGACACAGGGAGGGGAGCATCACACACCGGGGCCTGTCAGGGGGTGGGGGAGTCAAGGAGAGGGAGAGCATTAGGACAAATACCTAATGCATGTAGGGCTTAAAACCCAGATGACAGGTTGATGGGTGCAGCAAACCACCATGGCACATGTATTCCTATGTAACAAACCTGCACATTCTGCACATGTATCCCAGAACTTAAAGTGTAATAAAAAAATAATCATCATCATAAAAAGAAAGAAAAATGGATAGGTATAGCAAGAGGGTTGAATGGAGGTGGACACCTGTGTTGGATAGTCAGAGGACATTAGAGGAACCTTGAGAGCCTCAGAAGGGGAGGTGACCGAACTGGAAGAGGGTGTTGTCCACAGATTGCCTGGAAAAAGATACCTATAGCTAAGATTGGACTAGTTGTACCCATGATCATTGTGCCAGGGACTGTGATAGCTTAGGTCACCGTAGTATGAGAATGCCCTTCATCACTGCTGCAGCCCATGAAGGCTTCCAAATAATTCTGCTCTCTGCTGCCTCCAGCTGCAGCAGAAGGGAGCTAGGTCAGAGACAACTTGAACAGTTCATAAAACATTGTTATGAAGATGAAATGAAAACCAGGCAACAAGTATATTCTCTTAGCTTGTGTTGGCCAATTGTTTGCTTATGGGGGAATGACTTTTGAAGACTTGATCTAGAGATGGAATCCACGGTCCTCTTTCTCATTTCATCCAAACTGAGTCTGCTGTTTTGTGTTTTATTTATAGAGCAGTCAGGTTCCTTTCTTCCCTGAAGCCAACCTAGTACCTAGGTCACTAAGATTATGTTAAGAGGCTTTTGTGTGCTAATTCAAGGCTGATGGAAGTGAATTTTTATAATAATGTGAATAAAACACATTTTTCTGAAAAAAAAAAGTGAGTTCTCACCAAAACCAGTGGAAGGAGCCCATGATCCACCAAATAGGGACTTCTCAGCTACAAATGGGAAAGTTTGTGTCTCCAGCTGGGCTGCTGCTGCACCTGCAGAATGAGGAGGAAGGGACCACAAAGTAAACAGGTGATAGTCATTACTAACATTTCCATCATCTGCTTTTCCTCTCAATGGCCAGTTAACACAAGATGTCCTCTTGCACAGATGCAGAATCTCATAAGCCATCAACTTTACCCTGAATAGAAGTAAAAAGGTCTTTATTCATTTTTCCTCCCCCCTAAATTTATTAAATACCTGATAGATGTCAAACACTGTTAGGTATGAAGATACAGTCATGAGTAAAGCATGTTCTTGGAAAGAAGACATAGCCCAGCTCTCCACAGAAATTAAAAACAGCAATAATATATGTATTTATAATAGGTTAATGGGTTTTTTTGTCTACAAAAAAACAAATTTTTCTATCAATTAGCAAAGTGACTAGGTCATTTTACTTTTTTGAACTTGATTCTTTGGCTAATATTATAAAATGCCAGAGCTAAAAATAGCTGTACCTGGGGTGAAATGGAGAAGACGTGGGACATAGCTTTAAAAATGGGAGAAGCGCTTTTTCCCAAGCGGCTGCCGAAGATGGCGGAGGTGCAGGTCCTGGTGCTCGATGGTCGAGGCCATCTCCTGGGCCGCCTGGCGGCCATCGTGGCTAAACAGGTACTGCTGGGCCGGAAGGTGGTCGTACGCTGCAAAGGCATCAACATTTCTGGCAATTTCTACAGAAACAAGTTGAAGTACCTGGCTTTCCTCCGCAAGCGGATGAACACCAACCCTTTCTGAGTCCCCTACCACTTCCGGGGCCCCCCACCACTTCCGGGCCCCCCAGCCGCATCTTCTGGCGGACCGTGCGAGGTATGCTGCCCCCACAAGACCAAGCGAGGCCAGGCTTCTCTGGACCGCCTGAAGGTGTTTGACGGCATCCCACCGCCCTACGACAAGAAAAAGCGGATGGTGATTCCTGCTGCCCTCAAGGTTGTGCGTCTGAAGCCTACAAGAAAGTTTGCCTATCTGGGGCGCCTGGCTCACGAGGTTGGCTGGAAGTACCAGGCAGTGACAGCCACCCTGGAGGAGAAGAGGAAAGAGAAAGCCAAGATCCACTACCGGAAGAAGAAACAGCTCATGAGGCTACGGAAACAGGCCAAGAAGAACGTGGAGAAGAAAATTGACAAATACACAGAGGTCCTCAAGACCCACGGACTCCTGGTCTGAGCCCAATAAAGACTGTTAATTCCTCATGCGTGGCCTGCGCTTCCTCCATCGTCGCCCTGGAATGTACGGGACCCAGGGGCAGCAGCAGTCCGGGCGCCACAGGCAGCCTCGGACATAGGAAGCTGGGAGCAAGGAAAGGGTCTTAGTCACTGCCTCCCGAAGCTGCTTGAAAGCACTCGGAGAACTGTGCAGGTGTCATTTATCTATGACCAATAGGAAGAGCAACCAGTTACTATTAGTGAAAGGGAGCCAGAAGACTGATTGGAGGGCCCTATCTTGTGAGCAGGGCGTCTGTTGGACTTTCTACCTAGTCATATACTCTGCAGCTGTTAGAATGTGCAAGCACTTGGGGACAGCATGAGCTTGCTGTTGTACACAGGGTATTTCTAGAAGCAGAAATAGACTGGGAAGATGCACAACCAAGGGGTTACAGGCATCGCCCGTGCTCACCTGTATTTTGTAATCAGAAATAAATTGCTTTTAAAGAAAAAAATAAAATAATAAAAATGGGAGAAGCGGGAACTAGGGACTTTCCATTAAACCACGATGTATGGTGAGTGATTGATTCCATTTATAACACACTCTAGAAATGACAAAAGTTATAGATATGGAAAACAAATTAGTGGTTCTCAGGGGTTAGAGATTGTGGGGAGTAGGAGGATGAACACTATAAAGAGGTAGCATAAAGGAGACTGTGATGATGGGATAGTCCTCTATCTTGCTTATGATGGTTTTTACACAAATCCACAATGCTGATAAAAGGACATCTCACTCATAGGTGATAAAATGGCAACATTGTACCAGTGTCAAATTCCCGGTTTTGACATGTGCTATTGTTACATAAGGTGTAGTCATTGAGGAAACTGCAGGAAGGGGGCGTAGGACCCGTCCATACTATCTGCAACTCCCTGTGAATCTATAATTATTTCAAAATTAAAAGATATTTTTTAAAAAGGAAACAAGCATTAGGGACTTTCCATGGAAACATCGGTTAAACATTGGTATAGAAACCAGATCTACTTTTAATTGAAATCAGACGTGGCTCTTAGAGTGTTGGGCACATAAACAGGTGTCTCCATCTCTTTAAAATTGACGAGGGAAGTATGCTGCACGCATAAAGGACCACCTGGTCAGCTGGTTGGTGTTACATCCTTGATAATATGAGACTAAACCTAATGTTTAGAAGAGAAAGCAAATAGCTTGAAGCCAGCCACCTAACAGATTCTGTTGCTTCTAATTTCTATCATATAGTTTCTGATTATTACCTTAGGTAAAATAAGAAATATCTCAATTAAAAATTCAAAAACTTTTCTTTGGAAATTGTTAAAAGTGAAACCATTAAAGTCAGAAAAATTAGATCAGACACAAAAGTTTAAGATATGCAGAAATTTTTCAGGCTAATGGCCTAAAGTACCTCTTGAGCTTTTCTTATCATCAATGTCTATGGTTATATTATTTCTGCTGAGGTAAAATTATCTACATAATGCTATTGCCTAGGTCTCCTGTGTATAAGGATAATGGAAAGTGCTTCCACACTTTGCAAATACATTATGTTCTGAAAGAATATTAACATTTTGTCTATATAAGTTCCTAATGAGAATATTTCTACAACACTAAAATAATTACTCAAAATGGCTCTCTACTCATAATTGCAACAAATTTTATAAAATTACAGATTTGAGGATATATTACTATATATTGTATCTTGCGTTAAGATACTAGACATTCTGATTCAGTTTAAATGTTCATCAAGTTTACACATATTTTTATGTGTATCTATGATTTAAAGAAAAGACAAAGTGATAAAATAGATCATTGAATAAACTATCTAGTCCACTCTACAAAATAGTACACCTGTTATATCTCAGCTTAAAATAATTAT
Organism: Gorilla gorilla gorilla; assembly: GCF_029281585.2. Lineage (NCBI taxonomy): Eukaryota > Metazoa > Chordata > Mammalia > Primates > Hominidae > Gorilla > Gorilla gorilla. The sequence goes on from NC_073246.2 coordinate 27,289,258, forward strand.
ATAACTAGTTACATCCTGTAATTTGCTAACACAGTTTTTGACTACCTACAGGATATGTTCTGTGGATTCATTTTTATAAGCCATAGCTGTTCGGACCCAATGACTCTTGGGTTCTCCTGCCTCAGCCTCCCGAGTAGCTGGGACTACAGGCGCCCACCACCACGCCGGGCTAGTTTTTTGTACTTTTAGTAGAGATGGGGTTTCACCGTATTAGCCAGGATGGTCTCTATCTCCTGACCTCGTGATCCGCCCACCTCTGCCTCCCAAAGTGCTGGGATTACAGCCGTGAGCCACTGCACCCGGCCGAGGGATTTTTTTTTAAAGGTACCGGTATGCTTCTTCACCATGTCATTCTGGTATCTATTGCTCTAATAAGTTAGAACCATGGGAAAACGAAAGCATTAGTCCATAACTAATACTTGTCCGTAGCAGAATTAGTATCTGCCAAACCCCAAAACCATCCTACTCAAATACAAGGTGTACACATAAAATTTGACAATATCTTTAAGAATCATTTGAAACATAATAAAATAGAAACATTTTTGGTAAACATTTCAGGTTACATGTCTTTCTGTTTTTAAAAACTAAAAACGGGTCATAATTTCTATAGGTAGACGTTCTTTAATCAAATTAATCAATCCATTTTATTCAGATACCCTATATCTAGTGCTAGTTCAGAAAATTCATTTTTCTTTATCAACAAATAAAAATTATATGTATGTATTACGTACAACATGATGTTTTTCTACAGGTATATGTTGTGGGATAGCTAAATCAAGCTAATTAACATATCCATTACATCACATACTTATTTTTTGTGATGAGAATATGTAAAATCTACTCTTAGTAATTTTCAAGTATACGATATATAGTTATTTACTAAAATCACCATATTATACAAAGAATTTATACAGAAAATCTTTTGTAAATAAATACTAACTCAATAAATGCAATTAAGTGGCATACTTTTTGAAAATGTCTGACCAGTGAGGAAATAGATAAATAAAATGTGACATAGAATATAATAGATTTCTTTAGGACAAGTAAAAAATAAAAATTTCATATCAAGATGGATATAATACAAAAGTATAAAATGTGGAGGAGGCATATTTCAGAATATGTGAAGATATGCTACAATTTGTATAAAATTTTAAATCATACCAACATCATATTTTATACTGCTCATGAATACTATTTTGCGTTAAATAATAAAAAATAGAAAATAAAACATTAAATTTATGATAAAAGCTTTCTTTAAAAAAGGAGAAAAAATAAATTAAGGATGGCAGCTTAAGGGCACTTCAGATTTATCTGTAATATATTTTAGTAATTTAAAACATGTAATAAACTTTTTGTGGAAAACAAAATTCAGGTATAGTTTATGTTCATCAAGAAATGAAAATTATCATTTAACAAATTTCTTCTTACATTTCATCTTATACTTTTTTTAGGGACCATCTGTGATTATTCATGAACCAAAAGAAAGTGTTTCATAAACTATACAGACAAAGTCTGCTCTTGGTCTATATTTTTTTATGAGAACACCATGACTAATCTGACAGAATATGCAGTATAAGAAGTATTATAGTTATTTCTACTATTCTTTTCTTTCTCATGAAAGCACTCACTGAAATTGTGCAGGATGGATGGAATCCCTGCCACTAAACTCCTACACATCAAAAACAAATGTGTAATTCAGTAAAATGGAAGCTGGTGAGTCTGTGCTTCCTGCCAACCCCAGGGAAGATCCAAGTTTCTTTTGTGATACTGTACAACTCACTGCTTCTTCAGCAGGTATCATCAACAGAGGTCTTGTGCACTCTGAAAATAAGAATGCCAGCCCAGAGTCACAGCAGGCTTTTTCTTTCCAGAATTTCTACCTCAAGAACAGACTCATGAGGACCACAGCGGTCTTGGTAAGAGACCTCTTCTTTTGGAAAAAACTCATACCTTGGTTTTATACACTGTACTACCCTCTCATGGGGTTCTGTTATCTACATCCCCTCTCAAAGGCTATCTTCCATTCCATAGTTAACCCTGGACCCCGAGTCTAGACTGAACTGTGAGTCCTCAAATTTTGTTTTCATGTCCACCGATAAGCCCTATCTGTCTAGACTACACAGCTATGAAATACTACAAAAATCTCAGTCAATTTCCAAATCTTGAACACAAATCTATTCCATGCAACTCATGTGTCATGCATATTTTACTGTACTCTTATCCTCTGAAAGTTAGTTGTGTTTTAAAACACGTAGGAAAATTCTCTCTTAACCAAATTAGCAAAATATTATACACATATTTGCAAACATTGCACACATTTATGATGCTTAAACAGTGACTGACTAATAAGCAAGAACTAGAGTAGACTCTATCCAGCCAGCCAAACGCCAGCTCTCCCTAAGTGCTCTGCTTGTGGCTCTGTCCACCTTCTGACTCTGCTGTCTCTACTCTTTATCATACGCCTTCTAGTTTTCCGGAGAGAGATGTTCTAGATATGTACCTTCTGATTTAAGAAAAAAGCACCTCTATCTCTGGCCAATTGTAAAAATTGACAGCAATATATCATATCCATCATTGTTATAAAAATACTGTGTATATCAAAATATACTACTCTCCTTTGTTATGCTGATGATATCTGGTTGCTGTCTATAAAGGGACAAGGGTTTCTGTAACCACAAGCCTGCTTCGCCACATGCCCCTTTTCCTTGAATAAGAAAGGTTCAGACCATGAGTCGACTAGGCCCCAACACTCAGTTGTCCCAAGAGGCATGGTTAAGGGTAGAAGGAATAGCAGAGACAGCATATGCACAACCATTTTTAGAACTTTGGCAACAGGTAGTCTAGGTGAGCTTTTGAAAGGTGCATAGAGGCTCCCGCTCAATCTTTCACCTGTGTCTCAGTATTATGAAGGCAATTCTGTTTGGTTTGTGTTTTGTTTTGGCAGTGCTACAAAGGACCTCAACACTTCCAGCCAAGGCAGGACCCCTCTAATGAACAAATATTTGTTCTGGGGGCCCCCCTTGGGGTGGCAGAGACACTGATGTGTCAGTTGAGATTTATGACAATGATGTAAAGCAGAGAAAAGACCATGCAGGGTTGGCTCACAAAGCTGTTGGTGGAGTTGGGGGGAAAGGACAGGCCACTGGGCTGCTGCCATTGCTAGGAGTGGGAGAAAGATTCAATCAAGAACTTATTGAGTGCCTACTATGTGGCAGGAACTTAACGGAAGTGATCATCTCCTAGTTCTTATGGTCACTTTTTGAAATGGTTACTACTATCCATATTTTATGGATCAAATTTTCCAAATATTTATTCACACCTTCTTATGTGACATATACTGCACCATGAAGTTATCTGTCTTAAAAGTGAGAACTGGCTGGGCATGGTGGCTCATGCCTGTAATCCCAGCACTTTGGGAGGCTGAGGCGGGTGGATCACTTGAGGCCAGGAGTTCAAGACCAGCCTGGCCAACATGGTGAGACCCTGTCTCTACTAAAAATACAAAAAAATTAGCCTGTCGTGGTAGTGCATGCTTGTGGTCCCAGCTACCTGGGAGGGTGAGGCAGGAGGATCACTTGAACCTGGGAGACTGGAGGTTGCTGTGAGCCAGGATTGCTCCACTGCACTCCAGCCTGGGTGACAGAGTGAGACTCTGTCTCAAAAAAAAAAAAAAAAAAAGTGAGAACTAACAATAAAATTCCTAGCCCCCAAGGATGGAATGAACCCCTCTCTTAGCCAATGGGACCCCAGGGAAATATTAAAAACTGAATTCCTAGCCATGATGGAATGGGAGTTCAAACATGCTTCATGATACCCTCCTTTTTGTGGTTTAGACATGAAAACTGACCAGCATTAACACTGAAACAGATCATAAGACTGATGGAACAGACTCTTTGTGGCAATAAGATACCAAATTATAAAGACCTAACACCATACCAGGCAAGGGTTAAGTCACACACCCCTACACTTAAAGAATAAATTCTGTTCTAACTGCCACCAGATTTCTTTTTCCATAGTGGCTAAACGAGCATCGGCCTCAAGATAAGCAATATTAAAAACAATTATAGCTCATCCACCACCAGACGCAGACTAACTCCCTGTTCCACAAGCCGTAACTATAGCTTTGATTGAACCAGAAGCTGATTTCAGTAACTTTCTTCTGATAAGAGGCCACTAACTATAGGATGGTTCTGGCCAGTTTACAGAGGCTGCATGCTAGAGTGCCTCGTTTTTTTCGCTTCACTTTTTTGACCCAATTGTAATGCATTTAAAGGTGAAGTCTCCACTCCCAACGTGAAATGGGACACACGTAACATGCATGTTTATTCAATATGCATGCATCAGGACCTTCTTTGTAAATATTCATAGCTTCTCCTATAACTGTTGAATGTATATGTGTAGCCAACCTGTTTAGCGTAAAGCTCCTGCCCCAACCCCCCCTCCTATGCAGTGCCTGTTAACAGTCTCTGCTGGAGGCTACACTTCCCAGCCTGGCAGGATGGCTACCCTGCAGTCTGTAACCCTTTATAAAAAATAAAGTCTCCTTTCCAAAGTACGTAGGCAATTGAAGTAGAATATAATAAGTGACATGAAGTATAGAGAAAATGATCACCTGTCTAGCTGGAGGATTGAGAGTAGGCTTCTAAGATAACATCCAAACTGACTCTTGAAGCATAAGAAACCCATTTTACCTGGGATTATCCAGTTGAAAAACCGAGGCAGGGGCAGCCAGGAAACTCCATGTACAAATTAGAGAAAACAAAGTTTAAGTCTCAGTTTCCTTATAAAAGTTAGGACCAGGATTTAAACTCAGCTTTGACTCCAAAGATTGTGTTTATTCTACTTCCACCAAAATTTAGAAAGGAAAATGGTAGTAGATGCATATACAACTGCCTCTCCATCCTTCACAGGTGTATCTAGAGCCAACTCTCACCACTGTGATTTTCCAGGACATGGTTTTCTTACCCTGTTGCTCCCATGAAGAACAAAATGCAGTTTGAACTAGTTGACAACAGTAACATAGAGAGTTCTGAAGTACTTTTTTGACGGCCAAAGCTCCCCTGATGGGAGTTGGCAGCAGAAATACTTTCTGGGTTAGACAATTACTGGTAGTAAAGAATTCCTGAAGGTTACACCTAACTCCAGTTATGCCATTACTTACACTGAATGTTGACCTACCCATGTATAATAGGCAGCAAAGAAATATTTTTTAGTTAGCGACTGAGAGCTCTTCTAATACAATATTATAGTTCTCATATATTTAACAATTATTACTGATTGTTCTAATTTTAAATAGTTGTTTAAATTTCATAGAATAAAATATGTGTCGCCTTGCCAGAATAACAAATACGGTTTTATGATTCAGTGTTTAGCTAATGCAAAATACCTCCTCGAGACTCACCCCAAATGTTTCAGGAAGGAATCCAAACAATTTTTATTAGGAAATGACAACATGTAACTAGAATGTAAAATTAAGGAATTTACAATAAAGCAAGCTTCAGTGCAATCACTTATTTCAGCAGTTGATGGATTCTATTAGCAGAGTCGTTTTGGCACTGGTTTCCAGGTGGAGCATGATTAATCATTACTCCTGCAAGGCACTCATTCATCATCACCCAAGTAAATAAATATTTTTACATCTTTAATTTTAATACCTAAATCAACCGGAAAGAAATTAGTCTATTTACTTGGGGGTGAGAGAACTCTGTAGAAATGAAGGTCTGTGTTGATTGACTAGGAAGGAATCCAGTACCACATCAGCAGCATAGCCCAGGAATGGGAAGCAGAGATCACAGCTCTGACTCATGTTCGATATGAGGTGGCCCAGAGCTCCCAGTGTTTCTGAGGCTGACTCAGAACTCTGAGTAGGACTGTGGTGAGCCAACAGTCGCCATGGAAGATGAACGAGACAGATGGGTTTTGATGCTATGTGACCTCATGTGATGTGGTGTAGCTGGAAGGGCCTCCTGGCACAGTGCTGGGCCCAGACTTGGGGGTCAGGACCTGTCAGATGAATTAGCTTCTGAAAGAGTCAGCCATGCTGCCAGCAAATACTGTGGGTGGGCTTTGTATAGAGGATCGCCTGGTCAGTGGTTCTCAAACTCGAGCATGTCAGAATGAACTGGTCTGCTGGTTAAAAATGTAGATTTCAGACCAGGTGCAGTGGTTCACATCTGTACTCTCAGCACTTTGGGAGGCCGAGGCAGGTGGATCACTTGAGGCCAGGAGTTAGAGACCAGCCTGGGCAGCATAGTGAGACCCTGTCTGAACAAAAAAATTTAAAATAAATTAGCTGGGTATGGTGGTGCTTGCCTATAGTTCTAGCTACTTGGGAGACTGAGGCAGGAGGACCACTTGAACCTAGGAATAAGGCATTACAATGAGCCGTAATCACACTACTGAACTGTAGCCTGGGTGAGAGTGAGAACATGTCTCAAAAAGAAATGAAGATTCTCTGGCCCAATCCCAGAAGTTCAGATTCAGTAAGACAGGGATGGAACTCAGAAATGCACATTTTTAAAACTTACAGTGTAGGTTTCTGATGAGAAAGCATAGTCTAGGAGGTAATTAAATAAATAAGATAAATATCTTAAATTCTACCTGGCAGGATGAACCATAATATATATAATCCAACAAATAAGGTTTCATGGCATAAGTACAAAGAAAGAAATTTGCCATTACCACCCTCTCTCACTCTGGCTACACTATAGGTAAGTGTAAGCGCCTCATATGTTGTTTCCAATTTTCAGAGGCTATTAAGAAATTACTAATAAGATCTTACATTGATATTTTAATTCAAAAATTTTCATTTACTTTAATATACCAGTTGAGTGCATAACAGGCAGTTCTACTGTAGTGGAAAAGGTATCATATCAGATACTAAAGGAAAAAAAAACTGAATTCCAATCACAATTTCATTTCTGGCTAAATTTATCATATTGATATGTGATAAACCAACTCAATTTCTTTGACTTAAATCTTGGAATAATATTACCTGTGGAGAATGATCGTTATAAGAATTCAGTGAAAAGCATATAAAAGCTCTGATGATCGTACCTGGTATATAGAGAAATCTCTGAAATTTTTTTGTCTAGATGGATGAATAAACAAACACACACTTGGGTGGATGAGAAACTTTTTTGAAATTAAGTGAATGATGAAAATATTGGCAAACATGACATGTTAGCTTTCAATTTAGTGGCAAACATGATGAATTCTTTAATTATTTTAATTACCAATTACTTCCTTGTCTCAGTGTATTTTTACTCACTGGAATCACAAGTGACATCATTCCTTATTTTTATCCTGCTTTGCTTTGATTTCTTACATAGCCTTGATGTAAATCATTTAAAAATCCCATTTAAACCACAGACCAGCAGAGCCTGGCAGCCTTTGGATTTAGTGCTGTTGAACCATACAGGAAAACTAATTTGTTCCTTTGGTTTTCATTTTGTGCGTCCTTCCCATCTTATTCACTACTTTTATTAATTTCTAGAGCATGGTCTGTGAGTAGCTCCACAGAAGTTCGCAATTACGTGGAGCTGTCTTCCATGTTAACTCTTCAAATGGCTTCATTTATAGGCACAGCTGTCTCATCTCGACTTCACTGGGAGAGAGGCAGAACTAGCATTTCCTGTCTCACAGCCCATTTATTTTCAGACACGTGTTGCAGCATACATTAAGTTCAATTTCTGTGGAGCTGTTATTGAGGTATAGAACCATGCACAGTTGGATGGCACCATTCCCTCCAAAAGGGACAAGAACAAATAATGCAGAAGAAATGGACAGACATAGGAAAAGGTAAATTTTCCAATCAGTTACATCCAGCACATGCTGTGGAAAAGAACATGCTGTGTGAATTAGAGGTGGATGGCAATTGTGTATTTATAAACAATTTCACACACATCATTTGATAGTCTGTGCTATGACATAGGTATTATAATAGTCCTTATTTTAGAGATAAGAAAATGGAAGCACAACAGGCTTGTCTAAATTGCTCAAAGTCACACAGTTGGCAAACTGCATAGCAGAAATTGGAAATCACTTTTATCTAACATCAAATCCGAGATTTCTTCCAAAATGATCGTATTTCTCCATATTCAGATGTGACTCTAGGGTTAGCAGAATCCTTAGGTAGAAAGGAGAGGGAGGCATATCCAAGACAAATGCAGTTTTTCAAAGTCAACCTGCATAATCTGATTTAAACAAACCCCCCCGCCCATCACATTATGCTCAAAGGCATTCTGTGAGTCTTACCTTCTTAATTTATTGCTAGTCGGTAACCACAGGAGATTAACTTTTTCAGATGCTCACTGTTACCTTCTTTCTTTTGTCACAGTCAACTGACACTACCAAAGCAGTCAGTATTGGGGGATCATTGGCTTTAGCCTTACTTGGTTGAATTCCTTTGTACCTGAAGGGTCTGAAGTTCATTAGGTTGCAGCAATTGCTTTTTACAGAGGCATTGTTTCACACAATTGAAATTTTACTTAGTACATAATAGCATTTGCCTAAGTAAACTTTGAATAATCTCTAGTTCAAAGAATTCTACAGTTAAAATGCCCACACACATAACCCTCCCTCTTAAAATGGCTGGAATAGATTCATTATTATATTTTAGTGCATGCAAACAACAGTTAAATGCCAAAATAGAAACATGTTCACCCAAAGGATGACATGCCCTGCATTCTTGTGTAAATCTCAAAGGATCTTGTTTACCTTCTTTTTTTGTGGTCTAGAAAGGTCCTTATATAAGTGAACTACAGACTTCTCTGTCCTCAGCTGAGACTCCTTTACTGAATGTTTGATTAAGCACCTTAAATACATTTTCCAGGTTCAAGAAACTGCTGAACACACCAGGTATAATGAGCTCAAGCATTGTGGGATCAAGATGAAACCTCAAACACATGGGAAATGCAACTAATGCTGACATCTGTAGCAAAGGAAATTCCTCCTGCTCCCCGCCCCTCCTCCTCCTCCTCCCCCTCCTCCTCCCCCTCTCCCACCCCTCCTCCTCTCCCCACCCCTCCTCCTCCTCTTCCCACTCCTCCCCCTTCTCCTCCCCCTCCCTTCCTCCTCCTCCTCCCCATCCTCTTCCTACTCCCCCTCCCCTCCCCTCCTCCTCCTCCTGCTCCTCCTCCTCCTGCTCCTTCTCCTCCCCCTCCCATTTCCCCTCCTCCTCCTCCTTCCCCTCCCCTTTCCCCTCCCCCTCCTCTCCTCACACTACTACCTATGCCCAGAGTGGAGGATGCATTTTGGGACCTCTCACTTCCAGCCTCTCTCCCCAACCACTTCTGCTCCTCGCCCACCACTTCTTAACTCCTCCACAAGAAAGAAGTTGCTGGTTGTCAGAAATGGAGATGATCGTAGGCACATTATACTAAGTACCTTAAGGAGTATCCACGAGAGCTCTCTGCTTTTTCCCCCTCTGCTTTTTCCCCCTACTTTTAAGCAGACCCAGGCAAATCTGACTTTCCAGAATTCATTCTGTCTCTGTCAATCTCTTCCCTTTCTTTCCTTGTGAGCACGCAACCGAACACAGTAGCTCCCACTTACGTTCAAGGGTTACGTTCCAAACCCCTAAGCTTGAAACCACAGATAGCACAAATCTTGTATACGTGATGCTTTTTCCTGTACTTATATATCTACAAAAATGTTTATTTTATAAATTAGGCACAATAAGAGTTTAACAACAATAACTAATAATCAATTATAACAACATGCCAGCCTCACTACTCTTGGCTTTGGGACCATTACGATGTAAAATAAGGGTTACTTGAACACAAGCACTGCCATATCCCAGCAGCTGATCTGGTAACCTAGAAGGCTACCAGGTGACTCACAGATGGGGAGCATGTTCAGCGTGGATCACCAGGAAAAAGGGGTGATGGCGGCCCCGGGCAAGGTGCAGTGAGATGGCACAAGATTTCATCACGCTACTCAGAGTGGCACACAATTTAAAACTTAGGAATTGTTTATTTCTGGAATTTTCCATTTAATATTTTTGGACATCCATTAACCATAGGTAACTGAAACCGCAGAAAGCAAAACTTCAGATTGGGAGCTACTACTGTAGTATTAGATCCAGAAGAAAAGAAGTCCTTTCTTTGACTTAGCTAATGAGCCTGTGTTGAGAGCGAGTAATAAATTGTCACTTTCTTCTCCTTTTCTCACCACTAATCCTTGAGTTACCTATTTAATACAACACCCGTCAGGGAGAAATTCTAAGTGGCAAAGTTGTTTCCACTCATTCCTGAGACTTCAGTTAGTATCTTTAAAATATACACAAACCTTCCAATCTTCAGTATAATTACCATACTTGATTCTATTCAATCAATCAATCAATCACTGGGCCAATTGCTAATTGTAAAACCCCAAAATGAAGGAAAATGAATATATCATGGGAGTTCACTAAGAGATATTGAAGGCAAATTCACATGCATCCTGTGAATGGCCTTTTAATTTCAATATTTCCACATTCATTTTATTGAGTGGGTATTACCTATGTCAGCGCTTCTTCAATAATTTTTTTAATTTTCATTCATATTTTTTATTTTTATTTTTTATTTTGGGGGTACATGTGATAATTTAATACATTCATATAATTTGTAAAAATCAAATAGTGTAATTGGGATATCTATCATGTTAAGTATTTGTCTTTTCTTTATGCTAGAAACATTCATTCTCTTCTAGTTATTTTGAAACCTACAGTAGATTATTGTAATCTGTAGTCACCCTGCTGAGCTATCAAATGCTAGATCTTATGTTTTAATCAGACTCTACATTTGTATTCATTTAAAAAAACCTCTCTTCATCTCCCCATTTCCCCTACCCTTCCTTCCTGACCTCTGGTAACCATAAATGTCATACATGGCCTTTATTATTTTGAGGTATGTTCCTTCTATATCCAGTTTGTTGGGAGTTTTTATCATAAAGGAATTTTGAATTTTATTGAATGCATTTTCAGCATCAATTGAGATGATTATATGGTTTTGTTCTCGATTCTGTGAGTGTGATGTATCACATTTAGTGATTTGCATATGTTGAACCATCCTTGCACCCTGAAATTAATTCCACCTGACCATGGTGAATGATCTTTTTAATATGCTATTGAATTCAGTCTGCTAGTATTTTGTTGATGATGTTTATATCTATGTTCATCAGTGCCACTGGCCTGCAGTTTCCTTTTTTGTTTTTCTTTGTCTGGTTTTGGTATGAGGGGAATGCTGACCTCATAGAATGAGTTTGGAAGTATTTCTTCCTCTTCCATTTTTTTTGAAGAATTTGAGTAGAATTGGTATTAGTCCTTCTTTAAATATTTTGTAAATTTTAGGAGTGAAACCCTCAGGTCCTGGACTTTTCCTTGAGGGGAGACTTTTTACTACAGCTTCAATCTTGTTACTCATTGTTGGTTTGTTTAAGTTTTCTATTTCTTCATGGTTCAATCTTGGTAAGAGGTATGTGTACAGGAATTATTTATTTCCTCTAGGTTTTACAATTTATTGGTGTATAGTTGTTCATAATATTCCTCTAATGATTCTTTGTGTTTATATCATCTCATTTATAATGTCTCCTTTATCATTTCTGATTTGAATTCTTTGAGTGTTCACTCTTCTTTTCCTTAGTCTAGCTAAAGGTATGTCAATTTTGTTTATCTTTCTAAAGAATCAACTTTTCATTTCACTGATCTTGTTTATTTTTTTCTCAATTTTATTTATTTATGTTCTAATCTTTATCAGTTCTTTCCTTCTACTAATTTGGGGTTTGGTTTATTCTTACTCTTCTAGTTCCTTGACATGAATTATTGGCTTGTTTATTTGAAGTCTTTCTACTTTTTTGATATCGGTGTTTATTGATTTAAGCTCTTCTTTTAGTACTGCTTTTGTTATATCTCATAGGTTTTGGTATGTTGTATTTTCATTTTTGTTTGTTTAGGGAAATTTTTTAAAATTTCTCCCCTATTGACTTGGTCATTCATAAGCATGTTGTTTAATTTCCATATGTCTGTATGTTTTCTGAGGTTCTTCTTGTTATTGATTTCTTGATTAGCTCAATTGTGGATAGATAAGATAATTGATAAGATTTCTGCCTTTTTAAATTTGTTGGGACTTGTTTTGTGGCCTAAGATATGGTATATTCTGGTGAATGTTTCATGTGCTGATGAAAACAGTGTGTATTCTGCAGCATATGGGTGAAATGTTTTATAAATGTCAGGCCCCTTTGGTCTAGTGTGTAGTTTAACTCCATATGTTCTTGTTGATTTTCTGTCTAGATAATTCTGTCCATTACTGAGAGTGGAGTGTTCAAATTTTCTACTATTATTGTATTGTAATCTATCACTTGCCTTAGATTTATTAACATTTGCTTTACATACTTAGGAACTCCAATATTGGGTACATAGATATTTATAATTGTTATATCCTTTTGCTTAACTGACACCTTTATCATTACATAGTGACCTTCTTTGTCTCTTTTTACAGTCTTTAATTGTGGTCTATTTTATCCAATATAAGTACAGCTACTTGCTTTTTTGGTTTCCAGTTACATGAAATATCTTTTTCTATCCCTTTACTTTCAATCTATGTGTGTCTTCACAGGTGTGGTGAGTTTCTTGTAGGCAGCATATACATGGGCCTTGTTTCCTTATTACTCAGCCACTCTATGCCTTTTAATTTGGGAATTGAGTCTATTGACATTCAGTGTTATTTTTTGTAAACAGAGACTTACTATTGCCATTTCTTGCTTTTTTTCTGTTTGTTTTGAGATTTCTCTCTCTCTCTTTCCATGTTTCATAACGTCTTCCTTTGTGGTTAAGTGATTTCCTTTTCCTCTGGTAGTATGCTTTATTTTGTTGCCTTTTTTTTTTCAGTGAATCTACTATAGGTTTCTGCATTATGGTTACCATGAGGCTTGCCAATAACATCTTATAGATATAACAAGTTATTTTTAAAAGATGACAACTTAAATCATAAAGAATGGAAAAAAAGAAAAATAAAAAAAATTGTGCATTTTTTAAACTCAATCCTCCCATATTTTTAGTTTTGTTGGCTTGATTTACCTATCTTTATGTTACCTACCTTTTAACAGGTTGCCGTAGCTATTATTGTTTTTGACAGATTTGTCTTTTGGGCTTCATACTAAAGTTATGAGTGAATTGCACACCACAATTACGATATTTGATGATCCTGGGTTTGTCTGTGGACTAGTTTAACCAGTGGGTTTTATACTTTTTGAAAAGTTTTCTTCTGCACATTAGTGTATTTTTCTTTCAGATCGAAGAACACCTTTTACCATTTCTTGTAAGATGGGTATGCTGGTGACACATTCTCTCAGCTTTTGTTTGTCTGGGAAAGACTTTATCTCTCCTTTATATTTGAAGGATAGTTTTGTGGATACAGTATTCTTGGGTGACAGGATGTTTTTCTTTCAGCACTTTGTAAATGTTGTTCTATTAACATTCTTCACAGAACTAGAAAAAAATTACTTTAAAATTCATATGGAACAAAAAAAAATAGCCTGAATAGCCAAGGCAATCCTAAGCAAGAAGAACAAAGCTAGAGGTATCACATTACCCAATTCAAACTATACCACAGGGCTACAGTAACCAAAACAGCATAGTACTGGTACAAAAACAGACACATGGATGAATGAAACATAATAGAGAGCCCAGAAATAGGGATACATACCTATGGCCATCTGATCTTTGACAAAGCTGACAAAAACAAGGCAATGGGGAAAAGACTCCTTATTCAATAAATAATTCTGGGATAACTGGCTAGCCATATACAGAAGATTGAAACCAGACCCCTTCCTTATACCATATACAAAAATCAACGAAAGATAAATTAAAGACTTAAGTTAAAACCCAAAACTATATGAACCCTGGAAGACAACCTAGGCAATACCATTCTGGACATAGGAATGAGCAAAGATTTTATGACAAAGGTGCAAAAAGTAATTGCAACAAAAGCAAAAATTGACAAATGGGACCTAATTAAACTTCAGAGCTTCTGCACAGCAAAAGAAACTATCAACAGAGTAACCTACAGAATGGGAGATAATTTTTGCAAACTATACATTTGACAAAGGTCTAGTATCCAGCATCTATAAGAAACTTAAACACATTTACAAGAGAAAAACAACCCTATTAAAAAGTAGGCAAAGGACAGGAACAGACACTTTTCAATAGAAGACATATATGCAGCCAACAAGCATATGAAGAAAATCTCAATATCCCTGATCATTACAGAAATATAAATCAAAACCACAATGAGATATCACCTCACACCAGTCAGAATGGCTATTATTAAAAAGTCAAAAAACTATAGATGCTGTCAAGGATGTGGACAAAAAGGAACACTTATACACTATTGGTAGGAGTGTAAATTAGTTCAACTATTGTGGAAAGCAGTATGGAGAGTCCTCAAAGAGCTAAAAGCAGAACCACCACTGGACGCAGCAATTCCATTACTGGGTTTATACCCAGAGGCATATACATCATTCTACCATAAAGACACATACATGTGAATGTTCATTGCAGCACTATTCACAATAGCAAAGATGTGGAATCAACCTAAATGCCCAACCACAACAGTTTGGATAAAGAAAATGTGGTACATGTACACCACAGAATACTATGCAGCCGTAAAAAAGAATGAGTTAATGTCTTTTGTGTGAACACTGAAGGAGCTGGAGGCTATTATCCTAGGCAAACTAATGCAGAAACAGGAAACCAAATACTCCATGTTCTCACTTGTAAGTGGGAGCTAAATGATGAGAACTCATGAACACAAAGAAAGGAATAACAGACACCGGGGTCTACTTGAGGATGGAGGGCGGGAGAAGGGAGAGGAGCAGAAAAGAAGACTATTGAGCACTGGGCTTAGCACCTGGGTGATGAAATAATCTGCACAACAAACCCTTGTCACATGAGTTTACCTATGTAACAAACCTTCAGATGTACCCCAAAACCTAAAATAAAAGTTATTTTAAAAATATTGTTCCACTCCCTCACAGCCTGTATGATTTTCACTGACAGGTTTGTTAAGCAAATTGGAGCTCCTTTATACGTTATTTGCTTCTCTGCTTTCAGGATTCTCTCTGTCCTTGACATTTGAAAGTTTGATCATAATATGACTTTTGGTAGTCTTATTTAGGTCACACACCTATTTGGTGTTCTCTGACCTTCCTGTACTTAGATATTTTCCTCTTTATTTAGTTTTGGAAGGTTTTCTGTTATTGTGTATTTAAATAAGCTTTCCACTCTTTGCTCTTGCTCAACTCCCTCTTGAACACCAATAATTCTTAGGTTTAGTCTTTTAAGTTAAATTTCTATTTCTTTTTGGTGATTATTTCTTTATATCCTTTTTCTTTTTTCTCGTCTGTGTATTTTCAAATAGCCTATCTTTGAACTCACTGATTCTTTCCTCTGCTTAAGCCATTCTGCTGCTTCTAATGAATTTTTGATTCAGCAAATGTATTTCCCAGTTCCAAGATTTCTGT
Organism: Gorilla gorilla gorilla; assembly: GCF_029281585.2. Classification (NCBI taxonomy): domain Eukaryota; kingdom Metazoa; phylum Chordata; class Mammalia; order Primates; family Hominidae; genus Gorilla; species Gorilla gorilla. The sequence continues at coordinate 27,304,759 of NC_073246.2, forward strand.
CTGTTTGTTTTTATTAGTTCAATCTCATTATTAAATCTCTCTGGTAAATTTCTGAATTGTTTTTCTGTGTTATCCTGGAGATTACTGAGTTTCCCTAAAACTGCTATTTTGAATTCTTGGTCAGAGTGATCACATATCAGCATCTAGTTAGAGTCAGTTGCTGGATCCTGGCTTTGTTCCTTTGGAGAAATGATGGTTCCCTATTTGCTATTGTTTCTTGTGGATATATGTGTATGCCTTTGCATTGAAGGATTTATTATTTATTCTAGTCTTTTTGTCTAAGTTGTTCGGGTTTTTATTGGATATGTTTGCTTAGAGATGCTTTGTAATTTCTCTGTTGATTTTCTTTTTCCTCTGCTTGGTCACTGCTTCTTTTCAGTACTAGATGGTGTCTTACACCCAAGTCTCCCTTGATTCTAGGAAACAATCAGAGTGCTGCCATCTCAAACGAGAGAGGTCACAAAGGAGATACTTAATAGTATTAGAAGGGTGCGTGTGCCTAAAGATTCACGCCCTGTGACCTGTGGAACAAACCTTTTACAGTTTCATGCTGCTGAACAGCCACTCTGATTTGCCATCTCTTTGACCAAGTTGCAGAGCAGAGCTTCCTGGGCTAAGAACAGTAGTCCAGCCTCTCCTCTTTGTCTCTAACTGTCTTCGAGGATATTTCTCCCTTCAGGTACTCCCAATGCTTCCTGTGGGTTGAGGCAGGGACAGTTACCCTGCCAAAGAACCCAGGATTATGGAGAAGCTTGTTATCACGTTGATCTCACTTTTTCCAGTATAGAAACTGTGAGTTGGGAAAATTTTCCACATGCTTGGTGTTGGGCAGATGGGAGGATGGATGTCATGAATATGAAGGTCCAATTCTCTTACTGTTTTCTTAGAGTTTTTTCACTTCTCTGTGGCCCCAGGAACATCTCAGCCTCATATTTGAGTTCTGAGATATGGCTGGTGATAATCTTCGTACTGCATATTGGTTTTTGGTATTCTATGGGGAAAAGTAAGGCCAGTTTGCTTCTATGTTGCCATTTTGGAACCAGAAGTCTCCTCCAAAGATTGTTTTTTTCATCAAAATTAGCTCATATGATGGTTCTGCTGTGTCTTAACCTGTGATCCCTAAAAAAAGATCCTGAGACAAAGTCTTAGGTGGAGCATTCTATTTGGGAAGTGATTATCCTAGAGAGCAGGAATGAAAGAAAGTAGAACAAGGTACGAGACAAATTCAATATGAGAATGATTTTTCAAATTGGTGATTGGTTTTTGATCTCCTGGACTCTTTGAAGGACTCTTATGGAATATATCTCAAAACTATCTGCCTGGGGAAAGAAAGAAGAAGCCATTTATCAACTGGTTTTTATCCTTCACAGGGCATTATCTCCTCCAGTGCTCAGATTGCACACTCATGAGAGGTGAGCAAGCTTCCAAGAACATCCAATGCCGATGCTCCAGAAAAGCCTTTAACAAAAGTCAGAGGTTCATGGTAAGGTACCAGGTGAAAACTCCATCAGATGGTATCTGTACAGAGCTAGTCAAATCCTGCATAGACCTGGTTGTCACAGAAGTATATGGAATAAAAGGTGGTACTGTGTCCAATACAGTCCTCCTCTAGTATTACACAGTCTGTGGCATGCCTTCTCTCTCGCTCTTTTTTTTATATCTTAGCATTTAATATCTGCAAAAAAAGTGAATTATTTGACAAACACGCTAAAACATGTTAATCATATTTAGATTTAAAAATGTGGCATCAGTGTGAAATAGTGCATTCAGCCCTCTGTATGAGGAGACAAACAGTGATGCCTGCCCAAGAATGCAGAGAGCAGAGACACAGCTGCACTCTCTCAGCACACTCCGCAACCTTCAGGAAGAAAGATTCCAATCACAGCATATTATTTAAAAGTATTCTAACATAATATTTAGACATATCACATGCAAGCTTTTTCCCCCTTTAAACTATTCTCTAAATTTGGCCAAACAAAGTATTTGATACAAAAATCCTGGCAAAGTGCAGGGGTCCCTGCAGGACTGTGTGGCAAACCCTCTGACATTCTTTTGCCTTGGCAGATAAGTCAAAACAAGGACAATCTAAAAAGAGGCCATTCCCTCCCCCAATTAGCAATTCAAGGGTTAGAACTGAAATAGAGCAAAGGAAACAGACACATACATACTCAAACATGCCCTACCCCTGCAACTCTCATAGCTGACAATGGCTGGATTTCATAACAAGCAATGATTTAATGATAACTTTGCTATTTTTTAAAAAATCAAGTAGAATACTCAAGCGCGGATATTTCCCTTCAATGTAAGACGAACAGCAGCAGTCTGGCATGGCTTCTCTTAAGTCCCAAGTGTTACAGAGGCCTCTTCAATCCCCAGCCAACCCCGGTGTCTACAAGGGCATAGCATAAAGGATTGATGGACCAGTCCCTGCTGCTGTCATCAACCTGAGGCCATAACTAATATCCACCATCAATCTTCTTCATCATCTATTTTCAGTTTGCCTTGACCAGTATTTTGGCAGCTCGAGGCTTTTCTGGTTGGATAACCCAGACCTTCATCCTTGAGAAACCTTAGTTTTTATTTGTCTCGTCTTGGTTGGGCCAAGGTTGCTCAATTTCTCATTTATAGTTGTCAATGAACATGGAGGCATCCAAAGATAACCCAGTGAATTTCCAAATTCCAGAGCTACTCCTACCAGATACTATGATGCAACATCAGTCCTCATGCAATAATCAGACTCAATTATCCTACCAACATAGAACACCCCCTTTTTGCCTACTGATCCTCTGATTTGGAGATTCAAGAGTGACCAGGGGTAGAGTAGCTTCAATTCACTGGAACTCTTACTGTGTCCTCCCATAGGTGTGTTATACCCGTGAGAAACCAGACATTTTATTCTGGAAGATCCTAAGGCTGTGAAGATGAATATTCTCCCAAAGTGTATCGCTGGAAGTGATAGTGAAAAAGGCCAATCCCACTTCCATCCCTTGGTTCCCAGACCCCAGTTTTCTAGCCATGAGCAAAACAAAAGCAGCATATATTGGCCATTTTTCTCTGAAATCAGAACCTAAGACAAAAGCTCATATTCCATGCCCAAAATGTTTTCATCAACACAAACTGAAACTGTACCCGTTAAACCATAACTCTCATTACCCCTCTCCGAAGCCCTTCGTAGACTATTCTACTTCCTAGCTCTATGAATTTGACTTCTAGGTGCTTCATAGAAGTATAACCATACATTTTTTTTCTGACTTCTATTCAACATAATATTAGAAGTTCTAAAAAAGGAAATAAAATTGGAAATGAAGAATTAAATTTATCTCTGTTCACAGATGATAGGATTATATATTTAGAAAACCCTGAAAAATCCACACAAAAAACTGTTGAGTAGTGATAATTACATAATAATGTGAGTGTACTTAATGCCACTGAATTGTACACTTAAAAATGGTTAGAATAGTAGATTTTACATGATGTCTATTTTACCACTACTTAAAAAGAAAACCAAACTGGTTTTGGTTTTTCTTAAGAATTGAGAAAAATGCCAGCCCAGTAGTCATTAGCCAATGTCAGAGGTTGTATGTAAAGAGCACACGTGGCCTAGCAGCTCTGTTTGAGGATGTAACACCTGATAAACTAATGGCTACGTGAGTGCAGGCAAGGGAAGGAACGTTTTAACTCCAGGAGTCAGGAAATCCATCATGAAGGTATCATATGCTCGAGACCTTGAGGACAGAAGGGATTTCCACAGTGGAAGGAGATTACTCCAGGCTTTCCAACTGCAGATGCAAAGACATTGTCTCTTCCACCTTGAGAATATTGAAATCTTCTTTATCTGATTATCTTTTGGACCTACTCTGAATAGCTGCTAAGGTAATTTTCATTCTTTTTTTTTTTTTTTTTTTTTTTTTTTTTGAGACAGAGTCTCGCTCTGTCGCCCAGGCTGGAGTGCAGTCACTGCAACGTAAGCCTCCCGGATTCACGCCATTCTCCTGCCTCAGCCTCCTGAGTAGCTGGGACTACAGGCACCCGCCACCATGCCCGGCTGATTTTTTGTATTTTTTAGTAGAGACGGGGTTTCACCGTGTTAGCCAGGATGGTCTCGATCTGACCTCGTGATCCCCCCCACCTCGGCCTCCCAAAGGGCTGGGATTACAGGCGTGAGCCATTGCGCCCGGCTGGTAATTTTCATTCTTATAATTGCTGACTAGTTGAGAAGAAGAGGTCCCAAACTACAGAGAAGAAAGGAAGAAAGAGGTGTCCAGTGAAATCCAGGGTCCCCCCGCTCCCATTCAAGGCCATCTGAAAGTATCTCCCCCTGCTTTTCAAGTTCATCGAATATGTTTGAGAAACCTGGAATTTCCAAGTCCATCAGCCTATTGAAACAAAACAGCTATAACTAAAAAATTGAGATCCTTTTAAGATTTTCAATCCTTAGAAGAATTAAAGATATTTATTACAAAATATAGTTGTATTAAATCATATATGTCAAAATATTACAAACGTATATTACATATTAGATAACTGTTAGTCAACAACACAAAATTTCCTATCATTTTTCCTAGTGCTCCATTTTTTCAGACCTTTTCTTAATCTATTTTCTTGTCTGAGACCAAATACAAATGAATCAAAAGCCATTTCAGTGTTACATATTCGGCTTCCACGCATCCCTGTAGCATCTTTATCAGTAGCCTTGCGCAGAGTACACACTTTTGTACCTCCTTCTTATAAGCAACTTCATTTTTTCATAGTACAGAAAAGAATTCATATAACCCCATCAGGTTCCTTACATGGACCCAAGTTAAAACGCATCGTCTCAATGTCAGTCTCTTGGCTGTCTGCAGGGTAATATGGTGAATTGCTGCCTGTGCTGTAATTTTGTCAGCTCTTTAGTAAATTACAGTCAAGGATAAAGAGGACAGAGCTGCCTACTGACAAACAACATTCTTTATTCTCCTTTTTCTACAATGTACTGAATAACACCTTAGAGCGTAAGTCATCATATACCCTATATAACAAATGTATAATTACAACACATGAAGCCCAAAAAATGAGCTTCAAAGAATATCATGTTTTTTTTTTTTAAACAGGAAGTGGAAAGATGTTTCAGAACAGTGAGCACAGGTTTTAGACTCTGAAATCTTTTAGCAGCATGATGCTTTTGAACATCTGATCTAGGTTTTGATTCTGCACGCTACATGTATATTTTAGCCTTTGGTCTTGCATTAAAACACCAGTGGCAAATAATGTTAGAAAAATTGGGAATAGAGGAAGGAATATTTTTATTTACTTTATTTTTAAAATTCTGCATATATAAAGAACGTTGCTTGTGGCATCCCTGACTCTTTGCAACAACCTTATAAAGTCGTCATTATTAGCCTCATGTTACAGCAGAAGCTGTGAGTTGCTGCCAAAGTTGCTTACTATCAACCTCTGAAGAGATGAAACAGAGAGTCATACAAGATCTGTTTAAATCCAACAGCCTTTGACACTTTAAACTTCAGAACACATTGGATTTACACGTGTAAAATTGCCTTAGAGTTTGTAATTTCATGAAAGCAAAAATTCAACTTTTCCTTAAGAACAAATTTAGCATGTATGCCTTGAAACTGGCTTATTAAATAATATGAAAATGTTCGTTGTGGCTATTTGACCTCCTAATGCTTAGTTTTATTTAGCAAACATCAAAACAAAATATGTATTAATCCAAAGCAAATATATTTTATTTAATTGGATTAATTATTAATAGTTCACTAACATCATATTGTAGGTATTTTTCTGTTCTATAAATGTTTTATATTCCAGTCTATTCAAAACCTTACGAACCAAATCCTTTAAAAGACGTAAGTCACACATATCTTCAAACCAACAAAATAGTAAAATTCAGGGAACATTAGATGGAATAGGGAAGATGAAATAAAGAAGCAACTAAGAGATTTACAAGAATGGAGTTCTTCTGCCACCTTGTGGTTGTGCTGTGTTATAACCTAGAGCTACATTAAAATATTCAGGGAATTCTTCAGCCAGAGTCTCCTTAGCCAGGTGTGGCGCGTGGCTGAGCTCTGGCCAATGGAATCTGGCCTTGGTCTTTATTGAATGTGGTTATCGTGTTTCCATTTTTTTCTTCCTGAATATCGTACCTAATTTTGGTATTGGCGACGACCGCTTTCTTAAACTTTCTCTTCTGCTGGGTTTAGATTTTTCTCTCCTCGTTTTTCTCCTATGAAACAAATAAGCATTATTAGATTTCATCAAAGATCATCACTTCATCACATCAAAGATTTCACTTCACTCTAGCCAAACTGGCCTCCCTGATTCTCCTGCAACACCTCACACATGGTCCCCTTAGGGTCTTCTACAACTTAACATCCCTGGCTGCAACACTTTCCTCTGATACCATATGGGACCTACTCCACCTCTTTCAAGTCTTTGTTCAAATATTTGTTTCTCAATGACCACCATATTTAGAAATGCAACTTCTGCTAACAAACTCCTTATTATTTTTATCTTACTTTATTTTTTACAGCAGTTATTCTAACATACTACATAATTTTAATACTTACTGTGTTTATAGTCTTTTTTACCATAGAATATAAAATCCATGAGGGCAAGGGAGTTTGTTTACTTCACTGCTGTGTGCTCTGAAACAAACAAACAAAAAAAACTGCCTGGCACATTGTAGGCGCTCAAAAAATATTTGTCCAATGACCGAATGAAGGAATTATGACTCCTTCTGTTGGCTAAAGCAACCTATGGGACAGTGTTTAGCCTCACAAGTATTCAGACACACAAATTAACACAAAGTATCATTTTTTTCTACAATATTAATTAGTCAATTTATATGACCTTTAAATATAATTTCTAAAGCAAGTGAGAATTCAGTGGATTACATACCCACGTTTTTGTTAAGTTAGTAGTTATTTTTAAGTCAGTTTGCATAGTCATTAAAATTTCATAATCTTTGACCCAGTAATCCCAATTTAGGACATGTATTGCAATGAAAAGAATCCAAAACAAAGAAACACGTAGGTTCCATGTGGCCATTTACTGCAGTATTGTTAATAATGATAATAAGCTGAAAGAAACTACATGTTTAATAATAAAAATAATAAATTAAATTATGTTAACTCTATGCAGTGAACTATTTCGCCACCATTATAATCATAAGGACTGTACTAGAGCCTGAAAAATTGTTTATGGAACATGCTATATTACAGTGAAATTTTAAACTATGTAATTACACAGTTTTCACATGTATATAGGAAAAGATTATAAGGAATGTACAAAACTTAGAATTCTTATACATGGGCAATAAATTAAATCTTATTGTTGCCTTCATTTCCCAAATGTTCCAATTTGTCACCAGAGTTTTTGCAACTCTTTAGTATTTGAAAGGAAAAATAATTGTCTTATTCTCAAGTGCTTAACCTTCACCTGAAGTGAATTTGTTCTAAGTTCCAAAAAAGCGATTATTACTTGCTTTTACTGTATTCATCAAGAACAATTTACATCTCTGTGGAAATAGCTTTAGTTAGAGTCATTAGTTAGATTTAGTTAAAGTCTTTAGTTAGATTTACTTACATGAAATGAGACATTTATCCAATAAATTCAGGCTGAATTTAACATTAATTCAAGAATTAAAGTACTCTTCGTTTTTAAATGTGTCTGTTCTACCTAACTACCTGCATGGGTTTAGCTTATAATTGGTTCTGTGGATATGACTAGGTCCATCATCCTGTCACATCTGAATAAATAGGACTTTCTATAACCGTCTCTGTTTTACACACATCTGTGCCCATCAGTTCATAGCACATTCCCCAAAAATTAATGGGAAACAGCCAGGAGAACAGGGGGTTAGACAAAGGAACTCAAGGCTTGAAGTGACCTCCTCAAAAACTGGCGTCCCCCCGCCCTTGATAGCTGAACTGACCTTCAGCCCTAACTGGATCTTGTTTCCTATCACCTTGCTTCATCTCTCGTTCCCTACCAGCTCTCACTCAGGCCAGCCTTTAGCTTCTGTCTGATGTGGCCTGACTTACCGTTGAGACAGGTTTTTTTCCCAGGTGCCTTGCTTAGCAAAGATTTTGGTTGTGTGGATTTTGCTGTGTTTGGATTTTGGCTATGCCCTAGTCCACTGTTGTAGGATTTTCTCCTTAGTTCACCTAAAAGCCAGGTCCTTTGTCACACAGCCATGAAATATTAGGCTCACAGACACTTTAAAGGGTGAGAAAAATGGAATTTATGGAGCAAAAAGGAAAAAATGGGAAACAGACTCAGCAGAGAGAGAGTCCTGCTATACATGCTTCCCTCCTCACCGATTGAATCCCAGTTTCCACCTGGGAAGAGGAGGGGTCAGCCTCCTCCCCACTGCAAACGGTGCAAACTTCTGTGGCTCCACCTCATTGCTCACTCTTCCCAGTGTGCAGGCTGCCTGAAGTTTCTCTGCGGACCCCTTTCCACTTGGCTGTCTCACTACCCTTACTGATCACTATGAGAGGTAGCGCCCTCCCTTGCATTGTCTCCCGTGTGCGTAACTCTGCCACCTGCCACTCCCAAACTGACAGTGTAGGGATTAACTTTTTGGGTCATACTATTAACTCCTCAGTGTGAAATGAAGTCAGACCAACCATTCATTGATTCTCTTCCTTGTAAAGCTAAAGATTCACACGATAAAAACAAACAAAAACAAAAGACAACCTAAACTCTCTGTATGGGCCCTCTAAAGACCCCCCCAGTGGGAACATTTCACTCCTCACCCCACTGTCAGGCTTGCCGCATGGCTTACTTTGGATTAAAAAAGGTGAGCAAACTTTACATTCTACATCCAACAGAAGCTTTCGGAGCCATCACATCACCCTTCCATTGCTTTGTATTCCCTCTGCCAAAGACTAACAATATCCTAGATAAGGGCTGCTTCTTCCACTGAAGTCCAGAAACGAATCAGAGCAAGTGTCCTGCAATGAAATTTAAAAAGAAAACAAAAAACAAAAAAAACCAGAAAACCAAAACCAAAACCAAACCAAACAAAAAAACTGTGTTATTATAGATTACTAAAATTTTTGGAGTCATGTGTTACCACACATAACTCAGCCAACACTGCCTAATAAATCATATTTCTCCCTAACAACACTTAAGGAGACAGCGTGATATAGTGGGCTCACTGGCTACCTGTGTGACCTTGGACAAGTTACCTAATCTCACTGCACCATCTGTAGCATTGAGATAATACCTACTTCGTCAGGCTGTTGTAATAAATAAATGAGTACATAATAAATGCTTCATAAATGTTAGCTGCTGCATATTACAGTTATTCTTCAACAGCATTGATTTTATCCTAATCCTGTGCATTCAGTATCCAGCAGAGTGTCCAAATCCTATAGTACTCCATCTAGGTAAATTTTCCAAATGCCTTTAATTGACTATTTCCTTTTGGTTTAGTCTCCTCACATGGCCCCTTTCATCGGCTTCCTTTTGCCATCATTTTTTTCTCTTTTCCCTTTAAACTAGCAAAGACTTTATAACATATATTTAAACAGGATCCAAATACCTTTGATATGGTTTGGCTGTGTCCCCATCCAAATCTTATCTTGAATTGTAACTTCCATAATCCCCACATGTCAAGGGAGGGACCCAGTGGGAGGTAATTTAATCATGGGCGTGGGTTTTTCCCGTGCTGTTCTCCTGATAATGAATACATCTCACGAGATCCGATGGTTTTATAAAAGGCAGTTCCGCTGCACACGCTCTGTTGCCTGCCACCACGTAAGATGTGCCTTTGCTCCTCCTTCGCTTTCCGCCATGATCGTGAGGCATTACAGTTCCACAGCCACGTGGAATTGTGAGTCCATTAAACCTCTTTTTTTTAAGAAAATTACCCAGTCTCAGGTATTTCTTCATAGCAGTATGAAAATGGACTAATACAACCTTCAGAATATTCAGCTCATCTTCACTTAATTCTCTGAATTTTGTACTTTCATATATTTCAACCTGTTATTTGCCTTAAACCAAACTCCAAATAAATAATTTTATGTACCAAAATTTCTGCTCAAAGAACATTCTAGGACATAGTATGTTCAATTTGTAAATACTTAGAAATACCTTAAATGGTCACAAGTTATGGTGGCAGAGTCTCAAGGAAAACCCTTTTTAGAAACCATTCTTTTCTACTTTCATGTTCTTAAGGGTGGGGAATAATGTTCTTTTCTGTTTTCTCTACATGAGACAATTATACAAAAAGACAACCTTTGTTTCTTAGAAATCCTATAACTTTTGTGTCTTTAGATTCTTTATAGCCTTCTATTTTTCCCACACAAAACATCTTTAATCATCTGTGACAGTGATTTTTATGGCAACCCATTTCCCTGGATTCTATAAACAGAGACACAGGCTTTAAATTACCAAAATCACACTGTTCAAAAACACCTCATTTTTCAAGGCAAGAAAATAAAATAAAAAGTTCTTTCTCAAAGTCAAAACAATTCTTTTCTGCTCAGCTTTCTAGATGCCTAAGGGCTTTTTGGTTGTTATTATTCCCTGACTTTCTAGCTATCCACCTGAACTTCAGCTTCTCTGTCAATCCAATTGGTTCATTATTTTCTTGCCAAAATCATCTTCTTAAAATTTAAATTTGATCATTTTACTTTCTGGGGAAAAAACCTCCATATGCTCTCCAATAGCAATAGAACAAAGGCCAAATTACTTTGCATAATCCTGATCACTATCCATTTCTTTCCTAATGCCCCTTCTTCACCACATTCCTGTGATGTCACCTACTTCCCCTTCTCTGGCCTTATCCCACAGCTCCTTTCCAGTCTCCTCCTCCGCATTCTAGACCTATGAATGTAGACATGCTCCACAAGTACATTTTCAACCTTCTGCTTTTCTCTCTGTATATCCTCTTCCCAGAGAGCTCAAATGTTCCCAAGTTGTTCCTGATAATACCTCCAAACACCACCTTCAGCAGTGCTACCCAACAGAAATACGTCAGCTGCAAACAAAAACTACACATTTTTAAATTTTCCAGTAGCCACATTTAAAAAGTAAGGAGAAGCTGATGAACTTATTTTAATCATATATTTTATTTAACTGAATATATTCAAAATATTATGATTTCAACATGTAGCTAATATTCTTAAATTGACATATTTTACATTTTTAACTGTCTTGGAAATGGATGTACATTACACTTACAGTATATCCCAGTTAGGATTAACCACATTTTGTTAGCCACAGTCTTCAATGGCCACATGTGCCCAATGGCTACCATATTCAACAGTGCAGATCTAATGCTCTAAACACTTTCTCAAAGTATGCCTTTGGTAACCCACTCAACATCTACCCAAGAATGCCCTCCCAGCACTTCAACCTCCAGGTCTAAAACAAAATACATTTCCCTCCTACATTTCCTAGTGCCTCACAAAAGCACCAGCTCCCCTTCCTGACTTCCTTGTAGCTACCAGTAGGCCCAAAAATATACCGATATTTGGGTTCTATAACTATTGAAATATTGAGGAAGCAGAAGGAATCTTTCAGGTCATCCTATCCAACCTCTAGGATTTTCCTCTACAGAGTGGTTTCTAACATTTGGCTAAAGCTTCTGTGAGCCTCCTGATATTGTAGGCAAAATGTCCCTACCTGGATTTTTCTGGCAAAAATGTATCTTTAGCTTTAAACAAGAGTTTAAACACCATGACCCAGGCTCAGCTCTGCTTCTTCTCTCTTCTGTAATGGCCACACCCAATTTATTACCAAATCCTGATCATTCAACTTTCCAGATCTCTCTAATGCAAACCTACTTCTCCCTTCCCACTGCCACTGACTTAAAATTATGTGCATATTTCTTGGAGTGCTTTAGCTACGAGAGCAAGAGACTCTGCCAGGGATCAACAGGGCCAGTCTGCTATTAGCAAAAGAGCAGCTATAGCTTAATCACACATGAATACCCATAATAGATTCAGCTAGGCCGAAAAGATTAGAAAACAGAATCAAAACCAGGGCAGCGGGAAGATGAACTCTGACTAGTGCTGCAGCCAGACTGTACCAAGGGATGTCTCAGCCATTGAAGAGGTCATGTCTGACACACCACTGGGGTCCTTGGTTTGTAGATCTCAGTGCTCTGAGAAGAGGATGGCTGAGTTGTTTTGTTTTGTTGTTTTCAGGAACCCTCAGTATTTCCCTGTTCAGGTACCTGGGGCAAACTTGGCCTTCCTCTCCTGTGCTTGCACCCATGCCAAACAGATTGTTTCTCATTTGCACAAGATATTTTCTGGTATCCTCAGGTTACCAGAATGGGGGGGTGCATTTTAGGGGAACATTCTCTGTGTCTGAGTAGAGATTGCTTCCCTCCAGAGTCTGGTAATTCCTCCAAGTCTCTACCTTTTCCAGATCTGATAACAGATTTCTGGAAGTTGGACTTTGGACTACAGCCTCAACAAATGATATTATCTCATTTATTTATTTATTTATTTATTTTATTTTTTGAGACGGAGTTTTGGTCTGTCACCCAGGCTGGAGTGCAACGGCATGATCTCGGCTCACTGCAGCCTCCACCTCCCAAGTTCAAGCTATTCTGCTTCAGCCTCCCAAGTAGCTGGGACTACAGGTGCATGCCACCACTCCCAGCTAGTTTTTGTATTTTTAGTAGAGACGGGGTTTCACCACGTTGGCCAGGCTAGTCTAGAACTCCTGACCTCAAATGATCCACCCAACTTGGCCTCCCAAAGGGCTGGGATTACAGGTGTGAGCCACTGTGCACAGCCTGGAATGCACTTATTTTAAAACAATTTATTCAAAAGAAATACACTTATTTGAATCTGGGCTAAATATGATAGAAGAAATGGTAATTTAGAATGTCCAAGCTCTTCTCAATAATGTAAGAAATCTCTCTTATAGCACACATTAATATTATGACTTAAAGGTCCTTTTCAAAAAACTAAACAACAAAATAAAAAAGGAAGAAATTGAGGGGAAAAGGAAGGGAAGGAGAGGAAAAAGGCAGAAGAGAAGATGGGAGGGAGAGAAGGTAGGAGGACAGAAGGGAAATAAGAAGCAAGAAGAGAAAGGAAGGAGACAGGGATAAAGAGAAAATGGGGTTTAAAAAAAGGAGAGAAGAAAAGTAAGAAAGAAGAAACGGAGAAAGGAGAGAAGGAAGGAAAGAAAGAGGTAGAGAGAAAAAGGAGGGAAAAACACATCTCAAATCACGTTAATACAGTAAATGTAATGCTTTATTAATCGTGTAGAAAATTAGATCAATTCATCATTACTTTTCCAAGTGTAATTAAAATACTAAATTATTTTGCTTGCATTAATCATGGTTAGTGAAAAGCTACTAACACCACTTTTTCTGTAAATTTTTGTTAATAAATCTAGGGAAAATGCAGACTTATTTGGAAAAATTAAACAAAAGCTTTTAAGCTGAAGGATTATAATTTGAAATTCTTTGCACCTGTGATTCTTCCAAAACAGCTGGAAGATGGGATCTTTGTTGCCCTCATCTTATTCTGTGTGTGCTGTAGGATGCAATGATGAGGTTCTCTAGATTCTGAAGTCAAATCTGGACTCCAGAGGGGAATCTGGAATTTTCAATGTTTGCTAATAGATAACATAAATACAACTCACTCACTCAGTCTTATTGCTTAGCAACTGCAGAAAATGCATCTGGTATGTGCCTTGCCCTTAGTAGTTCCTCAATACTCATATGTGAAAAATTATTATTTTTTGTGTTTTGGAATATTGCTAATGAACTACAGATAAGGCAGAGAGTGTAATGAAAACAAAAATAAAATAGAAGTATATAAATAAAAAAACGCAAATTACCATTTCTTTCTGTAAATCTTTGTACATTTGGGGGAAATCTATATTTGCAGGAATTTGGAGGAAAAATCAACATGAAACAAAGGTTTTTCAGGTGTTCATTAGAGTGTCACAGGTAGGGCTCTCCGGAAGAAACAGGGACGTGGGGTTTGAGGTCACAGCCTATGAAGGGAAGGGAGGGGAAGCAGGATTATGCAGAAGCCACTCTGGGATGCAGGTTCCTCCAAGATGATCCATGTGCTTTGTTTCCTCAGAAAATAATACACTGGAAACACTTTGGGGCCTTTTTTTTTTTTTTGAGACCGAGTCTTGCTCTGTTACCCAGGCTAGAGTGCAATGGCGCAATCTTGGCTCACTGCAACCTCCACCTCCTGGGTTCAAGCAGTTCTCCTGCCTCAGTCTCCCAAGTAGCAGTGATTACAGGCTCACGCCACTATGCCTGGCTAATTTTTTTTTTTTATTATTTGTTGGCTAGGCTGGTCTCGAACTCCTGATCTCAGATGATCCACCCGCCTCGGCCTCCCAAAGTAGGGGACATTGTTTTTAAAAAGTTAAAGGATACAAAATTAAAAAGCTAGACAGGAGGAATAGGTTCTAGTGCTCTACACTACTGTAGGATGATTATATTGAATAATAATAAACAATAGAGTTTCAAATAACTAAAAGAAGGATATTGAATGTTCCCAATATGAAGCAATGATAAATGCTTGATGACAGATATGCTAATTACCCTGATCTAAGCACCATATATTATATGTATCAAAATATCAATATGTACCCCACAAACATGTACAGTTATTGTGTGTCAATGTTAAAAAGAAAAAAGAAAAATAGTTTGGATGGATTCTCAAAATGTTCTATCTCATTCAGCTTCCATAAGTGACATTTATTAAAAGTTTTTGATGAAAAAGGAAACTTTTTATGAATTATGATTGTGACAAAGATTCTGTGCTTGACCAAACTTTGGTCCAGCTTGTGAATGTTCTCCGAGGCCTATCTGTGCACTTTCTTATAAAACACGGTTTTAGAAGAACCCTGCTAACTTTAGCAAGAACCCTCCATCCTTGATATCTGATCAGGTTCCTAACCCTCCACCATCCCCCAGATGATATCTGATCATCCTGATCTATCCTCAGCAAGAATCTAATTAGTTCAGTTTGGCCAGAATCCTGCTTACTCCTGGTGTTATTTCTTAGTAATTTTTCGTGCATGACTCCCGCCTTGCACCTTGGCTATAAATTCCCTCTTGCCAGTACTGTATTTGGAATTAAGCCCAATCTTTCTCCCCATGGCAAAATCCCACTGCAATGGTCCCCATATTATAATGGTCCTGGATAAACTGCCTGTTTATTCGAAGTATGGTAGTACTTTAAAGTGTCATTGAGTTTTTTTTCTTTAACCATTATTAGGGAAATACACCAAAATGTTAACATTGGTTGTATTTTTTCTGCTTCTATGTACTTGTCTTCATTTACCTGTTATCAAGAGTGAACATGTGTAACTCTTAAGGAAGTTATAATTATACAATAAAACCCAACACCAAAAGGGGTGAGACAAGTGTTTATGGGGCAAAGAGTGTGAAATGAGAAAGTTTGTATCTAAAAAATTAAAAATTAACAATGATTTATTTTGATTGACTGGAATTATAAATAATTTTATTTCCAAATTTCTTTCTTTTCTTTTTTTTTAACAGAGTCTTACTCTGTCTCCCAGCCTGGAGTGCAGTGGTGCAATTTTGGCTCACTGCAGCCTCCACCTCCCGGATTCAAGCGATTCTCCTGCCTCAGTCTCCCGAGTAGCTGGGATTACAGGCAACTGCCACCACGCCCAGCTAATTTTTGTATTTTTAGTAGAGACAGAGTTTCACCATGTTGGCCAGGCTGGTCTCAAACTCCTCACCTCAAGTGATCCGCCCTCCTCAGCCTCCCAAAGTGCTGGGGTTACAGGCATAAGCCACCGCGCCCAGCCTACTTTCCCAAATTTCTTATAGAGAGGAGTTATTACCTTTATCATGGGAAAAAAAGCAAGTCCTTCAAACACTTTTGATTTTAAAATATATTTAAAATATAAAATAATGAACCTGGTGGACACGTTAACCTTGGGTAGCTGACACAGGTACTTCTCCAAGGAGAGAAATAATTACAGTTGACATAGCTTTAAGTCTTCCTAAACTCAGGTTGCAATAGGAGCAGTACAGTTTGCTGAGAGGGACAGTGAACAGCAGTATTCGGAATAGAGGAGCGGCCTCCAGTACAATGACTAGTTAGAGGTTCTTTCGGGGATTCTCAGGGTTTCTGAAAGCGGAAATGCCTCTTCATCTGGAGCACTTTTGAAAGGGACCCCGATCTATCTTTCCTCCATGCAGGGGGCTTTCCAAACACATCATATGAAAATTACAGCAAGTGGCATCTGTCCTGTTAACACCTCTCTCCCCATGAGTCATTCAGGTGTTCATCACACCCACAGACCCTCCACTCACACCACCATCTCCCACCATCAAAATTATTCGTACCAGTGTGACTAGAGGCCTGCTGGATTCTCCCCTCATCCACTCAGAGGATGTCTCTTAGAAACCATACCAAGCAGGGTGCGAACCATCCAACTCCAAGCAAAGCCTGTGCTGCCGCAACTCTGCCTCACGGACTCAAAGACTGTCACTGGTGGTCACAGAATTAGTCAACAGGAACTTGACTGTACTGGGGGAAGTTTTCCAGGCCTCATCTCATCTCTCAGTTCCAAAGAGCTAATCTGAGAAATAAATTAAACCTTTTACAGTATTGCTGCTGTAAAATCAAAAGGAAAATCATAAATGTTGTAGAAAGTGCAATCTTGATGCCATTTAAAATGCCATATCTTTTCAGTCAACGCAATGCCTAGGTTATATTTTTCTCCTTTAAATCAAGTAGTCCACTTAAAGAGATAATCTGAATATGAATACATTCTACATTATAACACAGAAGAGATAGAGATTAAATGGATTTTTAAAACTTTAGAAACTTGGAATGAATTGATTCCATAATATATATATATCTCCTTCAGAGAATTATTTTACTTTAAAATCTCCAGTGAAAGATATTTGAAAGCCATCTTTGTTTTTATGTATATTTGAAATTTCTGATTGATTTTGCAATGCAATCTTTTAATAGTCTTACTTAGAATATATTCCATTTTTTAAAAAATCATTTCTTTTATTTCTGAATTTAAGATGTATAATCATCTTATAATTGTATAAAATATTCTAAAAAGCATTGCAATCTAATATCCGATTTTACGGAATTAATTTTTTATTCTATACAAACAGAGTCTTAACTAATTTCAGGGAGAATGATCTGTTTGTAATTTAACCTTCAAATTAAAATCCAACTAGCTATAAGCTTTTAGATGCCTGCCTCATAGGGAATGAGATATTTATGAGGGAAGTCTAATGGTTAAGTCCTAAAGTCTTTCCCTGCAAGAAGGATACAAGGTTTCTAATCATTGAATTTTTGAAAAATCATTAATGAAGGTATTAACTGGACTAAGGCATAAGGGGTGAAGAGTGGCCTTTAATGAGATTTGAAGACTTGTTCTAGAATATATGTTTTGCCAGAATAAAACATGTATCTTCTGATGGGATTTGGAAAGGTAGCTACCAAACCAGGGAAAAGAGTCCATTGGAGAGGGGAGAATGGAAACACTTCTACCTGGCGCATGTAGGGTACAGGTGGGTATGGAAGGCACGATATGCGAATACAGGGTTTATCCCCAGGCGTCAAGGTACAGGAGAGGTGGGGAACAGTGCTCAGCACAAGTGAGTGCCATATACTGTTTATTGTTAACAGGTCAAAAGACAACAAGAATGTATTAGGCAGCAAAGGGGTATTACATCACTCTGAGTAACACCATGTGTGTTAGAGCTGACTATTCTGGGTATATTTGTAGCCACCCTTGGTGTAAAAGATTTTTTTTAATTTATTTATTTAGGTATGGTTCATTGCCCATTTAAACTTAAAGCAAATGTAATTTTTGGCAATCTATTTCCCTAGTTTAAATTTGTCGCTGTTGATTTGGTGAGAGCCACTCACAACACAGATGAAAAGGCATATGGCCAGGCACAGAAAGACAAACACTGCATGATCTTCCTGAAATGTAGAACTAAAAAAGTCAAACTTATGGAAGCAGAGATTAGAATGATGGTTACCCAGGGTTGAGGGCAGAGGGGAGAATTGGGCAAAGGATACAATATTTCAGTTACACAGAGGGAATACGTTCAAGAGATCTACTGTACAGCACGATGACTAGTTAAAAACAATGTATTGAATACTTGAAAATAGCAAAGAGAGTGGATTTTAAATTTTCTTACCACAAAAAAAGTTTACTATCAGTATGCTAATTAGCTTGATTTAGCCATTCTACAATGCATACATATTTTGAAACATCATATTTTATACCATAAATACATACAAATTTATTTTCAACTAGAAAACTAAAATAGCATATGGGTTAACACAAATTATCATTTAAGGCGCTATTTAATTGAAGCAGTTATTTCATCTAGGCTGGAGGTATCACTGTATTCTAAAAATGAATGGTTTCAAGTTCTAGAGCCACACACTGCTGGCTTAAAGTAAAAGTCTGCATGGGGACCTTGAGTGTAACAGAAGAGCAGCAGATACAGAGGGCCTGAGGGTAAGATACAGATAGTGGGAGAGAATAAGCAGGCTGGGCCAAGGATTAGCTTTTATCCGTGACCTCTAATTACAACTGATTATCTGCGTTGTGACCACAGAAGAATGAAAATTATTTGCAGTTAGAATCAGGACGCATGAAGTTACACTTTATGTTCATATTTCTGAGTATAACATTAAATATATTTATTACTCTTTTCTCCTACAAAAGGGGAAGTGACCCTCTTTTTAAGGACCTGCTTAAAAACATACAAAAATCCAGGGCAACTTTCTTGGTGTAGGAATTGCTTTATA
Source organism: Gorilla gorilla gorilla (assembly GCF_029281585.2). NCBI lineage: Eukaryota > Metazoa > Chordata > Mammalia > Primates > Hominidae > Gorilla > Gorilla gorilla. The sequence continues at coordinate 27,323,532 of NC_073246.2, forward strand.
GTAGTCGAACAGAAGTGATTATTCCATTGGTAATTCTGCACCCAGACAAGCTTGATATATCTATTGAGGACATATGTAAAGTAAAAAAAAAAAAAAAGTTCTCATATATTATAGTCCTCAAAAATGCTAATTGAAATAAATCTGTACTTTCCTTGGGCTGGATTTATATTAGAACATTTAATTTCAATTAAACAGACAACCTTTAAGGCATGAGATAGCTGAATAGAACCCTCCAGCAATTATTCCCAAACAGGAGCACCAAATTGAAAAACTACTCAAGCAAAAAAGCACCTTCATAAAAGCCAAAATCAGGTGAACGATCACAGTACCTGATTCTGACATCATATCAAGGAAAGAGGCACCGATGGGGTTAGGAAAGGCAGGCCTGCCCTGTATACAGCACTTCTCCCTTACCCTCCAGCAGCAGCAAGTGGAGGGAGAATCTGTGTGCCTGGGGGAGGGAGAACAGAGTGACTGTGGAACTTTGCATTGGAACTCAGTGCTGCCTTGTCACAATGGAACACAACACAAGCCAGTGCTCACTTAGCTGAATTCTGAAGGAAACACCAACCCCAGCCAGAGAGGAACGCTGTGTCCCAGCGGTAGGAGTTTGAGACCCAGCTAGCTCTGCTACCAGCTGACTACAGGGGCCTGGGGCCCAGGATAAATTTAAAAGGCAATCAGGGCCGGGCGCGGTGGCTCACGCCTGTAATCCCAGCACTTTGGGAGGCCGAGGCGGGCGGATCACGAGGTCAGGAGATCGAGACCATCCTGGCTAACATGGTGAAACCCCGTCTCTACTAAAAATACAAAAAATCAGCCGGGCGTGGTGGCGGGCGCCTGTAGTCCCAGCTACTCCGGAGGCTGAGGCAGGAGAATGGCGTGAATCCGGGAGGCGGAGCTGGCAGTGAGCTGAGATCGCGCCACTGCACTCCAGCCTGGGTAACAGAGAGAGGCTCCATCTCAAAAAAAAAAAAAAAAGGCAATCAGGCCACAAGGGTTTCACAAGGACATTCCTGGTGCTGTGCTGAGCTCGAAGCCACTAGGCTTGATTTACCTACAACCCAGTGAAACACCAGCTGTGGTGGCTAAGGGATGGTTTGTGTCAACCCCTCCCCCAACTCCAGGCAGCGCAGCTTTCAGCTCCAGGAAAAACTTTTTCCACTTGCAGAAAGGAGAGGGAAGAATACAGAGGACTTTGTCTTCCAACTTGGGTGCCAGCTCAGTCACAGTAAAATAAACCACAAAGCAGATTCTTAAAGCCCCTGATTCTAGGGCCCGGCTCCTGGACAGCATTTCTAAACCTGCTTGGGCCAGAAGGGAACCTGCTACTCTGAAGGTAAGGACCCGGTACTGGCAGGATTCCCCACTTGCTGATCAATCGTCCCTTAAGCCTTAAATCAGCATCCGCTGTAGCTCGGCAGTAGATGCCACAAGCTTTGGGTGAGACCCAGTGCTGTGCTGGCCTCAGGTGTGAGCCAGCATAGTCCCCGCTATGATATCCAAGGGACTGCTCACATCACCTCTCCCCCAGCTCCAGTCAGCCCAGCACAGAGGGAGAGACTCTTTCTGTGTGGGGAAAGTGAGGAAAGATAATGACAGACTTTGCCTGGTAATCCAGGGAATTTTTCCAGATCTTATTCAAGCCCACCAAGGCAGCACCTCTAGGAGTCTGTAAGAATTACTAAGATACTGGGCTTGGAGCAACCCCTAGTGTGGATGTGGATGCAGTGACCAAAGACTTAGATCACAACACTCAATTCTCTTTGAATACATGAAAAGCCTTCTCAACAAGGACAAGTCCAAACAAGCCCAGAATGTGATGATTAGAATAAATCCTCAGTTCCCAAATATCAATGAACATGCACAAGTATTTCCATAAAACACATGGAAATTAAATAATATGGTCCTGAATGACCAGTGAGTTAATGAAAAAATTAACAAGATAATTCTTAAAAATCTCCTAAAACAAATGAAAGTATCACATACACCTGTGGAATACAGCAAAAGCAGTCCTAAGAAGAAAGTTTATAGCAAGAAGCACCTACATCAAGAAAGCAGAAAAACTTAATGTGCACCTAATGATGAATCTTAAAGAACTGGAAAAACGAGCAAACTGAACTCAATATTAGTAGAAGAAAAGAAATAAGAAAGATCAGGGCAAATACAACTGAGATTGAAATTTTTAAAAACACAAGAGATTAATAAAACAAAAAGTTGGTTTTTTGAAAAGATAAACAAAATCAACAAACCTTGTGATGTTTAATACTGAATGTCAACTTGATTGGATTGAAGGATGCAAAGTATTGATCCTGGGTGTGTCTGTGAGGGTGTTTCTAAAGGAGATTAACATTTGAGTCAGTGGACTGGGTAAGGCAGACCCCCCCCCCCCCCCCCTTAATCTGGGTGGGCACTATCTAATCAGCTACCAGCATGGCCAGAAAAAAAGCAGGCAGAACATGAAAACACTAAACTGGCTTAGCCTCCCAGCCTACATCTTTCTCCTGTGCTGGATGCTTCTTACCCTCAAACATCAGACTCCAAGTTCTTCAGATTTGGGACTCAGACTGGCTTCCTTGCTCCTCAGCTTGCAGATGGTCCATTGTGGGACCTTGTGATTGTGTGAGTTTCTTAATAAACTCCATAGATATATATATATGTCCTGCTGGTTCTGTTCCTCTAGAGAACCCTGACTAATACAGATATTGGTACCAGTAGACTGGGGCACTGCTGAAAAGATACCCAAAATTGTGGCAGTAAGTTTGGGATTGGGAAATAGGCAAGGGTTGGAACAGTTTGGAGGACTCAGAAGAAGACAGGAAAATGTGGGAATGTTTGGAACTTTCTAGAGACTTGCTGAATGTCTTTGCCCAAAATGCTGATAGCGATATGGACAGTAGGGTCTGGGTTGAGGTGGTCTCAGATGGAGATGAGAAACTTTTGGGGAACTTGAGCAAAGGTAACTCTTGTTATGTTTTAGCAAAGAGAATAACAGCATTTCGCCCCTGCCCTAGAGATTTGTGGAACTTTGAACTTGAGAGAAATTAGTTAGGGTATCTGGCAGAAGAAATTTCTAAGTAGCAAAGCATTCAAAAGGTGACTTGGGTGCTGTTAAAGGTATTCAGTTTTATAAGGGAAGCAGAGCATAAAAGCTGAGAAAATTTGCAGCTTGACAATGCAATAGAAAAGAAAATCCCATTTTCTGAGGAGAAATACAAGCCAACTGCAGAAATTTGCATAAGTAACAAGAAGCTGAATGTTCCCCAAGATAATGTGGAAAATGTCTCCAGGGCATGTCAGAGGTCTTCACAGCAGCCCCTCCCATCACAGACCTGGAGGCCTAGGAAGAAAAAGTGGTTATGTGGACCGAGCCCAGGGTCCCCCTGCTGTGTGTAGCCTAGGGACTTGCTGCCCTGGTTCCCAGCTGCTCCACCTGTGGCTTAACGGGGACAATGTAGAGCTCAGGCTGTGGCTTCAGAGGGTGCAAGCTGCAAGCCTTGGCAGCTTCCACGTGGTGTCGAGCCTGCCAGTGCACAGAAGTCAAGAATTGCGGTTTGGGAACCTCTGCCCAGATTTCAGACAATATATGGAAATGCCTAGATGTCAGGCAGAAGTTTTCTGAAGAAGCAGGACTCTCATGAAGAACCTCTGCTAAGGCAGTGCAGAAGGAAAATGTGGGGTTGGAGTTCCCACACAGTATCCCTACTGGGGCACTGCCTAGCAGAGTTGTGAGACGAGTTGTCCTCCAGACCCCAGAATGGGAGATCCATTGATAGTTTGCACTGTGTGCCTGGAAAAGCCATAGACACTCAACACCAGCCCATGAAAGCAGCCAGGAGGGAGACTACCCACAAAGCCACAGGAGCAGAGCTGCCCAAAACCACAGTAACCCACCTCTTGCATCAGCATGATGCAGATGTGAGACATGGAGTTAAAGGAGATCATTTTGCAGTTTTTAGATTTGACCGTCCTGCTAGATTTCAGACTTGCATGAGGCCTGTAGCCCCTTTGTTTTGGCCAACTTCCCCCAGTTTGGGACAGGTATATTTACCCATTGCCTGTACCCCCATTGTACCTAGGAGGTAACTAACTTACTTTTACAGGCTCATAGGCAGAAGGGACTTGCCTTGTCTCAGATGAGACTTTGGACTGTGGACTTTTGAGTTAATGTTGAAATGAGTTAAGACTTTGGGGGACTGTTGGGAAGGCATGATTGATTTTGAAATGTGAGGACATGAGATTTGGCAGGGGACAAGGGTGGAATGATATGGTTTGGCTTTGTTTCCCCACCCAAATCTCATCTTAAATTGTATTCCCATAATTCCCACATGTTGTGAGAGGGTCCTGGTGGGAGATAATTGAATCATGGAGCCAGTTTCCCCCATACTGTTCTCATGATAGTGAATAAGTCTCACAAGATCTGACAGTTTTATAAGGAGTTTCCACTTTTGCTTCATTCTCATTCTCTCTTTGCCTGCTGCCATCCATGCAAGACTTGACTTGCTCCTCCTTGCCTTCTGCCATGATTGTGAGGCCTCCCCAGCCATGTGGGACTGTGAGTCCATTAGACCTCTTTTTCTTCCCAGTCTCACATATGTCTTTATCAGCAGTGTGAAAATGGACTAATACAAACCTTTAGCCAGACTATGGGGAAAAAAGGGAGAAAAGTCAAATAAATAAAATTGAGATGAAAAAGAAGACATTACAACTAAAACCCCAGACATTCAAAGAATCATTAGAGACTACTATGAGAAAATGTATGCCAAAAAATTTGAAAACCTAGAAAAAAAATGGATATATTCCTAGATACATACAACCTGCAAAGATTGAACCATGAAAAAATCCAAAATCTGAATAGACAAATAACAAGTAATGAGATCAAAGCTGTAATAAAGTCTCCAATCAAAGAAAAGCCCAACACCTGATGGATTCACTGCTGAATTCTACCAAACATTTGAAAAACTAATACCAGTCTTACTCAATCTATTCCAAAAAATTCAAGGAGGTGGGAATACTTCCAAACTCCTTCTATAAGGCCAGTATTATCCTGATACCAAAACCAGAGAAAGGCACATCAAAAAAAGAAAACTGCAAGCCAATATCTCTGATGAATATTGTTGCAAAAATTCTCAACAAAATACTAGCAAACATTTTCAACAACACATTTAAAAGATCATTCATCACAACCAGGTGAAATTTATCCCAGGGATTCAAGGATGGTTCAACAGATACAAATCAACTGATATGATTCATCATATCAGCAGAACAAAGGACAAAAAGTATATGATCATTTCAATCGATGCTGAAAAACCATTTGATAAAATTTGACATCCCTTCATTCATGATAAAAAAAACTTGGTATAGAAGGAACATATCTCAACATAATAAAAGTTATATAAGACAGACCCACAGCTAGTACCATACTGAATGGGGAAAAACTGAACACCTTTCCTGTAAGGTCTGGAAGACAACAAGGATGGCCACTTTCACCGCTGTTATTCAACATAGTACTGGAAGTCCTAGCTAGAGCAATCAGACAAGAGAAAAAAATAAAGGCCATCAAAATTGAAAAGAAATAAGTCAAATTATCCATGTTTGCAGATTATATGATCTTATATAGAGAAAAACCAAAACCCCTAAAGACCACAAGAAAACTGTTAGAACTGATAAACAAGTTCAGTAATGTTTCAAGATACAAAGTTCAACATACAAAAATCAGTAGCATTTCTTTTTTTATATATTTTTTAAGACAGAGTCTCACTCTTGTTGTCCAGGCTGGAGTACAATGGTGCAATCTCGGCTCACTGCAACCTCTGCCTCCCAAGTCGCTGGGATTACAAGCATGTGCCACCACACCTGTCTAATTTTGTATTTTTAGTAGAGACACAGTTTCACCATGTTGGTCAGGCTGGTCTCAAACTCCTGATCTCAGGTGATCACCCTGCTGGCCTCCCAAAGTGCTGAGATTACAGGTGTGAGCCACTGCACCTGGCCAAAAATCAGTAGCATTTCTATATATCAACAATGAGCAATCTGAATAAGAGATAAAGAAAATATCTCATTTATAATAGCTACAAATAAAATAAAATACCTAGGAATTTACCAAAGAAGTAAGAGATCTCCACAATGAAAACTATAAAATATTGATTGAAGAAGTTGTTTATAGTTCTTCATGACTTTTAAAAATAATAATAAATGTAGAAATTGAAGAGGACGCACAAAAAATGGAAAGATGCTCATGCTCATGGATTGGAAAATTTGATATTGTTAAAATGCCCATACTACCCAAAGCTATCTACAGTTTAAATGCAGTCACTACCAAAACACCAATTCTATTCTTCACAAGGAAAAAATAATTCTAAAATTTATATGGAGCCCTAATAGAGCCTGAACAGGTGCTATCCTGAGCAAAAAGAACAAAACTAGAGAAATCATATTATCTAACTTCAAATTATACTGGAGAGCTATGGTAACCAAAACAGCATTGTAATGCCATAAAAACAGATCCATAGGTCAAGGCAACAGAATAAGGACCCTAAAAATAAATCTATCCATTAACAGTGAACTCATTTTTGACGAAAGTTCCACGAACATGCATTGGGAAAGCATAGTCTCTTTAGTCTCTTTAATAAATGGTGCTGAGCAAACTGGACAGCCATATGCAGAAGCATGAAACTAGACCTCTATTTCTCACCATACATAAAAATCAAATCAAAATGGATTGAAGTCTTAAATCCAAGACCTGAAACTTTGAATCTACTAGAAAACTTCGCAGAAAATCTCCAACTCATTGGTCTGAGCAAAGATTTCTTGAGTAAGGCCTCAAAAGCACAGACAACCAAAGCAAAAATAAATAAATAATAAATGATAATAGGTAAAACAAGTTAAAAAGCTTCTGCACAGCAAAGGAAACACCAACGAAATGAAGAGACAACCTGCAGAATGGGAGGAAATATTTGCAAACTACCCACCCGACAAGCAATTAATAACCAGAATATATAAGGAGCTTAAACAACTTGATAGAAAAAAATCAAATAATCTTATTTAAAAATGGGTGAAGAATCTAAATGGACATTTCTCGAAAGAAGACGTACACATGACCAACAGGTATTGAAAAAAAGGCCAAATATCACTAATCATCAGGCAAATGCAAGTCAAACCTTCAATGAGATACCACCTTACCCCAGTTAAAATGGCTTTTATATAGGCAATAACAAATGCTGGTGAGGATGTGGAAATAGGGGAAGCCTCATACACCACTGGTGGAAGTGTAAATTAGTACAGCCACAGTGAAGAATAATCTGGAGGTTCCTTCCAAAACTGAAAAAGGAACTACCATATGATGCAGCAATATCAATGTTATTATAGTCTGTGTTTTTCTGGGTACTTACTATTACCAGTAAGTTTTGTACCTTAAGGTGATTATTTATTGCTCATTAATGTCCTTTTGTTCTCATTGAAGTACTCTTTAGTATTTCTTGTAGGATGAGTCTGATATTAATGAAACCCCTCAGCTTTTGTTTGTCTGGGAAAGTCTTTATTTCTCTTTCATGTTTGAAGGATATTTTTACCAGATATACTACTACAGGATAAAAGTTATTTTCCTTAAGCACTTCAAACATGTCATAACACTCTTCCCTTCAGGGCAGCAAGGTTCCCCAGGCCCTGGATGGGTCCTGAAGTGCAGTCCAAGAGTCAAAGACTAGAGTCAAAAAACATAGAAGTCTACAGGTAGAAGTCTACCTGGTATTCTATTGTGACTGAGCTGACACTCAAACCACAAGATGCAGTCCTTCCCACTTTTCCCTCCCCTTTCCAAAGGCAGAGGAGCCTCACTCTGTAGCAACCACCACCATCACTCCTGGCCATAAGGAGTACTGCCAGACTACCACTGATGTTCCCTTAAGGCCCAAGGTCTCTTAAATCAGCTTGCAGTAAATGCTGCATGGCCTGGGACTCACACTTCAGGGCAGTAGGCTCCGCTCTGGCTCAGGGCAGGTCCAGAAATGCCATTTAAGAGTCAAGTTCTGGAATCAGGGACCCCAAGAACCCACTTGGTGCTCTACCCTGCTGTGGTAGTATAAGTACCTGAAGCCAGCAAGTCTCAGACATTTGCCAAGTCCCTTGATTTAGAATCTGGGTATCACTGCTTGTTATTCAGAGCCCAAGGGCTCTCCAGTTAGCAGGAGATACAAGCTGCCAGGACAGGGTCCTTCCTTTCAAGGCAGCAGCTTCCCTTCTGGCCCAGGGTGTGTCTAGAAATGTCTTCCGGGAGCTAGGGCCTGAAACAGGGAGGGGCCTCTTGATTCTGACCAGTGCCCTATCCTGCTGTAACTGACCTGGTATGCAAAATGAAAGACAAAGTCCTCCCCACTCTTCCCTCTCCTCTCCTCAAGCAGAAGGAAGGCGTGTCTTTCGGAGCTGTGAGTTGTGCCACCTCTGGGCTAGAGGAGGAATAATGCCAGCACTCCCTTGGCTGCCCCAGCTGGTGTCTCAGTATGTCACATGCCCCTCACAATCCACTGTCTCTGGGCTTAGTTTAGCCCTAGGACTTGCCTATGAGTCGCACTCCTTAAGGCCTAGACTCCCTTTCAAGTTTACTTACGGACTAAGAGCACTTTGGCCCTTGATGGGAGGTTTGCAGGCACTCAAGTTTGGGATCAGCACTTTGGAATCAAATTAAAATGGATTAAAGTCTTAAATCTAAGACCTCGAACTATGAAACTAATAAAAGAAAACATTGAGAATCTCTCCAGGACACTGGGCGGGGCAAAGATTTCATGAGCAATACCCCATAACACAGGCACCAAAGCAAACATGAACAAATGGGACTGCATCAAGTTAAAAAGCATCTGTAAAGAAAAGGATACAATCAACAAAGTGAAGAGACAACCCAAAGAATGGGAGAAAATATTTGCAAGCTATTCCTCTGACAAGGGATTAATCACTAGAATATATAAGGAACTCAAACAACTCTGCAGAAAAAAAAATCTAATAATCTGATTTTTAAAATAGGCAAAATATTTAAATAGATGGTTCTCAAAAGAAGACATACAAATGGTAAACACGCACATGAAAAGGTGCTCAGCATCACTGATCACCAGAGGAATGCAAATAAAAACTACAAGGAGAGATTATCTCACCCCAATTCAAATGGCTTATATCCAAAAGACAGGCAATAACAAATGCTGGCTAAGATGTGGAGAAAAGGGAATCAATCCTTGTACACTGTTAGTGGAAATGTAAATTAATACAACCACTATGGTGAACTGTTTGGAGGGTTCCCAAAAAAAACTAAAAATTGAGCTACTATATACTCCAGCAATCCCACTGCTGGGTATATACCTAAAAGAAAGAAAATCAGTATACCAAAGAGATACCTGCACTTCTATATTTCTTGCAGCACTGTTTACAATACCTAAAATTTGGAAGCAACCTGAGTGTCCATCAACAGATGAATAGATAAAGAAAATGTGGTACATATACACAATGGAGTACTTTTCAACCATAAAAAAGAATGAGATCCAGTCATTTGCAACAGAATGGATGGAACTGGAGATCATTATGTTAAGTGAAATAAGCCAGGTACAGAAAGACAAACATCACATGGTGGGATCTAAAAATCAAATCAATTGAACTCATTGACATAGAGAGTTGAAGGATGGTTTATGAGAGGGTGGAAATGGTAGTGAGGGGTTGGGGGGCAGGTTGGGGTGGTTAGTGGGTACCAAAAATTTAGAAAGAATGAATAAGACCTACTATTTGATAGGACAGTAGGGAGACTATAGTCAATGATAACTTAATTGTATATTTTAAATAAACTTAAATAATGTAATTAGATTGTTTGTAACTCAAAGGATAAACGCTTGAGGGGATGGATACCCCAATTCTCCATGATGTGCTTATTTCACATTGAATGCCTGAATCAAAACATCTCGTGAACCTCACAAATACATACGCCTACTATGTACCCACAGAGGGTTGAGGAGGATGTGAAACCCTTATACACTGTTGGTAGTATTGTAAGTTAGCACAGCTATTTTGGAAAAGAATAAGGAGGTTCCTCAAAAAACTAAAAATAAAATTACCATATCATCTAGCAAACCCACCTTATATGTATATGCCTTTTTTAAAAAATAAAATTATGTTATTTGTGACAACACGGATGGACCTAAAGGACATTATGTTACATGAAATAAGCCGGACACAGGGAAGCAAATACCATATGATCTCACTCACGTGGAATCTCAGATAGTTGAACTCATAGAAGCAGGGAGTAGAATGGTGGTTTTACAGGCAGGGGATGAAGGGATGGTGTGGATGCGGAGAGTTAATAGGTACAATCTTTCAGTTATATAGGAGGAATCAGTTCTGGTGTTCTACTGCACAGTACAGTAACTATAGTGAATATTAATAACTTAATATTAATATTAAGATATTTTAGATTTCAAAAAGCTAGAAAAGAGGATTTTCATGACAAGGAAATGATAAATACTTGTGATCAATATGCCAATTATCCTGATTTGATCATTCCACTATGTATGCATGGAACATCACATTGTATCCCTCCCATAAATATACACAATTATTGTCAATTTAAAATAATATAACACTTAAAAAGAAAAAGAAATTTAAAATAAATACAATAACATGGTAAGACCTGTATTTAAAGTTCTGGTCCAAATATATGGCAATGATTTTGATCATTACAGATGTTACTACAAACATTCAAACTGATACCTACTGAGAAGCACTCTAGGCTAAGTGGTTTGGAAATTCTGCATCCCCCAGAGTGCTTCAATGCTTCTGATGAAAGCCCTGATATATGGGATTCCTGTTGTGAGATCCTAGGTGAATAATCCTAACTGCAGGACTAATATTGGACATACTCAGAGACAGACTTCATAAGGCCACCCTCACTTTTCCACATCAGGTGGAAAGAGAAAAATGAAATTATTACCTTTCAAAATATTTGTCTGCTTGAATTATTTCACTCTTACCCCTAATAGTAACACCAACTATAATTTACTTGCTCCAGAGACAAAATCAGGTCTTCACATATCCTTGAGGCAACTCTATGTGTTGCACGCACACATACACACACACACACACACACACACACACACATACATTCTTTGCTCAGCCTGTTCATTATTTTATTGTCTAACCCTTTCATTATTTCATTGCTCTCCAACTTGGGGACACTTTCAAGACTGTCAAGAAGTTACTGACTTCTGAGTCTTTATTATCAAAGCAAATGAAATAAACCACGGTTTCCTGCCCCTGACACTTCACCATATGGTATTGATGCAGTGACTAGCCACAAAATGCCAGATGGCCCCAAGATATCAGTTATTCAAGAATAACATCATACCCACTCAGAATACATGTATAACTCCTCCCAAAGGGTAGTACTACTCTTAATTATAAATTCCTTTATCCAGTACTGAAGATTTATGTCCAAAGCCTAGGACATATTTGTCTAAATATTTGGACATTTAGGAAAGCAATATTAAATTCTCATCATATTGTGTTGTGTCACTGAAAATACTGGTGTTAGAACATATCCTACAGGTGTCTCGGGGGTTGGTAAATTATCTTAAGGCTCATGTGGAGAGGATATCTAGTAGAGAAACTCCCTGGAGAATAAAAGCACTTATAAATAGAAAATCTCCTTCCAAATGGAACTCATCCATGTTGTTCGTTTTACATAGCTAGATCAGGAATGTATTTGTATGAAGGCACTGACTGAAAGTGGAAATCTACCAACCCGTTAATTGATTTTTATATTGAATAAAATTTTTTACCATAACTATTTTTTATTACAATAATTAGGAGCAGTACAGTTCATGACAAAAATATTACAGATCTCAGATCAGTTCACAGCATGAAGTTATTTTAAATGCTTATACTCTTATAAACACTTAAAAGTTAATTTTAATTTAAAAATGGTCATTTTTAATGTTTGATATGACCAACATTCCTAATTTAGCACAACGAAATGATGGAAAACAACTGGGTCACACTGTGTATGTCCCACCAAAAAAAAAAAAAAAAAACAAAGCACAACATACAAAATGTCCATGTTTCTATTGACAGTATATGAAAATAGTTAAAATACATGTTACAGGTAAACATATAATATTAAGAAATAGTACTAGTAAAAAGTTGGCATGCAAAAGAAAATGCAAAAAAAAATTCAACATGGCAACACAAGACAGTAGAATCGGTAACTTTTGGATAAAATATTTATATTGAATAAAATATTAACATAGTATATGCTACACAACTTTGCACAAACCTTCCAAAAGTGATTTTATGTCACTGAGAAGTGACCGAGAACCTTGGACAAGAATCAATATTGATTTTCCAGGAATATTCCAGGAGAAAAAAGTCTGGGTTGAAGTAATTTCCTTTGTACGATGAACGGCAAGACCCATACGACCATATTAAAATGTTGCCACTACAATCTCAGAATTGTGATTGCCAGACACTAACATTTCTGCCAAATAATCTAAAGTTTGGTTAGTTAAGCTAAAGGAATTTGTACAGAAATTTTTTTTCCAAGACATGAAAATGAAGAATGCAAATGAATAAAAATGTACTGAGGTGCATTGCTGGAGGAAAATAGCCAAAGTGAAATGACCGATATAGGGTCTTTATCAATTTACAATTGTATAGCAAGTTGTAAAGTAATGCAAAGTATTGTCATTGTCACCAGTTGTTGAATTATAAATTATTTTTCCCTAAAGTTCCCACTTTCCCTTTCCTATCTATTCAGCCAATTCAGGCAAATAGTCCATTCTGAGTTCTTTCCTGAGGATGCAGGTGTGACAGGGTAGAGTGCAAAAAGGAAACTTCCTCTAAGTCTCTGATTTATATGTTTCCAAAATCTTAAAGCTAAAAGGGGTTTATTTTTAGGGGCAAAAATGAATTTGGGAGGAACCTATCAAGATGTGAACAGGAAGGGATTTCCCCAGAAGGCTAAAAGCATAGGGAATAGCAGAAGAAAAACAAATTAAGGTGGTTTAGAGACAGAACATTGACTCCACTCTCCAAATTAGAATTTCAGTGAAGGAGCAAGATACCAATTTAGTATTAAAGCCAGAGAATAAATTTGGATATTTGCCCCTCTTCTTAGATAATAAACCCCGAGAAGTGATAAAGCCCCACATTCCATATCAAGGCAAATAGGGTCATAGATAAGTCCCAGGATAAATCCTTTGCCAGAGAATAGCATGGAAGAAATGGAATGATGCCCCAGTTTTCAAGCATAGCATGAAAGTACCAGAGTGATCCATTAGACCTGAAGTCCAAGGTAGACAAGAATGAGAATTGTCTTGACAGTTTACTGCATGGATTGGTGAGCAAGGACCAAGTGGCACCATGGAATGGTCAGCAGATATCTGTGTGGACAGATGGCTCAAGGACAAGATGAGTCATGCAATACCTCACACTTACATAAGTCTCCCTTGAACTTAAACACAGCCCAGGGAAAAGAGAAAGAGTTTTAGTGTCTGATATCCTAGGGAAATGGAGGATTCAAAGAAAAATTCCATTGATACATAGAAAAATAATGTTTCTTACACACCTGGTTTAGTTTGGACTGAGATTTGTACCTGTTATGACAGAAAATATAATTACCATTTATATCGTGAATTACAGGGTATGAGTTAGCTTCCACATATCTGATGCCCAGATTTTCCTAATATGAACACAGTTAAACTTTCCTACATGATATGTGGACCCAACATATCTTCCCTCACATATGTTCTGTAGCTTCATATATTTTATTCACAGTGTGCATTTCACTTCTCTTTTATTCCTGATTCTCAGAACAACTGTTCTGTGCAAAGCATGACAGCATAAAACCTCTCTGTCCTTCAAGGCCTGTGTTCTATTAAGTCTTTTATATGAACTATCATTTATTGTACATCAACCATACCAGGAACTTTACAAGGACTACCTCTTCTTTCACAAACATAAAAACATTCAAATTCAGCATCATAATCCCCTTTTTACAGGCAGAAAGCATGGGCTTGGAAAGGCTAAGTAACTCCCTTACTTTGGTAAGGCAGGCAAGCTTCAAAATCTTTTCTATTTCTAAACCTCCAGCCCAAGTTGATTTTTAGATGGTAACCTTTTGAATGTATTGTCCATTCTACCCAAGTGTCTCTATAATACGTACTACTTAATTTTCTTTTTTTACTTTTTTAAAATCATACAACTAGGCTCTTGTCCTAGTCATTACTTGTATATTAAATTTAACTTTTAAGCCAAATTGGAAATCATCAAAATTCACAGATGAGGCATCATTTAGGAAAAACTTTTTCTCTATTTTTAACTTTTTGCAAAATACTATTGCTCTTCCAGAAATATTTAAGCTTGCCATGGTCTCGAGTGGGAGTTGAAAAATGAAAACACATGGACACAGGGAGGGGAACATCACACGTGGGGGCCTGTCAGGGGGTGAGGGGCTAGGGGAGAGATAGCATTAGAAGAAATACTTAATGTAGGTGACGGGTTGATGGGTGCTGCAAACCACCATGGCACGTATATACCTATGTAACAAAACTGCACGTTCCGCACATGTACCCCAGAACTTTAAGTATAATAATAAAAAAGACATTTTTTTTCCTCTTTTCTTCTAGATGCTTACACCATCTCTCTTCTTGCCCCGACAACTAAGATTTTTAAGAGTGGCTGCATTCCCTGTAGTCTCTAGCTCGCCTCCTATTCACTCCCCACCCCGCTGCAATCTGGTTTTCTCTCACTAAGCCACTAAGGGCTCTTTGTGATGTTACCAGTGAGCTACTTGCTGCTAAACCCAATGGACACTGATTGGTCTTTATCTAATTGATTATTGTGACACAAAAATATAACTAACGAGGAAGAAGAGAGATTATCTGCCTTGAGCACTTTTTCCATAAGTGAAACATTTAAAGCTTTATTATTGAAGTAATATGTTCACATAACCAAGATAGTTGTCAACACCATGGTGCAAGGAAATAAAAGGAAACAGTGTAAAAGCTAAATAGCAAGACCCAGAAAGAAGAGAGTGGAGGTATTACTCCTTTTTGAACAGCGAGTTCCCCATTACCTAATAATGGCCACGCAGGACCTGGTGCATTGATAGAGGAACTTGGAATCCTCTTCTTAAACACTGTGTCCCTTGGCTCTCAGGCACCTCTCAGCCCCACATCTTCCCCATGTACCACTTCCATTGCCTGGACCTCTGTTATCCCAGAAAATTTCTATTAGAAATCCTTCTAATTTCTACTCATGTTTCAAGTCTTCACTTCATATCTCCTCATCATAGAGGGCTTCCATGATTCTCCAGGATTAAATTCCCCTTGCTTTAGACAACTTTACAACCTCTTTTGCAATGCTCATCACAGTTGTTACCACTAATGAATTATTCAATAATATTGAATATCTGTCTTGGCTGACTGTGATCTTCAGGAAGACAAATGGAGATCATCTTTCATGTTCACTGATATAGCCCTAGGGCCTAATAGAGTGCCTGGCAAATTATAAATGCTTGATAATTGTTCCCTGCATTGTTGAATTGAATTGTGCTGAATTGAAATTTTCTTAAACCAATATTTCTATCACATTTTAGAAGGTGCATTTGCAACATAGGGAGTGTCTTGATCAGTTTGGGCTACTGTAACAAAATACCATAGACTAGTACTTAAACAACAAACATTCTTGAGGCTGGAAGTCTGAGATCAGGGTCCAATCATTGTGGGATTCTAACAAAGATCCCCTTCTGGGTTGCAGACTTCCAACTCCTCATTGTATCCTCCCATGGTGGAAAGAGAGCAAGAGCTCTCTGTCCTCTTCTTATAAGGGCACTAATCCCATTCGTGAGGGCTCCATCCTCATGACCTAATTACCTCCTGAAGACTCCACCTTCAAATACCATCTGTGTTAGGCCATTCTTGCTTTGCTATAAAGAAATGTCTGAGACTGGATACTTTATAAGGAACAGAGGCTTAATTGGCTTGGAGTTCTACACGCTGTACAGGAAGCATGGCCCTGGCATCTGCTGGGCTTCTGGGGAAGCCTCAGGGAGCTTTTACTCATGGCAGGAGGCAAAGCGGGAGCAGGCTTCTCACATGGCCAGAGCGGGAGCAAGAGTAACAGTGGGGAGTGGGGGAAGGTGCTGCACACTTGTAAACCACCAGATCTCACGTGAACTCAGTGCGAGGGCTCACTTATCATGAAGGGGATGGCCCAAGACATTCCTGACGGATCCACCTCAATGATCCAAACACCTCTACCAGGCCCCACCTGGCCCCATGTAATTGGGAATTATAGTTCAGTATGAGATTTGGGTGGGGACAAATATTCAAACTATATCACCATCACATTCTGGGTTAGATTTTGAAATACAAATGTTAGACACAAACATTCTATCCATAACAGGGAACATTGAAGGAAGGAGATTATTATGATGGTAAATGTCTACAAGTGCTGTCAATAATGAATAGTCTACTGAAGAGATCTTACAGAAGAAAAAAGCATTTAAAGTCTATCATATGTGTTTAGTAAAGGGCAAAAAATTTCTGTTAGATAGGAGGAATAAGCTTTAGTGATCTATTGCACAGAATGGTGATTATAAAAAAACAATTAAAGAGTAGATTTTAAATGTTCCCACCACAAGAAAATAATGAGTATGTGAGGGGATGAATTTGTTAATTAGCTTGATTTAATCATTCCACAATGTAAACAAATATCAAAACATCACATCAAGACCCCATAAATATATAATATATACCAATTATTTATAGTATTTGTTAATTAAAAATAAAGTTAAAAAACATTTTAAAGACTGCATAGAGACAATTGAAGAACTTTTTTAAAAGCCTATATATTAGATAATGGTATTATATCAATTTTAAATGTCTTGAGTGTGATCATTGCATTGTGGGTATGAGGAGAATCTTCTTGTTCTTCTGAGATACTCATTTAAGTATGTAGGAGTGAAGTGTCATGAATAAGGAGTGAAGTGTCAGGCAAAGCTAAAGCAACTAATTCTCAAATAATTGAATTTAAAACATGTGCATGTAAAATAGTAAATAAAGCCCATCATACAGAAGAGATATTGGAAGAGATTTGCTGCATAAGACAAAACTAGAACACAGAGGAAAAGTTCAGCTCAATATAAGCAATGACTTTAACAATCAGAAGCTAACAAAAAAGTGGCATCCATTTTAATAAATAAGCCCCGCCCCACTCTGCTGTAGTGGAGACAAGCATGATCTTGAGAAGGTATTTTCTCACTGAACAGGCAGTTGTAGAGTATGAATCCTATGGTCTTTCCACCAGGTTAGATTTCCTTTATAAGTGAAGGAATAGTAGAAACTCATATTCACCCTTCTTTCCTTTAAGCTATCTCAAGCATAAAAAGTTGCATAGAGAAAAGTTGAACATGAACTCCTTAGAAAAGAACTGTGTTTAACACACACTGTTGTCATGTTTTTTTGTTCTAATAGAGAATAAACTTGTCTTATGTTCATTGTGTTTTCAGTTAAGGTTCGTTTGGTTGATTGATTGGTTTATTTGTTTTTTATTATCTATAGATGTATAATCCATGCAAACAACTTAGCATACTTTGCTCTTTCTTCTGAATTCTCTAACCCAAATTTGTACTTCAACTAGGAACAGTTGCTCAACACACATGAAAATGTGCTTGCTTATTGTTTGGTGGATAACCTTATTATTCAAAAATTCAATAAACATTTCTACGGGTGTCCAAAGTTTCCAGTCAGTTCATATCCATTGAGACATGGCTGGTAGCAAAAACTAGCTTGTCAAACACTTTAGAGAGGGAAAATTAATTTTTAAACAAAATCATGAAGCCATAATATTAGTTTAACTGATATTAGGATTCTGGGGTTAAACACACTTTCTGCATTAGTAATCATTCTATTTCACTTTCTTTCTGTCTGGCCTTTCTTAATTCTCATTACCAGGGGAAAAAACAGTAATTATTGTGAATACTGCGGCATTTGGAATTAAAAATAATTACACAAAGAGTTTTCCAACAGCACAGAGACAGTATTTGTACTGAGACCTTTTTTCTGCATGTATTACTTCCAACATTACTTTGTCTTTCTCTACCATTCAGCAATATAACACACACACACTTTTTTTATGAAGAGAATCAAAACGTTTTCTTTTAAGAAAAGTTATTTTTCTGTTTTTAGAAAAGTTTAAAAAGCCCACTTAAAGGGGGAAATTACTAAATGATAAACTTAAATTTGATATGAACAAACATGCCAAATAATAGCATAATTATAATTATTTTCTCCCTTTTGGTACTCATTCTTTAGACTACAGAGTATTTTTATTCAATTTTTCAATGTAGTACAGAGATAGACCAGACATTGGGAAATACATAGGGAAAGTAAGTGAAAAGACACATATCTAACAATAAAGGGTAGAGAGATGGAAGTATGGGTTGGGATGTGGTAGAAATCAGGGCAGGAGAAGGCACCACCCCTTCTACAGCCAGACACTTTGTGGTTCATGGGTAGCCTAGATCAAGTAACCAGACAGTGAGAGTCTGGTCAGAGCCCAGTGATCTTCTACAGCTCTGAAGACTGGTTAGATGAGTGGCACACTTCAAAGGCTCTAATCCCACTCTATCTTAGAGTTCTCTATCTTAAATACATCAGACATTCTCACTGCTGGAAAAATGAAGTAGATGTATTTTTCCCCATTCCTCCTGCTCTTCTCCCAACTACGAGTTAAAGAAAAAAAAAGACACTAGGACATGATATAAAAAACAGACATAAGAAGACTTTGAAATGTGGAAAGAAGAATGCAGGCTCCCTAGGGACCTCGGGACCCAAGGAAAGACATAGTAGTGAGTTTTCTGGGCTTCTGTTTCTTTGGGTTTTCTATGCCTCATCTATCCCAAGTCAACAATCCAGAAATACCAATATGTATGGGCAAAAAAAAAAAAAAAAGCCCAAAGAAAGCTTGCTCTTATTATCCAAAAAAGAGCATCCCGGAAAGATAGAAAATTTTTAGAAAATAAGCATTCTACTCTAGCCAGGCACTATAGAAAATAACTGTATGCTCCCAAACAAAGGCCAAGTTGGGCACCTTTGCTAACTCTAATGAGGCACCCCAAGCCTCCCACCAGAGTGATATCAAAGAAAGCCCAGATGGAAGCAGAGATTTTTATGATGCCAGGCAATGAGAAGACCTCACCTTCATCCCTGAGGTGTTGGCAGGGAGGCTGGACTTCCAACCTCACTCCTCGAGTCCCCACTAGCTTATCAACAGAGGAGGTCCAGAGGAAACTTAGAACAAGCTCAGTGGTAAAAAAGACATCCTTGTCTCATAGTGACAGTGGAGCCACTCCTGCCTCTCCATGCCAGGGTGATGTCACAGAGAACCAGGGAAAAGCCTGAAGTCTCCTGCCCATTCAGCAGTAATAAGAATTGCCTATCTTCAGGAGTCAACAGAGGCTGACTTGGGAACCAGGACTTCAATACTTGTAGCCCCACCTGGAAATAAGGAGACAGTGCCCCTTTCACCCACCAAAGCATTACCAGAAGAAGACTGTTATACCAGATAAATAAGATCCAGAGTCTGATAATACCCTAAATGTCCAGGTTTCTATCAAAAATCTCTTATACTAGGAACTGGGAAAATCTCAACATAAATGAGAAAAGATAATCAACAAACACCAACACCAAAATGACACAAAGGCCAGAAATATCTAACAATAATTTTAAAACAGCAATTATAAAAAAGCTTCAATAAACACTTATGAATGTGTTTGAGACAAACGAAAAACAGAAAGTCTCAGTGAAGAGATAGAAGATATAAAGAAGACCCAAATGGAAATTTTAGAATTGAAAAATACTATACCTTAAAAAAAATTAATGGATAGTCTCAACAGCAGAATGGAGAGGAAAAAAGGATCAGTGAAGTTGTAGAATAGGACTTTTCCAATTTGAACAACAAAGAGCAAATCGACTGGGAAAAAACTGAACAGAGCCTCAGGGACCTATGGGACAATCACCAAATATCTAATATCTGTGTCACTGATTAGTCTCAGAAAGGAGGGAGAAAGAGATTGGGTCTAGGAAAAGTATTCAGAGAAAGAGTCTGAAGATCTCAGCAATACTAGCTCCCTGCATTTCCCACCCCACACATCCTCAGAAGCTAGAGCCTGGATTGCTGAATTTTAGAAAAGCTCTATTAGCCTCGTGATGCAGCAGTCCAACAGCAGTCAGTGCCACACCTTAAGCCCAACTCAAGAAAAGAGATTTTGGCCGGGCACGATGGCTCATGCCTGTAATCCCAGCACTTTGGGAGGCTGAGGCGGGTGGATCACTTGAGGTCAGGAGTTCCAGATCAGCCTGGCCAACATGGTGAAACCCCATCTCTACTAAAAATACAAAAATTAGCCAGGTGTGGTGGCACATGCCTGTAGTTCCAGCTACTCAGGAGCCTGAGGCAGGAGAATCACTCGAACCCAGGAGGCGGAGCTTGCAGTGAGCCAAGATCGTGCCACTGCACTCCTGCCTGGGCGACAGAGTGAGACTCTGTCTCAAAAAAAAAAGATTTTGATAAAGTGTGTATGAGTTTAAAACTCCTTTTCTGACCCTAAAAATTTCCCAGTTCACTTTCTTTTATTCTGGTCCCTGACCATGATGCAAACCTGAGAAATCCACCAGAGACATAAAGTGGAGCTGTCAGTAGGACTGCACCCCAAATCAGGCAGTCTAGGCTGTGTTTGACTGTGGAGGAGAGGGAGGCAGGTGGGGCCACTCTGACCCGCAGATTTTATGTCCCGAGAAGGAGCAAAGAACTCTGCCACCATCCTGCTTCCTCTAACAAAGCCCCTGACAGAGCAGTCATGAGTAATGCTTCGACCTGGAGACCACCTAAGAATTTTATCTTTAAACAGTTAAAGAAGAGCTGTGATTTTTAAAGTTTCTGCCAATCCTTGTATTGTTAAGTGTGCATTGCCAACTGGCAGTTTGTTTGAGAGAACATTTTATTGGGACTTTTTGTTACAAAAGGCAATGTCTAGGGCAGAGTCTGGAATGAGAAGGTTGACACAAAGGAAGCTAAATAGCTAAATTGTTCCATTTAACAAATGATCAGTAAGTTCCACATGCAGTAATAATGTGTGTTGTAAAAAGGTTTTGTCTGAAATGGGTGGGAGGTGAATTTAAGGACTTGAAGAAAAGGGGAAAAAGACTGTGGCACAAGAGAGCTGACCCACAAAAATAGTCGCAGGCCAGGAGCCAAAAAAAAAAAAAAAAAGCATAAAAAATATGAGTCCCCTAGAGCAGAAATCGCTAATGAACTTAGGAAAGGTGATTCACTTATTCTATTTGAGGTCGTTTCCTTATTTGTGCTATATGACCAAACCTTCAGATAAAGTAAATTCTCTGTAACAGCCCTGAGTTAATGATACAGAAGGTTTTGAAGGAAAGGTACTCCTTTCTGGCTTGGAATGAATTGGTATAGGCAGGAGACAGGTACCAGGAGGATAATAGCTCCAGAGCTAAAGAAAGTGATATAGGAAATGGATACTAGGAAGTTTGTCAAATGGGAGAATATATAAGCCAAGAGCATCTTGTACCCACTTCTTTTCACTCATTGACTCAGGGAAATACGAGAAAGGGTATTAGCCAACTGCATCACTTATTGAATTTGTGGAGGAAGGGCTCATTTATTGAATTTGTATTTGAAAGGACAGCATAACCTCAGAAGGCTGAATGACTTGGAGCTACTTGGCTCACAAATTTCTTCTTCCTGAATATTTTCGAAATCTTGCAACTTACAGTACTTACCATTAAGCATCCCGAAGATTTCCAAGTAGATGTGGGGAACCTTGTCCCTTAGGGTGTGGCATGAGTTTGTGCATGTATTCTGCTCAGGGTTCCCTGTCAACAAATGAGACAAATACAAAAATTACATAAATCTTGCCTAGTAAATAGAGAGAAGATATTCTAAGACAATGACAATTAAAAAAAAAAAATAGTCCGTCAAGTTGTCCTTGGCTGGACCTAACCATCAATGAGAAAATGCATGCACAGGCTGGAAGGAAAATCATATTACATGTTATGTGGAAACAAAACAGAAAAGTACTGGCCTTATTAGGTTACCACTTAAGAACCCTGCCGCTTAGGCTGGTGTCTTGGTTTGAGTCTTCCCGATAGCAGAGCCTAAGACAAGGACTTAGACTTGGGGGCAAGTGGTTTATTTGGAAGGAGATATCAGGAAGCTGAAATAAATGAGCAGAAGAGTGAGAAGAAGGAAAGGAAACATAAGGCTGTGTTATAAATGTGGGTTTTTTTCTGCCAGGCCCTCTGAGAAGCAAACCAAACGCCCTGCAGTCATCCCCTTCCACCTCTCCCACTTCTGGCCAAAGACAAGAGGCTGAAAATTTTCTCCAACAGCTTCCCATTGTCCTTGGTTAATGATTGCCCAAGGACAAAAATCCCTGCCTCTTCCAGTGTCCTCTTTCCTGAGCCAAATCCCAGGAAAACAGGAGATAGCTGCCAGCAAGAGATGAGTCTCTGAACTCTGAGAGATTGTCCACTGACACAGTGGCTGAAATCAGTAAGGGGCCGAGAGGAAGAGATGCAAAGTACCAAAAGCATCTGCCACGGCTCAGCGTTGAAAGTGGCCACACAAGTTCACATGGTGTCCTTGTTTTCAGTTCCTATGTACTTGTAAGTGGCAGCCACAGAGTAGAATTCAGACTTCCTGTCTCCAGAGAAGTGAAGCTTTTCTTCTTCATCATGCCTCCTGCCAAGAATTCAACCTTCAGCAAATCAACTCATCCACTTTTCAATTGCATCATGATGAGTAGGTTTGAAAGATAATATCTGTCACCACCCTCAAGAAGTGTGTAATTCACTGACAGAAACAGACATATAAAGAGATCGATTTTAATAGCATAGTGAGGATAATGAGAGAGGTACATACACAGACACAAGGCACTAGAAAAAGGCAGAGATGGCTCCCTGAGCCCAGCCTAGAAAGTGGAACACGAATGCCTGAAGGGGGCGTTACAGGTGCATAGAAGAACATGAAAAAGACCATAGTAAAAAGCAAACCACCATGCTGTGTGCTTCTGTTTTTCTCGTTTGTTTCTTCCAACTGTTTTTGAATTGACAAATAAAAATTTTATATATTTATGGTCTACAACGTGGTTTAATTTTATGTGTAGATTGTGAAATGGCTAAATCAAACAAATTAACATATGCATTACCTCACACTCAGTAATTTTCAAGTATACAGTATATTGTTATTAATTATAGTCATCATGATATACAATAGATCTCTTGAACTTATTCTTCCTGTCTAACTGAAATGTTCCTCCAACTTTTGGAACTGATGATAGCTTTTTCTTCACAGTTTTTAGGTGTAATAACCTTCACGTTTCATCCCATGAAGACAGGCTATTTCTGTCTTTCTTATTTCTCTACTCCCACTACAAACTTAAGAGACTCTCCATATTTGGTAAATGATTTAAAGAATGAAGGAAGGAGTGATTTTTATAATCTCTTTAAATTCTATAACCTACAAGAATATTAGGATCATTTCTTATTAGAAAAGACAGATTCATCAATTGGTGGCAAACATGAAACCCAGGAGGTTTCACACTGTATCTCTAAGACACTTAATATTTATCTCCCCTGAAACCATAGGGAATTGATGTTCCAGAAAAAAAAATCATTTTACATGTGTTTTTGTCATCTAAAAAGTATGTTTTGAGTAGTTTATTAGAATTATTTGGATATTTATGAATGTTAAGGCTTTATTCATCACAAACAATATGGAAATAAGGGGAAATATGAGAGTCCCTTTGCTTCTAAGTTTTTAGCCTCTTCTTGAATATGTGCCCATGGTGCCTGGTGCCTGCAAGTGTTTTTTGTGAAGGTGGGTGGTTTTGATGCCCTGCTCATGGCATTGGCCGTTAATTGAACCTGACCTTGGCAAGTACTGTCAACAGTAACAGTAGCTTGTCTACATTCCCAATTCAACAACAGCCATGTGCTTTAAGGTTACATTTTTTATTTTTACTTTTAATTTTGTATACTTTGGTAGCATTCAATTTATATGTCTGAATTATTTTTTAATTTAAATATAAACTAGTATATCAGTTACTTATCCAAAGGAATAATTCTTGGTCTATTTTTAAAGCATTTTTGTTGAATTGGTGATAGATTGGTTCAGACACATCTATAGTTAAGAGGCTTTGGTTTAGTTCTGAATTACAGCAGGAAGTTGCAAAATACTATATAAGCTCAGAAAAGTAGTCTATTTTCATGGAGCAAATTTCAGCTAGCCAATTTTTCTAGAACAGTCAACTTGAAGATTTCATCCTTTCCACAAAAACTAATTGATTATCTACTATGGGTCAAACATTGTGCTACATGTTTATTCCAAATATCAATAGGTTCAAAATTAAATTTGCTATTTATATTATATTGGAAAACATTTTGAAGCTTCATAATGTATGCTAGGTCTATAAATATACTAGAATGAAGGACAGCAATCAGTCAGCATGAAACCATTCTTTTTGTATTCTACAGCTAACTGAACAAGGAAGGAAGAAAAGTGATGTCTGAGTTTGCTAATATGTTACATATCTATGAGCACCAGAAATGAGGTCTAATAGTTAACAATTTATAAATCAAAGAAAGATTTATCCTGGGAAATTGATTTCTATTTGAACACAAATGTATTAGTAAAAATTCTGATATAAGTAGAATAGTTTCATATTTACCAGTATCTTGGCATGGTCCCTTTAACCACTCTATTTTTGATTATTTAAATTAAAATGATAAAGAGAAAGGGAAAAGAGATAGAATATTAAGAAAAGTACCATTGGAATAAAGACGATTGAATAGATTTAATTTAAAGGACTTTAAACCATTTTAGAGAATTATTCTGGTCTGATTCATTAATCTAATATTATTATAAATGATTACATTAATTTTACTAAATCCTTTTTATCAACAATGTGATCAACTTGGTAGATAGATGAAGAAAAACACAAAAATCAAATCTAACTAAGTTCAAAGTTGTGACCAGAACCTAGTCATGTCAGTTATTTATAATCATAGAGCTTTGAGCTTAGGAAATAAAAATATAGTTATGACCTTTAAAAATTGTTATGGAAAATATCCTATCTCACCAATTTCTCTCTTCTTAGTATTCCCTTATAGCCATTATTTTCTACTTTGCATTATTTTAAGCTTTTATGTTTTAAGTATAGATGAGCCTTTTTTATTTACCAAAAACTCTCCTTTCTGCCTCAAACACCTTTTTCTCTGTGTCTCTTTCTCTCGTTCACTTTTACATACACACATACCACACATGCAGTCTTCTTATTTTCGGTCCTATAATCAATGAACCGTGAAACATTTGTTCTTTGTCACTTCCCTTTTTCACTTTTTAGAAAAGGAATATTATATCTGTTTCTACATAAGAAAGTCAGTGGAAATCTGAAGTAAACTTCTAGATGACTATCCATAGTATACATTTTTTTAATATCAAGAAAACCAAAGCACATGTCAATTTTATGCCCTTAATTATTCAAAGTTTGCCTTCACTATACTTATTCCAAATGACAATTGTGAAGAAAAAGCAGCATTTGTAGCCTTTCTTCTCAATGATATTGAACATACCTTTTATCGTGGAGCTGCTGGAGAAAAACAGTAGAATTCTCCTGTTTTTGAATCAAAATCAAATTCCATTTTCCAGAGATTGTTTCATATTTGTTCCTAAAATAATAATGACAGCTCCTCACATCCAAATAACATACAGAAAAAAATATACATGCAATTGCCAGGAAGAACTAAAAATTTTTTCAAAACCTTTCTGGGTTCTCTAATTTCTATTTAGAAAGTCACTGAAGTGGCAAGACTTCAAATAAGGAAATTCCCCACTGATTGTAAGTTTTGTAACTTATACTGGATCAGAGAAGCCTGAAGAAGCTGGGATCCCTGGGGACGCACCCTAGGAGGTTATCTCTTCTGCAGTAGTGACTTTCCTCTCTACATAGAGAATGTTCTGTAGGACTGACAAGCCCTTATGAAAATAACTTGGATTTTAGATATCATAAAAAAGTGCCATGCAAATCCTCTTCCCTTCTATTCTGTCTATTCCTAACTTCATGGAATCAACCTATTTCCAATCATTTTTCTCTACAATCTTATAACTTTAACTATAAAAGGAGACACCATCCCATTGTTTATTTTGTGTTTATTTAGAAACTTCTATGATTTCTAATTATTTACAAGGAAAAGGAATCACTCTTTTAAAATATGCAGAGTGTAAACATAAAGGACAATAAGAGAGAGAAAGGAGACACAATATCAAGAAACGCACAGCTGGAATAAAAATATCTTGAAAAGAATGAACCTATCTATAATTATGCCCACTTCTTCTGTAGTTATTTAAAGATTACCCCATGAATTGAAAGAGGAAGCTTAGGTGATTCATTACAGTAAGAAAAAGAATAAAAAAACAGAGTTATGCTAACTTTCTTTTGGGTCTCCCACCTTCTACATCTCAACTACTACCTAAATGTATATCACAGCATCATTAGCCTAGTCTTGTAATTCACAGTGGCCATCTTCCCCCACTCCGGGAGGACTTGATCTATTTAAAATGGGCTTCAGCCTTTCCAAGTTCTACCTCTTTTTACTGAATTCCTTGGTGTTTCCAGTACAGAGACAACAGAGGAAATATGATGGGTTCAAAAGCCAGATACATATTTTCCCAACTGTAACTTCCATGAATCCCACAATCCCCAAAGTATAAAACCCACATTCACATCTTGTGATTCTTGCAAGTGACTCCCATCTGGGAATAAGGTGTTGGTAAAGATGAATGAGAAGAACTTAGCAAGAGTCAGGGCTGTAACTTCACTTGCTTTAGAGGCAATGCCAATCATTGGTATCTGGTCACATATTTGGTATTTAATACACTTATTTTTGTTTTTTGGTTTTGGGGTTTTTTATGATTAATTCATTTTATTTTATTTTTTTAATTTGTCAATTTTTTATTTAAATAGGTTTTTGGGGAACATGGGGTGTTTGGTTACGTGAATAAGTTCTTTAATGGTGATTTCCAAGATTTTGGTGCACCCATCACCCAAGCAGGATACACTGTACCCAACATGTAGCCATTTATCCCTTGCCATCCCCTACCTTCTCCCCTAAGTCCCCAAAGTCCAATGTATCATTCTTATGCCTTTGCATCCTTATAGTTTAGCTCCCACATATGAGTGAAAACAATGATGTTTGGTTTTCCATCCCTGAGTTACTTTACTTAGAATAATAGTCTCCAGTTCCATCCAGGCTGCTTCAAATGCTATTATTTCATTCCTTTTCATTGCTGAGTAGTATTCCATGGTAAATCATTCAGGCTGGTTCCAAATTTTTACAATTGCAAATTGTAATACACATATTTTTGATAGAATAAAGAAGTGAAGAAATGAAAGTACAGTAGCAACATATCAAATAAAACAGATACCTGGAGACAGAAATATGGCATCTTGGAGATATTTTTTTTTGGATAGACTAGGATAAAACATTGATGCTGTTGACTTGTCTCAGCTGTAAGTCAGCCACATCCGGCCCTCATCTCTCTCTTGGCAAAATTTCTGCTAAACTTTATTAGTTTTCAACTTTTCTCTTGTTAATGACTTCAAATTTTTCTCATTATTAAATAATTTAGTATAGTGTCTGATCAAAATCCTTCTTTGAATTGTGATAGAGAAATCAAAGCGAAAAAATAAAAGTCATTTGCAAAAATCACTGTGGTGACTCAGCTGTCGAAAATAATTCAAACTGGACTTTCGATATACTAACATATAGCCCCAAATAGTATCAAAATTATTATTTGACCACCGGAAGAGGCCTACTAAGTATCCCTATCCATAACAGAATTTAAGTCATTTCTTAACCAGAAAATACACAAAACAAGTCTATGTACTGAGATTGACCTGTATACTAAGTAGGAATAAGGGAAATTTAGTCCTTTTGTTCAAATCTATGAAAAATTGCTTCCTTTTTGTGCGGATCTGTTCCAAAAAGTGTTTTGTTTTACTTTACCAAATCTACCATTTGTTTGAGATTTAGTCTGGATCTTTTCAAATGAAAAACATGAAACTTTAAGAAAGCTTTGCTCAATACCACACAAAGCAAAATATTTCTTCAACATAGAATTTACTACTCAAGTATTTTTTTCTAGTTAACTGCACAAATCAGATTTACTGGCTTTTAATGAAAGTAATTATATTGAGAATTAACAACATTCTTCAAATTGTGGCTCATAAAATCTTTGCTAAATACCCTATTTAATACTTCCATTGAAAATTTCCTATTCATTTCTTAACCAGAGTTATGGAGAAACACATTAAATTATATTAAGTTCAAGTGCCAAGTAATCAACAAAAAATAAATAAATAGTTGTTTAGTATGTCTGTTTTATATGACCCTCAATATTTAATCACTTAAATCTCACTTCTAATTATGTCTATTAATATTATTAAACAAACTTTAGCCTGACAATAAATACAAATTCCCAAGTAAGTATTAGACCACTCTAGGGTATAATAGTATTTCTAATCTGATGTTTACCTATGTTTTGTTTTTCATCTACAACACTGACTTTTTTTTTAAGTGGACACAGTAGTTAATTGTGAAGTATTTGAATTTCACACAAGAAATATAAATGTGGGTGCTGACCTCAAAGCACACAGAAGCTAGGGATGATAGGGTTTTCACATAGTTTAAGGCAGATTCTAATCTGAATGGTACAGCCAAAAAATAATTTTTTTAAGTGTAGAAGTCTTTGTTGACTGAAAAATAGTTAAGCTCAAAAAAAGGGTGAAAGTCAAGCTTATCTACTGAAGACAATGAGACAATGACAGGAATTCTAGGGGTCCCATATTTGCAGATACGGAGGTTGGGTACGAGTTAAAAGG
The DNA here is from genome assembly GCF_029281585.2 of Gorilla gorilla gorilla. NCBI lineage: Eukaryota > Metazoa > Chordata > Mammalia > Primates > Hominidae > Gorilla > Gorilla gorilla. The sequence continues at coordinate 27,352,525 of NC_073246.2, forward strand.
TCACAACACAGATGTAGATGCGATGCTTTTCATCATCAAAAGCATGGTAAAAACTCTAAGTAGATAAAACTCTGTGAAGGGATTGGTGTAAAAAGGAGAAGAGAAAGCTAAGGACCAATCCTTGAGACACTCCAATGACTGTGATGTGGGAGGGAAAAGGGGGACCCGTGAAGAAAAGATTGAGGATGCTGTGGTGACACATAATAGAAGAGTAAGAAGTTTTTCAAAGACGAGGTTCTCAAGAAAATCACATGCAGCTGAATGACCCAAGAGGTGGAAGATTTTAAAAGGCCATTTATTTTCACTAGCAATATGTCACCAATGAGCCATTTCAGGAGTCTATGTTCCAGTAGGCTAAGATTCAATTTCAAAGTTTACAAATAAAACGAAATGAAAAAAATGAGAGTAAGTGTAGACTACTCATTATAAGAGTTGATCATGAAAAGAAATAAATTTTAAGTTTATTAAATAGGTATCAATATCCAAAGAAAAACGTTGATTTCTGTAAGGCAAGTGATCCCTGGGCATGACTGGTAACAAGAAAGAATTTAAAAAGGAAAGACTGAGGACCCTAAGAAGAGTGGAGTGTGGCAAGGTGTGGGAGCAATGTCTGAAAAGCCACAATCAAGGATGTGTCCCAAAGCAGAGAAGAAAGGTTGACTTTTAAAATTAGAATAAAAATAATACTGGTTAACATTTATTGAGCAGTGATTATTTGCAAAGAACTGTTTAAATGCTGAATGTACATTATCTCCTTAACTACTTATGAAATCTTACAAGGTAGATATCATCATTCCCACTTCCCCTACAAAGAAAGTGAAACCAAAATAAATTAATTCCCCATGATGTCCTAGAAAGTGTGAGGTGGTGTCCAAACACAGACCTATCTGACTCAAGCTCATGCACTGAAAATTTGTTTCTGATTCATTGCTCAGTGTCACAAGGTGTAAGAACACAATTCTAACTTTGTTTGAGTGGTAGAAGTTATGTTCTTAAAGCTAATATACTAACATATAATTTGAACACTCACAGCTTCTGATACTGAAAATACACATTCTTCATCCAATGTTTGCTGTATAGTGTATGCTCAGAGGGGGCTCTGAAAGTGGAAAGGGATAAATTCTTACTCCTAAGGCAATTCCTTCTAATGAGGAGAAACCCCTTGATTTCCTTGGGTGGGGTACACAAACAGAGAAAGATATTAAATAATGTTTATTTTTATAATTTTATTTCAAGGAGAAAAAAAATCTCTTCTACTATGCCACCTCTTTTGTGAATATTGGAGTGGTGTATAAACCCTGAACTTATGCCTCTCTCCTGAGCCAACTCTAACCACACTAAGCCCTATCACCATGAGGAGGTGATAGGGCTTTTTTAAATAACTTTTTGAGGAACAAAAGTTATTAAACTGAAGAGAAATGTTATCTCAATCATCATTCTGGTGCTAAATCCAAAAGATTCTTTTCAGACTTTTTCACTTCTCTGTAGAATATGAAGCTGCTCCTCATCCCTTCTAGTCGTTCTCACCTCCCTTTGTTTTATTGACTATAGTCATTTAATAAACCTACATGCTTTTCACATACTTTTCACAGGCTCCTCTCCTCCACCCACCCTCTAAATGTTGGAGCTTCTTTGCTCATCTTCTCCTTTCTGTTTCTTCACACTGTCCCTAAAAGGTCTCTTCCTCTCTACTGACTTGAACTACCACCTCTATGCTGATGAGTTCCAGAAGCATATCTTTAGCTTGGACCTCTCTGCAGAGCTCCAGATACATATGTACGATCCTAAACCTCCCTCTCTGGGTGTCCTGTAGAGGTACCCCACCATTTTTACAATAAACTGTTCCTCCTGTATAGCCATTCGTTTGATCAAACACTCAGTCGAGACAGAAAATTAGTTATTACCTTTGAGGGTGTTTTCTTCTTTATTCATCTCCTCTTCACATTCAATTCAACCAGTAAATTCAGTAAATTCTGTTCTAAGTATTCCTCAAATCTTCTCTTCCTCTTCATCCTAATGATCACTGTCTTATTTCAGGAGTCATCTTTTCTTGAATGGACCAGTTTTTAACAGAAAACTCTGGTGTCCCTGCCTCCAGTCTTGGTCACTTCCAAATCTGATCTGCACATGGCCTCCAAAGTGATATTTCTAAAATTCAGATTTAATCATATTACTCGTATTCATAAAATCATCAACATCTTCCCATTGATTTATAGAAAAATCCAATCTGTTAAGGGTGCTATAAATGATGCCATACAAGGCTCCTACCCTTTACTCTCATCCTCAATCACTCCCATATTTTCACTCTAGGTCCCAACTTTACAAAAATGATGTGTTGTTTCCAGAACGTGCACACTCCCTGCCCAATGACTGAAATATGGCTGCCCTCCATCACTGTGGGTTGCCTGTTACTCCCCCACCACAATTACCTTCTCCAGAATGCCTTGTGTTATCCTGTCAACCCAGCTTATGTGCCTTCTCTATAGCCTCTTAGAGTCTATACTTTCTTTCATCGTAACCTGCTCGGTTTATTACTAACAGGTTTACCAGTATCATTAGAATCTCAGTCACTTAAAGGTAAATAATGGTATCTGGAAGCAGTAGAATATATTAATTAAGAGAAGCAGATTTGGAACAAAATAAACTTGGATTTGACTCCCGAAACATCCACTTACTTAATAATTGTTTATGTGCAGAGGGGACCAGGTAGGTTCATGTCTCTGAACTCTAGCCTCTGTATCTATAAAATATACCCGATCATACCTTCTTTTGAGTGTTTTTTTTTTAGGATTAAAATGAAATAGTACATAGTAAGACCTTGACATAGTACTTGAAGCATGTTAAAATGATATTGTCTTATCCCATTTTGCCCAACATGTAGCCACCTAGCTACTACATCGTAAGTATTTAGAAAGTACATACATTTGTTACCAGTGCCCCATGATAGCAGTGCCTGATGAAGTCATAATGCAATGGAGAGCAAATAGAACAAGTGGAGTCTTCTGAATCCTAATGCACTTTACTGATTCTAGAAAGAATAAATGAGAGGCTATGCAAAATCTCAAGCTCAGCTAAGGAATACATTTTGTTGAAGGTTTGTGCTTCCATTTTACGATGATTGGAAAGGGACTGAGCTAGAAAGGAACTGAGCTAGAAAGGAGCTCAGTTCCTCTCCAATCATCACAAAAATTTACATTCCATAGTATGCAACATCTTGTCAGGAAAAAGAAACATAATCCTTCAAATGCAATCTTTGCTCACAATTATGAGATACTGTCTTTATGGGTCTAAATCAGAAATACTGTCTTCTTACAGACTCTTGATGTGATCTGTGCTCATCCTTAATCCTTGGTAAAGTTCCAAAATGGCTCTGGATCCTACTGACATCTGTTACTAAGGATAATGCATGAAGGAGATGAAGATATCTGTTCTCAATAAACAGAGAAAACATTACTAAAGGAAATGTAGATCAATTTCAGATCTCCTTATCCATAGATAAGGAAATGCAAGATATTAGAGACCTATGAAAAATTGCTGTTCGGACATAAAGATGAATCTTTTTATTTCAGATCTTTACCACTTAAGTTTAGCCTAGTATTTTTTAAGGGCAATGAAACAGTTGGTGAAAAAGAATAAATGCATTTGTGATCTCCAGTGTGTTCTCTCCATTCTAGCAAAAAAAAAAAAATTCCAAAAACACTTGTTCATACAGCTACAAGTTTGAGGCTTTTCATAGGAAATAAGATTTGAGGTCTAGACTAATTGATTTTATAGCTTCACAACTGAATTTTGTAATGTAGCCACAGGTCCATACACAGCAGAAGCTTAGATTAATGCTTTCCAAAAATAAAAGGAAAAAATCCATGTGAATCACTTCTAAATGCCTCTGTATTGCAAATGAATGATGTTTGGGTGTGCATTTATACTACTTGTCTAAGATAAGACCTATTTAACAAGATATAGTTTATACCTCATTAAAGCAACATCTACTTCTCTTGCTTGGTTACTGGTCTTTCACAGCCAGTCCAATTGGCCAATATAAAATACATTTCCATTCTGAAATCTAAGTTCCACAAGAGAAAGAACATTTTTCTTTTTAAGTAGATGTATTTCATTATCTTTAAGAGTTTATATTATATACATGACATTACCCCCATTTAATTTTTGTGCTGGTCAGGGATTATTCAGTGATGAAAAAAGTTTTCCCAAATGAGGGCAAATAAAAACATTTTTGCTGGAAGACTATAAAGGACAACTTCATAGACATTCACAAGTGAAAAATAAAATACACCCAGACCTCTTATAAATATATTGGGAACTGGAAAATCAGAAACTGAGATCACCTCTCTTAATTCACATGATTTCTCATCTCCTTCTCACTAGTACACTTTACCTCCTGATTTCTGGTCCTATCCATTGAACCCATTTTTTTCACTCAATGTGAGTAAATGTCATATAAAAGGTTGCAGGAAGATGCTGCTTCAGGCCATTTTCTCTAAAAGAGAGTTGTAAGTACAGAGGTCATTGAAGTTTCATGAACTTCTTTATCCTTTTTGATCAAGTAGCAGATTACCTCTAACTAGTCCACAGCTTCCACATGGAAGATGGACAAACATATAGAAATGGGGAAGAAAGAAGAACCAACACACTTGTCAGCAAATTCAACCTAAGTCAGCCTCTTTTCAATGGGCTCATGGGAAATGAAGCATTTCCTGGGACACAGAGGAGGGAGAGAAAAATCTCCCATTATTGGGGATTGAACCATAAGAAAATGTTGTTTCGTGGCCCCAAATGGCCAAATACCAACATATTATGTGATCCAACTAAATCACAATGGTATAATCAAACAAGTTATTCTGATTATTACCAATAGAGACACTATAATTTTGGCTGTGTATTAAACCCTCTTGCTTTTCACATCTTCTCAATGTATTTATTTTATAGCACGTCTGGAACAATCCTTTTATTTATTAATGAAGATCGTCTCAATTGCCAAAGTCTATATTTTTCTTCCACTTAATGAAAAATATCCAAAGTTGCTGGTTATGGGCCCATCAGAGATTATTTTCTCTTAATCATATTTCATTTAAAAAAAACTAGTCAGTTCATTTTTCTAAAAAAAAATGCATGTTCACAAAAAAATACAATCACTGAAAGCCCAAATTTCCAGTACAATTTAATAACAAAAAAGGAGGGAGTGGAGTAGGATAGTCACATGGTTCCTGTTATCCACCCCCAAGCTTAAGAAACAGGGAGGTCTAAAATGTAGTGTGGAAGAGTAAAAACAGCATGACCTGCTTTCAGTTCCAAGTTCTTCCTTCTACTGATTGTGCAGTCTTGGGCATGCTAATGAATCAAATCAACCTCTCTGGCTGCACATGGAAATTGAGGAATGAAAATACTTCTGAGGTAGGGTTGATGTGAGCATTGGTTGAGACAATGCCTTCATTTGTTGAGCTTCTGTTATGTGCCAGCACTTTACTACAACAGAGATGCAATAGTGAAGGAAAAGAGAAACACAAGCCCTTTAAGACTTCTTGGCATTTCTGATCTGACAGGTGGACACAGACAATAATCAAAGGATTATAAGAATAAATCCCAATTATGGTAAATTCTCTGAAAGAGAATAGTGTCCTGAGAATGAGGGGTGGGAGGGAGAGGGGCAAGTAAACAGAACAGATTGTATGGCCAGAAAGCATATGATTGGACCAAGGAGAAGACAAAAGACCTGTGTAGCTAAATGAGGAGAAGCCAGATGTGAAATGGGGCGTAGAAATTAGGGTCCAGAAATTAAAACTTTATCTTAGATTTTCTGGGACAATAATTTTTGAACTTTACTCAATAAAATGACAAACAATTCAATATTTTTAAAGAGTAATGATACGATGAGGCTTGAAATTCAAAATTCCAGCCTTGCTACAGTGCAGATAAGAAATTAGAAAAGGGTCAAAAGGATGCAGGAAGCTAATCTATTGATCCAGGTGAGGGACATGGCAACCTTGAATCATGTACTGGAAAAATGATGTCTTACTCTCTAGATTCCTCCTCTCTGAGCAGGGCGTCTCTGAAAGAAAGGCAGCAGCCCCAGTCAGTGGCTTACTGATAAAACTTCCATCTCCTTGGGACAGAGCACCTGGGGGAAGGGGCAGCTATGGGGGCAGCCTCAGCAGACTTAAATGTTTCTGCCTGCCAGCTCCAAAGAGAGCAGCGGATCTCCCAGCACAGCACTCAAGCTCTGCTAAGGGACAGACTGCCTCCTCAAGTGGGTCCCTGACCCTCGTGCCTCCTGACTGGGAGACACCTCCCAGCAGGGGTCAACAGACATGTCATACAGCAGAGCTCTGGCTGGCATCCGGTGGGTGCCCCTCTGGGAGGAAGCTTCCAGAGGAAGGAACAGGCAGCAATCTAGGCTGTTCTGCAGCCTCTGCAGGAGATACCCAGGCAAACAGGGTCTGGAATAGACCTCCAGCAAACTCCAGCAGACCTGCAGTAGAGGGGCCTGACTGATAGAAGGAAAACTAACAAACAGAAAGGAAGAGCATCAACATCAACAAAAAAGATGTCCAAACGAAACCCCATCCGAAGGTCACCAACATCAAAGAACAAAGGTAGATGAATCCATGAAGATGAGGAAAAACCAGGCCAAAAAGGCTGAAAATTCCAAAAACCAGAACACCTGTTTTCCTCCAAACGATCACAACTCTTCGCCAGCAAGAGAACAAAACTGGACGGAGAATGAGTTTGATGAATTGACAGAAGTAGGCTTCAGAAGGTAGGTAATAACAAACTCTACTGAGCTAAAGGAGCATGTTCTAACCCAATGCAAGGAAGCTAAGAACCTTGAAAAATGGTTACAGGAATTGCTAACTAGAATAACCAGTTTAGAGAAGAACATAAATGACCTGATGGAGCTGCAAAACACAGCACGAGAACTTCGTGAAGCATACACAAGTATCAATACCTGAATCAATCAAGCAGAAGAAAGGATATCAAAGATTGAAGATCAACTTAATGAAATAAAGCGTGAAGACAAGATTAGAGAAAAAAGAATGAAAAGGAAAGAACAAAGCCTCCAAGAAATATGGAACTATGTGAAAAGACCAAACCTGTGTTTGATTGGTGTACCTGAAAGTGACTGGGAGAATGGAACCAAGTTGGAAAACACTCTTCAGGATATGATCCAGGAGAACTTCCCCAACCTAGCGAGACAGGCTGACATTCAAATTCAGGAAATACAGAGAACACCACAAAGATAAGTCTTGAAAGAGCAACCCCAAGACAAATAATCATCAGATTCACCAAGGTTGAAATGAAGGAAAAAATGTTAAGGGCAGCCAGAGAGAAAGGTCGGGTTACACACAAAAAGAAGCCCATCAGACTAACAGCGAATCTCTTGGCAGAAACCCTACAAGCCAGAAGAGAGTGGGGACCAATAGTCACCATTCTTAAAGAAAAGAATTTTCAACCCAGAATAGCAGATCCAGCCAAACTAAGCTTCATAAGTGAAGGAGAAATAAAATTCTTTACACACAAGCAAATGCTGAGAGATTTTGTCACCACCAGGCCTGCCTTACAATAGCTCCTGAAAAAAGCACTAAATATGGAAAAGAAAAACCAGTACCAGCCCCTGTAAAAAATACCAAATTGTAAAAACCATCGACACTATAAAGAAACTGCATCAACTAATGGGCAAAATAACCAGCTAGCATCATAATGACAGGATCAAATTCACACATAAAAATATTAACCTTAAATGCAAATGGGCAGAATGCTCCAATTAAAAGACACAGTCTGGCAAATCTGATACGGAGTCAAGCCCATCAGTGTGCTGTATTCAGGAGACCCATCTCATGTGCAAAGACATACATAGGCTCAAAATAAAGGGAGGGAGGAATATTTACCAAGCAAATGGAAAGCAAAACAAACAAACAAACAAACAAACAAACAGGGTTTGCAATCCTAGTCTCTAATAAAATAGACTTTAAACCAACAAAGATCAAAAAAGACAAAGAAGGGCATTACATAATAGTAAAGGGATGAATGCAACAAGAAGAGCTATCTATCCTAAATATATAGACGCCCAATACAGGAGCACCCAGATTCATAAAGCAAGTTCTTAGAGACCTATAAAGAGACCTAGACTCCCACACAATAATAGTAGAAGACTTTAACACTCCACTGTCAATATTAGACAGATCAATGAGACAGAAAATTAACAAGGATATCCAAGACTTGAACTCGGCTCTGGACCAAGTGGACCTAATAGACGTCTATAGAACTCTCCACCCCAAAGCAACAAAATATACATTCTTCTCAGCACTACATAGCACTTATTCTAAAAGTGACCACATAATTGGAAGTAAAACACTCTTCAGCTAATGCAAAAGAACAGAAATCATAACAAACAGTCTCTCAGACCACAGTGCAATCAAATTAGAACTCAGGATAAAGAAACTCACTCAAAACCTCACAACTACATGGAAACTAAACAATCTGCTCCTGAATGACTACTGGGTACATAACAAAATTAAGGCAGAAATAAATAAGTTCTTTGAAACCAATGAGAACAAAGATACAATGTACCAGAATCTCTGGAACACAGTTAAAGCAGTGTTTACAGGTAAATTTATAGCACTAAATGCCCACAGGAGAAAGTGGGAAAGATCTAAAATTGACACCCTAACATCACAATTAAAAGAACTAGAGAAGCAAGAGCAAACCAATTTAAAAGCTAGCAGAAGACAAGAAATAACTGAGATCAGAGCAGAACTGAAGGAGATAGAGACACGGAAAACCCTTCAAAAAATCAATGAATCCAGGAGCTAGTTTTTTGAAAACATTAACAAAATAGATAGACCTCTAGCCAGATTAATAAAGAAGAAAAGAGGAACAATCAAATAGACACAACAAAAAATGAAAAAGGGATTACCACTGATCCCAGAGAAATACAAACTAACATCAGAGAATACCATAAACACCTCTATGCAAATAAATTAGAAAATCTAGAAGAAATGGATAAATTCCTGGACATATACACCCTCCCAAGATGAAACCAGGAAGAAGTCAAATCCCTAATACACAAATAACAAGTTCTGAAATTGAGGCAGTGATTAATAGCCTAACAACCAGAAAAAGGCCCAGGACCAGACGGATTCACAGCCAAATTCTACCAGAGGTACAAAGAGGAGCTGGTACCATTCCTTCTAAAACTATTCCAAACAACAGAAAAACAGAGAATCCTCCCTAACTCATTTTATGAGGCCAGCATCATCCTGATTCAAAAACCTGGCAGAGACACAACAAAAAAAGGAAAATTTCAGGCCAATATACCTGATGAACATCGATGCAAAAATCCTCAATAAAATACTACCAAACTGAATCCAGCAGCACACCAAAAAGCTTATCCACCATGGTCAAGTGGGCTTCATCCCTGGGATGCAAGTCTGGTTCAACATCTGCAAATCAATAAACATAATCCATTACATAAACAGAACCAATGACAAAAACCACATGATAATCTCAACAGATGCAGAAAAGGCCTTTGATAAAATTCAATACCTCTTCATGATAAAACTCTCAGTAAACTAGGTATTGATGAAACATATCTCAAAATAATAAGAGTTATTTATGACAAACTCACAGACAATGTCATCCCGAATGGGCAAAAGCTGAAAGCATTCCCTTTGAAAACCAGCACAAGACAAGGATGCCCTCTCACCACTCTTATTCAACGCAGTATTGGAAGTTCTGGCCAGGGCAATCAGGCAAGAGAATGAAATAAAGGGTATTCAAATAGGAAAAGAGGAAGTCAGATTGTCTCTGTTTGCAGATGACATGATTGTATGTTTAGAAAACCCTATCATCTCAGCCCCAAATCTCCTTAAGCTAACAAACAAGCAACTTCAGCAAAGTCTCAGAATACAAAATCAACGTGCAAAAATCACAAGCATTCCTATACACCAATAATAGACAGAGAGCCAAATCATGAGTGAACTCCTATTCACAATTGCTACAAAGAATAAAATACCTAGGAATACAACTTAAAAGGGATGTGAAGGACCTCTTCAAGGAGAACTACAAACCACTGCTCAAGGAAATAAGAGAGTACACAAACAAATAGAAGAACATTCCATGCTCATGGATAGGAAGAATCAATATTGTAAAAATGGCCATACTGCCCAAAGTAATTTATAGATTCAATGCTATCCCCATCAAACTACCATTGACTTTGCTCACAGAATTAGAAAAAAAACTTTAAATATCATATGGAACCAAGAAAGAGCTGGTATAGCCAAGACAATCCTAAGCAAAATGAACAAAGCTGGAGGCATCATGCTACCTGACTTCAAATTACACTACGAGGCTACAGTAACCAAAACAACATGGTACTGTACCAAAACAGATATTTAGACCAACAAAACAGAACAGAGGCCTCAGAAATAATGCCACACGTCTACAACCATCTGATCTTTGAAAAACCTGACAAAAAGAAGCAATGGGGAAATGATTCCCTATTTAATAAATGCTGTTGGGAAAACTGGCTAGCCATATGCAGAAAAGTGAAACTGAACCCCTTACTTACAACTTATACAAAAATTAACTCAAGGTGGATTAAGGACTTAAACGTAAGGCCTAAAACCATAAAAGCCCTAGAAGAAAATCTAGGCAATACCATTCAGGACAAGGGCATGGGCAAAGTCTTCATGACTAAAACACCAAAAGCAATGGCAACAAAAGCCGAAATTGACAAATGGTATCTAATTAAACTAAAGAGCTTCTGCACAGCAAAAGAAACTATCATCAGAGTGAATAGACAACTTGCAGAATGAGAGAGAATTTTTGCAATCTATCCATCTGACAAAAGGCTAATATCCAGAATCTACAAGGAACTTAGGCAAATTTGCCAGAAAAAAAAAAAAACAACCCCATCAAAAAGTGGGCAAAGGATATGAACAGATACTTCTCAAAAGAAGACATTTATGTGGCCAACAAACATAAGAAAAAAAGCTCATCATCACTGGTCATTAGAGAAAGGCAAATCAAAACCACAATGAGATACTATCTCATGCCACTTAGAATGGCGATAATTAAAAAGTCAAGAAACAACAGATGCTGGAAAGGATGTGGAGAAATAGGAGCGCTTTCACACTGTTGGTGGGAATGTAAATTAGTTCAACCATTGTGGAAGACAGTGTGGCGATTCCTCAAGGATCTAGAACTAGAAATACCATTTCACCCAGCAATCCCATTACTAGGTATATACCCAAAGGATTATAAATCATTCTACTATAAAAACACATGCACGTGTATGTTTATTGCAGCACTGTTCACAATAGCAAAGTCTTGGAACCAACCCAAATGCCCATCAATGATAGACTGGATAAAGAAAATGTGGCACATATACACCATGGAATACTAAGCAGCCATAAAAAAGGAACAGTTCATATCCTTTGCAGGGACATGGATGAAGCTGGAAACCACCATTCTCAGGAAACTAACACAAGAACAGAAAACCAAACACCACATGTTCTCACTCATAAGTGGGAGTTGAACAATTAGAACACATGGACATAGGGAGGGGAACATCACACACTGGGGCCTGTCGGGGGTTGGGGGCCTAGGTGAGGGATAGCATTAGGAGAAATACCTAATGTCGATGATGGGTTGATAGGTGCAGCAAACCACCATGGCATGTGTATACCTAGGTAACAAACCTGCACATTCTGCACATGTATCCCAGAACTTAAAGTATAAAAAAAAGGCCCGGCATGGTGGCTCACACCTGTAATCCCAGCACTTTGGGAGGCTGAGGCGGGTGGATCATGAGGTCAGGAGATTGAGACCATCCTGGCCAACATGGTGAAACCTTGTCTGTACTAAAAAAAAGAAAAAAGAAAAAAGAAAAATTAGCCAGGCTTGGTGGCATGCACCTGTAGTCCCAGCTACTCAGGAGGCTGAGGCAGGAGAATCGCTTGAACCCAGGAGGCAGAGGTTGCAGTGAGCTGAGATCATGCCACTGTACTCCAACCTGGGCAACAGAGCGAGACTCTGTCTCAAAAAAAAAAAAAATCCTCAATATATTACTCATCTTTTAACATCTTTTACTCTTCCTTTTTTTAAAAAAAATCTCCATCTCTCTATGTACGCTATAGAGAAAACATTTTTGTATTTCCTTCAAATTCCCTAATTCTCTTTTTAATTATGCCCAGTCAAGTTATTATCCTGTTGAATTTATTAGATCAACTATAAGAAAAAAAAAACTAATGTATTGATGTGTTGGGTTGAATGTGGAGAATAAAGGGAAGGGATAAGAGCTAACTCAAAGGTTTCAGGCTTTGGAACTAGATACAAGTTTGAAACACTGAAAAAGAACAAGATGTGTGATAGGAGGCCTTGGAGATTGTGACATTTTGGGGGACATGTTGAAAATGGGATGTTTCTGAGACATACAAGTGGAAGAATCAAGCAGGCACCTAATTATTCATGTCTGGAGCTCAGTAGGAAAGCCAGCACTACAAAGACAAATTGTGAATTCTATGAAGTCTTTGTATTAACTCAGGCTTTACATGAAAGTGTAAAGAGATTTCCTAGCAGGGAGAGCATAGAGTGTGAAGAGGAGAGACAAAGATTGAGCTCGACCCAGGAAAGGACGGAATGTGCAAAGGAGTCAGAGACAGAGCATCTCGGGCAGTAAGAGCAAACCAAAAAACAATCATGATAAAAATTCATTATTTTAAAAAGGAGACTGTGGCTACAACCACCACTAACATTTCTTCCTCTGCTGTCTCCACATTGTAAAAGGAACATAAACTCAGATTGCCCCAGAGCCGTGGTGGGCAGTCCAGGAGTGCCAAGCTGGGCTCTACAGCCAGCACTCAAGTGGTAGAGGAGCCTACACTCAGAGTATTGAGAGGGGCATGGCTGCAACTGTGATAAAATATAAGGAAGCCACATGACTGAGCAAGAGCCCACCAACTGATCAATACACCTAAGTACCACCTACTCGATCACACCTCAAGGCTTCAACACCAAAACTACCTCATTAACAGACTCCTTTGAGAAACCAAAGACAAAAAGTCAGCTACAAATAAAGACCCTGCACAAAGGCTCAGCTCCATGAAAACACACAGAAAAGAAGTCTATTGACTGTATCAATCTATACTACAGTTAAAGGAACACCCACATGCAGAGATGAGAAAGAACCAATGCAAGAATACTGGTAACTCAAATGGTCAGAGTGTCATATGTCCTCCAGATGATTGCACCTGTTCTCCAGCAAGGGTTCTTAACCCTGTTGAGCTGGCTGGAATGACAGTATTCAGAACATAAATAGAAATGAAGATCATCGAGATTCAGGAGAGTGGCAAAGCCCAATCCAAGGAAACTAAAAACCACAATAAAATGATACAGAAGATGAAAGATGAAATAGCCAGTATATATAAGAACCTGAGAGAGCTGACAGAGCTGAGAAACACACTAAAAGAATTTCACAACACAATTACAAGTATTAATAGCAGAACAGACCAAGCTGAAAAAAGAAAATTAGAACTTGAAGCCTGGTTCTCTGAAATAAGACAGTCAGACAAAAATAAAGAAAAAACAATGAAAAGGAATGCACAAAACCTCCAAGAAATATGGAATCGTGTAAAGAGGCCAAATATATGAATCACTGGCATCCCTAAAAGGGACGAGGGGAAAGCAAACAACTTAAAAAACATATTTTAGGATATCGTCTATGCAAACTACCTCACCTTGCTAGAGAGGCCAACAGTCAAACTCAGGAAATACAGAGAACCCCTGCAAGATTCTCCCCAACACACATAATCATCAGAATTTTCCAAGGTTGAAATGAAAGGCAGAATGATAAAGACAGCTAGAGAGAAAGGGCAGGTCACCTGCAAAAAGAGAACACCATCAGGATAACAGCAAATCTCTCAGCTGTAACCCTACAAGCAAGAAGAGATTGGGAGTCTATATTCAACATTTTTAAGGAAAAAATCTTCAACCAAGAATTTCACATCAAGCCAAACTAAGCTCCCTAAGCAAAGGAGAAGTAAGATCCTTTTCAGATAAGCAAATGATGAGAGAGTTTATTACCACCAGACCTGCCTTACAAGAGATCTTGAAAGCACTAAATATAGAAAGAAAAGACCGCTACCGGCCAATACAAAAACACTTAAATACACAGACCAGTAACACTATAAAGCACAATACAAACAAACCAGCATAGTAACCAGCTAACAACACAATGAAAAGATCAAAACCACACATGTCAATACTAACCCTGAATATAAACAGGCTAAATGGCTCCATTTAAACGGTACAGAATGGCAAGCTGGATAAAAAGGCAAAACTCAATGGTATGCTGCAAGAGACCAATCTCACACATAATGACACCCATAGGCTCAAAATAAAAATAAAAAAATGGAGGCAAATCTGCCAAGCAAGTGGAAATCAGAAAAAATCAGGGGTTGAAATCCTAATCTTAGACAAAACAGACTTTAAATCAATAAGGCTTTAAAAAAAAAAGACAAAGAAGGGCATTACATAATGTAAAGAGTTCAATTCAACAAGAGTTCAATTCAACAATTTAACTATCCTAAATACATGTGCACCCAACATAGGGGCATCCAGATTAATAAAGCAAGTTCTTAGAGTCATACAAAGAGACTTAGACTCCCACACAATAATAGAGACTTCAACACTCCACTGAAAGTATTAGACAAATCATTGAGGCAGAAAATTAACAAAGATATTCATGACCTGAACTCAACATTGGACCAAATGGATCTGCTAGACCTCTACAGAACTTTCCACCCAAAAACAACAGAATATACATTCTTCTCATCGCCACATGGCACATACTCTAAAATTGACCACATAATTGGACATAAAACAATGCTCAGCAAATGCAAAAAAAACTATACCAAACACACTCTTGGACCACAGTGCAATAAATATAGAAGTCAAGACTAAAAAAAAAATTGCCCCAAACCATGTAATTACATGGAAATTAAACAACATGTTCCTGAATGACTTTTGGGTACATAATGAAATTAAGTCAGATGTCAAGAAATTATTTGAAACTAATGAGAACAAAGCTACAACATACCGGAATATCTGGGATACAGCTAAGGCAGTGTAAAGAGGGAAGTTTATAGCACTAAACACCCATGTAAAAAAGTTAGAAAGATTTCAAATTAACAAGCTAACATCACAGATGAAAGAATTAGAGAAGCAAGAGCAAATCAATCCCAAAGTTAGCAGAAGACAAGAAATAACAAAAATCAGACCTAAACTGAAGGAAATCGAAACCAAAAAAACCTTAAAAGATCAATGAATCCAGAAACTGGCATTTTGAAAAAATTACTAACATAGAGCACTAGCTAGACTAATAAAGAAAAAAAGAGAATAAATCCAAATAAACACAATTAGAAATGATGGAAAGGATACACCACTGGCCCCACAGAAATAAAGATAACTATCAGAAACTACTGCAAACACCTCTACACACACACACTAGAAAACCTAGAAGATACGGATAAATCCCTGGAAACATACGCTTTCCCAAGGCTGAGCCAGAAAGAAATCGATTCCCTGCACAAACCAATAATGAGCTCTGAAACTGAATGAGTAATAAATAGCCTACCAAGAAAAATAAAAAGGACAAGATGGATTCACAGTAGAATTCTACCAGATGTACAGAGAGAGCTGGTACCATTCCTACTGAAACTATCACCAAAAATTGAGGAAAGGGGACTCCTCCCCAACTCATTCCATGAGGCTAGCATTATCCTGATACCAAAACCTGGCAGAGACACAACGATAAAAGAAAACTTCAGGCCAATATCCTTGATGAACATTGATGCAAAACCAATATCCTTGATGAACACTGATGCAAAAATCCTCAACAAAATACTTGTAAACAAAACGCAGCAGCACATCAAAAAGCTAGTCTACCACAGTCAAGTAAACTTCATCCTTGGGATGCAAAGTTGGTTCAATGTACACAAACCAATAAGTCTAATTCATCACATAAACAGAACTAAAGGAAACAAACATGATTATCTCCATAGATGCAGTAAAAGTTTTTGATAAAATTCAACATCTCTTCGTGTTAAAAACTCTCAATTCACTAAATATTGAAGGAACATACCTCAAAATAATAAGAGCCACCTACAACAAACCCACAAACAACAGCATACTGAACAGGGAAAAGCTGAAAGCATTCCCCTGGAAAACTGGCACAACACAAGAACGCCCTCCCTCACCACTCCTGTTCAACATAGTATTGGAAGGTCTGGCCAGAACAATCAGGCAAGAGAAAGAAATAAAGCATATTTAAATAGGAAGAGAAGAATTAAAAGTATCCGTTTTTGCAAATGACATGTTTTTATATCTAGAAAACCCCATAGTCTCAGCCTAAAATCTCCTTCAAATGATAAACAACTTCAGCAATGTTGCAGGATACAAAATCAATGTACAAAAATCACTAGCATTTCTATACACCAACAACAGCCTAGCTGAGAGCCAAATCAGGAATTGAATCCGTTCACAATTACCACAAAAAGAATAAAATATCTAGGAATACAGCAAACCATGGAGGTGAAAGATCTCTACAATGGGAATTCCAAAGTGCTGCTCAAAGAAATCAGTGATGACACACACACAAAATATAAAAACATCCCATGGTCATGGACAGGAAGAATCAATATCATTAAAATGGCCATACTGCCCAAAGCAATTTACAGATTCAACGCCATTCCTGTCAAACTACCAGTGACATTCTTCACAGAACTAAGAAAAAAAAACTATTTTAAAATTTATATGGAACCAAAAGAGGGCCCAAATGGCCAAGGCAATCCTAAGTGAAAAGAACAAAACTGGAGGCATCATGTTACCCAACTCCAAACTATACTATGGGGCTACAATAACCAAAACAGTATGGTACTGGTACAAAAACAGACACATAGACCAATGGAACAGAATAGAGGCCCAGAAACAAGCCTACACACCTATGACTGTCTTTGACAAAGCTGACAAAAACAAGCAATGGGGAAAGGACTCCCTATTAAATAAATGGTGCTGGGATAACAGGCTAGTCATAAGCAGAAGATTGAAACTGGACTCCTTTTTTACATCATATACAAAAATCAACTCAAGATAAATTAAAGATTTAAATGTAGAACCCAAAACTATAAAAACCCTAGACAACTTAGGCAATACCATCCTGGACACAGGAATGGGCAAAGATTTTATGACAAAGACAGTAAAAGCAATCATAACAAAAGCAAAAATTAACAAATGGGATCTAATTAAACTTAAGAGCTTCTGTACAGCAAAAGAAACTATCAACAGAGTAAACAGACAACCTACAGAATGGGAGAAAATATTTGCAAACTATGCATCTGGCAAAGGTCTAATATCCAACATCTGTAAGGAACTTAAACAAATTTACAGAAAAAAGCAAACAATCCCATTGAAAAGTGGACAAAAGACATAAACAGGTATTTTTCTAGAAAAGACATAAATGCAGCCAAAAAGCATATTTTAAAAAGCTCAGTATTGCTAATCATTAGAGAAATGCAAATTAAAACCACAATGAGATATTGTCTCACACCAGTCAGAATGGTTATTATAAAAAAGTCAAAAACTTACAGATGCTGGCAAGGATGTGAAGAAAAAGGAACACTTATACACTATTGGTGGTAACGTAAATTAGCGTAACCATTGTGGAAAGCAATATGGTGGTTTCTCAAAGAGCTAAAAGCAGAACCACTGTTGGACACAGCAATTCCATTACTGGGTATATACCCAGAGGAATACAAATCATTCTACCATAAAGACACACGCATGTAAATGTTCATTGCAGCACTATTCACAATAGCAAAGATATGGAATCAACCTAAATGCCCAACAATGACAGATTGGATCAAGAAGATGTAGTAACACATACACCATGGAATACTATGCAGCTATAAAAGAGAATGAGATAATGTCTCTTGCAGAACATAGATGGAGCTGGAGGATATTATCCTAGGCAAACTAATGCAGGAACAGAAAACCAAATACCACATGCTCTCACTTATAAGTGGGAGCTAAATGAGGAGAACTCATGAACATAAAGAAGGGAACAACGGGCATTAGGGCCTACTTCAGGGTAGAGGGTGGGAATAAGGAGAGGAGAAAAAAATAGCTATTGGGTACTAGGCCTAGTACCTAGGTGATAAAATTATCTGTACAATAAACCCCCATGACACGAGAGCTTACCTATAAAACAAACCTGCACATGTACCCTCGAATCTAAATTAAAAGTTTAAATAGTAGAAAATCACAAAATTTAAAAAAAGAAAATAGCCATACTTACCATGCTTATGGATTTGCTGGTGTTCATACTTCTTAAGGGTAGAATATTTTAAACAATTGGGAGAGGAATGGGACCAGGTAGGAGCTTCCCTTTGGCATAGCTTCCATTCCATAGAAAAAGAAGAATCAAACAAGAAGGACAAAACACCCAATGAAGCGATCCATTGATGTGCTTTGTGTAAACGCAATTGAAAGCTTAGAATCCAAATATTTTATGAGCACAAAGTGTAAGATAATCACCAAACATGGACTAAGCCTTTGAACTTTGGATAAATATTTTTTAATCTTTGATAGACTTCCATCTACTGGCAGAAATAAAAACAGAAATCAATTTGGTATTGATCAATTTCTAAGTTTTCACTGCAAATTTCAACTAAAGGTAACTCACTTTTATAAAAATATGAACAAATTAAAACCAAAATTAGTAGAAAGAGTGAAGTAATACAGCTCAGAACAGAAATAAATGAAATAAAGATTTTTAAATAATTTATAAGATCAACAAAACAGTTATTTTTTGAAAAGATGAACAAAATTGACTAACATTTATCTAGAATAACTAAGATAAAATTGAAAAGACTCAAATAAATAAAATCAGAGGTGAAAAAGAAGACATTTTGACCAACACTAAAGAAATACAAAGGATCATAAGAAGGTATTATGAGTGGCTATATGTAAACAAAACTGAAAACATAGAAGAAATGAATAAATTTTGTTACACATACAACCTACTAAGGTTAAATTATCCTTTCTGATTCAAAAAAATTGAATATTAAGAGCAAAAATTTTGTAGAATGTCTGGGACATTTTTCATTTGGATTAATTCACCTTGAATTAAAATAACAGCAACTAAAAGTCATCTGAGGATTCAGTGATAATTCAAATTGCATTTTAGTTCTAAAGCAATTAACTTTCAAAACTGTCAGTTTTAGAAGGAAACACTATCAAATGGACATGCTGCCTAGGATGGTGCCTTTAGAAGAAGGGGCTGAGTAAACATTCGATGAATTAATACATGCATTTTGAAATTGATAGTTGCACAGACTATGTTTTGTAAACTGGAGTGTTATAATATGGGAGCTCAATGTATTCAGTTGAAATTCCTGACTTAGCTACGTACTGTTTGTATAAACTTGAACATTTACTTAATTTTGTTAAGCTGCAGGTCCTACTGTAAAAATATGGGTAAACATTTAAGTACCTCTCAGGATTTTTTGAGAAGTAAGTAGGTGGCCCACAATAAATAATTTGCATTGTTTTTGGTCAGCAGTAGGCTTTAAAAATCAAGTACTATTATTAAATAGTAAAATTATGTAAATCTGTATGCTAAATATTAATTTCATGCTTCAGTTCATTTTATTTTGTAATATTTGGATTTTAATGTCTCAACTAGTCCCCAAAGGAGTGGAATGCAAAATTTGAAGTCTTCTTTGAGTAAATGAACTGTATAAATCTCAATGTCAAGTTTGTTTAAAAAACTGAATTGCTGTGTGACCGACAAATGTCTTGCAAATATCTTTTAGTCTTTCATTTTCCCATTTTCAGTGTTTTCACTCCTTCCTCTCTCCTCTCTGGCTCCATTTACACACATTTTAAGAAATAAAAGCAATATATTAAAAAATGAGGCTGTGTCCTGCAGGGATGGGTGCTGCTGAGATCAGGTAAAATGAGTAAAAGCGATGCCAAGCACTTTGCCAGACACATGTTGGTCATTCACCAACTGACACAAAACTCAATGCCAAGTGGTTGAACGCTTAGCCACAGAACATACTGAGACTCTACTGCTGATCTTCCTGTGGTAAGACAGAAAGGGAAGCCCAAAGAAGAGAGTTACATGTTCCCTCCCTGTGAAATTCATCCCTTTTCAATAATCCCTCGGGGAACTGCCCAGCCCCTCATCTGTCCAGTTTTTGGTCAGGCATGACCTTCTTTAACATTTATAGAGATTTACTGTCTCAGATACTATTCTAAATGCTTAAGTGTATGAAATCATTAAACCTTTACCACAATCCCATGCAGAAGATCTAATTACTACCCCATTTTACAGATGAAGAAAATGAGGCACAGAGAGGTTAAGTTTCTTGCCCTGCATCACAGTGAAGTGGCAGAGCAGAGATTCAAACCTAGGCATTCTGATGCAAGGATTTGTGCTTTCATCATCTTACCATCTCTGCAAAGCCTTCACCAATTGCCTCAAGCATATTTTACTGTAATTCCTCCATACTCACTTGGAATACATTTGTTTTCATAAATGTCTAGAGCATCACTGTCCAATAGAAATAAAATGTGAGTGATGTGAGCCACATACATAATTTTGAATGTTCTGGTAGCCACATTTTAAAAAATTAAATGGAACAGGTGAAAATAATTTTAAAGCTATACTTTATTGAACCCAATTGTGATGTTTAGTTTTATGTGCCAACCTGGCTACCCTATTGTGTCCAGTTGCTTGGTTGAACAAAAGCCTAGATGGCACAATAAAATATTTTTCAGATGTGATTAACAATTAAATCTGTATAGTAGATTACACTCCATATTGTGCGTGGGCCACATCCAATCAGTTGAAGGCCTTAAGAGCTAAGACTGTAACATAGAGGCTGGTGTGGTGGCTCATGCCTGTAATCCCAACACTTTGAGAGGATGAGGCAGGAGGATCACTTAAGCCCAGAAGTTCAAGACCAGTCTGGGCAACACAGTGAGACCCTCCTATCTCTAAAAAAAAATGTTTTAAATTAGCCAGGCATGGTGTCATGTGCCGGTTGTCCCAGCTATTCAAGAGGCTGAGGTGGCAGGATCACTTGAGCCTGGTAGGTTGAGGCTGTAGTGAGACATGATTGTGCCACTGCACTCAGCCTGGGCAAAAGAGTGAGATCATATTTCAAAAAAAAAAAGACTGTAACATAAAAAATTTACCTGTATTATCTTTGCTAGGACTTTGTATTAGTCCATTTTCACACTGCTATAAACAACTGCCTAAGACTGGGTTATTTATAAAGGAAAGAAGTTTAACTGACTCACAGTTCCACCTGGCTGGGGAGGCCTCAGGAAACTTACAATCAGAGCAGAAGGTGAAGGGGAAGCAAGCACCTTCTTCACAAGGTAGCAGGGAACAGGTGTAGGGGACTGCCAAACACTTTTAAACCATCAGATCTAGTGAGAATTCATTCACTATCATGAAAATAGCATGGGGAAACTGCTCTTTGATTCAATCACCTCCCTCAACACAGAGGAATTACAATTTAAGATGAGATTTGGGTGGGGACACAGAGGAAATCCATATTATTCCACCACTGGCCCCTCCAAAATCTCACGTCCTTTTCAATTTCAAAACCAATCATGCCTTCCCAACAGTTTCCCAAAGTCTTAACTCATTCCAGCATTAACCCAAAAGTCCAAGTCCAAAGTCTCATCTGAGACAAGGCAAGTCCCTTCCACACAGGAGCCCGTAAAATCAAAAGCAAGTTAGTTACTTCCAAGATGCAATGGGGGTACAGTCATTCCTGTTCCAAATGCCAAAACAAAGGAGCCATAGGCCCCATGCATGTCCAAAACTCAGCAGGGCATTCATTAAATCTTGAAGCTTCAAAATAATTTCCTTTGACTCCATGTCTCACATCCAGGGCATGCTGATACAAGAAGTGGGCTCCCAGAACCTTGGGTAGCTCCACCCCTGTGGCTCTGCAGGATACAACCCCCACAGCTGCTTTCACGGGCTGGTGTTGTGCCTGTGGCTTTTCCAGGAGCACAGAGCAAGCTGTCAGTGGATCTACCTTTCTGGGGTCCGGAGGATGGTGGCCCTCTTGTTATAGCTCCACTAGGCAGTGCCCCAGTGAGAACTCTGTATGGGGGTTCCAACCCCACATTTCCCCTCTACATTGCCCTAGTATAAGTTCTCTATCAGGGCTCTGCCTCTGCAGCAAACTTCTATCTGGACATCCAGGTGTTTCCACACATCCTCTGAAATCTAGGCAGAGGTTCCCAAAGCTCAACCCTTGTCTTCTGTGCACCTGCAGGCCCAACGCCACACAGAAGCTGCCAAGGCTTGGGGCTTGCACTCTGAAGCCACAGCCTGAGCTGTACCTTGGCCCCTTTTAGGCATGGCTGGAGCTGGAGAAGCTGGAATGCCGGTCACCATGTCCCAAGACTACACAGAGCAGCAGGGCCCTGGGCCTGGCCCATGCAATCATTTTTCCCTCCTCTCCTCTGGGCCTGTAATGGGAGAAGCTGCTGTGAAGATCTCTGACTTGCCCTGGAGACATTTTCCCCATTGTCCTGGCTCTTAACACTTAGCCTCTTGCTACTTATGGAAAATCCTGCAGCTGGATTGAATTTCTCCCCAGAAAGTGGGTTTTTCTTTTCTACCACATGGATAGGCTGCAAATTTGCCAAGCTTTTATGATCTGCTTCCCTTTTAAGCATAAATTCTGATTTCAGATCATCTCTACATGAACACATATGACTGTACGCATTCAGAAAAAGCCAGAATAAGCATCTTCAATGCTTTGCTGCTTAGAAATTTCTTCTGCCAGACACCCTAAATTACCTCTCTCAAGTTCAAAGTCCTACAGAACTCCAGGGCAGGGATAAAATGCTGCCAGTCTCTTTGCTAAAGCATAGCAAGAGTGACCTTTATTCCAGCTTCTAACAACTTCCTCATCTCCATCTGAGACCTCCTCAGCCTGAATTTTATTGTCCATATCACTATAATTTTGGTTAAAATCATTCAACAAGTATCTAGGAAGTTTCAACCTTTCCCACATCTTCCTGTCTTCTTCTGAGCCTTCCAAACTCTTCCAACCTCTGCCCATTACCCAATTCCAAAGTCTCTTCTACATTTTCAAGTATCTTTATAGCAGTGCCTCAACTCCCAGCACCAGTTTCCTATATTAGTCCATTTTCACACTGCTATAAAGAACTACCTGAAACTGGGAAATTTATGAAGGAAAGAGGCTTAACTGACTCACAGTTCTGCATGGTTAGGGAGGTCTCAGGAAACTTACAATCATGGTGGAAGGCAAAAGGGAAGCAAGCACCTTCTTCACAAGGCAACAGGAGAGAGTGGTGGGGGGAGCTGCCAAACACTTTTAAACCATCAGATCTAGTGAGGACTCACTCACTAACATGAGAATTGCATGGGGAAAACTGCCACCATGATCCAATCACCTCCCACCAGGTCCCTCCCTCAACATGTGGGGATTACAATTCAAGATGAGATTTGAATGAAGATACGGAGCCAAACCATGTCAGGCTCCCATAACAAAACAGCACAGACTGAGTGGTTTAAACAAGAGAAATGTATTTTCTCACAGTTTTGGAAACTGGAAGTTCAAGATCAAGGTATTGGCAGGTTTGGTTTCTCCTGTGGCTTTTTTTTTTTTTTTTTTTTTTTTTTTGGCTTGTGGACAAGGCCTTTTCTCTGTTCAAGAACATCCCTGGTGTCCTATCATATTAGCCCCCCATCCTTACAGTCCCATTTAATCTTAATTGCCTCTTTAAAGGCTCTGTCTCCAAATACAATTCCACTGGGGGTTAGAACTTCAACATATGAATGTGGGGAAGAGACACAATTCAGTTCATAACATTGCCTGAGTTACCAGCCTGACTCATCTGCCCTGTGGATTTCTGACTCAAAACTGCAACATCAACTCTTACCTTAATCTCCAGGCTGCTGACACAGTCTACAAATATCAGAGTTGGCAGCCTCCATAATTACATGAGCCAATTCCTTAAAATAAATTCCTTTCTCCTCTCTCTCTCTCATTCTTTGTGTGTGTGTGTGTGTGTGTGTGTGTGTGTAGTATATATGTAACAGGATATTATGTATATACAGATGTATATACACCTACATATATACACACATATATTATGTGTATATACACATATGTATGTCTATGTATACATATGTATATATACATATACATGTGTTTACATATACATAAGTATATGGCACATACATGTGTGTTTACATATACAGAACATGTGTGCATTTACATATACATATATGTATAATACACATGTTTGTGTGTATACATAAATGTATATACATGTTTGTATGTGTATATATCCTATTACATATATAAATTAAATATATAACATTTAATTATAATCTATTAGCTCCACTTCTCTGGAGAGCCCTGATACACCAGTATATCTTAAGTGTTATTATTCCTACATGTAATCAATATAAAAATTATTAATGAGATATTTTATGTTTTATGCATACTATGTTTCTGAAATCTTATTAGTATTTTGTGCTTATAGCACTTATCAGTTTGGACTGGCCACATCTCAAGTGCTGGATAATCACATGTGGCTAGTGGCCATCATATTGGGCAGTGAAGGTCTAGAGCAGACAGGCAAAGTGAAGCGGAAAGAAAAACAAAAATGAAGACAGACCAGGGTTTAAACTCCACCCTGTCACTGAAGCTCAGTGAATGCTAGCTATAATTTCTATGCTCCTAACTGGAGAACCTTCCTGAGCCTTGGTTTTCTCATACATAAATGAGGGATAATAGTACCTCCCTTAAAGAGCTGTTATAAAGATTCATTGGAAAGCCCCTCACAGAGTGCCTGGTAAAGTGTAGATGCTCAATAAATATCAGGCACTTTTCTTTTCCTCTTAGTCTTCATATCTGTTTTCCTACCTTCCCTCTTCAAGGAAAAAGTCTGCTTATTTTACCTTTGTTTCCCCAGCCTGGCCCACTGGTACGTGCTCAGAAAGTCGTTGTAGAATTAATGAGTGGTCTTAAGTTCCTATAGTGGAATATATCCAATTGCTAATTTAGATTTTCCTTTAATAAATCATCCTTTAAAACACTTTGGCAAGACTTGCAAGCTGTGGAGCTGTTGACATTGTAGCTGGTGGTCCAGTGGAGAGATGGTCCAAGGTTTAGTTTGGGGATTGGAGGGAAGAGCCTGTTAAGGGAAAGGAAATGTGGCAGCATCACAAACAAAACAAACCAGATGAGATGAACCACAGGCATCTGTGTCATAAGATTACAACAAAATTTTTTAATTCAGTTACTGAAGATAAATTTGAAAACTGTTAATGAGATGTATCCTTACGAAAGGAAAAAAATAGGAAACACATTCACCCTGGGTCACAAAAATCTAGTTTAGATGAAAAGAATTTGCCCTGCCAGTGAGTACATTAAAGATGTGATTCATTTGCAAAAGTAAAATTTCCTGGTAATATGACATATTAAGAAGGCATCTGATGTATTAGTCTGGGTTCTCTAGAGAAATAGAACCAATAGGAGATATGGAAATATGATATATTATATGGAAATGGCTCACAAGAGTATAAAGCTGACAAATCCCAAGATCTGAAGTCAGCAAGTTGGAAACCTAGGAGAGCTAATGGTTCCAGTGCTCAGGCTGGCAGGCTTGAGACTCAGGGCAAACCAATGTTTCAGTTAGGGTCCAAAAGCAGGAAAAAAAAAAATGTCCCCTCTCAAAGGCACTCAGGCAGAAAGAGCTTCCTTTAACTCATGGGAAGATGAGCCTTTGTCCGCTTCAGGTCTTCAACGAACCAAACCATGTGGGCCCACCCACATCATGGAGGGCAATCTGCTTTATTCAGTCTATCAGTTTAAATATTTATCTCATGCATCCAAAAACACCCTCACTGATATACCCAGAATAATGTTTGATCAAATGCCTGGGCACCCCATGGCCCAGTTAAGTTGATGCCTAAAATTAACCATTACACCTGATATATACTCATGACAGATTTCTTTCAGAGCTTCCCATGTCAGTAAAATGTGCTTGCAACAAATAGGTCTCCTTTTTCTCCCTACTTTGCTTCTTCTCAAGTGCATTATTTTCTTTCCTTCATCCTCATACAAGCTATTGGAGAAACACTTTGGAATGGGAACTAACATCTACAGCACACCACCACCCCATGCCATGCTTATTACCAGGTACTCATCACACTGTGTCCCCGCCAGAAGCTAGAGAACAGGAGAAGTCATCCAAGGGGCAACAACCTTGGGAAGCCATTGCAGCCCTAACTCTCTTGCTCAGCCTTGTCATTTCGAAAACTCAATCTCGTCAGGGTGTCAAATTCGGTCAAACTTGGGAATTATAATTCACAGAAACTCGATTCAAGAGACTTCTGTACAAACAAACAAAAAGCCATCTAATTAATTACAACAAGAAATACAACTGCCAAGGGGGATCTCTAGCTAAAGCATCCCCTCCTTGTAAAATTATATAGGAAGTCAAATTAGAATTGAAATATTAGGTTAGGGCAAAAGTAATTGCAAGTAATTGCATTTTTTGCCTTTAAAAGTAATGGCAAAAACTGCCATTACTTTTGTACCAACCTAATGTTGATTACTTGAATTGAATCTAGAGTAAGTGGAAGGTTGATTTAAACAAGATGCTCAATTACACCAAGCGAAGAATGGCTGATGCTACAATTTCAACAATCATCAGACAGGAAAAAACTTGGAACCCAATTTTGCTAGATTTTTCTGCCATAATGTACCTCATAGATTCTTTGTTTTATTTTTTCATATGCCAGGTGAACCAACTCCCTATCTGTGTAACACGTTATTTGTTTCAAAAATATTTAACAAGTTACAAGTCAAGTCTTACTGGCCCATAAACTATTTTATCTCATTAAGATGACCCATCTTGTTGCACTCAATTTCCATAAGCTTTCAAAGAAAATCTCACTGTTTGACTTTCTTTTCATTCATATCCATTTAATTCTTACAACAATTCTGTTCTGGTAATCAATTGCTGATTAATAAGTGATCGCAAAATGTTATTACTCAAAATAATAAGCATTTTTATTAATATCATTGTTATTCTCAGCATATTCTCAACATCATTTTCAGATCAGGTTACTGGTATAACTGACATTGGAATATTATAACATTTTTAAGTGATGTTTTGAAGCCCTCTTGACTATTCTTGGAAGAAGTAACTTTTCTATTCTCTACTAAACATTCTTCACATTTCATATTGGCTACTGCAGATATGCAGACATTCTTTTTATTCCTCATACACCTCTTCTGTTCTTAGAAATGCAGGGAGTAACTGCCTCATTGGTCTGTTGGACTATTCCATCTTAAAATGTTAATGAATGTTAAAACAGGTGATATCCTCTCTTAGACAAACCATTCTTCAATGCCTTAACCTAAAGGAGTTGGTATATTTGAAATATAATCATCAAAGCAAGATTGGTAGAGAAAAAAGTTGGTTTGGGAAGAGGAGATTTGAAGGTGAAGAATTAATTTATTCATTTAAAAAACACATATTGCCAGGCATGGTGGCTCACCCCTGTAATCTCTGCACTTTGGAGGATGAGGCAGGGTGGAATGCTTGAGATCAGGAGTTCGAGACCAAGTTTGAGCAACATAGCCAGACTCTGTCTCTACAAAAAAAAAAAAAAGAAAGAAAGAAAGAAAAGAAAAACCAGCCCGGCATGGTGGCACATGCCTATACAACTCAGAAGGCTGAGTGGGGAGGATCATCTGAACCCAGGGAGGTTGAGGCAGCAGTGAGCTATGATTGTGTCACTGCACTCCAACCTGAGTAACAGTAGTGACACCCTCAAAACATAAATACATAAAATAAAATTTAAAAACACATATTGACCCACAAGACATAATTATTTGTTAAGAATGGCCATTTGGTGACAAGCAGCCCAAGGAGGCAAATTTACTCTTAATAAGTTTTTTTTAACATTTTTTTGAGACAAGGCCTTGCTATATGCCACCCAGACCATAGTGCAGTGGCGCAATCACAGCTCACTGCAGCCTCCACCTCCCGGGCCCAAACAATCCTCTCACCTCTCAGCCTCCCAAGTACCTGAGACTACAGGCATGCACCATCACACCCAGCTAATTTTTGTATTTTTCGCAGAGATGGGGTTTCGCCATGTTACCCAAGCTTGTCTCAAACTCCTGGGCTCAAGGGATCTGCGTACCTCAGCCTCCCAAAGTGCTGGGATTACAGTGTGAACCACCTTACCTGGCCTAAGCTAACAATTTTTAAAATCACATTAATCTTTATAAAGGTGTTATAATCCCTGGCAAAGTTCCCATGCTACAAGTCCAGCTTAATAAAAAATGAGACGCCATTTAGGCGTCTAGCCTTAGACCTCATACCTCATGATACTAATACTTTAAGCCTCTCATAAGGGGAACTCACACAAGTCTTAATACTTCACAGTTACTAGAATGCTGAGACCTCAGATGAAATTTTTTTCTTGTGGCTTTCTACAGAAAACCATGAAGTACAAAAATTTGCTTTTAAGCTACTGTACTCATTTATTCAACAAATATTTGTCAGGCGTTGCTATGTGCCAGGAACTGAGGTGCAGGGAACACAGCCAGAGCAAGCGTGACCCCTGCCCTAAGAAAATTTGCAGTTTGAATAAATGCTCTCAGACCTGCAGTCATTCTGGGACTTTCCACACCTTCCTTCCTTTCTTTTCTTCTTTCTTTCTTTAGTGTTACCATCAAATTGCTACTACAGTGTAATACTTAAGAGAACAAATTCTAGAATTAAAATGCTAGGGTTCATAACCTAGTTCCACCAAGAAAAACAATTTTTTAAAGAGTCATAAATAATAAATAAATAAATGCCAGAAGAAATCAATACTTAATAATTGAATAATTATAAGTATAATAATTATTACTTCATCAATGCTCTCATGTGAAGCAAAACTCTGACAGTAGACACTCTAAAGTTCCAGAGAAACTCTCAAAGAGCATTTGTTCTGTTTTGATCCCAACTACATTGCTTTTCCTTAAGAAATGGTTTTTACAATATTCTCAGACCACAATCCTTCAATATTTTAAAAATCATTCCATTAAACTCTGCTTTTCTATCTCCCTTGTGAACTCTTGGCCAGTGAGACATAGTTTCATTTTCACTTTTTCAAAATGATAGTATGAAAAAACAGAAGTGAAAGTATGAATCATAATATAATCAGGAGTTCATACTGAGATACCCATTTATAACTCAGAAAACCACGGGGTATTTCCAAACTGATGTCATTCATAGAAAGAATACCATGTGTTGTGGAAGAATAAGAAAAATTACCTAAACCAACTGGGGGATTTAGAATACATGTGGGATATTCCCAGCTAATTATTTTCATTAAAAAAATTTTTTACAAAGATCAACTGTGTTTCAAATACTTACAGTGATAGTCATCTTGGAAATTACAAACTGGATTCTGGGTTATACTTTTTAATTATGATCAGTGAGACAATGGACACTGAGATTTTACTTTAGAGCACATAATGTCATTATAACTGTATATAACTCAAAGTTATTTATATAACTCAAGGTTTTATATATATAACTAAAGTTTTATTTTCCTTAAAGAGTTATATAAATACCAAAATAGCCATGAAATCCCATGTAGTTGTTTTACTTATAAAGAAGAATTTTTATAGGAAAAACTGTGAGCCCTGCTCAAATTATTAAAATTGGGCCAGACACAGTGGCTCATGCTATAATCCCAACACTTTGGGTGGTCGAGGCAGGCAAATCACTTCAGGCCAGGAATTCGATACCAGCCTGGCCAGCATGGTAAAACCCCATCTCTACTAAAAACACAAAAATTACCCAGACATGTTGGCTTGCGCCTGTAATCCCAGCTCTGAGATCACGCCACTGCACTTTAGCCTGGGTGACAGGGTGAGACTATGTCTCAAAAAAAAATTATTAAAATTTATTACTTTTATTGTATTATGTTTTGGGGGGGAAATACATATGAATCTCATTTTTCCAACCAAACAATTAAAAATGATTTTTCCCTCTCTCTACTACATCCCACTACATTAAAATTTTTTAAGAACTTAAAAATGTTACGGTGTACATGGCATAAATTAATGATCTTACAGGGATGAAACCTTTCCCAGGAAATATTCTCCTTTAGGTTGTGTACACTGGCTTGGAAAACACTTTGGCTGTGTTAGTTGTGCCATATTTGCTCCTATGGTGGCAGCTTTGTCAGTTGTTTTGACAGATCCTAATATCCAGTTGTAAGGACAGGCCAGCTATATCTCTTTTCAATCTGAATGCCCCTGTTGCCTAATCAGCCAACATCCCTGACATGGAAAAGTCATGCCACTCACTAATCTTGGTAATACTCTGGCCTGTTCTTTGGTTTCTGAGACCTATCCAAGAGTCCAGTGATAGACCCACAATCTCCTGTCCTAACACCTGTTATGAACTGCTTTGTTATCCTGAATCTTTCAGTGAGGACACAGGTGAATCTGCTAGTAGGATGGTCTGGCCCCATGTAATTTAGAAGTAGATTTTAAAATGTATCAGAAAATCAAGTTTCTCCTCATTCTATATACCAACAGGAAGTCCACATGGATTAAAAAAGCAAACCTTAAAAATTTTAGGAGAAAATGTAGGAGGCTCTCTCATAATACTAAAGTTAAAAAAAGATTTATCAAAATATAAAAAGGTTTATCAGTTGTAACAAATGTACCATTCTGGTGCGGGATATTGAAAATGAAGGAAATTATGCCTATGCAGGGGTGGAAGTAGGTATAAGGGAAATCTATGTATCGTCTACTCTATTTTACTATGAGCCTAAAACTGCTCTTAAAAAATTGAGTCTATTGAAATAAAGAAATAACAGAGCAAACCATTAAGTACAAAATAAAAAAGAATAAATTTAATGACATTACCATTTTAAATTTCTGTATATTCAACACTATAAACCAAGTTAAAAGGCAAGCAAGTGACAGAAGATATTTACAAGACATTTGAAAAATATTTGCAATCTAGAATATTTTAAAAATCCTATAAATGAGGAAACTGCAAAAAGTTCAGTAGATAGAGAAATATAAACCTTCAGTTCACAGAAGAGAAGCTCTATATGGCCAACAAAGATATGTGGAAAAAAGCTGTCACTTGCTGGTAATAGAAACATGCAAATTAAGACAAGATACTCTTTCATGTCCATCAGACTGGAAAATTTTCAAAAGGCTGACAATGACAAGTAATGGTAAGGAAGTAGGGGAGATAGGAAACTTACAAATTCTTAATGACTGGTAATTAATGAACATTGACATTTCACTAAGGCAGTGTAGCATACATTCGAGAAGAAAAATATAAGAGGTTGAAAGAGTACACTGGTATGATTTAGAAAACATTTTTGCACTATCTAGTAAACTTGGAAATTCAGGACTCAGCAAGTCAACTTCTAAAGCATAAAATCCAGAAACACTTTTGCACAGGGACACAAGAATGCTCCCTGCAGCACCTTTTTTTTTTTTTTTTTTTTTGTAATTCCAAAATGTCTGCCATTGGGAGAATGGCTCCTCTTAGTTTCATCTGCCTCAACACTAAGCATCCACTTTCTCTTTAGGCTCTTTCCATCCCTTTCTTCATGTAGTTGGAAGCAGGGCACTGACCCTATCCACTCGCTCCCACTGACATTCCTCTCTCCTCCTCCCTACACTCCCCTATTCCCACAGGGATCTCTTTCTACCTTGGAAAATTCACCTTCCATCCTGCCTCTAGCCAAGACATGTCATCTAGGCCCACAAATCCTCCTTAATGCTTCCTGTTCTGGAAATGTTGCCTGACTTCTTCAGATTTAAGGAACTGAAAATTAACAGCCAGAAACATTACCTGTCTTACAATTCCCAGGTCCAGTTACCTTCCTGAATGAGGAGGAACAGGCAGAGAAAAATATGTATAGAGAGAATAAAAAGCATAGATTAATAACTTCAAATATTATCTTACCATATTCTTCTCCTAGCAAATCTTTGGACAGTGACACCCCCACACGCAAACTGGTGCTTGTTTCTGTGGGGAGAGGAAGAAAGGGAAGCCTGGACATCTGGTGAATTTCTTGGCTCACCTGAAAGTTTCTGCTTATACCTGGAGTATATGCACCCTCTTTCAACAATATCCCTTTACTGCTCTTATCCTCCCCACCTTGGGAACTTGGCACAAGTATGGGCAGAACTTCCCCTGAACAGAATTAGGGAGAGAGGTGTCCTGCCAATATAAAAGACAACTGTACAGGGGAGGGCCCTGTCAATAACTGCAGGTGACTTGGGTTCCAGCCATGTTTTCTTCCTCCTCAGTCACCATCCTCCTCCGAATCTCTGTGCTCAAAAAGTCAGAGACAGCCACTCGTTTCCATTTAGGACAGTGGAGTGAATCTGGCTGTCATATTGGTGTCCAGCCCTTCTCTCACCCACCATCCATCAACAGGATGGTGTTCCTCTTCTTTTCTTCTCTGCACCTTTCCATTTCTGATATAATAAGTGAATATACAAATGAAGGAAAAGTCAAAAATCCTCCCATACCTCCCTTAGTTTACATATGTGAAGAACTGGGTATGTAATTGACCCCATTTTCTCTTTGGCCAGCACATAAGCTGTTTTTAGGTGTTTTTTGTTTGTTTATTTGTTTTTTGTTTTGAGATGGAGTCTCACTCTGTCTCCCAGGCTGGAGTGCAGTGGCACGATCTCTGCTCACTGCAACCTCTGCCTCCCGAGTAGCTGGGACTACAGGCATGCGCCACCACACCCAGTTAATTTTCGTATTTTTAGTAGAGATGAGTTTTCACCATGTTAGCCAGGGTGTTCTCAAACTCCTGACCTCAAGTGATCCGCTCGCTTCGGCCTCCCAAAGTGCTGGGATTACAGGTGTGAGCCACCGTGCCCGGCCCCATGTTTTTAGATTTTGATTTTTTTAATTTATTGGTATTATTCGTTTCACTCTGATTTTGCTTTTCTAAATCTCACTGTATATTGTGAACATCCCTCCCATTTGGGACATTTATATGTCCCAATACAACTAAATATGATTCTCTTTAAGAGCTGCCTCATTTTCCATTGTGTGTGTGTGTGCAAGAACATGCACAAGTGCCATGATTTAATCAGTTACCCATTGATGGACATTCAGACAGCTTATGATTTATTGTTACTACAATGATACAAATAGTATTATGTCTATACATGTTCTATATCAAGTGTGATTTTAATATGTAAGAATTCAATAATTTGAATTCCTGTGTAACGTATAGATGTTTTAATTCAAATAGTTGCTGCTAGATTTATTTTCCAAAACAAATGGAGGAATTCACGTGTCTCTCATAAAAGTGAGGGAATGCTCATATCCTTGACTATTTGCCAGCATTGGTTGTTATTGCTGGTTTGAACATTTGCCAGTCAGACAAGTTAAAAATATATATATATTGTAATTCCAATTCAGTATGAGAATAGAGTAAGGGTAATGATGTCAGTCCCAAACAAAGCAAACAGTGCCCAAGAGCCTGAAATATTTGGTTGTACACTGGTATCTCTTTCTCTGCTTGACCCTGGCTCAAAACCTACATTCCTCCATACAGAGGTCTGAGAAAGTTGGAAATATCCTGTGTTTTCCTTAGTAGTGTTTTCTTTCAGTTCAACAGGATTATGTCAACTGTTATTACAAGGAAAGGCCATCGACACACCAGTGTAAAAAGGAAAAGGTGGGTCCACTGACTAAAATTAATAAAAGGGCAAACACACATAGAAAGAGCTTTAAAACCTAACAGTCACAATAATACCAAGGAAACTGGCAGGACAGGGCTAGCCTCAATGCTTATATACTCAGGGTATCTCCTGAACTTTTACCACCTAAGTTAAGAAATTAACCACAAGACAGCCTTGCAAAGGTCTAACAGGGGTATTGATATCAGAGTGGGTTTTAAAAGTGTATTAACTATAATCTTACTTTTAGCCTATTTGATTCTACTTATTTCAGAACTATTAATGACGTTTGTGGATATATATATATACAATCTAGACTATCGGACTATAAGCTTAAAATCAGGAGACTCTTTTATATATTTTTATAATGCCTCAAACCTAGCATAGTATCAGGTACAGAGTATATGCTCCGAGTCTAGCAAAGTGTCAGTACAGTTCTGTAAATGTTGATTGCAGAAACTGAAAGACCATCAGCATGATAAACCACTGGAAATACTGACACAGATCTGTTGACAAATCAGTGCAATGGACTGTATTGTGTTCCAATTCATACGTTGAATTCATATGTTGAAGCCCAAAGTTCATATGTTGAAGCCCTAACGCCTTATGTGACTATCTGGAGATAGGGTCTTTAGGAGGTAATTAAGGTTAAATAAGGTCATAAGGGTGGGGCCCTAATCTGATAGTACAGTGGCTTATATGAAGAGGAAGAGAGAGAGAGACCTCTCTCCTTCTCTCCAGGCACATGCACCTGAAGAGAGGCGATGTGAGCACACAAAGAGAAGGCAGCCATCTGCAAGTGAGGAAGCAGGCTTTCACCAGGAACCCAACTGGCTGGCACCTTGATCTTGGACTTCTCAGCCTCCAAACTGTGAGAAAGTAAATTTCTCTTGTTCAAGTCAACCGGTCTATGGTACTTTGTTATGACTGCCCAATCAGACTAAAACAATCAGAAACCCCATGACAAGTCTAATGCTTTTGATTGGTTTAATGACAATGAATGAAAAAAAGAATAATTACTTTTTTCAAATCATTCTGTAATATAGTCATCATCCAAGAATGAATTATAGCACAATACATGGCATGTATGAATTTAAGAATAAGGACTAACCCAAAGGCTTGAGAATAGAATGTAACAAAGTAGGGAAGTGAGAAAAAAATATTAAAATGTGCCATAAGTCACATTTTAAAAAAATATTTTGTTCTATGTGGAAACTTTTACTCAGCCTACATATTATTTGACTCTAAGTTTGATTAGCTGTGATAAAGTTCGAGAAACATTTTAGCCCCATTTTCCTAGAGTTCATCAAAGATTGCTAAAAAATCACATAAGTGTTGCTTTTAAGCTATAGCCCCAATATGTTTTTCTAAACTGGAATACGGAAACTCATCCAGCGTTTCTTATGAAGCACAGGATCCCACCAAGAAAAAGAAATGTCATTTATTTCTCATATTTGTCTCATATTACATTTTTTATAGAAAGTTGGTTAGAAATTTGCAACCCAAAATTAGCAAGAAAAGTCTATGATAACCTCACCCTCACTATATATTCCTTGAATAAAGGTTGCCTTTATAGAGGAATTAACTGAAAATTTTGAAACATGCTTTACGTATTTACCATTATGATGCCTAAAATAAACATACCAGTGTAGATTCAGAAATCTAGATCAAAGACACCTTTTCACATTTTATTCATTTTTTAAGTAGCAAATAGAAGGGTGTTCTAAGCAATTAGCCCAGAGATGCTTGACATTTTCACAGCAATCCAATCAACTTAACAGGGACATATTTGCAATGGCTTGGTTCTTCTGAAGGTAACAACTTTTTCTCTTCTTTTCTCTTTTTCTTTTTTTTTTCTGTTCAAAATTCAGAATTACTTCTCTCAGTTGCTAAAGTGATACCCTTAATTTCTAGGGCATTCTGACATATTTGTCAGCACCATCTCTCCAACAACCTTAAAAATTGTCACAGGGATAAATGAATTTTTGAAAGCTAAAACTCAAAACTTTATTCTGTTATCCTTTATATACTTTTTTATTGATAATCATGAGCCTTATTAATTGGATTCATCACCTTTCCCTGTGGCCAAAACTTTGAAAGTAGAATTTTGAGTTTTATTCTTTATTATATCATTTTACTCTAAAATATGTTCAAATAGATTTTTCCACACTGTGTAGTACTGTACTGTGTAAAGAACGTTTGTAACTAGGTCAACATACACTGTTTCTAGGCACCACTAAGGAAATAACTGTGTTATACCCATAATAGAAAATTACCAGAGTAACAGGATTAAAATGACTCATTAGGCCTTTGATTGGGGTGCTCTGTGCTACAGGTAGTGCCAAATCGAGGGCTCTGAAGACTCATGTTGTGAAAGTTTCCTTGAGAGGTCAGAAGTCACTCTTTCAAAATACAAAGACTCTTTCAAAAAACAGATGAGTGAGTGCATTGGATCTTGAGAAAATGGAATATGGCCCCTCTTTCTCTCTGAGAATGAACATGCAGTTTGAGTAGTCTGAAT
Source organism: Gorilla gorilla gorilla (assembly GCF_029281585.2). NCBI lineage: Eukaryota > Metazoa > Chordata > Mammalia > Primates > Hominidae > Gorilla > Gorilla gorilla. The sequence continues at coordinate 27,388,885 of NC_073246.2, forward strand.
CTTGGAGGAAACAGAGGAAGCTGGTCTTCACAACACCTTTCTCTGCATAATCTAGAAAGGTAAAGAATAACCAACCACTGCCCTGCAGGGTGACAGCCACCAGAGTGAGACTGACAGGAGGATATTTGGAAGAAGCACCTGGATCCGAAAAGGAAGAATCCATACATCTTCCATCCCTGTGCCTGAGAAAAGGGACTTTCAGAAAGATCAAGAATTTGGTAGCCTAGAAAAGAGGGATCTCTGCTTTATATACAAATTCTGATACAGTGTCCTACATGAATGTTTTATTCATTCATTCAGTACTTCTTATTGCTGTCTGTGAACTAGATACTAGAAAAGGATAAAACCCTGAACAAGCATATATGACTCCTGTCCTCATACAGCTCATATCTAACTAGGACATGTAAATTTGGGCACCATTCTGTATGTCTTTCCTTATCTACACAAAATTTGTCAATGCACCCTACTTTCTCTATCTTCAAAATAGATCCAGAATTTGGCTGTTTATCACAAAACATCAACTTGGTGCACAACACAATAATTTTTGCCTGTATTATTGCAACTACCTCCTACCTGACCTACTGTTTCATAATAAGTTTGTCCAGCTTCAGCATATTCTCCAAAGAACAGACATAGAGATTCCATGAAAACATAATCTCACTCCTCTATTCACAACCTTTCAATGGCTTTCCATCTCACTCAGAATAAAAACTAAGAGTCCTTACCATGGTATACCAGGACCTACATGAGCTGGCCCCATTACTTCTCTGACTACATCTCCTCCTCCCTCCTCCCTTATTCATTTCACCTTAACTCAACTGGGCTCATCACTCGTCACTGTTCTTTGAACAGAGCAGGCAAGCTCCTTGCTCAGAGTATTGCACTTCATACACCCTCTGCCTGTAATGTCCTTTCCTCTGCTATCCAAATGATCTCAGGGAGCAATGGAGTGAACATGTAAAAGCTTAAAATTTGCATTTCTTTTTAAATGTTTTTCAACTCAAACTGTTCATTATTTGGTACTGAGCTCATGCCCAATTTGGTTATATTAGCAAAATTCTTTATTATACGAATGCTATACAAGTGCTTTAATCCTGGCTTAAAGTCTTTTTCTCCACCTAAAGGGCATATATTCTGACTCTAATTCTAACTATCAACACTGTATACTTAATAAATATTCACTTTTGTCAGACCTTAATTTTAACATAAATCATAATTAATACAGCCTCACTGGTGGCATCAATTAAATCCACAAATGCCAAAGTTGAACAAATTTTCTTTAAAATTCTATCAATTCTAGATGCAATTTTGCACACATATTTGTCTCCAATACCTCACAAAACCCTACTGATTAAAAAAAGGATACAAGTATAAAATAGAACCGTCATATAAAAAAGATAACGTGGCAGAGAAATGGAGGTGTGTGTGCATATTTTACCAACAAATAAGAAATGTCAACATATTTCTGCAAGATCAAAAATAAATGGAAATGGGTTGATAAAACAAACAGGAAAAGTTACTGCAGTAAACTGCTAAGTATCTGCAAAGCTAAAAGCCAATCATATAGATGAAACATCTTGTATCATGACTTTCTAGGGCAGTCTTTAACTTATTTTCCTAGAATAATTAATAGAAGCCCCCACTTTTCTCAAAATATGCCTGTTTAGAAGACAATTAAATGACCATTATCCCTATGGAAATTCAGTTTTAGTTTCATAAGAAGCAAGAAAAATGTACACTGATTAAAGTACAGGTGTTCTAGAAAGAATACTAACCCACCTGGCAAACTTCATCAGCTTCTTCCACCCCATTCAGAGTCACGTGCTTTTGTCTCCTGGGTAAAAATAAAACAAAAGCCTTTTCTTTATAAACTGAATGTCTAGGTAAGCGAATGTTTTGAAGGTGACTATTGATGCCCACAGTAAATCTCTCCTCATCTGGAATTTTGAGACCCACAGTCTAGCAGCCTACTCCTTTTCATCCTGAAGTGAAGAATGCCACTTCCCACTCAACTCTATCACACACAGAGAGAGCTTGCTATCACATCACCACTGCACCAGGAAGCGGGAGCTGCACTAGCAAGCCAGTCCTCTTCTCTTAAATATGAGTGGCCAACCAATGATCACCAGGCATATAAAGTACACCAGCTGCCTGAGGAGAAAGATCAAAATACCAAACAAAATGACTGGTCGCACAGGAAACTCCACTAATTAGACAGTATTTTTATTATTTTACACAGATAGTTTTTGTTTGGGTTTGCCTACATGTTCTTTCTAAGCTACCCAGTATAGGGTATTTTGTTAGAGCAGCTCAAACAAAGACAGGCAGTAATATGGTTTAGCTATGTCCCCACCTGAAATATCATCTTGAATTGTCATCCAACTTGTAATCCCCATGGGTTGTGAGAGGGACCTCGTGGGAGGTGATTAGATCATGGAGGCGGTTCCCCCGTGCTGTTCTCGTGATAGTGAGTGAGTTCTCATGAGATCTGATGGTTTTATAAGGAGCTTTTCCCCCATTCACTTTGCATGTCTCTCTCCTGCCACCATGTGAAGAAGGATGTGTTTGCTTCCCCTTCTGCCATGATTTTAAGTTTCCTGAGGCCTACCCAGACATGCTAAACTGTGAGTCAACTAAACCTCTTTCCTTTATAAATTACCCAATCTCAGGTATTTCTTCATAGCAGCACGAGAACAAACTAATACAGGCAGCTAATACTGATATTTCAGATTTACTACAGAAAAACACACTTGTCATGTATTGGTAGAACTCAGTGTATTAAGTACTTACTTTGTGTATATTGGATGTTAACTTTTAAGACGATTATATATGAGAATTTAACTTTTCATTGTTATCATTCATTGGTTCATTCAACAATATTCAGTAGTTGTCCATTATATACAAAGCCATGGCATAGGCACACAATGTAACCTTAAAAAATGTATAGATTACCCTGAAATGTTCCAGGAGGAATTTTAAAAGGGTGCAACCAGTTTAAAAAATAGTTTGGCAGTTCTTGAAAAGGTTAATCATATAAGTTACTATAGGACCCAATAATTCTACTCCCAGGAATATGTCAAGAGAAACAAACCCATATGTATATTCAAAAATTTGTATGTTTATGCCAGCATTATTCATAATAGCAAAAAAGTGGAAAAATTTCAAATGTCCATCAACTGATGAATGGATAAATAAAATGTGGTGTATTCACACAATGGATACTTACTTGGTGACAGAAAGAAGTGAAGTACTAATACCTGCTACAACATGGATGAACCTTGAAAATATTTTGCTAAGTTAAACAACATATTGTATGATTCTATTCACATGAAATATCCAGAAAAGGTAAAATATAGACACAGAAAATAGATTAGTATGTGCCAGGGCTGAGTCAAGGAGTCCATTCCCTTACCTTCAACTTTCCCTTGAGATCAGCACAAGAATGAAATTAAGAAATTCTATGTTGTGAGATCATTAATGCAAGATGTCAATGAATCATAATGTTGATTGTGTAAGTCGGGCAAGATTTTAATGCCCCAAAGGTTATTTTCCATCCATTAAATAAAAGGAATTCTTTTTGCTTTGTTAAATTATTATCCTTTTGTTCTTGTATTTGTATTATATGAAACTTCAATAAATTAGTAGAATAAAATACATTACTCAAAAAAAAATAGGTGTGGAATTTTAGGTCAAAAGTCAAGTACATTATCCTGACTTCTGAAATGTATCACCAATTACTCCCCCAAAACTTTGGACCAATTTATATACCCACCAGGGGCTCATGAATGCTTTCATTTTTCTGAAGGCTTACCTACTCTAGATATTATTTTTGCTTATCTAAACCAAGATTTTAAAAACCAGATTCTTTAAACAGAGGTTGTAATGCAGAGAAAGTAAATAACAACAAATTATAATGACAAATCATCTGAGCTACTTTAGAGTATCTATACCTTCATTCAAATCCAACTCTCACTATACGTGGTTAAATCAAGCCACAATCTGATTATATTTACAATTTTGTCAGATTGTAGCATTTAGAAAAATGGTTAGCTTGTTCTTTTGAAATATCATGGTGAATACCATGAAGCAATGAATTTTGCTACCACAACTTCTTTTTATATATTTCCCAATGTGACAGGTAAAATATTAGAGTATAATAATTTCTCATTGTCCTGCCTTCTGAGTTAGGAATAAATGTTTTTAAACATTGTTCAGCCAATTGGGTCTTTTGATGTAAAGTATGACATATTTATGATCTATTGCTACCTTATAATAACTACAAACTTGGCTACTTAAACCAATCAAATTTATTGTCTCACAGTTCTGTAGCTCAGAAGTCTGGTGAGCTCAGCTGTTTTCTCTGGCCTGGGTTTTATAGGCTGAAATCAAGTTGTTGGCAAGCTGGACTAGTATTCAGAGGTTCTGAGGGAGAATCTTCTTCCAAGCTCATTCAGGTTGGCTGTCAGAATCCAGGTATTTGGGCTTCAGAGGTGAAGTCTTTGCTTCCTTGTAGGCTGTGAACCAAGAGCCTCTCTCAGGGACGTAAGGTGGCCTGAATTCCTCCATCTCCAGATAAGCTAGTGTGCTTTGAGCCATTATTACACTTGGAATCTCCTTCACTTCTCCTTCTAGTGCACCTCTTCTGCCTACAGCTAGAGAAAGTTATCTGCTTTTAAGGGATTATGTGATTAGAATGTGTCCATCTTACATCAAGTATTTTTCATCAGATTAAAAATACGGAGATCAATAAGATAGTAATCCTGCCCCCAAGGAACTCACACACAGTTTAATGGAGATATTACTTTTTAAAATTATACTTTAAATTCTGGGATACATGTGCAGGGCGTGCATGTTTGTTACATAGGTATAGCAGTGCCATGGTGGTTTGCCGCACCCATCAACCCATCATCTGCATTAGGTATTTCTTCTAATGCTATCCGTCCCCTAGCATCCCACCCCAAGACGGCCCCAGTGTGTGATGTTCCCCTCCCTGTGTACATGTGTTCTCATTGTTCAACTCCCACTTATGAGTGAGAACATGTGGTGTTTGGTTTTCTGTTCCTGTGTTAGTTTGCTGAGAATGATGGTTTCCAGTTTCATCCATGTCCCTGCAAAGGAGATGAACTCATCCTTTTTTATGACTGCACAGTATTCCATGGTCTACATCTATTTTTTAAGGAAATAATTCTAGTAGTGTTCTTTGACCCAGTAACTCTATGTTAACATACTAAGGAAATGTTAGATGTAGCTTATATAAAAATAAATATTAAAATGTAAAAAATAGGCTATAAAAATTGTCATTATAGCCGAATATACAACAGCAAAATTGCTAACAACCTAAATGTTCAGCAAAAGTGATAAGTTAAGGTACACCCACATAATGAAGTCCTGTAAGGTCAATTGAAAGTATGTTGTAGATAGGTACTGATTAACATGTAAAAGGTTTTTTTTTTTCCACATCGTATGGGTAATGTGCCAACGTTTGAGTGAAGTACATCTCACACATGAATGGGAAGACCCAAGCATCACACTTATGAACTACAAAAGGATCAACATATAAAAGTAAAACAAATCAACAACAAAATAATATTACAGTGAAGCGTCTGAAAGCACATGCTCCAAAATGTAGGTTTTTTTCTGTCAGTCTGCATCCTTTGACATTTCCATTATGATCATAACCTTAGTAATAATAAACTAACAAAAATGTTATTTTTAACAAGGGAAGCTTATATTTCTGTGCTTTTTATATAAATTTCCAGAAAGTTGTTTATCCAATTAGAACAAAAATGATTGTTTATATTTTAGGAAAAATGATAAAATAGCTTTTTATTGGGAGCAAAAAATTAAGACAAAAAATATTCTCCTTGTCCTCAGATGTTTATATCTCTTGTATTAAAAAAATCATTAGTTTTATTACTTACCAAAAACATAACTAATATCCCCTCCCACCATTATATCATAATTTTGTTTAAATTACGCACCAAATTTCATTAGTCAGACTCATTCATTTGAAAATGTTGCACAGTTCCACCTCTTCCTTTACCACTACAGAAACTTTATCTGAAGGTTTTATGTCCAAACATTGGCTAGAGAACCAAACATGATTCTATGGGCTCTGAACATATCAAAGATTACAGAACAATTTGACTTCAAGGGAGAAAGAAAGTGAAAATTTAGCTTTTGGAGATAAGTATCTGAGACAAATCTGAAATGTACATTTTATCAGATTTTTCTCAATTTCAACTTTCAGTGCTTGTATTGACTGGCATAGGATGATGTTTTTCAAGAAAAATCAAAGGAGGTCTTAGTGATCCAAAGGATTGCAGCATTTGAAATATGTTGTGGATTTACTTGTTGCTAAGTCCTTAATTGCTCCTCAAGCATAAGGAGTAAAAAAAAGTTGGGACACCACCTTCATGATCTCATCTAAACCTAATTGCCTCCCAAAGTCTGAACCACCTAATAGCATCCCATTGGGGGTTAGTGCTTCAACATATGAATTGAGGATGCAGTCCATAATACCTAGTTGGTAAGATTGCTTGAGAATTAAATTGAGTTCTGCATATAACCCAGAGCCTGATATAATAAGGGCCCACACTGGATAGCAATGATTACTGGTAGGGGAAGTTAGTGGGTGAGGGTATGTCAAGAAAACAGTATGAGCTGTATGAGCAGAGGTGGGAATGGATCATTTGTGTTCAGGCAATGGCAAGCAGGTAAGACCAGCTGGGATGTAATATTCATGTTAGACAGAGGAAGGAAATATCAGAAGATCTGAAAGTGCATTGGGAAGAACCCTGGATTTCTTTGGACACCTTTTTCTTCCTAATTGTCTAATGTTTCTGGCAAATATTGGCCTCTACTTTCTCTCAAAATGCCCATTACTTCCAGAAGAGCAACAGGAGTATTCAAACAACTAGCCAGCAATCATAAAAGTGGAAATTACTTTAGCTGCTCATTCAGAGCATGTCCTAAATATAATTGAACTAAGGAAAGTTGAATATTCCCAAGGCAGATGTGCAGTGAAAACCCTAGCCCCAAGAACTCTATTACTGTCTCAAGAGGATGTGCACAATGAGGCTATGCAGAGAACAACATTACAGAGAGGAACTTAAGCTTCCTTTTCATTAATTTCGGAATGCGAGCTGCCTATCATTATGCTTTGAAATTGGCCCTCATGGATTTGCGGTTCGTGTTGGAAACATCCTTATTTTAGTAGATAGATCTATTCTTTCAACTCTTTTTGCTTTGTGTTATTATGATTAAATATGATAGAATGATGCAGTAAACAAAGCAGGTAAGCTTCAAGTAGCTGAGGTACAAGAAAATAGGGTACATTTACAATCAGGAAATTGATAACATTCGTTGGTTCAACTGGCAGGATAGTAGTGTTCTAGATCCTTGCTGCTACTCAAAGTGGGTTCAGAAACCAGCAGCAAGAGTATCACATGAGAATTGTTAGAAATGCAGCATCTCAGACATCATTCCACACCTACTGAATCAGAATTTGTATTTTAACAAGGTCCCCTGGTAATTTGTATGTACACTAATGACTGAGAGGTACTATTAGTTAATAATTGAGAGGCACTCACAATTGTGTTATTGCTTTAGAAAGGCCCTCCCAACGCTTCCCTGCCCTCCCAACTCCCGTCAGTTAGAAATCAAATTCAGCTGCTAGTCACACATTTGGGGTTTTATTTTTCTGATGTATGAAAAGTCAGTAGTTAGTGCAGAGCTGAAAGAGAAGCCCCATAATGTCATCAGAAACTCAAGTTCATGCCATCTTTATGATCAGTGATCCTAATATATGTTTGTCACCTAAGGTCACAAGAAGAAAGCTCCAAATCTTGTCTGAGTTCCAAACAAAATGAAAGAAGTGTAAAATCAAAGTGCCTGATACAGTTTGGCTCTGGGTACCCACCCATATCTCATCTTGAATTATGATCCACATTTGTTGACAGAGGAACCTGGTGGGAGGTGATTGGATCATGGGGGAAGTCTCCCCCCATATTGTTCACGTGATAGTGAGGGAATTCTCATGAGAGCTGATGCTTTAAAAGTGTTTGGCATTTCCCTCCTCACCCTCTCTATCTCCTGTCACCTTGTGAAGAAGGTGCTTTCTTCCCCTTCACCTTCTGCCATGACTGTAAGTTTCCTGAAGCCTCCCCAGCCATGTGGAACTATACATCAGTTAAACTTCTTTTGTTTATAAATTACCCAGTCTCAGGTAGTACCTTTATAGCAGTGTAAAAATGAAGTAATACACAGAATTGGGGCACTGCTATAAAGACACTTGAACATGGGGAAGTAACTTTGGAACCAGTAATGGGCAGAGGTTGGAATAGTTTGGAGGGCTCAGAAGAAAACAGAAAAATGTGGGAAAGTTTGGAATTCTCTAGTGGCTTGTTGAACGGTTTTGATCAAAATGCTGATAGTAATATGGACAAGGAAATCCAGGTTGAGGTGGTCTCAAATGGAGATGAGAAATTCATTGGGAACTGGAGCAAAGGTCCCTCTTGCTATGCTTTAGTGAAGAGACTGGCAGCATTTTGCCCCTGCCCTAGAGATCTGTGAAAATTTGAACTTGAGAGAGATGATTTAAAGTATCTGGCAGAAGAACTTTCAAGCAGCAAAGCATTCAAGAGGTCAATTCTGGCTTATTCTGAAAGCACTCAGTTATATATGTCCACAAAGACATGGTTTGAAATTGAAACTTATGTTTAAAAGGGAAGCAGAGCATAAAGGTTTAGAAAATTTGCAGCCTGTTCATGTGGTGAAAAAGAAAACCCCATTTTCTGAGGAGGAATTCAAGCCAACGAGCTGAATATTAACAGCCAAGACAATGGGGAAAATGTCTCCAGGGCATGTCAGAGACCTTCAAGACAGCCCCTCCCATCACAGGCCCAGAGGCCTAGGAGAGCACAATGGCTTCTTGGGCCAGCCCAGGGCCCTACTGCTCTTTGCAGCCTCCAGACATGGTGCCCTGCAAGGCAGCTGCTCCAGCTCCAGCCATGGCTAAAAGAGGCCAAAGTACAGCTTCAGCTGTTGCTTCAGAGGATGCAAGCCCCAAGCCTTGGCAGCTTCCAAGTGGTGTTGGACCTGTGGGTGCATAGAAGACAAGAATCGAGCTTAGGGAACCTCTGCCTAGATTTCAGAGGATGTATGAAAACCCCTAAACGTCCAGGCAGAAGTCTGTTGCAGGGGCAAAGCCCTCATAGAGAATCTCTTCTATGGCAATGCAGAGGGAAAATGTGGGGTTGGAGCCCACACACAGAATCCCCTCTTGGGCACTTCCTAGTGGAGCTGTGAAAAGAGGGCCACCATCCTACAGACCCCAGAAGTGTAGATCTACTGACAGCTTGCACCATGCACCTGGAAAAGCCACAGGCACTCAATGTCATCCTGTGAAAGCAGCCATGATGGCTATACCCTGCAGACCCACAGGGACGGAGCTGCCCAATGCTGTCGGAGCCCACTTTTTACATCAGTGTGACCTACATGTGAGACATGTAGTCAAAGGAGATCATTCCAGAGCTTTAAGATATAATGACTGCCCTGTTGGGTTTTGTACTTACATGGAGCCTATGGCCCCTTTGTTTTGGCCAATTTCTCCCATTTGGAATGGAAACATTTACCCAATGCCTGCAACCCCATTGTATCTAGGAAGTAACTAACTTGCTTTTGATTTTAAAGGCTTATAGGTGGAAGTGACTTGCCTTGTCTCAGATGAGACTTTGGACTGGACTTTTGGGTTAATACTGAAATAAGACTTTGGGAGACTGTTGGGAAGGCATGATTACGTTTTGAAATGTGAAAAGGACATGAGATTTGGGAACGGCCAGAGTAGAATGATATGGTTTGGCTCTGTGTCCCCAACCAAATCTGATCTCAAACTGTAATCCCCATGTGTTGAGGCAGGGACCTGGTATGAGGTGATTGGATTATGGGGGCAGTGCCCCCCATGCTGTTCTCATGATAGTGAGTGAGCATTCATGAGATCTGATAGTTTTATAAGGGGCTCTTCACCCTTTGCTCTTTGTCTCTCTTCTGCTGCCTTGTGAAGAAGGCCCTTGCTTTCCCTTCACCCTCTGCCATAATTGCAAGTTTCCTGAGCCATGTGGAACTGTGAGTCAATTAAGTCTCCTCTGTAAATTACCCATTCTCAGGTAGTATCTTTATAGCAGTGTAAAATGGACTAATGCACCCACAATTACTAGAGATCCTATAATCGACCCCTTATCTCATGATGATCATCATGACCGTTTTCCCCGACTGAGCTCTGACAAATATAATCCCAACATTGAGGTCTTTCCAAGCCCATTGTAAAACTGAATCAACTCAAATACAAGTTAGATAAACATACAAAAATGTTTATGCATTCAAGTATAAAAAAAAGTGGGTACTGAATATTTAGTTCTCATATAATTTCAGTGAGACGAACTATCCCTTGATATTTATATACAGTAATTTTCATTGTTTTGTTGTACACCATATATTTTGATCTTCCACTGGTCTCTCCCCACTCAAATATATCTTCCCCACAATGGCCAGAGTAACTTTATAAAACAGAGATTTAATAATGTCTGTTCATTGGTTAAAATCCACTGGTGACTGTACACTGCCTGCTGGATAGAATTCAACTTATTACACCACAAACAAACGTCTTTCCTGAAAGTCCCAATATTTCTTTAGAACAACAACTCTCATGGCTGTCCCCCCAAGTACTCTAATCTCCTTTAACACCAAGCTCATTCCTCTTTTTCACACATCTTACCTTTTCCCACGACCATGCCTTTGCATATAATATAACACACCATCTGTCTAGTCCTTCCTCCCTTCCCTGACTGGTGAACTCTTACTAATCCTTCAAGGTCCAACCCAAATACTAACTCCTCAGCAAAGTCTTTTCAGCCCTGCTGGGTTAACAGGTGTCTCCAGTGTATGTGCGTGACATTGTTTCAAAATTTATTTTGCATAAGTATCTACGGACTTCACTCTGTTTTGAGAAGTAGTACCACCGGCTAGCACCGTAGCTGACACATCACAGGAATACATTAAAAGCTGACTTAATTAACTAATCTGCTCAGACATTCTTAGAAAATGTTCCTCTTCCTCAGCAGTGTTAGTTTTGCTCTTTTCAGTTCATTCAGATGCATAATGGAAGCTGGGTTCAAATATACATGTGAGGTTTCAAATACTACATGATACAATTTAGATCAGTGTCCCCACCCAAATCTCATGTTGAAATGTAATCCCCAATGCTGGAAGTGGGGCCTGGTGGGAGGTGATTGGATCATGGGGATGGTTTCTCATGGTTTAACACCACACCCACTTGGTGCTGTTGTCATCATAGTGAGTTCTCATGAAATCTGGTTGTTTAAAAGTTTGTAGCACCTCCCACCTCTCTCTCTTCCTCCTACTGTAGCCATGTGAAGTACCAGCTCTCCCTTCACCTTCTGCCATGATTATACATTTCCCAAGGCCTCCCTAGAAACCGAGCAGATGCCAGCATCATGCTGCCTATACAGCCTGTGGGATCAGGGGCAAATTAAACATCTTATCTTTCTTTTATAAATTATCCAGTCTCAGGTATTTCTTCTTTTTTTTTTTTTGATGGAGTCTCACTCTGTCACCCAGGCTGGAGTGCAGTGGCATGATCTCAGCTCACTGTAACCTCCGCCTCTTGGGTTCAAGTGATTCTCGTGCCTCAGCCTCCTGAGCAGCTGGGATTATAGGTGCACGTCACCACACCTGGCTAATTTTTGTTTTTTTAGTAGAGACGGGGTTTCACCATGTTAGCCAGGCTGGTCTCAAACTCCTGACCTCAGGTTATCTGCCTGCCTTGGCCTCCCAAAGTTCCGGGACTATAGGCATCAGCCACCATGCCCAGCCTCAGGCATTTCTTTATAGCAGTGTGAGAATGGACTAAACCAGTGCAGTAAATTTTTTTTTTTAATTTGTGAAACTGAAAATATATGCTGTGTGACCATAAAAGAGAGGTGTTCAAAAAAACTGATCATGTTGACTTTGAGTAGATTTAATCCATCATTTAAAACTTTTCCCCAAAGCTAGCTGGTCACAGTGGCTCATGCCTGTAATCCCGGAACCTTGGGAGGTGGAGGCAGGAGGATCACTTGAGCCCAGGAGTTCAAGAAAAGCCTGGGCAGGATAAGGAAACCCCATCTCTACAAAATTTTAAAAATTAGCCTTGTGTAGTGGCATGTGCATGTAGTCTCAGCTACTTGGCAGGCTGAGGTGGGAGGAATGCTTGAGCATGGGAGGTCAAGGCTGCAATGATCATGCCACTGCACTCCAGCCTGGGTAACAGAGTGAGACCCTGTCTCAACAACAACAATGACAAAAATCTATCCCACAAAGAAAACTCCAGACCCAAGAGAACTCTTATCAACATTAAAGAAAGAAATGACATCAAACCCACACACTCAGAGATTAGGAAAAGAAGGGACACTTCTCAACTCATTTTATGAAGCTAACATAATGATGACACATGCAAGAAAAGCAAAGATCAATATACCTCATGAATGTAGATACAGAAATCCTAAAAAAAAGAATAGCAAGTAGAGTCAAATAATATATAAAAAAGATAATACAGCAAGAGAAAGTGGAATTTATCTCAGCAACACAAGATTGTTTTAACATTTGAACACTGATCAATATAAATTAACATATTGACAGAATAAGGTGGGAGGGAAATGAATATATCAAAGGACGCAGAAAAGGCATTTGACAAAAAGTGACACTTGGTCATGATAAAAACTGACAGCAAAAAAAAAAAAAAAGAAAAGGAATTAAATGAAAAATTCCTAATCAGGTAAATAAAAGTCCCTTAATCTGATAATCTGATAAAACCACATCTACACATTACCTACATTACTATTATATTAACGGTGAAATATTGAATGCTTTCCTAGTGAGATACGATATGGCAGGGAAACATGACAAAGATGTCTACTTATTACCACCTCCATTTAATACTTAAATTCGAATACATGCAATAAAGCATGGGTGGGAAAGTGTATAAAGATTAGAATGAAAGAAGTAAAATGGTCATTATTTGCAGATGACATGGTTGTATACACAGAAAATTTTTTAAACTATTACAAACCATTAGAATTATTAAGTAAACTTAATAAAACATCTAGCTACAAGAATAATATATGAAAATCAATCATGTTTCTCCTATATTAACAACAATTAGAAAATAAAATTTTTTAAAATTCACAATGGCACCATAAATAAAATGCTTAGGAATAGAAATAAACCTAAGAAAAGTTAAACAAAATCTCTAAAATAAAAATTATGAAACATTGCTGACAACATTTAACTTCATGTTCTAAAAAAAAAGCTAAAAAATGTTTTAATTGTATTTGTAATTGACAGATAATGACATACATTAATAGGGTAAAATGGGATGTTATAATAAATATATACATTATGGAATGATTAAATCAGGCTAATTAGCATAGCCATCGCCTCATATATTTATTATTTCTTTGTAATGAGAACATGTAAAATCGACTTTTTAGGCAATTTTGAAATATACAATGCATTATTATTAACTGTGGTCCCCAGACCATGCAATAGATCACTAGAACTTATTAATCCTGTCTGACTGAAACTTTGCACCCTTTGATTAACATCTCCCCTTTCCCCATCCATCCAGCCCTCCAGGCTTTGTAACCACTATTCTACTCTCTATTTCCCAGTTCAACTTTTTTAGATTCCACTTATAAGTGAGATCATGCAGTATTTTTCTTTCTGTGCCTGGCTTATTCAATTAGCATAATGTCCTCCAGGTTCAACCACATCATCACAAGTGATGGAGTTTCCTTCATTTTTAAGACTGAATAATAATCCTTTGTGTATATATACCACATTTTATTTATCCATTTATCCACTGATGGGCACTTAGGTTGTTTTCATATCTTGGCTATTGTGAATAATGCTGCAATTAACATGGGGATGCAAATATTTCCTTGACATATTGTTTTTAATTCCTTTGGATATATATCCAGCAGTGGAATTGCTGAATCATATGGTAATTCTGTTTTTAGTTTTTTGAGGAGCGTCCATACTGTTTTTCATAATGGCTGTACTAATCTGCATTCTCGCTAACAGTGTACACAGGTTCTTTTTTCTCCATATCCTCTCCAGCATTTGTTATCTTTCAACTTTTTGATACTAGCCATTCCAATAGGTGTAAGGTGATATCTCACTGTGGTTTTAAATGGCATTTCCCTGATTAGAAATGTTGAGCTTTTTTTTTTTTTCATTTTTTTTTGGCTACTTTCATGTCTTCTTTTATGAAATGCCTATTCAGGCAGGTATTTTACCCATTTTAAATCAGGTTTTTTGTTTTCATGCTGTTAAGTTTCTTATATATTGTGGCTATTAGCCTATCAGATGTATGATATGCAAATACTTTCTTACAATCTATAGGTTGTCTCTTCCTCTCTGTTGTTTCCTTTGCTGTTCAGAAAGAAACTTTTTAGTTTAGCACAATCCCATTTGTCTATTTTTACCTTCGTTGCCTGTGCTTTTGAAGTCATAGCCAAGAAATGATTGCCCAGACCAATGTCATACAGCTTTTCTTTATGTTTTCTTCTGGAAGTTTTACAATTTTAAGTCATACGTTTAAGTCTTTAATCTACTTTGAGTATATGGGGTGATATAAGAATTCAATTTTATTCTTCTGCATGTAGACATCCAGTTTTCTCTTTACCATTTCTCGAAGACACTGTCCTCTCCCCAGTGTATTCTTGACACCTTTGTCAAACATCAATTGATCATAAATGCCTGGATTTATTTTGGGGCTCTCTATCCTGTTCCATTGGTCAGTGTGTCTGTTTTATGCCATTACCATGCTGTTTTGATTACTATAGCTTTGCAATGCATTTTTCAATAAGGTAATGTCATGCCTTTTGGCTTTTTTCTTTTTGCTCAAAATTGCCTTGGTTATTTGGGGTCTTTTGTGGCTCTATAAAAAAAATGTAGGATTGCTTTTTCTATTTCTGTAAAAAGTGATATTTAAAGTTTGATAGAGATTGCATTGAATCTGTAGATCACCTTAAGTAGTGTGGGCATTTTAACAATATTCATTCTTTCAATTCATGAACACAGTATAGCTCTCCATTTGTTTGTTTTGTCTTCAGTTTATTTCAATGTTTTATAGTTTTCCTTGTAGAGATCTTTTACCTTGTTGGTTAAATTTACTCCTAAGTATTTTTATGCTATTGTAAATGAAATTGCCTTCTTAATTTCTTTTTCAGATAATTTGTTATTAGAGTATGGAAATGCTACTAAATTTTGTATGTTGATTTTTCATTCTGCAACATTACAGGATTTGTTTTTCAGTTCTAACAGTTTTTTTAGTGGAGTCTTTATTGTTTCTATATATAAGATCATGTCATCAGCAAACAGACAATTTCACTGCATTCTCGCCTATTTGGATGCCTTTTATTTCTTTTTCCTTCCTAATTGCTCTGACTAGGACTTCCAGTACTATGTTGAATAGAAGTGGTGAGAGTGGGCATTCTTGTCCTTGACTAGCATGCCCCCAGGCTAACACAGCAGGCTTGTACATACCTCCCAGGCCTGTAGCCCTACCATCTGCCTCTAGCAGACATGCTCCCACGTTAGCCAAGCTGACATGCACCTGTGTCCCAGGCCTGAGAAACATGGCCAGGGGCCACCCAGGATAGTCAAACAGCTATGTAAAGCATCCAGGCCCCAATCCATAGGCCACCCCTGGCAGGTACGCCCCCAGGCCAGCCAAGCCATTACACAACCATGCCCTTCCTGGCCAAAGTAACAGCCCCATGACCCCAACCCAAGTGAGCCAATGCCAAGTTGGCCAACCACTGTGTGCATTAATGCTTCTCTGGCCTGAGAAACAGTTCAGTAAACCCACCCCCAGCAAAGCTGCACCACCACTACCATAAATTCTCTTAGCCTAGGCTACTGGGACACTTGCAAACATCACTAGCCTAGTTTACAACCGAAAAAACTTAATGGAGACTACACTACTGTACCCACCTTAAACTAAAGTCAATTCACCCCCACTGAACTGACACGCCAAGACTCATGTATACAAATACATTTTTCCCTATGAAAACCCTGTAAAATTGGAAGAGGTGACTGACTATTCCACCAGATGCACAGAAATCAACATAGAAACATATCAAACATTAAAAAGAAAAAAATGACACCTCCAAATGAACACAATAATTTTTCAGTAACAGACCCCAATCATAAGAAAATAAACAAAATGTCAGAAAGGGAATTCAACATAGTGATCTTAAGGAAACTCATTGAAATATAAAAGAATACAGACAATTCAACAAAATCAGGAAAACATACTTTGAATGAGAAATTCAACAATGGGATAGATATTTAAAAAAATAGAAATCCTAGAGCTGAAGAATCAATAAATAAAATGCCTAAATACAATCAAGAGTTTCAACAACAGACTAAACCAAGCAAAGGAAAGAATTTCTGAACTTGGGGACAGTCTTTTGAAACAACACAGGCAGCCAAAAAAAAGAAAAAAAGTTAAAAAGGAAAAAAGAAAATGTACAGGATTTATGAGACATCAGTAAGTAAACAAATATTCACATTATGGGTGTTACAGAAAGAGAAAAGTATGAAGAAGGTGTAAAAACTTATTTACTAAATTAGTATAACAGCTGAAGACTTCCTAAGTTGTGGGAGAGAGAAGGACATCTAGATCAAGGAAGCTCGAAGAACCTCAAACAGATTCAGATCAAACAGGGCCCCTCCAAGGCACATTATAGTCAAATTGTCAAAAGACAAACACAAAGAAAGAATTCTAAAAACAGCAAGAAAAAAAGCACCAAGTCACATATAAGAGAATATGCATTAGGCTAACAATAGATTTCTCAGCAGAAATTACAGGCTGGGAGAGAGTGGGATGCTACAGTCCAAGTACTGAAAGAAAAAACAGACAGCTAAAAATTATATACCCAGCAAAGCTATCTTTCAAAAATGAAGGAGGAATCGAATCATTCCCAGATGAGTAAAAATTAAGGGAATTTTTTACCACTAGACTGGCCTTACAATAAATGCTCAAAGGAGTCTTACATCTGGAAGTAAAAAGACAATAACCACCATTATGAAACATGCAAAACTATAAAACTCACCAGGAAGGCCAATACACAAAAGAGAAAGAGAAAGGAATCAAAACTTATCACTACCAAAATACCACCCAACCACAAAAATAAACAATAATAGAGGAAGAAAGAAAGAATATATTAAACAATCAGAAAAAGAAACAGTAAAATGACACAAATAAGTTCTTACCTATCAATAGTAACCTTGAATGTAAATGAATTAAATTTCCCATTTAAAAGATATAGATGAGCTGAACAGATTTCTTTTAAAAATACCCAACTACATGCTGCCTATAAGAAATTCATCTCAGCTGTAAAGACACACATAGATTGAGAGTGAAGGGATGGAAAAAGATATTCCACACAAATAAAAACCAAAAGTGAGCAGGAGTAGCTATACATATATCAGACAAAACAGTTCAAGTCCAAAACTGTGAAAAAGAGGCAAACAGCAGCAATATATGATAATAAAAGGACCAATTCAGCAAGAAAATATAGCAAATGTAAATATATATGCACCCAGCACTGGAGCACTCAGACATATAAAGCAAATATTATTAGATTGAAACAGACAGATAGATCCCAATACAATAATATTAATAGTTAAGGACTTCAATACTCCACTGTCAGCATTGGACAGATCATCTAGACAGATAATCAAAAAAAGAAATATTGGATTTAAAATGCACCATAGAGCAAATGGACCTAATAGTCATTTACAGATCATTTTACCCAATAGCTGCAGAACACATATTCTTCTTATCAGTGCAAGGAACAATCTCCAGGATTGACCACATGTTAGGATATGAAACAAGTCTCAATTTTTTTATTGAAATCATATCAACTATCTTATCTAACCACAACAGAATAAAACTAGAAATCAATAATGAGGACCATTCAAAACTATACAAATACATGGCAATTAAACAACAGGCTCCTGCATGAATAATGGGTGAATGAGGAAATTAAGGATGAAATTCTAAAATTCCTTGAAACAAATGCAAATAGAACCCAAACATACCAACACCTATGGGAGATAGCAAAACTTGCCTTAAGAGGCAAGTTTAGGCTGAGCACGGTGGCTCATGCCTGTAACCCCAGCACTTTGGGGAGCCGAAGCTGGTGGATCACATGAGGTTGGGAGTTCAAGACCAGCCTGGCCAACATGGTGAAACCCCATCTCTACCAAAAAAAAATATAAATATTAGCCCAGCCTAGGTGACAGAGCAAGACTCTGTCTAAAGAAGAAAAAAAAATACCAGAGACTGGGTAATTTATAAAGGAAAGAGGTTTAGTTGACTCACAGTTCCACATGGCTGGGGAGGCCTCACAATCATGGCAGAAGGTGAATGAGGAGCAAAGTCACATCTTACATGGTGGCTTGGCCAATATGTGAAACCTCGTTTCTACTATATGAAAATTAGCTGGACATGGTGGCATGTGCCTGTAATCTCAGCTACTTGGGAGTCTGGTATGAGAATTGCTTGAACCCAAGAGGCAGAGGTTGCAGTGAGCCAAGATCATGCCACTACAATCCAGCCTGGGCAACAGAAAAAAAAAAGAAAAAGAAAAAAAAGAGGCAGTAATAGTGATAAATGTCTACACTAAAAAAACTAGAAAGATTTCAAATAAACAACTTAATGTTACATCTCGAAGAACTACAAAAGCAAGAATAAACGAAACCCACAATTAGTCGAAGGAAAAAAAAATAAAGATCAAAGCAGAAATAAAATTGAGATAAAAATACAAAAGATCAACAAAACAAAAAGTTGGCTTTGTGAAAACATAGACAAAAGTGACAAACCATTAGCTAGACCTAAGAAAAAAGAAAGAATATCTAAATTAAAAAAAAATCAGAAACAGAAAAGATGTCACAACAGATACCACAGAAATACAATGGATTATTAAAACTATTATGAACAACTATACACCTGTAAATTTAAAAATCGAGATAAAATGAATAAATTCCTCAACACATACAACATACCAACATTAAAGCAAGAATAAATGGAAAACCTGAACAGACCAACAACAAGCAATGAGATTGAATCCATAATAAAAAGTCTTCCAGTAAAGAAATATCCAAGACCAGATGACTTCACTGCTAAATTCTACCAAAATTTTAAAGAATTAATATCAATTCTTCTCAAATTGTTTCAAAAAATTTGAAGTGGAAGAAACTCTTCGTAACTCATTTAATGAAGCAGCATAACCCTGATACCAAAACCAGAGAAGGACACAACATAAAAACAAAACTATAGGCCAATATTCCTGATCAACACAGACACAAAAAATACCTCAACAAAATACTAGCAAACCAAATCCAACAATACACCAAGAAAATAATACGTCATTATCACTGGGATTTATCCCAGGAATGCAAGGATGGTTGAACATATGCAAATCAATAAACATGATACATCAATAAACATGATACACCACATTAACAGAATGAAGGATAAAAACCATATGATCATCCCGATAGATGCAGAAAAAGCATTTGATAAAATTCAACATCCCTTCTTTATAAAAACTCCTAATAAATTAGGGATGGAAGGAGAGTACTTCAACACAATAAAGGCAATAGATTACAAACCTACAGCTAACATCATACTACATGGGAAAGGGCTGAAAACGTTTTTCCTAAGAACTAGAATAAGACAAGGATGCCCAGTGTCACCATTCCTATCTAACATTGTACTAGAAGTCCTTGCCAGAACAATTAAACAAGAGAAGGAACTAAAGCACACTAAATTGAAAAGGGGGAAATCAAATAGTCTGTTTTCAGATGACATGATCTTATACATAGAAAAACCTAAAAGCTCTACCTAAAAACTCTTAGAACTAATAAATTCAGTAAAGTTGCAAGATGCAAAATTCACATAGAAAAATCAGTAGCATTTCTATGCACAAACAACAAATTAGCTGAAAAAGCAACCAAGAAGGCAATCTCATTTACAATAGCTACACACAAAAAAATACCTAGGAATAAATTTAACCAAGGATGTGAAAGAACTCTACAAGGAAAACAAAACACTGATGAAAGTAAGTGAACAGTATACAAATAGAAAGACATCCCATGCTCATAGATCAGAAGAATTAATAGTGTTAAGATGACCACACTAAGCAATCTACATATACAATGCAATCCTTATTAAAATATTAATGACAGTCTTCACAGAAATAGGAAAAAAATCTTAAAATCTGTATGGAACCACAAAAGATTCCTAATAGCCAAAGCAATCCTGAGCAAAAAGAACAAAGCTGGAGGCATCACACTAACTGACTTCAAAATATGCTACAAAGCTGTAGTAACCAAAATAGAATGGTATTGGAATAAAAACAGACACCTAGACCAACAGAACAGGATAGAGAACCCAGAAATTCATCCATGTATCTATAGCCAACTGATTTTTTACAAAGGTGCCAAAAACACTCAGTGGGGAAAGGGCAGTCTCTTCAATACATGGTTCTGGGGAAAATGGATATTCATATACAGAAGGATTTAACTAGACCCCAATATCTCACCCTATACAAAAATCAACTCAAAATGGATCAAAGACATAAATGTGCAATCTAGAACTATAAAACTGTTAGAAGAAAACACAGGGAAAATATTTTATGAATAAGACCTCCAAAGCACATGCAACAAAAGCAAAAATAAACAAATGGGATTATATCAAACTAAAAAGCTTCTGCACAGCAAAGGAAACAAGCAGCAGAGTTAAAAGACAACCCAAAGAATGGGAGAAAATATTTGCAAACCATTCAATGGCAAGGAATTCGTATTCAGGATACACAAGAAACTCAAACATCTTAACCATGACAAAAAAAAAATTTAATGGGCAAATGATCTGAAAAGACATTACTCAGAAGAAGACATGCATACAAATGGTCAAAAAAATACATGAAAAAATGCTCTAAACATCAGAGAAATGCAAATCAAAACCATAATGAGTTATCATCTCACCCCAACTAGGATGGCTATTATCAAAAAGACAAAAAATTACAAATAACTAGAATAGCTTTATTTTTTAAAAAATCGATATGATGAAATAGCCAAAAATAAAGAAGAAGAAAATAAGATAAACAAGAGAAAATATCAACCACATGCACTTGGAGAATCTACAATGGTACAGAATTCAGGGACATCCCCTCAATGCCCTCATTTTAATGTCTGTATATGACAGTTTCCCACTAAACTGCAAACTCTATTAAGAGCAGGGAGTCTCTCTTCCTATCACAGTATGACCAATATAACTTAAACACAGTGGGAGCACATAGTAAGTGTTCAAAGCAGAGAGAGAGTAGGGAAGAAAGGAGACAGGAGGGAGGGAGGAAGTGAATGTAGGTAATTATTTTGCCCTCCTTCTATATTGAAAGCAATCTATTCCTTTTGAGTAACAACCCCAATCTGCCCTACAGCAAGAGATGGTCTTAGAGAATCACTTTAGAGGTGCATAAATATCTTTTTCATACCATAAATCTTATATTGATTTTAACCAACTTCAATACAGTTTCCTTCTCATTACATTTCATATTTTCCCTCAGATAATCTTTATTTCCTTGAACATCTCTAAGGAAATTCTTCATATTATTTCTAAGATTGCTTTACTATATTGTAAAGTCTTCTCACTGGAGCATTGTAAGGAAAAGGTTAAAGAATGTTCACAAATTCTTCCAAGATGTGTAGACTCTTATTTGGAGGCTCTTGGACTTAACAGAAAAACTCAGTTTTCATTATCTCTTGAATGTCTGCTATTATGTCTGGGGAATGTGCACTTCAGAATTTGCAACCTAAAAGGCCGCTAAATTTTAAAATTCTTCTTTGAGACAAAAAATTACATCAATCATCTGAAATATAATTAGTACTGCTAAACTTGTTATTACTATCTACTCTCATTAGAGCAAAAAAAAAAAACCCTTTCTGTTTGTAATTTTTTTTTCATGCCATTCTCCTGCCTCAGCCTCCCAAGTAGCTGGGACTACAGCTGCCTGCCACCACGCCCGGCTAATTTTTTGTGTTTTTAGTAGAGACAGGGTTTCACCGTGTTAGACAGGATGGTCTCAATCTCCTGGTCTCGTGATCCGCCGGCCTCAGCCTCCCAAAGTACTGGGATTACAGACATGAGCCACTGCGCCTGGCCTCTGTTTGTAATTTTAAATTTAGTAAATACCAAGAATAAACACCTTTAAATGTATTGACTTAATGCAATGTACAAATAAAGGTTAAAACCACTTGAAGAAAAAGAGGTGTGGAACTCAGCGAGACAATCTAATTGAAACAATCTAAAACTTTAATGTCAGTGTTTCACAGCTTGACTATGTAAATTCATAAATTTGTTTTCGATACAGTCCTGAATCAGCACAGTAAGATTTTGACTAACAACATGGACCAAGACTTATCTTGAAGCACATAAATCATTTTTGACACATATGTTCACAACAACAGCCTTCAGAAGAAAAGGGAACAGTGAAAGTTCTAAGAAACTGGGCAGGAATACTTCCTAACGTTCAGTGGTTTAGATGAGTTGCTAAATCCTAAGTTGCAAAAGTGTATGTAGTTCGCATTAAAAAAAAATTACTTATTCACTATGCAGACAAAAAGTCCCTTTGAACATGCTCTATTTGGGGGTAATTTTGTGACTCAAAGAGTTTGCCACATTTCCCCAGGGATGCTTTAATCATTTCTCCCTTTTACCCTTGAAAGACCTCAAAAAATCCAGTTATGTGTCATGAATACACATATGTGCCAGATACATTCAGAACATAGATTTCCTGCTAAATAATTAAGAGTGGAAGAGCATGTCTTCGTGAGCTGAATGATAGCTTTCTCATATAGTTGACAATTCTCTTAAAATGCAATATTATTTCACAATAATTCCTAAATATTCATTAAGGGATCAGTGTCCCAAACCAAAGTATTACGGTTCTGAGAGATTTTCTCCATTGCACTGGTCAGCCAAAGGGCACTTTTGGGAGCAATGTCTGAGATCTAGAAAAGTTTTAGGGAAAAAAATTAGATAGATAGATAGATAGATAGATGATAGGTAGGTAGGTAGGTAGATAGATAGATAGATAGATAGATAGATAGATAGATAGATAGATAGATAGATACTGAAAAATAACTAAACCCAAATCTTCACAACTAAGCTAAGCCAGAAATGTCTGGATTTAGACACAGTTATTATAATTCAAAAGCGTATTTATTGGAGAGTATAGGTAATTTCTGTGTGTGCTTAAACCAAAATTAGCTTAACAATAGCCTACCTAAATGGAGCAACAACCTTTTTCTTCTACACTTGCCCTTACTTCTTCTGATACTCTCTTCTCTCATTTTTCATACATCAAACACACGAACAAGTCTCTCCACTAGCAAATCATTCCATTATTTTATTAATTCTAATGTATTTTTAGTCTGGACACATAAATTCATATAAAATGAAATTCATCTACCTAGATCTTCATTCCCTGCACTTGCTGCTGCCTGTAACCTTTCCAATCTGAAATTTATTTCACTGAATGGAAAAGCTAGAAATAAAATGATAGAGAATAAGGTTTGCCTTCTTTCTCTCAACTACTATATTATGCTAACTTCTGTTAAGTAAAGGGGTTGCCTCTTCCATGAGGGATTATATTGCTTTTTCCAACTGAGGGTCTGAAAGTCATTTTTAGCTATTACATTTTTCTAAGCCACCATTTCTTCTGGTCTCACATAATCCTTAAGGTCCATCTCCCTTATTCTGCTTCTCCAAAAGCATGGTCTCCTCTGTGTATATTCTGTTTATTTATCTATCTAAAATCTAAATATATCCAACAGCCTCTTAGATCCTCCTACTTTCTTGTTGGTAATTTGTAGTTATTATTAAGGAGGATTCTTCTAATTCCTCTTGAATCATGTCATCTATGAGCTAGGATCCCTGACATGGAATCATACTATGTTTTTTTCTGTTAATTTTTAAATTTGCTTCATGAAAGACCAGAATGACATTTCTGAGTACCTGGAGTCTGCTCTCTCTTCATTGTTTCGATGTCCAAGAATAAGCTATTCATATACTGTTACCTCTACCTAGAATGTCCTTCCACCTCTTCCTTTTCTAGCCAACTCTCCATCATACCCCAAGAAGACCTACTGTGTAATCACTTTTTCTCATAGAATTACTTTCTCATATAAAAAGTGATTACACTGGAGCCTTCCTTCCAGTTCTCCATCTCTATTCTTGCAACACACTTTACATGTGCCTTTACTATAGCACTTAATACATTTCACTAAAGTTAATTAACTAGACTGTGAGTTCTTGAAATAATCTCTATTGGTCTGGAAGTCCCCAGAGCCTTATAAGCTATATTCATTCATCCATTTGTTTACTTATTTAATCATTCTTTTAACAATATTTTTCAAGAGCCCACTATATACCAGCACTCTTTGGGCCTCCAAAGATCATCAGTGAATGACAGAGCAAGATCCCTGCTCTCTCGAAGCTTTTAATTGTAGCAGAATAAGACCTGACAATGAGCAAGAAACAAATAAATGAGCAAGACTGTTTCAGATGTAAATTGCAATCAATACAACATATAAGACAGGCCATGTATTAGTGTGATGGGAAGGGTACTAGAGATAGGGTGGTGAGACAAAGCCTCTATACACGGCAATATTTGAGCTGCAACTGAATGACATAAAAAACCAACATTAAGACCTGGACCCTGAGTCTATAGACCCTATAGCAGTTGGAACAAGCTTGGCATGACCAAGGAACAGAAAGAGGCTATGTGGATGGATCTTAGCAAGTAAGGAACAAAGAGTTGGAACTGATCAGATAAAGTCTTGAATGTCATAGTAAGGAGTTTGGATTGTATTCTACTGCAATTGCAAATCACTAGAGGGCCTTAAAAATAGTGATGCAATCTAGCTGATATTTAAAAACAAACTTGTTCTTCGGTTAATAGGGTTGAAAAAGGAAAAAAAATTGTTCCACATTTATTAAATGAATGAATAAATTATGCTCTCTTTATTTCTATATCATCAGCAAGTTCTTTGTGTTAATTTTAAAATCTGGAATTGCTGTGTCAGCATTGAGACAAGTTGGAGAAGGAAAGCTGATTCCCTAGTCCTGATCTGCTGGCATCCTCCTCCAGGAGTCTGCACTCACTTCATGGTTTTGATATTCAAGTACAGCCTATTCATACACTATTCCCTCTGCAGAGAGGATCCTTTCTCTCCTTTTTCTGCCCAACTTTTGGTCATCCCCCAAAGAGGTCTACTAAGTAATCTACCTCGTAAAGTAGACTACTACATCACCCAGTTGGTGGGTGATAGCTACTAGTGCATATTTATTGACTGAGTAAAGCTAATATTTCACATCTTCTACACAAGAAGGATTTGGGATCTGATATGGTAGACTACATCACCTAGTTGGTGGATGACAGCCATTAGTGCATATTTATCAACTGAGTAGAGCTAACATAGCTCACAACTTCTACACAAGAGGGATCTAGGATCTTTCTGCCCTTTCTTCTCCTCTCTTATACCCCTTCCTCCCTTTACCCCCTAAAGCAAGACAGCATTCTTAGCTGCAGATAAACTTTCCTTTGGTATAGATTGTGGCAAGAGAGTGGGCAGGTGAATTGAGATTCCCAGGGGAATCCTTGCCCCAATCTATACCAATGGAAAGTTTATCTAGCTGTCCTCGATCTAAGTCATAACCTTTAATCCAGCTTTTATGAGTGAAAAACAATATGATATTTTGGTCCCATCTCCCTGACTCGCATGTCTACACCAAAACTGGTTCCGAATTCAGAGCAAAGAAAAGGGGTTTCTAAAATCCCTGTAAGACACAATGTGATACGTTTGGAAGACACTAAATTGGAAGTTTGAGGGCCTGGTAAACTTGAGATCTAGTTGCAACTCTATTGTTAACTAGCTGTAAAACTTTAGGGCAGTCACTCAAAATCAATAACTAACGCGTATTACATATCAGGCACTTGTTCAGCACTATCTACATTATTTCATTTAACCTTCAAAACAATTCTGATTTAGATACAATTATTACCTCAATTTGCAAAAGAAAAACAGGGCAAAGAGAGTCAGTCTGAGCACCAGGATTTAAACCCAGAGAGCCTGACTCAGGAGCCTGACTCATCTTTCACCAGTTTTCTATTTTACTCATCTATAAAACATACAGGTTGGACAGACATCTTCCAACACTGAATTTCCCTGACATTTACTGCCATTACCTTTTCTGTCTTTTCAAAGATGAAATGCTCATCTTCAGTGCTCTGATTTTGACAAAATTATCTCCATTTCTCTGTTATTCCTCTGTGGAAGATGAAGCACCTCCTCTACACTATTTACTTTTGCGAATCATTCATGGATAGCACACTGTTTAGCTTGATGATTATCATTGAGTGTTTGCCACCCTCTTAAAATGAATGTAAAGTTAATTTAATCCACAAGTCTGAGCTACAATATTTTCCTCAATATTCATCACTTCAAATTCGTCTCTTGTCAGAAACTGATGACTCTTAAATCAAATCCTACATTTTTGAAATACTGAAGCTTCAACTATTCTCTCTCCAGCTCCTCTTTCTCTTCCAAGTACAACCTTCAATTAGAAGAATCTATTAACACCCTACATTTAGTTTCCCACCCCAGACTTCAGCGTGACCAGATGCACATTGCACTTTACTTCCTGTTACTGTCCTGTTACTGTTTTCAGGTGAGATACATGCTGACTTTGTCCAACTATAATTATTTGGAACCCTAGTCACATACTCCTAACCAATTGTTTTGTTCAATATTATTCAAGTTCTTCGCTCAACTTTTTATTATATGACGAAGTGGGTTGATGAGTTTTAGCAGACTCTTCATCCCAGTTTAGACATGACCATGAAAAATCAGCACATCTCATGAATGGCCACCTTGAGTTGGCTATGGGCCATCCATTACCCTCACCTTCAGAGCTGCCATCACAATTCTTGACCTCCTGGAAACTGTAGCATACTCCTCTTCCAGTCCAATATCCATTGGTCCTTCTTTTTATTTGTGAGTTAGAAAGTGTACCTTATTTTTTGAAGGTACAGATTCACACACATGAGATGAACCAGGGAACTGATGGATAGCGCTACTGAGTTCTGATTGGTTTTTTAGTCTAATAATAACTTTCTTTAATTGACAAATCATAGTTGTATACATTTATGGGGTATAATGTAATGTTTTGATATGTGTATAGCATGTGGAATAATTAATTCAAGCTAATTACCATATCCATCACTTCACCTACGTATCATTTTTCATGATGAGATATTTGAAACTTATGCTCTCATTTTCTAATATGTAAGACATTCTTATTGACTTATTGACACCTTGGTGTGCCACAAATTTCAAAATCATGTTTTCTTTTGTTTTGCAATATTTTCTCAATCGACATTAATTTTTAATACACTAATAACAGGATCTTCTTGGTCTTTATTTCCTTCTGACTAAACCATCATGCTGAATTTTCTCTAACGTACATAATGGTCAGTAAAAATAGCTAATACATGTTTACCAAAGGCATGTACTATAACATAGCACTACTCATAAGTGCTCCAAACTGGAAACTACTCAAATGCCCGTCAACAGTGCAACGGTATAAGTAGATTGTGGTATATTCACACAATGTAATATAATAAGAATGAACAAGCTTAAGTACATGCAATAATAAGGATGAATCTCACAGACATTGAGACAATAAGGATGACTCTCACAGACTTTGAGACATTGGAGTGAAAGAGGCCTGACACAAAAGAATAAAACTCCCTGCTTCCATTTCTATAAAAGATAAAACAAGAGGCTGGATGCAGTGGCTCACACCTGTAATCCCAGCAGTTTGGGAGGCCAAGGCGGGTGGATCACCTGAGGTCAGGAGTTCAAGACTAGCCTGACCAACATGGAGAAACCCTGTCTCTACTAAAAATACAAAATTAGTCAGGCATGGTGGTGCATGCCTGTAATCCCAGCTACTTGGGAGGCTGAGGCAGGAGAATCACTTGAACCCAGTAGGCGGAGATTGCAGTGAGCCAAGATTGTGCCATTGCACTCCAGCCTGGGCAAAAAGAGTGAAACTCTGTGCCCCAACCTCCCCCCCCCCCACAAAAAAAGTGAAGGCAAATCAATGCTATTGGGAGTCAGGATGGTGGTTACTCCTGAGGTTTTGGGATAGTGCCCAGAAGGAATAAAAGTGGTCTCTAGGTACTGGACATGTTCTGTTCTTCATCTGAATGCCGATTACATGACAGTAATCAGTTTGCAAAAACTCAGTGAATTCTACACTTTAGGAAATGTACATTTTCTGTATACATTTTAGGCTTTAATTTTAAAAGTTTAATAAACTAAATAAAAACAAAATAAGACAAAAGTTCCCATCATCACTAATCATCAGAGAAATGCAAATCAAAACCACAATGAGATACCATCTCACACCAGTCAGAATGGCTATTATTAAAAAGTCAAGGGCCAGGTGCAGTGGCTCAGGCCTGTAATCCCAGCACTTTGGTAGGCCGAGGCGGGCAGATCACCTGAGGTCAGGAGTTCGAGACCAGCCTGACCAACACGGAGAAACCCTGACTCTACTAAAAATACAAAATTAGCCAGGTGTGGTGGTGCATACCTGTAATACCAGCTACTTGGGAGGCTGAGGCAGAAGAACTGCTTGAACCCGGGAGGTGGAGGTTGCGGTGAGCCGAAATCGCATCATTGCACTCCAGCCTGGGCAACAAGAGTGAAACTCCATCTAAAAAAAAAAAAAAAAAAGTCAAAAAACAACAGATGTTGGCGAGGCTGTGGAGAAAAGGGAATGCTTATATACTGTTTGTGGGAATGTAAGTTAGTTCAGCCACTGTGGAAAGCTGTTTGGAGATTTTTCAAATAACTTAAAACAGAACCACCATTCAAGCCAAAAATCCTATTACTGGGTATATATCCGATGGAAAACATCATTCTACCAAAAAGACACATGCATTCATATGTTCATCACAGCACAATTCACAATAACAAAGACATGGAATCAACTTAGGTGCCCACCAACGGTGGCTTGGATGAAGAAAATGTGGTACATATACACCATGGAATACTATGCACCCATAAAAAAGAAAAACAATGTCCTTTGCAGCAACACAGATGCAGCTAGAGGCCATTATCCTAAGCAAATTAATGCAGGAACGAAAAACCAAATACCACATGTTCTCACTTGTAAGTGGGAGCCGAACTTTGGGCACTCATGGACATAAAGATGGTAACAATAGACACCAGGAATTACATGATGTAGGAGGGAGGGAAGAAAAAATTGAAAATCTGTTGAGTACTATTCTCAGTACCTCAGTGATGGGATCATTTATACCCCAAACCTCAGCATCATACAATATACTCAGGTAACAAACTAATAGTTAACCTTTATTAAGTACTTGCTTTTTACCAGGTGGTATTTATCTATGTAATTTTTATGTGCTAACTCATTTAATCTATAGTAATGGAACCCAGAATTCTAGTACAGACAATCTGATGCTGTTCTCTGGAGCAGAGTATTGGTTTAAATGTTGGCTCAGTTCATTTCTAGGTATTTTGTTTTATTTCTTCTGGGTTTTGTTCTTTTGTTTTCACTTTGTTATTTCTCAGTTTACTTTTTATAAAATGAAGGCGACAATAGTAGCTACTTCATAGGTTAGTGGTAAGGATTAAACACAAAAATACTTATAAAGTACTTACCATAATACCTAAAACATAGTAAGTGCTCAATAAATCTTTACTAAATTATAGTTTCTGTCTTATCTTGCCTACAAATAGGCATCTTTTGTAAACAGAAGCATTGCAAAATAGTCCACGAGCTCTTTCACATCCATATATTAGAAACTAAATCAAAGAGAGCAGCATATCATGTTCCACAAAGGAATGAATGAATGAATTTTGCACTAGAGAAGAATATCATCCTAACAAGTGAAGATGGTGATTAGATAATGGTAAGAATGCATACAGACAAATTTAAAACAACCAAAATATACATCTTGGTTATCAGCATAAGGCTTTCTGGAAAAAAAGTCAAGAGAAAGGGATAAGTGCAATGATGCTCCTCTCTGAATCCTGACATTTGTGACAGCCGTGTATTTTCACATGCATCACAGAAGTATGTGTGTAGTGTTGACTGCTGACTTAGAGGCAGAATGCCTAGATGTAAATCATGGCTACTTATAGCACCTGGGAAAATCACTTCCTCCTTCCTCAGTTTTCTCACTGGCATGATAAGGATGATTTTAATAGTACCCACCTTGTAATTGAAGGTTTTAAGCAGTTAATATTTGTAAATGACTTTGAATGCTTAGCATATAGAAAGCATTAATAGCTAGCAATAAAATATAATAAGTTAAATATCCAGCCGGGCATGGTGGCTCATGCCTGTAGTCCCAGCACTTTGGGAGGCTGAGGTGGGTGCATCACCTGAGGTCAGGAGTTCGAGACCAGACTGACCAATATGGTGAAACCCTTTCTCTACTAAAAATACAAAAATTAGCTGGGAGTGGTGGCACGCTCCTGTAGTCCCAGCTACTCAGGAGGCTGAGGCAGAAGAATCGCTTGAACCCGGGAGGCAGAGGTTGCAGTGAGCCGAGATCGTGCCAATGCACTCCAGCCTGAGTGACAGAGCGAGACTCCTTCTCAAAAAAAAAAAAAAAAAATCCAAGGTTTACTCTGGACAAAATTATCAATTCAAAATTCTGTTCAATTTTTCCTCAATTTTCTTGAAAGTACATCCACCTCTTTCTCTCCAGGGCTCAAATGCATACAACCTAGCCCCTGGTAATTCAAAGCCCTCCTTGAAAAATACTCCATCTAGACCAAGCTTCTCCCCATCATAGATCCTCTCCTTTGAATCTTTACAAAATTTACTTGTGCTATGTTTCATTTCACTTAATGTAAAAAAATGTAATCCTTTCTAATAGGTAATAAGGAGTGAATTTTTTCAGACATTTCTGATTTTAACAGAGCCTTCTGAATTCTGCTTTAAGCCTAGTGAAGTGACACAGTGGTATCAACTTCCAGCACTATATTTGCCAACTGAGAGATGTTTTCAATCAGAAAAATATTGTCATTCTCAATCACAGCAATTATATGACTGTCCACTCTACTCTGAATATTTAGGAGCTGTAAATTGCAAAATAGAAAATAATTCTCTTTTCTACTCTTTCATCTCCAAATAAAGGGAAAAAATGGAGAACTAAAAGAAGGAATATGTTTTGATTCTTCTGTTGGATTTTAATTTCCCCTGGGAACGGCCAGGAAGCTGCTATGTGCAAGCCATCCTCCTCTGTTTTGAAAAACTCTGTATTTCCCAATACTCTGTAAGTCAATAAGATAGTTCCTTCCCCAACCCCCACCTTGAATTTCCCTTATTGACTCCAGGGGCAACCACATGGTACACATGCATATATGTACACAAGTGTGCACACTCCAATGAACACATATGCATAGGCTGCATTGCCATCCCTATGCCAGCATATAGCATATTTCCTCAAATTAAAAAAAAAAACTAGTTCTGATGCCCCAAAATGCAGAATCTGAACCTCAGTGGTAGCCTTGGAATTACAAAAAAAGAAATTAATTAAAAACAGAGACCAGTCTCAGTTACAGAATCTCAAGTTTTATCGATAACACAATGTATAGGCATCACAGAAGTAAATAAAGTGGGCCATTTCTGGTGACTCATGCCTATAATTCCAGAATTTTGGGAGGCCAAGGCAAGAGAATTGCTTGAGGCCAGAAGTTCAAGACCAGCTTGGGAAACATAGTGAGATCCTGTCTCTACAAAAAAAAAAAAAAAATTAAAAATTAGCCAGGCTGGTGGCTCGCACCTGTAGTCCCAGCTACTCAGGAGGCTAAGGCAGGAGGATTGCTTGAGCCCAAGAGGTCAAGGCTGCAGTGAACTGTGATTGTACCACTGCACTGCAGCCTAGGTGACAGAGTGAGACCCTGTTTCAAAAAAAAAAAAATGTAAGTAAAGTAATATCCCAAGCTCTGTTTAGAAGACCAGCTACCCCTGTAGTGGTATGCTGTTGCAACCAACTGAATAACTCACTTAATCTGCACTTGTACTTTAGTGCAAAATGGTAGTGGGAGTGTCATCAGTAGACAGAAGTGAGTCTTTGACTGTAGGAAATTATTGAGTGGTGGTTAACCCCAAAGGTCCAAACCCCTGACCTTCTCCCTCCAAAGGCATCTAGCCTGCTGAACATTGACAATGGCATAGACCCATTAGGGTTTAACACCCTCCCACTGGATCAGGGTGTTCCAGGCATTTTCTGGCACTGGATATTTCCCCAAAACAGCAGCATCAATACATCCAGATAGAACCAATGCCAACTTTTCCTAGAACACACATACTAGTCATGGGACGGGGAAGGAATGTAAATTCTTGCCATCATAAAATCACAAAAAGATGACTGGGAAACATTCTAAAGATTGGTTTCAAGCTGTATCTGATGATGCAAACCCGCACTAATCAATGACTCAGAAAGTCTCAGATACAAGTGATTGCTCATGCACAAAAAAGCATTTCCAAGGGAGCTGAATCCATTGAGACTGAAGAATAGATCAGGATATCCAATATAGATCTTTCGGCTGCCTTTGATCTCTGGGCAGAAAGGACTGTTTAACACACTTTTTAACCTTCTTCAACATTTGGGAATTTTTATGGATAACCTATATGTGGGTACCCTCTAGTCACTAGATTCTTCAATTCCCCAGTGTGGCCAGGTGGGCTCATTAGACAAGAGCCAAATGTTATCATTCTCACATAGCACAGTTCAATGCCTCCACACTGACCAGGCGGTCTGTCTTGCTCAGCCTCCTAATTCCTCCTGGCAGAAGTCCACAAGTCCTCCTTGGCCCCACTCACCACATTTACACACAAACCTTGGTGCCTTCCACACAGTTGCTCTTCAATCCAACCGAAAACAGTCTCACTCTTTTGTGGATGTCTGCAACGTGAAGAGAAGTACAGGATAGGACTCTGGCTGCTGAACCTGTGCAGAAAAGAAAAAATTGAGTTGAATTTCTGCACACCCACAGCTCAAGGCAGTACTGCCCATGACCTGGACAAGAGGTCCCCTGTTCTGCACCCTGTGCTCACTCTAGCCCCCTTCCTGCCACACGCCACACCAGAAAGCAAGAAGCTTATGGAGCCAAACTTGTCATGTGGAAGCTGTGCCTCCTTTTGTAGACCCTGCACTGGGAATCTGGACCCTGGATTTTCCTGCCCAGACATCCTTGAACCCGCTTCCAAGGCTGGAATGGAACGTTTCACCAGGTGTGCCTCCTAAAAGTGGATGGCACTGGTCATTTGCTCATCCCAGGCCAGAGGAGTGGCTAAGGAGCTGCTGTATTTAAGGACTATGGACACAGCTCTGGAGTATGACCTGGAGTGTCCATACACATAAAGGGAGATCTCTCTCAGTACAAGAGGAGCCTAGTGGTGGGGAGAAAAGGGGAGCAGGCAGGGTCCAGGCTCAGTTTTCCCAAAGCTGCCACATTTTATCAAAGAACTGTGAGAAGCTTGAGAGTCAAAAATTTGCACATAGCCTCCCAGGTCAATATAAAGGTATATTTGTCAAGATAAGAGAACAGAACAGATTTTATTTAACAGATTACTAGTTTGAGTTATAATTTTAAAATATTTAAATATATGGTTTGTGGGCTTCAACATGTACTCTTGTTCTAAAGACAATATTGGGCCAGAACTGCTGAAATGTATTTTTGCTTAATGTTGTTTTCTTCAGAAACCAACTTCTGCAGGGGATCTATTTCTAAGAAGTCTCAAGT
The DNA here is from genome assembly GCF_029281585.2 of Gorilla gorilla gorilla. NCBI lineage: Eukaryota > Metazoa > Chordata > Mammalia > Primates > Hominidae > Gorilla > Gorilla gorilla. The sequence goes on from NC_073246.2 coordinate 27,422,878, forward strand.
TCACAATAAAACTCTTTAAGCCTAGGGCCAACAACATTTCTCTTCAAAATAGCATGATGGACACTTCTCAAAAGAAGACACATATGTGGTCAACAAACATATGAAGAAAAGCTCAATATCACTGATCATTAGAGAAATGCAAATGAAAACCACAATGACATACCATCTCACACCAATCAGAATGGCTATCATTAAAAGTCAAAAACAACAGATGCTGGCGAGGTTGTGGAGAAAAAATGAATGCTTTTACACTGTTGGTGGGAGTGTAAATTAGTTCAACCATTGTGGAAGACAGTGTGGCAATTCCTCAAAGACCTAGAGAGAGAAATACCATGTGACCCAACAATCCCATTACTGGATATATACCCAAAGGAATATAAATCATTCATATAAAGACTAGTGCACATGTTATGTTCACTGCAGCGCTATTCACAATAGCAAAGACATGGAATCAACCTAAATGTCAGTCAGTGATAGACTAGATAAAGAAAACGTGGTACATATACGCCATGGAATACTATGCAGCCATAAAAAGGAATGACATCATGTCCTTTGCAGGAACATTGATGGAGCTGGAGGCCATTATCCTTAGCAAATTAATGCAGGAATAGAAAACCAAATATTGCATGTTCTCACTTATAAGTGGGAGCTAAATAATGAGAACAAATGGACACGTGGAAGGGAACAACACACACTGGGGCCTGTCAGAAGGTGCAGGGGTGAGAGGAGGGAAGGCATCAAGGAGAATAGCTAATGGGTGCTGGGCTTAATACCTAGGGGATGGAATGATCTGTGCAGCAAACCACCATGGCACACATTTACCTATGTAACAAACCTGCACATCCTGCACATGTACCCCTGAACTTAAATTTTTAAAAAATAAAATAAAAATATAAAAGTAACAGGATTAAAAAAAATAGCATGATGCCCAATAAGCACCATTTCCATCAATCCTGATACGTGATGTGCCTCAGGCAATCTCCAGTACTCAGTCCTGAATCGGCCACATTCTCTGCTAACCCAACCCTTGTGTCACATTCTAAGACTCCACTGATATCTAATGCAATTGAATAAAATAAATTCCCATTGTGCTGTGCATCACACAAACATAGATTGACAGGACTAAAATGAATAATCATGTCCACTTTCCACTCCTGCTTACTCCCATTGAGGAGCATTATGCTATTTAAAATCCTAAGGAAGTCCCAGTTTACTATGAAGCTCAAGGTAACAAGTAAGAAAGAAACACTAAAAAAGGCTAGCTGAGTGGATTTACACTAGAAAGAGCAGAGATATGCTAGAGACATGAAATGATGAATTGGAAAGGAAGCAGGGGAATATGAGAAAAACAACTTGAGAGACAGAATTTGGGGATGGGGTCTGGGCAGAGTTGGGAGTGAGAGAGGAGGGAGATTTGGGAGCAGCTGCCATGTGTATGAACTATTGAGAAAGACATGCCGTAGTGGATTAAAGATGGCCATAAACATTGCTACTCATCTACCAAGAGGGAGAGTGTAAGTCCATTCCTGCTGCTATAACAAAGTACTTTAGACTGAGTATTTATACACAACAGAAATTTATTTCTCACAGTTCTAGAAGCTGGAAAGTCCAAGATCAAGATGCTGGCAGATTGAATGTTTGGCAAAGGCCCATTCCTTATAGACAGTGTCTTCCTTCATGGGAAGGAAGGGACAAATGCTGTGTCCTTACATGAGGGAAGGTGGAAAAAAGGGAACATGGCTTTTCCTTCAACCTCTTTTATAAGAGAACTAACCCCACAAAGTGCCACCTTCATAACGATCATTTTCCAGAAGAGCCTACCTCTTAATATTGTCACATTGGGTCTCAGATTCCCACATGAATTTTGGAGGGACACATTCAGACCATAGCAGAGAGTACCCCTCAACTCCTTTAACTCTGAGATAGCTTGCATATTTGCTTTGGCCAATAGAACATGAGGGAAGTGATGTTATGTAACTTCTGAAAGTGGGCCTAAAGAGATCTGAAGGTGCCTTTTTCATGTACTTGGAGGACTCCCTCTTAGAACTGAGCTCCCATGCTGTGAGAAGCCCAAGCCTCGTTGAGTAGCCATAGTAAGGAAAACTGAGACATTCTGATGGACAATCTCAGTTGTGCTCCTGGCTGCCAACTGCCAACCATGGGAATGAGCCATCTTGGGTGTTCCAGCCCAAATGAGCCTCCAAAAGACTGAGCCCCAGCCAACTGCACAAGAACTGAAATCACCCAATTGATCTCATCAACCCACAGAATTGCACTAGATAATAGCCAGTGATTGATATTTTCAGTCACTGATTTGAGGGTGGTTTGCTACACAGCAATAGATAATGAAAAGATGGGGAAAGAGGATTTTAAGACATTTCACTGGGCATTATGGATATATTCTCTTTATTGTGTGTTCTCAAGAGATTATAAGAAAATTAATTTCCTTTTCAATTATTTCTGCACATCAGCTTAGCGTTGAGATGAAGTGGATAAAGACACATAGGTTTCTTATGGAATATACGTGTAATGCCAACCAGAAGTTCTGAAATAATTAGCACAGAAATCATGCTTTTCATACACATGCAGTAAAATCTAGATTTTCATGCTAACATTCAAAAGAATTTTTTTAAAAATACAGCAAATTTAAAAAGAAAATATACCTTGGAGAAAAATCTCCAATGACTCATAAAATTTGAAATAACTAAAAATTGTCAAAATTCCGTGGCTAGCTCCATATTTCTCTCCAAAAACCATACCCACCAACCCTTTAACTGTAAACCATGTAGAAACTAAGGATCTCCAAATGGTATACTATCCTTAACAGAACACCCAGGTTCGGCATCTAGACCTACTATAAATATCTGTTAACAAAACCTGGGCTCCTCAGCATGTCAGTCTCTCAAAGAACCACATGTTAACATATTTGAGAGAGGTTTAAAGCACTCAGACAGCCATCCCATTCTAGTTGAGGTGACCATCGTACACTGTGGGATTCCTTCCTCTCTAACCAATCATTTTGGCTTGGAAACACCCACAGCTGCTGTGAGTCCGTTCTCTTTAACAACAATATGCAATGCTGCCAAGTTTGGATTGAGTGGAGTTGTTACTTTCTATATGCAATTCAGATCTCTGGCATATTTGCATCCTAGACTATCCCACCTACATGGTTTAAAGATATTTAACTTTAGTCATAGCAGAGCCAGATAAGCATTTAGCCACTGTATTAGTTCATTTTCATGAACACTATATTAGTTCATTTTCATGCTGCCAATAAAGACATACCCAAGACTGGGTAATTTATAAAGGAAAGAGGTTTAATTGATTCACAGTTCCTCATGGCTGAAGAGTCCTCAGGAAACTTACATCATGGCAGAAAGGGAAGGAAACATGTCCTTCTTTACATGGCAACAGAAAGGAGAAGTGCAGAGTGAAGCTGGGGAAGCCCTTTATAAAACCATCAGATCTTGTGAGAACTCACTATCATGAGAACAGCATGGAGGTTTCAGTTGGAACACAGCCAAACCACATCCTTCCACCCCTGGCCCATCCCAAATCTCATGTCCTCACATTTCAAAACCAATCATGCCTTCCCAATAGTCCCCAAAGTCTTAACTCATTTCAGCATTAACTCAAAAGACCACAGTCCAATGTCTTATCTAAAAAAATGAAAAGACATACCAGAGACTGGGTAAGACTAAGTAACTTATAAAGGAAAGAGGTTTAATTGACTCACAGTTCCACATCACTGAGGAGGCCTCACAATCATGGTGGAAGGTAATGAGTGAGCAAAGCCACACCTTACATGGCAGCAGGCAATGGAGCTTGTGCAGGGGAACTCCCATTTATAAAACCATCAGATCTAGTGAGAATTATTCACTACCATGAGAACAGTATATGGGAAACATCCCCATGATTCAATTGTCTCCACCTGGCCCCCCCCTTGACACATGGGAATTATTACAATTTAAGGTGAGATTTGGGTGGGGACACAGCCAAACAATATCACACATCTTCTTTCAAGCAGAAATTGTGGGTTTAAGGCTGAATCAATGTATTTGTCCACCCATCAGATGAACTACTTGGTGGTATTATAGAAAACCTAGTCTCTCTTCTCCATGAGCAGAATGGCTGCATCTCCAACTCCAGAGGTTCTAGATCCTGACCCAAACTTCATGGTCCACAGGAATCAACTGGAGTTTAGAAGATCCAGACACTGCCTCATATACTGATTTCTGCAAAAATGAACTAATCATTTCCTCAGTCACCTCCAGGAAAGCACCATCAATAACTGGATCGTATGTAATCCAACCACAAACTGAACTATCTCTTTGAATGGTAGAAACACCTCAATGCATAATGTAGGCTTTAACTAGAACCTTAGACACGGTATCGGAATAAGGCTACTAACTTGGTTCCTCCTCAAATCAATTTTATTTAAATATTTGTTCAACATTCCCTTAGCAGGAATATGATGATATTAAATTTCCATTCTCAAAAATTATATAAAACATATATATATAGTGTGTTTTATTTAAATTAGAAAATTTATTTAAAACATATATGAAACCATTTGCTATGTAAATAAAGTAAACCACATGTTCCTGGTAAACTGCACTACAGTGTGCCTTAATTGGGCAACATGTATAAAGCCATCATTTGTATTCGAGTTTCAATCAAGGAATTAAGTCCAACAACTTCAATAACTCAAGTTTGTCACCTGCTGTATCAGTTAGGATTGCATTTGATTGAGTGGCTTAATTATACTATACTGGCTTTTTTAAAATTACAAAGAGACTATGTACAGAGTGGTTTAAATTATTAAAGTATTGTGGTTAATCCCAGTCTCCCCACTGACTTGTACTAAATCTCTGCCCTGCTCTGTTTCCCAAGAGGCTGACCTTCATGGGCAGCCATACTCAAGATCTTCTGCCCTCTGGCTTAGGTGATGAAATGGTTAGGCTTTGTGTCCCTACCCAAATCTCATCGTGAATTGTAATCCCCAGGTATTCAGGGAGAGACCTGGTGGGAAATGATGGGATTATGGGGGTGGTTTCCCCCATGCTGTTCTCATGATAGTCAGTGAATTCTCATGAGATGTGGATGGCTATAGTGTTTGGCAAGTTCCTCCTTCGCTCACTGTTCTCTCTCCTGCCACCCTGTGAAGAAGGTCCTTGCTTTCCCTTTGCCTTCAGCCATAATTGTAAGTTTCCTGAGGCCTCCCCAGCCATGTGGAACTGTGAGTCAATTAAACCTCCTTCCTTTATAAATTACCCAGTCTCATGTAGTATCTTTATAGCAGTGTAAGAATGGGCTAATAGAGGTGGGAAGAGAAAGGATCACATATTGATCTCCCATAGTGTCTTCCCCACCACTCCCATGCCTCCTGCCGTTATTGGCACAGCTGTAATTCTGGCAATTACTTTCTTCTATAGCCACAAGTTTTATGAGGCAGCTCCTCTTCTCTGACTCAAGTTCTTGCTGGCTCCAGTGAACACTGTTTCCTTCCTTAATCATCCTCACTTCCCGGCATTTCTAGTCCTTGGGTGTTGTATCATCTCTTATTAGTTCCTATAATGGTTAATTTTATGCATATATTTGGTTGCACCATGGGATGCCCAGGTATTTGGTCAAACTTTATTACAGGTTTTCTGTGAAGGTGTTTCTGGATGAGATTAATGTTTAAATCAGTAAACTGTGTAAAGTGGATGATCCTCCATTATGTGGGTGGCTCTCATCCAATAATTTGAAGTCCTGCACAGAACAAAAGACTGACCCTTCCCAAGGAACAGAGAATTCTCCTTCCTGACAGCCTTCAAGCTGAAACATCAGCCTTTTGTGGCTCTACGGTAGCCATCCAGCCTTTGGACTGGAACTGGGACATTGGCTCTGCAAACTTTGGACTTGCCAGCTTCCACAATCGTGTGAGCAATTCCTTATAATAAACCTCTTTTTAAAAATCTTCTATTGGTTCCATTTCTCTGGAGAACCCTGAAATATAGTTCCCTTATTCTTGTTACTATCTCTATAAATAGTCTCTTCATTGAGTTATTTTTTGAAGTGTTTTGGTCCTCACCTGTGTCTGCCAGAACACTACATGATACGTAAGGTTTTTCTTTCGTCTTCACAATGTTCAAAGGTAGGCAATCAGGTTCAATGCAGAAGTCCACAGTGTTGCTCCTTCTGTCTCCCTATTTTGCCATCCTTGGCAAGTGACTTTCATTAACATACTTCCAGGATACTCCATGTTCTAGAGGAATAAAATGTGAAGGGACTGAGAGCTTTCTCTTACAAGGTGTTACTCAGAAATGTAATTTTATGCCAGCACCTTGGGTGGCTGAGGTGGGAGGATCACTTGAGCTCAGAAGTGCAAGACCAGCCTGGGCAACACAGTGAGACCCTTCTCTACTAAAAAAAAAAAAAAAATCAGCTGGGTGTGGTGGCATGCACCTGCAGTCCCAGGTACTCAGGAGGCTAAAGCAGGAAGATCATTTGAGCCCAGGAGATTGAGGCTGCAGTGACTTATAATAGCACTACTGCACTCCAGCCTGGACAACAGAATGAGACCCTGTCTCTAAAAACAGCAACAACAACAAAATGTAATTTTAACCACTGCCGCCTTCCCCCCAATATACTTTAGCCCATACTTTACTGTCCAAAATCATGCCCATGGGCACTCCTACCTGCAAGGGAGCTGGAGATATTGAGCGTTTTGTTTTCTAGTCTTAAGATAGAGAAAGGCAAGGAATGAAGGAGCTAGTCAGGGGGTCAGAAGGCTCACCCTCAACACCTGCCACATTTGCTCTTCTTGAACCTCATATCCATTTTCCTCCTATGCCAACACTGCTCTCATATGTCTTTTAACACGTTTTCTTAAAAGGGAGAAAAAAGCCTTTTCCCCTGACCCAATTGCAAAATTATTTTCCTTTCTGCCATCATCCTTGACTTCTGATTCTGCATCACAAAAGCCAAAACACAAATTCTTCTGTCACAGCAGCCCCCTTCAAAGGATGCAGAGAGAACATGATGGACCAGAGAAACCAGAATCTTCTTAGCAGGTAGAAGGAAATGAAAGTCTAGGAACACACAGACATTAATACTTTGCATGCCATTTTATCTGGTTTCAGAATTTTGGCTGCTGACAACCGCCAGCTCCAGACAACTATCAAGTGTCTGGTCTTAGAGCTGGTGACACCACCTGTAGTTACATTATATAATTTGCACTTACACATCACCAAAATTCTAAACAGAAATTAAAAAACACATAATATATGTACATTTATATAATTTTTTATCTCAAAATTTCTAACATCATATGGTCACACACGGCTGCCTCACCCCCCTGAGCATCATATCCATGTTCCAGATAGGCTTTGTTAAACAGAGGAAGCTCTCCCCCAGTTCCCGGGAAGAGACACGAATTTATACATTACCAATTATTACATACTACTAACTGCTTAGGGTGTGGTCTGCAGACATCTGAGTTAATTGGCACCAAAATTCCAACAGCAATTCAATGACCCTATAATCAGCTCTCTAGGCAGTTGCTTCCTAGCACTTAAGGAGTAAAAGACTATCGAAGAACAACAACAACAACAACAAAATGAGTATTCAGAGAGAAATGTAAGACAACCAGGGGAGAAAGATAGACCTTCGCTGTTGAATCATCTCTAACTTGTGATACACTTCCCAGACATCTTAGCCTTCCTTCAGTATTTCCCTCCTAGGAGCAGCCTCAATACTTAGATACTAAGATGGACAGTTCAGTGACACTGACCTGAAATATTCTGAGGTCAGCACTGAAAAAAGACTTCCTCTATTTTCAAAGATCATTGCATTGCTTTTAATATAATGACCTAAAAGATATTTGGAAATTAGTTTAGAGGATCAGAAGCCCTTCAGAAAAGGTGATGCTCTATTTTGTAAGTAAATATATTTTGATCTTCCCATTATAAATCTTTATATCACGTTGTCTTAGTGTTTCTTAGAATGGTTGTTCTATTGAATACCAGAACATATCAAATAAGCATTCAACCTAAATAAATACTTTTGGATCATTTCTGTCAGTATTTTACATTTTCAGTCATACTTCATAAGCCTAATCACAACCTTTGAGTTCAAATAATAATATTATGAATCAATTTAACATAATGCTTAATACTCATTAAATTTAATAAACAATTGTTAACATTGTAAGCCAGATAACTTCACTTTATAAACAGGAAAGAAGCCATGCTATTGGAATCCATACATATTCTTTCAAATCTGTACCTCAATTTATTGTTTTTATGCCTACACACTTCAATCGTTACTAAAAACCAGCTGCTTTCCGTGTATATACCATGCCGCTCCTCCTTAAATCAATTGCAGCTTCTCTTGATTAACCAATGGTAGAATGATTCACTATGTCAATAAATATTCTGAATCATAGAACAATGTAGTGGACGTGGCAGACAGCTGCTGAACATATTTAAACCTCATATTTCAGTTTAAAAAGGCACGTATCCTAAAGTGCATGTCAGTCTCTGGATAGCAAAATTACAGCGATGTAGTTTTCCTCACTTGAAATTTACATTTTAATGAAAGCACTTTCATGTATTAATAGGTAAATCTTTTCAGGCCACTGCCAAGACTCATTGCTTTGCAATCTCATACTGTTTTAGAGATCCTAGTCCACTACATTAAAATTGTGCTTATAAATGTTAAGCCTCCATAGTATATTTTAAAGGATAGGGAAGTATTTTCTCTTTAATAGAACTAGTTTCAACATTGATACATCATTTTTAATGTACAGGAGAAAAGGTATTATCAGAGAGCTTTCTCTCAGTTTATATAGAGGTAAGACCATTCTTAGCCTCAAATTCAAGACTACTACCTTTCTGAACTCCAGTAGGAACTATAGTCCTACTGTAGGACTACTGACTATAGTCTTAGTTCCACCACAAGATTGATGAGAACATTGCAAACAGAGCACTAATAAGTTCCTATTTCTTTGAAAAGGTAGCTGTAAACCTTCAGCACACATGCTAGATGCCAAATACTCCCTACTGGCCAAGTCATCAATTGCAACATTGAGTGCCCCCAGTGCAAAAAACAACATGGTATCATCCAAGATCAGTAAAAGCATACATTGTTAATGTAGCTAGCACTTATATAGCACTTTCTTTGTGCCAGGTATTATTATAAATGCTTTACATAAACTGACTCACCTAATCCCCACAAATAACCCTGTATGGTAAGAACTACTATTGTCCCTATTTTATAGATGAGGAAACCAGGTAAAGAGAAGTTAAGTAACTCTGTTCAGGGTCAACAGCTAGAAATTAGCAGTACGTCCTCAGAATCTGTGTTATTACATAATATACTGACCTAAAGGAATATGTTCAACTATCAAGAAACTTAAAAATTCCACTGAACAAAACCTTTCAGATGAAAGAGATGTGGGAATATTAGCAAGGTAATAGATTAGATTAAGGAAAAGTAAAGAACTGCTAAGCGACACACTGTATTAATAAGCAAAGCATTGTGATCAGAGAATACCCCACTTCTGTTTGCATTAGAGATAAAGGATGCAAATAACGCCTTTGATTAATATTCTCTTTAATTAATAGGAATCCTGGGCTGTGATAAAATGTTTCAAACATTGTATCTGAGAGTTCTGAAGTTGCATGAAAGACTGGGATTGATTGATAAATAACAGGCTCAATTCTCCCTGCGTGATGTGCTGGCCAGCACAGCTATTCAGCTATTCCAGGAGGCAGCTCTCTGAGTTTGACCCAACTGATTTGAGCATTATCTCGCTGTGCAGATAATGTCACACGAATAGGAAGCTTCTGAAAGAGCAGCATGGCCTTGCTGACTCTGCAGTAGCCACAGAGATAAATGCCTACAGATAAAATGACCACCTCATCTAGGTTTGCCGGAGACTTTCTCAGGCTTAGCACTGAAGTCCCACATTCCAGGAACCTCTCTTTCCTGGGAAAACTGGAACAGTTTGTCATCCTAGAGCCAGTGTTTTCTTGGCTGTGGGTGAAGTAGCTGGGGGTTGAGGCAAAGAACAGAGGCCTCAGAAAGACAGATTTATATCCCAATTCTGCCTCTGCCACTCACAATACAATCTGGGACAAGTCACTTACCCTCTCTGAGATCTCATTTTCGCTATCTGGAATATAAGTATAATTGCCCCCATTACTTTGTCTGAAAAATAAATGAGAAACCATAAAAAGTTTCTGAAAAAGTGTCTGACATAAAATAGCTGCCCAGCAAATAGTAGGTGTTCGTACTATATTCCAGGAATTATAAAATTAAACCGTAACTATATAAGCAACTCTGTCTAGACAGGGTTTTTTTTTAATTTTCTTGAAGTGGGAAGGGGGTGCATTTATGATAATGATTATTTCAGCTTTTAGAAAGTCAATTCATTTAATGGGATTTATTTATCAAAAAGCCGTATTGACTCATGCCCAATGGTTGTAAGATCACGTTCTTTCAAAACTCCATTTATGAGTAAAATTCAAATAGTCTTTTCTAAAGTTAATATTTAGGAATGCATTTACATTTGAAAAAATTGAAAAAATGAAGACAGCACTTTCATTTCAGTAAAATTTTAGGAAGATAAAGGTCTGTGGAAACAAAATTATTCAAAATGTCCAATTACCTCAGTTACACTATAAGGTTCTTAAACTAACCTGGGTTTTTATCTAACAAAACTCTGGTTTATACTAAGTATGTTTTAAAATTTTACTTAGAAGAGAATAAGTACATAATCCATGTTCTTTAATATGGCCAGCTATGATAGGTTTCCCAGAATAGAGCCCTTAAATTCTATAATTTTTATTTTTGCATAGATTTTTAAAATTCATTTTTAAACAAATTATTATTTTTGTGTCCTGTTTTTCTCTAAATACCTACTAAAGTAAATGCAATTTGCTATACTTGAATTTTTAATTACATAAAAAGAAGGTATTTTGATTACTTAATTTCAAAATTCAATCTCTGATTATCTACCTTCTACTATAGAAAGGCTTTAATACACACTCCCAAATACGGAAGAAAAAGTGATGCATTCCACGCTGGAATCTGTTTTATCTACCTAGAAAGTCTTTTGCTAAAGTACAATATTAAATAAGAATTTTCAAATCTTACTAAAAATTTTCCTTCCTAAAATAATATTTCTACTGTATTTTAGGAAGTGTTTTATATTTCAGCCCATAAAATTGTCAGTTTATGACATGATACAATTTAGGCTGAACAGTTAAAAGATTCTGAGAAGGAAACTTGAATTGCTCAGAGAAAGTGTAAAATCCCATGTGTTACTAAAATCAAGGGACTGTCGTGATAAAAATTTTCTGAATGCCTTGCAAGTTGGATACTTCATTTAAAAACTCCCCACCCACAATGTTCTCTGAAGCATACCTTAAAGCCCCAACCAACCCTTCCATTCCTTAGCATAGAATACATGTTGGTTTCTTTTTTGCAACATGTGCTTTCTTTAAAGTCAAATATATGACACTGAATCTTGAAACATTACAGGAAAGTGATTTAGATTCTTCTGGTTACTGCAACATAGCAAAAAAAAAAAAAAAAATTAAAAATCCCCTGTCTCTACTGCTCATGTTCCCTCTTAAATAACAACTCTTTAAATAGAGATCCTGTTAATATTTTATGAAATAATGAATTGTCTTTTCCATTCATATTTCTTTATATTTCACATCGTGTCTTATTTTTTCTCTGCTCCCAGATTTCTGATAATTCTAGAATCCGTGAGATGAGTCCAAGCAATACATTCAGTAACTAATCTAAGCATTTGCAGCCACTGAATGTATCACCTGGACTCATCTTTTGAGCATATTTTAAATTGGGTAGAGAAGACTCTAAATAAAAGTCTTTCTCTTTCTAATATAATGCATTTGTAAAGAAGCATATTAGATCTGTTAAATAAATAAATATTTACTAATTAAGTTTGCTGTCAATGTTATAAGCAAATTACTTTACAAATGGCTGATCTGGAATTTCAGGAGCTCAATTGCTGAAGGAACTTATTTATTCAAATATTCTTAAACTGTTGTTGTATTACCACAGTGCAGTTCTATCCACGAAACTGAACAAGAAAATCAAATTCACCTGAATGCCTAAGAGAGCTCCTCATAAATCCGTAGTTCAGTTTTGATTTGTAGGAGAGAAAAGAAAAATAATGCAGATTGTTCCAACTATTCTCTACTCCCTAAATCTCAAGATTTCAAATTTTCACTAATATCAAATGCCACCTCACCACCACCAAACAGAATCTGTTTATTGAAGGAACAAGGCCAAGTGGGTAGGTTTCAAAGAGATCATGTTCCAACAATTATTTTCATTTTCAAAGTTTAACTCTTTCCTGAATACTGTTTAACTGGCAAAATGAACTGAAAGCCCATTGAAGATTTTATACCTTTCTACTTCCTGGCCATGAAATGTGGCCTTGGAGTCTTAGAGGTAGATAGTTATATTTTAGAGAACCTTGAAGCTGGTTTGTTGTAGTAAGAGAATTTACATATTTCTAGATGTTTAATTTTTGTCTACAACAAAAATTAAAGTTTAAAAATGTAACTAATAGGAATGAACATTGCTTTGACTATTGAATTAAAGAGTAAAGAAAAATGGGTATTATATCATTAAAATAGAATAGAATCAAATGGTTCATTTGAGCACTTCAGAAAGGTTGTATCATCAGTGTGTTCTTCGGCCATTTTTTCCATTTATTATAAATTCATGATCGCTAACAGAATTCAATAAAGTACTTAAATTGCACAATAAAATATTCCCATGCCACTGAAACTCCTTAGCTATTAATTCAATAATTTTTTGTAACTTTTGTGAAACGTTTTACCTAATATTTTAATGTATGTAAGTGTAAGCTAAAAGTTTCTTCACTGTTTTCATATGATCAATGGCTTATTTGACAGGCATTTTCTCTTTAAAAAAAAAAAAAAAAAGAAAAAAAGATATTTCCCCTAGGCTGGTGCAGTGGCTCAAACCTGTAATCCCAGCACTTTGGGAGACCAAGGCGGGTGGATCGCTGAGCCCAAGAGTTCAAGACCAGCCTGGGCAACATACGCAGACCTTGTCCCTACAGATAATTTAAAAATTAGTCAGGCGTGGTGGTGCACATCTGTAGTCCCAGCTACTTGGGAGGATGAGGTGGGAGAATCACTTGAGCCTGCAGTGAGACATGATCATGCCACTGCACTCCAGCCTGGGTGAAAGAGTGAGACCCTGTCTCAAAAAAAAAAATATATATATATATATATATGTATATATATACCGTAAACTTGCAAACACAAATGGCCTCCTTGATTCTAGTTACTTTGCACACTTTGTAAAAATTTAAAGTAATAACGAGCACAGCTTCTCACACTCGCTGCTCTATAACTCTTTCCTCATTATCCATCTCTAAATTCTTCTAACTGTGGTATAGTTCATTGAAAAACAAAGCACTGAGTGAGCTAACATTGAAATTGTAAGAACAGTGGCTATTACTGCATAACACCAAGCAGAAGAGCAACATCTATTCTTTCTCACTGCTGGAAACCATAGAAGGGCTTAGTACAATCACTCACTATGATTAACTCTCTACATTTTAACCACATAATTCTCAACATGAGGAAGAAGCTAACCTGTTGACTTGCCTAGAGACAAAGAGTAAGAGAAACCAGAATTCAAAACTGCAGTTGATAACAGACCACGGCGAAGACAGACCAGAAAATATCAGGCCTGGGAGTCAGGCCTGTGCAGAAGTCCCCTGTGCAGGCCTGGGAGTCAGGATGTGCAGAAGAAACATGTGGGGCAGTTCACAGGCAAGAGATCAAGTCCTCTTGAGAGATGACTGCCTAGAGAAAAAAAAAAAAAAGAAAGAAATCAGAATTTAATGTCACCCAATTAAAAAAAAACAAGAAGCAGATTCATAGAGATCATGTGATTGGCAGAATAAAGGCCCCTGCTAAAGACGTCCTGAGAACCTGTCAATATGTTATGCTACGTAACAAAGGGAATTAGGGTTGCAGGTGGAATTAAGGTTGCTATTCAGCTGGCCTTTTTATAGGGAGATTTCCTGAATTATTTGGGTGGGCCCAGTGTCATCACAAGGGTTCTTAAAAGTGGAAGAGGGAAACAGAAGAAGGGAGCCCAAGAAAGAGAAGTGAAAAGGGACCAGGGCCAGGGAGATTCTATGTTGTTGGCCTTGAAGATGAGGAAGGGGATCATGAGCCAAAGCATGTGCACAGCCTCTAGAAGCTGGAAAAGTCAAGGAAGTGGTTTATCTCCTAGAACCTCAAGAAAAATATGCAGCCTGTCAACACCCTGATTTTAGCTCAATGAAACCTGTATCGGCCTTCTGACCTACAGAAGTGCAAAATAATAATAAATTCGTGTTGTTTTAAGCTACTAAGTGTGTGGCAATTTGAGTTGGCAGCAGTAGAAAGTATAGATAAGTGCTCAGGAACTGAGAACAAACAGAGAGGGACAAACAGGGCATCTGATAAACATGGAAATAATGAAAAAATGAGTAAATAAAGAAATACAGGGAAGTCAGCAACTACATTTTGGGATGCTTTAAAGATAAAGTCTTTATCAGCCACACAACATAATGATGACAAGTGATCTAGAGACTCATCTTAGCAGCCATCTGCCCTGAACTATCCCATTCTAATGAATGTCAACAAACCATGTCTAGTGAAGTATGAGCAATAATTAATAAGAAAAAATGTAATATTTAAATATTAATTTTAAAATAATGAATAAAAATCAGGCTTATTTCCCAATCCCCCAAGTTATAATGGCAGTTAGTCAAGACTGAGAAAATGGTTATACCTTAAAGCTGCTGACCTTTCATCCAACAATTAATGCAATCTCATTCCACTCTGTTTCTCCCACCATACAAAACGTCAGTAACCCCACTGCACCATGCTCTTCATGTCTCCTAGGTCTTCAAACCTACTACCGCCTCTCTTGTCTCCTGGTTAGCTCCTAAGTATCATTTATTTTACAGCTTTCCTCAAAGAAACCTGCATTTGGCTACTGATTGAGTTCAGTCCCTGTATTAGTCCGTTCTCACACTGCTATAAAGAAATACCTGAGACCGGATAATTCATAAAGAAAAGAAATCTAATAGGCTGCTGGTTCCACAGGCTGTACAGGAAGCATGGCTGAGGAGACCTCAGGGAGCTTTTACTCATGGCAGAAAGCAAAGCCAGAGCAGGCATCTTCACATGGTCAGAGCAAGAGAAACAGACAGAGGGAGGAGGTGTTATACACTTTTAAACAATCAACTCTCATGAGAACTCACCCACTATCACGAAAACAGCACCTGGGGGATGGTGTTAAACCATTAGAAACCACCCCCATGAACCAATCACCTCCCACTAGGCCCACCTCCAACACTGGAGATTACAATTCCACATGAGATTTGGCTGGTGACACAGATCAAAATCATATCAATCCCCTATTGCATATTCCTATCGATGCTTGTATACTCCACTTTAGGGCATTTGTTTCACAACTGGGATTTGCCAGTAAACCCTAAAGTGGGAAGGCTGGTACAGCCCAACAGTACAGAGAAGCATCAAGACCATTTTGTATTCATATCAATACAAACCCACTCTTGCTGGTTTAACTGGACCAAGCCTGCTCTGCTGGGCTGTCACAAATGCACCCAAAAGGCAGGAATAATGTCTACCTTACTCAACATTAACTTCTCAATTCTAGTGCTTTGTCTGACACAAGATGAGTGTTCCGACAAATTTTTGTGGCATGAAAAAATTGAAAGGCCAAAACAATAAAATCTAGGTCTTTTCAAAAAATTCATTCTTGTATTCCAATTTTCATTTTCATCACAAAAATGAGTGTTTTGGGCTACCATGTATATTCTCCTTAAAAGTTAAGTTATACTGGCTCTTATACTTTTTTCCCAGCAAAAAGATTACAAATATTTTCTGACCTATGTTTTTAGCTTAAAACATAGGTAAACTATACATTATGTCATATATGCATGTGCATATACATATATACACACACTATGTCAGTCAAGGTCCTCCAAAGAAACAGAACCAATAGAATGGATGGATGGATGGATGGATGGATGGATGGATGGATGGATGGATGGAGACAGATAAAATATCACAAATTGGTTTACATGATTATGGAAGCAGAGAAGTCCCACAGTTTGCCATCTATCAGATAGACACCCAGGAAAACCAATGGTGTCGTTCCAGTCTAAGTCTGAAGGCTTGAGAACAGGGAGTACCAATGGTGTAAGTTTTCATCAAAGTTCAAAAGTCTGAAAACCAGAGAGACAACAGTGTAAGTTAAAGTTCAAGTACAAAAGCCTGGGAACCAGGAGCACCAAAGATGTAAGTCCCAGTTCAAGCGTGAGAAGACAGATATCCCAACACAAACAGGCAGGCAGGAAAGGGATGAATCTTCCCTTCCTCCACTTTTTGATCTATTCAGGCCCTCAACAGACTGAATGAGTCCACCCATATTGGAGAAAGCAATCTTCTTTACTCAGTCTACCTATTCGAATGCTAATCTCTTCTAGAGACACCCTCATAGACACACACAGAAATAATGTTTAACCAAATATCTGGGCACACTGTGGTCTAGTCAAGTTGACACATAAAAATAATCATCACACACATACATATTTATTTTTAATGATCTTTATTTGTACTAATGTGTTTTGATTCTAGGTTCATGGAATGCTCTCACTCTCATTTCTGAAGATTCAATGAGCAAGAGATTTCTGGATTCATCTGGCTGAGTGAAACTATACTACTGATTCTTTTAATGCCATGTGAATTAAAGCACATACACTTGAAAATAACAAAATTAATTAACCAGTGGTACTCAAAAAGGGCATAGACTATACTTATTTCACATACTTATTTCCCCAATAAAGATGGCCAAGAAGAAGAAGAATCTGAAGCAGACTCAGGCACTGTAGCATGGTGACACTTCATATCCAGATCACAAACTAGTTAGTCATCAAAATCATGACTATATCAATACCTCCATGTGTCAGTTTTCTATTGTTGCCATAACAAATTACCGCAAATTGAGCTCCTTTAAACAACTTCAATGTATTATCTCATAGTTCTGTGGGTCAGAAGTCTGGTGAATTCAGCTGGTTCCTCTGGTCCAGGTTTCACAGACTGAAATCAAATTGCTGGCAAACTGGACTCTTATCTGAAGGCTCTGAGGGATAACTCATTCAAGTTGTTGGAAGAATTCAGTTTTCATGACTGCAAGGCTAAGGATCATATTTCCTGGCTAGCTGTTAGCCAGGAGCCTCCCTCAGCCTCTTAAGGCTGTGCAAATTCCTCATCATGCTGCTCCCTCCAACATCAAACCAGAAACTTCCCGTTGAGTCCCTGTACTTTGAATTGTTCTCGCTGCTGCTGCTGCTGCATCTCTTCTGCCTCCAGTTGGAGAAAGCTCTCTGCTTTGAAGGCTTTATGTAATTAGATTGGGCCTACTTGGATAATCCAGAATAATCTCCTCATTGTATGGTCAGTAACTTTAATTACATCTGCAAAGTCCCCTTTGCCATCTAACATAACATATTCACAGGTTGCAGGGATTAGGGCATAGACAGCTCTTGGACAGAAGTCTGGGGAGGGAACATGCTGCCTACCACATCCCACATCTAAAAGGAAATACATACAGGGGGTGGCAGTATCACCTTTCCTCTCTTCTGACTCAGGAATACCGCAAATGGTATCTGGTAAAAAATTGGAAATCAAGGATGGAACTCAATCTTTTTGAAAATACTTAGAAACTGTCTCAAGATAATTTTTAAATCATTTATTCTATCTTATGATAATTTAAAATAACAACTTAATAACAGTGAAGATAATAAAAATATTTATTGAGAACCAGATGGGCCAGATTGACTGTGCTAAATTCTCTTCAGTATACCATTTATCATAATTAATAAACACAACCACACACACATCTATTTCTGTACCTCCTGCTCTGTTTTTTTTAGGCTGACTGCATATTGCTAGATCAGAAATACATTGTTTTATTACTATTACTTTGAAATATATTTTAACACCAAGAAACGTAAGTCTTATTTCTAAACACCCTTCATTCCACACACACAAACACACACATTCCTCTTCTATTTAAATTTATATTAGCTATTCTCACTCATTAAATTTTTATAATGGGATTTAGGTACATATAATTGGATTAATCATAACCCTCAGTCAATAATTATTGGAATAGAACTATTTTACCTTATTTATTTAGCGTTAATGAATAAATAAAACCTTTTAAAAAGTAACTATGGAAGGTGATGGATATGTAAATTTGTTTGAGTATAGTAATCATTTTAATACATATATGTATATCAAAATATGGTGTACACCTTAAATATATACTTTATAGTATTTATTTTAAAATAATTTAAAAATAATGATATTGAACAAATACCCATTAATATACCACCCACCCAAGACTGAAAATATCAACACAAATTTACGTATCCTCCCCACTTTTATTCTCCTGTCTCTCCTCACACACACACACCTAGAAGTAACCACTGTCTCAAATTTTGTGTTTATCATTTCCTTCCTTTGTAAAATAATTTTTTACGTACCAGCATGTTCAATCAAATGTTTATTTTACTTGTTTTTATCTTTATAAAACATCACTTTTATAAATGACTTCAGAATCATTTTTGTGAAATCTGCCCCCCAACAAAATTTTACAACTTTAATTGAGATGCATTATATTTATAAGTGATTTGGGGAAGAATTATTATCTCTGAAATCATGAATTTTCATGCATTAGTGGTTATGACCATTCTCACTTATAATTTGTATCTCTCTTCATTGCTATTCTTTTTGTTGTTATTTGAGGTTTGTCTGGCAATTTTTTTTCAATAAGCTGTATTTTGGATGTATACACTAGAATTTGTTTTTAAACCTATAATTTCTGAATTGTCTTTATTTGCTCTATCCAACTGGTATTCTTAGATTACTTATATTGCCTTCTTTTAACTACTTATATTAACTTTCAGCCTGTTTCATATTTATTTTTTATTTAATAAAAAACATTTAAAATTCTAAATTATACTCTTGAGTTACAAGTTACAATCTTACTATTCTGGTTGTCATACTATTCAAAATATTCCATAATCGCGATTTTGTTCTTTGTGTACACGTTAAAGTTACTTAGTATAATTGATTTTTTAATTTCCGAGTGATTGGTTTTTAAATCAAACTTACATTGTTAATTTCTATCTTTCCTACACTGTTCAGAGTTTTTGTCCTGTAAATCTTGTGCTTTTTATGTAACATGCAGAGTTTGTGTTCCAATATGTGATCATGTTTTAATATTATGTGAACATATTCTGTTTATAGTATATAATAATTAATAGTAATAATGATATTATTAAGTGTTTATTAGTAAAAGAATAGTCTGGAATATGCTTCAAAACATAGCAGCAATAACTCACTAAATACACACACATACACAAAGTGGTATAGATAGGTTTTTAAAGGATGGCAAAATATGAATTTTACCCCTTATCAATATAAATTGGCTATAAAGACAGAGCAAGTTGACCAAATAGAAGCCTTCACCAATCATTCTCCCTGCAGGAACACCAAATAGAACAATTATCAACACAAAAGAAGCACCTTCATAAGAACCAAAAATCAAGTGAGTGATCACAGTACCTGGTTTTAACTTCATATCACTGAAAGAGGTGCCGAAGAGGATAGAAAAGACAGTCTTGAATTGCCCACACCACGCCTGCCCCATCCCCCAGCAGCAGCCATGTGGTGGAGAAAGAATCTGTGTGCTTGGGGGAGGGGGAGCACAGTGACTGTGGAATTTTACATTGGAACTCAGTGCTGCCTGTCACAGCAGAAAGTAATAGTGGGCAGAACTCAGTCAGCACCCATAGAGGGATAAGTTAGACCAGCCCTAGCCAGAGGGGAATTGCCCAACCCAGTGGTTGGAACCTGAGTTCCAGCAAGCCTCACCATTGTGGGTTAAAGTACTCTGAAGTCCTAAATAAACTTGAAAGGCAACAGGGACTGCAATTCCTGGGCAAGTCCTGGTGCTGTGTTGGATTCAAAGCCAGCGGATGTTGGTGGCATGCAACCTTGTGAGACACCAGCCAGGGTGGTCAAGGGAATGCTTGCATCACCCCTCCCCAACCCCCGGCAGTGCAGCTTGCAGCTTCAGGAGAGACTTCTTTCTGCTTAATGAGAGGAGAGGGAAGAGTAAAAAGAACTTTGTCTTGCAACTTGGATACCAGCTCCACCACAGTAGGATAGGGCACTGGGCAGAGTCATGAAGCCTCCATTCCAGAAACTAGCTTCTGTACAACATTTCTAGGCACACTCTGGCGCAGAAGGGAACCTGCTCTTTTGAAGGGAAGGATCCAGTCCTGGCAAGAATTATCCACAGCTGACTAAAAAACCTTTGGGCCCTGAATAGTCAGCAGTGGTACCCAGATAGCACTCACCATAGGCTTTGAGTGAGACTCAGAGACATGCTGGATTCCCGCATGATCCAGCACATTCCGAGTTGTGGGAGATATGGGGAAAGTCTCCTTCTTCTTGAGAAAGGGAGAGAGAAGAATAAAAGGGACTTTGTCTTGCAGCTTAGGTACCAGCTCAACCACAGTGGAGTAAAACACCAAGCGAGCCCTTAGGGTCCCTAATTCCAGGCCTTGGCTCTTGGACAGCATTTCTGAATCTGCCCTGGGCCAGAGAGAAACCCACCGCCATGAAGGGAGAGTCTCAGGCCAGGCAGCACTCACCTCAAGCTGACTGAAGAGCCCTTCAGCCTTGAGTGAACACTGGCAGTAGCCAGGCAGTACTCCCCCTGAGCCTTGGGTGGTGGTGGACACAAGGAAAACTCCTCTGCTTGTGGAAAGGGAAGGGAATAGTGAGAAGGACTTCATCCTATGGCTTGGAGGCTAGCTCAGCCATAGTAGAATAGAGCACTGGGGAGATTCTTAAGGTTTTCCAGGCCCTGTCTCCTGGAAGCATCTCTGGACCCACTGACACTTGGGGAACTCACCACCCTAAAGGGAAGAACACAAGTCTGGCTTGCTTTGCTACCTGCTGATTGTAGAGCCCTAGGACTTTGAGCAAATATAGGCAGTAGCCAGGCAGTGGTCACCATGGGCATTGGGCAAGACCCAGTTCCATGCTGACTTCAAGTCAGTCCCAGCACAGTCCCAGTGGTGGTGGCCACAGGAGTGCTTGCATAATCCCTCCCCCAACTCCAGGCAGTTCAGCACAGGGAGAGAGATTCCATTCATTTGGGAGAAAGTAAAGAAAGAGAACAAGAATCTCTGCCTGAAAATCCAGAGAATTCTTTCAGATCTTATCCAAGACCACCACCAAGGTGGTACCTCTACAAGTCTGCAAGAGCCACAGTGTTACTAGGCTTGAGTCATCTCCTAAGGCAGACACAACTGTCATGACCAAAACTCAGATTACAACACCTAAGTCCCTTAGAATACCTGGAAAGCCTTCCTAAGAAAGATGGGTACAAACAAGCTCAGACTGTGAAGACTACAATAAATACCTAACTCTTCAATGCCCAGACACTGATGAACACCCACAAACATTAAGACTATCCAGGGAAATATAACCTCACCAAATTAACTAAATAAGGCACCAGAGAACAATTCTGAAGAAACAACGATATACGATCTTTCAGACAGAGAATTTAAAATAGCTGTTTTGAGGAAACTCAACAAAATTCAAGATAACACAGAGAAGGAATTTATAATCCTATCAAATAAACTTAACAAAAAGACTGAAACAATTAAAAAGAATCAAATGAAAATTCTGGAGTTGAAAAATGCCACTGAAGAATGCATCAGAGTCCCTTACCAGAAGAACTGATCAAGCAGAAGAAAGAATTAGTGAGCTTGAAGACAGGCTATTTGAAAATACACAGAGGAGACAAAAGAAAAATGAATTTAAAAGAAGAAAGCATGCCAAAAAGATCTAGAAAATAGCCTCAAAGGGGAAAATCTAAGAGTTATTGGCCTTAAAGGGGAAGGAGAGAGGGAGAAATAGGGGTAGAAAGTTTATTCAAAATGATAACAGAGAACTTCACAAACCTAGAGGAAAATATCAGTATTCAAGTATAAGAAAGTATAGAACACCAAGCAGATTTAACCCAAATAGGACCACCTAAAGACATTTAATAATCAAACCACTAAAGGTTAAGGATAAAGAATTTTAAAAACAGCAGGAGAAAAGAAACAACACACAATGGAGCTCCAATACATATGAGAGCAAACTATTCAGGGGAAGCTGTATAGCCCAGGAAAGAGCTGTACGACATATCGAAAGTGCTGAAGGAAAAAAACTTTTATCCTAGAATAGTATATCTGGAGGAAATAGCCTTCAAACATGAAGGAGAAATGAAGACTTTTCAAGACAAACAAAAGTGGAGGGAATTTATCAACACCAGACCTGTCCTACAAGAAATGCTAAAGAGAGATATTTGAGCTAAAGGAAAAGAACATTAATGAGCAATAAGAAATCATCTAAAGGTACAAATCTCATGGGTAATAGTAAGTACACAGAAAAAATGCAAAATATAATAACACTGTAATTGTGATGTGTAAACTACTCATATCTTGAGTAGGAAAACTAAAAAGTAAGCCAATCAAAAATAACACCTATAACTTTTCAAAACATAGATGGTACTATGTAGATATATATAAAAACAACAAAAAGTTAAAAAGTGGAAGACAAATTTAAAGTGTGCAGTTGTTATTAGCTTTCTCTTTGCTTGTTTTTTAGTTTGTTTATGGAATCAGTGTTCAGTTGTCAAATAGGTAATAAAATTTTATTTGCAAGCCTCATGATAACCTCAGAATCAAAAAACATACAACAGGTATGCAAAAAATATAAAGCAATAAATTAAAACATATCTCCAGAAAAAAATCACCTTCATTATAAGGAAGAAAAGAAGCAAGGGAAGACATCCAAACAACCAGAAAACAAATAACAAAATGGTAGAAGTAAGTCCTTACTTATCAATAATAACATTGAGCCTAAATGGACTAAACTCTCTAAGCAAAAGACACAGAGTGGCTGAATGGATGAAAAAACAAGATCCAACAATCTGTTGCCTTCAAGAAACACACTTCAGCTATAAAGACAGGCATAGACTGAAAATAAAGATATGGAAAAAAATATTCCATGCAAATGAAAACCAAAACAGTGCAAGAGTAGCTATACTTAAAATATACAAAATAGATTTAAGGACAAAAGCTATAAAAAGAGAAGAAGAAGGTCCTTATAACATGATAAAGGGGTCAATCAGCAAGAGGAAGTAACAATTCTAAGCATACATGCACCCAATACTGGAACACCCAAATGTATAAAGCAAATATTATTAGACCTCGAGAGAGATAGAGCCCAATACAATAATAGCTAGATACTTCAACATCTCACTTTCAGCATTGGACAGATTATCCAGACAGAAAATCAAGAAAGAAATATCAGACTTAATCTGCACTATAGACCAAATGGACCTAATTGATATTTACAGAACATTTCACTCAACAGCTGCAGAATGCATATTCTTCTCCTCAGGGCATGGATCATTCTCAAGTATGGACTATGTTAGGACACAAAACAAGTCTTTAAATATATTTTTTTAAAAAAGAAATTACATAAAATATTTTATCTGACCACAATGGAATAAAACTAGAAATCAATAACAAAAGGAATTTTGGAAACTACAAAAACACATGAAAATTAAACAATATGCTCCTGAATGGCAGTGGGCTAATGAAGAAATTAAGAATACAATTTAAAAATTTCTTGAAATAAATGATAATGGAAATACAACACACCAAAACCTATGGGATCCAGTAAAAGCAGTCATAAGAGGAAAGTTTATAGCTATAAGTGCCTACATCAAAAAGGTATAAAAACTACCCAAAAATGTGTCTTTAAGAACTTAAAAAATCAGGAGTAAATCATACCCAAAATTAGTAGAAGAAGAAAAATAATGAAGACCAGAGAACATATAAATGAAATTGAAATGAAGAAAACAATATAAAAGATCAATGAAATGAAAAGTTTGTTTTCTTGAAAAGATAAATAAAATTGAAAAACCTTTAGCCAGACTAAAAAGAGAAGAGAAAAAAACCCAAATAAATAAAATCAAGGATGAAAAAAGAGACATTACAACTGATGTCACAGAAATTCAATGGATCATCAGAGGCTACTATGAGAAACTATATGTCAATAAATTGGAAAACCTAGAAGAAATGGATAAATTCCTAGACACATACAACCAATCAAAACTGAGCCATGAAGAAATCCAATACCTGAATAGACCAAAAATGAGAAACAAGATTGAGCCACAATAAAAAGCCTCCCAGCAAAGAAAAGCCCTGGACCCAGTGGCTTCCCTGTTGAATTCTATCAAATTTTTAAAGAAAAACTAACACCAATCCTACTCAAACTATTCCAAAAAATAGAGGAGGGGAGAGTATTTCCAAACTCATTCTATTAGGCTGGTACAAATGCAATTGCAATTTTTGCCATTGAAAGTAATGGCAAAAACCACAATGGCAAAAACCGCAATTGCCTTTGCACCAACCTAATATGAGACCAGTATTACACTGATACCAAAGCCAGACAAAAGCACATCAGAAAAAGAAAACTACAGGCTAATATCGCGGATGAACATAGATGCAAAACTCCTCAACAAAATATCAGCAAACCAAATTCAACAACACATTAAAAAGGTCATTCATCATGACCAAGTGGGATTTATCCCTGGAATAAAAGGATGGTTCAACATATGCAAATCGAATAACGTGATACATCATATCAACAGAATAAAGGACAAAACCCATATGACCATTTCAATTGATGCTGAAAAAACATTTGATAAAATTAAACATCTCTTCATGATTTAAAAAACAAACAAACAAAAAAAAACCCTGGGCATGATGGCTCACTCCTGTAGTCCCAGCACTTTGGGAGACTGAGGTGGGTGGATCACGAGGTCAGAAGTTCAAGACCAGCCTGGCCAAGATGGTGAAACTCCGTCTCTACTAAAAATATAAAAATTAGCCAGGCATGGTGGCAGACGCCTGTAATCCCAGCTACTCGGGAGGCTGAGGCAGAGAATTGCTTGAACCTGGGAGGTGGAGGTTGCAGTGAGCCGAGATCACACCACTGCACTCCAGCCTGGGCAAAAGAGCAAGACTCTGTCAAAAAAACAAAACAACAACAACAAAAAATCTTGGTAAAGAAGGAATGTACCTCAACATAATAAAAGCCAGATACAACAGACTCACAGTTAGTATCATACTAAATGGGGAAAAATTACAAGTCTTTCCTCTCAGATTTAGAACATAACAAAGATGCCCACTTTCACCACCATTATTCAACATAGTACTGGAAGTCCTAGCTGGAGTAATCAGACAAGAGAAAGAAATAAAGGTATCCAAATTGGAAAGGAAGAAGCCAAATTATCGTGGTTTACTGATGATGTGATCTTATATTTGGAAAAACTTAAAGACTCCACAAGAAAACAATGAAAACTGATAAATTCAGTAAAGTTGAAGAATACAAAATCAGCATACGTAAATCAGCAGCATTTCTATATGCCAACAGCCATCCGAAAAACATTCTGAAAAAAAAAATCAAGAAAGTAATACCATTTACCATAGCTATGAATAAAATTCAATACCTAGAAATTAACCAAAGAAGTGAAAAATCTCAACAATGAAAACCATAAAACACTGATGCAAGAAATTAGAGAGAATACCAAAAATAAAAGGAAAAATATCCCATGTTCATGTATTGGAGGAATCAATATTGTTAAAATGTTCATGCTACTACTCAAAGCAATCTACAGATTCAGTGCAATCCCTATCAAAATTTATATGGAGCCACAAAAGACCCAGAATAGCCAAAGCTATCCTGAGAAAAAAAAAAAGGAGGAGGAATCACATTACCTCACTTCAAATTGTACTACAGAGCTATAGTAACCAAAACAGCAGAAAACAGGTACTGGCATGAAAACAGACACAAGAACATACCACTGGAGAAAGGACCATCTCTTCAACAAACGGTTCTGGGAAAACTGAATATCCATATGCAGAAGAATGAAATTAGACCCCTATCTCTCACGATATACAAAAATCAAATCAAAATCGATTAAAGACTTAAATCTAAGACCTCAAAATATGAAACTACTAAAAGAAAACATTGGGAAAACTCTCCAGGACACTGGTCTGGGCAAAAATTTATTGGGTAATACCCCACAAGCACAGGAAAGCAAAGCAAAAATGGACACATATGATCACATTAAGTTAGAAAGCTTCTGCACAGCAAGTAACAAATTTAACAAAGTAAAGAGGCAACCCACAGAATAGGAGAAAATATTTTCAAACTATCCATCTGACAGGGATTAATAACCAGTATATATAAAGGGCTCACACAACTCTGTAGGAAAAATCTAATAATCCAATTTTAAAATGGGCAAAAGATTTGAATACACATTTTTGAAAGAAGACATACAATTTGCAACCAGGTATATAAAAAGATGCTCAACATCATTGATCACCAGAGAAATGCAAATCAAAACTACAGTGAGATATCATCTCACCCCAGTTAAAATGGGTTTATCCAAAGACAGGCAATAACAAATGCTGGCAAGGATGCGGAGAAAAGGGAAGCCTCATACATGATTGGTGACAATATAAATTAGTACAAGCACTATGGAGAACAGTTTGGAGTTTCCTGAAAAAACTAAAAATTGAGCTACCATATGATCCAGCAAAACCACTACTAGGTGTATGCCCAAAAGAAAATAAATCAGTATATCGAAGAGATAACCTGCATTCCCACATTTATTGCAGCACTATTCACAATAGCCAAGATTTGGAAACAACCTAAGTGTCCATCAACAGGCCTTCTTATTCATTAGTTAGTTTTTGCCTGAAAAAATGTTAATTAAATCTTTTTTTCTGAAATGTGAATCGAATTCTCCTCCCACATCATTAGAGATATTGCTAAATTATCTTTCTTGACTGTATCTCTACCTTTTTCTCTTTTTCCAGGTTTTTTCCTCCAACATACCAATATTCTTACCAGTTTTTCTTTTTAAATTCCTTCTCTTTTGACCTTCTTGTTTCTCGTAGCTACTATCCTACATCATTCTCTTTAATGTCAAACTACTTCCTACTTGCAAAAGTGGTCTACACTCTTAAGTCTCCAATTTCTAACCACTTCAAACCACTGCTGTAAAACAATTCTACTTCCATCTTTCTCGACTCTCAACATTACTTTTGTCAAGGTCATCAAAGTTTTTTTTGTTTTCTTTTTGTTTTTTTTTTTGTTTTTGAGATGGATTCTCACTCTGTTGCCCAGGCTGGAGTGCAGCGGCATGACCTCAGCTCATTGCAACCTCTCTCTCCTGGGTTCAAGCGATTCTCGTTTCTCAACCTCCCAAGTAGCTGGGACTACAGGCATGTGTCACCACGTCCAGCTAATTTTTTGTATTTTTAGTGGAGATGGGGTTTCACCATGTTGGCCAAACTGGTCTTGAACTCCTGACTTCAGGTGATCTGCCCACCTTGGCCTCCCAAAATGCTAGGATTACAGGCATGAGCCACCACGCCTGGCCAAAGACCATTTTGTTGCCGGATTCAAAGAAAATTTTAAAATGTTTATGTTACTTAACTTCCCTGCTGCACTTGACTTTGCAGAACATCTCCTGGCATCACAAAATTTCCTCCTCAGTTGGCTTTTAAGGCTTGACTCCCAATAAGTGAAGGGTGATTACATAAATGTTGCTACATTATATACTAAAGTATATAACACAACCATTAAAGATATGAACAAAAGCACCAACTGCATTTGTGACCCTTTCCATGGGATAGTCACCTTGAAGTACAACTCCTTGGCCAAAGAATATGAACATTTTGAGGGCTCTTAACCCATATTGCCAAATTGTTTTCCAGAAAAGTTGCACTGTCTCATTATTCCACACCTACTACTCCTAGCCTGTCTCCAGTATCCACATGAGTATTGCAAGAATAAAATGTGAAATGCTTGGCATACAATTAAAGAAAAAAAAAAGATTTGACTCCCTTGCGATTTTCCTCCTAACTTTCTTGCTCTTCCACTTTTTCCTCTTCAGTTGTCTCTTAAGTACTGGGGTTCTCCGCCAGGCTTGGTGGCTCACACCTGCAATCCAGCACTTTGGGAGGCCAAGGCAGGTGGATCACTTGAGCCCAGAAGTTTGAGACCAGCCTGACACAGGGAACTCTATCTCTACTAAAAGTACACAGATTAGCTGGTGGCACACACCTGTAATCCCAGCCACAGAGGAGGCTGAGGCAGGAGAATTGCTTAAACCCAGAAGGTGGAAGCTGCACTGAGCCAAGATCATGCCACTGCACTCCAGCCAGGGTGACAGAACAAGTCTCAAAAAAAGAAAAAAAAAAGGTTTGGGGTTCTCAGACTTTTGAACAAGCCTCTCTTCTCACATTAATACTTATCCTAGCAGATATTACATAATCTCCATGGCATCAAGTAATGCCTATATGCCAGTGAGCTCCAAAATATATACCAAAAACTAAAATAAATGCTCTGAGCTCTAGATCGTTTAAGCCAACTAGGGTCTTATATCTCCACTTGGATATGTGATAAGCATCTTAGATTCAAAACTAAATGAATGTGATCAAAACTAACTGCATAATTTCCTCCCAATACTTCCTTCATAGATTGTATTTTTGCCTTCTCCCAAACCAGAAACCTAAGAATCATTCTTATTTCATCCTTCTCCCTGACCCATACTGTCAGCTGTCAATTACTACAGTTTCTACCTTCTAAATTTATACCTGTTGTAACTCTCCGACACTACCTTTATTCAGGTTCTTGTAACTGACCAATTGGATCATTGTCAGTCTTCACTGTCTCCATTCTTGCTCCACTCAATACATTAATTAGATTTCTAATAGAATTATTTTCCTAAAATACAAATGTGATTATGCCACTCATATGCTATATCTTTCAATAACTCTCCACTGCCTTGAACATAAAATTCAAACCTCTTAACCTCATACACCAGTTTTTAATCCAGCCTCTCCCATTAATTGTAGTCTTATTACTGTCCAACTCATACACAGTACCTCGGCCACACTCAACCATTTTTCCCTAACAAGGCATTCAGTCCCTTTGCATATATGTTTCTCTCCAACTGACAAAAACTATTACCTTTCCTTGGTTACCTGAAAAATTCCTATTTATCCTTTCAGATATCTCATATACTATCACGTATTCTCTCTACCAGAGGTTGTGTCTTACAATTCCAGCTTCCAATTTGGGTTAGATTTTTTTCCAATTTTTTGTATTCTTCTTATAATCAATTATAACAAATATAATTTTAAAATTACTGTCTCTGATATTCAACTAGGAATTCAATGAGGACAGAAATCATGTCTTATAAATCTTTCTTTCTGAGGGCCTATCACCAATGCCTTGTGATCAAGAGAGAGATACATAGTTTAAATGAACGAAGAGCAAGTAGTTCAACACAGACGTATTAAGAATATAGATGCATTATAAGGACATACAAGGAAATGGCCAAATCATCAAAAGCCTTGTATGTCAGATCAGGATTTTGAAAGTCATCAGAAGATTTTAATAGGAAATGATATAATTAAATGAACACATTTAAAGCTCATCTTCATGGTGAATAGAACATGGAAAGATAAAACTGGAGAAACCAAGAGGTTTTGAAATGGGATGAATAAACAATTATGAAAGCCAAGACAATGACTGTGAGGATAAAGAGTAGGAGGAAAATATAAAAGATACTTTGAGAGTGGATAGAACTAAATGGCCAATTTGATATTTGTTAATGAGGCATTGAAAACCAAAGTCATCTCCAAGACTTCTCCCTGAGTGACTAGGAAGATGAATTATTCATTTGTAAATCATTAAACCACATTAAGCCTATGCTCTGAACAGGAAATATGCCAGATGCCAAGACCACGAGATAAACAAATAAAACACAGTCTCTGCCCTCCAAAATATAAAGGTGTAGTGGAAGAAATAAATATATGAACATGTAAAAGAATGTAATAAATTTTATTTAAAATCTGTAGGCAACATCCCGTG
Organism: Gorilla gorilla gorilla; assembly: GCF_029281585.2. Taxonomy (NCBI): domain Eukaryota; kingdom Metazoa; phylum Chordata; class Mammalia; order Primates; family Hominidae; genus Gorilla; species Gorilla gorilla. The sequence goes on from NC_073246.2 coordinate 27,453,063, forward strand.
GAAAAACAAAAATTAGCGCTTAACTCTGCTTGGGAATTAGTAGTACATAAATGTACTCTTAGTGGAATCATCTCCAAAAACTGTGAGGTATAGTCAACTGAAATAGGAAATTCAGGAAGTGGAGCAGATTTTGAGGACAGAAGGGATACTATTTTCCATTTGAACCAGCTGAGACTGAGTGGTCTGTAGGTAATGCAGGTGACATTCGTCACAGAGTCAGGATCCAGAGTTCATGGAGAAGAGCTGGCCTAGAGACTTCTCACACCAGGATTACTACAATGGTCTTGTATTAGTTTCCTGTGGTTGTTGTGGCAAATCAACACAAACTAGATGGCTTAGAACAACCCAAACTTATTCCCTCAGTGTTCCGGAGGAATCTGAAATCAAGATGTTGTCAGGGCCATTCGCCTTCCAGAGGGTCTATGGGAGAACTCTTCCTTGCCTCTTTCAGCTTCTGGAGACCGTAGGCATTCCCTTACTTATGGCAGCACCACTCCAGTCTCTGCCTCGCTGGTTACATTCCTTCCTTCTCTTCTGTCTCAAATCTCCCTCTGTCTCTCTCTTACAAGGACACTTTTCATTGAATTTTGGACCTACCCAGATAATCCAGGACGATCTCCTCATCTGAAAATCCTTACCTTAATTGTATCTATGAAGGCTCTTTTTCCAAATAAAGTAAAATTCATAAGGTTCTAGAAATGTGGACATATCATGTGGGGGCCATCATTCAACCCACTGTGGGTATCCTAACTGATTTCCCTATTTCCACCGCAAGTTGCCTCTTTCAGTCAATTCTCAATACTATAGCTAGAGGAAACCTTTTAAAGCTTAGATCAAGTTGCTTCTCTGTTCAAAACCTCCTATTAGCACCCACTGCAATTAACAGCCAAATGGTTTACCAAGTTTGAGCATATGTGGCCCCAGTTACCTCTCTGGCATCATCACCTCCTTCTGCCCCCATGTTCACTCCACTTCTGCCCCACCAACCTCCTTGGTGTTCCCTTAACATGACACTCCATCTAATTTACCATATTGTAATGGTTAATTTTATGCCAACTTGACTGAGCTACAAGGTGCCCAGACATTTAACCAAACATTTTTCTGGTGTGTTTGTGATGGGGGTTGGGAGTGAAACTGACATTTAAATCAGTAGACTGAGTAAAGCAGATTGCCCCTCCCTAATGCAAGTGGGCACCATCCAATCAGTGGAAGGGCCGATTAGCACAAAAGGCTGACCCTCTCCTGAGTAACAGAGAATTCTTCCTGCCCAGTGACCTTCAAACTGGGACCTCAGCTTGTTACTGCATTTTTGGACTCAAACTGAAACATAGGCTCTTTCTGGGTCTAAAGCCTGTCAGCCTTTAGACTGGAACTACATCTTTGGCTGTTCTGGTTCTCAGGCCTTTGGACTCACACTGGAACTAAACCATGAGCTCTCCTGGGTCTTTAACATGCCCACTCACCCTGCAGATCTTAGGAGTTGTTAGCCTCCATAATTACATGAGCCAATTTCTTATAATAAATCTTATATATGAACATCCTGTTGGTTTTGTTTCTCTAGAGAATCCTAACACATGTATCTTTTATCTATTTATCTTATTTGTTGTCTGTATCCCACTAGAATGTAAACTTCGTGAAGACTGGGAACTTTTTTTTTTTTAATTATACTTTAAGTTCTGGGATACATGTGCAGAACGAGTAGGTTTGTTACATAGGTATATATGTGCCATGGTGGTTTGCTGCACCTATCAACCCGTCATCTAGATTAGGCATTTCTCCTAATGCTATCCCTCCCCTACCCCCTCGACCCTGCAACAGGCCCTGGTGTGTGATGTTCCCCACCCTGTGTCCATGTGTTCTCATTGTTCAACTCCCACTTATGAGTGAGAACATGCCATGTTTGGTTTTCTGTTCCTGTGTTAGTTTGCTGAGAATAATGGTTTCCAGCTTCATCCATGTCCCTGCAAAGGACATGAACTCATCCTTTTTTATGGCTGCATAGTATTCCATGGTGTATATGTGCCACATTTTCTTTATCCAGCCTATCATTGATGGGCATTTGGGTTGGTTCCAAGTCTTTGCTATTGTGAATAGTGCTGCAATAAACATACATGGGCATGTGTCTTTATAGTAGAATGATTTATAATCTTTGGGTATATACCCAGTAATGGGATTGCTGGGTCAAATGGAACTTCTGGTTCTAGATCCTTGAGGAATCACCACACTGTCTTCTACAATGGTTGAACTAATT